>NC_059472.1:160388023-161706839 GCF_018139145.2 Gymnogyps californianus
AGGCGGAAGCAGCAAGCTAATGGTATTGACAGACAGCATGGAGGTAAATGGATTTGTCAACACAGGGAGAGAGAAAATGGGGAAGAACACAGGTTAGGAATATACAAAATACACAGAAAGGAGAAGGAGATTCCCCGCAACCTCCTCTAACAAATAAAACAAACACTATTGACTCAGTCAGGGCTGATGGGTTTTCCAAACATTGCACTGATGAGAGTGAGAATCTTGCAATAAAGTAATGCTGAAAGGGGACAGCAGATAAATTAATATTTTTTTACAGATTGTATTTTAATTACCTCAAATATGTTATGAGGATGAATGCATTACATTTTGTGATACAGCTAGACTTTGTGTTGATATGAACAACAGGCATGTCCACAGGATAGTGCTGCTTTAAGACAGCAGTTAATGCTTACACCTCAGCTTAAATAAAACGTGTCATGGGGGAAAAAAAAGTGTTGTTGGTGAAATGTAGTAGTTAAGAATTGATCGTATTTAAAACTAGCAACTTTCTATTTTTATATTAAAAATATTAAACCTACTTTATCCGGTAGACAGTGGTGTAACGGTAACGGTGCCTTTTAGGCAGAGATTTTTTCTGTATTCTAGGAATGTTGAAAACAAAGTTAGAGAGGGCATTTTTATAAAATACCGTTTTCTAGAACTAATCTCTGTAGTCCACAATGGATGAAAACATGTAATAGTTATTGTCATTCTAAATAAATAAATAAAATTAACCATTGTTGAACTGTCCCAAATGTAACCTCAGCTGCTCTGCAGACACAGGCGTCGAGACTAGACTAGCAGCATTTACCAGCTGTGTGTAAGAGCTACACTGCACGTAAAGGGATTTCACATTTTATTATGTGGGAGGGATGATGTCAGTTTGGTTGATTATGCCCCTTTCAAGCTGCTGTGATAATTACCTGCTTGTTACCAGAAGTGTCGAACCCATTTTCAGTTCTTGTTTGCTTTTGCTGTCATGCCCTAATTGCTACATAATTTTGTCCCTGCCAATTACTACCTTGGAGTTGAATTTTACAGTGAAAAAGTTGTAAGAAGCAATAAAGTCATTGTTTTCTAGATCTCGTAATTTCAATAGGATATTTTATTATGCTACAAACTGTATTGAAATACATGCTGCTCACCTCTGTGAGACGGTGAAATCCCATGGTTCCCACTGAAATCAAGAGGATGTAGAAGGCACAACTTTTTGGGAGAGCAAGCCCCTTGCGGTCAAGATGGCTGTCATACATGCCTTGATGGTTAAATATGCAAAAATGAAGAGATGTGGAGAATTGATGGCTTCTAACTTTTTATTTAGGAAATAAATATATTTATTATATCCTTTAGAGATAGGAACTCTTAGTTTTGGTGGTTTTTTTTCTTATTCCTTCCCTTCCTTTTCATCCTACCTTTTATCCACTATGTGAGTTTTAAAAGTTGCCTTTGCAGTAGCTATTAGGTCATCTGATGTGATCCTTTATCCATAGTTTTCTATAAATATGTAATGTAAATGGATTTCTTTAAAGGTGCTGGGCCTAACAGTGTTTTATATTCTGATTGAAACTATTTGTTTGAATTATTCAGTGGAATAAAGCCTACAGTAATTGGGTTAAGAGCTGGCTGACCAAGCACTTTGTTGTCTTTGGGAACTGTTGTTGCCTTGCTTTGGGTTTTTTGGGTAGTCCTCCAGCAATAAAGTCTGGTATTAGTCAATATTAATAACAATTACTGCTGGTGAAATCTATATATGGAATGACGTGGATGAGCATAGGGTAGAGGCAAAAGTGGATTTTGAATTAGGCACAGTTAAACAAAATGCTCTTCAGAATAAGGAAGAGGGATGGTGTCACCGTGTAGAGGTATAGGGATAGGGCTACAGTCTGGAAAGGAGCATTTCTGGAAAGAGATTTAGAGTGTGGGATGTTTGTGGCTGTGTCCTGAAGCTCTGTTTATCGCAGAGATTGTGAGATTGGCTGTTGCCATTTTAATGTGATTCAGATATCCACAACTGAAAGACCGAAATGTTGGCAAAAAGTTGTAAAGTGGACCAAAGATTGTAGAAACCTTGGAGAAAATTCCTTTGATGAGGAAGGTAAAGGTGCTCAGTCTGTTAGGTTATGGGAGGGTGGGGAATCCAAACCCTAAAACTAAGTAGTAGCTTGATTACAGTGGATAATATCTCCAGCAGAGAAAATACTGAGTTCTTAAGGGTTCCCTAATGTAACAGGAAAAGGTACAACAAGAGCCAGCGGTTGAAAACTGAAACCAGAGAAGTTCACATAGGAAATGAGCATGAATTCATAAGGAGGAACAAGTGACAAAGGGTATGGCAAAGTGAGTGCCTTTCTGAAAGGTGGACTTCAATCAGTTACGGTTATTGAGTGATATTTATCGATATTAGACTCAGTGGATAATGATTCTGGCATTGTATCCAGTGAGTCTGTGAGCAGTCAGACTTCTGTTTTCATAGCACGCTCTTTAGCAGCTTTTTCATGGACGGCGTAATAAATGTTGAACATCTTTGTGGCCGAAGATTCTTTTCAAATGTAATCTTTAATACATTGATTGCAAAATATGAATGGTTTCTGAGATTCTGAGGGCATAGTATACCTCAATTGTAATTCTTTTGTCATCATGAAGGCTTTCAGGTACTTTAAGGAGAAATTTCAGTGTGCAGTAATACAGCCAAAAAAAAAAAATTATGCAGAAGTAATACTGTAACAAAAATTAATGATTTTACTGCTGAAATGTGTGTGTGACCAAACCGTGAACTAGCCCCTGCTCTGTCCTGTCGTGATACCAAGACAGTATTTGGGTAATTCTGAGTAGCCTTAGGGCCACTGTAAGTCACACCTAGCCGTATGTGCTTCCCTGGCTGTGTCATCTTCACAAGTTGTTGCAAGCATAGCTGTTTTAGAGCTGCTCTGCCAGCTTTTGATACCTGGAAGTGCTTCTGAAAGGTTTGATTAAGATAATTTTTGAGGCTATGTGGTCTGGTGAGTAGAACTGAGTTTTCATGCTGTAAATGTTAATTAGAAGCATATGTGTATATGTAAAAAGCGAGCTGAAATAAAAGTATAAATATCTAAGAAGCTGTCATTCCAGAAGGTCTATGCTCAGAAAAGATTAGGTAAATATACAAATAGTCCCATTATAAATCAGCTTCAGTGTCATTTCTGCTTATCTTGGTTACTTGTTTTTCTGGTGGCTTCTGAAAAAAAGTTACGAAGCGAGTGATTCAGATTGTAATTCCCAAATCCTATTAGAGAGCATCGCTTACACCATCACCAAAAGAAGCTTCACTCACTTCATTCCCTCTCATTCTCTAGCTACTCTTTCCTATCACTGCTTTTCTCCCTTGCTGCTTCCAGCACAAGCGTTGGTGAACCTCCAATGAATGAAATAGGATAACTGATCTGGATGAAAATTAGCTGTGTTTTGCTAAATATAAATTCAATCTGTGTTAATTCTTAAACTTTGTTTTAACATTATTTCTGTCTTCAGGTTAGCATGTTTGAATCATGAACATTTTGGCATTTTTCTCCCTACTGAACATAAATTTTGAGAATTAATTTCCTATTACCTTAAAAACACATTTCCTTGCCTGTTTAAACTGAGGATATCTGTGGAACTGGAGAGAGGTCACAGAACTTGAGGACCTTTTGCAACTTGCAGTGCAGTAAATGGAGTGAGCTTACTGCTTGTGTGTCCTTGGATGATGGCCTCAAAGGAACCTGACCTGGAGGTATCAGTTGGTCCTCTTGGATGACTTCCATTGTAGTAGTTGCTGTAACAAGGTTCGCTGGATACGTGCCCCTATCGTGTGACACAGATACAATTTTGTTTATAACTCTGACCTGTATCATATGATGTAGGCTGAGCAGTAGATCATTCTTTTGGTAGCACTTCTGTCACAGCCTGATCTCATCTGATGCTGGGGGGGGGTCTGAAGGAGATGATCAGGTAGTAGAACTCCTCTAGCATCAAGTGCTGGAAAACCCATCTGTTTATTAACATGCCCTTGAAGAAAAAAGGTAAATTACAGACATGAGGTAATAACAGTTCTAAAAAAATACTATTAATTCATATATTTAATGTTAATGGACAGAAGACTGGCACAGAGAAAAAACAGAGAAAGTAGCTTGGTATGGTTTGTAGTGGTCTCAAATAAAAAGAGGTGACATTTTGAGAACATTGGTGTACAGCGATGATCATTGTCCCACATAAAGATGGTAATTTAACAGTCCTTTGAACAGAAGGTTCGCAGTTCTCTATTATAATTATTTGGGGCTATTTGTAACCTGTCAGTAACTGTCAGAAGGCAAATTTGTGTATCCGGGTTAGAAGAATCCTCTTCAAGGATGGAAGAACAGTGTTGGACAGTTTTGTTAGCAGAATGCAGCATTTCTGCCTTATCTGTGCCCCTAGAGATTGATATATCTGTTTATACGGAAGCTTTTAAACGTGTTTGGAGACTTGCATTAGTTGTGACTGTACTTCGGAGCGTTGCTTATTATGCTACTTCTTGTTGTTTATATTTCACAATAGTATTTCCAGAGTTTTATTTACTTTGGTGTAAAAATAGTTTCCATGATCTGGCTTTTAGGATTTACTTCTAGTTTGAAAACAATTTTGTTAAAAGAAAAACAATTCATGTGAATCATAAATTTACACTGACACCCATCTGATTACATTGCCCATTTTCTTTTTAGGTCTATTTTTATTCTTCTAAGGTTTTCCAAGCCTTCTGAATAAGTTCTAATGGATTTTTAATTATTGTGTTTTTCCCTCTGGCTTTCCTAGGTTTAGCAGTTTTATTGAAAGAAAAATATTTCATAATACTTGTTGACATTATCTGAAATAAAAATGCATTTCTCTATAAGGAGCACTAAGGGTGCTAACAGATGGAAAAGATATGTGGTGATATGACATTCATTTCTGTTGTGTTTTTTTTCCTGTCTAAATCCATTTTAGATAGGTAATGACAAACTGTAGTTAACATGCAAGAACTACTTTTCTTACATGCCATCAATTAATTTGGATTTTATTAAGAAAATTCTACCTAATGTGTTCTAGGTCCGCATCTTGCATAAAAGCAGGTTATTTATATCACTTTGGGTACTGTCGTTCCTTTCATGTCCTGATCTTTCTACTTTAAGCTGAAATGCTTATTGGGGGAAGCAATAGGGAAATACGCTGATACTGTTGCCTGTAGGTTGTTCATCATCTTTTGTAAACAGAAGTTCAGGTGAAATTGGAGGATGGATGCCTTTCTCAGGGATTCCTGTAACATGCACCTGAGGGACAGACAGGTGGCTTTTTTGTGATATTGGCGGGATCAGGAATATTTCAAAAGTGTAAGAATGAATGGAGTTACTTTCCCTGTAATCTACAGGAAGACTTGTGTTTGCTGTTAGGTCTGAAGACATGAGTAAAATTGATTTGAGACAAAAGGTACTGAGCTTTATTGGATGAGAAAGCATGAGATGTTCTGAGTTGACTGATGCATTTTGATGGGTGTAAGATCTGGAAACCTCTCAAAATGATGCCGTGTGAGTGGGATTTAGTTTGTCTTAAATAAATTGATATAATAGGTGAGAGTTGAATATTCGCATCCTTTTTTGAGTATCCTAACTGAATTCACAATTAATAAAAGTAATGGTTAGAGCTCTTTATGATCATTGTATGCAGACTGTACTTGCTGGGTATAAAAACAATTTTTTTGGTAAAAACTTCCGTATTACATCATTCGGTTGTTTGTATACCTGCACTGTGTGTGGCTGGGTATTAAGACAGGCAGCACAGTCTGCACCTGCACTTAATATATCCAGTGAGAATATTTAACATAAGCAGACAAATGCATTTTGAAAGAATCTTCACAATCTTACTGTAGTAAGACTCTGGCAGACTACAAAGTTTCAAAAGGACATCTTTGAAAATGACTCTTAATTAATAGTGCTAAAATTACAAAAATCTGTTCACAGAGACCAAAACTTCCACCAAGTTCCAAGTCCTTGGCAGCTGTTTCTCATGCATGATGACTCAGATCCCCTGAATTTTACGTACGGGATCTTGAAATCACCAGACATGAGAATTACAGTCCTTACCATTGCATTGCCACCTTTATGCAGAATAGAGCACCAGGCAAACCCTGCAATGTATGAAAGAGCAAGTAGCTGGATAATTCTTAATTCTTAAAAAAGACATGAGCTTGGTGCTGTTGTGGGTAAAAAAATTCTGGGCATCATGGCTGTCACAAGATTGGAGGAGGTAAATCTTGCCATGGCCGTCGTCATGGAGAAACAAATCTTGTGTTGAGATGTAAGTGGATACTCACGCTACCCGTCAAGAAAAGAGTGTTTGATGCAGGAGCGTGTTTTGATGCAGTTTTGTTTACCTAAGGGAAGGAGAAGTGTGGACAAGTACAGTGTTTGATGGTGCAGGTGCACACGTGAAACTCTTGCGAAGATTAGAAGATTTGTGTTTTTGACAATGCCAGTGGTCTCTCAACTGTTAATGTTGCCATTTCTTTCTCCTTGCCTGTAAAAATAGAACATGTGAAAACATTCAGTGGTCTTGATAAGCATTATTTAGCAAATTCATTGAAGAGCCTCACACTAACTGTTGTCTGGAGGAATCATAAGAATATAGCCATTACCAAATCTGGAGCCAGGTAGATACGCAGTACTAGCTGGGCTTGGAAACACGCAGATGGCTCTGCTTGTAGCTGCTGGTGCTCCCAGAGAGTTGTGTAATTTGGTTCCAGAAAAGGTTTTAAAAAATATTGCAAGTGCTGAAATTCTGGTATGGTTTTTTGCATCATTTTGATAGTGAATATGGCTAAGTGCATTGGTAACGAATGTGTAAAGGATGTGGTTTGTGCGAAACTGCAAATATATAATGCATCGGAAGGTCATAATTGCATCAGAAATTTTTTGGTAATTATTTCTGAAATGTGTATAATGGTTAAGATCTGCATGTAATATGTTTTGTGTTACAGAACTAAAACTATAAACGGCAAGTCAGACAATGAGACTGCCTATCAGTGAAAAGGTAGTTCCTGAGAAATAAGAACCTGTAGCAATTTTTGGTACTGTGTATTGCTGAGTTAACGTGACAGATATTTGACTAAAAGTAATTTTCGCTTACAGAATTTATAGACGTCTAAACAGTCAGTTTGAAAAGTAAAAAGAAAGCTGAAAGATCTGAAAGCCTTTTATATGATTTCTTAGTCTTTGAACTGTCTCCAAATCTGAACAGTCCGTACATGTAGATCAGGCAACCTGGCTTCATACTTTTAACATCAAACCCAGATTTTCTCATGTAATGGTATCACAAAAAGCTATGCAGAAGTACATTGCAGTGTAGTAGCCCTAGCCTCAATAATTCGGTCTGTAACTGGCTGTAGCAGAGCTGTGACTCCATGGGTATTTTATGGGCTCTTGTGAAAAGTTTTATTATTTTATGTGCCTGCAACTGTTAACGATAATGAATCCTCCTGGTTTGGTCCTTGGCTGCTGTGACCCTCCATCTCTCTCATCAACCCACTGAGGATGTTCCCAAATGCGTAACAAGTTGGGAAGAAGATTTCATGGTCTTGTTAGTAAGGCTCTGTTTCAGCTAGGATAGTCTTCATCTTTTAAAAGAGCAGTTCCAGACTCAAACTGGACAACTATAAATAACTTTAGGAAGAGCAGAGAAAATGCTGAAGACAGTAGCCTCGTCACCCAACAGAGTGTAGCTTCAGGCTCCTGGATCTGGTGGCCTTCTGCAGAATTGAGTTGAGATTAAGATTTTTCCAACAGTGAGATGACATTCCTGTTAGAGTAATTATGCCTCTTTGATTCGGGTAGACAGTTCTGACAAGTGCCTGCTGGCGCTTCTCTCAGTCTCCCATGGGAAGTAATTTTGCTCCAGTATTGGCCTGAGAACCCACATAAGTACAGGTAACTATGCAAGGGCAGTTGAAGTTGAAAATACAGATAAACCAAACTTCACATTTACTTCAAAATACTAATTCATTTGGCCTTTAAATTGTTGTTAGAATTGTGCAATGCAAATTCGTTTTGACAAGTGATACTTTGCTCAAAACCTGTCTCGGGACAGCTTTTTTTTCTTCAAGAGCTCTGGATTCGTCAGTCGGTTTCCCTTGTATTAGCTTACTTTTTGTCAACAGTGACTGTACTCTAGAATGAAAGCAAAGATGCATCTACGACATTCAGTACAAATAATCTTTAAAAGACTTCTATTTGCATTTCTTTGGGTAGCATAGGAAATCTTTGACAAATCTCCCTTTCACTGGCAAAGTTTAGATAAGAATTGTGGAGCAGAGGCTAGGTTCTTTTTATGTTTTTTCTCAGACATCCCTGATCTCAAAGGCTATAATATTTTTTTATTTCAGGTGTTCCATGCTCTCAGTGGTAACTGTATAAAATATAGATGTGAAAAAAGTTTCAGCTCTGAACCTGTTACAGCCTGGGTGAATGAATAATGCTGAGTGAATGAATAATGTCTTTTAGATCGTTACTGGTTAAAGGAGATGTAAGATGGGAAGTTGCAATGTTTTGGTTTTAAATGTAAGCTGGGTCACTTCTCTTTGATGTAGTTACTTATGAAAATATTATTGTGCTTTATAAATCAGGAGTATTAAGACACACTTTTCTTTGATTGTACCAGGAGACTAATAGGCAATATCGAGTATATTTTTGAGATCTTTTAATAATGAAACTGAAGGTTGAGCAAGTTCTATAGTGAGATTGTAGTAAGTCTGGTTCTGTAGATGTTAAACAAAAACTGTTTCCTACAGTCTTTCACTTCTCTCTATTACTAAAAGGTCAGCTTTTTTTCACCTTTGCATCGCTTGTGATGTTTCTGTTGCACATCTTTCCCATACATTAGGGTCCTTCTGCCTTTAATAACACATACCTAATATAAGAAGTAAATAGGAAGAAAGTACATGTTGAGTTTTTTTTTTTTTTTTTTAATAATGTATGAAAGAAAATGTTGTGGAGGGCAAGTGCAGAAAATATTTTCACCTGTTACTGATTGCTCAATTAAAAAATCCTCTTAAGAATCTTTTAAATCTGAATCAGTTTGAAGCCGGAGTCAATATGATGGCGAGTTTCCTATTTCATGGCTGTTAGTGTTTAGAGCTATTGAAATTAATTCTGGCTGGCTGGCATCTGCCTTGCTTCCAGAGCCATATTGTTCATTTTATCCAGTCCTGGATGTAGAATTTTCTCAACTCTTAGAAGTAATAAAGACTACGTTGAAAAGTAGCATTCAGAGAGGGGAAAAAGACCCTTTCCTTGTAGATATTTCTATGAATTGATTTTTACTTGCTGGCTGTGGTTCCCTTTGTATGGGGCTGCTATCTGAACCTTAGGTATTCTAGCTTATACTTAAGCACAGTTAAGCTTTTACAGCTGTACTTACGACTTACGGTTCAGAAATAGTGGGAGCATGTGCTTTTGCACACCTGTTAAAAAGATTCTTGAAAAGACTGTAACAGCTTTCACTTGTGAAACTGTCGTGTGAACATTAATTCATTACTAGCCATGCTGATGGCAGCACTAATTGAACCTTTTTATAAATCATTCCTGTACCATCTTCTAGGGTAAGGCTGTGGACAGATGTTCATTTAACAAGACATCTGTGCTGGTTTAGGATGTTACTGTATCCCAGATGTTACACCGCTTTTTAAGGTTATTGGCCCTGTTTTATATATTTAGTACCATAATTTTGCTCAGCAGTTCGCAAAGCATAGGAAGGAAGGTAGTTTCTCCCCTGAATGATCTAGAGGTTTCAACATTTGAGAAAGAGGGGGAAACTCTGGAGTAGTTCATATGTACACGTTCTCATAAGCCTGAAACAAAATGCACTGAATTAGTAAGGTAGTTTCCATGGATGGTCTGAACAAATTGTCACCTGATTTTGTTGGTAGCAACTTACGGAGAACTTGCAGAAACTGGTGTCTGGCAGTAACTTCTGGGTAATCATAAACTGGCAGCGACAGGCATCTGAGGATAGTAGCTTTGTCAGTTATTTCATGTGGTTCCAGGAGATGTTGGCCCATGGCCTTATTCCTGATCACTTTGTGGAGAGAATGAGTAAGATCCAAGATGTACTTTGACTTACATTGTACTCGTCAGGTTATGGTGCTATTGCTATCACCTTTAAAAAAAAAAACAAACCAACAAAAAAAACCCCAAACATGCAAAAAATGTCATGCATTTAAAAAAAAAAAAAAGAAGAAAAGAAGTAGTGTCTGATTACTGGCAGGTGAATAAGACACTTCCATTTTCTCCCAGCATTGTGCATCTGTGCTGTTCTCCATGCAATTCAGCAGAAGCCACTCAGGTGCCTGGTGATCTCCCTGTGTTAGCGAAGTTGGCAAGGCTTTGAGGCAGCCTCAGCGAGGCTTTCCCCCAGTGCAGAGGGAGTACCTAATGCTCTGCTGAGCCCTGCAAAAGGTTTTTCTGGGCTCTTTGTCCTGTGGGCTAAATTTAATTAGTTGCATACCCAGAGAAGAATTAGGAGATTTTTGTTTACTATGGTGTATCTAAAGATGGAGATTAATGAAAGGCATTAGCTAAGGAAGCTAATTGATAACAAATTTAGGAGTAGGTCACAAAGGATTTTGATAAATGACTCCATCTTATGCAAATATGAGTAAAATTATTGTAGACAGTAATTATATTCAACTGGAGTCCTATATACATAAAAAAGTGTAGTTTTGTCTTTTCTTGACTTTGTTTCATGAAAAGCTGAATGTGCTTTAAACGCTTAAAGAGGTTATATTTCTCTCAGTGGATCTGTTCTTTTAAACATAAATAGATGTGCTTTTGTTTTTTCCTTCTAAATTGAACTCCGTTGTAAGAAAAAGGCAAGCGAGAAAGCCAGTCGCGGAAACCTTGGCAGCGGTTCAGCCTGCGTACCAAGGCCGCTGCCTGTTGTACTGACTAATATTTATTGTTGTTTTCCTGTAGCGTCCGTATTGGTCAGGCTCTGCCTGTACATTTTGTTCTTGGTTTGTGAGCCGTAGGAGACGTGGCTCATCTGTGTTTGGTACTTCTGCTGTCACAAGCTGATGGGGTTTCTGCAATGATAGGTAAAACCATGATGTACTTACCCCTCCTAGTAAGAAAGTTTGGGATTGAGCTTCAAGATCTAGAGCAGAACTGAGGTTACAATGTTCAATATAGCAATTGAACTATTGTTCAGTACTGTCTGGCTTTGTGTGAGCAAAGGGGAATAGTCATGGGCTCTTGTTCCATAGTTGTTTTAGGGCAGCAAAAGCTGGCCCTGCTGCTGTCTTGCCCTAGCAGCCTTTTCGCCTCCTCCTTCAGAAGAAGACGTCAAGTCCCAGGAGAAGAACAGAACACAGGTTGCTTTTCCCACTTCATTTAAGGGGGCATGGAATAAGTAAATAGAAAAATCAAAAAATTTACAGGGTTTGTCAGTGGAAAAATCTAGTGTTATGCAAACCAGCCAAAAGCTTTATGTATAAAACTGTTAAATAAAATGTATAAACTTAATGCAAATAACATTAAACAATCCATTCTTATTAAAAATGTTGATTGCAACAATTTGGTATGCTATATGGCCTTCTCAAATGGTGTTTTCTGTGGAAACATTAAATTGCAGTTGTCAGTACAGTGTATATTTCACTGTTTTCTGACTTGAGTTATTTTTTTCTCTAAGCCGAACATAAATTTGTAGACTATAAAATCTCTTCTGATGGTTGTGAAATGAATGTAACTAGCAAAAATAAGTTAATGATACAATCCAGTATTTTTTCCACCACTTCTTCAGTTTTATTTAAAACCTGCACGGCATTATGAAGGTTTTTTGTAGAATGTTTGGGGGAGGAGAGTGGCAAGAAAACACCAGACGTGGTTATATCTTTTGCTGGAAGAAGCAATTATGTTTAATTAATTGAAACCTCTGATTTTCCTTAGTGTTAAATAGGTTGCTAAAATACAGTAGGGAGTTCAAGGAGTGAATACTGCTCTTGTTTAAACAAGATGTTTTGAAAGGCTTTGTGAGGTACTTTGATGCTTAATACATGAAATGTAGTTTCAATAGAAAATCTAAAGCTGTATGTAAATTATTAAATAAACATAAACAATCATCATCTTCCACTATCCGGTGACCTTCACCTACAGGGTTGTGTTGGAGAATACTGAAATGGGGTACTTGCGAAGAAAGCAGAAGAATTGTTTACGTTTGTGATGATTTCAAAGTAATCCTGGTTTAGTGCAAACTTGTAACTTTGCGTTGCAGACTGATAGTTGGTAGAAGAATAATTGGGATAGGATTTAGAAATAATCCCCGTTCTTAGCTGGTTGTGTTCTGTAAAGCTTTTGAGCATTCCTGCACCAAGGGAAGTGATTTCGCTTACCTGCATTTCCATCCTTTCATTTGGTGCTGGCTGATGTGCTGGGATGTTGTGAAGAACTACAAGAGATGTTATACTTAAATGCTCTTGTTTTCTTACCTGCTGCATTGTTTTTCGAAGTTTAAGAAGAGTGTTACCTCTTTCTTGCTGTATCTCAATCTTGCTGGAAGAACCTATCCAATGAGTATGATGTTCCATTCACTCTACTCCCTACTCTTCATTACCGATGGGAATAAATCTGTGTGATGATCTCAGATGCTGCTGGGAGAAACATTTGTGGCCTTCCCATTTCCAAAACAAGTGTCCGCCTTACCGCCAACTCACCGATCACTGTACGTGTGGATGGTCTGATATGGTGGCTGAAGGGAGGAGTATAAGGCAGTTTCTTCTGGTTCCTGTGCAGTTTATTCTGGTTTAAATATCTGTGAAACATGGTTTTTTAAGAAACTACACTGGAAGCTTCTAAAGTGGCAAATAACTGAAGGGGATACTGGCTTCCGTTTCATCTAAGAAGGCTATTAATTATTTTGTGTGTTATGTGTAAGCTGTCACTGCTTATGGATAAGCAGGCAAGGGGAAAGATAACCCTGTATCCTTAGGGTTCCTGCTGCGCCCAAGTTTTTCAGCGTTGTCCTGAACAAATTTCGTAGCCATGCCAAGAAAAGTTCTGTCTTTCATCTCTTCTCGCTTTCCTCTTCCCCCCAGCTCCATTGTAAATTGAGTGGCTTTTTTCAGGCTTTGGTTTGAGCCTCATTTTAATTCTTCTTTTCCTCCTTTGCAGAGACAAAACTGGTCCCAACACAATTCGAAGGGGTTGTCTTGTTAGGCAGTCCAAGACAGTCACTCCTCTTCTAGCAGGAGAGCGATGTATGTAAACTCAAAAGATGGTTCCAGTTCTGTGCACGTTATCCTCTTTGATCAACGAGAGCCAAAGGCATTGCACAATAGAGTTTATTTTGTAGCTGATTTAGCAGATCTAATTCTGCGGAAATAGTTTGGATAGATTTAAGTATTACAACAAACTGTACAAAAAAAGGAAATGCTGATTTTGGAATGATTTAATCACTTCAAAAAAAAAAAAAAAAACCCAAACCCCAAAACCCCCCAAAAAACAACAAAACAAAACCTTTTCCCCCCAACATAGAACTAAACGCAAACCTTTCAGAATCCTCTGTGAAAGAGGAACTGGAGTGGTTTTGTTGGGAGGGGCAAGCGGGGTGCCTGTGTGCTGGCCTGTGTGGCATCCCGATTCAAGGCGTGTTGGTTGGGTGAATGGTTGCCTGGGAGCTCTGGGACGTTGGAACCGCTGAGATGCCCCAAACCACTCAGAATTTGTGTACTTGGAATCAGAAGCTCCCAGGGTCTCCCAGGCTTTCCGTCAGCACGCCAGGCAGGGTGCCAAGTAGCCTGAAAATTTGGGAGGCGAGGTGCCAAGCTCTTGGCTCCCTTTCAAATGGGCTGCTGAACAGCTGGGAATCTGGATGCTTGGGCTTCTCAACAGCCCGCTACGTTAGTTGCTGAAGAGCCAGGCAGGGAAAAAAGGCTGGAATTTGTGGCACAAACCTGTCTGCTTTCCGTCAGACCTTGGTTGAAATTGAAACAAATCTGCCAGGTATTTTAGTTTTGATGTGCTGTCCTCCCGTGATGACTTTTTTAATATGATGACATCTAGTCATCTCTCATAACATTTTATTCTATGTGTCAGAATATTTGTTTTGCTGAAAATAATATGTGTTTCAATTTAATTGCTTTAGCATCATTATTATTTTATAGAAATTTCTTCGAAGGATGCTGTCCTGGTTTCAGCTGGGATAGAGTTAATTTTCTTCCTAGTAGCTGGTACAGTGGTGTTTTGGATTTAGGATGAGAATAATGTTGATAACACACTGATGTATTTAGTTGTTGCTAAGCAGTGTTTACACTAAGTCAAGGACTTTTCAGCTTCTCACACCATGCCACCAGCAAGGAGGCTGGGGGGCACAAGAAGCTGGGAGGAGAAATAGCCAGGACAGCTGACCCAAACTGGCCAAAGGGATATTCCATACCATATGACGTCATGCTCAGTATATAAACTAGGGGGAAAGCTGGCCAGGGGCCGCCGCTCAGGCACTGGCTGGGCATCGGTTGGCGAGTGGTGAGCAATTGCATTGTCCATCACTTGTTTTGTATATTCTAATTCTTTTATCGTTGTTATTATTATTTCCCCTTCCTTTTCTGTCCTATTAAACTGTCTTGATCTCAACCCATGAATTTTACTTCCCCCCCCAGATTCTCTCCTCCATCCTACTGGGGTGTGTGTGTGGGGGGGGGAGTGAGCGAGCGGCTGTGTGGTGTTCAGCTGCCTGCCAGGTTAAACCACGACAGATGCTCTGAATGGATCGGTATCTGTTTTATAGTGTATGTAACTACTGGCCAGATTTTGGATTGTGTTCTCTCATACCTATCTGTAGTTACCTCCTATGTAGAGCAAACAGGATGCTCGTATCTTAAAATCTTGCTGATTTAATGTATTTTTTGATGAGTAAAAGTTATTTTTCTTGTGAAAATAATCAGAAAAACTTAAGGGGCCAACTGCTGATTCAAGTGTACGTTGTTGAGACAATTACCTAGAACAGGAAAAAAGGGGAGGAAACTTCTGATTTGTACAAGAATCAAATCATGGGTTAGCTTAAACATTACATAATTTAGTGCTGACATTTATCCCTCAAAATGAAATTATTTAAATCCTAATTTAAATTTAAAACTTCAAAATCTTAAAAATGTTTTCAGTTTAAAAAGAGTTTTCCGTTGTTACGTTTGCAGGCCTCGGAGTAGAGGAAAAACTGCAGTGGAGGATGAAGACAGTATGGATGGTTTGGAGGCAGCAGAAGCAGAAAACACTGTGGAAACAGGTAATGAGAGTATAGTGTTGATGCTGTCTTGTTATTGCTTCTCTCTCGGAAATGCATTTAATTATGCAGGACTTTGGTAGACAAGAAATATTTCTTTAATTTTGTAGTACGAGATGTGTATTTGGGCAGATATAAAAGAAAAATACCCTGTATTATTTAAACCTATATTAATTAAAGCTATTTGAACCTATTGCTTTTAAATAGTCTAATGGGAATGCCTTCGTAGTGTAGTTATGTGGAGGCTCTTTTTCTGGTTTTGCAAGTCTGTATCTAACAAAAATAAAAGCTCTGAAGCGGTAGCTGCCGTTTTTAGAATACCTGCCAAAATACAGTATTACTTACTGACCTGTATCTTCAGCTAACTACAGCAGATTATATACCAAAGGGATAACCGGGATAACCAAATGTTAATGCTTCCTACTGCTGCTTAGGAAACAAGATAAATGTCTGTTCTTGCTTTTGTAAATATTTGTTATGATAGTACCCAAATGCTTCCGTTACCAGAGGGATCTCATTGTACTGGACTGAGTGCTGTTGTAACAGTCTGTGATTTCTGTTCTGGCAGGTTAAGAGTCTAAAGAGACAAGCAGATGAGCTAACACATAAGATAAAGGCCATGGTGAAGAACTGTCATCTCTTTGCCAGGCTCATGTCTGTAGCCATTTGCCTGTTTTTAACCAGGGACTGAATATGCGTAGAAGGATGAAACCTGCCAGAAAGGATGATGCCATGGCCAAATGGTGGAAGTTTGTCGGTTTGACAGAAATAAGCCTTAAAAATGCATTGAGACATAAGGGTTTATAAATTTAATTAGATGGCCCAATATGTGTAATGAGCAAAGTGGAAGGAAGCGCAGAGACACTAACAGCAGAAGCTGGTGGTCAGGGTGGCAATTGCATGGAAATGCTGGCTGAGTTAAGGGAGTTGTTAAATTACTCTCATAGCTGCTAAGTAAAGGAGGTAGAGTTGTAAGGTCCTTAAACATGACAACAAGACTCTGTGCTTAGTGTACATTTATAGGGAGAACAAGTAGAGGACCTCAAAAGAGCCATTTTGCAGTAACATCTTATGTAGACCATACAGGAATATGTTTGCAGTAGTGAAAGCTATAAAAGAGGAGGCTGAAATTACCAAGACGATGGAGGATGAGCTTTGCCTGTATATGCTGGTCTCTTGCTTCTTACTTGCTAGCTGGTGAACGGTGGTGAAGGCTTTGTACTCAAGCCTCTAGGCTTTGGGGAGTGTCTGAGTGTTTAGTCACAACTTGTGTTGAATTTAAGTGTTAATGGTTTGTGGAGGGAGTCTAGATTAAAGCTTAATACAAGGATGCTGCATCATTTTATTGTCAGTTGTTTTTCTGCCCCTGGTAATAAGCTGCTGGTGGTAGAGAATTTGGATGGTCTTTTCCAGCTTCTACAAGTAGGTAATTACCAGTTATTAAAGTTGAAAGTGAAAAAGTTGTAACAGGTATTTGTCTGTAGAAAAACAGAGTAGGGAAAGGAAGGCTACTTCTAATTGTGTCCCGTATTCCATTTATTACTCTTCCTTTCCCACGTGCTAGAAACAGTCTTAGGAAAGTCAGCAAAGGGGACAGAAAATGTGATTATAAGTGGTAAGTGTTGTAAATTTTAAATATGTTCTTAAACCCAAACCAAAAAGAAATTCAGGCTTAACAACTGCTGGTACACTACTGTGTAGGGAATTTAGTGATAACTGTATTTTTTTGGCTTTACATGTCATTATTAACAAAGTTCCTCAACAGAGATCTGAGAGCAGTTTTTACTTCGGAGGAGAGAAGGATGCACATAATTATTTTTAAGGGTCCAAGAGTGCATATAGATAAGTCTCTCCATTATCCTTTGTCAAAATCATCCTGGCTGTCACAGAGGGCTGATGCTCATTTCTAAAGGTACAGGCAGCAGTGGAGCACTGTGCTAGAAATCCCAATAGACAAAGACTCCGTTGGGTCTGCTGCTGGAAGTGATGTGCCATCAGTTCAGTGCTGAGCCCAAGATGGTTTTGCAAACTGTACTCTTAAGTGAAAAGAAGCCTAGTAAAAATACATAGATCTGAAATCCCATTTTGACAGGGGGAACCAGAATAGACTTGAAAGAGCATTATTGTCTTGAGCAGTTTGATAGAGACAGAATTGCAGTTATGTTAAAAGTTGAACACCATGTGACTTGATTAGAGTTTAATCATATTAATAGAAAAGGCTGCTGCCTCTAAAACTTCTTCTAAGCACTTATCTCTGTTAATAAAGTGTGGGAGAAGGAGTAATCCCAGTTTGTTGCTCCATGTAAAATTGTGTTAATCAAATTGAAGTACACTTGTGTTCCAGTTTATGAATTTTTACTTTGACTAAAAAGGCTTTTTATTTTGTTTTCTTGCAAAAAGTGGACTTGCCAACAATTTGCTGTAGTAGTTGGCAAACCAAAACACAATATAGTAAAAAAAACTCGAAATGAGATTGAACATACAAACACTCTTGACACGTGACTTCTGACATATTTTGAGTCTCCGTATTTCTAGCTGCTTTTCCATTCTTTGGTTCATGTGTTGAGTATAATCAGGAATTCTTTTACTGTGTGACGTTTTTATTTCTTGTTTGTTTGGGTTTGGGAGGTGGTTTCTATTTTGTTTTATTTATGGAGTCTGGCATTACTGGTGTGCTTTTGTGAATTAATTAATTTTCATAAAATGAGAGAAGTCCATGTTGTAAATGTTGTATTCAGTGTAATGAGCTCTACTGTTAGGGAAGGGAGCAATGCAGAAGGAATGAGAACTTTCCTTACAGGGAGGGAAAAAGGAGATGCCCCA
Source organism: Gymnogyps californianus (assembly GCF_018139145.2). NCBI lineage: Eukaryota > Metazoa > Chordata > Aves > Accipitriformes > Cathartidae > Gymnogyps > Gymnogyps californianus. Next base: position 160,406,141 of record NC_059472.1, read on the forward strand.
TATAATCCCACCTAGAATAAAGAGGTGTTTTCTAGCTGTCGGATCTTTTATGGGGAAAAAAGCAAGAGAGGATGTAAGTACTAAACATTATACATTCTTTCTCTTTGTAATGTTGACACAAATGTTTGTTAAAAAGGAAAAAAAAAAAAAATTCTTCCTGAAGTGGCTCTTTTGTAATGCTAAGGCACGGCCATTTTAATGGCAGTCCAGGAAACAAGTTGCTACCCTTAACAAAATTCTGTAATCTCATATGTAAAAAGAGGCAGAATTGGAAGCAAAGCAGGGTAAGCTGTGTGCTGTTCTGATCATTTCAGTATGGGTCATTATCCCTGCCAACTACAGTGATTTCTGAGCCCTGCCTGTTTTCTGCAAAGTGCTATGTTTGCTTTAGTATAAATGAATGTAGAATTCTTAGGGATGGAAAGAGAGGAGGGATTTGGAATTGGAAAGAAGAAATTGTGGAATTTGGAAAAAAGACCTGTTTGGAGCTAAGTCAACTTTTTCCTAAAAAATGATGCTGGCAACTGCTTCTACTGAATCATTAGACTTTCATCTTCTTGTCAACCTCAGGATAGACTCCTTTCCTTTACCCACCAGCCCTGTCTCTCTTGCTGATTTCTTGGTTTCTCCCTGAGTGGCTATTTTGCTTCTCAGCTTTGTATTGGTCTTTCCAGTTGTCTGTTACTTAGTCCAATTTTCTTCACTGTGGTTCCCACCAGTGACTTTACACTGGTATTTTTCTATCCAACCAGTGTTGAGGTTACCCACCCCTTCCATCATTTTAGCACCCACAGCATCACAGAATGGTTGAGGCTGGCAGGGACCTCTGAAGGCCATCTGGTCCAACACCCCTGCTCAAGCAGGGCCACCTAAAGCTGGTTGCCCAGGACCATGTCCAGACAGCTTTTCAGTATCTCCCAAGGATGGAGACTCCACAACCTCTCTGGGCAACCTGCTCCAGTGCTCAGTCACCCTCGCAGTGAAAAAGTGTTTCCGGATGTTCTGAGGGAACCTCCTGTGTTTCAGTTTGTGCCCATTGCCTCTGGTCCTGTCAAGACCTTCCAGCCATCAACACCTTCCACCTTTCTAGCTATCAGTAAAATACAGTTTGTTGTAGAATACTGTGTTTTCCTGTAGGTCGCCTTGTGTTGCTCCTCTCCATAAGAGGAGTTTTCTTCTGATGAGTGACTCTCTGTAATGGCCAAAAAAACCCCAAACCAAAACACAGAAGTCTGCAAAGCGTGTGCCTGTGTGCGCACAAATATATGCAAATATAAAAAATGCTGATCTAAAGAAAGAAATAATATAACAAATACCTCCTGTAAGCTTTCTGTAGGTTTCGTGGCCCTTTGCTATTAATGAAGACTTCGCTTCTGCTGCCTTTCCCCATCTTCTATTAGTTTCTGTACTTGTTATTTGTACGTGTGTACAAATATGTACTTGCAAGTTTCTGTACTTGTTATTTTCTTGGTTCTGTATTTAAGTTGACTGAAACTGAATTCTTTGTGTTAATTCTTTGATTATTCCCTCTTTTTTGAGAACACTTGTGAAATATCCAACTCATCCTAGAGTCTGTAATTCTTCCTATGTTGTGTCACATAAAAATGTTGAGATTCAGACTCTGATCTGGGAGAATTGCAATGAAATAAGTTTAGTTTAACTGCTGAGTCTCTTGGGAAATTCATAGTAAATCCATCGAGTATTCTGTTTACTATATGTATCATGTCAACCAATTCTTAAAATAAATTAGTACTTAATAACAAACCCTTACCTCCCCATGGTGTCTGGAGGCTTCAGAATTGGTAAAATATAAAAGAATCTCTTATGATTTTATCAACCAATAGCTCCTTGCCTGCATCATTGTCGTTAGTAATGTTATTTTCAGACCCAGTGACGCTGCCTGGCCAGCTGATTTCTTGTTGGACTTCACGTTAACTCCCCGAAGTCTTCCTCTAATCAGCCTCTTTGTCTCGGGGCAAAGCCCAGAAGAACCAGAAGCAAACGCTTCTCAGCGGAGGAAAGTTATCCGTGTAGAAGCTGCCAGAGAATTTTGGACTAATTCAGAATCTCATCAGCTTTGAAGCAGCCTGAAAAGCACTTTTCTAGAGGAAAAAAAATATTGCAATACCCTGCTTACTAGAGAAAATACGTCACTTTTTGTGCCATTATGAACCATACTGAGCAGAGCCTCCCACTAAGACAGGTAAAACACACCTAAGAGCAAGTCCTGGTTTGGGTGAATCAATGGCAAAAGCTCTCATCAACTTGTTAACACCAAAGACCTTTTAAAATCCACTTTGTGCTTTTCAGACAGATACTTTGGCCTCATCACTATACTGCTTATCACTTCTAAAATTAATGAAGGGAAGAATGGACACCACTGAGGACATTGCCTGTAGATTAAATTTGTCCATAAATATTTGGGGCAAATATGTGCTTAAAATGCGTTTGAATATGTTTTAAGGCAATTAAAATTCCCTGTACTCATTATAAAAGGAGCAGTTCCTTCTTTCTTATGCAGCTGACTCCTACCTGTCTGGCCACTGGAAAAATTAGCAGAACTGAAGCATCTGGTTGTTATTATTACAAGCATCTTACTATTTTTCTTTGTATTCTGGTAATATGTTTGTAATAAGGAAACCAGACACAACGGGATGTTATTTGATATTTGCCTTTAAATCACTACAGGCTTACTTGATAATAACATTTATCATCATGCGTGCTTAAAATGGGCCATTTAGAAAATCTGATTTTTTTCCTTCTGACCGATATCTCCGTCTCAGGTGTTTTGAGATGTCCTGGTTTCGGCTGGGATAGAGTTAATTTTCTTCCTAGTAGCTGGTACAGTGCTGTGTTTTGGATTTAGTGTGAGAATAATGTTGATAACACACTGATGTTTTAGTTGTTGCCAAGTAGCACTTATCCTAAGTTAAGGACTTCTCAGTTTCCCATGCTCTGCCAGCAAGCAGGTGTGCAAGAAGCTGGGAGGGGGCAGAGCCAGGGCAGCTGACCCGAACTAGCCAAAGGGGTATTCCATACCATGGAATGTCATGCCCAGTATATAAACTGGGGGGAGTTGGCCAGGAGGGGCCAATGGCTGCTGGGGCATCGGTCAGCGGGTGGTGAGCCATTGCGTTGTGCATCACTGTTTTTTTTCCTTGGGTTTTATTTCTTACCCCCCCCCCCCTTGTTTTTGGTTATATTCCTTTTCATTATCATCATCATCATTATTATATTTTTATGATTATTGTTAGTATTACATTTTATTTTACTTTAGTTATTAAACTGTTCTTATCTCAACCCACGAGTTTTACTTTTTTTCGATTCTCCTCCCCATCCCACTGGGTGGGGGGAGTGAGGGAGCAGCTGCGTGGTGCTTAGTTGCTGGCTGGGGTTAAACCACGACATGAGAGTAGGTAGAATATTTTGTAGTAGGTGGAATCTGTTATTTCCAAATAAATGCTAACCTTACTGAGTTTTTCATTGTGGAGGTCATTTCTGAAATGCAACCTCTTTTTTTTTTTTGTTTATTCAATACTGCTTTTGCAGTTTTGGTATCAAACTATGCTTTGTTAAACATAACCAACAGGTTTTAGAAGGAGTTTTCAAGGACCCAGAATATTCCACCTTCCCATTGCCCTGAAGCTTAACACTGCTGCGGTGGCTGTGTCGTTAGTGACGTGATGAGGGAATTTGTGTTGACATTACCAGTCAAGTATATTGAAATAGTAGCATGTATCTTGTGTGCCGTACACTCTTTTCCTCACTGGAAACAGTGCTGTTTTGTGTACGTTTTAGTTCTATGGACCTGTCTTAATTTTTGGTAATGCTGTTTTGAGGCTGACTCTCCAGTTTGGTAGAAGAAATATTAGAGAAGTTGAGACCCCAGTCCCACCTAATTAAAATCATAGTATAAACTGGGTTGGCTTTGGAGTCCCATAAGCATCTGCCCTGGTAGCCCTTTTCTAGGTCAGGTACAAAAGGGAAGAAAGTAATGGGTAAAATAAACTTATTTAGCGTAATAAAAGAGGTGCCCACCTGCAAGGCACTGAAGACTGACCACAGAAGACTGAATGACTCTTAAATTCAGTCGTAGTGCATGTAAAAGAACATGCAGGGGAAAATCACCATCCTAATTTTGTATAAACAAAAATCGCTCTCAAATAGCTGTTGCTACCTGAGCAAGTGGTACTGTAGTCGTTCTGAGAATTGCAGTAGCTTTTGTAAGTCAAAAAAGGAAATCAAATTCTAAGAATTGCTGGCAAAAGGATAAGGGGGGAAAAAAGCATCAGTGTGGGTTTTTTTACTGTTGTTTTATAAACCCATGGCATGACTGCATGTTAAATGCCACATGCAGTTCTGCTTCCCCTTCTCCAAAAGGACGAACCGTAATTGGGAAAGTACAGGAAAGGCCAACAAGTACGACAAGAAGTAAAGAATAGCTTCTGTGCGGGGATCAGTTAAGGTAAAAGACTTCAACCTGAAACGATATGACTGGAGAGGAATTTAATAGGGTCCCACAAAATGATGAGTGGTATGGAGAAAATGAACAGGGAAAGATGATTCATTTTGTTCTGCAACACAAAAATTAGGGGACATCAGGTCATGTTCAGAGCACGAAGGTAGGTGCATTTGCACTCAGCATCTACTTCAATTATAGAATTCATTGCTAGTGGATGCTTTGGGCATGAAAAATTTACATGGGTTTCAGAAAGACCTCAACAAATTAATGGAAAAATAATCAGATGAGTGCTGTTGAATACCCCCCTAGCTTAGGAAGTTCCTCAGTCACGGATCACTTGGAGCTGGTTATCCATAATAGGTCGTCTTGTGTCTAGAATGACTGAAATCATAGCTTAAATGGTCCTACATTGAAAACCTTATTTTTATTTTATAACCAGTACAAAATTTGCAGTTATTTTCTGTGTAAAATGCTTTCAACAAATAGGAGTTCTATTTGAATGAAAAGTATCAAAATACACGCTGAAATGTACAAAAAAGAATAACTGCAGGCTTTCTTCTCATCTCCATGTAACAACTGTCGCAGTAAATCACCGCGATGTCCTTCAGATAGGAAAAAATAGATAAGTGGTGGTTTTAAAAGAAAATACAACACATGCAGCACTTGCACAAAACCCCAATGAAACACTTCTGATGCGGTTGTATGTTTTGTTGTTTATTATTGTGAATAAAATCTTGCAATGTTGACTTAAGATGAAGAAAGTATGCCTCTGTCTGTGGAGAAATGGTTCTTGCATGTGGTTATTACCGTCACACTCAAACTTCAGTATGGTTTTTTTTTTCCCTTTCTCTGCCATGGTTGTGTTTTTAGCAGGCAAGAATAGATGGCTACAAACTCAGTGCAGCCCAAGTAATGGCAGTAGCTGTTAGCAACCATCGCCCTCTGCGTGTCTTTCGGTATACCTTGGCATGGCTCAGTGCTGTCTGGAAGGGTTGCAGGTGATCTGCACGGGACCGGTTAGCCGCAGCATGTCCGTTTGTTCCCCCGTGTTCAGCTGCTAAAACCTATACATACAAAGTTATAGTATGTGAAAGATTTCTGCGCATAAGTGATCGCTGTGCATGCCAGTCTGAATTCCTCAGACACTAGCAGGAGAGGTGATGTTTCTATGAAATTGTGTCTGGAACACTAACAGAATTACTAACTCTGACTAGTGGAAACTTGTTTTGTTCCTAAATTGGGACAGTGAGTGAAACTTGGTAATTATAGTACTAGATAGGCATTTTAAATTCATAATTTACATTCCCTTGTTAAGATTTCTTTTCATATTGTTGCTACACTGACCTGGTTTCTTTATCTGTCTAAACTACTAGAACTAGAAGCAACACCAAAATGCTCTACTTCTGTAGACCCCTACGAGGCTGTGTAAAACACGTTGTCCCGTTAGCCATTTTCTGATGCAGTACTACCCCTTCCTTGTGCAAAAATAACAATTGCATCTGCTGGTTAAAAGCTTGTTATTCCCTCTTGCAGAACACTTCGGTAAGCAACAGTTGAGGCCCCTGGAGTGTCCCTGCTGTGTTTGGTGATACTGGTATTTTCCAGCCTGCAATACTTTTTGGTCTTACTGAAAGTTTTGGAAGCTCATGACATTTGCTTCGTTTTCTGCCAAATTAGCAGTAGGTCTGACAGTAGAGTCCCAACCAGTAAACTGGTTAAACAGTCAACTTGTTGCATCTAAACAAGAGTATAATATTTATTTTACGACAGCTGTTTTGGTTTTTTTTTAAGTGTCACTATATACTGAGTATTATAAGATTTTAAAGGAGGGGTTTTTTTTTGTGGCAGAACTCTTACAGTATGTTCAGTTTTTGACTTGGAAAGGAGTTTCTAACTTTTTAAAAAAAACTTCTGGATATGCTGGTGTCTTTTCTTTGCCTGATTGCCATAGCAGAGCTCACACATACATCTCCTTGTCTTGCTGTAGGTTTACCCAGGTGGCTTGCAGAATAGCATCTTGTGATTACTAGAAAACAGAAAAGGATTGTTTGTAACAAAAGAACATTTTTAGATCTTTAGTCAGTGTTGCTTCATCACATCCCCAAAGAAATCTGTGATCATGTAATAAAATTCCAGCCATCACCACTCTCCTTCTTCCCACAAGCATGCATGTGACGGTCTGCAAGGGAACCACTGCCACAGATGGGCTTACCAGGGGTTTCCACCTGTGAGTCTACATGTCCCATGCATGTCTCTTAGATGGGGAGAGGTTTCTAAGGCATCTGAAGATAGAGCAGGAGAAGTGGAAATTGTCAACACAGTTATTATTCTGAACATTATAAATCTCTATATAAGACATCTAAGTAAGGACACCAACTGCTATTAGGAAGGTGGGTAATGCACATAATCGACTGAGAATGGTATGTGCTTTTTGTTATTTTCTTTGAGTATTCACTGCGTTCTGCTCTAGAAAGAGCAATAAAAATAATTATTAAGAGAAGAAGTTTTTGAATGCTTAAAATATGGAACCTTTGTAGAGATTTTTTTCCTCATTTGAAAAATTTCAAATTACTTAAATAGTATAAAACCTAAGGATTGTGTGTTCAACCTAGAGTCCAATGTATACATCTTATTTAGGCAAATGTGATGAAAGTGTTAATTAAAAGAGAAATTTAATACACATGCTGTAAATCTTATCATCCCAGTGACTTCCCTGCATATCTGTCCCGTCTATGTTAGGTAATTTTTTTTTTTTTTTTTGCTACTATTTCATAGCTCCATCCTTGGAGATGCTCAAAAACCATCTGGGCATAGTCCTGGGCAGCTGGCTCTGGGTGGCCCTGCTTGAGCTGGGGGTTGGACAAGGTGACCTCTGGGCTGCCTTCCAGCCTCAACCATGCTGTGATTCTGTGAATGTCACCCGAGTTGTAAAGCATATGGAAGTCTCAACCCTTTTGATGGCCCATGTGGATAGGAACTTTACTCCTTGTACTTCTGAGGATTTCTTTTAACCTTAATAAGAAAAGAAGGCCTTTCTGTCCTCACTAGTCAGGTGGAAAAGAACTATTGATGTAGTTGTCTTCAAATAATAAAAATTTTTTAAATGCTACATTTCCTAGTATTTTCCTAATGTTTTAGTAAAGGATAGTGATGTTAAAGAAGAACTTAGAGACATTTGGGAATTGCGCAATTAGCTTTTTTAATTCTCAGTTCCCCCACCAACTCATTATACATGGGCAAGACATTCATTGTGACAGAAACAATCATGAAAATAGGAGGCAAAATAAAGCCTTATATATGAATCTGCAAATGAGCTTCGCATTTATTAATCATTCATGGTTCCTTCACTCCCAGAAGCTTCAAAGTAGGATGCCATAACCAAGTCTGATGAATGTTCATTAAATACAGTGAAAAGCAGTTAATATATTGTGCCAGATGCTTCCAAGAACATCTCTGAGGCAGTGATGAGGGTATCTGCTGTGCCTTTGCCATGCCAGTGCCGGATTCCCATCTCCTAGGAGTTTGACTCATGAAATGCATTACTTCTGTTCTTCCTTAATCTTCTGTGGGAGAACTTTCATAAAGTTGAAGTATGGCACACACAACTAACATAAACGCTATTTTCATTCTGTTTGGTGAGTACTGTGTTTTCAGTCTTCCAACGGCATATTGAGACACAGTTTGGTTTATTGCAGAGACAGCAGTTGAGATGTTGTTTGTCTCATTTAGTATAATTTGGGTCCCTTCTTTTCTAGAGAAGCAAACAGCAGGGGAAAAAGCACCATAAGGATGTAAGCTAATATAGTCGTAGTGTGTAGTGAAACAATCTGTGTCTTCTCACTCAGGCCGGAGTTCTTGAGAATGAGTTAGTGCCCGTGAACTTTGCCTTTCCAGTGTAATGGGTGCCCATTAATGTATAATGAGATGAAAGCTGGCAAAGAGTAAATGGCTTTTGCTTACTTGAAAGTTTCTGCAGGCACACAATAAAGCAGAGTTCCTTTTGCAGAGTTTAACTAGGTTAAATAAAGTTGCCAAGATGGATCAGAGCAAGGCCACAGTTTCTGGTGGTCTTCCTTGAGCACTTCATGAGTGGTTGTCCTGGGCTGTGTTGTGGGTTTTCTTTTTAGCGATTTGACATCTGCCTGTCTTGTAGGTGTTTATGTTTTGCGCTCTTCATTGAGGTTGTATTTAGTAATTTGGGGGTTACTTGCACAAAATTATCCTTCAGATCCAACATACTTTGGAAACACACTACAGACAGTTACGAATGGCTCCACTGGATGCTGCCTGTTTCAGGGATCCTTGTCCAGGAATGATTGCAGGGATTGTTTGTTCAGATGTGCCAAAAACTAAGGGTGTGGGGTTTTGGTTTATTTTGTTTTGTTTTCTGTACAGAGCCATTTACTATTACAAGGGATGTATTCCCAACAGGATATTTATTTAGTGTCAAATGATTGCCCAGCCTTTTTTTTTTTTCAGGATAGGTTGGTGGAATGGGTTTAACATGAGCCATTTGGCTTTTGGACAGGTAGTCGTTTTTGGATGTTTCAGATGTCCAAAAACATTTCAGGTGTATGTTACTGAGCAGCTTAACTGAAATAGGTGAAGCGATTCCAGTGTACACCAGCTCAAATAAATATCTGGCACACCCAGTCATGAACAGGATTTTCTTATTCTTTTTTTTCTTAATTTTGTGTTTCTCTTCAGTATGTTTTAGATGCCTTCATTGAGGGTTTTAAATGTTATATATTGTCTTCCTGAATGAGTTCACTCTAGGTTAAAGAATAATTTTACTTCAATCTCTGTACATCAAACAAGAAAGATTTCCCCTTCTCCGTGTGCTCTAGCAGGTATATAATTTCAGTATTACAGACCAAGCTGTGCAGTTTTATGTTCTGAGAATTTTCCTCTCTTTTATTGTTTTTAGAAATAAGATTAAAGCTTGTAGCAGGTTTTCGTGCACGCCCACCCATGTTGCCGATTCTTCTACCCATCCATTTCTCCACTTGAATCATTTCTCTTTTGCAATAATTGATTATATTTTGACATGTTGTGTATTAATTTTTTTAAAAAGTGAATGGATCTTCTGCTTAAATCTTCTAAATAATCTGTTGCTTTACTCTAACTGGACTTCTTTGAAAGAGCTGTATGTATTGGCCTCTTAGCTCAAACCCATGTTCACTGGAAGTTTTAGGTGGTGTGCGACCCAGGCGCAGGTCCTTGGTCTGGCTCTGCTGTGGGGACAGATGTAGCAGCCATGGACAGTGACAGGAGGAGGCAGTAGTGCCAAAGAACATCTGCCAGAGTCCTGTGATTTTTATGTTATTTAGGTTTCAAAATCAAAGTATGGAGGAGTGTGGAAATACCAAATTTTACTGCTCTGCAGCCTTCAGCCTTGTTCCTGTGCATTCTGATGCACTTGGAGCGGCACATTGCCGTGTTCTCCTGGCAAATCCCTGACTCATTCTGTGCAAAGGAGGAAACCAAATGGGAAGAGGATTTAAGTTGCACAGACAGTGGCAACTTGGTGTTTCATGTTTCTGAGCAGAAACAAACTTTCTAGGCAAGTTAGTACCATTGTCAGCTGTAGATGCATATATTTCTAATAACTAATCTAAATTAAAAGGATGCTGCAAAAATTGCTTATATTCCCACAGTTTGGAATGAAGTTTAAGCTGGCGTAAACAGTGTCCTTCCTTCCTTCACCTCCTCGACCCTGTGCCAGCATAGAGTTAGTGTAATCAGGAATGAACTAGTGCAGGGAATTGATCAAAGTTAAAGCTCATCTGGGAGGAAAAAAGGTTTATTATACCCCAGATCAGTGTGCTCGCCCTGATGTTTGTTCAGGGATGACAGAGCAGGTGCACAAGAGGAGATGGGGGGAGAATGAGAATGTCTAAAACTGCAACCTCTTATGAAAAGGTTGTCATTGAGCAGTGCTCCCCCTGCCCCATTCCTCATTACTTATTGAACATCTTTCCATAACACAGTGTACCACTGTGAACTAAATAACTTTATAAGCGTTCAATTTCATGTTTTAGCTAGATGTGAAGGGTAATATTTTCCTACTCTCTTAATTTTGTTGTGTCTGAGAACATTGTGACATGGATTAATCTAACTATAAATAAAATGGATGTTTGCAGCATAAAGGAAAGCTTACAGATGTTTTTATAGTCTAAATAAATAAAATAAAAAATAAAAAAATATTATTCTTATTTTTTAAACAGAAGTCAAAGAGCAGTCTGCAGAAGAGGATGCCCAAACGGAAGTGGACAGCACCAAGCAGCTAACACCAGTCCTTCAGCACTCAGTATCCGAGGAGTCTGCAAGCTCCACTGTCTCTGTGGGTGTGGAAGCTAAAACCAGGTTAGTGAGCGAGGAGGCGGGTGCTGAGTCAGGGGCTGGGCTGGTAGTCGGGTAATGGAGCGCAGAGGGCTCGGGGCGCAGGCTTGGGACATGCTGCTGGTGCTTTGAAGTGCTGGCAACAGCAGCCTGTGCTTGAGACTGATGGCTTAATTGGTGTATAGGGAGACCAAGGTGAAAAGCGCGTTCCTTGAGTGTTGTCCTCAGACAACACTGGTAAACTCTTGAATTACAGCATATGAGCTCTTTAAGTTAAAACAGACTAAGTGATGCGAGATAAAATGTGATTACTGAAGCTTTCCTACTGAGAAAATGGTGTATTAGCAAATCCATATAAAGTTATTTCTGAAGTTTCAGTTTGTATGTCTATATTTTCAGGAACGAAGTAAAACAAATCTGTTGTCATTTCTACTGTGTTCTTCCTTATTTCAGAATTTATAATACAGAAAATAACGTTCGGGGGGGGTTTTAACTTTTTATCAATATAAATTAGCCAAAAAGCAGTGGAATTATTAATTACATTATTTGAGGGAAACCAGGAGACACTGTCTGTGATCACTGTTGAAACAGCGTCACAGAATTCTAGCAGAGCTTCTCTGTTGAAGCCCTGATAGCAGCTTTTAACCCAGTAGTGGGTCTCTTTTGCTGCAGAGATTGCTGTTACCAGTTACAGGTGTAATTACATTTTGACAGACTTGGAGAGAATCGTTGTCATCATTTTACTTCCTCCTAATCCAACACAGAGTGTATTTTCCGTGCACAAAAAATTACTTCATCTGCTTGCTGCATATATAATTTTCATGTTTTACAGGCTCACAAACTTCTTAGGTTCCAAGAGATACTTCCTTTCTTACAGAGAATTTCAGTTAAATAGATCTTGTGTGTATACCTGAATGAAATACACAAAAATTTCTGTTCTTAATGGAATTTTCCAAAGCTGGTGTTAAATTGCAGTAAATATGTAGAGCAACTTGAACTGAACAGCTGTTTTCGTTCTGTATTTGACCCTGTTTTGGATTGTTTGCAAAAGTTTTAGTGCTGTTTCATCCGCTCTCTGTTCTTCTCAAGGTTACTTTCTTGCTGTTATCATGAAGAGTTGATTACAGCACTTTCCCTAGCCATAAACTTGTTTTTTAAAAGCTGGACAACAGTCTTCTAAAAAACGTATGCATGGTTCTGAACCAGCCCTTTTTTGCACTCAACTTACTCTTCCTTCCAACTGAAAGTGTTGACTTCGATTAGTTAAGATTGAAAGGCTATTATGGGCCCATTGCTTTGGCTGATCAAAGCATTAAAAAGCTAAGTACTATTAATCTTTAATTAAAATAACAGTGATCAGACTACATCTCTGACATTTAGGAAAGAAATGTATTAAGGAGATGTGAAAGTTAATTGGGAGTCGTAGGTTTCTCTGACCTCAGGTAATTTTGGTTCCAGACTTAGATGCAGAATTGGGGTTAGTTGCAGAAGTCATTGATGTCCTCATAACAATGGGGAAAAAAAATAGATGTCAGGTGTTTTTTGGCACTGTGTCTTGAAACCTAGCAGAAGAAAGCCTCCTCTGATCTGTGACTTCTTGATCAATCGTCTGTATTGTCTGTGGTGTGCTGACAGTGCCACTGTGCCCTGCAGGGGTAGGAGGACTGGATTCTGGGTGGCTTGACTCCGTTCTTTTAGGAGAAAATACGACGTGTGAAGTAACACGCACTGATGACATTTGGTTGTGTAACGGTGGGAGGAAATGTATCAAGATTTAGGATAAGATGTGACTCCGTAGAGACTTTAGAGCCATAACTTGGGGAAGTAGTTTTGACGCTGATTTCCAAATAATTCATACTCATCAGCTTCATCTCTTTTTTTTTTTTTTGTAAGCTTTTCTGTTTCTATTGTATAGTATAAGTAACTTAATCCAATAGAAATATTTGTATATTTAGAAATAACTTTAGGTATGTGAGACATAGGAGAATTATGGGAGTATATTATAACAGACAGTGCAGAAATTGCCTAGAACACAGAAAAGAACCAAAGCCTCCACCAGAAGTAGATGCAGGTGTAGGTGGAGTTACTTTTGCATCACTTTTTTCAGAGTTGAGTATAAGACAATTCTGGGTTTTTGTCTTCAGTAGTGAAGATAAAGGAGTTAGAGAAGCACAGGGCACGGGGCATAAAGTGAAGTCTTTTACATGAAATAATTAAATAATTTGCTACTGAAAAATAGTGAGTTTAACATAGTAGAATAGAACAGAACTGGATGAGGATTTCGATAGCTGAGAGATTAGCCAAAGCTTGGCTTGTGTGGTATTTTTCTCTGGATTCCTCCTGAGATTGAGGCTAAATAAGAACATTCAAGAGAAAGGCAAGAGAGAAGATGGTCAATGATGGAGCCTTTCTGAGGTGGGATATGGGAGTCCAAGAGAAGACTGCAAATGAGATTGGGGCAGGGAATTTAGTAACAGATTTAGGATTTGTGCTCAGAAAGCAGTGTGCTAAAAACCATTAAAATAAATAGTATCTGAGCCATACTGGGGTAGGGAGGCCGAAAGGGGTGAGGTGTGTGTGTGTGTGTATGCTCAGAAGGAATGAGTGAGTTACTGACCACATGTGGGGAGGGGCAATAACGTCAAGCAAAGATAAACTATCAAGCCTGGCAGTGGTAAAAGTAATGCTGCCAGCTCTTGTATATCATGAGCATCGTGGGTTTTGGAGCCTTTTCCTTTGGTTGTTCCCTTTTTCTTTTTATAAGCCTTGTGAGAAGCTTCTGTCAGCCCAGGACTTACGGCTGAGTGGAATCCAGCTTCTTCGAAAGGAATCTGCTCCCTTGATTTGTGCTGCCTGCAGAGAGCAGGGGAAGTGCAGCCCATGAGGCAGGCAAGCAGCCAGAAACCGGCTGCGACTTACAGCAGAGCCCACTTCTACCTTCCTCCTCTGTTTCCCACATTGTCAACTCCGAGCATTAAAAGCTAACGAGAATGGCCTAGAAACACAATTTCATAGAAGAACAAAACACCTTTTGATTCATTTTACTTTCCATCTACTTTCAGAGACTGCAAATTGCATTAATTGCACATTTTCGGTCCTTTTGCCATAATCATGAAGACAGAACATTCTTAAATAAGTAGAAGCTGAGATTTTCACACAGCTTTTTTGATTTTTGGTACTTTGGTCTGCTAAATATTTGCTCTTGTGAGACTGTCGCTACAACTACAAAAAAAAACCTGGCAACACACCTTCCTGCTTTCCTGCTTCTCTTGTAATTGGACAAAGCACGTAATTTTCATTCCAGACCAATTGCACTATTCCCCCTTAATTTGTTGCTGCTGCTAAGATAAAATTTGGAGTCTGGAGATGGGGGGGGGGGGGGTGCTTTATGCCATCGAAAAGAAGTGGTTGGTGAACTTCTGTTGATTGTGTGAACAAAGAAAATGGTGAAAAAGTAGCAGTGAACTTCTTTATCTTTGTTCCTTATCTTTTTTTTTTTTTCCCTAATCTTCAAAGAAAGCGCATTACAAAACTTGCAACAGTCAGTGGAAAAAGAAATTGTGGAGTGGCAGAGAGATTAGATAATCTGGACAGAATAACACTGCAGTAGTGGAAGGAGAAGCTAGATCTTTAGGCAGGAAGAAGTTAAAATATTTAATATTAAAAATATGTTTAAAAATTGTTAAAGTTGCAAAGTCAAGCACATATTTTAGGAGATACTAGTATTAAGATTAATTTTGAAACACTGATTATTTCTTTTCATGCACATGTATTACGATACAGTTTATAGTTTTACATGAATGTTTTTATACAAGAATTCTTCCTGCAGAGAATGGACCTTATGCATGAAATAAGGGCACTTGAAATCATTGCAGAGTTTTGCCTTTACACTTTCAGATCTACATCCATATAAGCATTTATAATATCTTCATCTGAAGTCAATGACTGACTTCTACATCTGCAAAGTGGAGATCTACATCTGCAAAGTGGAGATAGCATTCCTCTGTGTTACAAAAATAAATTATTTAATAATAGTGAAGTAATATTTCAGCATTATATCAATGACCAGTCTAGCCCAGAGTGAAATTACTGATTTGGCTTGCAGGGCACAATTTTAATGTTGTCAGTAGGTAAAGACTAGGACCACACACTGAAAAATGAGAAGAAAGTTAAATATTTACTGGTTGTTCATCCTGTCTGTTCACACATCGACTAGGGAAATGGTCTCAAGAAGAATTTTATGACGGATCGGTGTTAAAGCAACTCTACCTCAGATTCATAGGGCAGGAAGGGACATTTGGAAGTCATCTAGTTCACCTCCTTTTCCAAGGCAGATTATCTACAGCTATCATTCCTGACAGAAATTTACATAAACTGCTCTTAAATCTTCCAATAATAAAAAATCCAGATCTTCCCTAAACAATCCCTTCCAGTCTCTTTGTTTTTACTGTTGGAAACACTTTCCTCGCATCTAACCCACACTCTCCTCATTCTGGGTTTATCCCGTTACTACTTGTACCATCTGCCAAGGATAACAAAGGATAGATTTGTGCAAAAGGCTCTCAGTTTATTTCCTCAGCATGCTTTACCTCCTAACAGAAATCCCAAATTTGTTCATACTTTCTTCGTAGATGATGTTTTCTTGAGCTCTGATTCTTCTCACTGTTTTGAGTTCTCTCCAGATGGTCCGCATCTTTCTTGAAGCACAGAAGGCGTATTGCACAAATGGGGCCAAAGAAAGGTTTCATAGGCAGCCTTAATCCTGCCTTTTTCTTAGGTTGAACAATTGACATTGTGACCAGAATGTATTTAATGGTCTCATGTAGAAATTGTGCCTTGTGGGATGTGACACCCATGATCAATGACATTCATGACTGGGCCTTTAAGTTGCAGGAACCTTTGCTCCTTGAATTAATCTGTTACATAACATGGTCCAGCCACAGAAACCATACTTAGAAATGTCTCCTGCCCTGTGTGAGCAGGTGCTCCAGGTTTCTGGAGTCCCACTCTCAGCCTCC
Organism: Gymnogyps californianus; assembly: GCF_018139145.2. Taxonomy (NCBI): domain Eukaryota; kingdom Metazoa; phylum Chordata; class Aves; order Accipitriformes; family Cathartidae; genus Gymnogyps; species Gymnogyps californianus. The sequence goes on from NC_059472.1 coordinate 160,421,963, forward strand.
CGCAGATGTTTTTAGGCAATTTTTCTCTCTCTCTCCCGTCCTACTAAGGCTGCTTGTTTCCACCTGGGTCTGTCCTGCTGCTTACATGCAGGTGTCCTGCCACTGGTGGGCAGCAAGCCTGGTGCTGGAAGGTCAGGTCTGTTGACTGGACAGATTTTCTTTCCTCTGAGAGATGACAGTCAGACAGACAGAAGGATCCCATGAGCAGGATTTCACGGCTGGCAGTCTGTCAGACCATGCTGAAAGACTGATAGCAGTACTTGTTACACAGTCTCCCATGTAGACCAAGCTCAGAAGTGGATGGGATGCCTACTTTGTCAGAGGATTGCACAGATACATGTTAATCGCAGGTGATGGTGAGAGTCTGGGATCTTAAGTTCTGTTCCAATGTTGAGTGAATACAGCGTCTTCTCTCATTTCTTCCAAATGTCACCTTTTCTGGTTTTTTTTTTTTCTTTTCGCCTCCAGCTTTCTTTGTCAGACTCTTGTCTCTTTTCATGTTGTTGACTCCTCCCATTCTCTTTACTTTTCTAATTCTAGTCTCTGCTCCTCGGTTCCAATCATTGTTTCAGTGTCCGCTCAGTTGTGGTTTCTTCTTTTTTGGCTCTTCGCCTGATCTGCATTTTCCTTCCCTCCATCTCCGGTGGCTCCCAGGCAGGTGTTTGTGACATGGTATCTATTCTCACCCCTTTCTCCATTTTCTTGTTCATTTTCCTTGTCAGCTGAGTGTCTCTAACCTTTCCTGGAAGGATGTCCAGTCATGGGGTAAGGATGGTACATATGGAGTCTACTTGCACATAGGGACTGAAGAGAGAATGAAGCATGCTTAGTGAAGAGAGAATTTTTGAGGTTGTAGCTTTGATGTGCTAAAGCTTTGCTTGAGCACATGTGATCTGCTTGGTGAGGTTAGAAACATTTGGAGAAATGAGTTTGGACTAATTTTCATAGGGTTACAGAAAGTATATCTGTAACTTCAAAAATGAATACAGTAAAACTTAAAAAGTTTCAGAGAGCAGCAGAAAGGTTGATCAAAGATGTGGACTAGCTTTCCTATGCGGAACAGTAAAGTAAGCTAGGACCCTTCAGTCTGTAAAAGAGGTTGGAGGAGGAAGGTAAGAGGCTTTCAAAATCATAGGTGGCATGGGGAGGGTGGCTGTATACTGACTGTTCAGTTTATTTTAGTGCAAGAAACTGAGGGTCATCAAATGAAACTTTTAAGGGTTAGATGCAAAATAAAAGGAGGTGATTCTTTGCACAGCAGATGGTTGTCTAGAGTGACATGGAAATCCTTGCTAAAGGATGTTGTGGATTGCTGAAAATTTATGTGAGGTCAAGAGCAGACTGGGCAAGTTCATGAAAGAGAAACTGAGAATTACTGAATATATAGGAATCACAGGTGATACAGGGAGGCCCTGAACTGAAAGTACTGGGAGGCATGGGTAGTATCATATGTTTGCCTTGCTCTTTAATATCCCCTGTGCATCTGCTTATCCTGTTTCTAACACTGACCATATGCGGCTGCATGAACCTTTAATCTGACCCAGCACAGTTTTGACTAAAGAGCCCCACTCTGTTGTGTTTCATCTCTTCTGTAAACATATTTCGAAAGAAAAAATACAAAGTTTGAATTATGCAGAACAGCATGTTTTTCCACTCCCTGATTTTACTGAACAGTTTTGATGAAACCTTCTTGAAAAACTGCTATTTAAAGCCAACTTGATATATGTTAAATTTCAGTAATTTTCAGGTAGTAAGAGACCCTACTTAGCGTTCATATGAAGTTGCCTCCTAAGAGGTGCTGCCACCTCTGTGAGGTGTATGCGGTTTTGATGTGATCTATGTTGATTTGCCAAGAGAGTGAATTCTGCTTGAACAGACAGTACTTTCTGGGCACAAAGGCACAGCAAAGATACAGGCCACAGTACTTTTTATTCTTTGGGTTTTATCACTCAGAGGTTAAATCACCTCTCAAAGTCGCGTGAAGTATCACCTTTCAGGCATGCTCACAGTTGCATTCTATACGGGATTTTTGTTTGAGAGTACGAGTCAGTTCAGATGGACATTAAAGGATGATTTCTAGATGGCCTTGGAGTAGACCTCTAAATTCACTTTGTTCAGCACTGGCATTCTGGTAACCCCTCCTGCATTTAGGGTATGTGAAATCCTAACTGAGCTTTAAACATTTGTTTAAATTAAAGCTGACACATTGATGGTGAATAAGAGCGTATTTTCATATTTTTTTAAATTTTAAAATGTCAGTAAAATGTGTTGTTTTGGTGGTGGTGTTTGGAGGGTAATGTTTTCTTTCTTTCAAATGAGAAGAGTATCATTAAGTTGATTATATGGCTGTAGAACTCCAGCTGTGCTGGTTTGAAAAAATTGGAAAGCAATTAATGTCTAATGCAGTTTAATTGCTTTGTGCAAACATAAAGTTTTAAAATTCTTCACCTGGAGTTCATATGAACTCCCTCCCACCCTACTTTTTTTAAAGGAATTGTGCTGCATAAGTTAAATACTCGTTTCAAAATCAACTCTGTGTAATAGTGTCAAACCACTTCAAAATTTCAAGTTGTTCTGTGATTCCATTTCCTATTGGAAGGAGAACACTTTGCATGTCAAACGCTTAAATATAGCTTGCAGCTGAGAACTTTTGCATCTTTCTCTTTGTGGTATCTCCATGTTGCACTTTTTATCCTTCTCTATACTTAGTATCATTGATTCAGAAGGGTGATTTATTGGGTTGTTAACCCTGTATCAATATGCGTTGTTATGCATCACCTAATGAGTTTTCTTTGGCGGTTTCCTTTCAAGCTTCTTCATTATTGAGGTCCAGGATATTTACAGGATATTTAGATGAAGCTGAAAAGCTTCATCTAAACCCCTGAGTTTTAGAATAACTTCACCTCTGTGAATATCTCACATATATTAGAACTCACACTGATGCAGACCCCCGGTGTTGTTTTAAGCCAAAAATCTTTTTTTTTCCACTTAAAATGCAGCTTGCGGGTCTTGATTTGAATTTACATAAATGATACAATGGTGCATCTTCACTAAGGAGAAAAACAATTTACTCTTTAAATAACACAACATAAACCGAGAGTGAAGGCAAAGTAGTTTGTGCATTAGCACAACTTGGCATAGCTAAATAAATAGTAGGTCCCCTGCAGCGTTTAATTTAGCCTTTTAACATATGTTAAAACTACTAACAGGGTTAGGTGGGAGAAGAATTCTCAAGGCCAATTCTCATCAGTCTGCTTCGGTAATCAGTACAAATGATGCTCTGAAGTTCTGTTTTGCTCCCAAATATTCCATTTCATTGTGCTGAGCTTAATTTTAATTGTGAAAAATAGATGTTAAAAACATTTTAAATTTCTGTAACAACTTTGCCAACAGAACCCCAGGTTTTATGCTTCTCAGTTTCACCTTTCAAAAATGCTAAAGTGCGTGTGAAAAAGACATCCTGCAGGCATTTCCAGACACTGAGGAAAATTATTGCATAATTCCTTTAAAAACAAACTCATAGCAAAAATCAAATGATACCCTCTTCATCTTCTTTTTCAAGCCAAAGCGTGAATGAAATAGATCTTTATTTTTATGCTTTCCAATTTTTTTTTTTAACTTTAGTGCAATCATTATCGTGGCAAATGGCAGTAGTCATCATCTGTAACTTAGTGTTTAATGTTAAGATGATGGTTATAGCTAGTGGATCTTAGCGGAGTTGCCATGCCTTGGATTTTCTCAGATATAATCCATTGCCTTTTCCTGTTTAAACAGCAACAACAACCTCTGCTTTTAATGAGATTGATTGAAAAGGTGAATGCACAGTAAAACTTCTTTGATAATTGGTGTCCCACAGTAGGCTGGGAGGGATTTGAGAAAAGGTAAGAGGAGAGCATTTCTTGAGCTGCATCCATGAGTTTGTATTTCTCCTGCTGTTGACAGCTTCCGTTCATCTCTGTAAGATGCTTGGATTCCCCTGTGCATGTTCCCCTCCTGAAAGAAGGGGACCTTTAACACCTCTGTGCAGAACAGGCAGCTGCAGGATTTTCTTTAATCTGCCTCCTTCACCATTTAGTACTAAAAAGGTTGTGTAACTTCAAGCGTCTTACTGATAGACATGCTCAACATAGGCCACTTGCTGTCTTCCTTGGCATTGAGCTGTACGGGGATCCTGGAGACACGGAAAGAAGTTACTTCTGTGAAAATGAGGAAGGGAAATTTATTCCCCCAGCTGTATACACAGAGTTGTGGGTGGATGGCAGTGCCCCATATCATTGCAGACTGTCATGCCTTCTACCCAGGTTTGAAAAATAGGCAGGAGAGTGAGAGGTCACATCTGATACTGTTGAGGGTTGCACAAACTCACGGGGACCAATCTGAAGATTTCCACCGGCTGCACAGCACGGTACTCACGCAGACACAAGTGTAGATCTGTGAGATAGGGGACACTGCCTAAACAAAACATGTTTACATAAGTCAGTCTGCACATCTGCTTATTATCAAGGAGCCTTGGCTGACACAGGATACCCCAGTGCCATTTCCCAACTCGGAAGGATCCATGAGGGGCTTCTGCTTACTCTTGGGAGTATAACTACAGCGGCACTTGCTGTGCTTGAAGTGTTGGTAATCCTGATGGTCAGCCTTAATTCTGTTAAAAAAAGTTTTGGGGACTATCAATTTTACCTTAACTCTCTGACTGAATATTTGCAAGCAAACCAGAAGATGTTTCTCCTTCTCTGGTTGTAATTTAATATTGTGCAACTAGTTGCCCAATACTGCATGTGTTGAAATGAACTCCTTTCAACGGGAAAGCGTGTGTTTTAGGATGAGTCCTAATGGCTGTATGTCATCGGTCAAGTAGAGGAAATAGTGACTGTTCTCCTCCCCTCCTCCAGGATTAACTGGCTGGAGGGCATTTTGTTTTCCTTTGTCAGGATGTGGACTGGGGAGGATTGTAGCATCTTAGATTCTTGTCGGGAGGTTGAGTAAATTCTTCTTGAGGAAGAGGCGCTGACCAGACAACTCAATGAAATAAGAACTTGTAGAAGAAAATGGCTGCGGCAGAGTGGTGACATCTACATGTTTCTTGTTAGAAAGGGCATCTTTCTAACAAGATCCAAATCTGGATCTCCTCTCGTGGCTCGGTAGGGACAGACATTAGCTTCAGACATTATTAGCCTTATTGCCTCTTACTGTATCCCCTCAACCCAGTTGTATGTCTGGTTTGTTCTGAACATACTTCTTCCTCTGCATTATGTATTGAGATTTGTGTGCATACAGATGTATGAAATCCTTTGGGATGAGGTGAGGTATATAAACACCTACTGGTAATAAACCACTTGTGGAATTTTAAACCTACATAAAAAGGTAGCATTTGTTCTGGGAAAATTTAGGAATTATGTTGAAGTTACAAATAACGAATTTATATTTTGGTTTGGAGCATCATAGATATATCTTAAATGGAGCATTGGTGAGCTTTCTCTTTCTTTTTTTCCTTAGTATCTTATAAAAAGATATGTGACACATCGTCTCTTGCTTGTTATCCAATTTTGAATTAGCCTGTTCTGAAATATGCTAATTATGATAACAGATCTAGGATTTGATCTTAAGAGTTGCCAGTATCTCAATTTCGTTATCTTCAATATGAGAGCTCTTCTTGCATCACAGATTTAGATCCTCTAATTGCATATTGACATATGGAAAGTAGATTTGTAAGTACTTTTTGCAATCCTCAGATGAGAGGAATAAAAAACTCTACCTTCTGCCCATACAGACATAACTTAAAATATTTACTGAGCACTTAAACCTAAAAGGCTAACGTGATGGAACTGGCCACTTTGTACTGCATGACAAATCAGCAACGTGACATGTTGGGAAGCAGAGGGCCATGGCTTTCCTGCGGAGGGTCTGTCTAGCACCCAGATACTAGGCAGGGCGTATGCTCCCGCTGGTTGTTTCTAGGTATTCGAGTGCCTGATACATTTGAAGCCCCTCTGCTTACCCTCCCTTGAAAGAGTGAAACCTTTTTTTTCCCCCTTTTATAATCCCTCCCCTCTATCTCAGTCCCACAGTCTCTTGGCAGTGGTCTGGGAATGTTCTGCTGCTCCTGTCTTTAACTTCTGCATCTGTGTGTTCATGAGCCCTCAGCGAAGGGTTCCTCCAGCCCCCTCCCCACGGCGAGTGCTCGAGCGCTTGCTTCGGCTGCGGTCCCCAGCTTTGCTGGAGCAGGAGCAGTAGCACAAACCATATGATTCTTGACAGCTTCACAGCTGTCCGCACCATGCTGCAGAGTAGCTGTGAAACTCGCTGCTCCTGTTGTTTCACTTCACTCTGCCTGCAGAAAGCTACTGCTGGAAGTTGTGATACCAGAGCTGCTTTACAGGCTCCAGAAATATCTGCTTTACCCCTGTATTCCTTTTTCAAATAATACCGCTTTAGAAGTTAGTTTATTTTTTTTTAAATTACTGTTTCGTATTTCTCTTTGATAAACCTTAACATTATTGCATATTTGCTATGGCTTCACTTTAAGGAGCTTTATTTAGTCATAATTATCCTCCAGTCTTTTAATAAGCAGTGATAGTCTGTCCTAACAGGATGTATGAATAATTATTTTTTCCACTGTGGATAATCTTGTGTTTGTAACTACTGTAATTTATATACCATGGTGCTGCTTGTTTAAATCTCTTAAGTCTCCTCACAAGCCTCTCTAGTCTCAACTAGCATAAATAGCTTTGCTTTCCCTTCTTACAGACTCTGCCTGCAAAGCCAGATCAGGTTTCACTGGTAGTCTACTGGTTATATTCACTGACATACAAATAATAATTTATTTGTTGCTCTGTCACATGGAAAACGTGCTTTAAAACAGACATATGTACTGTTTAGCTGTAACTATTCATTTTTCCCCATTCTTATGCTACGTTTATCCATATTTTCTTTGCATCTTTTTATCTTCGGGTACCTTTTTCTAAAGATTTCTGGAACGTGTCAGACATTTACCATCAGCTCCGGGGGTTGTGCTGGCTCACGCCGGTCCTGTGTTCAGGCAGGATCAGTGAGGGATGTGTGACCGAGGCCATGAATATGGGGATGAATGTTTCCTAACAGTAATATGGTAGGGTCTTAATTTGAGTACCATGAATGGGACCTATTTACCAGCCCACCAACCTGCATGTCCCCAAAGGTCGGTCTGCCATAAGGAAAGTGCAATCCTACCTATAGAGCATAAGTAAAAGTATTTGGCTTCATTCTGGGCTTCATTTTGGGCTCGTGACATGCTGCTCCCTTCCTTAGCATCTGACTGCCTGGTATTAACCAGTACTGTAATAGTAGAGCAGTTCAAAGGCATTTTACGTACCCACTTGTATTTTCTTTCTCCCCCCCCCCCCCCCCTTTTTCCTCCTAGTGTTGCTTTATGGTGAGGGCAAAAAAGGCCCATCCCAGAGTATGTTAAACCAAATCTAAGGGGCTTTGCTGGATTCTCAGGGTCTTCTGTTCTGATCTGGAACTTACCTTTTCTACATTAGCCTTTTTCTGTTGCTGCTCTTGCCTCACCTGGCTGAAAAGCACAGGCACTCCTCATTTTTTCCCCCAGAATTTAGTGAATATTATACAGGAGTTTAGCCTTAAAGTTTTCTCTTCCTCCCACCTTACTTCACTCACCCACCCAACACAGAGTGCCACCTTGGAGATGCACTGAAATCTATTTAAATGGAATCTAGGCAAAACCAAGCCTCTATCCAAGTGCCTGATTCCCCGAGGCATCTTTTTGGGGTCTTAGGGGCATAAATATGAAGAAAACAGAATTGCTCATTTAAGCATAAAAAAAAGTGTTAAATGGCCTTCCTTTAATGCAAACTGCATTAGTTGCAGAAGTTCACATTTTAAGTTTGTGGATATGTTTATTATAGAAATATTTTTCAGTAGCTTCCATATGATGTGACACAAGGAGCGCTGTCAGAGCTGTCATTTCAATGCTGTTGCTATGTTATGCATGTTAAAACCTAATTGCAAATGGTGCAGGGATATTGTAGCGGTCATAGTTCTGTAAATATAAATTTCCTCTAGTAAAAATTTTAGGTATCGTTTTGTTTTTAAATATTAAAGTAAATGAGGATATTTGGATTTGTGTATGTCATATGCCCTGGTATGTGTGACTGTAGCCACTGCTGTGATTTTCTCATTATTCCATTTTTTTCCATGTTTCATGAAACCTTTTGGTGTATAGTATTTGCACATTGTGTTACACATAAGGTGTATGTGCTTACAGAAAGGTATATGTGTAGTAATGTTCTAACTGTGTTCAAAAAGGCAGAGCTTTGCCTTTTCTATGATGGCAATGCTGAGTTCTTCTAATGGGTGTGAGGTGTTAATTAAGTTCTTCCTCCCATTCTCCCCTCCCCCCCCGCATTTTCTGATGCCTTTTAGCAAGTGTGTGTCTAGAGATACAGAATTTTTGAACAAAAAGGTTGTATTAATCATTTGAATATTGTATGTGGGGTTTTTTTGTTGTTTTGTTAATCATGCACTTTTGTGAACAAAAAAGTTCTTTCAGTGTAACTTTAAATTGGGTGGAAATAGTGTTCCTGAATGCTGAATTCCGATACCTGACAGCACTTGGGAGCTTTTATTGTTTTGTTATAAAGGGTTAAATTGGCATGAACGTTGCTCTTTGATGGTGTATCCTCTGCTGTTTTCCTGCCCCAAAAAGAAGTAATTATCTTCCCTTTCACAGCGAACAACTCTGCGCCTTCTGTTACTGTGGAGAACGGAGCTCATTAGGACAAGGAGACTTAAAACAATTCAGTCCAACTCCTGGGTATGTTATCCCATGGAAAAACCAGCCTTTAAATAAGAGTGAAGCCAGCGACAGCACCGATGGAGCTTGTGAGAGAACTCCAAGGCAAAACTCAGCGCCGCGCAAACAGAGAGGACAGAAGAAGTAAGTCCGTTCTACAATAAATATAGGGTGTTTTTGTTTTGTTTTGCATGAAGTTCAGGAAGCATCTTTACAGATACTGTACTGCAACAGGCAAATAACCTGTATTTGTGAAAATGTGGGTCGTTAACATTAGTCTTTTTAAGAAAAAAAACCCAACCCAACACACAAGCAGTATAGGAATAGCTCACTCTTCCGCTTTTTAAAGATTGGTTGGTTTCTCCCCTCCAGTGAGAATCTTGACTCTGGAAGAACACAGAAAAGAAACATAGTTATTGTAAAGCACAGATGTACTTGTGAGATTGAAGTCAAAGTATGCACAAGAGCAGAAGATAATGTACTTCTGACACTTCATGTATTTTGTAGACTGGAGTAACTAGAAGCCTCTGCCCATCTTGTTGAAGCTTTTTCCCCTTGCCCTCCAAAGCTGGCTCTTGCAATGGCGGCAGTATTGTTGCAGGCACATAGCGCGTGTTTCTTACCCTTCAGAAGTGGGGTTCATTGGCAGGTTTCCCAGCAGGGTGGTTTTAGCCATCGAAGGGCAGCGTCCCAAGTCCTCTCAGGTTAGTTCCACCTTTCAGTAATTCTGAAAAATGGGAGGGATGTACACAACTCCGCAGTGAAGTTCCGTCCAATATATGGTGTGTCTGGCGATGGCACTTAAGAGGTGACTGATGGGAGAAGCGCGTTTTTAAATCCATCTGCACACGAGTTTTTCCGTAGGTATAGCGATTCTGTCACCGTGGGCTTGTGCTGTCCCCGCGGCTAGACGCGGTTTCGTTCGGCGGCCGCTTGTGAACGTGCGGATCGCTCAGCCCCGGCTGCGCGGCAGAGGGGTCTGCAGCCTTGGGGGAAGCGCGGCTCGGCAGCCGGGCGGCGGTGGCGGCAGGCGGCGCCGGGCCGGGGGCCGGGGGCCGGGGGCGGGGGCCGGGGCGGGGCCGGGGCCGGGGCCGGCCGCGCTGGAGGCCGGGGATTGGCTGCGGGCGCGGGGCCGCCGCCAGCCCGCGGGGCCCGGCCGGGGAAGTGAAACAATAACGGAGGCGGCGGCCGCGCCCACCCGTGAGGCGGAGCCGCCTGAGGCGCGGCGGCCTCCTGAGGGGCTGAGGCGTCGAGGGCCGGGCCGGCGTTCTTCAGATCTGACCAAAATACACTCCAAAAGTATTTAATTAATGCGTGTTCGGTTAGCTCTGTTAAACTTAACGCTTCAAATGTGTTAATATTCAGCGCTAGGGCTGTGCTTACTGCTGGAGAAGCTGGTTAGTGTGTGTTGTGCCTGCTGATGTTGCTCAGGTACACAGCATACGTTTGTATAATTATGTCGGTGTTGTAAAAATGCGTGTTGTGTAATGCCGATAGGGAAAAATTGCTTTTCTTCAAGCGGATAAAACTAACCCCCTCCCCTCATACAGTTACTCTATTTTATAGGTATATGAAATATTATTTACAAAAAGGCTAAGTACAAAAGATCAGGATGGGGTGGAAAGTATTTCTGTTCAGGATGAAATTGCAGAGTAGATTGGGATATTCTTTAAATGGATTGGTTTGATCTTGTGAGAAAGCTTTAATATTAATAAAAATGCCTTGTCAGTTGGGATTTAGTTCTTTCTTAATGTTTCTTTAAACTCCCGTGTTTTGAGTAGCAGTTTAATGTTAGAGGTGGCTGCACTGGACATGGGTGGTGTTCAGGAACCGGCTTTGGTGAACAGAATGGGTTAATGTAATGTTTTATTAAGGAGAGTCTTAATGTTGATAGTATCAGAGTTAACAAGTTTTGGGGGTTTGATTTTCGACTTCTGTCATGATGCGGATCATGAAGATACCATGTAATAATTGAAAACCTGTAAGATTTCTTGGGTGGTGCAAGAGGGATGTTACTCTTTTCCCCATAAGCTAAGTTTTTTTCATATATTTCTGAATGTAATTGCTGAAGTAAAGCATGCATGATTTTCAGGAAGGCAAAGTTACCACAGGTTAAAATTCCAGTGCTTACTGTATCTCTTGGCTTATTGGTGGTAGGTCATTTTTCAGCATCTTTTTTTAGAGGTTATAAGCAGGAGAGCAGTCAGGAAAGAGAGGTGGTTTTGTGCTGTCTCAACTCTAGAAACTCAGAAGTAACAGCAAATGCATATATTTGAGTTATTAATGGGGGAGAATAATGACGTTCAAAGAACCCTAATAGAAAACGCAGCACCGCCTTTCCAACCGACTGTTGAAGCATCAGAGATCATTTTTATCAGAGATAGCTTTTATCAGTAAGCCTAATGCACATCCTTAGATGTCCAAGAAAGTTTTTTGCCTGCAGGAAATAAAGGAGGCGGAGTCATTGCTTCTTTTTTTTTTTAATGGAGTAATCTGAGTTTTATTAATTGTTTTCTGTTGAGATTAGAATGTGGGGAACAAATTAATAAGGTTATAAACTAGATCCTCTCATGTCAGCACAATATAGTAGTCTTTATATCACTGCATTTTTCAATTCCCCCCCACTCCTTTCCTCGTGTCGTTCCCCCCCCCCCCCCCCCCCCCCCCCCCTTTTTTTTTTTTAACATCTTGACGGCATTGGATAAAGATATTTATTTCCAAGCTGCTTTTTCACTCCTGGTCTTTTTTCTGCCTTCCCCCCCATAGTTGCTGTATTATACGTAGGCACCTTACCTCTGGCTGTGGCAGTCTCCTTTGAGGATACTGTCAGTGCTGTACCCTGGACCAGCTGTTAAGACTGCAGGGAGAGGGCCATATGAAAGCTGCAGCTGGTGCCCAGCACTTGCATCACTCTCTTTTCTTCCTTCTACATCTCTTCTTACTCAGAGTAACACAGACTGCTTGCTGTTACCTAATTCTCCATTCCTAGGGTTGGGCAAGTTTTAATACCAAACAGAAGAGGACTTTAAAAAAAGAAGCATGTGTGTCCTGAAGAATTGGAAGAGAGCAGGCTGGGGAAAGGGGCATTTTACCAAGCACTCTTTTTTGTCTATTGAATAGCAGCTTTAACTGAAAACTTTGTTATTGGGAAAAATGTTGGGCTAAAGTACGAGGAAGAAAGACTTTTGTTCATGTTGATTTGTATTTTATCAAGTTTGGAAAAAATTATATTCACTTTGCCTGAGTTTTGGATCATTTTCAAGTATCTAGCTAATTGAACAAAGAATGTGGTCACTTCTAACTTTGTTTTTCTCCTCCCTGATACAGATCTCGATTGAGTATAGCATCATGTACAAGTGTAAGCACCCAAACTGCTTCTGACGATCAGGTTGTCAAATTCTGGGATGAACTCAGTTTAGTTGGCTTACCAGATGACATTGATGTTCAAGCCTTATTTGAGCCAACAGGTAAGATCTGTTGCTATCCTCCTGTTTTCCTGTCCAGTAGTAGTACAGTAGCTACAATGACAGTGAGTGAAGTTTTTCAGCTGTTGGTTTTCTGTGCTCTGGTGTTTGTGAAGTGTTTGATGATGCTTTCATAGCTTTTGCCAATGTTATGTGGTGGTTTTGTATAGTCTCTTCTTTAAGTACTGGACAGATTCATTGTCAGCTTTGTATGGGGAAATATTTGTAATCTGCTGCTGAACTGGTATTCAGGTAGTAATATCTTCAGTGTCATGATTCTGGTTTGGGGAGAAAAGGAAAAAGAAATGAGACACAGCTTAATATAATTCTTAAAGTCCTAATCCTGTAGCTTTACCTAATCTCCTGCTACTAATGCGGGGTTATCGGAAATAATGGAACGGAAGATTTAAAAGAGCAGTATTGCTAGAACAATAGAGGCATAATACACTTGCATGTTTCCAGTATCTGCAGGTTTTCTGTCAGAAAACTGTCTGGTTTGTCATCTGCTTTTTCATTTTAAAGGGACTTTTCTTTTTACTCAGTTATGAATTAAGTTTTCAGAAAGCATCTATGTCCAAATGCTTTGATGCTGGTAGTCCACTCACGTATTTTGCCTCAAAAATGGGAATATATTTGTGCAATAATATAAATTTCATTCTTTCATGAGTGTGGAAACTAATTTCAAAGTCTAATTAAAAACAAAAAATAAAATTTAATGGTTTATTTTAAATAGTTATACCACATTGTGTGTGGATGGGCAGGGGAGTTTATCAATTTAAATTTTTTTTAAGTTGTTGTTATCTGTAGATGACTCTTCCCAAGCCCTTACAGAGATTTTTGGGGGAGTTTTTTTGTTGCTGAATGATTAAGTTGACCAAGTACCTAATTTCAACAGGTAATGTAAAGCATCATTTCTAATCTAGTATAAAGCTGTCACAGAATTCCTTTGGAAGTATGCATCATTTACATTGTTTTTCCCAGAATTGAATTAGAAACGTCTTTTAAGAGATACCTGTTGAATTCTGCAAATTCTGAAATTTTTAGTTACGTAGATAAGCGTTTCTAATTACATCTCTATAATGTGTTTGTTGTATTAACACAGTTTTCTCAGTCATTTATATGGCGTGTCTGTTCATGCTGTATTTCGAGCTTTTACAAGTTTAGTGTAGAATTCTAAAGCATAATGTGAGCATGTTCTATATGAACATATAGATCTGTATCTGGTTCTTGGGAATCATAAGAGTACGTACATAAACAAATGTTATCTACGGTGAAATATAAGATCAAATGTAACTGTGTCACACAAACATTGCATATAGAATCATAAAGTCATAGAATCATATACACCCTACTGTTACAATTACATGACCAGGCATCTGAAAATTAGAAACAGACATACAGAATGTGCTGAAATGAAGAGGAAGATGTGTTATGTATAAAAGAAAATTGCAGTATATTTAGTGTCTGATAGTAACTGCAGTATATTCAGCGTATGATAATAAGGGCATTAAATGTTGCATCAAGAAAAACAGGAGGAAGAGAGACTATTCATTTTATCTGGCAAGTGTTTACTACTAGAACTAAGTTCCATACTTACAGGAAGTGCTTGACAGAGTTGTACAACCAAAGCTCTTTTTCTTTCATAATGCATTAGGTCATTGCTGGGCTCATCACCGCTGTGCGGAGTGGTCATTGGGAGTCTGCCAGACTGAAGAGCAGCTATCGGTGAACGTGGACAAAGCTGTTGTCTCAGGGAGCACAGAAGTGAGTAAAAAGACTTGAATGCTCAAGCCAGTAAGAAAATAGGAGGTGGGATTGAAAAAAAGATAGTGGACTAATGCAATACAAGGTGTGATCAAAAATATCCACATACAGATCTCTCAGCTCACATTTATAATAAGGTTTCTTTGGACAGGTCTTCATGATAAAAATCTACTGTTGCAATTTATTAAAAAGGCTTATGGAGTTGCATGGAATATATCATTAATTAGTTCTGAGGTAACTAGAATGTAGGAAGTACCTGACTGACCAAAACAAAATACAGACAAAAGAAAAGTTGTTCAAATTAGCAAATGTCCCGCTAGTTAGAGGAAATACTTATTTTGCCAGTTTATATTCTGAAATTACATGACTCAAATATAGTAAAAAAATTCTTTCATACCAGTTTCAAAAAGCAGGTTAGTATAGGAAAACTGCTGTTTACCACAAAGCGTATGTTGTTACTTTAAATATTGATAGAAATACATATATAAATATTTAGTCTTTTAATTTAAAATGATAATGTATTTGGAAAAGTGGGTACCTTTGAAAAGGACAGACTCCTTCTGGTGTCATATTCTGATAGCATTTTGAAATGATGAAGAGACCTATTTCACATTGCTTTTACCATGTGTAGCTATATTTTTTTGGTCATATTTAATCATGTCTGGTAGATTATTTTCATTTTAGTTTTTTCTGTATTAGTCAGCCATGCTATCAACAAATCCGTGTAATTTTTGCTGTTTTTCCTGTGATCATGCTTAGGCTTATTTTTACTTGATTCTTCATGTTTTTCATGCATTATATTAAAATAAAAAAAAGGTGCAGAAGATACCAGTAAATAGTCTCCATTGTGTAGACTAAAAAGCTGCTTTAAATCAGTCTTTCAATATAAGCCATATAATACAGCTTTCCTTGCACCTTCTACTTTTACTCATATTGAATAAATGCTTTGCTTTGAGTAATTTAATTGATTTCTGTGTATCTGCTTTCAAAATAAAAGACTATTCAGAATGAATGAACCTGACAGTAGTAAGTTCTAGATGAGCTTGAAGATGTTAAAACATTTGTATGTCTATGTATAAAAAATTACAAAAAGAATTGAAAGAACATCCGAAATTGGTTACTGTTTTCTAAATCTCACTGCTGAAGAGTTTTCGTCCCCTTGTTTTTGGCTGATGATAGTGGCTTGTAGTTGTTTTGTGATCAGCTCATTCCCATCTATAGTGATTTTCATTATAATATTCTGGTTTCTAACAGAAATCCGTGCTGCAGCGCTCAAGCTTGTATTTTGCTCTATTGAATTTCATCCTGTTTCCATTATTTCAGTTCCATTGCTCCTCCCCGGTGCCCCACCTTCAAGTCCTCAGTACGTTTTAAGTTTTGTGTAGATGTTTATAATGCAAATATTTACATAAAAATTCTTGAAGAATGCCGTATCTCTCTGTGTGATAGTTTCCATTTCAGCCCTGTCTTTTTATGTGCTGCTCTGTAGCTTCTCTACTAATCTTTTCAAATTCTGCAAATAATTTTTAGATACCCCTGTTGTACATGTTTCAGTGCAATGCAGAGAGATGAGAGAAATTTGAATCGAGTGCCATTCTGCATATTTTCTATTCAATCTTTGCTGAAACCATTGAGAAACTTTCTTTGCTGTAATACAGCAGTCAGCCAGCAAAGAATGACGTTGGTTTGGTTATTCTCTTTTATCCTTCTTGTGACATCCCCGGGGACAGGAGGGTAAAAGCGCAACTGTGATGGATTCTGGAGGAATAGCTAGACGAAATGGGACATCTTTATCCCACAATCACACCAGGGAATATTTTGCTTTTAGTTTTTTTCAAGAAATAAGGAGCAAACTCTTCTGTAGTTCTGTGTTCCTGACCGTGGAGCAGCAATGTGGGAGTTGCTCAAACAGTTTGTGTATAACTGGTTTGGAGCCCAAGTAATTCTGTGTTTGCTTGTGTCCAGGCTGTAGTTGTTGGTAATCATTTTTCCACTGCTTTTTAACTTGTCACTAAGCTAAAGAAGGCACAAAAAAAGTATAAGGTGCTAGTTATCCTATATGATAGTGGAAAAGCTTAAGGGAAGACATTTTCTTTGCGTGAGATATTTTTAAAAGTTTTGGATGAAAGGTGTAGCAATTAATGTCTGGTTTTGCTTTTACAGCTGCTTGTGCTTTGCTCTTGCTAAAATTTTGGGTTTCTTTCTAATGTGATGTTACTGCATTTTAAAAGAAAAGTTTCTATTTAAATGTTCTGAATACTGTTGGCAATGCAGATGCAAGTATGTGCTCAGGGCATACAGAAAAATGGTTTAAATAAAAACAAGCTGTACGCTATATCCTCTACTGCCACGAAATTTACTTTGGGTTTTATTGTTGTTGTTTGCTTGGTTGGGGATTTCTGTCTTCTTGGAAGTCCCTCTGGCATGACATGGGTTTGTGGTGTGGTCTGCAGCATTGACATCTTTCCTTAGCTGGGAAAGTACGTTTTCTTTTCCTTATGTTCAGGTACAGATTAATTTTTGATATGTAACAAACTCTTTCTTGATAGTATAGTCCGTTGGTTTAGGTCCTTTAATTTGTGAGAGCGTTTTGGGGCTGTTCTGACTTTGAGGGTCTCTTTAATTTGTAAGTTACATTCATGTTTCTCATTAGTTAGGCTGCCTATTGTTTGCAAATCTGTTTTAACTGGATATGACAGTGTTTCTTATTACTCTGTTTACCAGTTGAGATGTCCATTTGGCTTCACTGAACTTGTGATTGCATTAATAAAGCTTGTATGGACATATTTCATTGACCTATTCCAAAGTATGTATGTTAATTCATTTTGGTTTTCTTCTTGGCCCGTGTTTGCTGAAGATTTAAAATACAATACTGTAGAGATCTCAGTATCTGTGGATGTTTCACAAAATACCCTGCTTAGCGTGTCTTTCTTCTTCAGTTCTTTCGATTCACTTATTTTGAAGGCCTGGCAAAGACATCTGACCAGTTTGTTACACATATTTGTGTCTAGACGTAGGTGGGTCCTTTGACTTTCTTTCAAAGTCTTGTGTTTGCCTCTCTTTAATATTAATGAGTGCACATACATACATCTGTATATGTGAGGTGTTTGAAATCTTGTGCATCATGTTGTTTTATAACAACTGACAAGTAAAAGCTGGAATATACATTTAAGTTCATGGTAGTAAATGTGCTCTAGCCCTTACAGGTGGTATAGGTGACTCATTTCATCTCACTGCTTGTCTTGCTTACCTTGCTTATCTCAGCGAGTGAGAGTCATGAATTTTCTTGGAACCACTCTCTTAAGTTTAGAGAGTCATAAGGAAGAACTGGTGATCCAGGTGACAAGCATAGCGGCAGAGCTTTTCTCAAGATGGCTCTTAAGAATTCACATACTTATCTCTGGAGCTTGTGTAGTATGTAAGTTAAAAGAGCCTGAGCACCCAAACATGGCAGTTCCTTCCCCCACTACTTTAATAGCTTTTCATGGGATTTTGGAGTAATTTTGTTTCAAGTTTTGAAAGAAAAGAACTCTTTGGAATATAGATGGGGAGAGAAAACTTCCAGTGATTTGCTTGAGCCAAAACTTAACTAAATTTTCTTATAATTCTTAAGTGCTCTACTCAGTACATAAAAATTACCATAGTAAAGAAGCTGTCATATTGTTAGCTTTATGAAGATAGACTTTTATCAATAAGGTGTTTCTACAGATACTTGTGGTAAGATGCAAAGACGGTATGAAATGGAGACTTAGTAAGATAAACTAAGCAAAGGAAACTGATTGAACAGAAATCAGAGTTTTTGCTGAAAAAAATAATAGATGTGGACAAGCAGAGTTTTCTCCTTTTTCTTGTATTTCTGGCTTCAGTCTTATACTTTCTTAACTATGCTGCTTTTTGATATTTGGAATTGTGAACTTACTGGCATTACCATTTAAAATGGAGGCCTTCAGGGCTTGCATCTGCTCAGCTTTTAACAAGAGTGGTTTCTGAAGTATTTTCAGGTATTTTTAAATACTGCTTTATAATTTCCTTGTTTATTTTACATATATTGAGTAGGTGGCTGTTTCTCTACAGTCAGCTGAGGAAATAATAAAGTTTACTACTTGTCTGCCTTACATTGTCTAGCCGTAGCACTTCCGTGTGCTACAAAGTCCCAAAGAAGGTGGGCTGCTTTTTTTCCCCAATATATAAGTAGCTCAATTCAAGAAGTGAATTTAAGGAAGACTCAGTAGGTAATGTGTTTGAACCACTTTTGAACAAACTGTGCACAAGAAAGGAATGCAATGGTAACTTTCCCAGCCAGCTTTCTCTTTTGATAAGATGTAGAAAGCAGTTTACAAGCCTGGGAGAATTTGTCAAGGACACGAAAGTCAAAGAAAACAATATTGGTGGAAACCAAGAAGGAGGTTCCTATTTACTTAAAGACTGAATGGGGAAACATGATAGTAATGAAGTGTCTAGAGCAGTCATTCCAAAATACTGCATTACTCTGTTTCCATTTTATAAAATGTGGATTTCTGTTTGCTTTGAAATTCTGTATAGCTCTTTGCATATGTATCTACTTCACAGCTTTCAGTTTTCCAGTAATAGTCAAGTGTTTCTTCAGGACCAAGACTCTTGCAGCCAGACAGCTGAAAAATTGCTGTCGTCTTCTCCCACCTATCCATTTTTTTTTCAGTTAATCAGGGCAGTATCTTCTCTCTGTACAAGGCAGCTGTTTTCAGCTCCTGCTGAGTTTCTGCAGGCAGTGTTTGGCATGTTATCATTGCTGAGAACTGTAGGAGTTGTTGCTTTGCATAGAGGCAAGCTAATCAATAGTATCTTGCCTTGTTCCAGACTCAAAACGATCTGCTGTTTTGACACTCCTCTCCTGTAAGCCCTTTTCACATGGTAACGCAATCTTGAAAATTTTTTTTAAGGCAGCTTCCCTTGAATTCTGTCACTAGAGGCAGGAGATTGCGCTGTTTGTAGATGCTTCCAAGTTGGGGCAGTGTTACAAGGCTTGCATATTAAATATCTCACTCAAACTGGTTTGAAGGCCCTTTCCATCTACTGTTTTTAATTCTTTGCTCTTTGCTCAAGGCTTGATTCTAGCATGATGCTTACCACGCTAGACCATACAGGAATAAATTGAGGGGAAAGCTGGGAAACATTTAAAATGTTTATACTTTTTTTTTTTTTTTTAAAAATTGTGTGTCCCTGTTTTGAATGTATCTTCACCCCTTAGCCTCAGTACACTTCTCATCTTGTTGAGACTTGTCCATGTTTTTAGTGGTATGTGTGTATGTTTACTTGTGCTGCTTTAAGTTGAAAACCAATTTGGCTAAATTTATACTTGTTGTTCCTTGTATGTAAAGATAAGCATCAATATCTTAATATGCTATTAACTTCATACACTGTGAAGCATTGTGCCCATTTAGCCATAGCAATTTTTCAGCTAGTTTTACTTTTTGTCAACATAAAAACTGTGTGTGAAAAATGGTTTAGATGACAGAATCCTGAAGATAGGGACGGTGTTGGCTTCATACATGTCTCAGCCTAGCTGAACAGACAACATAGCAATGTCTTTTTTTCGAGATAGAGTGCAGGATTTGCAGTTCCTTGATGCTCTAAAAGCTCCCATCTTCCTTTTTCATTATTGGAAGAGCTAGTAATTCTTAAAGCCAGGGAAAAATGCATAAAGAACGTCATCTGTCATAATTTATACCATTTCTGGGTAAAGTCCTCTGTATTTGCCCATTTTTCAAGGAGAAGCTTTGTAATGTGATACTAAATGTGCAGCTCTGGTATTCAGAAGTTCCTATCCCGACTCTTGAGTTTTTTATGGTACTTTTGCATGCTCGAGGTACTTGGCTTCTATTCATCTCCCTTTACTGCAGCTTGGGAGTGACTACCTGGCTGCTCTATTGGAGTGGCTTCTGATTTTATCTTACCAAGGTTTTTTTCCTGTAGTTGCTTTTGTCTTGCAACTGAGGAAGGAAGTACTGCAGGAAGTATTCTTCCAAAATAACATCTCTACTTTTTTTTGTGGATTGCTGTCTCTTAGAGAACTCTAGTACAGAAAGTGCTAGAGAAAGGCTAGAGGAATAGTGACACATGTCTCATCAAGACGCTTCCATATGCTTCTGGTCGGTTTAGTAGTTTCATTCAGTTCCTAGCATGCTTTAGAAATACTGTAACAGTTCAGCAGTAGGGGCCATGAGGTATTTCAATTTTCCATGAATTTCCCTCTTGTTATTTTGGAGTTTCTCTAGAGATCTGTAGCCATTTCCCTGCAGATGATGGCAAGCTTTGTACTTCAAGGAAAGACATAGTGACTAAGGGTACAGCTTTGGTAACATTTTAACACTGTAAATGATCTTCCAGGAATGACTGTGTTCCAGAACAGTTTGAATTTTGGTGACCTAAAGCCAGATCATTTGTGTCTTGGAGAACGTGAATCAGACTGTTCTTACAGCTTGTTAATGACATCAGAAACGCTATGTCAATTATTTTATAACTGTATTTTCCAAGTTCTGCAAAGCAGCCACAGTATCTTAAAATTATCATAGTTGGTTTTGGTTTACTACATGTAATTCTTCTGGATCACCTTTGAACACCATAAATGATGTCAGTACAGCTTTGGTAAATTTGTTCAGGTTCAAGAGCTGCCATAGGACCTGTATGTGCGTTCGGTTTTTTGCAGATCCAGCAGTTTGAGAACAGATATTTGCCTGCTTAGTAAGATTTACAACTTAATTCTCATTAATATTGTCACATGAACAATGATTAAAGTATTCTTTCATTTGAACCAAATAAGCTTTACCATGATGTACTGTTGTTCATTTGAAGTCATTGTCCTGTAGCAGCTGCTTTGAAAAGCATACATCAAACTAGAGGAACCAGGCATAGGGAAGAAGTGAGAATAAGCAGATAAGAAGAAAGAAGAAGGTTGACATTCAAAATTACTAGAATTATTGAAAAATTCACCCTTTCTTGTTTTCTTCTCATCTATAATCTGACTCTAGGAGCCAAAGCAAATAAAGCATAATTTAATATACTTTGGGGGGGGGGGGGGGGGGGGGGGGAGAGCTAGCTTTTTGCCTAGTAGTTGTTTTGAACCCTATAGTCACTTTTGCCAAATTTTTATAGTTTTTTGTTTCAAATTATCCAGTGGGATTTTGTGCATTCTATTTTTTCTTATGCAGTGAAACACAGAACAGAAAAAACTAAATTACAGTTCTTACAGATAAAGAATTTTGTTCCCTATCAAAATACAACACCTTTAAAACTACAGAGTTTAGGACTCAGCTTTCAAAAGACAGTTTTCAGTTTTCCCAATTGTCTCATAGATCACAGTTTCTAGAATAAAATAAAATACATTTTTCTATATCCCTGCTGGTATTTAAGAAAATGAAGTAATAGTTAAAACTGAGTAAATGTGAATCAAGAACTTTACGCTGCTCTGCTTCTAATATGTTTTTGTAATTATTTTGGCATGTAAAGTATGGATACCTTGGGATCTAATAAGAGTCCACACTCGGATGTGGATGCTCAGTGACTTATTTAAAAGTTTGAAAGGATTGCTATGACAGAGTGGTCTGTCTGAACAGTATGATCATAAAGTGAGAGGCAGTAGCATGTGGAAGAAGTGTGGCTAGTGTAAGGTCTAAACACTTTTGATGAAAGAAGATGTCTGAAATAGATTTTAATTTTGAATTTTCCATTTATTGAGAAAGAAAACTTCATTTATTTTCCTAGTGTTTCTCATGTAATTGTTGCTCGCTCATGAATACTTTGATACTTGAGTAAGTCTGCGTATGTTACTGAAGGAGAGATTTTGTTTATAAGTGTTGATAGTGATAGTCTAATTGAGGGTTGTTGAATGAATAGCTGATCTTTTTTTTCTTTCCCCACCAGTTGTTAGATGGATTAATATTTCAGATTTGTACTATGTGATGTGAGAGATGCTATTATCATGAAGTAACTTTTCAAGTCAGCCAGCCAGTGAAAAAAATAAGAGGATAAAAAGATACAGTATTAAACTGAAACTGTTTAATTAAAAACTTGCTTCTAAAATAATCTGATAATTATTAGGCTATCTGGCTTTTTGCCTATCCAAAATTTAATTTTGAAGAAATACATAATTTTTCACTTATTTTCCCATTATTTAACATATTTATTGTTAACATTCCAGTAAAGCTAGTACAATGCTTCAGCATGTCAAGGTCTTTGGAATTTTTATGAGTGGAGAAGTCTATTATAAATGTGAAGAAATATTTATTTCAAAGCTATGTGACTCATCCCCGATTTAGCACTCTTTTTTAATTAGCATCTCAAGAAACAGAAAATGTTCCTTTCTTTAGAGACATAAAACACACTGTCCTGTTTACGTGCTAATATACAGTAGAGTATCAATGTACCAAATGTTGGCAAAGCATTTGATATAGAGCTTTTTCTGGGTACTTGTTTTGGGAATTTGATTCTCAACAAGTGCAAATACTTTAACGTGACTTTTCAGTCTTTATAGTAGTACCTTGCTTCATAACCTGTTATCATCAGGATTCTGACCTGTTGATTAGAAAAAGGAGCTCATGATAATGTGAGGCCAGTTTAGCTATAGTTAATTTTTATATCGTCTTAAATGTATTGACTCTATTTACAAGAGGAAGGCAGGCATTAAATTTTTGAACCGCGGTTTGGAGGAGCATTTGTCTTCTCAGATGAAGCAGAAGAAAAGATGTACTTTTTTAAACTAATTTTTAATAACTTTTTTTTGAGATTTTTCTTTTGGTTTGCTTTGCCCTGAGCGCTCCATGAAATAAAAGCCATGTTTGTATCCCTACCTTCTTGTTTCCAAGTACATGAAAAAAAATATTGTGCATTTGTCTGCATAGCAAGTAGTATTGGCAGTGCACATCATAACTCACTGATTAGAGTGAAATTGTGTCTTGTTCCTTCGTTGGTCTGTAAGAAATAAGTGCTAGAGATTAACCCCTGCCAGCTGTTGCAAAGGGACAATGACTAGTGCATGTGTTCCGATATATACATTTTAGGTTTAAGTAATAACTTTATTCAGAGTAAGAGAGGACTTTTCATAAACTGTCATTTTTTTCCAGTGCATGAGTGCAATTTCTCTGACTTCACTGCCCGGTTCCCCCTGCAATTTTGCAGAGCTGAACAGAAGCACAATGTCATTTGTACATAAATGATCTTTCCCATAACAACTGCGTTTCTGGAACACAGTAGCAAATGAGGAGCGAAAAGACTTGGGTTACTTAGGCAGCACAAGACATCTTCCCTTAAGACTGTTCGTATGGCTTCATCTAAAGGAAAGTGTTTGATTTTTCCAGCCTCACCTATTCCTTTTTCTCTCCCACTGCAGTGGTGCTGCTGGTTTCCTGCTGTGGTGCCAGGAGGCTGTTCCGTGGGAGCTCGCCCTGTGAGCGCTCCCTTGGCACTCAAGTCGGAAAGCAGAGTCAGCCTTAGAGTTTTCAGTCTGTGGGTTTTTTCAAGATGAATGCTTTGAAAAATGCACCTTTCTTGAACTCTAGATGTCGAATAGGTGGGTGCTAGAATCAGGGGAGAGGGATTGTTGCTACAAAGACGTTTCTTGACAGGATTTTGATGCTGAATAGACGATAGGCATTGCAGATGCTAAGGGCAGTCTGTGAGGTGTAGGAAGCAGACAAAATGGACTAGGGGCACAGAGAGAGACTGAGAGAGAAGCAGCAATAGCCCAGAAATGAAAGCCGAAAAGCCTAGCTGAGAAACATGAAAGGGCTTATGTTCCTGAAGGAATTTCCAGTGCAGGTTTTCTTTATTCAGTAACATTCACTGACATAATTTACTGAAAGCTCTGTAGTGAAATTGTTTAGTGTGTGTTCCAAACTGGTGAAGTGTGTTTCACAAAGACCTTTTCTTCCTTTTTGCATGACTTGAGTAGAAAACACTTTTTTCATAATACGCCCAAAGAAATTCTCTATATTCTTTTTTGTCTTCTTTTCCTCGCTGGGTGCTTTCTTAAATGTTACTCTAAGCATTAAAGCAGTGACATACTAGTTCACGTTGAGGTGGCACTCTGTTGCTGGGCATTTCATTTCAAGATTTTATAATCTATCTATACCAAGTTATTTTGGGGGCTTATGTGTTAAAAACAGGGAGAACCTGCTCTCTGAAGAGCGAAGAAAGCCCACTAAAGGAAAATTGCACTGTCTCTTAAATCAAGATTGTACCTTCTTCCTCAGCTAGTGCTTCAGTTCGCTGGTGGGACTGACCCATTTTGATGCTTTGTTGTAGAACATGAGAATACGAATACTTGGGCTCTCCCTTTCTCCTGTCTTTCTATGCTCAGCAGCAGTAGCATAGTCCTTCAAGGTCCACAAAAGAAAGAAAATGACAATACAATGCCCCCAAATTTTAAATGTGGAACAAGGAAATAACAAAATGTTCTTTTGAAAATCTATGAAAATATTTACAAATTTATTTAAATTATTATCCCGTTAATATTTTCAGCAGATAAGAAGACTAGAGTTCTATATGTATTAAAAAAAGGGAGGAAACTATACCCATCTCTTAACAAGCAAGCCAGCAGTAAGCCCATAGAAACTTATACAAGGAAGTGTAGCGGTACCACCTATCTCCGCACTTTTGTAGGTATTTGAACGCTACCCTCATTTTCCTACCTTACTACCACCTTGCTCGTGCTGCTTCTTATTTAAATGTTTTATATTCAGTCTTTTCCGTGGCTAATGTGGATTGATCTGTTGTTTTTTTAATGTTAGTGCTTAAGAGTCTAATTTTGCTTTTGTGTGATAGTTACATTTATGAAAAAAGACAAATCAGTCTTTTGTAGTTAATATTGGTTAGTTTTAGTCAAGGACGGGTCCTCATTATGCTTTGAGCATTATGGAAACAAAAAGGCATCTTCCTTGCCTTCAGAAGCTTGCTCTTTAGTAGATAGCACATGAATAAAAGGAAAAAATACCCCTGTGGGACAAGTTGTAGGTATATTTGCTGAGCTGTAGCATTGTTTGGTTAGTGTTAGACAATTGACTCTAATCTTGGTTTTGTAGCAGTTTCCCTTTTAAATAGTATTTTATTTCAGCATGTCTTTTAAATTTTTCATGGATGTGGGTCACATGCTTTTTTTTGAACGAGAACTTTAAAGTTCAGACTCTAATGAAATTAGAGTTGTAATGTGGTTTTGATTATTCCAATCAAGAGAGTGTGAGTAATATTTTTTGTGCTAATACAAATTATATTATGGGTTTTCATTTGGGGTTTTCACCCATCCTCAAAAAAATCATACAAACATATTTTAATTTAAAACTCAAGAGTACTCATATTAGTCTGTTGGCATCAGTTTGCTTTTAAGCAGTAGCCTAAAAACTACTTCTGAGATTGGTGTACTCAGCAGCTTGCAAAATCAAACCATTAGCAAAAAATAGTTTTGAACTCCCTAAAGATTTTGTTATTGACTTCCATTAGGGTAAGTTCTGTCCCAGAGTTGCAGATTGAGCATAAATATTGCAGGCATCAGTATGAAGTAGTGCCATTAATGCAGGTGTCCTTGAGTGTTTTTTTTTTTAATAACATGGAACAAATCACGCATGAGAGAGACATCTTATGAATCTTCACAAATGTGGACCAACCACCCTTCACGTACGAGTGCATAACACTCGGTGATAAATACAGACATTACTTGCATTAAAGCTATTTTTTCTAATGACCTAGGCTACTATTGATAGTCATCTCTTTATGTGAAATAATTAATATTGTTTATTTTCACTTATATAATTGTCCTCTCCATTCTGCACATCTGACCTGGGAATAAAAAGTAGGCAGACAATGGTGGGTCTGCTGCCAATAATGAACTTGTAGGTGTTCCATGAATCATAGTCCTGACTAATATTAATAATAAGAATCCTATTTAATAATATTAATTGAAGAACTGATGAAGTGGCATGTTCTCAAATCAGCTTAAGCTTTTTTACCGGTGTGTTTTTTTCTTCAGTGATATTAATGTATTCCTTCAAAGATGTCATGTTCCTCTTCAGTGCATCAGGGGGAAAAGTAGCTGTTATGAAATAAATAAATATTTGCTTCCTGGAGCATCTAACATTGGTAAAACAACTTGATACACCGTACATATGTTGCTGTGACATGGTCTCACTTCAGATACAATGACAATACACGTATTCAATCTGCAATCTAGACAGGTTTTTTTATAACACTGCAGGTATTTCCACATCTAGCCTTCTCACTTCCAATTTTTGATTCATAAAATAATACTTCCTTCTGTTTAAAGAACTGGGAAGAGTGGCAGATTCTGCAGAGTAAATAGTGAACCTGGACCTAAAGAAACTGCTGTCAAATATCCAAGCAAATACTGGTATTATTTTTTTCCTTTCAGTTACTGCAGGTTGTTATGGCAGTACTAGGTGTTATTTATATGGTATTTCCAGGGAGATGTGTTGACAAATCATAAACCTTTAAAAGCGAATAGAGACTTTTAGAGAAATAATATAAGAAGACAGTTCAGTTGCTATCATCATTCTTTGAGCTTTGCGAGGAAAATGCTCATTTTCCAAAATGTAAATGGATCTGATACGTTGAATAGGTAAGAGTTTCAGGTTTTCTTAATGTCATACCAGGTGAGGTTTTTTTAATGAGAGTAACTTGAAATAGATGGTGAATTGTTGGGAAGGCTGTTACCGTTATGCATCCGTCACATCAGAATGTGCCTTGGGCACCGCCAGAATGTTTGCTTTCTGTCAGACGTAAAATATTGTGATGGATAAATCCCCCAGTAAAGGTCGGACCTGGCAGCAGTGCTCACTCATCTGAGAAACTAAAAGGTCAGAATACTCAAGATTCTGGTAAGGCTAGAAGCTGAGCATCACAGTAACGTATGACAGTAACGTATAGTTGTACATCCAATCTTAATTTTATGTAAGCCTGTTGTGTTTGGTGCTTCTGGAAGTTCATTTCTGTAGGTGAGTGCACTGTTCTAGTCTTATGCACCAGTTCAGTGTTTTTCAGCCTTCACTGAACTCCTTTAATTGAAATAAATTTATTTTGTGGTAAACCATCTCTTGCCTTTTGGGTGTTTTCAGTAAAGTATTCACCCTAGTACTGTGACAGCATTGGTATCTTAACGCTACCGCAGAATTAAGATGATCATCTGATGCTAAGATTTCCATGCCATCAGATAAAATTGGTTTTAGAAAACAGTGATTGAATCTTGATTGTTTTAACCATCTGAACAGTCTCTCTAATACTACTGGACTGCTTACATGAATTAGCTGAGCAGCCTGTGTCTCTTGAAGAGTTTATTTGTAGATGATTACGATTATTAAGCCTAGGAACCACAGTGAAGTAGACTTCCCACTGTGTTAGCGTGTGGACAGTCTATGTTTAGGACTTGGAGCGTCTCTGTGGACTTACAGCCTGGTCTGTGTGGAGTAGCAGGAAAATGCGTTGTCCAGAGTGTAACGTAGAATCCAGAATACGTCTCTCAGAATCTCAGGCTGGCTCCTGCTCTTTCTCCAGGCTCATGGCTTTTGTTGACCCAAATTATTTCCCCTTCACTAGTTCTGATGCATTATTCATGTTATTTCAATGCAATTTTACTTTAGATAAAGGAATGGGATTTCCCCATTTTACTGTAAACATAATGAGAAAAAGCTTTTAGGACATTATTCTAGTCCTAGTTTAGCGGTAACCAGATAAGAATAAAAATACCAAAACCTCCTTGGCCTGTCATTAGAGATTAAGGAAAAGCATTATGAAGAAATAGGACTGTGCTTCATTTGACTATATGCTACATATGAAACAGAAGCTTCATCTAATTGTTTGTGCCTTGCTCCTTCAAGAGTGTAAGAAGCCTGTTATACATAGCAACATTAAAAACCACGCAGAATCTTGTAGTGGAGAAAAGGAATTTTAATGTAAAAGAGACCAGGTGGGAATTGGTGCTGGAACAGAAGTAAATATGTACATTTACTAAGGGAATCTGTGACAGATAAAGCATAACACTATTTCCTGGCTGTTTTTTTCCATTCGATGGCACTAATATTTCTATAATAAAGAGCAATGGAAATATTTAGAGGAAAACTGTATACTGTTATAAACCATTCTTTTTTTAATTGAACAGCTGTAATTTCTAGCAATGGGACAAACTATATTATAAGAAAATGATTATTAGTTTAAAATGCAAAGTTAAATGAATGCAAAATTAACAAACAGATGGTGAAGAATTATTGTGTTTTACTTTACTCTTGGGTAAAAGGGCTCATACATGACTGTAAAAATGTCATCACACTTCGTAAACCTGAAAGCAAACAGAATTTGCAGTTGTGCACATCTGTTTTGGGACACTGCTAAAGGGTTAGAAGAATCAATGTTGTTTTCAAATAAGGGTATTCATCAAAAGGATATCATTTACTTAACAGTTATGGCTTCTGCTAAGCATCAGACTTAATGTTCTGTGGAATTCATTACAAAATTTGGCAGCTTTTCTCTTCACAAGCTACTGAGGCAGCATGCTGCAAAACGAAACGAACAGCCCCTTCTTATCCTCCCCTCCCCGAACCCCAGAACAACAGTTGAATTACCTGCTAAATGTTTGACCAGTAATTTCAGGATTTTAAATTCTAGGTCAAGATGTCACATTTCATGATGCTTGCCCAAGGAATGTCAGTGATGGAACAGGATGAAAAGACAAGGGGCTCATTTGTTTGTTTCAGTAGCTAGTGAATTTAAAAAAGGATTATGTAATGTTTGGGGATACCATGTTTTGGGAGGAGGAATGGGAGAAATATGTGTGACTAATTTAGTCAAATTGAAAAAAACCTAAAAGCCCCAGCCAGATAAAACATGCGAAGCTTTTATTAGAAAAGAAATTATATTAATGTTTCAAGCTGGTAGTTTCAAAGTATGCCATCTAATTGCTTTATTTGAGCTCAATTTACAAAAATTAGTGAACTGAAGATGTAGGATTTTGTTTACGATGACTCTGTGCCATTTGGAGAGCGCAATTTAGGAACAGCCAAGGAAATAGGAATTATGAACAATAAGGTACTGATTGCAGTCAGTGGGGAAGGAATACTAAGGAGGTGCTCGCTAATGAGGAAGGTATTAAAGGCAGGAAATTCTTGTATTTTTTTAATGTCTCTACATAATCCAGAGTTCCTTGTCACGCTATCCCTACTATTACCTTGTAAATTAGGCGTATCATTGAGTATATATAGTGACTTTTGCTGACGTGAACTTTCTGTTAAACCAAGTTAATATATCTACAAAATCTTTGTTAAAAGAACGCATTATTAAGACTGTAAAATTGAACACACAAAGTTAGGACATGCCATAAGACAGGTTGTCTGCACACAGTTAATATCCCTTGCATACGATTAATATCCTTTGTGCGTATGCCTGATTATGCAATCTGTAATTGTATGATCATATGGAGAACAGCTAGTGCCTAGTTCAGTCCATAGGATGGACATTGCTGTCTTAGTAAAAACCTCCTCTTCAATATTACATTTTTTCATTTTTGTTCAATGTGTAGGTATGTAGACTATTCAAATACTGCTGAAAGAAAGAATTACTCATTTCCGCATGAGTTTTTCTATGATGTTTCTACTATAATAAATGTGAATAACTTGTCTATGAATTTTTCCAAATAGCAGATTTATGTGGCCTTTTTATGCATCTTAGGCTCCATTTTTCCGAAGAGAAGTTGAATTTTTTCTTTTTTTCTTAATATCTGCTAATTTGGATGGCAAATTGAAAGAGTTTCAAAAATACTCAGATTTACTTAAAAAGTTGCGCTGATACTGCAGTTCTTTCTTCATACTGTTGGAGTTGTGAGTGTACAATCTATGTAGAAATCAAGACTGTATTTTTAGGGGGACACCCCCCCCCCAAGCTTTTAACAGTAAGGTTAAGGACTAAAAAAAGCTTAAGAAAAACTTTACTTAGTGCCCTGCCCAATATCATAAAGAAGCTCTATGAAAGAAGTGAAACTAGAACTGTTTTGCAGGTCATCATTCAGTTGCCGTAACTAAGTGGGGTTTTTTTTCTCCCACAAGCAATCGACAACTTTTTTCAATACATGCTTTTTTCCCCCTCTACGAATTAAGCACAGTCCTAGAAGTAACAGGTTTCTTTAATGCAGAGACTCCTTTTAAGAGGTTTATTTTATGCACTAAATCCATGTTTGACCTGCAATCCTTTTTGTGTTTTAATATACATACATAGTTATAGTTGTGCATAGGTGTGTCTGTTCATTCCTTTATCTGTGTCTCTGTGTATGTGTGTTGCCTTGTCTGACTATATCATTTCCTTATGTCAGGGGAGAAAAAGGAAAAGGCAGACCTCCCAGACTGCAGGTTTAAAACCTTTATGGCTACATGCAGACCTCTGCTATTTGAGCTGGCTAAGTGATAGCGATATAGCATTAGGAGTCAGAGGACAGCGTACTTTTCCTCCTTGTGGTCTTCATCCAATTTCAGTTGCCTCAGACTTCTGACTTTTTGTTCAAGTTGATTTTTTTAGCTACTTCCACTCTTCCTTGTTCTTCCTGCATCCCCTCTCCTTAACCTTTCTATTCCCTTTTCCCTAGGTTCCTTTTGATATCTGTCCCTTCACCATTTCCTATGTCTTAGCACATCAGTTCCCTCAACTCTTTATCCAATTTTAGTGCCCAGTTTTAGTTAATTGGCCCTTGAAGTGTCATCCCTGCCCCTCTTCAGCTTCCATCTCCATCCATGGTTTCTTCTCCCAGTCTCATCAGACTCATTCACACAGCATCGTTAGTCCCTTTTGTCTCTTTGACCCGTATTTGTCCATCTGCCTGTGTACTGGATACTTTGATTCCCCAGATGATTTAAATGACAGTAGTATCAAGAGCCTTAGTGATGTCTGCTTTCTGTTCCAGTGGCTTATTGTGCTTAGGCTTAGAGTATTTATTACAGACTTCCTCTCTCTAATCCTTGTCAGACTGAAGCAATCTTTGCAGAAGGTACACGTAGTCCGATCAGTGCTAGAAATTAGAGAGGATCAGTCATGATCAATCAGAGTAGATTTTTCTGTGATTTTTCACTGACAAACTTTTGGAAGTGTTTTACATTAAAAAAAATAGTTTTCTCAAGCTTGGTCACATCTGGATAGATCTGCAGGATAAGGGCAAAAGCTGCATCCCCCACACTAAAATTCCTGCTAAATTGCAAGTCCTGTGAGTGAGGTGTTTTTTTAAGATGAGCAAAATGTTTTTCTTACTGACTTTTCTATTCTCAGAAATGGTCTCAGTTTTGACTAAGTCTGTCAGAAGTATTTTAGAGAATTTAGGCATGTGTTATGTGAAGCTTTAGTCCAACTTTTTATCATTCAGAAAACTTCCATGAATAGAATAGAATTTATGTGGAAGTCTTTGTAAGCAGTACCCATTCACATCCCTTCATTGATAGTGGCACACTGACAAAACCTTCGGTGTGAATTTAGCTGTGTTACCAATAGAGAACTTTTGTCAACATATTTTAGGCAGGCTTCAGCTCGAGACTGTCATCTAAATGTAGACTTCCCTGTGGATGTGTCTACCTGTGAGCTGTGTTTAAATTCCAGTTATAGGCAATGGAGATCTGGCCTGTATTGTCAATGGAGCCTGAAAATGGACACCCACTGTTCGGTCAACTGAATTGCGATGAAGTAAATTCCATAAAATGACTAAGTCTCTATTAAATGTAATGGGAGCTTAAACACTTGGCTCATATACAGACACAAAATTTAGAGCCTGAAGTTTAGGCATCCTCATCTCAAGCCTTGTGTTGTTTGGAAGCACAATGTGACTGTATCAGCAGTAAATTCTCCTTTCACTGAGTTTCTATTAAATGGCTTTGCAAATGTAATTATGCCAGCCTAGCTCTAGCTACAGAGGATCTGTAGCATAGACATAACCTATAGAATGCTTAAGCCGGTTCAGAATCCTTATATGTGATTTAGGAACATAGGAGCTGTGCTGGATTAGACAGGAAGTTGACTTCATCCCAGTATCTTCCGCAATGACCAGTAACAGATGCCTAGAGAAGATCATTAAACAGCAAGCATGTAGTGATGTTTCCCCCAGTTATTTTTTTTCAAGCCTCCAACAATTTGTAGCTCAGACTGTGCTCTGCCAACAAAAAGAAATGTCTACACATACTTAAGACCTTCCGAGCACGAGTCAAATGGAACTGGCACAATAATCTGTTTTCTGAGCCTGTCAAAAAGCAGCCGTAAACCAAAGCTGATGATTTCTGTTCGTGCCTTGTTTGTCCTGAAGTTGCTGATGCTGAAGCCTAATAATCACAATTTAAAGTACATTAAAAACTATTGACCTTCTCATTGTTGACATGCTAACTAAACAACAGGCTCATGTGTGCCCTTCTGTCATGGTGGATATTAGATGAGAATTAAGGGAATAGTTGGTTGTTAGCTGTGGGAAAGTTTAGACTCACTCAAAACATTTACATTATCCTAAATCTTGTGGAAAGCGAGGAGGTGAATAAAAAAAATACTTTTCCTCATGAAAGTGTGAAAAAGCAGCAAAGGCAGAGTCTGTGGAGGAAATCATATGCATGCAGTTATTCCAGTAGCTTATATAATGATAGGAGAATACAGCTTCAAGGCACACAAACTCTTCTGTGGAGCTTCTGAATAGGCAGGGTTTGGGAACATTTCAGATTATATGAGGAAGGATTTGTGCGCCATAAGGTTTGCATGTTTTCCTCTACCTATTTCAGGCTTCAAATAAAAAATATTATCTCCCTTAGCAAACTTGCTTCTTACAGGTTATTAACTTATCACAACTATTATGAAAAACACCACTGCAAAACATGAATGCTTTATTGTCCCAATTTTTAGACGCCTTGATATCAACACCATTTATTTAATGTAATTTTTTATGAAGGTGAAAAAAAGACACAACTGGTGGGAAGGAGGAAAAAAGTAGTGACTTGTAGAGAGCCTGAAATCTCCACACTTAAAGGGACTTTTGCTTTCTACCTTGATTACATGTGTTGAGTCACTGATAGTGGTGTTAGTCATGATCATTTGTATCTCCTTACCTTTGTTCCTTATTCCTGTATAGATTATTGGGCAGATTACAGACAGATGGAGTATCTAGTCAAGAATTCTGCATTAGAAGACAGTCTTTCTCAGTCATGTGTTGAGCTTGGCCAAACTGCTTGTCTTCTGGTTGTCCATATTTTTTCATATAGTTTCAGAAGCAAAACTTGATAGTTTGTTTCTACAATTGTGATTTTTTTTTTTTTTTTTTTAATTAAGCTTACTTCAGAGTACTCAGACCATGAAGTGGACACTGTAGGAAAGTTTTAATACATTCTGTCTCTGTTAAGAACGTTATAGTTTTACAGTTATAAGAGAGAAATCTGAATTTTAGTTTCTTCAATTTTGATATGTGTTAAGGATTGAGGAACAAAAATAACTGATCTCTGATTGACTTGCTTGTTACAAATTTAAGTAATTTCCAAATTTGTGACATGATTAATACAAAATTAAAAAATTAGAAGGTAATTTCCAGTACTCCTGGAAAAGCATGTTGTTTAGTACCTTTTCTAATCAGTAGTTCAATCGAAAGCCATTAATTCTTTTTATGTTGCCATCTTGCTGCATTGTGCTCTTAAATGCTTTATGGTACTTTAAACGGTGTATTTGACATTAGAGGTGCTAGTGGTTATTAGTGTCTATAAGCAATATAAAGCTTTTTCTAGATGATGGAGTAATCAATGAAGATTATCAGAACTAACAGAGAACATATTTCATTAATCACTGTTTATACTAAAATTTCTTCGTGGTCTTGTTAATGGCAGGATGTTAAGGTCCAGTTCTCCTTAGTTACGGGTTTGTATGATAGCAGTTTTCAGTAGCTAAACAATCTGAAATTTGTTCTTACTGGTAATACATTAAATTGTTTAACTAAGGACAGATGGCTTGTGTGCATTTTTGGGTACACTATCATAAAATTAAAATTGCTTATTGTTGTTATAGGTTTTGTCAGCTGATGTTTTTAAAGCTAAATAAGTTCATAATCAGTGAAAACCTTTTGTCATTTTGCTTAAAAAACATTTTGCAATACCTAATGCTAACATTTAACTTCACTGCACTAATCAGGTCGCAACTAAGTATTTATTCAAAGTCCACATTTTAGCCTTTCTTTAATGTCTGCCTCCTAAGGGCTGTTACTTGTCCAGTTGTTGAGACAGTAGTACTATAAAGTAATTCTAAGGGCAATAAAATAATGATAAAATATGACCTCTGATTTGTTCTTAGTACTATCTGGATAAAACCTTACATTATCGTAAACACAGGCATCTTCTCTTCATTTGAACTTGCGCTGAGTTTTGGAGTACTTCAAAGTATGGAGCAGCAGGAAGGCTGGTGTAAAGTTAGAATACATCTTTTGTCAATTTTTTTTTTTTAATGATGTAGGAAGGTTAGAAAGATGTAAATAGTAAGCTGTTTCTCTTGTCACCATTTTACAGTTTGGCCATCTGTTTCCAGTAAAGCCAGTAGCATTTGTGACATTCAGCTGAGCTTCCAAGCCACGGACAGAACTAACCTTTTTGTTCAGTTGATTTTGATGCAGTTATGATTCTAGCATGGTGGTATGAGTTTTTGCCTTCCTGGAAATTTTCTCTGTGGTTTCTGCTACTCTATTTCATGGAGGATGTACTCCCATACAACTAGAAAAGAGAGGAGGTGATTGATCAGGTTTTCTTAAGTTTTCACTTAGTTCTTCCTCTTTCACTGTATTTGTATAACAATGTCATATTTGATCCAATGGGATTAGTGAATAAAGGGAATTTTAAAATGAAATTTGAAAGAGCACGTAGCTATTGGCTTTTAAAAATGAGACCCTTTTCTGTCTGTATGAAAAAAATCAGATGTAAAAGAAAAAGGTGAAAAAGACCAAGTAGAAGGAGGTGTGGACAGTTTTAAATCATGGAGGTTACAATAGTAAGACGTAGCAGAAGTATGGATGGGATCAGAGCTTTCTTGCCATGGGTGAGTGCACTAGGAGCTTGCTGAAGAAAACAGTCAGTAACCAATGAAGGACTTTTTGAGTAGGAAAGTAGTGTGCTGACTCTGCTTTAGTGATGTTTATTTTATTGAATGTACTATGAATAAGTAATGAACTATCTCTCTAGCTTTCTGACACCTTGTAAAGTTTTTTCTGTAGAACAGGACTGTAAAATGATTTGATCCATGAACAAAACAGTGTTTGGCTTGCTTTGACAGCTTGCCATTTTCCTATACCTACCCTTTGAATACTCGGATTCAGCTTCCACCCCCTTCACATAACGCCTTATTTTGTGCTCATGCTAATGAAATTGAAGACTCCGTACTGTCTCTGTCTCTGTTACTGTCCTCATACAGTGTGGTAAAGACACTTGCATTTCACTGGCAATGTGATTTATTCCTTCCTTCCACCTCCTACTGTCCTGATGCCATATTTTAGCAACAGAGTAGTAAAGTAGTATTTGTTACTGAGTTGATTTAGCAGAGCTTTAATATTTTTTAAATTAATATACTTCACTGTTGATACCCTTACTTTATTCATGAAGGTTACGTAGTCATAATAGCTGCATACTTGTTCTTCTGGGGTCATAGCATGTGGCCTGGTTTCAGAGAAGTGTTGGCTTCTACTGCTGGAAAAGTAACTCTTCTCATCCACAGCTGTTGCCAGAAAAATCCCTTTGGGCATTTGTTTCTTCAGACTGCTTTATCTCTCTTATAAATTCAGCAAATGTTGATATTCTGTGCTTTTTATTTGCTTCAGATGATATATACCACATTGTTTTTAAAGTGTGTGTTTTACTTAGCTGCCAAATGCTTTTCATTGCCAGTGCAGTTTAGCAGATGGGTTTGAAGGGTTCAATTAAATGTAATTTGGGCTTCCATTTTTCTTCCAGCATCTTTACATGGTTCCTTAAATCAACATCAACATTTTTCAAGGCTTTGCAGTAATCCTGTAGTTTGCTCATTTCTAACAATATCATCTGGTCATATAGCATTTGGGAAAAGGTATATTCTGATTTTAAATTTGTTATGTACCGTTGTTGGTTAGTGATTTTGAAAAATAGATGTGATGTTTAAAAATGCCATTTATATTGCTATTTAATCCATTATTCCCAGCTTTTAGTAAATGTTAGATTCTTTGAGTGCTTGCAGTTCTTTCATAATTTTCTTTCCGAATTAGATAATTCTTAAGGGTTAATTATGGGATCCAACAAAGTCTCTGTTGAATACTTTCTTGAGGGACACATTTTGGACCTTAGCGCCTCCCAAGTTCCTGTTCCTACTGTTTCTTACGAAGTAATATCTTTGAAAAATGTGTGGCCTGTCTGTAAGAGTTGGGCCTTAGCTATAATCTGGGCCATCTCAATAGGCTGTAGGAGTGTCAAGTACAAAATAGTGCAGTGGGTTGTACGCTGTTTAATGTGCAGCTGCAGTTCATGAAGTTGGAGGCTTTGGGCTGTATTTTCATGATTTCACATCTGAGTTCAGGATTTACCTTTTACAGCATCCTCGGTGAGTGTTTACTGAATATATCGTTTCCTAAAACGAGTTTCTTGCATGACTTTGGTTTTGTACACAGTCCTTAAATGTAATTACTATTGCTACCTTCTTCAGCTGCTTCAGGAACTCCATGTTATTGTTTGCTTATCTTGTACCTCCTTTCTGCATTTTGGCTAGTAAAGTGACAGAGTACATCTTTTCCGTACTGTTAGTAGGTGTTAGAGACATGGGTGGAGGTGAGATGTCTTGCAGATCTGAAGACTAGACTAAGCATTGCAGCACAGAAACATGGCAGTAGCTATCCTTAGTGACCTGCTTTAATTTCTGTGCTGAAGTGTTTTGTCTTTTTACACTGCAGTTGTGTTTAGCATAAACTAATATTTTTTTCTTTCTCTTGTCCATGAGTTGTGGTGCAGGCAGATATTTTACTGAAGACATTACTTTCATCTGGTTTTAAGAATATCAATGCGGCTGTTAACACAGGCAGCTTTGTGATTTGTGTTTTCGTATGGGCTGGTTTTGATATCTGTGGACTTGTAGTAGCACTATTTCATGCCTAATTTCATGCCAGGCTTTGAAACAGAGAAGATTTATGGTAGTAAATATTGTCTGTATTCTAAGAATTAAGCAGATGCAGTATGTAACTTTTCTTTGATTTGGTTTATGTTCATAGTTGGATATTACTTAACACTTGAGCTAGTAATCAAACATGCCAGTGTTAGTATTTTATTTTTATTATGAAAAACAAGAGTCCCCGAGCTCAGTTGTTGCTCTATGTTATGTATGCCTTCCTGTGAGCCACCGACCTGTTTTTTCTTAAGTTTACTCCAAATCTTATGGTGCTGTGCTCTAGCCTTAAAAAGTGTTGTTGCCTTGGTGAAAAAGTGCAAAAGCATGTTACAGTGCTTCAGGGACTGTAACGAATCCAAGAAAGAAAAAAGACTGATTAACTCAATCAGAAGGGTGTGGGTGATACTTTACAAGCAGACTGATGGAATCTGTTCCCTCTTGACTAGACAACTGGAGGGTTATTGGGTAGTTCTTTCTGAGAAATTATTTCTTTGCAAATGTGACTATGGTCTCTAATAATAATCATGCTTATTTATGACTTCTTGAAGTTTGATGGTGATATTTGTGTAGCCTTGAAAGGAGAGATGAGAAGAAAGTGCTAGGTTATGTAATGCATTACCATCCCAGAGAGAATTGCATGATGTCAGCAAGATTTTCAGTAGAACATGATATTTCATTTCCATTTGCATTTCTGATTGCAGTATCTACAGTTTTACATTACAACTTACAGAGCTATGTGGGTTTTAGTTATAACCTATTGACAGCATAGTGTGGTCTGCGTTTATTACTCAGAATAAGTCTCCAAGCCTGTTTACTGAAGGCATAGCTCAAGTTAGATAACATATACAAGTAAAATGCTTTTCTGTGACAAGAAGAATCTTGGTCATCAGAGTGCATTTAGAGTGGGTTTCATTAAACATTTTAAGTTGGAAAGACCTGCGAGTGCCACTGAAAGACACAGTCCGCTAGTTTTCTTCTCCTCAGTATTCACTCCCTTCTACTGGCCAAGGTGTTTCTCTATTAAATGAGGCTGGGGAACAGATCTGGCTGAAAAATGACAAGAAAGAATAGTTTTTGAATGATTTGTTATGTTTGTTTTTCAGCGATGTGCATATTGTAAGCACCTTGGAGCCACTATCAAATGCTGTGAAGAGAAATGTACCCAGATGTACCATTACCCCTGTGCTGCTGGAGCAGGCACATTTCAGGATTTCAGTAACTTGTCCCTCCTTTGTCCAGACCATATTGATCAGGCTCCTGAAAGATGTAAGTACACAGTATTCAAATGACACAATTAGTACCAAGTTTTATGAAAACTGCTGTGTGGTAGGATCAGCTTAACATTGCATTTGTTTAGACCTATTTTCCCAGTTCGCATACCCAAGAATTTACGTATGTTCAGGTATGAGAAAGATGCAAGTTCATACTCTTCTGTTTTTAAAGACTGACAGTGGTGGACAGCAAAGTTAGTTGATTGGGGTTTTGGGTTTTTTTGGTTTGGTTTTTTTTTTGAATGACAGAACATGGGAAGGGTTTACTCATAAGGCTTGTATTCCATCAGGTTTTAGTTCAAATCAATAGGCTTGCTTACTTGCCCCAACTCAAGTTAGAGCAACCATACTGCAAACACTTCAGCTAAATGATAGGTTTAGATCTGTTAGGAGCTTTATTTTGTACTTGTTCCAAAGAAGAGTTGGTCCTAGAGCTCTCAGTTTTATCTTGAGGAGAATAAAACTGTTTCTTTTGGTAAGACTTTATTAAGGTTTAAAATGAATGTACTTCTGTTATGAGAAGATCAGTTGAGTATATCAGAAAACCAAATTAAAGGAGTAGTTATTAAGTATATTAATTAAATTTGAATTTCATAAGAATGATCAAGTTTTGTATGCATAAGAACTACTGAAGAATTTCTTCGCTTCATTGGGTTCATTGAATTGTTCATAATTTTGAACGAAATAATAATTGAAAAAATCATTTCTTTGTAGCAAAGGAAGAAGCAAATTGTGCAGTGTGCGACAGCCCTGGAGACCTCTTAGATCAACTTTTTTGTACTACCTGTGGCCAGCACTACCATGGGATGTGCCTGGACATACAAGTTACACCTTTAAAAAGAGCAGGTTGGCAGTGTCCTGATTGCAAAGTGTGCCAGAACTGCAAGTAAGTGAGACTTAAAGGACATGGAGGAGGACGGTGTGAGATTTATGTGCTGTGATTTTAAAACATCTATTTTATTAACTGTTCTTTTTTCCAAAAACTGTAGATTATTTGCCCAGATATATCTGTTACGATATTATATTAACTAGCTGAACAAACCCTTGTGTTGGGAACTTTCTTCTAAAAGAGCTGAGCTGGAACTCCTGCGCATTATACCCCCAGAGTTACCATTATCTTGGCAGGTTCTGGAGAGCAGCAAAACCTTCTGACTTTTTCCTCCTTTTATACAGGAGGATTTTCCTCAAATTCACCAAATTAACAGTTTAATGTAGTACCTTTACAGTCTGGGAACATGTGCTCTTACTCAGCTGACGTTACAGGTGTGCATGTACCACGTACTGGGTAGGTCCCCTGCATTAGGCCCTCTCTTCTATTTCATAATATCTTTCAGAGGCAGTTAATGAGTCATTATGAAAACAAAAACATGGCTTAGTTGAGCAAAGGAAAAAAGTGACATGAGTGACCATGATTGAATTGTTACACCAGACAAATACTGAGATAACGAAACATAGTTGTTGCGATATTGTAAGGGTTCACTTAGAACACTTGGACCACTTGTGCACTTGTTCTCATATAACTTAATCTGATGGGTGCTGCAGGGTTCTTTTGCTTGCTTGGTTTTTTTTAAAGGGCTTACTAGAAAAGAAAAAAGAGTTTTGTTCAGCTTTAGTCAGATCAGCTGGGACAGTATGAAGGAAAAAAGCTGCTTCGCTACTGCCTCATGTACCTGATCAGTCAGTGCTTTGCTGTTTTCCAAGCAGAACACTTGCTATTTGCTAGCATTCAGACTCACCCACTTCAGAGAAGATTGTTCCCTGATCACATGCAGCTGATAGCAGATGCCAGCAATGAAGTTATAATAGTGAAGCACATTCTAAAAAGTATCCCTAAAAATGTTGTACTGAGTAATTACAGTATTTGCTAACAAACCTTCTCTCTAGTAGAAAAGTAGAAGAAAATGGGATGTTTTCACACCTATTACTTTATGCAGTATGGCAGTTTTATGCCAGTGTTGAAGAATAGCATTTTAACCATATCTCCATGCAAAGAGAGAGCATTTACTGTTTTTTAAAATATCCAGTCTCCCAGGTAATGAAGCAGTATCTAGTACGTATAATGCCATATATTGTGAAGCTTTATCAAGGCAAATCTTGTTGCATACTTATTTATTGAATTAATTTATTTAAACTAAGGCAGAACACAATGCCTTTAGATACTACCAAACTATTTGTCTTTTCTCTGTAAATTTATTTTATCATTGAAATTTGTGGTGGAGCTCTGTAATACATGATTGTAGGAAAATTGAAATCTCTTCCTTTAATGTTTGTTTTGCTCTTGCAGTCATATTGGTTGACATTGTAGGAGCTCTGGTAGTCAGAGGTGATGGCTCATTTTTTTCTTTGGGAAAAATACAGTCAGACAAAGTACAATTGCATGGTCTTTTGAGAAAGAAATAAAGTACCTATTTCAGATTTTGAACTGACTTCAGTACAGAAAGGCCATTAAATCTGCCTACGTCTGTAAATGAAAGTGGGCCGATTTCTAGAAGTCGGAATGGTTGCACAGGCTCAGCACTTGTTAAAGTAAGCATAGTGATCTTCACTCATACTTAAATATGAATTTGAGGGCATTATCTTTGGAGCTATTTGTAAGTGGTATCAGTGTATTTTCATGTGCTCAGCTCTGTGTCTTCCTGTTTAGACTTTTCATTAAATAGATTTTTTGTTATGGCTTAACCACTTGTTACTTTTCTTAGACATTCTGGGGAAGACAACAAGATGCTGGTGTGCGATACATGTGACAAAGGCTACCATACTTTCTGTCTACAACCAGTTATGGATGCTGTACCAACAAATGGTTGGAAATGTAAAGTAAGTTGAAAGGTTTCAGAATAATTCCTTGTCGTTATAGGGGCTCAAATTTTGTTTCCACATTATGCTGTTCTAGGTGTATTGTGAACTGCTGTTGCCGTGTAACGTAACTTGTAATTTCTGAAGGAATCCCTCTTGTATGTAATCATGTGGCTCTACAGCTGCTCTGTGAGGGTAGCTGTTAGTGCAGTGGCTGAAGCAGCCTGTGTAGGACAGTGAATCAGCCCCAACAGGGGAAAAGAGAAGTGTACGATGCAGGTGAAGTGGATAACCTTCACTTAATGAAAGCTGCTCTCATGATCTAATGTAAACTAAAACCTATGCAGTAGTAAATGTAATGTATACTTGAAAGCTCTCTATATTCAACTACTTTTTGCTTACCAGAATGGCAGTTCTGCAGCTCAAGGGTTCTTTTGCATTTGAGGAGGGCAGGATGAATTTGTTGTTTTATCAGTAACATTGTGAGTAAGTGTAAGTGATAATAAAAATACAGTTTCAGCATAACAAGGGAAGTCCCGGTATACGAGATGTATGTAATTTCATAGTCAGTTTGTGGCAGTTGTAAGATGACTGAGATTAGGAATAAAAAAAGTTTGGTCTTATAAGAAATATTCCTTTCAAGTCAGGGAGTAGTGCAAGCAAACTCTTCTTGCTGCTGTACAGGCTCTTCATGCTCTGTTGTCAGAGCCTGGATAATTTATTAGTGTTATCAAGGACAGAAACTTTGTTTAATTT
Source organism: Gymnogyps californianus (assembly GCF_018139145.2). NCBI lineage: Eukaryota > Metazoa > Chordata > Aves > Accipitriformes > Cathartidae > Gymnogyps > Gymnogyps californianus. Next base: position 160,463,935 of record NC_059472.1, read on the forward strand.
AATTTAAAACAGGAAAATGTCAGTTAATGGCAGTTCTATCACATTGTGAAATATCATAATTAACAACTAAATTCTTGTGATCTCTAGAACTGTAGAGTATGTGCTGAGTGTGGCACACGAACAAGTTGTCAGTGGCACCATAATTGTTTGGTATGTGACAGTTGTTACCAACAGCAAGACAACTTATCTTGTCCTTTCTGTGAAAAACTGTGCCTCCAAGACTTCCAGAAAGATATGTTGCATTGTCACATGTGCAAAAGGTAAGAAGCCTAATTTTTGTGAAATTGTACTAAAATGCCTAAAGCTTATGATAAGCTGTATGACATGATGCACTTCTGTGAAGGGTGTAGACTGTGTTTGATGTACGATGCTATAGTATGTTGTGCAACATCTTGGTCCTTCATCCCTAAATACAATGGGCATTAGTAGCTAGTCTTATTTTAATCTTAGCAAATAAGTATTAATTCGCAGTTACAGAGGTGTACAGAGAAATATGTGCTGCTGCTGCTTCTTACATTGCATCTATTTAGTGAATAAGCAGACTAGAAGAGTCATCGTCCTAACTTTTGAAGACTGTTGTTTGCAATGGTCTGGGGTTTTTTTAAATTTTCAAGTATGTGTTCTCTGTTTAATTTTACGTGTTTTGCTATGCCAGTAATAAAAAAAAAAAAGTGCTATTGGGAACCTTTTAAGAATGTAGACTGTGTTTTATATTCAATGCTATTATATCTTGCTGTGCAACGTCTTGATATTGCTGTACCTGTTGTGGTGTCCAATTGGCTTTAGTGGCAGTTTAGGTTTTCACATTTAAGTTTGTTCACTGCTTGACATACTGATGTATCATGCTTATTTCTCTAAAATTCTCTGTAATAAAACATTGGTTGAAATTTTTTATTTCCCCATGGGAATGGAAAACAGTGCTATTTTTTAATTGATTTTTACTAGAATACTTTGTATTTTTATTATTAAAATCATAGTCATACTAAATTAATCTTCCCAGGTGGATTCACATAGAATGTGACAGATCTCCAGGTAGTGAATTGGAGTCTCAGTTGAAAGACTACATCTGCACTCTTTGTAAACAAGGAGAAGGGGATCAGACTCAGTCATGTGATGTAATGGACACTTCTGAACTCATTCCTGAACCTGACAGTATAACAGGTAATCAAATGTAATCTTTATATTTCCAAAATGGTAACATCAAATATAAATATCTGCAGCTGTCTCACTAAGTCTTTTGTGAACCAGCCACTCATATTCTGCTCTGTGGAGTTCATCCATTCCTTTATTTAGCAGCAGCTTCTCAAGCAATCCATGGGTGAGCCATCTTCTCAATATGCTTTCTGGCTTTCTGGCTTCAGGTTCCTCTATTAGAAACATGGGCAAGTGAGCATCTTAATGGTGGCTGTCAACCTTCCAGCTCCAGCTTCCCAGCCTGTAACTGTAAACTGCTCTAATTTTTTTGGATGTCGTACAGTTCATAAATGTATTCGACAGCCTAACTTTTATTCATTTGTGCCTAACCACCAGGCACAAACCAGCTTCTTGTAGATGTTCCTGGAGACATCCAGTTTTCCTGTTTCCCTCTTGCTACTTGTCAGTCTCAGAGTGCCCATTCTCCTCACTATGTCCAGGTAGGATACAGCAGTGGAAGCTAGACTATGTTCAAGCGACAGGTATATTTAACTAAACAGCTTTTAATCAGGTGTCCTTTTTCAAAGCAATGTATGATTAGTCATCTTGTTTCTGAGAGATTCTTGTCTAAATAGACAAATCAAGCAAAAGGTGGAAAGGGAAGTTGCAGAAAAATATGAAGTATTTTTTTAAAAAATTACTTAGTAACAGTAAGGAAGCACAGAGAGAACTTGGATCTGTTGATCTGAGTCCGGTGGGTCATCCACAAAACCTGCGTAAAGAACTCGTAACTGAATGCCGTCGTATATTTCACACCATGTGCTCTGTTGGATAGCACCTACTCTCATGCAGGCTGAATTTCCTAAGAGAAGTACAGTTGTGGTTAAATTTGGAAGCAAGGTAAAACCTAACAGATTAACTGCGCTGCCATGTGCACTTTTGATGCTTAAACAGCAATGCTTGTGCGTTGATCTTTTGTTAAAAGAAATTGATAGCTCAGTTGCATAAGTATCTGTGTTTTCGAAAGCCTTATAATTTTTAATTGGAAAGGGGAAGTGTTGGACTACAACAAAACTCTAATTTTTGTGTGTTCAAACTGATGTTTTGTGTAAACAAGTCATTCTCTTTGATGTCAGCCTGTACACGTAAGTGCATACCTTTCGTGAACAGTAAAGCAATGATGAAAAAGATGATCCTGGAGGAAGGGCAGTGACAGTAGGTAAATGTATGTAAATGAGCAGAAGAACTCTGTCAGTGAACACGTGCACCGAGTTAGAAAAAGTGACGACTTCAACCTTTGAAGATCACTTCCATTCTGAAAGGTTAGTAGAGGCTGTTGGACTCTGAGGCAGTGTATTTAGAACATTTAGGAAGATGTCCAAGTAATATCCAAAACTTACACTGGAAAAACTCCCAATCTTCTACTGAAAACCCTTTTGAATAAGTAACAGGTTTATTTGAAAGGCTAAAGTTTTAAGTAATAATACTGTTAGGATTTCTAGCTAGTAGAAGCATTGACAAGCATACTCTTCTCCCCAAGGAAGAACAGGACTGTCATCTCAACTACTAGGAGTAATCTGGTGCTATTACATCAGTACAGTCATGCAGTGTTTTATACCCAGGAGAGCACTTTTGTACATTAAAATCAGATTTGGAGCCAATCTAAATTATCATTTCCTCAAAGTTAAAATATCACTTTAAAGTTGGCAGAGTCTGAGAGCAGTTTTTAGGTGCTAAAAGTAGCATCACCTAATAGTTCCTGGCTTTTTGAACTTTAAAGAGACTTTCCTGAACAAAAAGCTATATTCATTTGACTTTTTTTGTGCTAACATCCGTGAAGGATCAGTTCCTTTTGAGTTAACGCTTACTATATACTTTGTTTTTCCTGCTCCTACTTTGTCTAGTGTATTTTAATGAATTTCCTTAACTGAAAAAGCTTTTACATGAGGCAAAAAATAAGTATTTCCTGTTTCTGTGCTCTATAATGATACTGTCAGCCAAAGAAGCGCTCAGTAGTGCCTTTTCCATGACAATTCCTTTATTTAATAGGAGGAACTCACAGATTAAGGTATCCTAGTTCTAAAGTGGCAAAATCTAGTTTTCATGTTGTTGAACAGGTAGGCTGAAAATGAGTGTTCCAAGTGCTGATAGTAGATGGAACCTCATATCTATGCCATAAGCCATTGTAGTATTTTTATAAAAATTTGAAGCCTTCATGCTACAGTTCTGATGAATTTAGCAGACTGGAATTTGAGAAAAGACTTTTTTGTATTGCTCAGGTGATGCAAAAGTCTATGACTGTGTAAATTAAATTTTCGCAATTAGGTGTATGTAATTGCTTTACAGACTTTTTTCACTGTCTGAAAGGTATAAAACAGCTTCAGTGTTAATGAGAAAAAGGCTCTTAATCTTCAAGGAGTACTATATAGTCTCCCTCACCTTCTCATTGACCTGATTTGTCCTAACTCCTAATCATATCATTAAATATCATTCTCTTTAGCCAAAAGGTCAAACAGTGACAGCAACTACTGATGCCAAAGTAATAGAATAAACATCATACCAATTTTGATAACTTCTTTGCCTCTCCTTAAGCTTGTACAAATGAAATGGAAATGGAAAGTGGTGGAGAGGATGTGACGTTTCAGGAACAACCTGTTACTGCTGATGGCCCTGGTCAAGAGTCAGCTGTTGGATGTGTCACAGAAGGTAAGAAAGAGTTTTGCAGTCAGGGAAAATGCCGGTACAGAACCCTTGAGAACCCTCTTCCATTCAGTAAGGTTTGTGGTACTTTATAAATTTAAGAGGAAAAAGTGCCTAGAAAGCAGTAGGAGAAAAATTGCATCAGTTCTACTATCTGAGCTCTCAAGCAAGAGTATTAACTTTTTTGCTGAAGAAGTATTTTATTGAAGGCAAAGATAGTCTTCAGAATATTTGTGTAGGAGAAAGTTGTTTTTACGTCTTTGGTGGGACTGGCTTTCTCTGAAAACTGGAAATATAGTTAAATGCTTTTATACACTGGAGGTTTATGGTTTGTTGCTATTCAAATAGAGTCACTCACACTTTCGCTTCAAGACTTTTTTGTTTGTAGCTGCAAATAACTGGATTGGAGTAATTTCCCCTGGTGTGTTTTGGGGCACACTGTAGAACTTCTTTCCAGTTTATGTGCTTCGTGATTGTAACTCCACAAGTATCTTCGGTTAAGGATTTCTTCTTTTCTTTTTTCCCTTTGTAAATAAAAGATAATTTGTTTAGTAAAGAAATTTACTCATCCAGACAGGGTGTGCTGCAGTAGCTGATCATTTGTGTTCTGGGAATAGATATATCTTATCAATCACGCATGAAGTACCAGCCAAATAAAAGAATACAAATAGAATGGTTTCTGGGTCAAGTCCTCTAAATGTGTTAGTGACTGATATCAATGGCAAAGAACTTTCCAGTATGTCCCATCCACTCCCAGCTGATGTTGGAGGATGATTGCTGTAAGGGGAAACAAGAAACCTTCATTTAAAGCCAAAGCAAAAAAAATACTTGCAGATTAGCTGTGATTGCTCTTGTTAAGTATCACAGCCTGTGGTATAAGGGCCATGATTTAAAACTATCCGTGAAGACACAGTCGTAGTAAAATGCTCGGCTTTGAACTGTAGTGGCTGAGGAGGTTGTAGCGGTGTGAATTTAAGAAGAGTGCAAGTGTAATAGAAAGTAAGTGGCCTGTAAGAGAATCAGGGTCCATCAAAAGAAGATATGAGAAGTCAAATTCAGAGCAAAGAATGTGGTTTCTCTATGGAACGGATACAAGACTCTGGAACTCCTTGGTGAAGAAAGTTGTGTAGGAGAGGCGCTTGATTTGGTTCACGGAAAGGCTAGACAAATATTTTTGAAAGAAATCCATGAGACACTAGTAAACTAAAAAACAACATCAACTGTTTTCATTTCAGGTGATTCCCTAAAGTCTGAAAGAGCGCTAGGAGGGAAATGTTTTTTATTTGTACTTGTCCTGTTCTTCTTAGCTGTCTGCTTTTTGGAAGTGTTGGGATAGTTGCTTAAAATACATTAATTTATGCCAGCATACATCTTCCATACGCAGACATGAAAAAGGAGAAGCTACTTTTAGCTGCCTACCTGGAAATGTGTGTTCAGATTCCCCCAAATTAATCTTGGGTCTACTTTCTTGTGATTTACTCTGCTGTGTTTCCAGGGAAGAAAAATAATGAACTAAAGACCTAGACTACTATAAACATAGGTACAAAGAAAGATATTTGTGAAGTATATTTTAAGCTACACATTAAATTCGCTGAAGTAAAGTGATGTGTACTTGGTGTACTTGATGTGTACCAAGTATACTTGTTGACCGGTACACCAGTGCGAAAATGAAAAACTTACACAGAGCCTTTAATATGGTTGTACTTAGTTACAGGCATATCACCAGAAGAAAAGACCACACAACTGGAAACAGAAGTCTCTGTTGAAATTAATTCAGCTGAAATGGAAATGTCTCCTAAAAAGACACCAGCACCTGGTGACAGTCAAACTGAGAAAATTATGGACGTGATGGAAGGTCTTCAAGCTGTAATACAGCAGGAGTTAGACAAACAAGTGGAAGAGACACAGCTACCACAAGGTAGTGTGGAGGTATCAGAAGTATCCACAGTAGACTCTCGGTCTCTGTCTTCAGTACCTGAGACCATAACTGTGACGCCAGAAATACAGGAGACTGAAAGTAAAGGAGATATTTGTATCCCTGTAGAACAACAACTGGAAATAATAAAAGTGCAAAAAGATACAGAAAAAGGAGAAACCCATGAAAAGTCAGAAACATCAACTCTTCTAGAAGTAGCAACTACTTCTGCAAATGAAGGTGTTGCAAATAGTTCGCCAGTTGGAGACAAACCCATAAAATCACCAGCTGAGACTTACCCCTCACTTCCCCCATCAGTTAATATAAACAAGACAAATGTGTCTTCCTCACCAGATGTTTCATTAGACTTGCAGTCTGCACGAGATGTACAGCACAGTCAGCCCCCAGCATTGCCTTCCGCTGCTGGAAGTGCTCTCCCAACGACTTACATATCAGTCACTCCAAAAATTGGCATGGGAAAACCAGCCATCACCAAACGCAAGTTTTCTCCTGGAAGACCCAGATCAAGACAGGTAAGCGTGTAGAATATTTCATTATACATTTATGAAGCACATAGTTCAAATTTCAGTATAATGCATTAAACTCACCTATTTTTTAGGATGTAGTATGCATTTATTCTTCTAAGTGAATGTGTAGTTTATTTCTTCCAGAAAGTAATTTCATGTTAAATAATTGAGAGATCAGATATCGTAAAGGTTCTCTAGTGAGAATTAAAGTTTCTTTCGGCTCATGCTTAGAGCAAAATAAAAGTAAATTTGTTATATTTTTAATACATATGCTACAAATGCAGATATACATAATGCTGTGCCTTCCAACTTCTCTCTTAATCTTTTTCATGTATGCATTTATTTTGGCTAGTACTTTCAAAGCGTGTTAACATTTCTGAAACTGGCTTTATAGAAGAACCTGCAACAACTGCTGTTTCTGTCACGCTACAAGATATTATCTTGATCGACATTTTTAATGGTGTTGCAAATAATTTGATGGTTTTGTTACATTAGCAAATACCACGTAAGAACTGTCCGGTACAAATCGTTGTGGTTTGACTAGGATTAAATTTGATAAGTGAAAAGAATCCTTAAGTCTGTTGTCTTCTGCAACATCTTGCTCTCTGTTCGAGTCGCATAGTTGTGGGGATAATAGTTCATCAATCTGTAGGATTTATTTTGTGTTTACAAAATCCTACACAAAAAGTATGTCAGTGTGATAAATTAGTGTTTCATTTCTGGTCTCGTCACGATTTATTTTTAGTCTTTGAGACTTCTAGGTTAATGATGTCATGCTTTTCTGAACTTAGTGTTAAAAAAGCTTTTTATATGTTGCACATTTCTTTCCATTTTTATGTGTTACCTAAGGGTTCAAAATTCTTCTTAAGAAAAGGCATGAGATAGTGTTCTGAAAGGGTTAAAAGTATATAATAAAGGCAACAAATATAATACAAGAAAATAAATTTGAAAGGTTTTAGAGTATCTCTGCGGTTTTTTTTTACCCTCGTAATACAAGCATGTATAAAAATAATTTTTCTTAATACTCTGTATTGTCTTAAAAATTAAATTTATTTTCTCAGCTTATCATGCAAATTGAAGAGGGGTGGGGTTCTTAGGCAGTCTAAAATGAATTCAGATTTTCTGTTGGGGAAGTTTATTTGTCTTCTTTCGTGTTCCAGTAAGAGTTGTATTTATTTTTCTGTGCAATTTGCCGCTGCGCTGCATGGGAACCAGCATCATGATAGTGGTAATAAAATTAGTTACCCACCAGAGAACCCACTGAGGAAAACATGAAGGCTGACCCCAACTGTAAATGCCTGTAGCAGAAGAGATGTGCATCTTAAAAACCAAAAAAAATCAGCTGTAAAAGTAGCAATTTGTATGTTGTATGTACAATAGAGTATAGACATTAACCTCTTAATATGTGGTGTGAGTAATGCAAATAAAAGCGAGTTGAATTACAATTTATAAGTCAGGTGTAACACAAAATCCTAGCTGTGCTGCTAAATCAATATAATCTGTTCAACAGTTTGCAAATGATATTTTAAAATAAAAAGTTAGCAGCTTAGCAGTACCTGTTGTAGAATTGGACAAGTTACTTGCAAAATTCATGATCTGTCTTGTAAAAGTATGTTGGAAGTCTGTGAAGGTTTCTTTTGATTTCGATTATCTTTGTCTTGCACTTTAAACACCTATTAAGCTATTTTGTGAAGCGAATATCAATTTTCTGGTAAGAAAAGCACATGCGTACTTTGTTTGTTAAGTCCTGGTATGCTTTCTTGCCTTCCATTGATTATTCGGTTTTAGCACAGATCAGCACCTCATGGAAATCAGTGAAAAATTGTCTTGAGTAAGGACTGAAAAAAAATGAAGACCCTGTGGATACTTGATTAGTGAAAAATATACACTTTTTCTGACCAGTAATCTAAATTCAGCTTAACTAGTTGGTAGGGATTTGGGCTTTGGGATCTTTTTCAGACTCTTCATCTGTCAGTTTTTACTTTTGTTCATCTCATTTTCCATGCTGGACATGAAGATACAAGTCTCGTACCTCTAGATAATGTGTCTTTTGAAAAAAGAGAAAAAGCTTGTATATAATAGATGTTTTCTAAAACCAGCTTTATCATTAGGACCTTACTTCTCCTTCCGCTGAGTTTAGGAATTCTGTGTTTATTTTGCTGCAGTTAGATTTTCTAGGTCACTGTGCAGTAAGGTATATATCATATTTGCAGAAATATGTATATGCTTTAAACAGTGACAAAATTATCTCTGGTGCTGTAAGTTTGCCGTGTTAACTTCATACTTCAGGCCTTTGCTGAGGGACTGAAACCTGTTAAATGACTGTCTGTAGAGTATAAATAAGAAATTTAGAAATGTCCAGTTACAGGTAGGTGCTTTCCTTTTGAGCAAGATGTAGTTGGACAAAGCCACGATAGGTAAGGCGTGTGTTTAAATGTTTTAGCCTTTGAATTGCACACAGAAATTGGTTTAGGTTTGGGTTTGCGGGTTTTTTTAAATTATTTTTGTTGTAAACGTTCAGTTTTTTTAAAGAATTGTGTACTTTTCCAAATCAAGAGTTGTGGATAGGAGCAGAAGCCTCTAAATACATTTGATTGTCAAAGAACACTTTGTGTTTTTATCTAATCCCGATCAATTTATGTCATCTTAAAAAGTGCAGTTTACATATACTGATTTTTTGGTTAATATTTGTTCTAGTTTTCAGGAGAAAAAAAATGCTACATTTTTCTGATACTTGTGCCAGCAGCCCTATATATGATTTTCTTTATAAGCAACTCATTATGTATGATTTTAGAAACTGATCCACAAATTGGCAAAAGAAAGAAGCAGCCTCATAGCTGTAATTGTAATCTTCCTTCTGATGCGCTCTCTTGCCTGCCATCAGTGCTCTCCAGACACTTACGTGTGCTGGGGTCTGGTTTGGTTTCCTGTTATATGGCAATTCTTCTGGGGCAGGTTTGAAGGCAAGTAAGCAGGTTTTCACCAGGTATAAAACCAAAGAATTAAGACCTGTTGTTTCTTTGTGTCATACTCTACAGACATTTCAAAGTGGATGTTTCCTCCCAATTCTGGCTTAGGGAGAGCATCATATTGGGCAGGTGCTGGCAGCTGAGAAAAGTGCTGCTTTCTGCCGTTCCATCTTATTTTCCATGCCAAGTGTGGCCCCACTGCTAAAGAAGGGACATAAACTTAACTTAAAACATTTTAGCCTAACACAGTGTTTCAGTGCTTGTCTGTCTGAAGGTCAACACATTGATCCAAAACAAGTAAAAAGTGGGAAAAACAATTATGGAGGAAAAAATGCTTCTATGAAGCTATAGGTATAGCAGTTCAGAATAAACCAGGTCATGTGTGGTTCTTCTCTGGCTGTCACTAAAGAGGAATTTTGCCTTCTCAAAAGCAGGTTAATTTTATGGATTTGAGGTCTGCTTCTTTCTGTTTAAAAAATAGCACATATTGCTGTTGTATCATTTTGTGTCAGTTCCTGGGTTATGTGATACAAATACTAACCTGGCAGCTGCATCAGATCTTAGCAACATGTCTTGGAAGGCAGTGAAATAAGAGAGAAAAGTTACACAAATAGGATTGGGTTATTTTTATTGATTAAAGAGATTGTGGCTCCCATACTTGGTGAAGCTAACATTGGCTGCATAGCTGCTTTGTTTTGTTGCACAAAGGAACTGTGATTGCAGAACTAGTTGCTTGTCCTGGACTGCACAGGTTTAAAATAGATACTTCATAAAGAGTCTGATTACTCTGTGGACCCTGAAGACAAGCCAACATTAGCCAATTTCCACAGATGGCAATATTCTCCACTTTCTCCTAGAAGATTTAAATCTTTTAATATGTAGTTTACCTTGTTGGAATGTCCTGTTCCTGTTTTTTGTTGGTTTTTTTTTTTGTTGGTTTTTTTTTTAAATAAATAAATCCATTGTAATGGATTTATGGAACTTCATAGGAAGAAGAATAGGAAAAAAAATTCTCTGGATCCTGAATATATTGCTCCTCAGTCTTATAAGACACATGCTTCACTGGAGTCAGGGGAATCCATGTAAAGGAATAGTTTCTGATTTGGATTTGTTTTCATTAAATCTAATGTATTGTGCTGGGCAGTAGGATGAGTAACTGTCCCTTTCTTCAAAATCTATTAATAGAATTGCTAATAAAATATATTTGAATAATTATTCAGTTTTGCTATTAAATACAAAGTTATACATAATCTGAAGTGATTTCCTGTATTGGATCTTAGTAGTTTGCATTTGTAATAGGCTCTAGTGATGTGTCTGCAACACCACTACATCACTCCTATTTTGAAAGGACTAAAACCCATCTCACAAACTGTGAAGACAATATTCTGCTTCAGAAGGCTTCGTGAGTCCCTTCCAGGGCTGCACTATCAGTGTTGCTGTCGTCACCACCCCTCTCCCCCCTGGCATTTTTGCAGGCATCAGTACTTTGGTTAGAAGCAAAAGGAGAAAATCCGTCTTCTAAACAAAAGGGGAGTTACGTATAAATCAATATGTAGGTGCAGTTATACTGATAAGAATTGCTTTGGCTGGTACAAGCTTATTCCACTTTGAAGAGTGTGTTTTTTCTGTGTCAGCATAAGAACTCCTGTCAGGAAGGTGCACTTCTACTAACAGTGTTTGTTAGGATAGCATATTATCCATACCTTCAGCTACAGGTAAGCTTTAAATCTGCATCCAGCCCAGTGAGAGGACCCTCTATCTGCCAGGCTTAGCATCTCACTGACTTCCCATGGGTTTTGGTCCATGGGCAGTCTCTTTTCTGTTTCTGTTATCCTACTCCATGATGGAGCCAAATTGGTTTTTACATATATCCAAAATTTAGTTGTTCATAGATCAGAGATACTCACTAGTAGCTGCCAGCGTGATAAAGTTTTTACAGTGCTGTCCTCAGAGTTGTGTGTGTACAGTGTCTTCTCCATGGAATATGCAGATTCTCCACCCTTGCCTATATATTGCAAATTTATGCTGGGGGCAGGACCTCTGCTTGATCTTTTTCATATTTCTTTTTTCTGAAGTAGTAGTCTTAAAAGAAATTATCGTATGAGTTTATTAATGACTAATCTGACATATATCTAGTTTGAAATAAATCTTCATAAGGAAAATGGGTATTTTTTTCTGAGGAGGTATACTTTAAATGGTATTGGGTATATTCTGTGTATCTGAATTGAACAAATTTCGAATAGTTACTTTTGCTGCAGCACTGTGTACTGGAAAGCACAATATGAAGTCAACAAATGGAGGGCATTACAACATATGCAGCATTGTAAGACTGGTAGGTAAAGAGTGGAGAATGGTCTGTAGAATAATATTGAATAGAAAATAATAACCTTCTAGTGTTTTTGTTATACCGTAAGTATTATTTCAGAAAGCGTTCCATGGAAAATACTATGATTAGAGGTATTTAATTTTCGTTATGAAGATACTGGTGATCACTATTATACGGCTCACTACATATTTTAGGTGTTTTAAGAGATTTTCTAAAATGACACTGAAAAATGCAGAGCACCATGGTTGGTTCAGATGTATGTTCTTTCTTGGGTATTATGGCTTTTTTGCTGTCTTCAATTACCTGGTACCACTAAGTATGTTGTTGTAGTGGTAGATGTTGGGAAAAAAGATCAAAAAGAGTCTTTTTGAAGGATTAGTTTTTGTTACGGTTTTTATAGGTTTTTTTAGGAGAGGAGCTATATTTTGAACTGATTAAATTTTGTTCACAACCCTAAAATTACATTAAATATTAAATTGCAAATCCAGCTTTGTGCATTTGCAATTGCAGTAGATTTCATAAAGCATTAAGCAGCTAAACACAGTCAGTGGTAATTTAGTGAGATCTCCTGACCCTTGCTGACATTGGGTTTCCTTTTGTTATAATTTACTTGCAGCTGTGTTGTTCAATTTTGAGGACTCAAGAATATGATGGAGAATTAGAACTTCCTGTTTCTGTCACAGTACATAATTATTGCCGTGGTTCTGATGTAAATGAACTGAATAGAACTTTCTCTTCAGTGTTGTGTGGTAATAGGCATTAATTAAAAGCCAAAATATAATTAATGCATCTCTTTGATGTAATTCATTTGTGCGTAGTATTGTGGAAGTGTGTGTTTTTAATTAAGTTTATCTGACCAAGAATTCTAATGTTTCTGATCTACAATAAAACTTGGATTAAATTTCCAATTTAATTCTTAACAATATGGTTCATGAATCATATACAATTCATTTTGTTTGCAAGACCACATATTTCATATTCAGATTTAATATTCTATTAGCTTTTTAATCTTTTGAATATACTTAATCACTAGAGAAGTGTATCTTCTTAAAAGGAAAATAATTTTGTATGTCCCAAATAAGAGTAGGTAGTTTTAGTTGTTGATTAAGTATTTTCAGCATGTTTGAGATCTTGAATTTTGACCCTTAGCCAGCATGTTGCCTCCCTTATAGATTGATGTAAAGATTGTTTCTGTGATACACAGATTTTCTTTGTGTTGCTATACAGATTTTCTTTGAGGTGCCATGTTATAAGAACAGTTGCTTACTATGCATTATGAATTTTAGAAATATAGGGAAACTGTAACTAAAATTCAATGGAAGTTTTAACTTTATCTTGCTAAAATGGAATGGGGTTTGGTACTAAAAATATGGCTAGCATAGTAAGGGTAAATTTCCTATTGCCACAGACCTGCTGATGTAGTTGCTAACTAGTGTGACAGCGCTTGGTAAAAACATGAGATTTTGACAGAGAAGTGATTGATAAACTACAGTGCTCTTGATATAACAAAATCAGGGTTCAGTCTTGCCATTTCTGCCTGGTGGAAGCTGCTGTGGGCTCGAGGAGTGGGATTCACCCCACCACAGATATCTGCAGTGTTAAAGACCTGCTGTAGTCACCTTGAGGTTCCCATTAGAGTTGCTGGAGAGAACTAGGGGCATGTAGGGTGAGACTAATCTAACACCTTCCATGCCATGCGATGAGTTGCCCTCTGCAAGTGCCCGTTTCTCTTTTCTGACCATGCAGGGAGCCCAGGGTGGTTCAGCACAGGTCGAGTGTGACGTGTTTCAGCGGAGTCACCCCAGGAAGGTGTTTGGCTGGGTGTATCAAACCTCTGTTTCTGTGGAAGTTTGCTTGCTTTCTTTCACCCCGTTTCTGACTTGGTGCAGTTGTGCCCATGTTGTGTCATGAATATTACGCCTTTATGTCCTGGGTGTGAACAGAGACTCTAATCCATCTCTAGGTTTGCAGGTGCAGAAGGTTTCTTCTCGACACTATTCCCCTGTTAGAGGTTGTTGATCCTTTTGATCTCTGAGTTGTCTGCATGATGACCATCTAACTGAAGTCAAGCAAAAAACTGGGATAGCAAGATCTTACAATTTAAGCTGTTTAACCAAGCATACTCACTTTAACCCAAGTGCAAGTGAGCAGTTGCTGGCACTAGCAGTTCAGCTAGAGTATTTTTTGGAAGCACCTTGGCAGAGGGGAGACAATGATGGGCAGTTGAAAACATACAGGTAGTCTTCTGGGCACTAAGCAGTTTGTAGGTTGTGTATCTAATTACCACCTTGTGTGGGCAGAATTGTGAAGTTTTTATTTTTTTAAGTGCTATATTGTCCATATTCCCTCTCCCATGCAGGCATAGCTAAACTCCTAGAAAGCAGATTTATACTGAATATGACCGTGTCCACGCTGTGGGTTGTACCACTTGGACAATGTTGGCATTTTTAAAATGCAACTTTTATGTGTAATTAGGCTTTTAGGTTGCTGCCAGACTTTTTCTTTTGGATCTATTGTGCCAGTTTGAATACTGAGCAATCTGAGGAGCTGTAGGTTACAGCCTGCCCAGCTCTGCAAGCAGAAGGCATCATATGAGCTTTTCCTCATCTGTTCGAGGGTTAGCGAGATGTTGGCTCATACCTTCATCAGCAGATTGAGCTAACCTGGTTGTGCCTTACATGGATTAGGGAGGTCTTGCCCCTGATCCTTCTGGCCTGAAATCAGTTGAGGGGTAGCCCTATTTTCAGTCAGTGCAGCTGTTAGCAAAATACCTATTTACAGTCTGAGATGAATATATGTTTTGATGAGTTGTTGGTTCCAAAGAAACTGTTTCCTACGCATTCTTGATGGAGAATATTAATTTCAGAAAAAAACCACATTTTGCAAAGCTATCTCATTTTTCTTGATGCTTGTTACTGTATAGACCAGTATTCAAAGGCGTAAATGTGTTTGGGCTTGCCCATGTGAGCAGTTATGCATGTATGAATAGTTGGGACTATTAGTATGCATGAGGTTATTCCATATCATCCGTGCAATTCTACTGCTGAATGTCATTTTCAAGAAGGTAAACCTATACGTTTCATCTGTTTTACTTCTCATCTTGGTATTCATTATTTCTTACTCTCACAAACTTAGAATTAGGAAAACGTATTATGCTTTAACGATGCTAATATGTAAATTTAGAATGAAGTTACTTATGATGGCTATCTCCTGCAGTCTTTACTCAGGGTTCGAGAAAGTCTTCCGCAGATTTTAATGTGTATGAGGAACTACAGTGGGTTTTTTTTATTGTCCATCTTAGCATTTTCTTCTTGTTTTGCCATATTTCTTGTGACAGAGTTATACAATATCTCACCATGATGGGAACAGTATAAATAGGGATAATAATCTATTAGTTTGTAGGTACACCATATGGATGTATATTATTACATGTATATAATAACATAGTAAAATTTGATACCACAGCGTAACGTGAAAACACTGGGGTGAAAAAAACGTAATAGTGGGGTTTTATAATGGTTTATTTGTGGCAAACTTGCAGGAAAGAGATACTTTGTTAATTACTATGGCTATTTTTCTTTTTCCAATGGTTTATTTATATTCCTTTTGTTTCACACGCTTCTCAAAGTAGTTGTTGCTGTGATTGTCAGTAGTTTAGACTCAAAAGTCGACTAAGGCCATCTGTTCTTTCAAAATGTGATTTGAAGTGTAAAAGGGGATGTTACCATCTCAAACTACTGTCTTCATTTGATGCAATAAAATTTAGGGATATAATTTGTTATGATTGCTTGCTTTCGATTTGTGTGCTTTGTTTATAAAACTCATTTTGTTGTACTTAACCATCAGTTGGAGGTCAGTATTTGTTTTAGTGTATGTTTCAATGAGAAACTAAAAATTTCCCACCTTCCTCTCACTCAGTGAACTAATTGACTACTTAACGTAGAAATGCCTATGCCTGCATGTGCTTTGCTTTTCAGATTTTTTTTTGTTGCTTGCTTTTTTTCTTTTTTTCTTTTTTTCTTTTTTTTTTTTTTACGTTGCGAAGTTTTATACATCTATTTTCTCACCTACCGTATCCTAGGGGGCTTGGAGTACCAATAATACAGTCAGCCCACCTTCCTGGTCCCCAGACATTTCAGAAGGTCGGGACATTTTTAAATCCAGACAGCTTCCTGGCAGTGCCATTTGGAGCATCAAAGTGGTAAATAATTTGAATTTATTTTCATGTATCCATTGCTATCTTTCTGCTGTAGAGACTAGTGATGAAATTCTGTATCTCACAACTGAATTAATCTTCCGTTCTGTTACTGTTAAAGGCCTTTAAAAATTATTGAAACTCTGGAGCTTTCAGGTTAAAAAATGTATGCTTTACAGAGTGTACAGTATGATGGCATTGCCCTGATTTTCAGTGGCAAAGAATAGCTTGTATTACCAGTTTTTTGTGTGTGTTGAGTACTTCACTTTTTGTGGTTGGCTTTATGTAGCTGTCAAAATAAATTACCTGAGAACGAAAATGTCCTTAAGACTGGCAGTAAGGTAAGCCAGGCATGGAAAGGAGCAGAGATCTGAAGGGTGGCTTGAATTTGTTGCTGTGGAGAAATCTTGCACAGTGGATTCAAAGTGACATCATTTTTAGCTTATGGAGGAATAAATAACAACTTTCCTACCTGATTAGATGGACCAAAGCTTGTATCCACAGTGACATTTACCATTAAAAACACCTGAAGAAACTAAGTGGAATTATTATTTTTAAATAAAGGCAAAAAAGCTAAATGATGAAACTTTGACAAATAGTTGTAGCTTCCCAATGATTTATTTTCATCTCACTTTAACATTCATGCTAATTTTATTTTAATTTGACATTAGCTTAGCTTTTGCTGCTTCAAGCATTAATTTTCAGCTTAATATTCAGCATTAACATTGATACAAGTATGTGCTTATTCCTGTTACTAGTTGTGTGAAAATAACAATACTGATACCTGGTCTGAAACAGACAAAATAAGAAACATGCCAGAAGAGTTTACATCTTAAAAAATTGATGCTTGTATGTCCTGTGTGTGCATATGTATTAACTCCATATATATGTAAGGACAACATTTTTTGTTTCACTTCAGTACATATAAATACTTTAACCATCAGTAGCATCCTTCCTTTCACTTCCTAAAATAGCGTTGCGTTACATTACCTCGTTGTGTAAGAGTAAGTCAGTTTAATTTCTCTTTCCATTAATAGATGGATGTTAATAAAATTTTAACATTGGGATGCTTGGATTCTCCCTTTAATTATGACCATAAACTTCTATATCTTCTTTAAAACAGGAGTTGGTATATTTGAAAAATACTGTTGGTATATTGAGCCCATAGTGCTGCTTTCCATCCAGGGAGCTCCTGTCTCCGTCAGTAGAGACTGTTTATGTCTGTTGGCAACACCATCCCCAGGAAGCTTTGTGGTTCCGTCAGCATTGTTTTATTGAGTAAATGTTTTGTCTTTGTATTAAAAGTAGTTTCCAGCAAATGTTTGGATACAGACACCGCATTTAGATACTTTGTGGATGGAGTTGGGCTGTATTAGGAGCTGAGATTATTCACGAATTTGAAATGCAATAAATAATCTCATTGCTTATTTCATAGTAGGAAAGGTGCTTATTTGAGTATATACCATAATTATCATCATGTATACAGATCAGAGGCTCTGAAACATGTTGTAAAGGTGTCTGACATACCAGCCAGAACTCAGAGACATTGTCAGTATGTTCTTTTTCTCTCTGGAAAAACATTAAGGAGGATTAGGGATCCTCTTTGTGTTTAGTTTTCATTTTGAAATTTAAAAAAAAAAAAAAAAAAGATGAAATTCAAACTAAACCACACTATTAATATGAGGTAATTATTATTAAAAACATACTTGCATTTCCACAGTTAATTGTAGTTGAACATACTGTGAATACTCCAGAGCAGACAACACTGCGACTGTACATCTGCATCTAAAATAAGGAAGGGGGAAAAAGAAGCTATCTAAAAATAAGTGGATATTTTGTAAGAAAAACATCGTATTATGGGAAGTGTTGATCTGAATGTAACTGATATAATTAATATAAAAAGCTCTCTCTGTATCTGCTGAATTAAGAGAGTTTGGTGGAGCCAGCTCCTGCCTCACTATGGGAGCAGGATTGAGTCCTAATAAATTCCAGTGTTGGCTTGATTATTCATAGCGTAAGAAAAGCATCTACGATTGCAAGTAATCAAGTGTCCAGACCCTATTCAGAAGTCCCATGACTGTCTGAGCTGACTGTTTAAAAAGAAAAGAACAGTGAATCACAGAATAGAGGATATTTATTTTGGATACTTTGCAACTGTGGAAAAAAACCCCACATTTTCGTATTTCCAGTTATTCCTGAGCAGAAAATAAACATTTCTGGGTTTGGCTGCTTTCTCACTGGTGATAAAGGTGATCATATTATGTCATGTAAGTAGTTAAAGGTATTTCACAGTGATTTATGCAGTGACTTAATGACTATGGCCTAGTGTGCTCATACTCACTTGAAATCACAGGGTGGGTTTTTTACTTATGTTTTTCCCTAGATGCATTGAACAAGTTTGAATCCCATATAACAAAAGAACTTCAGGTTGCATTTAAATTGTTATCTTATATTGAATAGGGCCGTGGATCAGGATTCCCAGGGAAGCGGAGGCCACGTGGTGCAGGTCTTTCAGGAAGAGGTGGCAGAGGTAGATCAAAACTGAAAAATGGAGTTGGGACTGTAGTCATTCCAGGGGTAAGAACACTTATTTTTAAGTCATATTGCAATCTGTTAATGTAACATAATTTTATTCAGCTATAATTCTTGTATTAAAATACCATGTAAAACCAAAGAGCACTAATAAGCAGAGATATTTGATAACGCCTGGCTCTTACTGTTTGTGATGAAGAACTAGAGCACTGTAGCTTACTGGACCTGAAGCAATTTCACGCTGCTCTTGCCACTTAAAGGGACAACTGTTGGGAGTCTTAGAGTACTCCTTCCATTTCCTCGGGTGGAAAACACGCTGCGTAAAGGCAGCACTCACTGGAATAACACAAAAGGGGAGAGCAAGGCTTGTGCATAAGAATGTAACAGCAGCCGTAGCAGATCAGACTGGAGGTTCTTCTACCCAGGGGACCAAAACTGAGTACTGGGGGAAGAGTGCAGAAATAGAAGAGGCCTAGAGAAGGAGACACGTCAACAGTTTGTGGCTTGGGGACTTACTGAACAGGAGGTGGTCTATTTGTCTTGGGCAGCCTGTGTTGGAGCTTGCTTTCATGAATTTGTCTATTCACTTTTAAAAACTTTTGGAAACCACGTTAACCTTTTTTAGTTCTACAGCTCATCAGCCTGTTGTTTTAAATTGCTGCCTGCTGGTTTCATTGCCTGCTCCTTAATGCTCTTAGAGAAGAGGCAGTGGAGAGTTGTTTTCTATTCACCTCCTCCATCCATGCCACTCAGTTTCTATAGATCTCCATCATTTCTCCTCTTCCTTCCACTCTTTCCTTGCTAGTCTGGAGAATCCTAGTACTTTGAGTTATTCCTTGTATGGAAGCTATTCCATATTTTTGATAATCTTTTTCAGTTGTTTTGTCATGTTCATTTTTTTACTTTTTGGACTTTCATCTGTCTTTTTATAGCCCAGCACTGAGCTTTATGAGGTTCTTGTGCAGTTCTTCACAATTGTCTTTTGTTTTTTATTACTCTGGATATCTTAATACTGTTGGCAAGCTTTGTCACCTTGCTCCTTGCTTGATTTTTCAGATTGCACACAAGTGTGTTGAACACCACTGCCTGTTAGCAGACATCCCTATTAGATTTCCACAAGTGCTATTCTCCCACATAGAAAACTGATAATTTATTCTGCTCTTTATTTCCAGTCTTGTGTCAATATAGGGACCATTCCTCTGATTCTATGTCAGTTTACCTTTTTTTAAGGAGCATTGGTGAAGGACTTTGCCAAAAGAATTTGTTAACGAAGTAAGTTATGTCAGTCAGATTTCCCTGTCCCCAGGCTTGCTGACTCCTTCAGAGAGCTCTGATAGATCCTGATTTACCATAATTAAAGCTTCCTTGACTTTTTAACAAAATATATATCAATGTGGCTGCAAGTTCTCTGTTATGATCAAATGTCAGATATTCTATAGGACGGTACCCGGCTTCCCCCCAGAAACCTTGGAGAAAATGGTAGTTACATTTGCCATCTCCCATTCCTACAGCACTGCAGTGATTCTAAGCAAGTCGTTGCTCACTGCAATTGATAGTTAAGCTATTTCATACTTGAAGTCCTTTTAAAACTCTTAAACCTTACACAGTCCTGGTTTGCTCCTTGTAAGAAGAGGGATTTTGGTGTGAAAAACTGTTGGAAATATGGACTGCAAAAAATTCATAGTTTTTTTCCTGCTATGGACTTGGCTTCTTTGAACATTCCTTTTAAAGTTTGATTATCGATCAGCCCTGCAGATTTTGAGAGGCATCTTGTTCCTCATGTTCAGAGAAGGACTTACTCATGTCTTTATGAAGTAATTCCTCAGGCTCGCTTTAGACCTGCTTTTTTGTGTTCTTACACACAATCTGTTTGAGTTTATACAGCATTATGCCACTTTTTGCTGCCTATATAATTTCTTGGAATACTCTGGTATTTGTGATCTGGGAAAGGAACAAATGTCTGTATCATTGTTCCCTTTTAAAGCTTTGGACGGTCAAGATTTGTAAGCAAATACGTAGTTTTAAACATATAGGATGAATTCCACTCAAGCTAGTCCTAGGTACCTTATTGAATTGGAGGCATTCACATAATTATTTAGTCCTCAGTACAGGAAAGACATGGACCTGTTGGAGTGGGTCCAGAGGAGGGCCACAGAAATGATCAGAGGGATGGAACAGCTCTCCTGTGAGGAAAGGCTGAGAGAGTTGGGGTTGTTCAGCCTGGAGAAGAGAAGGCTCCAGGGAGACCTTATTGCAGCCTTTCAATACTTAAAGGGGGCCTATAAGAAAGATGGGGACAGACTTTTTCGTAGGGCCTGTTGTGATAGGACAAGGGGTAATGGTTTTAAACTAAAAGAGGGTAGGTTCAGACCAGATATAAGGAAGAAATTTTTTACGGTGAGGGTGGTGAAACACTGGAACAGGTTGCCCAGAGAGGTGGTAGATGCCCCATCCCCGGAAACGTTCAAGGTCAGGTTGGACAGGGCTCTGAGCAACCTGACCTAGTTGAAGATGTCCCTACTCACTGCAGGGGGACTGGACTAGATGACCTTTGAAGGTCCCTTCCAACCCAAACTATTCTCTGATTCTGTGTTACAAAGCACAAATTTGTACTTCAAGGGAAGCTGGGTTTTATAGAACAAACTCTTAAGAATTTTTGGAACTGAACAGGATATTGAATTAGGTAAATTGCTATAAATACAAAGTGGACATCACTGTCCACAGTTTCCTATAGAAATTTGATCCTGTGACTCATCAAGTAAGTGGCAGCTTCAGAGTTCTAGAGCAGAGATGTGGCTGTCTTGTGATAGAGTAGATGAAGGTAGCAATACCAAGAGACCAGCCTTTTGCCAGATAAATGTTTGAAATGGGAGGATTTTCAGCCCCTTTGCACAAACTGATTCTTACTCAGCATGGCATCATGACCAGTGGACAACTACACAAGTTTGGAAATATCTGGGTATATCTTGGGAATGGGGAAGAAGGTGGCTACAGGTTAACCCAAGCTGGGTCACAGCTGGCATTAAGCAAGCATCAAAATTGCAGTGGTTCAGTCCTTCAAATTCTGCTCTTTTGTATATGCAAGCAATTCCAAGAACTTTGTGGAACCTGTGGAAATACATGCGAGGCAAAAGCTCTCCCTGAATGTATCAAGAGGTGTTTTGGGTGTTTTTTGGTTAATTAGTTTGTTACAGCTGCAGTGCTCTCAACCATACAGTAATTAAAACGTGTTAACAATATACTCTCTTTTTAGCTCTTTCTCAGTAAACACTGGTTTTCAGCAACAGTGTATCAGAAGGATTCCTGTAGCTGTTGTAACCGTATTTACATTTGCCTCTAGAGTGATCTTTGGATTTGTAAAATATTTAAATTATTATTTAAACAAAACTATTTATGTAAGACTTAAACTGTATTTAAAATAAATCCACATTTGTAAAATTAAAACAGCTGGTAAAACAGTTACATTTCTATGTCATGCATTTGTTCTTTTATGTAGAACTGCATGCTCTCATCTTCCAAACTTTCATGGCTGCTACTGGTTCAGAGAGTAAATAGTTAGGCCTGTGAATTTAAATTTGTGGATAGCAAATTCTGCATAGCAAGATTTACATGAAAGTCAGAACACAGTTGAAGTCTTTTTTTCTTCTTTTTCTTTCTTATATGTACATGTATAAACTGAATTAATAAAGGACAGGTCGGAGTAACAATCTCTTGATCAAAAGGAGAATGACTGTCTGCAGTAAGAGCTTATGAGTTGAGATCAAAACAGCCGTTTCAAGTTCAATGCAGGTTTTTACGGGCAAGATAGATAAGCCTCATAAAGAAACTGCTTATGGAGAGTATCTTAACTGTTGAAACGTTAGAACTCTTGCTTATTCCTCTAACATACTTGGAACATTAGCTAAACCACATTTTAGGCAATATGGGACAAATTACATTTCTGCAATTGCTCTTTGAATTAATACTCAACAGTATGTTGCTGCAATTAACTTCTCAATGAGAAGAACTTCAGTGTTTATATGTAGGGAACAGAGCAGACTGGTAACTATGAAAATTTTTGCTTAGTGATTTTTTTTTTTTCTTTTACCCTTAGACTACCTCTTTTCTTCCATTTCCATTTTAAAGTGCAATGGGGTAAGGTGTAAAGGTGAACAAAGGAGAGGAAGAGAATGTGTCTGTAAAACTGAAATAGTGATGATGCTCGTACTGATGTGAAAACATGAATTAATATAGTAATTTCTGATGAAGGTAGCTTTTTATGAAAGTTCATACTGTATGAATAAATATTTGCAAAGCTTGTATTCTCTGGTACTATTAAAAATTAGCATATTTAGAAAATAAGTTTCATCTTGTCTCACGTCTTAGAAAGTGTGATGTGCTTGCTATTTATGTGGTGTGGTTTTTTTAATAGGTCACAACTATGGATATTTCATCTAACAAAGATGAGGAAGAAAACTCGATGCATAATACAGTTGTCCTCTTCTCTAACAGTGACAAGTTCACTCTTCATCAGGTTAGGATAATAGTTATGTGTTTTCATTTTGTTTCTCTGCTTTTAATTAGAAAAAAGTAAATGAATGTCCTTGTTAGGAGTTAAATTATACAGCAAGCTACTTGGATTTTACAGTTACATGTTTTCAGAATTTAGTGTCTGGCACGTGTTGAAAATCTGCTGTTTTCTATCATTTCAGGATATGTGTGTAGTTTGTGGGAGTTTTGGCCAAGGTGCTGAGGGCAGGTTGCTTGCCTGCTCTCAATGTGGTCAGTGTTACCATCCATACTGTGTCAGTATTAAGGTGAGTGCTTTTCTTACATAAAAAACTTACTTGATTACACTTTTTTCATATTGTATTTTAATAGCACTATACTGCCTTTGGTTTTGTGGTAATTAGAGGAGTCATTAACTTGTTAGATATTCATCAACTAATGTGACCATTATTTGTATGCGACTTGTGAAAGACTTTAATTAAATGTCATTTTATAGTATGCATTGCCTCAAGAGAAATTAACCTTTTTGTAATTTCACAGCCATAAATAGCACCGATTATCCAGCAGTTGGTTAAAATAACAGTTTGAGATATAAGCTTAAAACCTAAACACAAGCAGAATTAAAAACAAAGAAAAAAATTATACTGCATCTTCATTTACTAGGGGCATAAGGTTTAGTTGATTCAATTTGTCTGTTGGCTGTCAGAATTGACAGCAGTTGGAGTGGTTAATTAATACATTTTACATTCATTAGTCTAGGAGAGAATGTGTGAAAATTAAATTTGAATGGTATGAGATGACTTAGCAAGCACATAATAAGCTATTTACTGCAATATATACACCATACACTCTTTATTATATAAGTACATCTATGTAAAAGTGGGATTTTTTTAAACATGTCACAAAACTTCATTTTAAATGTACTTTATGAAATGCCATATGTGTATTTCATGAAACTATAATTTGGCTTTGTGTTTATATACTAGTCTTACATTATATATTAATTACAGTAAATTAGTTGTTTGCTTCAGATGACTAAAACCCCAGCACTGGTTATCACAGGTAATTTAGGGAAGATACAGGATTTGTAGTGACCTGAATCCTGGCTTTACTACATAGCTGAAAAAAAGCAGCCGTGTGTTCTCCTTTGTCCCTGCAGGACCAGCTGCTCCTGTAAGGAGTAAACTGTCCTACATGTAGATCCAGTGCAGTATATATTCTCTGGTGTGCTAGTTTATAATTTATAAAATTTTAGTTTATAAAATTATATTCTGGAACGATATCAGATGTCAGTAATTACAATTTCTTTCTGTTTAATCCATTCCCATTTATTGAAGCTTCAGAAAGTCTAATTGATAAACAGCTACTTGTGATGTGGATAGTGTGCACAGAAGAGCATCCTGTGCTCCACTAGCCAGACCTTAATTTATATAATGATCGCGCTTCATAGAGCAGTTTTCAAATAATTTTCACCTTGCCATTTGCAGATTACTAAAGTGGTGCTTAGCAAAGGTTGGAGGTGCCTGGAGTGCACAGTGTGTGAAGCCTGTGGGAAAGCGACAGATCCAGGAAGACTGCTTCTCTGTGATGACTGCGACATCAGCTACCACACATACTGCTTAGATCCACCCCTGCAGACAGTTCCAAAGGGAGGCTGGAAGTGCAAATGGTGTGTTTGGTTCTGGGGTCAGAAATACTGACTGCTGGCCTCTTTTGTTTCTTTTCGTCACTTCGTATTTGCAATGTCAATTGAACTGTAATAATGTTTTAATTGTATTTAAGTCAGGTGTATTAAACAAAGCAAACAAAATACTTTTGAATTGTTTCATTCAATTATCAATTTAATAGGGAAACCGTTATCTCCTGTTAATACTGTTTCTTCGTGCCAAAACCCACGTAAGTAGAGGTGGACAAAATTTTTCTTTTGAAACTCTGAGCCAAAAAATAAATCCAGTTTACGTTCATTGTAACGTTCATTCCAACATTCAATTGGAAAAATGAATGGGTGCTTCACCAAATTGTTCTCAAAATAAAACCCTCTGAAAACGATTCGTTTTACTTGGGTGAAACATGGACTAGACCTCTCACATGATTAAGTCTCCATATCTCAAAGCGAGTGGCAACTGGAAGCAAGAGCTCCTTTGACCTGTTGAGCTGTTACAAACACCCATCTGCCTGGTTTTGCAGATTGAAGGGAATTCTTACTTAGGAACTTTCTTTAAAAAGTATAAAAAATGTTGGTAATGTTAAAAATCTAAATAATCCCATTTTCATTCAATTAAAATACTGTTTGACCTGAAATGAATTCCACCCCACCCCCCCTCAGTGGTTAGTGATCTAAAACTTAATTACTCACCCAGTTCTAAGTAGGAAGGTTTTAAAGCCACAAAAAATTCTTCCTGTGAAGTGAAAGTAATAGATCATTTTGTCTGTTCTGCAGGTGTGTTTGGTGCAGACACTGTGGAGCAACTTCTCCAGGTTTAAGATGTGAATGGCAAAATAATTACACACAGTGTGCTCCCTGTGCAAGTTTGTCTACCTGCCCAATCTGCTATCGCACTTACAGGGATGAAGAGCTTATAATTCAGTGTAGACAATGTGATCGGTAAGGATTTCTAATATTTTACAGGTTTTTCCTGTTTAAGTCTTATTTTTTTCCCCTAATGTAAAAGCATAAAGGTGAAGGGAATGGTCTTGTGGTAAAGAGCACTGGATTGAGTCTCAGAAGTCTCTTATTAGTTCATTTTTAGTTGTACCACAGACTTAACTATACGACTCTGGGCAAATTAATGAATCACTCTGTGCCTCATTTTCCCCCTCTGTAAAAATAAAACTAATTTACCTTGCAAGAATATTGTTGTGAGGCTACATCTAGATTACATTGTATCAATAAGTAGTTAAAATGATTGCAATATAGGGAGAAAATTATAATACTAAGACATATTTGCTTCCGGGACATTGTTTTATAGAGAGTTCCTTCCTGTGAAGGGAAATAGGTAATCTGATACTGTATATACAGTATTTAACACACACCACCGTAGGGGAATGCTATATATGAAGAACCTGATTCATCATTTCTCCCTAAAAGAATTTAAACAAAACAAGTATTTCACATTTACTTGGACCATATACTGATATTTGGGTCTCCTAAAACACCACATATTTCCTTTAAATTGTATTTTTTCCCCCACTTAATTTCTAGATGGATGCATGCAATCTGTCAGAACTTAAACACAGAGGAGGAAGTGGAAAACATAGCTGATATGGGTTTTGACTGTACCATTTGTAGGCCATACATACCACCAACAAACGGTAAGAAGACAATTGAAACCAATGGCAGGATTGCACACTGCAATAAATAGGTTTGGGAATGTGTTACGGTTCTTTTCTCTGGTGGAGATTTGGCTCATGGTAGAAGTAAGATTTTTCATGTTTTTTTTTAAGGGCCCTTCTGGAAGTGTCCTCAGCTCTTTCGCACCCTCTAGTGATTGGCTGCAAGGCCAAAGAAAACCTAGCAGGGGGAATTCTGGGTAGATTTATTGAAGATAATTTGGATAAACCACTAAAAGCATTTGGTATTGAAAGGGTAAAAGACATCTCACTTTGTCAAGTGGAAGGAAGAAAGCCCAGTTCTCTAAAGTTATTAACTGCAGAAGAATCTGAAAGTCAATTCTGAGCAGAAAAACTTCCTATGTTTCGATACTTTGAGGCTGTCTGAAGCAGCAGTAGCTGTAACAACAGCCCATATGAGCATTTTTCCCCTACTCCCTCATGTTTTATTAATGCTACTCCCTCAGCTCTCCCAGTATTTAAGACCAGTGCTTCCCTCTCTAGCTGCAGTCTTTAAAAGAATTCGCCATTCTTTCCTGCTTGGGAGTTGCCATTTTCTTGTTAGTTCAAAATGTATAGTTCTTTCTGATGAACTTTGCTCTTCTCCATACATGTTATCAGTGAATATATATACCAACTTCCTCATTAGTCTGTATTACAGTTGTATAGCAGTGATACTTCAGGAGCTGAGGTTACTGAAGTTTTTCTCTTTAAGCACAGCCACAGCGTCTGGTTCTGTGGGATGGTACTGGTTAATGTTATTGTGAGTGGCCTGTTGGCAATTAGATTGGCCCATTACATGATTTATGGTCTTGCTACAAGGGTGGTATCCCAGCTCTGTTTTGTCTGCGTGTCAGCTCATGGGAGTTTCTGCTTCAGTCTGCTACTTTAACAGAGCATTGACACCTATACCCATTGTTAGCATAATAGCTCATTAAAGTGTTCACATTGACCCTTTATTGGGGTATCATGAGAGTATGGTAGGAGGAGAGTACAAGAACTAGGCAAATGTTTCAAGAAATATTCGTATCCACCAAGAAGATGTGATTAAGACTGAATATGTCACAAGGCATGTGTTCAAGAGGTCTGCCAGGAAAAGTTCAATAGAGCATCTAATGTCCCTTTACACTGGCAAGTCCTCATAACAGCGTGGCAGTAATTGTAACTTACTGACATGACCTTGGAGGTTTATATAGTCCCTTGTCAACTACACACAGTTGTGGAACACTGCCAAGTACCCCACTTTTATCACTGTTAGAAGAATGACTTATGCTTTTGTATTTCTACAAGTCACTTCATTTTTGAGATCTGCTTTCACAAATGCAAAAAGAAAGAGATTTTGTAAGTGGGAAGAAGAAGAAACTTGCAGATATAACACAGATTTTTGTTTATTTTGATAATAAGCTTTGGGCACTTAAAAAGGTCTAAGTAAGAAATACTCCCTTTCTCTGGTGAGCTGGCAGAGCTACCCTTTAGAGATAATTAAAGCCCATAATATATGAGATGGAACAACTTCACAAGATGGTATCAGAGATGTTTCACTTCCAGGCATAAGCTGGCCCCTGAGTTAGTCCTTCCTGCACACCTTCATGAAGTTGTGTTGCTTAGGTTTTTCTTCCGAGGAATAGGAACCAGTCCTGCAAGACATATTAGGGAGTTCCCAAGGTTTCTTTGCAGGTTTTGTTCACCTTTTTTTATAAGACAAGTTTCTCTGCTTATTCTTTCATGTTTTGACTCAGTATATATAATACCTCTTTAACACGTGTACATTTGCACAGTTGCATGTCTGAATATGTCATTTGATGCATGTTCATAGAAATACTTGCATGTACTTTTATATGAAATGTTTCAGTCTTTCATTAATTCTTCTACAACTTCTTTGAAAGTTTCCTATAATTTTTTGTTTCAAGGTGAGAACAATTAGCATTTAATAAACTTAGAGAAAGAAATGCTAGTTAACAGTAGAAAGCTGCTTAAAATATACCATATTGTGTGTTTCTTATTGGGATGGTTCTTGCTCTTTCCATTTGACAGAGGGTATTAATGTGTTGCAAGTATTATTACAAGCTTTTTAACTACTTTCTTTGTCAAAGAAGCAAGAGCCCCTCAACCTACTAAATTACCAATACGTTGCGGGTTTACTCTTGGTAAAGAGTAAATACTTCTAGCATGTAGGTATTGAGAAAGAGCTTCCATTTTTCTTGCTTCAGAAAATGGAAACTTTTTGATTTATGAGAGTTCTTCCCTGTCTCATCTTAAGAACATCAGATGGATATCTGATAATCTTACAAAGTCATCTTCTTCAGGAAACAGAAATAAAAGATAAATAGGTTTTTTTCTTCTTGAACATACATAAATATCAAAAGCCGGAATGTGGTAAGATTTGCTCCAAAGTAGTATACCATAAACCTTCATTACTAGATTGTTTCTAAATAATCATCTCTGATCAGTGTTTCATCAGGTTCCTTTTAGTATGGTCTCAAGTTATAACATGTCCCTCAGCATATTGCTGTGCCTTGTGGAAATTTTTTTCTAATTCATATTGCTTGAATATTATCATGACTGGGTACTAGCAGCTGCACTAGGTAGCAGCAGCTTTTCCTCTGTGCTGTAATTCCCGCACATTCAGGAGAGGTGTGTGCATCTCTCATCTACATTCACTCCTAGACAAGCAATTCTCGACCATCTACCCATCACTTCTGCCTTTCTGTCGTTTGCCCTTGTATGTCTTATGCCCCATCTGCAAATTTCATCCCTTCCTCGCTGACTCCCATCCTCCCTCCATCCACATACTCCAGCTTCCTCCTCCCTTGGTGCTGTTTTTCTTTCCCTGCAGGAGACAAAGGGACCAGCTCTGCCTGGTTTTCAGTTACTGGTAGCTGCCTGTGTGCATGTATTCCTCCTGTGGCTTAAGTAAGCATGCCCACAGAGGCAGCGAGGAGTTCGTATCACTCAGTCATTCAGAGATGCTCGATACTGCCAGTGATACACATATTATGACTGGGAGCCTCTATTGTACAATTTTCATGAAACTGAATTAAATTTTTCTTCATTCTGAAACTTTATGTACTTTACAAATACAGGATACAAAAGCAACATAACATTATATGCTAAAAAATTAACTTTTGAATTTTTTTATTATTTGGCATGTTTATTATGTCAACTCTTATGTTCCTGTAAGTTACTGTATTTAGAAAGAAATCCCTGCATCACGCACACAGTTATGCAGGCATCCGATAGTGCTGTTAGTGTTGTGTTTCTACATGAACCATTTCACTCTGTCCTTTATGATGATTTCATTTCTTCCTAGAATTGTTCTTTTCTATTACAGCCTTACAAATGGCAGGCCCCTTTCTTTTTGAAACTGTCATTCTTCTCATCGTATTGTATTCTGTGCAATTATTTATTTTCAAGTGAAGCTACTAAGTGCTGTACAATATTGAGCATATTTAAACCCTTTTGCAAGTAAGTGTAATAATTTTGGTTGAACTTCAGCTAAGTGTCTCAGAAAGCACTTTTTTGTTCAATTTTTATTTTTTTCCCTTGAATAGTCTTTCTCTAACAGTACTGTGTTTCTCTATTACCCATTTTATTGATTTTAATCCTTAATCTGCGCTCTCATTAGCTCCTTTTCTGGAAGTCTGTTTGATACTGTCTTCAAACACTTTGTTTGTGCAGCTTTTGTGAGTTGGTCTCTGAAGGCCTCACCTCTGTCACTATCAGCTTGTTTATTTGACTATTTCAACTCTATTCAGTCTCCAAAGCTAAAATTGTTCATGATCTGACCTGGACCAGAAGAACTCTCCCTGTTGTTTGACTTTTAAATAAGGATTTCAAATTCCCATTCACAGCTGTCTTTCTGAATTTGTTTACGTTAGAGTCCAATTCAATAATTGCTATCTCTGTCTTAAAACATCTTGTAAATTATAACCAATTAAATGGACAGATGACGTCTTATTCCACTTTGAGTATTTCTTACAATCTGCCTTTTTTCTGTTGTTTCAATTCAGTGCTTTTGAGTATCTTCCATCCTGCAGCTTGTCCTGTATTTTTTTGTTTCCCTCCAGCTCAGTGTTTCTTTCAAAATCTCATTTTCAATTTGTATTCTTCCTTGTCTTTTCCTTCCAGTCTTGTGTATCGGTTTTTCAGTAATTCTCATAGGCTACTTTCATTTACTTAATTGCATGGAATATTGGTTTTCTGTAGGTTATATCATATACTTCAGTTACACCTTACATAAAACTTTTAAAGGACTATAGTTTTTGAAGACAGACTTTCCTTAAATTTTTTTATATTCTTAGAAAGCATCCTCTAGATTTCATATTCATTATTGTATTTAGCAAAGAATTTAAGTGTTACTTGGAAGCTTTTGTGCTTTTCCTAGTCTTGCCCCCGACTCCCGTACTGTGTGTGAGATGGTCAGCAGCAGCACACGTGCAGTGGTCTGACATGTCTGAGAAACACTGAACTTCCCATGGGTGCTTTGCCTCAGTGGTCTCATCTTGTGTGGCAGATGCAAAGTAAATACTCCAGATGTTTGTCTGAGTCTTAAATTCAGCGTGGATAAGACTTCTAGGCAAAAAAAGAAAAAAGCGTGGATAAACTTTCCTATATGGTAACGCTAACCATGCCAAACTAACAGGTTTTCTGATTCTAGTTCTCAGTGTTTGCGAGGTAGAAGCTTCTAATTTTCACTTTACTTACTCTGTCTACATAATCTCTGAAAAGTCACTACTAATATTAAAAGTCTAGTCTGCACATCACAGGTTAGTGAAGCGTGATTATGATTATTGTAATTAAGGCAGATGGGAAGAGCATTTCTACCCACAACAACAGTAGCCTAGTGGTGTAGAACATTTTGATCATTATTTGTTCAGTCATACTGTTCCAGTGCTTCCCTGAAGCGCACAAGCTGTAGTTTTTAAATTGGGTTTGTGCTGTTCCATTTATCGATATTCTTATCTTGAATAAGAATTACCCTATCTAACTTCAACAAGACTTGTATCATCTGTTCTCAGACATATTAGCCTTCTCATACGTGTTGTATAAGAGACCTGACAGCATAGACACATCTAGAATCTTGTGTGCAAAGCTGTCGGAGTGTGCCTGCCCCTCCTTGGGGAAATACAACAGCAGTCAATACCCAATTCACAAAGTCCTCCCATTTTTCACACTTAGGTCAGTAAAACCTGGACGTCATGACTAGTGTAGAGGTTACTTTCCAATCCAGTAGATCCAGTGTATTCATTTGCCCTGGGTCCAGTAGAAGGAGATCATTTACCATCGAGTTCAGTGCCATTCCAGTGCCGTTCTTGGCTCTAGGAAGTTGGAGAACTTCAGTTTGTATCAGGCTTGTTTTGTAGTCACATCTTCTGTGACGCTGAAAAGCACTTTTATTTTAAAGGTGCTAGTGAATGTTGCCAACAGTATCAATTAGGGAGTTTGAGAGCTGTCTGAAGGAAAATTAGTTGATAGTTTCAGTTCAAATCCAGTCACCATTTTTAAAAGTTGAAATTATTTTCCTTATATTTTTCAGTGCCTTCTTTGGACTGTTGTGATTCATCAGTTGGAGCTCAGATTATTTCAAAATCAAAAGAACTAGGTAAAGAATGTAAACGCTTAATCTTTGATCATTTAGCATATTTTAAGGGTATATTTTTACATGAGACAAAAATTCCTTTTTCTGTGATTTTATAACACACAGCATTAACTATCCTTTAGTTACTGCAGCATGCTTTTCATTTTTTTTTTCTCATTCGCTCTTCTTTCTTCTCTTTTGCCTGCCATACCTGCACTATAATAATAATTACTTTAAAGTATACTTTCATCCTGCAGACTTAGTTGCTTGCCTTAATATTAGCGGTGATAACACAGTGAGGCTGAGTCAAGCATGTACACAAATGTTTACAGGCTCGAGCTGTAGGAGGACACAACTTCCCTGTATTTGTCTGGTTTGTGCTAGGAAATTAGAATCTTGACAAGCCTGCTCACAGGTCACTTTTTATAATGATAGTACCTAACAGCTTCCATCACGTTAGGACAGTTTCCATTGTGTCAGAATTTTTTTGCATTTGATACTGCACAAATGTAGTTCTGAGAGAAGGTTCACCCCTCAAATCTTCAATCTGAAAAAGAGTATATGATTTTTTTAAAGCAAACACTCTTTTTTAGTTCAACGTAAGAAGACAGTCATCTGGGAAGCATTGTGTTCAGAACCAGCTGTGTTTTGAGGTGTGAGACCTTAACATAAGAAAACATTTTTGGTTAAAGGGAACAAATGTTACGATGTTTGTATGTTTTCAGAAACTGTGTTATCAAATCATTATTTAATTGGCTCCAAAGAGCAGAAGCATCATTGCAGTCTCTTCATTATTTGGTAATTCCCTAAAAGTTCCCAAACCTCCACTCGCAGGGCCCCAGCACAGGTGACAGTGCCTTTCTACATGGTGAATTAAGGAATGTTAGAGTTGTATCGATAGACTCAATTGTCATGTAACAGCTTGAGGAGGAAGCAGTCTTGCAGGTCTTGGGCTCTACCCACGATTTCCAATTTGATCTTGAGCAGCTCACTTGATATAACTTGGTTTTTGTCTGCCTATAAAATAGGGCTAATAACTTGTCTGAGTTACCAAGAGTTCTGGGAGGCTTAAGGTCGTTAATAAGATGAAGGTACAGTGCTGAGGGCTGGATGAGGGCCTTGGCCGATAAGGAACAGGGACCCAAAGTAAGACTTGCACAGTTTTCTGTGAGTGCCAGGGATACAGAAATACCCTGCAAGGCACCAGTTTCCATAATCAAATCCTTCTTTCTAATGAGTCCTTGATGTAAGTTGTTTTGTAGCAATATAATGGATTGTTGCTGGATTTGACATCAGACTCTAAATTATAAAGCTGTAACTGTAATTTGTAAGACAGTATCGGATATCTCTGTTTTATTTATACCAATTTCCTCACTCATGAATCGGCTCCATACATGTGGATTATTAACTCTTAAAAGTGCTAGTCCTAAAAATCTAAGACTTGTAAATTAAAGAGTTTTATATTGCTGTTATGATTCATTTAACTTTTATAGACCCACCGAAGACATACACCCAGGATGGAGTCTGCTTGACAGAATCCGGCATGTCTCAGTTACAGAGCCTAACTGTTACAGTACCGAGAAGAAAACGGACGAAACCAAAGCTTAAACTGAAGATTATAAATCAGAACAGTGTGGCTGTGCTTCAGACACCCCCAGATGCCCAGTCAGAACACTCAAGAGATGGGGAGATGGATGACAGTAGAGGTAGCAGTCTACTTTTGGCATGTCTTGTATCTTGGAGTGTTGCAGTACATGTATGTATTGCAGATATCCTTGAGAGTTTTTATTATACTGATACTCGTATGTTCTGTACAGAAAGTGTTTTATGGAAATTACTTGAACAATAGTCATGGCTTGTTGTCCATTTCAGGGATTTTTCTTGTTGTTCTGTTTGAGTCATCCATCCTATAGGAAACTCACCTTTCTGAGGCTGGCAACACTGGAAATACGACTTGCCTTTCTGTCTAATCCTTGGGTTACCTGTGGGAAATATTGTGCATGCACTGAGTACAAGTGTGTTTGGAGGTTCTCAAATTTAGTGTAAACGCTGTTTGAAAGTGTTAACTTTGGCTCAGCAGAGCAACGTGTAGATCACTGTAAAGCTGGTATTTAAAACAAAGGGGAAAGTGGAGTAAAAAGCTCTTTGTTGAGGGTATTTCTTTTTCTGAAATAAATAAGGTGGGCTGACGTGAGAGTCCAAGGAAAAAAAAAAATTTCCTTCTATTTCCATAGATGAACATTTTGTTTGTCCTCATCTCCAAAGTAGAATTTAAGACAGAATTGGAGTTTGGAAGTGAATTTTGGGTGTTGCTCTAGTTCAAGTAGATGATGCTGTGTGTAGGGTCCTACCAAAGGATTTCAGGTTCCAGGATGGGGTATCCGTATATTATGGAGGGAGGGGAAGATTTAACAGTGTTTTTGTGGCCTCCAAGGCTGATGAGAGATGAAGGGATCTGGGCTAACGCTTGCCTACCCAAACGCATCCCTGTGTTTGGGGATGGCATTTCAGTCAGTGGTAGAAGCCCTTGGGAGAGCTCCTTCCGCCACAAGTCTAGACATGGAGTAAAGATCCACGTGTCCCAGGGCCACCAGTACTTGTCTCATCTGCTTCCCTCACAGCTGAGCAAGCACAGCAGCCCCAGCCAGAGAAGACCGAACATGGGAGATGAGAGTGGGAAAAACATGTAGGAGCAGCCAGCCCCACTCCTCAAATCCCTGCTCTTCAACACTAGAAACAGCAGCCAGCATGGTGCAATACCATTCTCCTGTCCTTTTTGCCATGGTCTGGCTGTACATCCTGATAAGTGTGTTGGTAGAATAGGTGTTAATCCATCGCCTGAGGAAAGGCTTACTTAAATGGCAGGTGTGAAAGTCACCACATTAGTCATGCAGGTGTCTGTTACCAGAGGAACAGAGGCACCCCACCTCACCACAATCTAAAGTGCTTTCTGTTTATGCAACATTGCCTCGTTAATCAGATTAAATGTCATAAGAAGCTTTTTTTAGATACAGAGAGTGTACTTGAGATAACTGGGTAGTTTAACCATCAGTGCAGTTTCAGTGTTAACTTGTTGATAAAAGTATTGTTCCTGTTGTTTGATTAGCACATTCTTACCATCTGCTGTTGACTAGAAGTGTATTTTTTTTATAATTGCTTTCCTTTATTTGTTTATAACCTTTAAAACAGGTAACTAGTTGTTTTTCTTTCATTTCCTTCAGTATTCACAGGGTTTGGTACATTATCCTAGCATTACACTGACTTTTAAATTTTGTCTCATACTTTCAGTCCATCAGATGGGTTGTTGAAAGCAAAAAAGCTTTTGATTTTGGTTTGAAGGCATCAAGATAGAGAATTAACCACTTCCCTTGTTGTTCTTTTTCAGTGGTTAATCATCTTTACTTTTACAAACGTATGCCTGTTTTCTAGATAACTTTGTCTAACTTCATTATCTGCTTCTTGGCTTTTATAGGTATCCCTTTTCAACTAGATAATAAGATATATAAATGTAATAGCAGAGTATGAAAGGGAGAGCCAAAGCTTCCACAGACTTCAGTTTCCGTTCTGATCACCTTTTGTTGCCTTTTTGAGAGTTAGAGCACATTCATATACGTGACGGTAACAGCACAGCATGTACATGGTAGATTGGCTGGATTTCCTGGAAGTTCTACATGTGCTCTGTAGAGTGGATCAGTGCCTGTTCTCTGAAAGTCTGAAATTTTTGTATGAGCATGAGGATGAATAAAGCTGTGCCATGGCTTTGATTGGAGCAACATAGCATAGCAATTCCAGGCAAACAGGAATAACCCTTACTTCGACTCTAAAGTTCCAGGTGGAAAAAAGAGGCTGTATCTGAGAAAACTGAGCTCGTGGTAATTTTGTTACCATCTCATCTATAGGCTTTCATCAGGTTCGACATTTCATCAGGTGTTCCACATTTTAAAGTCCACTTGAAAGTTCAGCTTGCTTTGGGAGCTTCAGCTTTGGTAGACTGAATGTGGCTTTTCTGCTACTGTTTGTAGAGCTACGCTTTGTAAGTAAATGGGAAGGACCACTGTGGGGTTTAGCATTCGGCATACTGCTTTGTATAGCAGGACACGTTAGCACTCAAGCAGGTTTATCTAATGCCAGAAGTGGACATGTTGCAAAGAGGGCTCACCCATGCTCTTAAGGGGAGGAGGGAGTTGGCTGTGGTGGTCAGTGGGGACTGCCTTTGCCAAGCCACCAGCTTTGTTGGTAGAACTCAGAAAAGTCTTCATCGATGGGAAGGTCTGGTCCGTGACCCAGCCTGGGGAAGAGCAAGGGCTGTAGTTCTGCTACAGCAGAAGTGGTATGAGAGAGTCCAGCTCTGTCTGTTACAACAGTATTTCTCCCTCTTAAAACTGTATGTGGTTTTAGACCATACAGAATTATGCACCTAAATCCAAAGCAGGGAATCGGAATTCCAATATCTTTTCAGGGGTGAGAGTATATTTAACGTTTCAAAAGCTTTACAATAAAATGAAGATGTAAGGTCGTTATTGTATTGACATTTGGGGATATCAGAAACAGAACTCCCTCTCTCTTTAACACCAAAGGTGTTTTAATGGCATCATACTTTACATCTGTTTCCACCTTGCTTTCCCGCAGAATATAAACTCTAACTCAGAATTACAGTCTTCATCCTCAAGGCTGAGTAGTTCCTTTGGGCTGAATTTTCTATTATATAAGTCAAATTCCTCTTCATAGATAAGTCTGCTTTCAGTCAGTCACACGGCTTCAAGTCAAGAACCCTCTAAACTAAGAGTCATTAAACATTACCTTCCAAGTGCAGGCTGCAGTTTTTCAGTCTGTCTTCTCAATAAAAAAGAGCCCTACCAAGCAAAACTTAGGAGGACAGTGAACAAAAGGAAATATATCTTGCATGGTAAATTGTATCTGTATTCCTTGAGGTATGGCTAGAAATTGCTCAGACACTTAGAGAACGCGATAGCACAAGCTTCTGAAAGGGGTGCCAAGCAAATTTCTCAGATTCACATATAGTAACTATAGCATTTTTTCTCTGGTTTTGTGTAGACATCATCTCACAGGAAATGTATGTGTATACTGGGTCTTTGTATATAGATAGGGTGGGTTTCCCAAAAGTGTTTAGAGAGTGTGAGTATCTGTCACCCTTTTGAAAAATCTGTCATTCTCAATCAGTTTCTCAGAAATCGGTCAGATGTAGAAAAGTTGGAAAAATATCTTCTTTCCCTTTTCCAGTTAAAGTTACCATTGCCTCTTTTCTGCAGAAGGGGATCTTATGGACTGTGATGGAAAATCAGATTCCAGCCCAGAACGGGAGGCTGTGGATGATGATACCAAAGTGGCAGAAGGAGCTGATGGGATTAAAAAAAGGAAGCGAAAACCATATAGACCTGGTAGGATATGATAATTTATATGATTGTGTGTCCCTTGTTTGATTTAACACTTTTTTCCTATATAGTTAAAAAAATAAATTAGAAAACAGTATGGAATTCTGAAGTATTCTACTGCTAATTGTTGATTTTTAGATTTTGTTACCTTTTCTATTTAAAATAGTTTTTAGT
This sequence comes from Gymnogyps californianus, assembly GCF_018139145.2. Taxonomy (NCBI): domain Eukaryota; kingdom Metazoa; phylum Chordata; class Aves; order Accipitriformes; family Cathartidae; genus Gymnogyps; species Gymnogyps californianus. The sequence goes on from NC_059472.1 coordinate 160,501,196, forward strand.
CCTCTTACCAAAATACATTCCCAAAGGTTGCTGCTCAGCAGTACACCTGTTCTTAGTGTGCTGTCAATTATTGGTTAGTAGTTCAAATCCATACCTTGTATTGATTCTTAACTTGATGGGAAAATGTGCTGTATTTATATAATTGATGAAGGCAAGTTTTTGTGTGTGTATATGTATGTATATATATCTGGTAATATCTGAACTTCAGAGAACTTTTTACAGGTATCTTATTTTCTGAAATATTTGATAAGAGTAATCTACTAAATATTTGCAGGTGACTTCTGACAGTGAATTTTAATGAATTCAGTTATTGGATGAATTCATTTATTTTAATTTATTAGTGCAATCGAGTCTTAATTATCTTGACTGTGGATTGACTGTGTGTCCCGGCTGCAGAAACACTTGAGCAGTCTCCAGGCAGAAAAAGCTAGAGGTACCTAAATGACTCCGTAGGAAGTAGCTCTGATTTGTTAGGGCTAAAACTGAACCCAAGATAATAAGCTCTGCTGAGACACTGCCTGGCTTTTTGAAGAGCCCCTGTATCACATACCTTGGTATGTCTCAGAGTCATTTATGTTATATGTCATAACTGTGTTAACGTGTTGGTTTTGTGTTTCATTATGCAGCCTCCCACTACTGTGGATAAGTTGATTGTAGTCTTTGCAGTCACAAATACTGTTTTCACCAGTCACACCCATCCTGCTTGCTGTAACGGGCCATATCCTCTGATTATGAAGATAGTAGGGGAGGAGAACAGAGGCAATGAAATGATTGAGGAGGTGAAGGCAAGGAATACAGTGAAGGAAGGAAAGGAAGCAGGAGTTACAACATGGTCCAGTTTCTCTTGCTTCTCTGTCAATAGCTAAACAGATCTCTACCACCTTTTAACCTCCCCATGTCATTTCCCACACTGCTGAGTAAGAGCCTTGTCTCAGCAGGTCATGCCCATGTGTCTGTTGCCTTCCATCGTGGTCGCATCCTGGGGAAGTGGTGGTACAAACCCACATCACTTAACAGAGATTGCCGTTTTCTCTACAAGTAATGTACCTCAACAAGCTATTTATTTCTACTGCTGGGTCCTCAAGAGAAGAGAGTTTCGTTTGCTTGGAGTGGTTTTGGATCATGAGTTGAGCAGCCATCTATTAGTTTTCTACAGCCAACAATTGCCCTGAAAAATGAAACAAACCTGAAGCTGGTGCATGTATGTACATAGACACCAACTGTAAAGGATCAGGAGCACTGCAGTCAATCTCTAGTGAAGGATTCTGGAGTTTCAGGCAATATGATGTTGATTAATTATCTTTTTGGTTTGTGATATGTCCTTCTCTAGTACCATCATTTGGAGTGGTGGGCTCTCTAGAGCAATTTGTAGAGTTTTTTTATGATCCTTTAAGGTTCTTTAATAGGTTTCATTTGGTAGATTGACTTCTAATTCTAGCAATTCATCAGCTTGCCAAGGGAGGGGAAGACCAACATCTGAAAGTTGCCAGGTTTGGTGATTTGAACTTCTTGTGGATGTTTTACAGTCCTAAAATTCTGATCCTTTTTAACAACTACGGATATACCCAGCGAGACATTAAAATTCAGAAATGTTCTGTAAAACTCCGAATGAAAGCTTGTTAAGTATCTCAGATTCATTCTTAGACCTCTCATTCTTACTATGAAACATAGTTTTAATGAATATACTGAATTTTTGCTTCCTTGTTAGGTATCGGTGGATTTATGGTACGTCAGAGAAGTCGCACGGGGCAGGGGAAGACTAAAAGATCTCTCTCCAGGAAAGATTCTTCTGGATCTGTTTCTGAGCAGTTGCCTGGCAGAGATGAAGGTAAGTGCAGAAACTTGTTTTTAAATTTTTGTTCATGCTTAATGCAATAAAAATAATGCAACTCGTCAACATACAATTGTTTCCAGAAATGTGCTACAAAGGAAAAAGTTTTTTGTGTTTGTCATGACGGCTTTATTAATTCAACTGAAAATACTCATTCCTACATACTTACAATTTCAGCAGAGCCCATGATTTACAAAGAAACTGAAACAATGAATTGCAGGCTATTGTGGGAGATAAATAGTGAGGATTATAAGGACTGCTGTATTGTGTCAGAGCTCTGTTTAGCCTAGCTTTGACCAGTAGAAGACAGAAAGAAGTGTAAAAAAATGAGGTAGGTTTAGAGCAGTCCTCTTTCTGATACACCTTCCTCCAGATGTAGTCCTGATCCAGAGGTGTCTTCTGGACCATCAGTTTTAATATTCACCGGTGTTCCATGTTCCACAAATGTGTCTGATATTTTTATGTATCTGTTTATGCTCTGGAAAATTATATATTAGTGAGTTCAACAATATATTATTGTTGCATGAAGAAATAATTCCTTCTTATTTTAAACTGGATATCTGAGAGTTTCATAAGCTACCCTCGCACTTTATGTTATGAAAGATTATTTTAAAAAAATCATTCCATATTAATTTGTAATGGTATGTAATGAATGTAAATATTAATAAACCTACTCGGGTTGGTCTGTCTTCTCATAGCAAAGCCATTTTAATGCCTCTGACAGTGTAGTACTCAGTAGATTGGGTACCTAATAAGAAGTCAGATTTTGTTTATAGGCCTTGTTCTCTTGCTTGCTATGCGTGATTAGACTAAATTATTTCATCCATCTGGATTTGTTCACACTATCTAATCTAGAAAATATTGAGGTATCATTAAGATGAGATGTGGCATATGTTTAGTTCAGAGCCTGTTTCATATAAAGTCAGTAGAAGGAGGCAGCTGCTTCTAAAGGTCTGCTGATAATCATCTCAGTTAGAAGACTCTGCCCTTTGATTTCTCCTATTATTCTCTCCTGTCTGTTTAGCTATTGTGTTTTTAACCTTTCTAGAGCCAGATCAGTCTCTTGCTATGTATCTGTACAACATGGTGGAGACTGGGTCTTTACTACAGCATCCAGGCAGTATTAAAAACTAATAGTTAAATGTTGTCCTTGCTTGCATCTGTAGAACTACTTCATGAAGCCAACACATTTCTTTTATCAGTGCAACCCAGTATTCTAGCTAGGTCCCCTATTCAGATCTAGTGCTTGCTTTCTCTTTAATATTAGTGTTATAGCTATGTTTTTCTGCTTTGTAAATATTATTTCAGTGTAGTATACTACATGGTTTCAGGTAGTGCTGAAAATTTTGCTTTAAAGCCTTTAATTTCTATAGGGATCTGCTCCTTTAAGTGAAAATAAAAATGGCTAAAAAGTTAATTCCCCGTTCTGGGTAACCGTACAATGCATATTGTTAAAAAGCGGTATTCTTAAACAAGTATTCTTCAGTTAAAAGTTTGGGCTTCTTTTTGTCTGCTCAGGCACAATTGCTTGTTAAGAAAAAAAAAAAAACCTCAGAAAATCTTTGTATGTTTTAAATCATCATAGCTTGCTGAGAGCCTGCTTCTCAGCTGCCAGTACTCATCAGCCTTACCAAGGTTTTTGCTGCTCTTGTCGTGTTCCACCCCCTTTCTCTGCAAAAGCTCACTCTCAAACAATGCAGAGGTCACAGTGTTGATCAGCCTCATTCTACTTGCTGTCCTCCGAATATGGTACAAGAGATTACTACAGTACAAAGCATAGCTGATTTTACTACGACAATAATATAGTTTCTTAAATAACTTCCCAGAGTCATTAACTTCATGTAATTAGCTTTGGTGAGACAGAAGTAGCAGGACTTAAAAAGTTCTGCTTTTACTTGTGGTGTTTTCCCTGGTCTGCTGAAATAAAATACTGAATGATTGATGAGCACTGTGTGCTTTTGTGTTTATTAGAAAAAACAGTGCCACTTTGGAATATGATAGCTGAATAAATGTGTAATTTTTCTTGAAGGGCTTCTTTATAGATTTCTTTTTGTAGCCTGTTCCTTATTTATATGACAGTCTTTTCTCGAATTTAAAAAAAAGAGTTTTTTACTTTGAATTTGGGAAAAATTAGTGTATAAACTGAAAGGTGATTAATGTGTAACTCAACATTGATGATTTTGGAGATACTACTTCAGTGGAATTATCTTTCAAACATCTGGTTGAATGGCATCTATAATTTCTCTCAAATTACCAAATTTTTTGGTGGCTTGAGATATGAAAGTGAAAGGTCTGTCTTCAGCCAGGGAGGTACAACAAGGTAGTGATGTGACTAGTATCACATATGGTATTCCTTACTGCCAGAGCCCAGATGATCAGGTGGCAGTTCACAGCTGGCTACATAAAAGCCGCCTTTAGAATACACATAGAGTGATATTCAGTAAACCCCTGCACCCAGATAGGTAGCAAGATACGTTAGGTATGCTGCCACTGTACCTTTAGAGCAAGATACCAAGTATTTTATGTATTTGTGCCTGAATGTTACTTTTTAGGTTGGACAGAACAGCTGCCAGACACTCCAGTTGAGGAGTCTACCCCAGCTTCTGAGAGTACTGAGAAAATAAAAAAGCGTTACAGAAAAAAGAAAAATAAACTTGAAGAAACCTTTCCTGCCTACTTGCAGGTAAAGCTATTGGTATATTTCTTGTGTAAGTCCATTTAAAAACCTGATCTTTATGTGTGTTGATTCATAGTTCATTTAAACCATTAATGTTTCTTTTCCGATTCCCAATTTATCATTGAAATGAAATGGGTTTTCTGTAAAGAATGTTCGTAAGTTTGTACAGAAAGCTGTATATTATGTTAGATCTCCAGTCCTCTGGTGTTATTTCTCAATGTATAGATCTCTACTTGTTCTGATAGCGGAGGTGGGGGCTGAAGAAGCCTTTCTTTTCTCTCTGAACTGACAGATGACGTTTTCAGCATTCAGCTCTGTCGGATGTCTTAGCCTGATGATGCCATTTCCTCAAGATACTAATTTTTCTTTTCAGAAGATTATAGAACATGATTTGATAGGAGAAACTTGTTTTCCTACAGTTTTGTGGTTTTATATACCCTGCATCTCCCTACCACAGTAATCTCTGCTCTTTCCCCCCCCCATTAATTCTGTGATGTCCCTAGCAGGTAAGAGGTAGCAGTCGTGGCTAGTAACCAGGATATTAATGGTGATTGAGCAACTTACCTACCTTCAACCAGTTTATAAACTGACTCATTTATATATGTATCTCACTGAGAACATTATTTGGCTCGCTGTTCTTCTCAGCCACCTTTTTCATTAAAACTTTATTATCTTGTAGATGTTAACCAAACTTCATGGCATAGACTATACTGGGATTGAAAGCAAAGAATTGACAGAGAGGCAGAGCAATTTCTGTCTAAAAATAATTTGTATTTCATAAATGAGGAAGTGAGTTGGAAAGAAAATACTTAATCAGCATTTCCTTTGGATTAATAAGGATAAATATTTTTTTTCTTAATGCATGTTTTACTCCTGTAAAACAGAATATTTCTTAGATTCTTCTTTTGCTCATGTTGGAATAACTGATACTGAAAAATCTATCTTTAGCTTTATTTTTAGCAGCTGTATCCTAAATCAAGATTTTAAAGACTACATGAAAACAGAAGAAGTTCTTATATAATGAATAAAAATTGGCTTGAAAATTTGATAGGTTGTTGTCAAATTACTGAGTACTCAGGCTTAGGTGAGTGATAGCTGTCACATAATATTTTAAAAGATACTAATGTAAGTTAAACATCTTTAGATGTTGTGTTACGCAGTTTGACGTTAGGATGATTTTGTGCTAACTGAAACGCAGTGTATGGTCGTTCTAGAATTTAGACCACAGTGCACTTGCGTGTTTTTCATAAACTTCTTGTGTGGCCTTGATCAAGTTGCCCAGTAGTATTCCACTTCTTCAGCTGTCCTTTTTGTGCAAGGAGAAATATTTTAAATATTGAAAAACTTGTGATGCATAATAACACCATATTGGTACACTGTCTGTGCCACATATACATAAGAAGACTATAGTTTTGCTATATAATTTGTTAATTTAATCATAAAATATTAATAATGTAGCCACCTCAGATAAGTTGTATCCACTGTATCCATGCTTCATAGCCTGGAAGAGATACTGCCATACTGGAAGGCATGTGAGACAGACTATGTTTTTTATTTCTAGTAATCATTGGCTTTTAATTTTAACTTTGTCATTTACCCAACTTTTTCAATAGATACAGTGTTCTTCCTACACTGAATCATTTTGTCTTCTTTGCAGGAAGCTTTCTTTGGGAAAGACCTACTAGATACCAGTAGACAAAACAAGATGAGCCTAGATAACTTACCTGAAGAATCACTTCCACTCTCATGTAAAACAAATCTGACCACCAGTTTCCTGGATCCTTCATCTGACCCCCTTCTTAGCTCAACCTCCACTCCAGCTCAGGCAAAACTGGGACCTCAAGGTATACAAAGCTAAAGTTAGTGATAATTCAGTAGTTCGATTTTGTTGTTGCAACTGGGGCTTTTCCACTCTCTTTTCCACTTTTCTCACAATGTTTATCTGATGTATTTTTCAACATTCTGTATATTAACTGTCCTTGTGAGGTTAGGTTACATTGATAATCAGTGATATTCAGCTCGAGGGCTCTAGCTGTTTCAGAAGGAGCAGTGAATGGCACAACAATTGGCACTTAATGCAGATCTGAAACTCGTTGACTGTAATGTCCATGTCTATAAAATCCGTGAAAATTAATTCTGTGTAAGAATAAGCATACAGATCCATTATAGAAGACGACAAAAATACTCTAATTAAAAGATATTTTTAGTAGTCTAGTGAATATTAGTTGGATTAATATCATCCAACTTTTATTTTCTTTAATGTTTTAGATTATTTTAGGTTGCCAGTCTCCTCGGAATTTTTGGTTCACCATGTCCTTTCTGAACATGAGTGCCCTTTCCAGGTACAGTTTGTAGCCCCTAGGCAATCTTTTGCTTTTGCTATTGCAAAACCTTACTGAAGTTACTGCTGAGAGTTTTGCAAATAGCCAGAGAGTTGTAAAGTGCTGCTGAAAGGGCAGCTTCACACAAAGGAGCAATTAAAAGCGAAAACCTTACTGTCCCCTCCAAATTATTTTTTTCTGTGTTTCTTGTAGTATATGCTGTTAGCTACAGGTGTCTTACCATTCTGTATTTTTTTAAAAACTGTTTCTATTTCTTGTGTATATTAGTTAATTTGTGGCTTGTGTTTCAGCTCGTCCTCACAAGTTTTTCCATCTAAAAATGTTTACACACATTGATACAGTTTCCCGTGTCCAGAGAGTCACTTGAAGAAAGGTTGCTTATTTGTGATTGTTACTTGGTGCAAATCTGCTAAATGAAAAGCAAAAAGCTGCATTATAATTAAACATTGATATGCAATTGAAATTGTGAGTAATAGAGAATGCAAAAGTTAACTTCCCCTGAAGGGGAAACCACTGCAAATGGAGTGTTTCAAGGTCTGTGTTTCATTGGTTCCAACACTACAAGAAGATATGCTCACATAGACTTTTTTTCACCCCAGCATTCTTTTGAAGCCAGAGAAATACAGATTCAGAAGTCTTTGCTGGCCTATCCAACTGCAAGATTAAAGTCACTAATGTTCATGTATTATGGTAGTATAAGGTTTTAGAAATTCATGAACTTGATGTTAATGTAGTGTTCTGTTTTTCCAAAGTTCGAAGGAATTTTAAAAAAAACCTGTTCTTTATGAATAAGCAAAGTTGTAAAACTTTGTCATTTCCTCTTCTTTTTATTCAGAAATAAATCATAACGAGGTGGCTATTAATAAATAAATCGCTAGCAACTTTTTTAGTGGATAACCTACTGTCTTTCCCATTTTATATCTGAGAGACTCAAAGGACAGTGCTTTCTGGCCATAGGAGTGTTCTCAACAATTGTCTCTCAACTGTTCAGATTTCCAGCCAAAATTGTGTCCAGACGGAGCTGTTTGTTGTAGTTGGAGCGCCAGTGGGTGAAGTCATCTGCCAGTATTGATCAGTTCCAGTGCAATTTTTCTGAACTCTTTCGCTGTGACTTTGTGGGAGACAGTTCTTTCCACAATAGCATCCACACGTGTGAGAGAGACAGATTCATTTTGAGTGGTGGAGACCTTGGTAAATTGGCTAACTGCTGAGCTAGCAACAGTCACATCTTCCCTTCTGGCTGGTATTGCAGAGGAGCTGGAGGTGAGAACAGTGTCCCAGAGCACCTGTGATATTTTCGTCGTTTCGATACAGACCTGTCTTTGGAGCAGGAACAACATGAACTGCTTTATTCGCTGCACTGGGAGGCTTTAGGACTGTGTTGTTACCGACTGTGTTATTTTCCTACAGTGCCATTTCTCACAAGGATTTCTGACTCCTGTGAGAGTCCTTGCTTAACTGGATACGTCTTTTCCACAAGGAAAATGTTCTTCTCTAGGAAACTCCACTTGTTTAATCCCAGGATTAAGCGTTAGATATACTTGTTCATCTTCCAAAGAGCTCTCAAGCATCTAAAGAAGTTATCCTATCTGCTTTGCTTTTCAACATGTGCATAGGACTGCTAGGCGTTGAACAGTGATGTGTTCAGTCTGCTCGTGAACTGACAGTGCATTTCAGTGACGCATTCTGTGACTGTTTATTCTTAGAGCTTGGTTAAGGGTAGCTGAAGCTTTTGCTAGACAAGATTGCAGTAGTGATGGGGATTGGCAGAGCCAGCCAGAAGAGGGGTTTTGGAGTCCTTTGTTTACTATTAGCTTCTAGTAACTGTGACTGAAGCGAGCTTTAGGCTCCCAGTCCTGATTTCTGTTTGGCAAAGAGGTTGCAGTTGTTTTCAGTTACAAGACTCACCTTTCCTGTGGTTTTGTAATGTGTGGCACACTGCACAGTGTGTTCTGCATGGGACCAACCCTTAGAATCATTTCCAAGACAGTGCTAGAGCAGAGTGCAAAGGCTTGCTCACTGGGAACGCAGAGCACCAGATCTCCAGGGTCTCCCTGGCTGTTCATGGGTACAGTTGAAGGTGGTGATTGGGATCTGTTGTATCCTGAGTGGTCTGGGGACTGTCCGCATCCCTCTTGAGTTTCTTGACGTGGGTGTGTCTGATGAAAAAGAGGCCACTTGGTGAGGTGTGTTCTGTGAAGGCTCTGGCAACGTGATCTTTCCTTTAGTTTGAAATAGCTTAAATTCAATGTATTTTTTCTAGGGGTGCTGAAAAAGTCATCTGTTCAAGTAGGGTCTCCAGAGAATGCTGAAGAAATTCTTCCTAGACAAAAGGAGAGGAGTCATCTGAGTCTCTGTGCAACTGATTCAAATGCTGCTGGGACATTTTATAACTAAATATGTTATTGCATAATTAAACATGTTACGGTGGCTGCAGCCTTGGGAGAGGCGTTTTATTCTTTTAGAACTTCATAAATAATAAAAGTAAATGCATTGGAGGAATCAGGATCATGAGATAGCAGTAGAACTGTGTTCTCTTAGAGACCAGCATTACAGGCAAATTATTTTCCTTTTTGCTTTGTCTTAGTTTTCATCTCCATTCTGAAAGAGTCAAATTAATGAGCAGTACTGAGCTATTTGTTTGGCAGCAGATGTCGACCAGCTATTGATTCTGATCTGAAGCAGCTGACTAAAGTGATTCAGTTGTTTCCAAGATAATATTTAGCACACATGGAATTAAAATAAGGGAAAAAATAGAAGAAAAATGTAAAAATATGCTCTAGATTAGATGTCTTATATGAGACTTATGGATCATAGAGTCTAGCCCTCTGCTATCACCAACATTCAGCCTTTTTATAGACTTAACAAGCTCCACTGTGAAAGCAGGTAGCTTTTTTCCAACCTACTAATCTCATTGGAAGGCCATTACAGAATCTGATTGCCTTAATAGTTAGGAGCCCTCTAATTTGAAGCCTGAATTTATTCACGGCCAGTTTGTAGCTACGGGTGGTAAACTCTTCAGTTATATCTTTCCACCTGAGCTCTTTCTAGCTACTTATTCAATATATTCATATTCAAATTAGAAGTTGAGTTTTTAGGGACTGTTCCCAAGCACATTACTAAGTGCTGTGGAAAAAAGCACCATAACATAAAATACTACAGAAGAATTAAAGGCTGCTAATACAGTCTTGGTGCTTCCTTCGTAAGGGCTTTTTTCTCCCTGGTACTTGCCTGCCTTCCAGTAAGAACTGAGGAAAGTTAAAGAACAGCTAAAGTGAATCCTTTGCCTACCAGCCAGCTGAAGTCATTAACATCGCCTTGCAGTGCCTGATGTTAGTTACTTGCATAACTGGTATTAGACCAAATTGCCAGAAGGAAAACAAGTATCTCAAAAAAAAAACCCCAAACCCAACCACAATAAAACAAAACAAAAAACCAAAACCCAACGACTAGGTTCTGTTTAAAAGCTTACTTTTCATAGTACTTTTTATCGGGTACACAAAAAACTATACCCACGAAGTGATGTGGTTTTAAGGCACTTTTAAATACTTCCCCTGATATCAATAGGAGCCACATTCTTCATGTACGTGTAAACGGACTGGTCTGCACTGGCACATCGATCCACCTAGTTGAGTGGCAAACATAAAACATGATTTAATTAGGATGGTATCATCTTGTCTGCATTACAAAGGGTAAAAATAAAGAATAAAAATAGTAAAGTGAAGAAGAATCATTTTCGTTTTGACTTTCAGTAATGGTAGAAGGGAAAAGGGCTGTCTCTGAAAAACAGCAGAAAGAACATTTAAATCACTGTAAAATTTAGCAGCTTGGAAAGTAGCCTCATGATATAAGTAAATGCTTGGCACCAGGCCTCTGAATTAAGCTAGAAATACTTTCCTGGGGCAGTTGGGTTGTAACAGTGGGAAAGATAACCCATATATCTATGAAATATGTTTGCTCTTCGACTTTCTAGTCCCTCTTCAACCTGCCCGTATTTATTTTCCACATCGTACATCGTATGATTTGTATTAATCCCTTTTCTCTGTTTAATTATGTGTGTATTTGTATATTTTACCATCTCTTCATGATTCGTTGGTCTGCAATGATTGCTCGTGTAGTCATGATAGTCTGCAGTTTTTCTGAAAAATATTTTTGTCAGCTTCTATTTATTTGTCAAACAATTTTCTTCAAATGTTGAACATCTGTAATAGTCCTAAAAAAACTAGTTAATAAAACCAGATGGGCCATTTGGAGTCATTTCTCTCTAATGAATTGGATGTCAAGAAGATAATCATATCCAGAATTTATTATTTAATATTAAATAATTTATTGCTCGGACCAGGCCAGTTTCTTCTAGACAACAAACAGACATGACATTTGCACCTCTGGCTGTTCTCACTTCTTCAGGATTTCTTCTGATCTTAAAAATAGCATCTCCAATTTCCATTTACTTACTCCTGCTTCTTACTCTTACATTTTACTTCCCTATCAGGGTGTAGTAACTGGTTGCTCCGTAGTCTTAAGAAAGATAGTGGTGGTAAGAGAAGTAACTGATCACTTTCTTACCTTTTTTTCTTTTTTTTTTTCCCCAGTATTCCCTGTTGATTTGCTGTGAGCTGTGTCCTTTATAAAACGTATTTGTTGACTTTTACATTCATAGGCCTTGTGTCTTAGGTTGCAAGTTCTCACTAGATCTTGGGGTTTTTTCCCCCTAAAACCATCCGGTCTTTCTTCCACATGACTGATTACACTTTTACGGTATTGGAGAAAATACTAAACAACGTAAGCATGTGAAGGTGGCCACAGTACTGAATGGGAGGGGACGACTAGTCAGCACAGTCTCTCACCCCAGAGTGACTTGCTATAGAAGGCCCTTATAACTGGTAAATCTGTGTTTGAGTTTATAGCTCAAGCTATAGTACATCACCAAAGTCATGTATAAATGCCACGACTGGTTGATTTTATTTATTGCATCTTATACAGGTAGCACCGACGATCCTTTAGCCGATCTTTCTGAGGTCTTAAATACTGATGATGATATTCTTGGAATACTTTCTGATGATTTGGTAAAGTCTGGAGATCATTCGGGTATGTATGTTTATAAGATCTCTCTGGTATTTGTTTTCTTTTTTTCTCTTTATTATAGATGTCTTTGTTGTATTGTATAGGTTATGCTCTAGGTGATTTCAGATACAATTTTCATATGTTAAGAATACCTTGGTTTGAGATGATTTTGTTGTCTTCTACCAAAAAAAACACCCAACCTTTTCAACATTTTGTTTTACTTGGCTCTTTGCTTTGCTGCTTAAGAGAGAATAAAATGTAGCTGCCGTTGTCTATCATACTTGCATAGCTTTTTTCAGCATGCAGCTTTTTCTTTACTTTTTTTTTGTTTTCGTGTTATAATCATCCATTTTATCTGGTTTGGGTCCTGTAGGTCTTGATTTATGCACTTTCCAGGTTGAGAACTCACCCTCCCCATTTGGTAAGAAACTAAACAATGGATGATCCATGGTTAGAAGTAGTCATCTTTCCTAGTGGTTTTAGCTGAAAGAACTGCATGTGTAGAAACTAGTACTCCTTTACTGTGTCACTAATTCATGCTTTCATTTTCCACTCTTTCTGTGGTGTTTGAGTCTAACACGACCTATAAACTCTGCACTCTGCATTTAAGAGTACTGCATAAAGTTTTGCTTACGGCTTTTAAAAACCTTTCTCAGTTTTTGTGTTTCATGATACAAAACCATGCATTTTCTTGCTGCCACTGTTAATTTTAATATTACTTCTAGTAGTAGTGTGTAGTTTTTATCATAGTGGTATCTTTTGTAAATTAAAAGCATTTTAACAATGTGAATATATTAAAGCATGAATAAAGCAATCAGCATCAATCTTTTTGTTTCCACTGGATGATGACTCATCACTTTATGTAAAACACAGGTTGACAATAAGTAGAACGGCATGTTTCATTATTTTAAATTTGATTTTATTTGGTATCTAATACAGAAATATATTTTAAATACTGAAGTGTGTAGTTCTTTTTTCAAGGATCTTTCTCATCTGAGAGATTTATTGACTTGTAAAGGATGTTAGGAAATTTATGTAGTAAGTTATGTTTTCTCAGTACCAACAAATCACTTTGTCTGATGTAACCCAGAATATTCAGTAGTTGTTTTTGAAACAGAAACTGCTATAGCTTGTTTGACATTGACTACACTTCAACAGCACTTCAGTAGATATTTAATGTAATATTACAAGACCATTTGGGGTGAACCTTAAGGTACATGAGGATGAACCATATTGACTACTGGTGTGATTGTTTTAAAATGCAAAAAATAGTTATAGTGGAACTATTTACTGAAAACTATACACTCAAAAACATGCTGTACCTCAACTCAGTAGTTTATTTCCCATTCTTCCAGTTGCATTCTATTCAGTTAACATTCCTCAAACAATACAGTAAACTGGAGGTAAATAGTGGGCAATTTTGTTTGCTTTTTCTAATGAATGTCTTATTTTGCCTTACCTTTCAAATCTGAGAAAGTCTTGGTTTAGTTGATAGCTCAGCTATAGGGGGAATAAAAAGTTTTATGCTTTTTATTCTATGCCAATAAATTTTACTATTTATGTCTAACTTAATATTCTTTCTTCCTTCAGCTGGATTGGATATTGGTCCCATCTCTGATGATCCTTCTTCTCTGCCTCAGTCAAATGTCAACCAGAGTTCACGGCCATTGAGTGAAGAACAGTTGGACGGAATCCTCAGTCCAGAACTAGACAAAATGGTCACAGATGGTAATTTTTTTGTCCTTGATCTTGGTCTTCTAGAAAACTTACGTAGAAATCTTCTCTTTTTTTCTCAAAAGAGAAAAAAATAGGTATTGTAGCATACCTATTTGGACTTGGTTGCAGAATTAATTTTATTGCATCTTCTGATGATTACTCATTCTGTGTTGTCTTTACTTTGTCCAGGTGCTATTCTTGGCAAACTGTACAAAATCCCAGGTATGTGTTCTAATCTTTGTTGTCTTCTATAAAATATAGTCCGTAAACAATGCCAGCCAACTCATGCACAGTGTTTTTGCAGAGCTAGGAGGAAAGGATGTTGAAGATTTGTTCACAGCTGTATTAAGCCCAGCAACCACGCAGCCAGCTCCTTTGCCACAGCCTCCACCTCCACCACAACTTATGTCTTTGCACAGTCAAGGTATGTTCCTTTGTTACTTTTAAAAACAGCAGCCTGGTCAGGAGAGTTGTGCATCTTTTAAATACTGATGTGAAAGGAGGACACGCCTTACTTTCTGCTATTGTTAATTTGTGGAATCTGCCACTGTTAATTTATGAAATATTATTGTAAAACTGTTCTGAAGGGGGTATGTGATTAACATGCACGTAAATATTGCTAACAGAAAAGAACAGTTATTTTAGATTTTTCTGAAATATTGGAGCTTTTATTTTAGCTGACACTTTCATAGTTCTGAAGTTTGTCTGTGATAAAGCATGTGTTCTCTTCTGACTTTACTCTTTAATTACTTCTGAGTAGCTCCTCAAGGGTAAGGAAAGAGTGTGTATAACAGTGATTTACTGAGTCTTAATTTCCTTTAAGAATTCAGTTTAACATACTAGCTAGTCCTACCCAAATAATAGAAGGCTAAGTAATTTTGAAATGTATCTGGGAGATTATAGTTTATTTTCTTTGTTACTACTAAAATTATCATGAGTTGATACAGCATATTCTTGCTCTTATATTGAAAGCAAGGGGCAGATCGATTTTATTTATTGCTGTTACCAGTAAAGCATTATTATTTTTTTTTCAGCAGTATTTACAAGCATAATTAAATGCACTCTTTTCTCATCAGGCATCACCTCGAGTGGCTTTTCCCTGAGCTCATGTAAAGAGGACCCATTCTGTTATACTAGTACTACAAAAAGTAGTATGCAAATTGATTTCACCAGTGAATTAATCATAAGGAGAAAAATGATTGGTTTCCTAGTTGGATGAATTTCCATAAAAAGGAAAGACTTCAAAAGTGTTAGAAAGGAGAGAGTTTAAAGCAAATAATGAGGTGATTTAAAGCAAAAGATAATACAGATATCATTGCCTGTTTCCCAGTTACTTGAGTACTTGGAGATAACTTCAGCATTTGAGCTCTGTAAGATTGTTTAGCTTCTCCCTGTGGGAACTGCCACAATTACAAAGTTTTAGATTTATAATTTGGTTCAGTTACGGTGTAATGATCCACATGTTTCTGTGAGATAAATGCTTCAGTAATGGGGAAGCTTGCATCAAGTTTCAGCAATTTCAAATAAAATTAATGCTCTCTTTTCATAAAGACATGTGATCCTACAGTGCAAACCAGAGGCCTGACTCTCCATCCTGTTTGCCAAGTCTTCACAGTTACTATATACTATCTATTTAGCAGCTATAATAAAGCACGTTCTCTTAAATTTTTAGTTACTTTCATCCAAACTATACTTGCTGCATAGTGTATGTAATGTATAGATCAGAAGTCTCCTAAAGCATGAGAGAATGATACAGTGTCATCCTAGAGATGCATCTAATTCCTGAGCTACTTCTAGACTTTTAAGAAAACACTGGGACATCAGTTATAATCGCACTTAAGTGACAGGGATTCAAAGGCCAGTGTTAATTCTATGTAGGAACATCTGCAAATACCATCTGCTGGAATGAATCTGCCTGTGCCACATTTGTAATACTGTAATCAAATAAATAAAATTTTCTGCCATCGTACTGCTAAGCTGGACATTTAATTAGAAAGTGCTGATGCTCATTTGACTAAATTTATCTGTTTCATTGGTTACAAATTAGGGAGTTAGTAGATAATGAGGCTTACTTTGGTACACTGCTCAGAAGTCTCAGAAGAGGAGATGTTTAATTCAGGTGGCTAATGATAATTCTGCAAGGACTGAAAACGACCTTCTCTATGCTTGCTGCTTGGATCTGGGTATAACAAATATGACAGACCATTAGCCTTTAAGAATATACCTCAATATAAAGTGCAGTACCATAGCATGGGCTACTGCAAAATTTTTGGAACTCCGTTTTAAAAAACCTGATTTTTCAGACAAGAAATAAAATCTGTGCAGGGATGTGATGCAGTAGAAAAGAATCCCTTAAGCTTGTAGGGAAGCAGTGTAAACTGATTTAAAATCTTTTCCAAAAATGTAAGGTCGGTACTATAAAATTTTAAAGCGATTCATTTTTCATTAGATGAGACATCATTTTTTCACTGAAAACTTCCACCTCTACCTTAAAAGTAGTCACCCTTTAAAACAGTAATTTAAACTTCTTCTTTCCAGGAGAGAATGCGTTTCCAAGGGTGCCCCTTATGAATGGTCTGATTGGCCCTAACCCTCATCTCCCTCATACAGCTTTGACTCCTGGAGGTGGTCTGGGCACTTTCTCTCCCATTACACAGCAACCATATACTGATACCAGGTAAGTCAAGATGGGAAATAAAAAACATCTATTGTTTAGCATTTATCACTTGGGGGGTGTTGTTATTAGTACTGTGATATTATTAGTATTTAACTACTTAGTTCTTGACAGCCACTACAAAAACTTGTGTTCTTGCAGCCTGTTCGCTACTGAAATAGCAAACAGAATAAGTGCTTTACTAGTTGTTTTGGTTTTTTTTAATATTGAGAGCAATCTATCTATGAAACAAAACCCCTTTCTGATTTGTCAGGGATAAGAATCCAGCATTCAATCCGATGGTGAGTGATCCGAACAGCTCATGGGCACCATCTGCTCCACCTTTGGAAGGTGAAGGCGATACGATGTCCAATGCTCAAAGAAGCACTCTTAAGTGGGAAAAAGAAGAAGCTTTGGGTGAAATGGCAACAGTAGCACCTGTTCTCTATACAAATATCAACTTCCCTAACCTGAAGGAAGAATTCCCAGGTGAGTGATTTACTGAATAAAGTTAAATATTTTGTAGCAATTTATGCATCTCGATTTGAAAGAATGTAAAATAGACTTATCAAAGCCTTGTGTATTAACACATTTTTTGAATTGCAGACTGGGCTACAAGAGTGAAGCAGATTGCTAAACTGTGGAGGAAAGCAAGCTCACAGGAGAGGGCTCCATATGTGGTAAGAACAATTGCCACCTGCGTTCGCATACTTCCAGCAAACATATATTTCATTTATAAGGTTTTCACTTGGGTTTTTTAAATAAATTAAGTTTTAAGTTCTAGGGTTAGTGAAAGTTCACTTACTCCAAGAATGCCTTTGCAATTTAATTTCTAACTCTGAATACTTCTACCTCTATTCTTTGCTTTTCAGTCTTGGAATAAACTAGTATTAGTATTATTAGTATTGTGCAATCTAAAGACATCAGCTGAGACGAGAACATTTGTGGTTCCCACTGCCTCTTTGCTACATTTGATTCATGCCTCAAGTCTTATTTGCTCTCTCTTTCGGCAGATGATCTCACCAGTTTCTTGAAAAGGATAATAACAAATCATTATGTGACTTTTCTCTCTTTCATCTTCCCCTCTCACTAGTCTCTTCTTTTTTGCCCCATTAGCGTTGCTGAAGTCTTTCACCTGTTGAACTAACCATTCCAGAGGCGTCAGTGCTCACATCCCTACTTTCCTCATTTTCTTCTAGTCCTGTGTGCTTGCCTTACTGCTCCCCTTCACTACCTAATCTCTTCTGTTGTTTTGTGGTGGAAACTTTGGATATCTTCCATGTTGCGAGGAGTGTGAAGGACTCCATTTTTCTCTCCAAAAGCATTTGTCTTCCTCACATCTGAGTCAAGTGAACACACGTATTTGTAGTAGCTATCTGGAGTTCAGTGGTCATTGATTCCATTCTGTAGAACTTCTGCCATTCAAAGGATGACCCATATGCTTTGTTGAAACCTCTTGTTGAAGCCTGTCCACATCCAAATCTCAGAACCTGTATTATTAATTTTTTTGACCTTCCCAGCAATTGTTAGCAAATGTACTTTTCTTTAATTTCCTGTCACATCTCCATTCTCTCCTGGTTCTCATCTTTTCTTTGTTTCTTCACAACAGCAATTGGATGATCATTCTCGCTTTGTAGATTTCTGTGGATTTCGCAGGGTTACGTTTTCAGTTTCTTAGCCTCCCCCCACCTGCACTTTTTTAATAGAGTCCCATTAGTAAGCAAATTTGATTTCCATACATGTTGATGACTCGAGCTTAACAGTACCAACGTCATCTCCTGCTGTCCAAATTAAAAAATCCCCTTATCTCTGACAACTTCTAGAGGATAAATCATTACCCCAAACTCAATGTGGGAAGTGGAGTTCTTGATCTTTCTGAACCCCCTTCCACTTGAAAGAATAATTCTCTATTGTCTTCTTTGTATCACTGAGGCGTCATCATTCTACTTTTTATTCGGGCCTGTAACTTCAGCACCTTTAGACCTCTATGTCATCTTGTACGTGCTATATTTAATCTTGGTGATTCCTTCTGTGTAGTATTTATAAGATACTGTCCACTTACGTGGGTGGATTTTTATCCAGGCATTTATCACTTTACAATCATTTCTATTACTGATTTTTTTTCTTTTTCATTGTTCTTAACAAATGCAGTTGTATTCTCCTGATGGATATCCAAAAAGCAGCTGCAAAAATTATTTTCTTCTTGTTCAGGAGGAGGGTGCGTGTACACATATGCACACATGAGTATTTACATAGCAAGAAGCAGTTATTTCCTCACAGAAGTTACAGTCCGTGTACTCTTGCCATTCAGCTGTTGCTAGTGTTCCTGGCATTGTGCACGCAAGAAGCTGCTGTGGTACCTCTCCTGAGGGACTTAGACTCTGTGGGGATGAGTAAAGGGTTAGTAAATATTCACTGCAGGCTTTTTCCTTTCCTTAGTATGCACAGTTCCATCACTTATAGGGGAAAATGACACTATTTTTTCTGCTGCTGTGACACTGGTGCTCTCATCTATGTCACTGTTTCATTGTTGGAGGGGAAGGGTTAAAGCCTTTTCTGGTAGGCAACTCCTACTTGACAACTGCAAATAAAATCGTGAAAAAGATGATATGAGGGTTTGATTCAGAAAAGGAATCACGTCCTAGATTGGTGGTAAAACAGACTCTTTGAAACTTCCATTAGATGCTTTAAAGTGTCAGTATGGCTGTAAAATGCCTCATTGAAGAGGAATTGCTATTCTTCCATCCAATTTTTCCTGATCCATAAGCCCATATCCTATGTTTATACTGCTAACTTAACACAGACTGAGATCTGTAGAGGCTATTTAATGGAGTAGACTGTATTTTTCTTGTCATTGAAGTTCTCCACATTAGTGGCCTTTATTGATCCAAACATCATCTGCTGTGCTCATGTCTTCAGATTGCAGACCACACCAATATGTGATTTGAAAGGTAAACTGGTGGATTCATGCTTTCTTGGCACAGCACAGTACCTGAACAGATACTCCTAATGTATAGAAAACCTCTACTGCTAATAACTCTTTAGTTTTTTCCGTGTATGTTAAACGCAGAATTTCTATAGAGATGAAGTATTTTCAGTTTGGAATTCCTTTTAAAGTGCATAATTCAGTTTTCACAAGCTTGCACGTTATTAAAACAAGCTGTACAAATAATTTGGTGATAGATTTTGTAGGAATAACAGATGCGGTGTTCACACTTAGCAGAAGAAAATGAGGCTAACTACATTTTTTTTTAATCTTTTCCCAGCAAAAAGCCAGAGATAATAGAGCTGCTTTGCGCATCAATAAAGTACAGATGTCAAATGACTCCATGAAAAGGCAGCAGCAACAGGATAGCATTGATCCTAGCTCACGCATCGACTCCGACCTCTTTAAAGATCCATTAAAACAGAGGGAATCGGAACATGAGCAGGAATGGAAATTCAGACAGGTGTGTTGCATTTAGGGTGGTTTTTTTTATTTTTCTTTCAGCTTTTTATTGCATTGTTGGAATCTGTTGTATTAAAATCAGTTTTAATCTTTCTTTGTAGAAGAGTATAAAGTTAGCCATTCTGCGTAGGAAGAAAACAGATGCTATCAGAAGAGAAGCTGCTTGTAAATGTTAGAAAACTTTGTTTTGAAACTTTGACTCTTAAGTCCTACCTATTACAGAAATAGATTATTCTTTCTCTGTATGGCTGGCTAGTGCAGTAGTTTGTTTTTATATACCCTATATTGCAGTAACCTTGTCCTGCAGACTGCTGCTTCAGATTGGGCTGGTTGTCTCTTGGAGCCCATTTGCCTCACATCAGTGCTGCATCTGTCAGTAACCTTTCGTCTTCAGAGTATAAGGTTGGAAAGCAGTGCTGCTCTTTAGGCAACCTGGGAGATGCTTCTTCCCAGGTAATCGAGGTGCATGTTGAGGTAATTGAACTTACAAAGAGCTGGACCCCCTGCTCCCATTGCATTTAAAATTTGCAATTTACAAGTATTTATAATTAATATCTGATGTGTCCTAAAGTTTTAATTATAGATTCAGTCATCAGAAAGGTTTTGTATACCCTGGACTTACAAGTGTAACCTTTTTCCTCATAATTTTAAAACAGCAAATGCGGCAAAAAAGTAAGCAGCAAGCCAAAATAGAAGCCACGCAGAAGCTTGAACAAGTGAAAAATGAGCAGCAGCAACAGCAGCAGCAACAGCAGCAGCAACAGTTTGGCTCACAACAGCTTCTGAACCAGTCTGGCTCAGACACACCTAGCAGTGGGATCCAGAGCCCCTTAACGCCACAGACTGGCAATGGAAGTATGTCTCCTGCACAACAGACATTCCACAAGGATCTATTTACAAAGCAGCAGCTACCTGCCACGCCTACGTCAGCATCCTCAGATGATGTGTTCCTAAAACCACAAGCCCCACCCCCTACTCCAACCCGAATCCCAGTACACGATTCACTGTCTCAGTCTCAGACTCCTCAGACGTCATCACAACAGATGTTTTCTCCAGGTTCCACAAACACAAGACCTCCTTCTCCAATGGATCCATATGCTAAAATGGTGGGAACACCTAGACCAGCATCCATTAACCAAAACTTTGTTAGAAGAAATACCATTGCACCATTAGATACGTGTGCACCACAGTCATCCATATCTAGGCCCGTTCAGGTAACTGAACCATCAGGAAGCAGGCCTTCACCAGTCAGGGATTCATGTTCTTCATCTCCAGGTAGCAGTGATCCCTATGCAAAGCCACCAGACACACCCAGGCCTGTCATGGCATCAGAGCAGTTCTCCAAACCATTGGGGGTCCCAAGATCACCCGTAGTTATGGAACAGTCAGGGAAAGTTCCTTTAACAGCTGGAAGCAGTGATCCGTTTACTAAGCCAGCTCCTAGAACTGATACGTTTCAGAGACAGAGAGTAGCTTCTGCTGATGCGTATGCACGGCCACCATTGACTCCTACTCCTACTCCTGTTGAAGGTAGCCCTGGACCTTTTAAAACTCCTATGCGCCCACCTCAGTCCCCGCAAGATCCTTATGCATCAATGCCAACTACACCAAGGCGTGTTGCTGTTGATCCATATGAAAGGCCCGCTTTGACACCAAGGCCAGTGGATAACTTTTCCCATAATCAGCCTAATGATCCATACAGCCAGCCTCCTCTTACTCCCCATCCTGCAATAAAGGAGACTTTTGCTCATCCACCCCGGATAGTACGACAACAGAGTGATTCTTTCCCTCAGTCTGGACCCATTTCAAGGCCAGCTTCTCAGGACCCTTACTCCCAGCCTCCAGGTACTCCTCGGCCAGTTGCTGATCCTTATGCCCAACCTCCAGGAACTCCTCGGCCCACCACAGTTGATCCATATATGCAGCAACCACCAACACCAAGACCTGCTCAGCCAGCAGATTTATTTGCTCAGTCCCCAGCAAATCAGAGACATTCTGATCCATATGCCCAACCTCCTGGAACACCAAGGCCAGTTCTTAATGATCCTTATTCTCAGCAACCAGCAACTCCGAGGCCAGGGATTCCAGAGAGTTTTAACAGACCTACAATGACAAGACCAGGACTAATACCAAATAGAGATCCTTTCCTGCAGACACCACAGAACAGGTTGCAGGGCACTTTTGTCAGGCCATCAGATCCATGTTCTCAAACTCCCAGGCCTGCAGGACCTGCAATAACAGATTCATTTAGCCATGGTCCAGCTGCTCCAGCACGTGACCCATATGATCAACCGCCAATGACTCCAAGACCTCAGCCAGAATCTTTTGGAACTGGTCAACTGGCCCATGATGCTGCTGAACAGCCACGGCCTGGATCTGAGGGTAACTTCAATGCATCTGGAAATTCTCCGATGAGTTCTCAAGGACAACAGTTTCCCAAAGTTTCACAAGTTCCTGGCCCTGCACCCACTACAGGAGTAACAGATACACAGAATACTATGAATATGTCTCAAGCAGATACTGAGAAGTTAAGACAGGTGAGAATAATGTTTAATGCTGATGGTATTAAAATTTCATAAGTAGAAGAATTTCCCCCGTTCTTGTTAATATTTGAAGTTTCTTGCCATTAAACATAGCTGTATAATGTAGATTTATCTTCATTCACTTAGTATGTTAATTTGGTCCTCCTGGATAGAACCACAATATATAGAATATAGAAACATCAGTAATTTTTAAGGGTTTTGGACAAGATCCAAAAAGGGAGCAAAGGCCATCTTTGAAGCCACTGAAAATGTAGATGATTGGTCTGTAATAGCTCTTTTATCTACAGTATGAGGAAAAAAAACACCTTGAAAGGACAATTAGTTCTGTCCTATAGTAGATGAGATGTAGAACTGTCAGTGACTTGTTCACTGACTGAAAAAGGGAGTACAGGCAAAGATCTCAGACTGGACATCTAACTTTTCAGTTGGCTGACATGTTGAGGTGAGTCCTGCCATTGGTCACTGCTCTTCTTGAGGCACATTCACTCCGGGTTTTTGTTGGTGAATGTTTGGCAAACGGCTCTTGCTGAGACATAGAATTACATTCAACTTGTGGAAAGCTGCTTAGTCTTTTGTTTGGAAGGAGTGATGGGAAGTGGATTTAGCAGAAAAATCGGTAGTATTTGTCATACAGAGTCAGAGTAAATTCTGCAGCTTTGGTGTAAACCTCTTGCTGAGTTCTCTTCAGTGGACCTCTAGTCACCTTTCTCCCTCAGAGTGCACTTTTTGATGTGGTAAAAGGGCCTGCATTATTGGAATAGAAAAAGGGAAAGAAAAGTTGCTTATATGTTAATGGGTAAAATGGGTTCACAGTATGCACTTCAACAAGAGGTCTGGAGATTAAGTTGCGTTACCAGCGTCTTGCACCGTTTGATCCCTCTTCTAATTTCTGAGGTGATTATGGTAGTTTATAATATTTTTCTGTAGCGATTGAAGAATTTCTTTCCTCCAAAAGGCTTAACCTAGCAAAGTGTAACACTTCAAAATATGTCAATTGCAGTGTCAAGCACAATGATTTTTTTTTTTTTTTTAAACAGCGCCAGAAATTACGTGAAATTATTCTACAGCAACAGCAGCAGAAGAAGAATGCGGTTCGTCAGGAAAAAGCCTTGCAGGATGCAGCAGCTCCTACCCATGCAACTCCTCTTCAGCATTGGCAGCAAGACAACTTAAATCAAATTTTTAACCGCCCTCCTCCTCCATATCCTGGGAATATTAGATCCTCTGTTGTCCCTCCAGGTGGGCCAAGGTTCGCCGTATACTCAAAAGACCAACGTGGACCGTTTCCTGCTGATGGGCAGTTCAGTAGACCCCCGTTTCCAGGCGATATGAATGCCATGGGGATGAGAGCTCATGGTCTTAGGTAAGCTCTTTGATCTCTTAAAACCAGGATATTACAGGGGTAGTTCTACATTTACAGAAATTGTTAGATGAAGGAGGGGTTTTTTGATGAAAAATCATCTGTTGTCTACAGTAGCTGGTAATCTTCCTGAAGTCAGTATGTACAGTGAGTTTTCCTGTAAGTGTCTGTAACATTATAGTGTGTATTTTGCACTAACACTGTTTTACACTGTCTTTTATTGGGAATTAATCAGAAATAAAAATGGAGAAACTGCGATATTTGTGAAAATTATGTGACCTGAAAGATCTTGTCGCCCATGCTTTTGGGGCATTTCTTTTTTTAAAAAAGTGAAAGGTCTGACTTCAACTTTGATGTCTCAATAATGAATAAATGCAATATTATTGTTTTCATTTATAATGAATATGTAATCAAACATCAACTTCTGTCTGTGCCATTTTTACAGTGAATGCTATGATGTAAAATGAATACCAGTACTGACATACATTGTCATCTCAGGAATTATTATTTTCAATATTTTGGATTTATTTCAGTAATTTCTAAATCCACACAATTATGTTTTACGCTAAGTTGCATTAACATGTGGTTTATTTACTAAGATCTTACTGTCAGAATTTTCTATCCATTATTATTATTGGAATTGAAAACAGGTGGTTTATTAAACATAATTAAAGCAATTATTTTATTGTAGTCATAAAGCTCATTTAAATGTAAGTATAATTAGTCAAAATATTTATTTAAGTATCTTAATGAATGCATCACGTAAAGCATTTTGGTGAATAGTTATTTAGTCAAATACGCCAGACTAGGCAGTCCTGAGAAAAAAGATTATTTAGTCTTTCATACTTTATTTTAGATACGGATTTCCAGGAGGTGGCCATGGTCCACCATCAGGTCAAGAACGTTTCCTCGGTCCTCAGCAGCCAATGCAACGCCCTGGAGTTCCACCACAGCTGAGAAGATCTCTGTCTATTGATATGCCTCGGCCAGTGAGCAATCCGCAAATAAGTAATGCGTCTGGGATCTCTCAACATTTTCCTCCACAGGGAATTCCAGTTCAGCAGCACAATATATTGGGTCAGGCATTTATCGAGTTACGTCACAGAGCTCCTGATGGGAGACCAAGGCTGCCTTTTAATCCTGCTGCTACAAATGTTATGGATGCAGCAGCACAACATCAACGACATGGAGGGTTTATACCCAGGCAGGAGTTTCCAGGCCCAAGACAGGCAGAACCACTGAGACATAATTCTCAAGGTATACCTAACCAGTTGCAGGTGTCTGCAAGTTTGGAGCATATGTCACAATCCCAGCAGGAGCAAATCAATCCTGACAACCCACCTGCACTTGTAATACGTTCTCTAAGTCATCCACCAGTTGCTGATGCATTCCCAGGACCATCTTTGTCTACATCTGCACCAAGTGATGAATCTGCAAATTTACAGATTCCCAACCAGCCAAGTGATGGTCTAGAAGAAAAGCTTGATCCTGATGATCCTGCTGTAAAGGATTTGGATGTGAAAGACCTTGATGGGGTTGAAGTCAAGGATTTAGATGATGAGGATCTGGAAAATTTGAATCTAGACACAGAGGATGGGAAAGGAGTTGAACTGGACACTTTAGATAATTTGGAAACCAATGATCCTCACCTCGATGATCTTCTAAGATCCGGGGAATTTGACATAATTGCATACACAGACCCCGATCTTGATATGGGGGATAAGAAAGGCATGTTTAACGAAGAACTAGATCTTAGTGTCCCCATCGATGACAAACTAGATATCCAGGGCAAGACAGAAGAACCAAAACAGAAAGAACAAGGTGATAGAACTGTTTCCCCTCCTGAGACCCAGTCTCCACAGAAGAAATCTGCTACAGAAAACGAAATTAAAACAGAAGTACTTTCCCCAAACACTCAGGAGGAAAAGAAGAATGAAAATGAAAAAAGTGATGGAAATGCTGAATCCACAAGTACTCAACAGGCTGCTGAAGTGGAGTTAAAGGATGGAGAAAAGGCTCCTGCGCAGCCTGCTAACCCAGAATTCCCTGACAAAACTACTGCTGTTCCTAGTCAAGAAACAACGGTGCCTAGTCCAGATGCTCAGGGATCTGCTCCGCTGCCTGTTCAAGGAGCAGTAAGTTCCTGCAGTATTTCTGGGTCCACACCAGTCCTCTCAAGTTTGCTAGCTAATGAAAGCTCAGATAATGCTGAAGCAAGGACTCTAGGATCTCCATCTCAGTCTTTGCCAACAACACAAATGAACCATGCATCAGGTATTCCACAAACACTAATGACACCTGGTGGACAGATCTTGGAAAACACTTTAAATTCAAATTTGACCATGGTTCCACGAATGAACCATAATTTTTCTCAAGGGTCACCAAATCCAGGATTTATTCAGGGTCAATCATCTAATCATAACTTTGGGACAGGACAGACATCTAATCAAACTGTGGCTGTAACAAACCGTCCTGGTCCTAGTGGCATATCTGGTCCCCAACAGATAATGCTCCCTCAACCATTAGCTCAACAACAAAATCGAGAGAGACCACTTCTGCTAGAAGAACAGCCACTTCTTCTGCAGGATCTTTTGGATCAGGAAAGACAGGAGCAGCAGCAGCAGCGACAGATGCAAGCCATGATTCGCCAACGTTCGGAGCCATTTTTCCCCAATATTGGTATGTGGGTGATCTGTTTGTCTGTGTTCTGGTTAGTTTTTTAAAAATACAACAATAAATAGTTAAATAATCCGTAGCACTGAAAGAAGCAGGTAGATATGTGGAGCTTGAAGGTGGCATAACAAAAAACAACCTGCCTAGTAGGTGCAATGGGAGTATGGAAATTGAGCATTTAGATGGAATTCTGAACTCTGTGGCAAGGCTCGTGTTGACTTTGCCAGGATCAGGGTAACTCTGCATTACTGGTAATTTTTCTGATACCAGCTTTGTTGCATATTCTCTTTATACTTTAGGTTCTCGTACGTGATGTAGAGTAAATGCACCCTTTGTAAACAGAATTAAATGATCAAGTGCAATAGCTGACGTTTGGATATTTGATCTATCAATTTTCTGTTTATGGTTGTTTCATTACATTTTTTTGCAGCGTTTACTGTGTCTCAAGGAAAGGGATCATCGAAAGCTGTATTACTAACTCGCAATCTAGGCGAGGCCCAGAAACATCACAAATAATTCTGCACGTACTAAAAGTGTTTAAGATAAACTGTCATTTCCTGTTTAATATAACACAGCAGTTTGAGCATTCAGATCAAGACCATCACTATCATTTAATTGTTATTAATGAAATATGAAATTTTGAGAAATGTGTTAATTGTAACTTCACTGGCCATCAAGGCTGTTCGTTCAAAAGACAAATTTAACCTACCCCCTAAGTCACAGTTCCATATTTGTGGCTAGAACATGCTGTAGCCACCCTAGGTGGCTAAGATGACCTCCAGAGGTCCCTTCCAACCTCAACCGTTCTGTACTCCCATTTATCCTGCTCTGTGTGAGGCACCTAATGGGAGAGACAGCAAAATGACAGAGTTCACCATGCTTGTGGTCTTTTCAGATGCTGTATGGGGCGTGCGCCTTTCTGCCTGTAGTGCTACTGGTAATTACAGAGCGACTAAACCGTTTTCTTAGTACATTAGTGGTGGTGTGTCAGTTTTGCCAACTGAACTCACAGAAACAACTCTTCTTACTGATTCTTAAACCTGTAAATAGAATTTATTAATCTCTTGGGTCACAGGCCAAATTTGGACTAGAGCCCCTCTCAGACTGACCTGCTTTTCTTTGTATGTTGTGGCTGAAAACAAGGACAGTTGCTGCTAACTTTCCTTAGAGGATATATGAAACTACATATTAATCATTAATTTCAAAGTGGAGAGGACAAGTAATGTGAAATAGTAATGCAATTTTGGTGTTTTGCTGATGATTTATGCATGAACTAGATCTAAACAAGTCAGTTCCAGTTAATAACTCGTCATGTTCAGCTATGTAATTCACTTTTACTGTTTTTCTTTTATAGACTTCGATGCAATTACTGATCCCATAATGAAAGCAAAAATGGTAGCTCTTAAGGGGATCAATAAAGTCATGGCGCAGAGTAACATGGGGATGCCACCAATGGTTATGAACAGGTAGGCAACACTTGATACCA
The DNA here is from genome assembly GCF_018139145.2 of Gymnogyps californianus. NCBI lineage: Eukaryota > Metazoa > Chordata > Aves > Accipitriformes > Cathartidae > Gymnogyps > Gymnogyps californianus. Next base: position 160,528,989 of record NC_059472.1, read on the forward strand.
TTCTTTAGGGCTACAAAATGTAAAAGGAAATGGTAGAGCTAGGGGAAACTGTGCACAGGAAATGAAAAAATTATAAAGTGGAAAAAGATCTTTTTGTCATGTAGTTCATAGTGCATGATAATACAATATTATCTCCTAAGAATAAAACCAGTGTGGCAGTAGAAACTATAAACAGTATTAAAATGCATCAGACTTGTGTTCCAGTTGTAATGTCATTGGTCAACATGGTCAGCATGGGTTCACTGTTGATGCTTTTCTTGTTTTCCCACTTACTAATTATGAAATGACACATCTCCCATGCAATGTGTTTTGAAAACTGTTGATGGCTATGTAACGGTTAAACTTCATGTTGCAGCATATTATTTTACTGCTAAGTATAATTAAGATATAGCCCAAGTAATGGAATTTTCGTCCTCTCTTTAAATCCGTTCTGAGGACAAAAGGAGCTGTGGACTGTGCAGACTTTACCATGACTGCATTTACCATAGGTGGGGAGTCTGTGGGCCAGAAAGGATCTGCACCTTTTCTTTGTATGTGGCCCTTAAAACAATGTGTTTTCTTCTTCCTAACACGTGCTTCAGTGTTACATGATCATATGTGGCTTACCAGAGGTGTACATTTACCCAACTCTAGTTGACTCTGCTGGTGACCATGATATCTAAATCCATTAAATCTTTTTTTTTTTTTTGTATCATAATATATTAAAATACAAATACAGCCTTTTTTTTTTTTTTTTTTTTTTTTTTGATGCTTCTTCACTGTTTTAGCACAGTAGATCATGTTTACTTCATCTCTCTGGAAAGTGTAAAATGCAATAGTTTCAACCAAGGGCAAAGTGTTGTAGCATCAAATGAGAATTAATATTCTCCAGACGCTGAAAAAGTTTGGTACAGAAGTTCAAGCAAATGTCTATAAAATATTTGGACTCTCTGTGTAAGTTCAATGTAATATAAAAGGTTGTCTCTCCCCTAAAATACCCACCAGTTTTAAAAGTTATAATTTCACTTTATGTATCAATAGGTTTCCCTTTATGGGTCAGCCAGTGCCAGGGGCTCAAACCAGTGAAGGCCAAAATCATATGCAGCAGGCAATTACACAGGTAATACAACTTGATACGGGGTTTAAACAGAAGTTTTTAATAATGATAACTAGTTTTTGGTTTTTTAATTAAATCATGATTTAATATCTTTGTCTGTATGTTTTACTGAAATTTCTAGGATGGAAGTTTAACACCTCAGATGTCTAGGCCTAATCCTCCCAATTTTGGTCCTGGTTTTGTCAGTAAGTACAGATTTAATAATTTATTGTATGCTGATGTTTCATTCTACAGTTCTGTTTTCTTTAAAATAAAATACCCATAAATGGATCCTGTCTCTCAAAAATTCATCATTTTAAAATTAAGTAATTTCATCATTACGATACCAGCTAATAAAAGGGTGCATAGTAAATGCTATTAACATTTTTTTCTGGAAGCTATCCTCAAACACCATAAGGAAAGAGGGAAACAGAACAAACAGAAAACTAGCATTATTTGGATTTGTGTGAGAATAGTAATCTACTAACTGACAGACTGCTGTGTCAAAAACCTGGTCTTTGGTTGTGTTGTAATATTCTGAGCTCAATGAGAACAACAGTCTATATTGGTGGGGGTTTTTTTATTTCAGAAGCAAAAAGTTTTGTGCACCGTCATTGTCATTTTAGCAAATACCAATAAAAGCTTTCCAGGCATTAGTTAAGCAAGACTGGCTGGGAACCACAATTGTTGAAAGCAGAAATATATAGCACTAGTATTTTGCATTCCTTGTTTCTGGTTGCCCTAGATCAATTGTAGATCCTAGTCTCTATGATGAGAAAGATTTACTAGCAGAAATTGAACCTGAGCATATGTTGGGAGAGGAAGACCACATATAGAAAAGTGTTTCTATCACTGCAAAAACTGTACTTGATATTTATGAATAAAAAACAGAAATAAACACCTTCACCTTTTCCAGAAACTGGAGTAGCAGCACTGAGTATGCAATAAGGAGCTTTTGCAATATTATCTGTATTAATTTCCGGTGAGATTTGACATGGCACTCAGTGGTGGCCTTGCTCTGGTTGCTGTGGTGGTGGTTCTGAGCACTTGAGAAAAGCTGTTTCTCATTTCAGTAGTAGTTATTCTACCTGGAACTTGTTAATATTTCAGTACTTATATTTGCACTTTCACATTGCTCCCATCTGCAGTTACTCTCCATCGTTTCCACTCAATTGTCCGTTCAGGTTATATGATTAGTTTCGCAGAATTTATCGTTGAAAGAATGGGCACCCTTTAGCTCTGTGTATTGATGTAGTTGAGCCATTAGAGTTGATGGCTGTCGCTACCACAGTGACTGTTAAAGTAGAAGGTGGTAGGGACTGGAGCACAAGGAGGACATGCTTATATTGAAATCATACTGTCATGTAGGTATCTTTATTAAACAAACTTTCTTTACAAGGAAGATCCATGCCATATTCTTCATTATCCAGCTCATTGCCACAATGCGATCAGGAGACAAATGATACCATCACCAAACCTTCTCTCTTGCCTTCTGGGCTTAGTGCAGATCAAGTGTTGTCAGACGTGATTGTTTTGCCTCAAGAAAAACATCTGAGAGCAATGGACTGCTCATAGCAGATGAGCATTTCTGATTTGTAAGAAGAGTAATGTCTCGGTTCCAGTCTAAATGAGAGTGCATTTGTTTGTGGGGAGGAAAAGGCACTGGTGCTGAAGGCCCTGTGCAGAGGACTGACAAAGTTATTTTTACAAAGACAATATCTTTCTTTCATTTCATGAATATTTGATGGATGTTTATCACTTTAATTTTTTTCTTAGAAGTAGTAATAAAAATAGATTTTATATGTACAAAACTCTTCTGCAAACACCAGAATGAATGAGGCTGTGTGTTTCCTGTAAATTTGTGTCCTTACTCCCTTAACTCTTTCTCTTTACCTGAGTACCACCAGGTTCTGTAGCTGCTTTCAAAGCTACGTTTGCTCACTGGCTAGCAAGTGCACATTTACTGGCTAGACAGCAGGCTGGTGTGTCTTGAAATTAAGGGACCATGTTAAAACTGCTTTCTCTTAATAAATGCAGTAATTTGGATGTCTGTCTCCTTTACTCAAATCACTCCAAGAGCTTAATATCTCTTGAGATAGCAAATCCTCTGTCAAATTTGACTGAATTTGACCAATGGTTTCTTAAAATAAGGGGGGAACCTGATTGTTAAACTTTTCTAAAAAGTAGGATGAGAGCTCACCCCCAGGATAAGATCATATCATACTTAATTTCCCTTCTCTCTAGATGATTCACAAAGAAAGCAATATGAGGAATGGCTGCAAGAAACACAACAACTTCTTCAAATGCAACAGAAGTACCTTGAGGAGCAAATTGGAGCACACAGAAAATCAAAAAAGGCACTCTCAGCAAAACAGCGTACAGCCAAGAAAGCTGGCCGTGAGTTCCCAGAAGAAGATGCAGAACAGCTTAAACATGTTACTGAGCAGCAAAGTATGGTCCAAAAACAGCTAGAACAGGTAATCACCTGCAATCCAAACTGATCACATGAATACTAAGCTGTCATACTGGTATGACTCTTTCCTTTAAATCTTCTAAAAGGCAAGTTGAAATGCTTAAATACAGTGGAGCTTATTTAAAGGGAGCCACTCCCTATCATATTTTGTGTGTGTAACAGCATTACTCTGGATTGCCGGTGACACTGGAGTTGTAGGAGAATATGCTATGGCAAACATTATGACAAAAAGCTGGTTTAGTACTTCAGGAAGAGGGGAAATTGCTTGGCAAAATGACTTGCAACAGAGTTCCTGGCACCATGAAAAGCATAAATGAAAGATTCAGAGGAAAGTCTTAGCATGCAGGTCTTTGTTTCAGGCTTGAATGAACCTTATAACTCAGTCTTTCTCAGGTGTCCTTACATAATTAGAGCCTCTTGGTTATATGCCAATTAAATGTTACTGTTTGAAAATCTCTTTTCATTATATCTTTAGTGTTAGTCTAGTTTTATGATCTGTCTAGTTCCTAGATGCTGATCATCAGTGTGTGTTATCTGTTATTGTATCATGGAATAATATAGGTCAAAGGGATATCTGGAGATCATCTAGTCTGCTGATCAAAGCAGAACTAGCTTCGTGGTTAAATCAGGTTGCTCAGCGCCTTGTCAGTCAAGTTTTAAGTCTCCAAGGGTAGAGATTTCCCAGCCTCTCTGGGCCCCTGTTCCAATGTGTAACCACTTTCACTGGGTTTCATTTTTCTTTCTTTATATTCAGTTGGAATTTCACTTGCTACATCTTGTAACTGTGATTATAGTAAGTGAGATTAAAGTTAAACCTGTGATAGCTTTGATAAATCTATGCTTTGGCCAATGGTATTGAATGCTGTGTTCCTCAAGACATTGTTGATAAATTATCTGGCATGATTGTCAGGATCAGCTAGACCTGCTGAACATAAAAATGCTCTAGAATTATCCTTTATTAATATGAGGGAAAAAATTGGCAGCAGGCTGCTTGGAATGAAGTCCTAAGTGATATTTGACCCTCGAGTTCTTGCTCCTGTGTTGCTTCAAGACAAAGTATGCACTGGATGGAATATTAGTTGGCTTGTCTTTTCACTATGTGGAAGAGCGATGGAGCAGATAAATTATGTCTACATCATTTCTTCCTTTTTCTTTTTTTCCCTTCCACAATGAATCACAAGTAGAATAAAATGCAAAAAAAATTCACTTTAACCAATCTTTATCATACATACGTCAGTCCGGTCTTGCAGTGGAGTTATGTTGAAGTAACAGCTGCTAATCATGACATTGCTGGCAGATTCATTTAGTGCATCGTAATTAAGGTTCTTTTATTTTTCATTTTTAAACGTAAGTTTCATATACTGCTGGTAAATGCCCTCCACTCCCCTTCAACCACTGATTTAGACTAGTCATCCACGTCCTAAACAGCACTTTGTTACATACCTAGGAGGAGCTTAAATAAGGTTTTATTAAAGTATATTTTTAAAGGAGCTTCTATTTGATGCAATTCACCACTCTTTCAAATCAGATCAAGTAATTTTTCTGTAGTCAAGCTTCTGTTAGTTTTTGAAAAGGACAAAGTCTATATATGTATATAGAGAGGAGAGAGCTCTCAAATCCCTGTGAATTGCTGGTCCTGGACACAGGCGCAGAGAAACTGGAGCTGACTTTGTGCAACACGAGATTATGTCTGACAGGGTTATTAGCTCAGGCACAGAGCCATGCAGACACTACCATATTGTCTCTGCGGCCAGGGCAGTTTAACTGCTTTGGAGTGGCACTGTGCCTGTGCTAATAAGCTCTGCCTTGTTCTCCCCTACACTGTTAAAATCACCAGGTCGATCTGTGCAGGTCGGCTCCGGTCCAGCTGGGTGTAGTCAGTACTGGTCCGTTGAGATCTCAACTAATTCCAAGTGCAGTCATGTGGCTGATCCGCCACTGCAGATCCTGGGAGGGCGTAGCGGTTTGGATGCCTCATTGTATAGGCGTACAGAGCCAACACAGGTTTAGTGCTGTGTACCCACGGAGAAGTCCTGGAGCACTGCAATGCAGATCGATCCAGTTGGTGGCTTTATGCAGTGGCACTGTTTATCTGGCGGTGTCAGTGCCAAGTCAGAGCTCATAAATCATCTTGGACCTGAGATTACTGTGTAAATAGCCTTTGGGGTGCATCTGTCCGGCATTCTGGAGCGTGTCCTGTAATATCTCTGTTATCCTGAGCTTTCCGGCTTGTCCCTTGCCCCAGATACAGGAGAGTGCTATCAAACATTTTTAATTGAGTTATGGACTTTTTCTGTCAGTGCAAACAGCAACTGGAAGTTGTGAAAGTCATAATCTAGTGAACAGAAGTGAGAGAGAGATTTTCCGTAACGTATGTATTATTAACCAGCGGATTACAAGTCCTTTTATTTTTTTAGGGAGCAGTGTAATTAGGCATCTGTTGTGTTTCCGAAACACTCTTTCTTGTCCAGTTGACACTGTCATATCCTTCCATTGGCTTCTCCTGCTTGCCTTAAAAATAAACTATTACGCTTAACTTTTAGTGTCCAAGTCGAGTTTATTTTCATCCTAAAATTTAAAATTTGCAAGCAGCGGTTGCCATGTTTGTCTGCTATGTGATGTTTGAGGATCTGCCTGTGCATAAATGGGAATCTACCTGGCTGTTTTCCTGCAAACTTTTCCTTGTCAATTACATCTTTTAAAAATTCTTGCTGATGTGTGAAGATCATCCATCTCACTGTTTCCTTTTTCCTGTCTGTTCCCAACTATTGTTGTCCTGTGCATGGATGATAAGATCTGTAGGACAAGGATCACTTTTGGTTTAGGTTTGTATATTCTCTAGCACAGTGCGGTCTTGGTATGTCATTAGAACTTTGAGGCACTGTTATTTTTTCTAAAATTTTGGGACAGATAGTCTTTCTAATGAAATAATGGCTATTTAGCCTTAAAAAAGGAGAGAAAATAAGACTGCAGAAAAGCTATTTTTGCCTGAGGTTCATTGTCTACTGAAATTATAATGGTGAGTTACATGTTTTATGCTACTTACATAGTCAGTACATGTCAGAGATGAATAATGACTTTTTTAATTTCTAGATTCGAAAGCAGCAGAAAGAGCATGCAGAACTAATTGAGGAATATCGAATCAAGCAGCAGCAGCAGCAGCAGCAGCAGCAGTGTGGAATGGCACCCCATGCTATAATGCCAGGCGTCCAGGCTCAAGCACCAATGGTTCCAGGAGGAACGTCACCAGCAATGAATCAGCAAAACTTCCCCATGGTGGCACAACAGCTCCAGCATCAGCAACATACAGTGGTAATCCCTGGGCAATCCAACCCAACCAGAATGCCAAATTTATCTGGATGGCAATCTGCAAATGCCCCTTCAAGTCATATTTCCATGAATCCAGCAAGGATGCAGCCTCCAATGACACCGTTGCCAATTACTCCTGGTACACCAGCTCCTGTGCCTGGTCCAAATGCAACTGCACAGTCAGGGCCACCACCAAGGGTGGAGTTTGAGGACAATAACCCTTTTAGTGAAAGTTTTCAAGAGCGGGAAAGAAAGGAGCGTTTACGAGAGCAACAGGAACGGCAACGCATTCAGCTTATGCAGGAGGTAGATCGACAGAGGGCTTTACAGCAGAGAATGGAACTAGAACAGCACAGTATGATAGGATCTGAATTAAATAACAAAACATCGTTGTCTCAGATACCTTTCTTTAATTCTGATCTACCTTGTGATTTCATACAAACTCCGCGACCTCTTCAGCAGTCTCCACAGCATCAACAGCAACAAATGGGGCAAATTCTGCCACAAGGTTCTGTGACCTCACCTCCTGCCACAAACTTTATGCAAAGCAGTGAGCGAAGGCCAGTGGGACCTACAACTTTTGGACCTGATGCATCTGCTGTTCCAGGTGGAGCCCCTAACTTCCATAATGTAAAACAAACTCATGGGAGTCTCCCTGGGGCTACCTTTACACAGAACCAAGTCAGGCCTGCATTTGCTTGTGCTGTACCTTCCTCTACAGTACTCAGTAGTGGTGCCCCATGTGGTTCAGACACTAGCGTGCCCCAGGCAACAAACTTCCCTGGATCAAGCCAGTCTCTCATACAGCTGTATTCTGACATAATCCCGGAAGAGAAAGGAAAAAAGAAAAGGACACGAAAAAAGAAAAAGGACGATGATGCTGAGTCAATAAAAGCCCCGTCAACTCCACATTCAGATATAACTGCACCGTCAACTCCAACTGTTTCTGATTCTACCTCCACCCCCACAGTTAACACCCCCAATGAACTTTCACGTCATCAAGATGAACAAGAGTCAGTGGAGTTAACGGGCCCATCAACATCAAACGCAGGAGAGAGCCAGACCTCTCCAGAGCTGGAATCTAAGCTCCCCAACAGCAGTCTGCCACAGAAACAGCCAAGTGTAAATACAGAGACTGAAAAGGCTAAAACAGATACACCTACCAGCATTCAAGAAGTTAAACTAGAAAAGGCAGAAACTGATCAATGCTCGGGTCAAGCTGAGCCTAAATCAGAAAATCCAAGCAGTATTAAGGTGGAAGAAGATAAGGTAACATCACAGCCTGCCTCTTCAGCTCAGAGTCCAGCACAACCAGCTAGCGTTCCAGCGGCGAAAGGGGAGTCAGGGAACGAGTTGCTGAAACACCTGCTTAAAAATAAGAAGTCTTCATCTCTTCTAAATCAGAAATCGGAGAACAGCAGCCGAACAGAAGAGGAGGCTTCTGGGGATAAGAAGTTACCAGAGAAGCAGAATCCAGCTGAAGGAATGGTGAGCCTGTTACTGGTTTTGTTATACAGTGGTCATCAACAATCAAAAGCTAGTTTGTGCCTTTACCGCGGGCATTTGTGAAAAGGTGGGGAGATAACCTGCCTGCGCAAGGGTGGAATAAACAGCTTTAAGGAATTTTTACCTCCCTTCCTGCCTTTTCTCCATGAGTAAATCAGCTGTGTTACAAAAAGAACAAATTTTAATATGACTTCATAGATCAATGTATTCAGAAATTATTAAAATGCAAAAAATAGTTTTTCTATAGATAATCATCTTAAAAAAATCTCACTTCCTAATATTTACCAAGGTTAAGGCAAGATTTTACAGTATGACTGAATTACCTACTAGTATGTTTCTGTACAGTATACGGTATGTCTGTATGCTGCTTTCTTCAGTGACTCCACCTTAGTCATGTATAGGATGACCTGTGCGCCTTTGCAGAGGCATAGGGCTGGGCTTCACACCCCTTCATCTGCACCATTTGGAGTGTTCGGTGAATGAACCAAGTCCATGCTCGTTTTTTGCCTGTGAAAATCATATATTGTCTCTAATTTTAGTAGAGACTATGCTCTAGGATTTTTATCAAAAGTGTGAAATTGTTAAATCTCCTAAAATTGCTGGATTTCTGTGTTACAGAATATTTCTCTACTTAATTTTACTTTAATGGAAGGGAGCATTAATTCTTTATATTAATGGCATTATATGATTTAATAATTTATAAGGTTCTTAAAAAGAGACCTAAAGAAAATTGCTTTCTGTGGAGGTAGGATACACTTTACACTTAGATTTGTTGGTCGTTTTATTGTAATCTTTAGTCTCTACTCAGTTTTGTTTTATGACTGCCTAAACTCTAAATACATCCTTGAAACAAAATTTAAACACATTCAAAATGAATAAAGACTGATAAAAAAGGTAATTGTGAACAGCAGGTAACTGAGGTAAGTGTTACAGATCCACAGTTAAAACATATATGACAGGAATGGGGTAGGGGTCGCGTAGACCTGTTTAAAATAATAATTCATAAAAAGAAATTGGAGTTTCTTTGGCTTGCCACTGTCTGTTGCGTTACCAAGTCCCATTCTGATTGCTTTTAAACAGTTATCCTTTTATGTGAAGAATGGCTTTGCAAATTTGTACTGAAAGTATTTAAGCAAATGGGGCAATCCAGAAGTGTTTCACAATACTGTTTTTGTTTCTAACTTCAAAATACATTTGTATTATATTGACTTACACACCTTTTTTCTGTAACCAAGCCTACCTTTCATTATGCCCTCATGAAAATCTCTCAAGGTTGCATGCACAAGTAACTTTATTTTAGGGGGTATTCAAAAGAAAATGTTTCTGATCTGTGAGTTTTTAATGATGTTTTCAGATGTCAGTGGTGTTAACAATAAGTCGTAATTCTGTGTGTAGGGACAGTACAGCAGTTACAGTTGCCAGTGAGACAGCAAAGTAAACAAACCATAAAATAGTTTGTTATCAATGAGATTTATTATACTATGCATGTTCTTTTAGACTATCATGCAGTAAATTTGAATGAACTGTGTATTAAAATGTCAAAAATTCTGCTTCACTTTCTTTTTTTATACCAGCAAACTGCGGGAAACCAGATGCAAGGTGCATTTGGGTGTAGTAACAGCCAGCTTCAGAGAACAGATGTAGGACCTGAAACCAAGAAACAGAGAAATAAGCGAACTCAGAGGACAGGAGAGAAGGCAGCTCCTCGGTCCAAGAAAAGAAAAAAAGAGGAAGAAGAAAAGCAAGCTATTTACCCTAACGCTGATACATTCATCCAGTTAAAACAGGTAGGCGTACGGATGCTGGGTAATCCATCAAGAGGACACTTGAAAGAGTGGATTTCTCGTGATGGAAATGAAGTTGATCATTAAGTTGAACTTTGAGTACAGGGTGGAGAAAATGAAAACTTCCATAAAACTAGGAAATTGAAAGTTTTGGTTTTATTTCAATTTGGAAGATCTGCTGGCATGGCAGACATTTGGTAGTCTCAAAGCCATGGAGTTCCTGGCAGCTCTGGCAGCCTCTGTGGCTGAACTGGCAGGGAGCTGGAGCTGCAGCTCCAACGGACAGAGGACCACCTTCCTTAACAGAGAGGCCTGTGTTTGACACAGTTTTCTGATAGTGGGTAAATTCCGATTATTTTTTTAAATTAGAAACCACTCTACTGATGTTTGGAGATTTGCAATGCCTCTATGCTATAGTTAAATGAATTTCTAACTTTTTTTTCTTTTAATATAGCAGCTTTCTCTTCTGCCTTTGATGGAACCAATAATTGGAGTGAGCTTTGCACACTTTCTTCCCTATGGCAGCGGCCAGCTAAATGGTGGAAATCGACTTGTAGGAAGTTTTGGTAGTGCTACTCTTGATGGGGCTTCAGATTACTACTCCCAGCTCATTTACAAGGTACGGTTTTAATCTGGATGTCTATTGTGTGCTCTCTGTGGGAAAAGAAGTTAATGACATTATTACTACTGGTTGGTAAGAGTTCCTGCCTTTTATGCAACCAGAAGAAAATAATTTTCTGTTGTTAGACTAGATAGACAGTGCAGTGGTGAAACAGTCACCATTGTTTTACACTTTGAAAGTGGAAATCAGTTCTGGAAACTGTGTTGTAAACTAATTAAAAACTACAAGTATTCCTTTTACAAATAGATGCTAAATAGTGAAAATTGTAATTACAGTTTTATGGAGCAGAAAAGGCTGAATTCTTAGTACTTTGCAAAGTCATTGAAAGCATGAAAGCATTTCTTAATGTCAATTAAATGGGAAATAGACTTTCCTCATTTGTCCACTAAGCCCTAACTAAGAACCTGAGAACTCTGAACAAAATAGACTGTTGACGAGCTAATAACCCACAGAACTTAAAACTCAGTCTCTGAGATCAGAGTGGCAATATTGGGAGAGCAGCAAGGTAGCGAACAGACAGAATCAAATTTGCTGCTTGGCTACCCTAATAAAAAAACTTCAGTAACGTATTAAAAAACAGTGGTGTTTACTCCAGCCTTACATGGCATGTAAGCTGAGAGTGTGACCTAGCAGAAATAGTTGCTGCGGTCAAAAGTGAATAAGAAGTATTAGCTTTGTAGGCATGACTGCAACAAGAACAGATACTGAACTTCTCATGTAATTTTCGTTTAAAATATGGGCAGTTAAGTAAGCCAGTGAGAAGTAGCTTGGAGTGTGAACTTGCAGTATATCTGCTTCTCCATGGTAACTGCTTCAGTGAAAGCTCATCCTGTGCTAAATGTGAGGTAGCTTCCCTTTTAGTGAAAATCGGGTAAGCTGACTTGTTTACGGTGATGGAGAGTCACTGCGGAATAGCGCTGTCAATCTTAACCTCAGACCTTTGCTTAAACTGTAGGAACTTGGGGCTCCCAAACGGTTCCTAAAAATGTTCTTTGTGCTTTTCTCTAAGTAATTTAGCTATATCTTCTTTCAGTAGTGTAATACTCCTCATGTAAAGTATTTCTCTGATAATATCATTGATACAAGAAAGGCAAAGCATTGTGTCTTTTGTGGTAGATACTTTTATGTATTTGGTCACATACTTGAGAATTAACTATCGCTACTTATCAGTGCTTCCTCTGGGTGTAAAAATATGTGAGTGGGTTACACTATCTAGTACTAGAACAAGGCAAGTTTTCACCCTGTGTTCCATGGCTTATTTACGGTTCTTTAATCTCATGCAGCAGAACAATCTGAGCAATCCTCCAACACCCCCAGCCTCTCTTCCTCCCACACCCCCTCCGGTGGCGTGCCAGAAGTTGGTAAATGGCTTTGCAACCACTGAGGAACTTGCTGGCAAGGCTGGTGTGTTAGGAGGTCACGATGGTAAGACTAATATGTATTGTTTCCGCGATAAATGAGTCAAGTTTGTAGCAAATTACAAAATAGATAGCTGGGATGCTTTTCAGTTGCTATAGTCTCCTTTTATAAAAACGGTATGCCTAGATTCTTTAAGGTTGTATTCGTTGTTATCCAGCTTTATTTTACACCAGTATAATGTCAAATGATAGCCTTTTTCCTGTTCCCTTTCAAAAACATGTTGAGAGCTAGAAGCACTCTTAAGAAATGAAAAAGAAAACCTTAAATTTTTTATGTCCGGTATAAGTGACTAACCAGTTAGTTGAGTGAGCTCAAAAGCAGTCTACCCAAAAAGTATCCTAAGCAGGCTTTGCATGTAGTCAGTATGTATTTTCTGATGCTTGTAATTTGGTCAATTAAAATTGCTTTCTATTAAATAAAACTTTATACTGCCTCTTCATAAGGACTGTTCAGTGATTAAAACCCTTTTTTCCAACCTCTTTTCCTTTGCTGTTACAAAGTTGTTGATTTTTTATTTTTTTTAAGTAAAACAAAAATCCTCTCATACTGGCAGAAGGCACACTCAAAAGCCTTCCGAGCCCTTTTTGCTCAAAATTTGCAGGTTTTTGTAAATACGGAGATTAATCGTGAACGGGCAAAAATTTTTGAACTACAAGTGGATGAGAGTGGTGTTACCATCTGCTGTAATGCCTTGGTTGTATAAGGGAGCCACCAATACCCCGATACACAGAATGTATATCAATGGAAGAGCTGTACAGATGTCTCATTGTGCTGTGCGTTTCTGTTTTTAGTTACCAAAGCTCTGGGACCAAAGCAGTTCCAGTTGCCTTTCAGACCACAAGATGATTTATTAGCAAGAGCAATGGCTCAGGGCCCTAAAACTGTGGACGTCCCTGCTTCACTTCCAACACCACCTCACAACAATCAGGAGGAGTTAAGGTAGGCTTTCCTTGACATCTTCAAAAACGTATTTGGAGCAGATTCTGTGATCTTTTAGTAGGAGATGAGACTGGGAAGGTGTGAAGAAACGAAACCCATTGTGCACAGCCGCACAGTGCAGAGAACGTAATGGGATAATTTGTCCTGGTTAACTCTTAGCATTCTGGGTGTAGAGAGCAGCATAGTGAAATAGGTGACTTCTGCCATTGCTAGACTCTACATTCTGTTAAACTGTTAAGAATTCATTACCTTGCTCTCTTGAAAGTGGAAGAAAATTATACAAATTGGTGTTTTTCCTGGAGCAGCACGGTACTGTTGCACCATGACAGTACATGACTGCTGTACCAGACAGCAGTACTCTGCAAGAGTCAGCCTGAAAACTCCCCAGCTCTACTGTTTCTGTTACTGTGTGAGAAATGCTTGCTAGACCGTGAGTCTCCCTACAAAGATCTTCCCTTTTGCCTCCCTTTCACTTGCCTAACCAAAAGTTGGGTGTCTTTGAAGCACTGAAGCCTGTGCGTGGATGAGGGGGCATGGACCGGTGAATACACTTAAACCAGAAAGTTTAAATATTAAATACTAATTTTTTACACAGGTAGATGGAACCATGGGGAACAGATAGTTCTGTGATGGAGCCTGGGCTTTGTTAGTGCCTCTGTTTTTCTTTATGTATCTTTCCCAAGAGACCACTGTGTGCGCTGGAGTATGAGATACCCAGAAGTAATGGCCTACCACGTAATTGCGTTCCATGACTAGTAGCAAGAAGCAAGTTCATTATAGCTCCCTGTCATGATTTATAACTTTGGCTTACCAAAGGTTTGTAGACCATTTCCAAAACAGCTTTTTTGGGTTTTGTTCCAGGGTTCAAGATCACTGTGAGGACAGGGACACTCCTGACAGCTTTGTTCCTTCTTCCTCTCCTGAAAGCGTGGTGGGAATGGAAATCAGTAGGTATCCAGACTTGTCGGTTGTAAAGGAGGAGAACCCAGAACCTGTACCATCTCCCATCATTCCCATCCTGCCTAGCAGTACTGGAAAAGGTGAGACTGCAGCAGAGCGAACAGTTAGAACTAGGCTTTTTTCCTCCATTCATATGTGTGTAGGATTAACATGGTGTATTTCGTTTTATTTTCAGGTTCAGAGGCCAAAAGGAATTACATAAAATCAGAACCCGGTTCAGGAGCATTACCTGGTTCTGGCTTGTTTGCTTCTCAGCTTGGACCATCCCAGAATGGTCCTAAATCTGGCCTTATATCTGTAGCAATTACCTTACATCCCACAGCTGCTGAGGTAAAAGAAATAAGCTTGTATTACCTATATAAAGTACAACAGCAGTCAGTACATTTTATATGTAGTGAATATGAAGGGGTTATAGCGTAGTACAATAAAACAGCTGTTGCAATCTTCTAATAATTTATATTACTATCTTAACTGCCTGTCTGATGAAAACAAAGGTATGTTTTTATTACTGTTTTTAGAACATTAGTAGCGTTGTAGCGGCATTCTCCAACCTGCTCCACGTCAGAATTCCCAACAGTTACGAGGTTAGTAACGCTCCAGATGTCCCATCCTCCATGGCAACCGCCAACAGTCACAGAGTGAACCCATCTATGGAGTACAGGCAACACTTACTACTTCAGGGTCCTCAGGCAGGATCCATGGGACCTGCCAGGATCGTAGGGTCTTACGGACTGAAGCAACCTAATGTGCCATTTCCTGCAAACAGCAATGGTGAGTGGGTATTAATTCTTTTAAGTTTTCAGTACCACAATTTTAACTGAGTCAGTATTAATGCATTTCAGCCTCACAAATTCATGCTCTAGAATGAAATAATTGATTCTTGTTCTAAGTAATACTTTCCTCTTCTTACGTGATCAGTACATGTGGACCTGCTCCTGATGTTGAACCATAACTTAATAGGTCTGATCCATCTCTGATTTCCATTATGTTATCTACGTCACTGTCAGTGAGGTATTTCTTCCAGTAGTTCCCAACATTATTAGGGCTTTTTGTCCAGTCTGATTTTAAATCCATCTTTCAGAGAAGTTGTTCCTATGCTGGAAAACTTGACATAGTTGTTTAAGCGTGCATTTCTATGTTGGTTTAGTTACTCATTTCTTACAGAAGAATGTATTTTTGCCTTGTTGTTCGCACAGTTGGTTTTGGTCTAGTTTAAACAATTTCCCCATCATGATATAGTTTAAAGCTTGCCTTCCATGCCCTATCCAGGAGGATGCTACTCACCTAGACCGCTGAAGAATGCTGTGACTTCTCATAAATTTGGTTTAATCTGATACAGCTTCTAACAGACTTATGTATTTTCTAGGTATAGCTGGCTATAAGGATCACAGTCAGAATATTGCAGAAGGCTCAGCCTTGAGACCTCGATGGTGCTCTCATTGCAAGGTTGTGGTTCTTGGTAGCGGTGTGCGGAAGTCCTTCAAAGACCTGCCTTTCCTTAAACAGGTACTGCAGTGGAAGTATAGTTTCTTGGATGTAATGGTGAATGAGCAAACGAAGGCAACAAAGACCGATACTTGTCATGCCGACTGATACCACTTCCACGTTTCTTTGTAGTCTCCCTTCTATGTGTGTCCTAACTCAGGATGGGACATTCAAGCACATTTGTAGGACAAATAGAAATGTCAAAGTTATTACTTATATAAAATTAATTTCAGTAAATTTCATAAAATCGGTCCCATATATGGCAGCTTCCTAAATTCTGCTGCTAACCTCCTTCCATGACCACTTCAGGGACCCCAATTCAAAAAGAGCTTATTTGTCAGGCAGTGCCATATTGCCATGTCAGGAAGTATTGTAAGAGCAAGAACACTCGTACTTTTTTTGAGCAGGAATCAGATTTCAGTCTCAGTCTCTCATATTTACATTGGGAACTGTCATTCATTCAAAAAGTACCATTGCTCTTTCAGTGAGATTGAGATAACTGTGCAACGAAGGTATATAGTCAAAATTTATAGACAAAAGTGATGGCTTCATGTAGTCAGAAAAGCACTGAATTCCCAGTAATGTTTTGCAGATGGATCAGTAGATAAAACAGTATGATCTGTCTTTGATTAGGCTGAAATGAGACGTTCTTTTGCCATCTAAAGATAAAAGAAAATGGATTTTACTTCGCAAGTGTCCCTATGGAGCAGATGGTTGCATGGTATAGAAGGCTTTATTTTGATTGTTAAACTTCTGTTAAAGGCAAGAAATGCTGGAGAACAAGGTTGTAGGTGGTGGTAACGTTAGATGTCAAATAATCAAGTATTTATATCACAGTATCACTCATTATTTCACAAATGTTCTACAAATGAAGAGTTTCTAGCCAGATTGGAAGACTTGTTTCATTACACTTATTATGTGAAGAATGGTATTAAAATGCACTTCTGATAATCTTCCGTGTTTGATTCCCAGGATTCCCAGGAGGGCTCTGATAAAATGAAGGACATTGTTTTCTGTAGCAACAACTGCTTTGTTCTTTATTCAGCAGCCGTGCAAGCAAAAAACTCAGAGAACAAAGTAAGTGTCAAATGCTGGTGGACCCTAGTGAGCAGAAATTATTGCAGCTATTTTTTGAAGAACAGAAAGGGGGTGAGGGGGAAGTTTGCACTTCATTTTAGAGGTTTATAAATGAATTGCTCTATATTTAGACGTTGAGATTCTAAACCAGCAGCATGAAGTAAAATTCATATTTGCAGAACTTTCTGTCTGACAGCGATGCATGGCAGAACAGTAGCCACCTTTTGCTGTCCTCACAGGCTTTAAAGATGCAGTCTCAAAACAGTAGTCATTTAAGTTCTCTGGGCATTGTACAAAACAATAGATACACCTTTAAGGGCTATATTCTGCATTTTGATTTGGCTTATACAGTAAAAAAAAAAAAAAATTACAGCTGTGCAAATAATAACAGCAAGTTTGCAAAACCACTTTTATTTGTTCAGTGTAACTGGAAGAATACAATCCTATTCCGTTACTTTATTTGGGCAAAGCTGCCATTTTAAAGCATTAATTATCAAAACACTAGTGAAGAGCCTGCTAACTGACGGTGACAAGGAAAAAGAGGTTCTAATTACTGGAGAAAGACATTTTAAGAGATTTGTTCAACTCAAAGTGGAATTAGGCCAGGGATTTTTCTCAGGTGGTCCCGAATAGTGTGCTGTAGTTCTCTACCTACAGACACTGCGAGGGGTATATGACACCTTAGAGAAACGCAGCACTTCCACACAGGGCGTTGTTTCTTGCTATGTCCAGGTTCATTCAGTTTCAAAGGAAGATAAATTTCTCTCTGTTTGTTTAATCATTAAAAGTGGGATAGTCTTCATTCAAGACTAAATGATCCTGCTAAGTTTATTTTCTCACAGATAAATTTTTTTGAGTACTTCTTTTAACTAGCTTGGTTTCTGCTTTTTCCAGTTCAAATGTACCTTTTTTCCCCTAAACCAGCGGACAGAACAGGCCATGTGCTTCATGTATTACCCAATTCATGCTTTCTCATAGTCCTGTATGTACTGTAGAATTTGCAGCCTTCCTTCAAATGCATCCTACTTACTTTTTCAGAAGAAATTTTAAAAAAAAAACAAAACCAAAACAAACCTGGAGGAGAACATAAATGTGTGTACATCCACATCCTTTTAGTGTCCCATGTAGCTCATTTTCACTAGTATTTAAACAGGGTAACATTGCTGCACAAGTGCCTCAGCATGTACATAATTAAGCTAATTAAATGTCATGTTCAGCCTGTTGATGCTTTCGTTTACTCTTTCAAGATTAATCATACAAACCGCATTTAAGCACTTTTTAATCTAAACTTGCTTTGTTGTTCTTGTTTTCTCTCCTTTTTTTTTTTTTTTAACAGATCTCTGCAGGTATAATTCTTGTTTCTGTGACTGAATAGTTAAGTCCTCAAGGTGTATCTAATCTAGAGCACTGTAGGAATTTCCTCCTCACTTGTTTCCAGGAAAAATATGTGGCATTAAGTCCAAATCTTCCCCTTCTACCAAATAACAAGATTCTTACTCTTCAAATTAATTCTGTGACCCATATTTTCAGGTTATTTTGCGTTGTAACAAAACTTTCTAAAAATACCTAAGAACTAAATCTGTCAGTTAGCTCGTCTAGGGCAATTGAGTAATTTTTCATTCAAAACCTGGACAAAGGATTGTTTGTGCTTCCTCTTCTGTATTAAAGGGCACCACGTCCTAGGTTGACTGGGAGAACTTTTGTGCTCCGTATGCCCGCACAAGCTGTGGTAACACGGGTCAGGGTAACTTCCATCTTTCTGTTGCTGCATCATGATTTTAGGCATCCTGAGTAGCCTCTTCCGTACTGACCTGACAATGTTTTCAAGATACATTTAATGGTTAACGGTTTGGGATTTTTTTCTTAAGAGTTTTCTGTTGATTTCGCAGGAATCAGTTCCATCTTTGCCGCAGTCGCCGATGAAGGAGAGGCCGCCTAAAGCATTCCATCAGTACAGCAACAACATCTCCACTTTGGACGTCCACTGTCTGCCTCAGCTGCAGGAAAAAGTTTCTCCACCATCATCACCCCCCATCATGTTCCCCCCTGCATTTGAAGCAGCCAAGGTAGAGGCAAAACCAGATGAGCTTAAGGTAACAGTGAAACTAAAACCTCGGTTAAAAGCAATACACAGTAGTCTTGATGACTGTCGGCCTCCAAGTAAGAAATGGAAAGGAATGAAATGGAAAAAGTGGAGCATTCAGATTGTGATTCCTAAAGGATCATTCAAACCTCCTTGTGAAGAAGAAATAGACGAATTTCTTAAAAAACTGGGCACAACCCTTAAACCAGATCCTGTGCCTAAAGACTACAGGAAGTGTTGCTTCTGTCACGAGGAAGGTGATGGATTAACTGATGGACCAGCAAGGCTTCTTAACCTGGATTTAGACCTTTGGGTCCATTTGAACTGTGCTCTTTGGTCTACAGAAGTCTACGAGACACAAGCTGGTGCCTTAATAAATGTGGAACTAGCACTGCGAAGAGGCTTGCAAATGAAATGCATGTTTTGTCACAAAATGGGTGCCACCAGCAGTTGTCACAGGTTAAGGTGCACCAATATTTATCACTTTACCTGTGCCATTAAAGCACAATGCATGTTTTTTAAAGACAAGACCATGCTTTGCCCCATGCACAAACCAAAGGGAACTCATGAGCAAGAACTTAGTTACTTTGCAGTCTTCAGGAGGGTCTACGTTCAGCGTGATGAAGTGCGGCAGATCGCTAGCATCGTTCAGCGAGGAGAACGTGACCACACTTTCCGTGTGGGAAGCCTGATTTTCCATGCCGTTGGTCAGCTGCTGCCACAGCAGATGCAGGCCTTCCACTCCTCAAAAGCACTCTTCCCCGTGGGTTACGAGGCCAGCCGGTTGTACTGGAGCATGAGATACGCAAACAGACGCTGTCGCTATCTCTGTTCGATTGAGGAGAAGGATGGGCTTCCATTATTTGTCATCAAGGTTGTGGAGCAAGGCCACGAAGATCTGGTCCTTACTGACACAACACCAAAAGGTAAATTTTGTGAACTAAGATCATGACTTTTGTGGGTTTGCCATTTGTTTTGTTACTACTGATACCTGTGGTATGATAAATGTTTCAAATAAATGTTGCAGACACTGTTCTAATGTAACGTTTATACTGAGCTTCCAGGGCCCGTTTTTAATATCATGCTATGAAGACTGAGGACACCTTTGAAGAAATTGTAGTAGCTGCAAATAAGAAGACTTGATACAGGTTCACAGGGGAGACCCAAGACTGAGTATTGAAAATGAATTAAAATAGTAGGAATGTCAGCGTAGGTTTCCTTTCATGAAAAGTGACTTTGTTTAAATACGATACTATTACTCAGTTATCTTCACATCAGCTGTGCTGAAGTTAGTAAGAATAAAAAGACGGTTGAGTTGACCACGTTGCTCTCAGGGCAGGTAACGTTGCCTCTGGCAGGGTGAAGAAGAATACATTAGACCATAAACGTATGGGCAGGTCTTAGGAACACGGCACGTGAATGTGCACGTGGCCTGTAATGCTCTGGGTCTTAACCCCTTCGTGCTGCGGGTGCTGATACGCTCAGCCTCGCTCTCTCCAGTCAAACCACTGCCGGGGGAATTGCCCACATAGAACTGAGAGCTGACTATAATCAATCAGTGGAAATAGAATATATAGTTTATTTTCAGAAAATTCTACTTTGTGCAGGTTTTCTCAGGAGAATCTGTCTGTTATTGTTGTCAGAGGACTGAAAGTTTCCATGCTGTGAATACTAAAAGCTTCGTTGCCGAGAATCAAGGGTGCAGTAGAAGCGTCGTGCTTGTTTGGGATTTGTTCAGGAAAAAACAACAACTCGCCAAGTGGTTCTGCGCTTCACTCTTTAAACACTGGCCTGTTTGTGTATGCAACCAACAACAAAATGCTGTTTCAGTATGGGTCTCTGGTTCCTGATATCCTCAGGCATTCATTTTAAAACCAGTACAATAGACTTTCATTTTTTTGATCACTGTAATTCTTTCCCGTATGGTTGTGTAGGTGTGTGGGATAAAATCTTGGAGCCCGTTGCTTCTGTTAGAAAAGAATCTGAAATGCTCCAGCTGTTTCCCGGCTATTTGAAGGGTGAAGACCTCTTTGGTTTGACAGTCTCTGCAGTGGCCAGGATTGCTGAATCGGTGAGTCTTCACCATCCCAGGTCCTGCTGGATCACCCCAAATTGTCGGATCTCTCATATACGCATGAGAAGGGGAGCAGGAAGCAGTGTGGCAAAGTAAATATTTGGTTACACATGATTAACATATAATTACTTGCATCTTTTTTTTTTTTTTCTTTTTGTCTGTTTTTTTTTTTTGCAGCTGCCAGGGGTTGAGGCCTGTGAGAACTACACTTTCCGCTATGGCCGAAACCCCTTAATGGAGCTCCCTCTTGCTATCAACCCCACGGGCTGTGCCCGTGCCGAGCCTAAAATGAGTACCCATGTCAAGAGGTTTGTGTTAAGGTATTTTGTTTTAATTTCACATAGTACAGCCCAGGGTTTATAGGCTGCTTAGGGTTATTTGTGCTTTCGTCTGCTGCTTACAAACCCTGTCGTCTTTGGCTGTGTATGTGCATGCCCAAATCAAAGGAATTGCTTTGTTGTCTATGCTAGCTGGCTTTAAGTGTCTGTATGTCTGAAAGAATTTTTAAGGGGTTTTGTGGCTCTTTTCAGAGAAATCTTCAGTTTTTCTTGTATTCTTTCCTGTTATATGCCCAATTCCTACAGGCCTCACACCTTGAATAGCACCAGCACATCGAAGTCATTTCAGAGCACAGTTACGGGAGAACTGAACGCGCCTTACAGTAAGCAGTTCGTCCATTCCAAGTCCTCTCAGTACCGCAAAATGAAAACTGAATGGAAGTCCAACGTGTATCTAGCTCGCTCTCGTATTCAGGTCCGTTCTCATTTTAGGAAATGTATATTTAAAAAATGTACTTACACTTTTATTTCTATCTATTTTATATATAAATTTTATATTTTTATATATTTTATCTATAAATATTTATATAAAATTTCTATTAAAAAATTGGAACTAAAGCTATTGCAAAATTCCTTCAAGTCTCGTCCCAAAATGGGCAATTTTTGTGTGGCAAGTCACTTCTATAGATTTATCTTAAGTGAGATTTCTTTCTAATTGTTGTAAATATCTTAAAAATTCATTTGTTACAGTCATCTAGAAAAAAATTTATTTCAAGTTTTGGGTGGTTTTTTTTTTTAGCATATTTCTCAAAAACTTAGTAAAACTTAATAAAAATACAAATATACAGTGGAAGTATGACATGCTCAGACCAAGCTGAGTAAAGCGGTATGAGACGCGCATGAAGAGTTCAATACTTGTTTGCATTTGTAAGAAATTCGTCGCTTTATGTAATTCTGTTGGTGGTTTGCTCCACAGACTATTTAGCAAAAGCTTTGCAATTAATCTCGCTGTGTATGAACACAGTTGTTGTTTATTTTCAGTTGGACTTAACTGTGCTGTTGTGTTCCTGTTAGGTTTCTCCGTTCTAGTAAGGCCCACTTTATTTTTCAGTGACTTGATAATCTTTACCCAGTCAGGTGTCAGAGGTATCAGAGAAGCTTTCTCACCTAGACAGAAGCCAAGTACGTTTTCTTGCATCTTAAAAATTCAATGTAAAGCTGGGTTCTGCATCTCGGCTGTTACACCACCAGTTACTTGTCTGTGCTGCTTCATTCTTTCCGAGTTGTTTATTTTTCACATGATTTTCTGCAGGAACGGTTTTGGGGCACGGTGAGGAACACAGTGTAAATGTAAAGTTATTACAGAATTCTAAATCACAACGTATTTTTTTGTAGGGCCTGGGCTTATACGCTGCTAGAGACATTGAAAAGCACACTATGGTCATTGAATATATTGGAACTATTATCCGGAATGAGGTAGCAAACAGGAAGGAGAAGCTTTATGAATCTCAGGTATGGGTCGTGTTCGTTCACGGCTTCTTTCCTCTTCCCCTTTCAGACGCTCATACACCAAAACAAATGCTGTTCTTCTATTTGATGAATTCAGGTCCCCTGATTTCTGTTTTCTGCTGTGCTATAAATGCCGTAGGCTAAAAATATAACCAGAGGAGTCTACAGTGTTTCTTATCAAAGGATCAGAATATTTAAATGTTTAATAAATCTCACAGCACCCTGGCCAGGTAGGTAATACATATCTTAGGTCCCGGAGGACAGAGAGCGCTCTGACAGAGATGTCAGAACCTCAGTTTTTAATGAGAACTTCTTTAAACGTAAAGCAACTTCCATTGCGTAACTCAGTGGTATTGTAACAGTTAGTACGTATTTGTGAAGCACTTCGAGATCCTCGATGAAAGGCAGTACAGAAGCTGTTACGGAAGTATTAATTCGCCAGAGATGTATGTTCATGACCCATCCATTCCCTCACAAACCAGTGAGGGTAAGGGCAGTATGGGACTCGCGCATTCCCTCGTGAGCCAGCGGGCAGTGTCTGATCCTGAATGCAGGAGGACACTCGGAGGTAACCCGCGTTGCTGCTTCGTTTTAATCACTGGCAATTACGTAAAATCTACAAGAGTCTTTTTTCCAATTCTGTTTTTCAGAATCGCGGCGTGTACATGTTCCGCATTGACAATGACCACGTCATCGATGCCACCCTGACGGGAGGTCCTGCAAGGTGGGTGGCTCTGGAGAGATCTCTGACCTCGTTCTGGCGAGTCATCCGCGTTCCCCGGCCTGGGGCTGTTTGTGAGGGCCTCAAGTTTGTGGTTTTCTCAATGGTTTTTGTTCTCTGGGCTGGTACATTCAGTCTTCGGACTGTTCCGTTGAAATAATGTTGTCTTTTTCATTAGCTTCGCTCCTCTATGATTATGTTTCATGGCAGCTATGAAGAACGAATGGAAATTCTTTTTAACGCTTGATTTTTTTGACATTTTCTAGGTAAAGAAACAAGTACAGAGTAATATAGTTGTATCTGGACAGTCAGTGCGCCCCTGAAGCTAAGGTCATTGTAAGGTTTGGTTTCGATTTGCCTCAAGGGATGCATTTTCTTAAAAGGTTACCTTTTTCAAACTCTGTTCTCCTAGGTATATCAACCATTCGTGTGCACCTAACTGCGTGGCTGAGGTGGTAACTTTTGAGAGAGGACACAAAATTATCATTAGCTCCAGCAGGAGAATCCAGAAAGGGGAGGAGGTAGGGCCTTCTCTTTTGCTTTTCCTTACCTGTTGCTGCTTGCGTTCATTTCTCGATACTTAGGGGATTTCTACGGCGAGTAGCACAACTTGTTTGTGCTAGGCTGGGGGAGAGCGACATTTCCCTTCCCCTCTTCCCTTTTCAGTCTCGCCGGTTCCTACCAGTGCAACCTCTAGCGTATTTTGCTGTTTAACCTGGAGGTACAAGGAAAGCCGTGGTAAATCCCACTCGGTCCGTAACCATTCTCCTGCATCTTCTTCCAGCTTTGCTATGACTATAAGTTTGATTTTGAAGATGACCAGCACAAGATTCCATGTCACTGTGGAGCTGTAAACTGCCGAAAGTGGATGAACTAGAATGCATTCCTTGCTGTCTTTGAGGGTTGCTTGTCCCTAGGAAGAAGTGATTCACATTTTGATTTTGTCGACGGAAAATTGTTGCCTTTTTGAAGGGGAAAAAAATGAAAAAAATCACTTCTGGAAGTACAGATTTCTACTCAAGTATTTAAAAAGGAAAAAAAAAAAAAAGAAAAAAAACCCAAACCACAAGCGCCAGAAGCAAGCCGGCAAAATCTGAAGCGAACTTTCCAGACGCATGGAGGTTAAACTGAATTAACAGAATGGTCCAGCACTTTTGTTTTTGAGCTCACTAAGGAGAAACTGTTTAACTTGGGCAAAGAACTGATGGCTGACCTGCGGGAGTGCAGGTGGGCATATATGAATGTAAGACTGAAATCACCAGCGAAAGGGAGAAGTCCAAAGTGCTGGCCACAGCCTTATTTGATAAAGGGGCAGGCCCTCTAATTAAAGAAAAATTTTAAATAAAAGTAGACACCACTGAACAAGGAATGTACTGAAACGACTTCCTTAGGGATAGAGCTAAGGGAAAAAATAACTTGCACTAAAATACATTTAAATACTTGATTCCATGAGTCAGTTTATTGTAGTTTTTGATTTCTGTAAAATAAGAGAACCTTTTTGTATTTATTATTGAATAAGTGAATGAAGCTATTTTTAAAAAGAAAGTTAGAAGAAAGCCAAGCTGCTGCTGTTACCTGCAGAACTAACAAACTCTGTTACTTTGTACAAAAGTGTAAATATTTTGAGAAAAAAAAAATACAGTATAAAAATAGTTATTGACCAAATGCTACCAGACTCTGCAGCAGTTCGGGTGCTTATTATAAAACGTCAATAGGGATGTTACAATATGATCTCACGTATTCACAGACACGCGATTACGCCTCCGGAATAACCAAAATCTCAGTTTAAAGAGAGAGGGGGTTTTATGTTGAAAGCAGTCTCAACTGTGGTCTTAGGAGAATTTTTTTAAGTAAACCTTAAGCCTGGTAAGGGCCTGTATATTACAACTCTGACTTTTGTAGATGTTTGGGTAATTTAGATTAATTTTATTTGTATTATATTGTTGCATCCCTATTTCTTAAGTCAGGTTTTTTGTGCTTACAATTTGTGATAACTGTGAATAACTGCTAAAACCACCCAAAATAGAGGCTGGACGTTGGTTTTCTTTCTTCAGCAAAAGTAGTCAAGATTAGGTGACTGTTCAGCCTACATTAAATCATGTAAACAGCATAGAATCATGTAGTTGGAGCTTAAGTCTGATATGATAGCCTTCTTAAAAGGAAAACAAGGAAAAAAATTAGATGTAATGTGCTTGCAGCTGCAGGACTCTGGCAATAGGGGTTTGGAAAATGTAATTTAAAGATGTGTTTGTATGGATTGTTTTTGTTTACATTTCTTTAAAAAAATAAACACTGTTTTGTGTTTGCTTGTAGAAATTTAATCAGCATTTTGAACCAGGTTAGCTTTTTATTTTGTACTTAAAATTCTGGTACTGACACTTCACAGGCTAAATATAAAAAAAAAAAAATGAAGTTTTTTTTTTTTGTGTGCACAATTAAAGTGGACTGTAAACTGTTGGTATATTCAGTAATACAGTTCTGAACTTGTAATGTATATGGCATGATGTATTTTTATCTTACAGAATAAATCAATTGTATATATTTTTCTCTTGATAAATAGCTGTATGAAATTGTTTCTTGAATATTTTTCTTCTCTTGTACAATATTCCAACATCCTACCAGTATTTGTCCTACAGTTTTTTCTGTTCTGTATAATAGTATCTAATGTTGGCAAAAAAAATACAAAAACAACACAAAAAAAAGAATTTTTTGAAGTATACAGAGTGTTATGGGTTTTGGAATTTGTGGAAACAGATTTAGAAGATCAGCATTTACAAATAAAAATATTTTACATCTATAAATTACATCCTCCGGTTTTCATTTGAGGTGTCTGTTTTCGACTTCTTTCAGGATTTCAGTGTCTGCTTCCATCAGCGAGAAGCGTTTGCGTTCCCCTCTTCTCCAATGCAAGCTGCACCCTGAATTGTACACTGTTACCATGTCCTCAGCACCCACCAGATACCATTCCCTGCAATCATGTTCTCCCCAGAAAATCTACAAAAGATGCAAAAAAAAAAAAAAAGAGGAAATACTATATTCTGCTTGTGCTGGCTTTGGCTGGGATCGAGTTAATTTTCTTCACAGTAGCTAGCATGGGCTATGGTTTGGATTTGTGCTGGAAACAGTGTTGATAATTCAGGGATGTTGTCATTATTGCTGAGCAGTGCTTACACAGAGTCAAGGCCTTTTCTGCTCCTCACCCCACCCCACCAGCGAGGAGGCTGGGGGTGCACAAGAAGTTGGGAGGGGACACAGCTGGGACAGCTGACCCCAACTGACCAAAGGGATATTCCATACCATATGACGTCATGCTCAGCCTATAAAGCTGGGGGAAGAAGAGGGAAGGGGGGACATTCGGAGTGATGGCGTTTGTCTTCCCAAGTAACAGTTACGCATGCTGGAGCCCTGCTTTCCTGGCGATGGCTGAACATCCACTGGCCGATGGGAAGTGGTGAATGAATTCCTTGTTTTGCTTTGCTTGTGTGTGCAGCTTTTGCTTTACCTATTAAACTGTCTTTGTCTCAGCCCATGAGTTTTCTCACTTTCACCCTTCCAATTCTCTCCGCCATCCCACCTGGGGGGATGAGCAAGGGGCTGTGTGGGGTTAAACCATGACACTGCTGCAGTGAGCTTGCCCGACACCAGAGACATTTCTATTGAGACCTCAGTACCAGGTCAAGGCTAAAAAAGGGCTCCAAGATCTATTGCAGAGAAGTGGGAACCAGCCAGGCCAAAGCTGTTCTCGAGTGTTACTTACTGCTGTCAGGCACTCTGGCTGCTGGAAGGCAAAGCTGCCTGCCCAGGGCCCAAGCACGTCTGGTGTTGGCGTTCAGGCTGAGCCTAAGGCGGGTGGTGAGCTCGCAGCACAGCCCAGGGCTTGGCTGCTGGACCAGCGGCTGGTTGGGCACCTTGTGTGGAGCTGCGCTTCGCTCCTGCATGCCCACCTCGGCCCTGGCCCACGTACACGGGTTAGCGCAGGGCAGGCCAGCCTCAGAAACATGAGAGAAATGAGCCACGAAGCTGCTGTCGGCCACACTCGCTACCAACTCCGTGAGTCATTGAGAAGAAAATATTTGACAGAGAGAGAGGCTAAAAAAGCAGTCCCAGGCACAGTTTCTTTACAAATAATAAATTCTCAGTAGGACAATGGCAAACTGAGCGCTGCGACAGCTTGCTTATAACCCGCGATCAGGCTTCTCCTCCTGTGCTTCCTGGTCAGCCAAATTCCAAAGGGTCAGCTGTGAGCAGTCACTCAAATACAGGAAGAAAACTCTGAATTTCCACCTCATCGCAGGCAGCCCACGCGGGGCCTAGCTGAGAACAATCAACTGACTGAGGACTGGGGGTTCACAGAAAAGATTTCTAACCCTCGCTTGTTCCAATTTTGCACGTGATGACCTGGCTGCGCGGCCGCAGCACGGAGCAGATACGGCTTTGGCCAAAAATCGGTCACCGCAGAAACAACTGACGCCGTCCAAAATGCCATCGCCTCCATCTGTTCCCAGAAACTGGCACTGGTGCCTAGGTCCCGGCAGTGGCTGGGCACGCGGAGGCAGCCAGCCCGGCCCCACGAATTCTGCCTGAAGGCACAGGCCCACGCGCACAGCGCTGCAAACATGGGTATCGCTAACTTAAAAAAATTTAAAAAAAAAAAAAAAAGGGTGTACTACTTATATAAGAGTGAGGTAGAATATTTATCTTCTTTACATTAGGGAACAATCCAGCTGCAACTCGGTGGTCCATCAATTCTACATTCTTGTCTGTTACTGCAGGCTTAAAGACCGCGTGTATTGAGCTGTTCTTGACAGCAGCCTCCAAATCTCCTCACCGGGAGCAAAAGGTCAAAAATTCGCTGTGGCAGCAGATGCAGACCATAAATAAAGCAAGCTTCTGCTTTGCCTGTTTGAGGATTTGTTCATTTTTTAATTTTTTTTTAAAAAAGACAACATAAAGGCCACAGAAAAAAAGGCAGAGCAAGGCTACTGCACAGCCAACTGGACAGCCAAAACAAGTGTCACGGCCTACAGGAAAGCCCGGCACACAGCTGGGAGCAGCTGTCCCAGCACCTGCTGCTGCTGCGCACTCACTCGTGGGAGCAGTCGAGGTTAATCACACAGGCATAAACGAAGCTGCAGCCCATCCTTTCACCCCCAGCAAGGACTGGAATTAATTTCACACACCACAGCCACCCAGGCGTCCCCCCGAGGAAGCCGGTATTTGCGTAAGGACAGGCAGGACAAACCCGCTCTCGCGCTGCCGGCACGCTGCGCCAGCTGGTTTTACGCCGCCCTGGCTGCCGCTGAAAGGGTTCGGCTGGAGGCCGCTGTGAGCTGACAGCCTGTGAATCTCTCCCAGCCCCAAAGGCCGGGCAGCCCCACACGGCCCTGCAACAGCGATCTGGGAACCGACTTCAGGACTCTGGGTGCCTCTACAAGGGCCGCCTGACCCAGCGAGGCGCGCAGCACGGGCCTCAGCTGACCTACGGCTGCGGAAGGGGGCTGGCGTTGTTTTTAGAGACTTCTTGGTAGGAAGGAACTTGGCTGGTGTCAAACTTAATTATTCCCATTGTAACGCTTTATCTGGAAGAACTTTCACTTCAGACTATTGTTCTGGTTTACAATTAAAACCTACTTACCTGGTTCCTCCCCACCCGTGACTCACTGCTTCCGCAACTGATGAAGGAGGCAAGGGACCGCTCTTACCTGCGCGTTTTCTTCCTCTTGCTTTTCTCTCTTGCTTTTTCTTTTCTCCTCCCAGGGTGACCGCCCTGGCAGACGGCTGAAGGACCAAACGCAATCTGTCACAAGTGAATCTCTCCTCTTTGCAGGAAGACGTGGGTCTATAATTACTCCAACATTATCGTTATTTGCCTCACGCTGCCCAAAATGTCAATTACTGGATGCCGAGTATTTGTGCAGTTGGAAAATGTTGCTGCTGCCTAAGCGAAAGGGCAAGGCTGTCCTGGCGCTGCCGACGTTTGAACTGCACGCTTCCCAGGGAAGGCAGGTCGCTGCGGCGTGATAAACAAGGCCAACGTTGCTAAGAAAAAACACGCTGGGTAAGAACAGCTTTTCTCTTCTGCAGCAGCTTCCACGCACTGAAGCAGCATCCAGGGCTGAGGCAGGAAGTCAAAGAAAGGTAAATAGTGAAATAAATGAACTTGGGAAGGGAAACAAGAGGGAAAAAAGCGAAGACAGAAATTATCTGTCAAACCTTCCAAGACGTGAGAGAGGGAGAAAGAGCCAGCTGTGAAGAAAAGGGAGTGAAAACAAGGGAAGACCCAAATTGTGTGACCATTGGTTTGCATCAGTCTCTAAGTTGGTGCTTTCTGGTCCAGCAGCTACAAAGAGTAAGGCCATACAGATTAATAAAAAAATGATACTTTATTTTAAATGCAGCTACTGTCATGAGTCATCAAAATAGACTTTGTAATAGTTACTTTGTTTTAAATATGAGGTGACAAATGACAGCTAAGAATTTAAACTATATGAGATGTCCTAAAATTGTAAATTAAAAGAACTAAATTTAAATATTACAAATGGTAATTTTCAGAAGATAAAAGGGAATAAAAATATTTTCCAGAAAAAAGTAAAATAATTTGGCCAGTAAAACCACACTAAAAACGTAAATTAATGAGATACTGCACATGAAATACTTGAAGAGGACTCCTTTCTGTCATTGTCATTTAAAAGATCCACAAAGCTAAAATCTCACAATTTAAATTACATTGCTCTAATAATTTCTCTTACTTAAAAACAGTTCAATAATCCAGGATAATCCAAGGAACCGCTGATAAATTGCACTTCTGCATGTTGTTCTGCAGCGGGGCTGCTGCTACATCTGACCAGGGACCGGTGACCACCTGGACCTTCTCATGCAGACAGCTCTTCATAGCAGAGTATTTCTAAAGGGTCCTTGCAATGGTTGTGCCGGGCGTAGCAGCTAAGGGCTCCTCGCAAAGCCCTCCAGAATGACTTAAAATCATGGCTGAAGGGGAATCAGGTCTTGGCTTAACACTTCGCAGCCGCATCCTCGCTGTCTCAGCTCTCAAAATGCCACTGTTGAGGAAGGGACCCATCACAGATGGCCATGGTCACGTACCCTTTGTGGCTCAGTGGATCTACCACCTTCATGCACTGCCCCACGGAGACCTGGTAGAGGCGGTTGGTTTTCTAGAGGAGAGAGAAAGCCAGATGGGATTTATTTATTAAAACTTCTGTTCCACTCCACTGTCAAACTGAAGCCAAAACTGATGCTTAAGGGGAGGGGATGCTCCTTTCTGACAGATGAGCCTTTCAGCACCCTCTCTGACACACCGGACCCACAGCAGCACCATTTAAAAGCCGGAGTACAGCACACCCCGTAACGACGTTCAGACCTTGAAACGAAGGCTCCCACATCCTTACAGGGACCCAGTTTGGATTTTGTTGACACCATAGTGTCTTAATGAGGCGGAGGGACGATCGAAGCCGTTCCCCAGCACTCAGCAAAGAGGGAGCCCACAAGGCTACAGTGCAGCACAGCCAGGTCCCTGCTCTGCACCCGGCCAAGCCTTAGCAATGCCACTGCCCTCAGCGCCCACGTGCCGGGGAGCTGCCACACAGCGTGACAGGCCTCTCGTGCGTGGGGGGTCCCAGTAACTGGGGCAAGGCCAAAGCCTAGTCAAGTGCGAGAAGGAAACATTCTTCTCCTCTTTTTTTTCCCCCAGAGGACCCTGTCATCTCCCCCCACTAACAGCTTGTTGCCGCTGCTTTGGGCACTTTGGGGGCCCCTTTTCTGTCTGGAAAGGGCGCTCTGCACAGCCTCAGCAGCTCCCATGGGCAGCAACCTCCTGCTCTCCTGCATCGAGGGAGCAGACACATGAGAACAGCCGCAGCGGGCTCTGTGTCACTGCTTATGGCCATAAACAGATGCCCAGTGAAGCAGGAGAACGCGGCAAGAATACACAACACTCCTCCAGAATACCCCCCCAGTCTGAGTCTCGTACTGTAACCGACAGTGCACAGTTGGCCTTTCTCTGTACCAGTGACTCACACACCTGAAGTATTTCCCCTTGCTCCCACAAGTCTTCACTTATCTAAAGAGTCCCAGCCTGCTCACATATTCCTCCTGTGAAAGGTGTCCCACACCTTCGATTTGCCCTGCCACCCATCTCTGAACCTGCTCCAGCCCTTATTTAGCCTTTCTGAGAGGAGGCAACCAGCACGGGCAGTACAGGCAAACTACAATGGTGTGATGACATTCTTCGGCTTTAGTTCCTATTCCTTTCCCAACCAATCCTAATATTTGATTCGCTTCCTTTTGTCGTTGATCATTAACAAGCACCAGTCTGACACTGCTACAGAGCCACCTCCCGCACCCCCAGTGGCAATGGCCAGCTCAAAGCCCGCGTTTCACACATGAAGCCCAGATTCTCCTCCACCACCACCACCACAGGTATCACCTAACAGTTACATGCATTGAATTTCAACAGCCGTTCTCTCAGTCTTATAAAATCTTTGTCCGCTAACTCAAGCTGAAGAACCCTGAATAATCTCTTAGCAGCAGCAGAATTTTTCAGCTCACTGCTCCCACCACCATTTGCAGCTGTGGCTGTGGCACTGCTGGTGCAAGCATCAGACACACACAACCCTGGGCTCCCGTGGTATCTGCCTCTGTATCTCCAAACCATCCTGGACTGCAACAGCCTTCCTTATGTGACTCCACTTAAGAACTCGCGCTGCCAGCGAGCATCATGGTATGAACACAAGACAGTTCAGGCAGAGCTGTCCTGGAAGCACAACAGGCAGTTCTGGCAGCGCCCTCCTCTTTGTTCAACGATGTTTGTACTACGGACTCACTGCTATGCTGAGGGCATGTGAGGGGGCTGCCTCTGAGTTAATACCCAGGAGCCAAATCTCATGTGTGTGCAGCACTAGCTCAGTTCTGTGAAATCGGCCACTCCAGACTCTAAACGATTAAACTGTCGAGATGCAGTTATAGGGCAGAAGCAACCACGAAAAACCTCCTCTCTCAATCCTCTGCTCTGCCCTGTGCTTCTTCAAGCACTAAGCAGAAGTCACCATGTGGACTGCTCCTGTCTCCCAGTCTCGCAAACACAACAAAGAGTGGCGGGCTGGATTTTGTTCTCTCTGGCACATCCCTGTGAGCCACAGTGCTGCGGGTGGCTGTGACAAGCAGAAAAAAAGGCTAAATAGAGCTGCAGAAACCTTCCTATGTTGCAAAGGGCCTGCATGTCCCAGAGCTCAGCAAAAGTCTTATTCAGGCTGAGATGCAGCCACCAAAGCCCGTGCAACTTTTGTACAGGCTGCTTAGACTGTGGGCTGGGCCTAGTACAGTACAATTGACTTGGTACATCTGAGGTTTAGTCATAATTAAACTCAACCCTGATGTCCTGTTAGTGCTATCGTCACTTATTGAGATGTTAATTACAAGCAACATGCTATATGCCAGCCATTCCACTTACCCCGAATGTCCACTGCTGTGAGCCGCCGGACCCATGGCATTTCATGAGACGAGGTGGATCAGATGAGCGAGTTTCCGAAACATCCAAGCAAAGGAGATTATTTAAAATCAGCTCATGATCTTCATTATAAATCCAGACCTGACAGAGAAGACAGACAGACATTTATCCCAGTGTTTCAGGGCAGGTGCCTTGCATCTTTTGTTCAGCTACAGAGGTGGTCCTTTGGCATCTGGATGTCAGAGATGTGCCTTGCAATGCTCGCTGCCTTTTTGCTGCCTTTTTTCCTGCAACTGAAACGCAGCTGCAGTGCTCTATTGCCTTCCCAACATCATACAGTGTTAGCCGACGCAGAGGCACTAAAAGGACTGATTGTGATTCTGCCCTGTAACTAGCATATTTAAAATTAAGCAGCCCCCATATGTTCCTCCTGTCCAGGCAGCTAGACAAGACAACACGACAGGCAAGCAGTGGATCTCCGAGCAGGTGACCAGCCGCTCTCTGAGCAGTCATTAAGCCAGGCAGTACATCTCCTTATCCAAAGATGATCCTTTAGTCATGAAGGAGGGGCTGGTGGATTGCCTCAGCTCCATGTAGGGAGCCAGCATGGGGACCAGAGGAGGATACTGGGTGACAGCAGGTGGCCCAAGAGCTGTGGGGAAGCAGCTTGGCAGGCACGCAAGGCCAAAAGGGATCTCCAATCTTCTTTGAAACTGCTGCATTTATCCATAAACACATAGGAATTTATTTAACATTGTGCTCTGGGGTCAGCTTGTAGATGCTGAATGATGAGAAACCAAAATGAGCTGTGCAAATTCTAGTGCCTGGTAGCCTACATTAGTCCCCACACTGGTCCCAGGGTCCTACTCCTTGCAGCTGGTGGCCTGGTGCTCAGAGATCTTGACTCAAGAAGATGATCACCAGCATCCAGGTGCTATCAAAACTTTCCATACTGCTCTCCAGGGAGTGAGAAAAATTGCTGCTTTACCATGCTCCAGAGCTGCTCCCCAGCCAAACTGCTTTTGCTAGCTGTGCCGTGCTTAGAGGGAGACCACCCCTCCTCATTTCACACCCACTTTGTTTTGGCTGAACCAACAGGGAAATGTCTTGATCTGGACCCCAAGAATCTACACAATATCCCAGCAGCTCACATAGTGGTGGGAATCTAATTCAGCCTCTCTCTGGGGCCCACCTGTATAAAGCAAGAATGCATTGGTTTACATTTGCAGCTTCAACTGCATTTGGGTTTCTGAATTTACATGACATTAGAAGAGTCTCTCTGTGATCACACTGAAAACCACTGTCACCTCTAACAAGAAGCAAGGACACACACAGCTGCCAGTTTGTCCTCTCCTACTTTAGCAGAAGCAGGTATTTTTATTGTTGGTGTAAAAAAAAGCGTCAGGCACCTTCAGTTGCTGCAATTCATGCCCGTACCCTGCTGGCTCTCACTGGGCTGCCTAAACCTTGCTTTGGAGCAAGGCATGTCTGGCACAGCTGAAGGTTCCGGGAAGCTGGACCATCAGCCTGGTCTAACTGCAGGAGCTGCTGTTAGACCCTCCCTCCTTCAGTGCCTTCAGGCCTGCAAAGACCTGGGCCAAGATCAGTTAGGTGGAGGACCTGGAGCTCTCATAACCAACAGGAGACTCTGATCCCTATACCAGAAAGCAAAGAAATGAAGGAACTTTGGTGTGTGCGCCTCAAAATATCCTGGGTTACACAGGGCTAGGGAAAAGGAGAAGTATATATGCAAACTGTAACTCTGCAGTGCAGGGAAGATACTGAGACCGTCTGGCTAAACACCAAACAACTGCTATTCTGAACGCCCAGTGGGGCCCCTGCAGTCACACAGCGCCTGGACAGTATCTCCCAACCTCTCTGGATGCTGAGCAGGTGACAGCATAGCTGGCCAGGTCTCTTGCTCTGCTGCCATTCCCAGACCTGGCCCCAGGCTGGTGTGTACAAGGAGCATCCCTGCTCATCCGCCTCACTTGCCAGCATCAACTCCCTTCCCCCTGACTTCTGGCCCTGTGAATGAGAGGGAATTGAGCCCCTCATAACTGTAGCAGAAGTATCTGTACCTACAGGCATGCTTAGTTCTTCTGGTGCGCTCTTCTTCCAACCCTGTTTTGATTTCACACAGCTCAGTGCTGCAGTAACTGTGCCTGCTGTGTGATTTATTTTTTTTTTCCACTGAGTCTGCATGAGTTTCACACTCAAAGTATAGAATATCAAATTCCAGGCAGAAAAGTCAGGCAAATAAAACAAATTCTGATTTTTTTTTTTTTTTTTTTTTTGGTCTGATGAAACTAAAACCAGCCTTCTGGAGGGAGCTGTGATTCAGTACACTGCCTCAGTTGGACAGCACGATTGAAAAGCATACAGCTCATTCATTATCACAGTGACTATTATAATACAGTGAAGGCCTCCTTTGAGGAAGTGCAGGTATTACATTAAAATTTGCCCTAACTTCAGGCGTTCTGTGCCTTCTAACATACTTTTTCTGTTTAAACCCTATCATGAGAAAGAAAGCACGGCAAGATTAAAGAGGAGGAGAGAATGGAGAAATAGCAGGACTTGTCAGAAGAGTATTATTATTAAAAGAAGAATAATGATGGAGCCAAATCCAAACAACAGATGAAACTGGTAAGAATTCAGAGAGAAGACTGCAGTGATACAGGGAGTAGATCTTTAATCAAAAGCCGAGTAATGGCAAAGAACACAAAACAGTGGTTAAATCCAGCGTGATACTTCTCCAGAAAGGCTTATACAAGACGGCCAAAATTTATTTCAAACTAATTATGTGTATGTAAAAAAAGCAAAGAGGGAAAAAAGCCCAAATTTGGGACACATTATGGTTCCAAGTTCAGATTAGAGTATCAGTATGAACTTGCAGATTATTAACAGATTCAAGCATGAGGAAAGCAAAGCCACCCCATGGGAGTTTTTTTTCTTATATAACTGCAAGCCTTTGCATAATCCAAAATTTATTAACTACTTTGCTGCTGAAGACTGGAAGGATGATGTTTAGCTCTTGTTGTTACAGGCTGTCAGGAGCAACAGCCCAGTATAGGAAGGAAACATCTCCTGGCCGCCAGCACAATATCAGAAGTCTATAATCAATAAGGTGCCTGCCTAGCATTTATACCTCAGTTCTGAGTGATGTCTTGTTTTATCCTCCTACGTATTTTCTACAAAAAAAATGCCATTTTAAAAATTTATTTTATAGAAAAAAAAGGTAACAGACAAGGTGCAGGATATTTTCATGCTGCATCCACTTCCTAACACCTAGGAGAGCATCACTGTCAGATTTTGGTTTCTAATAATGGAACTGTGCCCAGCTCCCACCACACAGGAAAGCAGCACCTTTAATTGCAGTCCTCGAGAGACACATGCTAATGACTGATCTGCTCCACAGGTCTAAGGAAAATCACTGACCAATTTCACTGGAGTCAAAGAAAAAACATTGGGATGCAATTAGAATATAATGAATTGTTTCTGTTTTCAAATAAAATCTAAATGGCAGATGTTATGGAAAAAACTCTCTCCATAATGAAATTGATCAAGTTTGGGGTTAAATAAAATGATTTAATTTGGTGAATGCTGTAGGATTGGCCTTTTTCTAGCAGCTCTTTTTTCCCTGCCTCTCAACACAGGCAACAGAATAAGAGGAAAGGTGCAAGGACCCCTTCAGTCTTGGAGTGCAGTGGCCCATTCAGCTGCCAACTGACCCTTCTGAGGTCCTAGATGTCCCCAGAGCACCTAGAGGTCTTCCCACAAGCAAAGCATTTCAGATTTGGTAGTGCTCAGATGCCTGCCCAAGCCTCCCGCCCATCAGAGTGAATGCCTTCGCCTTTGGCTACAGGGGCACAGAGGTCCTGCTCATGCTTAGTCACCCAGACTGCAGTAGCTGGTTCAACTTTCCCATAGTGGAAGTGGGACCCACAGATCTGGGGTAAGCGTTCTCACTGCTTGAGCAAAGCCGGCACGTGTACCCTTCTGGTCACCTCCAGACAGATGCATAGCATGTGCTAGAGTAGGTCTCGTGGACAAAATAAATGGGTCGAAGTCCAAAGTACGAACTCGGTTAGTATAAACCCTTTTTTTTCCACAGGTGCAGCTTAGGAAGACCTGCATTTTGAATTCAGTCCCCTTAAAAGGTAGCTCAGACTATTTACAGATTTAAGACTGAGGTTTCCTAGGGCTTCTAGTACCTTCAGGATTTTACATCATCCCCATAACACACAAACAAATCACCCAGCCTTCTCCTGTATTGATTACTAAGACAACTTCATTAATCTCATTTACATACAGATAGGTAGGCAGAAACATGGCTTCTCCTCACACACAGCTTAACAAACAGTTTCAGTGATGACTACAGTTTAACTCCTTGCAAGGACAGCAGCATGACATCGATGAAGACTGGATAGTGGAGCTTTTTTGCTCTCTCATTTTACTAATATTTGGATTTCCTAACTGGTTTCAGATTGCCACTGTTAGTAAAGAAGGTACACTCTTCACTCCCTCCATAAACCCCTATATCCCAAGGATCCTCCCTCTAGGATTATTTTTTACCATAATAAAGAGACACAGGGCTGTGTTACTGAACTTTTTTTTTTTTTGTGAAAGGTGAAATTATTCCTACAGTGAGATTAGTTAATGTAAACAGATAACAGCTAGCTGAACTACTTCAGAGGAAATTCAAGTGAGGAAAGGGCTCAAATGGTGCCTCATCATCTAGGAGGATGGCCCATACTATCATGTCCTTTTGAAACATGGAGTTAACTATCGAAGATTGAGTCCAGTGTCAATACAGACAACTGTATTAAAACAAAACCTATCACCCGACCTAGGGAAAAAAACAATAAATCAAAGAATCTGTAGTAGACAGAAAATAGAAGCTCACTCTTCCTAGGGAATAAATATTTCAAAATTATATGAAATAAACCAGGAAGCATCAGCCTACCCGTTGGCTTTCAGAGTGCAGTGGAGTGTAGCAAAAGGCATGGCTGGCCAACTGGCAAAGCTGTGTGGACACACACTCTGATTTGGTCTGCAAATTGCATTAGCACTAGAGGAATGCATTGAAAATTTTCAGTAAATACAAGACAGTAACTACTACAGAAACAGCCTTTTGTGTGAAAGAAAATCCCTGCCGTGAACCATGCTGGCAGGAGAAGGATTCCAGTACTTTCATCAGTTACAATCTGTTGCTTAGATTGGCACTACTGTATTATTCTGTCAGACAGTTTTTAAAAGACAAAAATTCAGCTTAAGAGCACAAAAAAGCTGCCTCAGCACTGAGGAAGAGGTGTGCCTAGCAATATGCATCATCACAGCTATTTGCATATACTTCAGCTCCTGTAATTATGGGTAACAATGACATCATAGCACCAAATGACTCATGAAAATCATCAGGAACAGCAAAGTTTGGTGGTCTATAATAATTATTTTAAGGTATTGCTACCCTGAAAACCCAGCGTTCTCCTGAAGGTTGTTCCAAAGCAGATACATGCTTTCTGTTTCATGGTTCAGTGTGTTGCTGATGTTTCATGACAATTGTTAGAGGGACCGAAGAATTGTGTTCCTTCAATAGTTTATGGAAAAGCAGCAAGCAGACTTAACTCGCATGTCTTCACACTCACTCTAGACATGTGTTGTATCAGAAAAGCAAACAGCCATGATCCAGAGGTTTAGGGAGAAAGATCTTACAGAAGAACTGCACGTGGGAGCACATCCTTCTAGACTCTGACTCTTGAACAGTTTGTAAAGTATGTATTCTTACATTTATAAAGTGCTACAAGAGTGTTAACAGAGCTTTTCTGAAATTCCCTGCTCAAATCAGTTATCTTTTAAAGGCCCAGAGCACAGATGCACATGCTTAGACACTTTAGCACCATCCCCAGCTGGAATGGCAACAGTCACAGTTTTAAAGCTTAATATATTGCTAAGTAAGTGAAAGGTTAAATTACTGAAATGAACACACAGAGGAGAGGTTATAACTACGCAGAAGTAAAGCTTAAGAGTCAACCTAGCATATTTGAAAACAAACAGTAGGAAAAAATCCACATAATTCAGTGGACTTTAAGAGGAGATTTTTTGGAAAAGGAACTTGGCTTTAAGCATCTGGGTCAGGAAGAAGGCAAGCATGCATTAGCTATATGACAAACCCAATCTTCTTTCAGCTGTTAGATCAGAAACACTCCCACTAGTTAGTTCTATGTTGGCCATTGTGCTTCACTCCAAAACCTTCCTTTTTAGTGTTCTTTGATGGTTCTCTTCCAAGTTTGTCAGTAACTACTTCTACTCCTCTTCCTTTAGGGCAGTATCTAGCCCAAAGCCTGCTTCAGCATCCTTGTCTCCTAATCACCACCTGATTAACCTTGGCATGATAGTTTTGGGTAGAATCTACACCACAGTTTCTTACTTCCACTTTTCAGATGTCTCCAGTCTTTCATGATGATCTTTCAATGCGCTTAAATACTTCCTATCCTCCTTCAACACCGAAGTTTTTGTGCTGTGCATTACCTTGTGCATTCTGAGTTATTTCCAGAAAGGGGTCAGACACACTACTGAATTTCAGGAGAGCGTTTACTTTGGCAATCTTGGCAGTTCCTTCACATGACCACTCTTCAACTACAAAATTTCTCATTCCATGTTAGTCTTCTGTTTGCAAAATTCACAATCCATTTTTCTGCTTCTTCTGTTACTTCAGACCTCTCTGCACTGACCTTCGTTCTATAAGATCCTGTCACCTCTTCTACTTGTGCTATTTCTAACTACAAAATTTTCATCACTTACTCCTAAATTTGTGTTCAATCCCCAGTATCATCCCAGACTGAGTACTTCTGTTACAGTTAATGAAACGTCCTAGTTTTCATTATAAATTAGAGAAAGGCACCAACTTTTAAAATATTTTCTACATTCATCACCTTTGTGAGATCCACTTCCCTTATTGCTTTTTCTTTCTATAGCAAAAAGATGAACTGAATGTCACTGTCATGTCAAGTCCCAGAAAACAGGATAGTTTGATGTACTTGAGTAATTTTTAACTTTACTTAATGATGATCATCTAAGTCAACTTCAATTAAAAGTATTACCCATAATGGTGATACAACTGCAAGTTACACAACATCTGTTATTTCTTTTAAATCAAGGAGTTAAGTGAGAATTTGAAATTTCTTAGCAGCTGTCCTGGTTTCGGCTGGGACAGAGTTAATTTTCTTCTTAGTAGCTGGTACAGTGCTGTGTTTTGGATTTAGTGTGAGAATACTGCTGATAACACTCTGACATTTTAGCTGTTGCTAAGTAGTGCTTATCCTAAGTTAAGGATTTTCAGTTTCCCATGCTCTGCCAGCAAGCAGGTGTGCAAGAAGCTGGGAGGGAGCAGAGCCGGGGCAGCTGACCTGAACTAGCCAAAGGGATATTCCATACCATGGAATGTCATGCCCAGTATATAAACTGGGGGGAGTTGGCCAGGAGGGGCGGATCACGGCTCTGGCATTGGTCAGCGGGTGGTGAGCAATTGCACTGTGCATCACTTGTCTTTTCTTATTTCTTTTTTTTGTTGTGTTCTTTTTCATTACAGTTATTATTACTCTTAGTTAGTAGTGTATTTTTATTTTTACTTTAGTTATTAAACTGTTCTTATCTCAACCCACGAGTTTTACTTTTTCCCTTCCTCCTCCTCACCCCACTGGGAGGAGGAAGGGGGAAGCGGCTGCGTGGTGCTAGGTTGCTGGCTGGGGTTAAACCACAACAGGCTAGAGAAAACAAAGCAAGCATAAACTAAAGGCAAAACAGACTTGCTTGAAAGGCCAATCTCATGACTTCAGTGAGTTTGGTTTCCCCACACCCCCCCACTTTTCAAGGTCAGCTCTCACATGCATGAATCGTCTGTGTTACACAGAAG
Organism: Gymnogyps californianus; assembly: GCF_018139145.2. NCBI lineage: Eukaryota > Metazoa > Chordata > Aves > Accipitriformes > Cathartidae > Gymnogyps > Gymnogyps californianus. The sequence goes on from NC_059472.1 coordinate 160,569,678, forward strand.
ACCATTTTCCAGTCAAAAGATTACACAGAAGATAATTTTCCAACCAAAAGAACTGCAATCAATGAGTCTTAAGGCAGCCCAGTTTTGTTTTCCCAGCCCTTTGCATGTTTTCCTAGGTAGACTGCACCTTGCTCCTTCGACTTACTGAGTAGTAGCATGTATTTTTCAAGGGAGGGTGTTATCTATTCAGAGCAAAAGCAGCCTGGAAAGAGATAAACAGTGATAACTAATTCCTGTTCCTCAGGGAAAAATTAGCTGGCATCAAATGAAATCAGCACCAAGTGGCATCAAATTATTTCCACAGAAAGCACAGCTAAGCTGTGGTACTCACTGCCACAGGATGCCGAAAGCTTACATGAGGTCAAAATACAATTAGACACTCATGAAAAAGCAAAAATCCTACAAAAATACCATCTTTGGCTCAGAAAAACACCAAACAAAGTCACAAAAATACTGCTTGCAAAGTGCAGATTGTCATCTTTCAGAATAACTGTCTGCACTGTGTGTATTAAGCAACACACACTTAACTTGCTGCCAGTGTGCATCCAGGGGACAGGATAGCTGGGTACCTGCCTTTCACCAGACCCAACACAGGCTTTCTTATTAGATCAAAGGCACAAAACAGACGGTTCTAGAGCAAAAAATCAGCTGAAAATGCCAATGGGTTGAGTGTTACCAGAAATGACAGTTAAAAGGTTCCAATACTCAGAAAGTCTCTTGCTATTTTTATAAGCAGAAGCTGTTAAATAAGTGTCGTCTTTCTCTACATTGTTCTCATGTATCTATAGCAAGATTGGTCAAGAGGATATGAAAAAAAGCCGGCTGAACGCACTCTTGGGATTTATTAAGAGAACAAAATAAGTCTAATGGCAGAAAACCATAGTGCTGGTTAACATACTTCATTGGAGAACAAAATCAGTGTGACAGATAGCACAGCCAGTTTTTTATGAGAACTAATTGCTTAATTTACCACTAGTAAACTAGATTCATGAGAAAAAAGCCAAAGATCAACCATCAGAGCACTAATTTGTCTTTCTCAACACCAAAAGGCTAACTGAAGCTTCTGTCTCCAGGAGAAAAATCAGAAAAAGGTTTTGATAAGGAAAAACAGACTTCCTCCTCCAGCCATGCGGCGCTTCACTATTAAAAACATTGCAGGAAGGAGAAGGGAAACAGTAACTGTGAGGACCCATCTGTTCTTACTGCGGACATCATCCACAGGCAGTCATTTTTGCTTTCTCATTCACGGGCTGAAAGGCTCAGAAAGCAGTATAGCACCTTTGGCACTGTAAACGTACAATCACTGGTGCCAATCAGTTAGTATTACATTTACAGAGTCTTTACATTTACAAGACTTGCTGACTTTCTTACAGCTAATGGAAGAGAACACATAGGAAAACCTTCATTCCCGTCCCAGCTTAAATTCATCCACCTTTCACAGAGACCTACAATTTGGTCATCGCAATGACTACTCAGTACTCCAGAGGCAAAATGCAGGGATGTGTTGCTTGGTCCTGTCTAAGTGGCAACTGGAGACCTTGTGTCTAGAGCCAACCACACTTACCCAGACACTGCCTAACACCCCTCACACTGTCTTCCTCCGTCACATTCAACTGGTGAGGCCACAGCTAGGAGGCAGAAAGTCCCATTAGCTGACAAAGCAGACAACTTTTTGTTTGGGACTATCACAAATCATCCTGCTTCTACTGCTGGAGTTTCCATATCCTGAAAACTACTGCCTATTTCATAAAGTATCAAGTTAGTCTAGCACAACCCACCTTTGGTAAAGCTATGCTGCATTACATCCCATGCTCCATTTATTTTATGTCTTTGATTACTTTTCTCTTTAGATGTGATCTAGTTTTTAGACTTGGGTCCCATGGGCTCCTAAATCATAATGTTCTCAATGTAGTTTTTAGCTAGGTAAAAGTCTTTATGGCATTAGGTGAAGATCTCTCTAGCCTGGAGATTGTTTATCCGAGTCCTGAATTTCTGTTGCCTGAAAGAATAGAAGTGGAATAGCAAAGGCTTCATGTAGTAATATAAAAACTCTCATTAGATTTTCACATCCATCCCCAATTAATCCCCAGATCAGCAATTCACCTGTAGCCAAAGAATTTTCTAAATTCCTTAGAATTCCTTCTGTTTAACTATAACAACAAATCATTCATTCACCCCAAACTACAGCCACTCCAGCAGCAGAGGACTAGTTAGTTGTACAGTACACAAAGAACAGCAGGTCAAGAAAAGACTGCCTTAAATCCCAGTGTGAGGAGCTGACTGAAAGAGCTTCTACAAATTCTGAAGTGTCAATCAGTGGATTATGAACTCGTCAGGAGCCACTTAACGATAGTCTTGCCACGTACAGAGATTCCTGCCATAAAGATAGGAGAATATAATATCCAACACTCAGCATTAATAGGTACAGAGCAGTAAGCTCCACAGTCTCTTTGGCCAGCCTTGCTGTTTCAACGACACTCTGAAATCAGCCTGCTTGCTGATGAGATGTTATACTAGGGCATTTTGCCAGCAGGAAAACATATTAGCAGTTTGTAAGATGTGAATCACTAGTCAATATAATTAGAAATATCATACCTGGTTTTGATCGTTGTAGTCACATTCCCGAACCACTACCAGGCCTCCTTTCTGACTTGGGTGGCCCTGAGCAACCAGGCATTTGTTGGTTTGAAGGTGATACAACTATGAAAGGAAAACAGTTTGATGGACAGAGTAAACAACAAACATCACATACCAAAGGGAACATATGGTAATGCTTTGGAAGCCCTAGAACTCAGTGTGCTCACAAAAAAAAAAAAACCTTCTTCCCTTTTAAAATACCATTTTGTTTTTCAGATAATTTGGAGAAAAAACAGCATTAAATGGTTCCATTTTGCTTTCTAATTACATCAAGACTTCCCTCTTTATGGTATAAGTGCAGTACACACAACCTGCCTCAGCACATGCTCTGCCATACTCTGCCAAGTTTCTTTTCCGTCTTCACTCTCCATGAAAGTCTCAGGTCCCAGATACTCACTAGCTCAAGAATATCGACTGTACTGTATAAACTACATTTTACTACAGTTTAGCTTAAACATAAGTCTCCTCCTACAGCCTCTCTTCATGAAGCAGGACCACCTCTTTGAGAAATGAAAAGGAATTACTTAAATACAAACAACTTCAGAGACTTAATGTTGTTTGCAAATTGATTTTTAAGAGTGTTTAGGTAACTGAAAAGCCATAGATATCAGCTATGTTATTTTCATGACAGATCAGGGAAGAAGAGAAAATGTTACAAACACCGAAATGCTCGTTCCAGTTCAAATGCACTACCTAGTCTGATTTGGAGTAACGTTGTATCAGAGGACTAGATTCAGGTCAGGAGCCTGTCCTGTGATGCAGAACTGTAAGCATCTACCATCAAAGCAAACAAGGAGGTTCTCAGCAAGTTAGCAATCTCTCTCCTGGTTTAGGCACTGATGCCCACCCTAAAAGTCACCTAAGAGGTTTTCTGCAGAGTCTGAAGATTAGGTTGTCCTAGTCCTACAGTCAAGAATCATTAAGATCTTGATGTATCCCCACAGAGTTACTCAGCAAGACAAAACACCTCTATTCTGGCTTTAAATTATACGCATGCCCTGAAATAACTGGTGGCCAGCAGAAGACTTCTTTCCAGTCTGATTATCTTGCTTCCCCTGATGTGGTGGGGATCAGGCTATTCAGGCAGCAATCGCTGCCTGCACGTCGAGAACTGCACCGCACGCAGCCAAGGGTACAAAGGAGAAAGGCAATTATTCTAGCAGTAGCCACAGCTCTGCCATTTCCTTCCTTGCAGCAAAGAGCCCCCCTCTCTATCAAGTGCATGGGAGTGCATTTGACAGTCACTGGGTGTGTGCATGTGTGGGAGGTGGCAGGGCCCCAGATCTGGCATCCACATTAAAAATAATTATTTCCAATCTGGAGCTAAATGTAGAGGAAAAAAGAATTTGCTGTCCTGAACTCAAGGCCAGGCTGATTAATTAGCTAGCTGCATTTTTTTTTATGAAGACATACATAGCTGTCTTGGCATTTGTATCGATTCTAGAGATTTTTATAACCAAAAGACACTTCCAGTAATAAAAAGAAAGAACTGCTCCATCACATGATAGCAAAAATTAGAGAGTGCAAATACCAAATAATATTCTTCACTAAACACAATTTCTGGAAATAGCTGTCCCAAGGCACATCAACAGCCTCCTCAAGTGCACCATGTTTCTCCTGTTCCCTACACACATCTGAAACAAATTACACAAAACCTAAGTAACATTTCCTCACACCCCAGAGACTTCTATGAGAGTTCTAATTTTCATCATTCCTCACTCAACAGAAGGCTTTCAAACCATACAGCTACACGAGTTTTGTATAATTTTTGTCCTTGTTTTTATTGGCCATGATGACCAGCATTTGATAACACTGTTAAGAACTGTCACAATTTGTGATCATTACAGTTCTTCCCAGCTGTCAAACCAGCACTTATCTCTGGCCCAATTAGTTTTCGAGAATAAACTGGGATTTGGAGTGATTCATCCTGAATCCTAAAGTCTGGCAAGCAGTGGTGACATTGGCTGATCGTTCTGTTCCTTGTAGGCATCTGGAAATAGTTTGTACAATCACCAGAGCCAAAGCTGACTCTCTCACACAATGCTGGGTATAATTCTTGAACCCCAGAGAACCAAGCCAAGGAACTGCATTTTTCTGTGTCTTGTCTCCCTCTTCTTAAAGGGTGCACAAAGTTTTTCTCCAAATTAAGCCATGGGAAATTATTGCTAGGAAGATTTCCCCTTAAGTGTTGTTGAGGGATTCAGATCCCTCAAGTAGCCTCCCCCCACATCAGCAATTCCTTAGTTAAACTTCTGTCTGAATGAAAGCAGAAAGCTATTAAATTTAACGAAGGGGGGGAAGAGGTCTGACTAGGGGAATAACAACATTTAACAACTAGGGGAATCAGCCCATTGTATCAGTTTTATTCAGGGAAATTACGCATGTTTGCCCTAATAAATAACTTTACAGCTTGTCTGGGATACTATTACAAAAATACTGCACAAATTGTGGATTCCCAGATAGCTGCTTCCAAGCAAAAATCTAATGATGTCAATAGGTTTTGCATGAACTCAGGTCCTCCAGCCTGAATCTACTTGCAGGACCAGCAACTGTCAACAGCTACTGCAGTCTGAGAGGGCTACATCGCTATTTAATGCTTGCAATTGAGCTAGAAGGGAATCTGCTAACCATAATCTATGTGCACATGAAGTAGTTTATTCAAACGTCTTCTCTTTCACAGAGAAGACCTTGAGAAAGTTGTCTTTGTTTTGAAGTTATACGTTATTTTTGGGAAGCGTAAAAAGCACACATCAGATGAACTTGGCGCTGGAGAGAACAGATGCAACCGTATGCTGGCTTTGCCGGCATACAAACCCATAAACATAGGTGTCAGAGCTAAGGCATGAATTTAATAATGATTTCCTTCATGAATGCACGTAAAAATTTATCTCTTCACTTCTACGTTGAAGAAAAAAGGAGCAAAACTCATTTTTTGTTCATTATCTAACAGTCAAGACTAGAAAAGCCATCATCAGTCTCAGATGGAAATGTTCATCTCCACAGAAAATTATCCAGTAAAAGGAATGAGTTTGAAAACTAATTACATTGTACTTTTATCATAAACCAACAGAGCATGAATATTTGAGGCCAAATTTCTCTCTATCCAAATCCATCTTCAGAACCAACAGCCATGAAAGCACATTCTGAAGACATCAAAACTTTGTAACTCGTAGCTTTGAGGTAAGAAATCTCATTGAAGAGTATCTAGTCTGAAGATGACCTGAAATATAGATCAGGGTGAAACTGATTTACCTTTGTCTAAAGACACAAATTCTGTTATTTTCAAGACAGCTTGTTGCAAAACTAAAACTCTGTGCTCTATGGAAACAGACTATTTTTCCTGTATTTGAGCAAATCTGTCAGAAAGGATCTCAAAATAATTAAAAAAACAGAATTCTATATTTTTAAGAAAGTTTATCTTACCCTTCCACGCTGGATTATTTTCGGTCGTTTCTGCGCTCTATTAATAAAAACTGGCTGCGGAGCTTTAGCATTGGGCCCAGATACTTGCATCTCAGGATAGATATTATCTAAATACCACTTAAATGACTTGCAGTTCAATCTTTTTCTCAATTCTACACGGTCGGTAATATTTCCATAGTTCCTCATCCTTAGCTCGGGTCTCAAAGCAAAATACTGCTCCTGTATTTAAGAGAAAAAGGTTGGGGACAAGGGGAAGAGAATTTCAGATTACTCGTTTCCAACTTTTTCCTGTTTGCAGAACTCCCAAAGTTTCATTTCATTTTGCTAGTGCTTTCAACCATTAAGTTTGAAACTGGCATTAGGCAATTCCAGTGTTTAGATTGCCACAGGAGGTGAGATTTATCTTGCCTAACTCTGAGCTAATCTTTCTAGACTGCTTTTTTTGATGAAGACACTTCTCAGGCAGGAATCTGCTGACCTTTTTTAGATGCCAGCTTGAGGAGGAAACAAATCAGCCCTACACTCCATTGGCAATAAAGGCATCCTAGAGTCATTAAGTCAGGAACAGATGTGTATATCGTCATCATCCTCATCTGGCAAAGGTTTCTTTAAGTTAGTTTGATTGTCCAATTAATTGTTTTCATTGTTGTGGGGTTCAAGTGTATTTTGTCTTCCACAGTTTCCAGCCTTCCAACTTTACAAGTTACCAGGGCAAAAAAATTCCATATCAGAATAGACCTATAAATGGGACTATCTTGTGGAGTTCAGCGGGACCATGCATTTATTCACATGAAGAATCAGAACTGTCACCTGGGCTTTCTGTGAAGCCCAGTTTTTCCTGCTCATCTGCATCATCTCCAGAAAGGCTCACACAATGTTACTTTTTCATGTTCCAATTTATGATTATACTTGGAATTGTACCTGGTTAGGCAAGGATAGATTAAGATTCCAGCTCAATCTTACATGCTGTTCTCAGCTCTACTGCAGAGACAATGGGGACAAACAGGAATTCATGAATGTACCATGTGCCATGAACACTATTACCAAAACTAGGAGAAAAATCCCCTTGTAGAGTCTTTAATTCCAGCTAGATTTACAGAGCTCATAGAAAAGGCATTGTATTTGCACATTAACTCGTTTGCTAGATATTATTTAGAAATCAGTTTTCAGGGCACTGAGCTATGGTATTTTGTTGGATTAATCTCTAGTAGACATCTGGAATTTACTTACCATAATGTGGTTTTGACAGTTTTCGATTACCTACTGCTATCTCTGATATTCAGATGACAGACAGCGCCATCTCAAGACAAATTACACATCTGTCTTTATCAAGATCTCTGAGCATTTGGATGTGCTTGATGTATCACTGCTATTTTAATAGCAGAGGAAGGGGAAGCAGTAAGTACATTGGACTGTTGGACAACTCTGAGGAAGTTTGGACATAGACTGGACATCACTATCAGAAATTGGTCTGCTTCAAAAAAGTAGCTCTGCTATTCCAGTTGCCTCTTTGCTGGTTAAAGTTCAAATTTTAGTATCCTACCTTTTCTGCATTATTTATTTCCATTGTATATATGAACTTACTTTTACAATTTGCTTTTGACAGTTATGAAAATTTTGCTGTTTCCCTTCCATTATGCAATTTTATTTATTAAATATTGATATTTGCTCTTTGCTGCAAAAGAGGTCCTTTAAGTCTTATCTTTGTACTATTCATCATACAATCACTTCAGTACATTATACTGGCCCTAAATATTTGCATTACACTTATAAAAACAAAAATATTTCCAGGCTTGCCTTCTATACATAAATCTGTCATAATGACAGTCTCTGGCAACTATCAGAGAATTAGATTAGAAACAGCTGGAAACATTCAGGACACAAATCTGTGATAAGAGACTGCTAGAATCAGCAGTTTAAGTCCTTGTTGGACAAAGCAGTATTAGCTGGAAATTATGACAAAGACTCAGTCCCAAGCTTCAGAGAAAGCCATCATTAATCACAAAACAACTGTGCCCAGACACCAATAAAAGGGAAAGTGATAGATCAAATCTACTAATACATTATGGAGATGGAAAATGGAGATAAAAATTAATGACCCCAATAGGTTCCTCAAACTGACTGAACATCAAGATAAAGGATGGGGTTTGAAACAAACCTCTAAAGAATATAAAGTTAATAAAGTATGTCCTGTATAGAAATTGTAGGGACCACAGGAGCTGGCCACACAGCAAATTCTATGGTCTCACAAGGCAAAATGTCCAAGTATCACAGAGATCAGGGTTTCACAAAAAACTGATCTACATTCAAAAGCATCAGTACCAAGACCTGAAGACAAGGAAGGAATACGTTTGCCCTTGAATCCAGAAGTCAATCCTGATTGATCTTCCAGGGCAAGACAGACTAGGAATCAGACGGCTAATTAAAACAGAAAGCAAACCACCAACCAACAAAATCCCTCTCACCAACATGGAAACTATCTGAAGGCATATAGCAGTATATGGCTGCCACACAATACTGATTTGGACACAAAGCAATGCAGAGCTTACAAGAACTCATTCATCATCTTTTACTTCATTAAAAATGCATAAAACAATCTCCTGCAGGCAGTAGAAGTAACAGGGAGGAGACTTGAGCACTCAAAAGCCAAACGACAATCCCACAGGATTTAGGAATTCACATCAAAATTAACATTAGGAAATCAGACTACAGAAGGAAGACCCCATTAGAGGTGCTAACAGACCCCACTGTGATACAGTCCTTTGACAAACAAGCCAGTTAATAACCTTATTTCGTGACCTAGAACTTGTCTCTCACCTTATATTCATCCATCCACACATGTGCCAGCCTCAGTGAGTTATGAGCCATAGTGTCCTGTCCCCCTGGTGAGCCATAGGGACGCCTTTTACGGAAAATGTGTCCCACTCTGGAGCAGGGGATGATCAGGAGTCTACCACCACACATCCAGATCTGTCCATACAAAAGCAGAACATACCTCATTGTATGTATACTGACAAGGCTCACTACCTCCTCCCCTTCTTCAAGGGATACTTAGGTAGGTTTATACATTATGACAGGACTAGGTGTCAGCAATGTGGTCCTACATGTCATGCTTTCTGACAAATCAAATTGTTAGATCTTCAGGTTAGAAAAGACTATTTTTGTCATATCATCACACTTTCCACATAACACGTCATGGCTTTCACGAAACAAATAGTAAATTGTCTAAAATGTTATGCTCTAATGACCTATTAAAAACCACTGAAATATATGGGCTGGGATTTAACTTGGAGATTAAGATATCTAAATTTGTTTATCTACATGAGAATTACATGTCCACACTTCCATGATAGATCATGAAGATCAGTCAATATCATCAAGGGAGCCTAGAGGCTTTTCAACTAAGTATAAGCACCTACTTTACACAGCTGATTGTTTCTGTTAAGTATATGGGAACTCAGAAATACTGTTCACATTCAGATGCTACATTTAGGTGCCTTAATCCAGCTCTATTGCACCCCACATCTAGATTTCATTTACACTCTACTTCCATTTATTTTTTAAATTTTTTAAATTTCAGCTTCCAGCAAATTATCATCATTGGCCCTTTGTTGGACTTATGTGTTCACCAATCTCAGAAAAATCTTCTCACATTAGCAGTTTATAATCAAGTCACTTTTAAAACTCCTCCTGGATAAGATAAAGACTAAACTTCTTTACAACTCTCCCCTAGGGAGACAGGGCTTCCAGATGTTATAAAGCTCTCTGAATATACTCCAATTTTTCAAAGCCCTTTTTATTGAAACTGTGTATTACACAGTAACAACAATACTTTCCTCACACTCCATACACTTCTACTCAGATACCTAATAATTTTATTTTATACTGAAAACTTGAAAGAAAGATTTTATTTATTCAGTACACATCCCTTTAAAGTCACTCAAATTTATGAAATGCCAGTTCTTATTTTTGAGCTCTAATCTTGATTTCTCTAATGACCCAATTTCACAGATTTCTCTAAAGTTTTGGGGGTTGTGTGTTTGGTTTTGGGGTCTTTTTTATGTTACTTCACTTTTGAATCCCCTTTTCCTATTTGTCATGATAGCATATCATTTTCAGGCAGACTCTTGTCAAACCTGTTGATGAATCCACTTTACAAAATGAAGAGGTAAACATAACATTAAGCACAAAAAGTTGTTTTTCTTTCAGTGGAGTGACAGGGAAGATGAGATAAAATATAGGAAGCCCAATGAAGTATCACTTTCAAATCTCCTGATTACAACTTCCTCATTATTTTTCCAACCAAGCTGACTCCTCTACATGAGTCTTAATTTAGTTACCAAAAAAATTTACATTTCCAGGCCCTCAAAAAGGAGGCTGAAGCATCTGAAAAGCCCCATACATGTCTAAGGAAATGTAATAAGCTTACTTATTATCAATGCTGCTGTGAGCCACACATCTTTTTAATCAACTTGTGAAATTCATTAGATATTGCTTATAAACTCATTTCAGAAATTTGCATGATTATTCTTTTCTTATGCTTCTCTATAGGTATTAAGTAGTGCTCCAACAGACAAAGAAAAAGCCACAAACATTTAACTGCAGAGCTCAAAATTCTCTTTAATCTTCCCTTTAAACTTAACTCGAAGATTATTGTAAAGGCAGTTACTGTGTGCTGAAGGCATCCTTCCTGGGAATAAACGTCCCAGTTTCCATGTGCAAATAGCTATTCCAGCGCTAAAGAAACTGTACATAGGACAGAGAAGCAGCCAGACACTGAGGTTCATACTCTAATACACATAAAAGCTAGATTACCCGAAAAGATATTTCCAGATTTTCTCCTCCCCAGATGTCCATGCCGCTATCATACTGTCCAAGTTCATTAAAGTACTCACGATCCATGGCAAACAGGCCCCAGCCATAGTAGGTGACCTAAAAAGGAACATTGAAAGAAGTTCATTTTCTTTTAGAGAAAGAAACCCCAGTAATTTTAACTGAATCTGCTAGTCCCAAAGCTTAAATTTAGACCTACCTAATACAAATTCAATCCTGCAGACACTAGAAATCATCAGATCACACTTCTAGTCTCAAAACATTTTCAAAAGCAGATCTGTAAGTAGTATTTGTGATCTTTCATTATTCCAATACCTATAAACCCTATTTCTTTGTATAGTAGGCTTGAGGAAAAGGGATAGGAAAAGAGGAACAAAGTGGCTGTCTCTCTACTAAAAAAAACAAAATGAAAAAAAGTAAAAAAGTAAAAACTTGTGCAAATTTGGAGTCCATAAAGTATTCTACAGTGAAACTTAGGAGCTGCTTTTAATTAGATCTGTCTTTACCAGAAGCTATTTCTCCTACAGTACAAACATGTACACTTGCACGTGATAAGGTGTTCTTACCCTCTTACAGGGGCAAATTATACAGACCAGGCTTGACTGAATGCAGAAAGAATAGAATCCAGAGTACACACTACTTTCCCATGTTAAATTAGATCAAGAAACAAGGTCCAAATTCAAATTATACAAGCCAGGAGGCTGCTAAAATAAATGCTACTCTGTCTCATAGATAGAATTTAAATACCAGGAGCAGCGTTGTTTCATCATTGATGCAATGATCGGTTTATTGGTAAGTTATTTACAGTTTGTATATTTGCATAGATGTTCTCTTCGGCATTTCCCAGTTTTTCCACCTTGCCTGTGTGTTACTAGAATGGTGCTCTATTTTGTAAAAATCTGTATACGATCCCTACTGTACAGTCTCTAGATTGAATTGCTGGTGCATCACAAAGTTATAATACGTGGATGCTCTAGAAGACTATAAAAAAAGAACGAAAACACTACATAAATATGACATGATAGTTGGAACATACAATGGTCTGGGAACAGGCTTTTTCTCATCCTTGTTAATAAAAACCTGTGATGAAACCAAGCCTAAGTCTGGATTTCCTTGCTTGTTCTCACACAATTTTCTACTACAGTTTCTATCACTTTAAAGCCTGGGTTGAAAGGTTGCTCTCAATTTTTCCATCCCTGACATCAAAATATCTCATTATGAAGGTCTCCAAAACGTAAAACATAAGACTTTCCATTTGATGGGAAGCCATTTTCAAAGGTTAAATAGCAATCTAGCTCCTTTTTCAAAGCAGGCACAGACCTTTAAATAGGAAAAGTCACTTTCATACTCAGAAAATGTCATCTTTTTAGATGATTAGACTCCCTTTAACTATAAAGTTCTCTGCCTTTTCCATGGCATAGTTTTTCCTAAAAGTGAGTTGAAGGAATGCAACAACAGCGCCTAAAAGTGAGTTGAAGGAATGCAACAACAGTGTTGAACACAGCAAGAACTAACCTTCAGGCATTCCCCAGATTAACTGTGAGAACAGTTCTTCACAGAATAAGGATTTTAAGATTTTCTATGCTGGTTCCTCATTCAGATTTTCCCAGTCTGTCCTTTCCCGTCTAGCTTCAGAAACTGCCACAGTGACACTTTCCAAACATGCCAGTCAAACTGTTAAGTAACTTAAGAAGTTTCCTGGCTTCTCAGACCAAATCTTGTCACGGGTAGACGTGGAAAGACTAACGCAGAGCTGTCAGACGACAGCAGAGAACCTTGTGCTGGAGCTGCTTGCATCAGCCTGAAATGCTCTTTATTTACAGTCCAAGAAAAGAGAATGAGAGATGAGACCGCCCAATTTCTGATTCACTTTGCAAATCTTACAAAGGTACCACATTATCTGCAAGGAGTCAGTCTGTAGAAAAGGTGAAGTTCTTCCACCTTACAAATCTGAATTCTGTACTGAGATGGATACCTGCAACTAGAAAAAGCACAATCAGCTTCTTGCCATTGCTCTACCAGCACTGGCTGTTCTCATGAAGGATTCACACTGGGACAGCTTCTATTCTCGTGTCTGAACCATATGTGTCTGCTACTAAAAAAAGGTGTCTACTGACATAAGTTTATAACAGTTACCTGTCTAGTAGGAACCAGATATTGCCAGTTCTGTACCTGTGAGAGCCATCAATGGTTAAAAGATTAAGGAAGGTAACTTTGAAGTCCTAGTGTTAAGCTTTACCAAGACTTTTGTTTCAGAACGACTCTCAAAAGACCGCAAAAACAATACAGACAGGCTTCCAACAGACAGTTTTAGGCATTTGCCACATTGTGCAAAGAGGCAAGTCATATTTTAAAGATGGTTTTCACATCCACGTGTGTTCATTTAGAAAGCTTTATGACAAAATAATTGCTTGTTTGAGGAAAAATATAAATGAAATCTAAAGCAAAAAAATTATGCTGACGTAGAAAATTACCATATGCTCTGATGTTCTCTCCCATCAGCTAGGAAACCACCTTCCTACTACCACAAAAACATATTCTCCCAATCTAGCAATTCTTTAGCATTTCATCTCAGAAATTATAGAGCCTCTATTAGTGGGATATGCAGGCTATTACTAGCACAAAGGCGGTTATCAAAATCATCATTAAGCCAAACACATCAACAGACTGGAAACAAACATCAATGCATAGCTCAAAAGTGAAATTATTGACAGATTTAATACAGAATAGCATAAGCTCCTTAATAGTTTTGTCTTTAGCAAAAGCTGCTGTTGTACAAGCATTCTCTAAAAGTGTGCTTTCTTCACCTGATAAGACAGATATAGCTAATTCGTGATTAAATGCGAGAAATTAAACTGAAATAGGTAATAGTAACCAAAACTGTTTCTAAGTAAAATAAACAAGTCAGATATTTGACAGGTTAGGCATCTGCTTCTAAAACTGCACACCCAGATAACACTCCATAACGATTAAGAAGTGCTTCTGATCATCCATATGTTACACAGAACATCACACCATGTAGGAGGAACCTTACTTGATTGGAGCAGTGGCTCCCTCGGGTCCTTCCAGTTCTGACAAAGGAACAAGATCCCACTTAAAGTGCAGGCCCCAGTTAAACCCTCCACGCACAACCGGGGAAGAGCTGTAGGCAAGCGTGTCAGCACTGATTATGTCAATCACAGGGCACACCACAGTCCTGCGATCTTCTCCGATGGGAGTCAGCAGAGGTTGTAACCACATCTCATTCACCTCACAGTGACTGTCCAGGAATACCAGCACTTTCCCTACAGAGGCCAAAGCAAACAAAACACAAAGATCCATGATAACATGAAACACGCAAACACACACGCAATTGTATCAGCAGCAGAGTATCGGCAGTATCCTCACCACCCTGTGTAACAGAGGGGAAACACCATCTGCTCTCAGAAGCGCTGACAAACCAGAGACTCCACAGGGATTAGTTCAGTCATAAAGGCAGAAGGTAGATCACGACTATTCACATTTAGCTATGAATTGCTCAAGTGGGCCGTTATTTGCATTTTTTTGACAGGGTTTTTATAGTCATCAAATTTTCTACCCAGATTCAGCAGAGCTACTGTACTTTAAATGAAACATCATCAGACCAGCACCCTAAGAGTCAGGAGGTGCATTTGTTCTAATGCAGAGCACCTCCCACGCCTGAGTTAGACTACAGAAATAGCCGAAGATGACAGATATTGGACTGGATGAATTATCCCCATGACAAAGCTGTTTTTGTCCACTGACTGTAATCGCCTTCGGCTCGCTTCATATCACACTTCAGCATCCATCCAGTTACTGTTGCAGCTAAGATCTATGGATTTTAAACCAAGTCATTCTGATGAATTAATCTGCATTCATCCATGACACAGGCCACATCATTTCAATTCCTGAATATAAAGTAACATAGAGCATCTCCTCATTTCATTAGCTCTAGAGCGATTGTGGATTCATACCAGTTTAAAAGGAGAGTGAAAGCCCTAAATGGGCATAGCCAAATCCACCAGTATTAGACCAAGCAACACTTCAGTCCCATCAGTTTACATGAGGATTATCCGCCATGGTCAGAGAGGACAGTTTGATCCATGAGATCCTGAGACCTTCAGGCTCAGTTGGTCTAAAATGTCATCTGAATTTTTATGATCCAACATAAAATTTATGTAACACTAGAATAACATGGAAGAGATGGGAAGGAGCTTTAAAGAAAACAACTTTGAAACATACAAATATGAGTCACCCGTTAACAGACTATTTGACTGAGGAAGAGAGGAGGGAAAAAAAAAAAAAAAAAGACTCCAGCAGTTCAGAAGAGCAATAAAATGACTTAAAATTGCACTACCTCAAATGAATCCTAGCACAGCTTGGAAAGTGCAAGCACAATTTTCTCTCTGGATTATGCCATTACAATGCTAATGAGTAAACACCAATTAAGAGACTTTATCTGCCACTCAAAATTATTTAAGAAAGTAGCACATACTTCCTCAGCCACAAAGAATTTAACCGGAAGCATATTATGGTAAAAGGCGCACAGTGTACGTAAAGCACCAAATATTGTTTATCCCAATTAACGCTCACTGCAACAACAGAAAAGCTTGTATGAGAAACATTACAATTAGACTGGTGAATTAGAAATCAGATTAGAGTGTACCTTAATAAGGAAGCAGATTGCCATTTTAGAGCAACAGTTTTCACATAGAAACATACAGAAAGTATTCTGCGACCACAATATCTAGCACAGATGGAGATGTTCCTGAGACAACATTCTTTCAGAGCAGGAATAGGGAAAATTCTACATTGCCTCACTAAGTTTGTCAAATATTGGTTTTGTTTTACTATTTCACTGACCCACTCTAAAAAATTAACTTGTTTTATCAAAAGCAAACACAGGAAGAAAAAAAAAAATGCAAATCAACAGTTCAGACAAGGTTTAAAACACACTCAAATTTGGCTCCAAATTTGCAAAGTCATTGTTTGGGTGACTTGAAAAAACATCTCAGTTAATAAATTCCTAAACAATAAAAAAAGTTAATTTATTATATCTACTCTATATTTACATATAAGCAAGTACCAAACATTTAAATACACAGGTAACGTCAGTTAAGGTCTCCAATTATCATTACACAGGTATCACTGAAGACACTTTGTGTAGCTGTTGCGACATAGGTTAATATAACAGCCAAAGATCAATGCAATTAACTCATTTCAAAGTCACTGATATTCTGAAACAATTGCTAAAATGTCTCTCATCTAAGATAGCATTATCCCAAATGTTTCTTCCCCTGCGCTAAGTTGTGTAGCTTAGAATATGGCATGACATGCAGAGTCCTTACAGTGGGCTAAAGCAACCACAGGTCAAACATTCAACATTTGAAAGAGCTGCACTACAGAAAGAGAAGTCACCCAATTAACATATGGTCAAAGTACGCAAGGAAAAGAGAAACAAGAAAGTATACCTGTGGCATGAGAGGCTCCAATCATCCTTCCTCGAATCAAGCCTTCCCGCTTCTCATTTCTTACCAATTTTGTGGTTTTTGGAAGCTGATTTTTAACATATTCACCCAAGTCTTTCTTCAAGTCAGCTGAGAAAAGGAAAACACAAGTTCAACAACAGGATGGAAATTGTGAAAGCTTTGTTTAAAGTCCCAAGATATTCAACTCAAAGGGCCAAAAACTTCATCAAAAAGCTACCCCAATACAGCACAGCTTCAAACCAAGAGTATGAAAAGGACAGTCAGTCATCCCACATCCTACACCTGTCCTCCAATTCCCGTGGCCTTTTTTTGTTGTTTTATTTGCACATTTTCCTATTAACTGCTTCACTTTTTCCTGCTGCATTGTGGAAACCCACATGGACAAAGCAGGTACATACACTGCATTGAAGAGGGTGAGGGACCATATGACTGGACCTTCCATGGGGTGCATTCCTGCTGATAAGCACTTCCTTGTATTTTCCCAACTAACTTTTTATGTGTTGCCACTGTCTCAGGTTTTATACTTAGCGTTGGTTTCCTGAATACAGACTGGATTGTTGTCTTTTTGTTCAGTTTGCAAAGCCTTTAGTACAATATCACTCAAGTTAACTGGAACTACTAGCCTCTATGCTAAAAGGAATTACTGCAGATAAAAAAAAAAAAGGCACTGTACAAAGAAATAGTATTTCCAAATTCTTCTCATGGTGACTGTCATTTGCAGCAGAAATAACGAAAGCCCTTCACACAGGCAAGTGATTTAAATTACTGTGTTCCACACACTAAAACAAATGCTAACACCTTTAAAGAAGCATGAAGACACCTTTCATTATCTGTACCTGCTTAGCTGATACAACAGCAGATACAAAGTACAACTTACTCACAGGTGGTTGCTTTTCTAAAATCCAAAAGGATCAAAGACACCACTGGCAAGCATGTGCTTTTGAAGGAGAGCAAAGTTCACTGAAGTCTATAGGCACTACTGTAACTTAACTAACATCATGGCGATTTTAAGAGTAACAATACTTTTTTCACCCGAAGACAGTGGTTTCTAACATTAAAGCAGGACCACTGAAGAGAAGATGGACACATGAAGACTGAAGTAATGGAAAAATATATGTTAATAAGTTTATGAAGAAATAGAGAGGAATATAAAACGAGGAAGAAAAACAAAAAGCCAGCTGAGACTTCATAGAGAACCTTGGTATAGAGAGGCAGACGGACTGTCAACAGAGGATACGCTGGAATAAATATTATTATTCTGATGAATGTCAGTTCAAACATTAAAGTTGCTGTTAACAAGATTAAATGCCAAAGGAATATATGTGGAAGCCAGAGCTGGAACCTTCAGGAGGTACAAGAACTTTCAGGTAGGAAGACTGAAAAGGAGATTCCCAGAAGCAACTCCAAATGTTAAGATTTCAGCCTTTGCACTGCAAGGCGACATCATGGATAAAGAATGAGAAGGTACCACATAGCAAATACGGTGCTAGAGAATATTCTAGGACAAAGAAAAGTCTCTGAAGAGATGCAGACAGGATTCATTTGGGTCACAGGAATTCTCTCCCCTGGTCTTGAATGTGACATCATATGCCAGAGACAATAGGAAAGATTTTTTTGGAGAAAGTCTCCTAGAAAGTTGATGAAATAAAGTCATCTCTAGGATGCTACCCAAATAAGCAGGACAGAAGGATTTGCAAACCTAAAATAAACTAGTGGTTGAATCATTCCTCACCTGATGTATCATAGCAAGGGAAAGACAGCGTACAACTGCAAAAAACAAAGGGCTAGCACAAAGCAGAAAAGGTCAGTTATCAAACTCAGCACTTAGGGCAGATAAGGCTGCATGAAAGGACATACAGTACAAGAGGAAATAGTTTTGCATGTGCAATGGCATGTGCAAACTTCTGAAAACAGCAAAAGAAAAAAAAAAAAGAGGTCATATCCATACTGGTAGCTAAACCAGGCCCACAACACGGGCTTGAGCAGCAGAACATAAGAGCCAGTAGTACCTAATGGCTAACATGTTCTCAGAGTACAGTTTTGGCCTGCACAAACTAGCATTCTGCTGGAAATGGTGCCCAGCCATTGCCTGGGACTGAACGTACCATGGACCATTCTCAACAGGCAGTTTAGTCTCAGACACCTTTTGGGGTTTTCGTTGTTGATGGGTTTTTGTGTGTCTGCTTCACGTCCATTGGGAAGACTGATTTCTTCTGACATAACCCAAAAAATTGCTTCAATACAGCCTGCCTGAGAAATTTTGCTCCAAGGAGAAAATCGCTCCCTTTTAAGCCAGTAGACAATCTCCAAAAATTACTTTAGCCATTATCTTGCTCCATATCTATGTAACAAAGGCTCCTCCAAACGAGAAATCTAGGATGGGAGTCAGGGGTGTTATTTCAAAGTACTGAGTTGCAGACAATTTGCTCCTTTTCTGTTCTTCAGTCTCTTCTTCTGCATAGAATGTCGCCAGTAACAGACTTCAATATATCCTGTAGGCTGTTCCATAACAGGTAAAGCCTAAATCAGGGAAAAAGAGGTTGTACTAGAAAAAGAAATCCTGCCTTGCAGCAAAGGGAAAGAAAAATACAACAGTGGGCTCAGCTGAGCCATGGAAATGCCTGCTTAGCTAGTAAGACTGTTGATGATTGAGCGTAAGAAGCTTTTTGAGGCAAAACTAGATGCAAAGACCCAAGCTTTGCACAACAGCACTGACGTGCAGCAGAGCTCCTATATTTAAAGCTGAAGAAATAAGTAGAATTTCATCTAAGATACCATTTCAAGAGTATGTAATGTAGGGAAAATGAATTGAAAAAAAAATTAAAAAAAAAAAAAAATCAGAGGCATAGAGATTAAGCTATTTGCCCAAGCTCACATGAGATCCATGGCACAGCCAAAGTCTTTGTCCATTTCCTCAGTCACCAAACCATCTTGCTTTCTTCAGCTATAAAATTCCACCCGTTAAAATTAAGCAGCAGTGCAAACATCAGTACTATCACCATAATTGAGAGCAGTAATTCTCTGTATAAACAATATCTCCTCCCATCTTCAGCTTCAAAACATGTTCATTTGAAGTCAGAAAGGCAAAAGTAGCTATCTGAATGTTTTGAACCTAATTTGGCCTTCAAATTAGCAACAGACCAGAAGAGTGATGGTATTACTGCCTAAACACAGGCATTAACCAAATGCATTACCGTATTCAAAAGACTGAGTTTTGAAGTAAGCTTAGTTCTGAATACGAAGGTTATGAAACTTCAAAAACAACAAATTGCACAAGAGACTTTGTAGCAAAGAGTGCGTATTGCTTCCAAAACACAAAGCAACAAAACAAGCTTTTAAATATTATGCATTCTTATCAGCAAGGGACAGAGTGTTTGATCTTTGTTCTCTCCTGTATCTTTACATTTGATCTGACCTCAGAGAAATGAACTAGCTGCCTAACAAGAGAATTTCATTCTACATTATACATCTCTAATCAGTCTCTTGAAGCAAGTGAGACCTTAACCCAGAAACCAAACAATGAGACCAAGGGAACTAATTATATGTACTAAAAAAAATGTAATCTAAAAATAATTTTAAAAATGCAAAAAGTTGTGGACTTGTACAGAGGCAAGCAGGGAACTTGCACAGTCCTGCCGGCAAGTACTGCTATAACACATTCCTCAACAGGTATTTTGCTTTTGAAGTGCCAAAACACTTGAATTGCACGTCTGTCTTTGCCTTGTCCATCATTCGAGAGAAAAATGCCGAAGCATCAATCTTTCAACAACTGTAAAGCAATTCTGCAAGATCTACCCCTCCAGGGCCCCTCCCAGACTGAGGGAGCAGAGGCTGCTCCACCAAGAGCCAGGGACAGCTACTCCTAGGGTGGCCACAAGAGGCTGTGCGAGAGCCACGCAGAGCCCTCCCAGCAAAAGCTGAGCTCCATCCCAGCACACCATCACTCTGAAACGCTGAGCAAGTACAAAAAAAACTGACGCACTGTTTCCATAGTGCCACATCAACTTATTTGCAAGACCGCAGCTGAGACTATGTGCATTCAATTCCTTTCAGATGCATTCACAGTTGGCCCACAAAGTTTACGGAAAGATCAGTGTAATCCACTCCAAGCACCAGAGTGGTCCAAGCAAGGTACTGTTAAAAACAGCTGAACTATAAACAACTGCTTAATCACCCCCTCTGCAAATACACACTCCTCATTATTAGCTTCGAAACCTGTTTTTGAATGTTAAAGTCTGTACGATACAAAGCTGATCAGTAAAATGGCACCAGTGTCACAGGGGATGTCATTTTGGGCTTCTCAGAACATCACGCATCGCTACAGGCTGGCACTTTTTGGTGATGGACTGCAGTACAAATTGGTTTTGCATCATAGCTTCCATGGTTTTATTATGACCAGTCAATAAAGCACAGGAAGAGATAGGAAGGTCAAGAAGTGTAAGCACCAACCAAAATATTACCGAAAGGTTCTCTCACCCAATTCACTGTTGTCATCCACCAAAATAATTTCATGAAGAAGGTGTGCAGGAGTGCGATCCAGGACACTATGTACCGTGCGAAGCAGGGCAGAAAGCGCTTCATTGTAGAAACAGATAACAACACTGGCAGACGGCAGATCGGAAGGGTAGGACTTCTCTCTACATCTGCAAACAGAAATATAGTAGTTATCACTTTATTTTCAGTGGGATTTCCATAGGGCTAGGTCACTCCTGAAACTTCATAAATAACAAGCAAACATTAAATGTGTAGAAAGAACCCCTAACTTGAACATAAAGAGCCCGGATGTATAACATCTATAGTAGGACTCAGCATAGTAAGTTACTCTCCACATAATACAGACTTATAATTAACATTGCTACTTGTTGGAAAACAGAGGGTATGATTGATTGGGGTGGGAGTGAGAATCACAGATCCTCAAGACATAAACAAGAGAAAACACTAAGGGCTTGTTTCAGCTGTCAAAACACTGTCTAGTACCCTCGGGTAGCTCAGACATGTACAGGAATGGCAAATACGACATGAGGCCTACAAAAAACCCACAACTTTATTGGCAGCTGCTGGAGACTAGGTTGGATATCCCAGAATACCTCCAATGGTCCTAAATACCTATTTAGACAACCAAGGTGTGGATTCAGCCTGCAGATTAAGATACTTAAGTCTAAGTCACTGCTGCCAGTGGAGTATAGATAGTGTTCAGCTCACCCTAAGGCTCACAAGTGCATTTTGTCAGCTGAAGACATCTGCATGCTCCATTAACTGCACTGACTGGATCTCTGTAATTATAATAAAAGCAAAGACAACTGACTAACATGCAGCTATCTAAGTTTAAGCATCTTAATCTGCAAGCTGAATCCCACTCAAAGCAGAAGATCGTTCCTTCTTTCTCCTTATTTTCAAATTTTGTCCATACTTCTAACAGGGCACAGTATCACAGATTAATGCCATTTGAAGATGCCAGGCATGAGAGAATCCAATAAAAATAAGAAACTATAAATGAAAACCCAGAAGTATACAAGAAAACTCTTCATTGACTTGGAATGAACTTAGCTCTTGGGAGAGACATTTCAACAAGTACGTTTCATTACATTTACCCACACCAGAGAAACCACTAGAAAAAACAGATGCAGTTTTATTTATTTTTCAATTCAATGTTGGGTTTTTTTGTTGTTGTTGTTACAGTGGTGGTTTCCCCCCCCCATATGCATCAGACAGATTATAGAAAAAAAAAAAAAATCTGCTTTTTAATAGAAAGTACTCAGAACAGTGCAATCCAGATACCAAGCAAGGACTTTAACTGAGTCAGAGAGCCTTTGTCAGTCATTCTTCTATCTTATCTTCTGTAGGCTTATAACAAATGTGAAATAGTACATAAGGTGAAAGTCCCTCATTAACTTGGGCACTGGAACATTTAATGTCCATCTTTCAAAGGTACCAAACAGAATTATAGCTCTCTTCTGGTAGTTACAGTACTGAGTATCTCAAAATGAAGCTTCAAAAAATAAAAATATTCTAGCATGCTGTAAGTAACTGAGTACACAGCTAGCAAGATGAAAGACACATAGAATGTGTAATCTTAGTATTACTGGAAAGAAAGTTTGATTCCTAGGTCTTTTCCACGTTGACTTTTATTAAAAGTAGTATTTTCGGAATCTTGTTTCTATCAAAATAGCTGTGTGCCAATCCTACTACTCACAAAAATTAAATTACTATGATAAAAGTTTGAATAAGTGTCTATCCAATCTGGTTCTTCATTAAGCAGTGTTACAGTGAATTAAGAATTGGGGAAAAAACTTTGCTTTCAGGGAGTAGCAGTCTTTCTTTTTTCATGGAGCCTGGTTTCTGTGGGGCTTGACCTATCACACACCTTTTTCCAGCTGGCAAAAATTACATTTCCAGAAACAATATTCAGTCAAAAAAAGACAGAAGAGACCAAAGAATAAAAATCCTAACCTCAAGCACTCCTGTTTAAATAGCCGAAAACCTGTCTTCAGCAACACAGAAGGCTGAAAGAGTATCTAACAGATATGCAATACCAAAAATGTTAAATACTACATCAGGTATAACATGAGTAACAAGTCCTTGAGCACATGAAATTATACCATGTTCTCTCCAAAAATTAGTACATACTTTGCATCTCTTGTATCAGGCACCTCCCTGTGGTATCCCAGCCGATTACTGATAAGCATATTGAAAGCATGCTTCTGATAGCCTAAGTCTCTCACTTCCTGATCTTCTTCATTAAAAATCATTCCTGCAAAAAAAACATGCCAAGATCAGTTAACAGGCTCAAAAATATCCTTTGGAAACAATCAAGGATTGAAACGTATGCTTTAACCTCCCCTAAACCCCATTATGTTCTTCAAAAATCCCTCTGGTTTTGCTAAGTGTATTTTTGTGCAACTATTTTTGTTACGCCTCACAAATACGTAGTACTTATGAGTAGCCCTTGCAGCTATAATAAAATGAAATCATTCTCCAAAGACTGATGGCTCCGTTGTGTTTATTGCCTTACCAGACACACTCTCTTCACTTAAATGGCCTCTAATTCTTAGCACCACCTAAAAACCAACATCAACAAGCAACAGAGGATAGACTTTGGCACACAATGCATCAGCACCTATCCATACAGACGAGGGCTCTGTAATAGGATTTTTGAGAGAGCAAATACATTTATAATGGTAGAAAAACCCTCACAATAGCAGCTCCCATTTCATGCAGTTTTCTCAAGTCTGCAGTAACAAAAATAGCTATGAAAAAAACGTAAACTTCTTGTTTGTATCACCTGGGACTTTGCAGCAAGTAAAATAGCAACAGAGCTAGCTGTTTATTGATTATTTTAGCAGAAGCATCAACTGTTGCTGAGCATGGCAGAGGCAGCAATTGCTGGTATAAATAAGTACACTGCTAGAGGCCAAGGTTGAAACCCTCAACGCCATCCTGCCTGCCTTGACTCAGTGCCATGGGCTTCTCTCACTGAGCCATATACTCACCAGTGTGAACAGAAACAAAATATTATGGTGCTTCACTCAACTCTTCTACAGAAAAAGAAGAGGGAGAGGAGGGAAGCGGTAGCCACCACTTGTGTCTGCTGGCCACTTCTGCAACAATTCAGGTAGCAGAGCAATGACTTTTTATCGTCTCTGTTCAGCTGCCTGCACAGAATGAGATGCATATGTCCTCTCCAGCTATTATCAAGCTACAGAGGCAATTTCACTGAAATTTCAGTACAAGAAGTGAGCAAGGATCATGTAACTGATCTCCTTCCACCCTGCCCATCATCTCCATATGATTCAAAATTTGCAGAAAATAATTAACAAGGGGTTTCCTCACTAATTTAGGTTGGAAGGGACATCTGGTCTAATCCCCTGCTCAGAGCAGGTCGAACTAGATCAGGTTGCTCAGAACTTGTCCAGTTAAGTTTTGAAAGCCTCCAGTATCTCCAACATTCTACAATCTCTTCATGTCCCTGTTCAAGCATTTGACCACTGTCGCGCTGAAAATATTCTTCTTATCTAATAGAAATCTCCTCCCTGCTTTAATTTCTTATCATAACCCCATGCACCTCCAGAAAGAGTCTGGCTCCATCTTCCCTACAGCCTCCCATTAAGTTGCTGTTGACAGCAATAAAATCTCACCCCTTAGCCTTCTCTAAGGCAGAATAAACCCAATCCTCTCAGCCTCTCTTCATACCTCGTGTTCTCCAGTTTTCAACAGCTATGCAAAAGCCAGCTGAGCTCAAGCACAGAGAAAATGAGATGGGTTAAAAAACAGAACAAAAGGTCATTAAAAAAGTTCTGAAGCTTTCTTCCTTTTCAAACAAGTAGTCCTGGTTGGCCTTCAGAGCACAGCTGTGTCACTACCAGTTGTGCTTTAGCAACAAAGTCTACCTATAGGTAGAAGATGACCTTCCAGGGGGAATTCTGTGCATCCATATTACCATCATTTACATTTCCCACCCTGTCACTTTTAGTCTTGAGTACAGCAATGGCAATGCAGCTGCACTATCAAACGCCTCAAGAGTAGATGCCTTGACATTTGTGCAGGACCAAGTGAGAAGTGCTGGGTAGTGATATCTGGAAAAGACGTGGGATACATCCACATAGTGTGTCTTGTGGTGACTGATGCCATCATGCTCATGGATGAGTGCCCCCACTGTGGATAAGTTGCATCATGAGGACAGGAATGACGTCTGTTCACAGTGGCAGTGCCACTCTTCCGGCACCAGCAGTCTAAAGCAGTAAGTCGTTCCTCCTTAGAACCACATGCATTTCCAAAGTAAGGTTTCCACCTTGTCAGTTCAGACACCCAGCTCAATCATTCTTGAATACTCAGCATCACAAGTAACACTGTGCCACTGAGTCAACTTAAAACATTTTCTTTATACAAAGCACAAGCTTAAGAACCGCATACCAAATGTTTCATTCTACAATCCATCCATAACCAACCACTAACAAGTTTTTTCTGATCTTCTGAATATAGACAAGAAGGAATGCTAATATTTTTTAAAACGTTCTCATGTAGAACAACATCCAAAATGCATGCAAAAGGCCTGAAAGATTTCAGTCCAAACAGCAGATAAAAGCCCTTGGAAAATAAGGGCTTTGCAATCGAAACATCAGTTTAGGCTTTACTTCAGCAGTGTTATGCAGGTCTCCCAGATTAAAAAAAAAAAGATAGATTGTCCTACCAGATGACAGCTTGGTTTTGGCTGTCATATGCCAAACTTCTCATTTTTTTTGCTTTGTGTGTTTATCATCGCCCTACCCTAGATAGACAGGAAGCCCTTTCCTGCAGCACCTGATCTAATTCTAACAGAGAGCCAGCTGTCTCCTGATGATTCATGTAGAATTTATCCTGGCACTATAATTCCCCTTGGCTTCCACCAACCAAACCAGTCACTTGGTTTGAAGATCAAGGGACTTCTCAGTTAAAAATGTCCAATTTCTTTCCTGGCCAGTACTGAATAGTTGGAAAGAAATGGCTACCTCTGGACTGGCCTTCACCTCACTTGGCTCTCGTGCTTTTTGCAGTGAACTGATAAACGTGTAATGCCACAGAGCAACGTGAATTGGCATTTTTCCTACATATTAACACAGGTCTAATGACCAACTCGGAAACTGAAGTTTGGTAAAGTTCTATGAACTCTTGAAGCTGGTGATCCAGCATTCATCCAAAGTAATGACAGAGGACTTCAATCAGATATGACTATTAAACTCCTCGCTATGAAGGGTACTATGCCATAATTCCCATAGCAGCAGACATTGATACCACAATACTCAACATCTGCCTCCAGACTTAAGCAAGTTTGCAGGCCAGTATGCAACATGCCTCAGTTTGCATATCTGAGCACAACAGCAAACACTAAGCTCTAAGCAGTTAAATATACAAGCAGTTAAATATACAAAACATCTTAGTTTGGAAGGCAAGTTTGGAAGACAAACCCAAATCATCTCATTGATGAAATACGCTCCAACGAAACACACAGACCTTTGTTAGTGCAAAGTAAGCAGGATTTGGCCCTAACCACTGTCATCTCAATAAATCTTTCATTGTAATTTGTCCCACACACATTTTTTGTAGATTATTTCATACTCCAAGGATATTCTCCAAATCAATGGGTCCTCTTCATTGTGTATTGTTATCAAGCTACTGCACATGAGTAGAGTTTCTCTGTGGCTAATGAAAGTTCATGTATTTGAGCCCAGTCAACATAGGAGCAAGATAAGAAACAAATATACACTGAACCTTCCAAAAGCAAGAAGGGTAGACACCTTGCTGTAATCCAGTCCTCCTCACTAGCATTTACACAGCACAGCTGTAAATGTTAGGAATAGTATATTATGGATTAAACACAACAGAATAAATTTCAAGCAATTCCTAATGAAGAGAGCCACTAGTACCACCTGCATTTTAACAAGACTACTTCATTACACAATTTTCCCTGCGATCCTTTAAAAAACAAACAAACCAACCTTTATATCTCGTTTCTTCTACTGTTTTAATAATTTTGTCACCAGCACTGAAAACCACTTACCCATTTCAGGAGAGAATTCTACTTCCCCCTTAACTGGGTCTTGGACATTATTTCCAAGGGGATTTCCTATCTTTTTCTCTTTCTGTTGCAATTCAGGTATATGAACAGGCCCCCGCGTAAAACGGGGGTAGAATTTTTTTGGAAATGGCCTCTGAGGTTCCAGCCCCTTGACGGGCACATTCTTGAAGGATTGGTTCTCTTCACTGAAGTTGAAATAAACAAAGAGCAGAAGTGTCCAGGTCACGGATGTGAAAAGGCACCCATAGCAGAAATAGCGAAGTGTGACACTTCCCATTGTAGACCTAGCATCGTTGAGGACCCATTCTCAATTACCTGAAAGAGAGTGAAAGAACATTTTGAGAGTGCTGCCTGTTACCTCATCAGGTCTATACATTAAGAAATGCATTCTATAAGTTGCTCTTCCATTAAATGATTTTTGGAACTTAAAGTTTAAGCACAGACCTTAAGAATGAAATCCCTTTTCACTTTCCCATTCAAAAAATAAACAACGGGTTTGCACATTCTGTATAAATACTACTGCTTTAAAACATGAAGCAAACAATCACTCAAAGTGACACATCACAATTAAAGGTAAAAATTATTAATTTTTCCTCATAATAGTTATATAATTATCTCTCTTCCACAACAGTACATTCCTTGTATGCCTGCATTCGTTTAAACATATCCCTAACTAAATATACTACACACAGGGAATTGATTCTTTACAGAATCTCAGAATGGTTGAGGTTGGAAGGGACCTCTGGAGATCACCTTGTCCAACCCCTTTGCTCAAGCAGGGCCACCTTGAGCCAGTTGCCCAAGAGCATATCCAGACATGTCCATTTTTGTAGTTCAGTTCTATCCTAAAGCATGGAATGAGAGGACACAGACTCAAAAAGCTACATAGTTCAGTCCTTCTTGCCTCAAATTTAAGAACAGCCATGATGAGCATCGTAGACATTCCAGATACCATGGGGTGCAATTTAACAACACATAGCACCAAGATAGTCACATTTACAGATACTCTTCTCTGCAGAAAGAAAGGAAACATACAGGATAGGGAAGGAGCAAAAAGCTCCAAGGTAATTTACTGGGTTCCTGCAGGCCTCTGCAGACTCCAGAAGAGCTTCCATACTCCCTGGAGGAGATGCCCACCTAGAGCTGGAAGGAAGCAACCCAGCCCAGAGTTTTACTTTACACAGTCATCCACTAACACAATTTCCCCAAACTATATTGAAAATTACTATTGGAAGTGAATCTCTGAAGTGAAGCATATGAACCTGGTGACAACATTTTATTTATGGCCCAGGAGAATCACATAGACTTTCTGAAGTTTCTCAGATCTAAAAAAGGCTCCCAAAACCCCTCCCAAAACTATACAGCTCAGTTCCCAAAACTGAGAGAAACACTAACTCAAAGAATTAGATTTCTCTCATCATTATCTAACCACAACAAATTCTTTGCATAGTAAAAAAAATTCAGGAAACCATTTAATCAGTTTTTAATTAGCAAAACATTTGTTTTAAGAAAATAAAGTATTGGGGCAGGAGTCAAGGGTTTATGCTGATGCATTTTTCAGACCTCTCAAAGTCGGAAACTACCAGAAGTCTTCAGGTCAGCCTGGCAAAGAACAAACTACAACAACACTTATGAGTACAAACAGATTATTCCCTTCTCAATATGGAAAACTACTAAACAGAGGTAGAAGGCGTTCATGATCCCAAAGAAACCTATAAAGATCCCACTTATTTTAGCAATGTAATTCTCAGTCCTAAGTGACTTGCATCCAAAAAGAATACAGGTCAAAATTCAAGCTCACATTTCCCAGACTGCAGCAAGTCATTGTCTCCCTTCCAAAAATAAAATATCTACAAAGTAAAACAAAGCAAAAAAACAAAAACAAAAAAAAACCTCCTCAAAAACAATTTACCCATTATTCTTACCATGTTAAACTCCACCACTTCTGCAAGGCAGTTAAGCCCAAGGAGCTTAAAAAGGTCTTAAACAGGGTTTACGTCTTATACTGACCCTGTGCATACAGATGAATTGCATGCTCTGTGAAACAGGCTCTTTCTCTAACACTGTCACACAGAAATCTTGCTGCTTAACTGTAGAGCCATGAAATTAGTCAGGCAACAAATGCTCTGGGGCAGAAATGATTCAAAAAAAACCCCTCATTCTAGCTAGCAAAATGGGTTTATCAGTTGGAGAAGTATAGATCACCAATCCCCAATGCCTTATTCCCTGTGCTAACAGTGGTCAATGATCATACCAAGGTGAATCTAGGCTCAGAAAAAGCACGTGAGGCTGCAAAGGAGCAAGGTTAGATAAAGTTACGTCCTCTCATTATAACAATTCTTCTTGCCAGACAGTCTGCAGACAATTAATACCTATCCATAAAAGAAGATCTGGGTGTTTGCCAGGGTTTTTTTGCATGGCCACAAGGAGGTCATCTGCTGTAAGACTCTCCAAGCCCAATATACTGCTCCTCAAAACCTGCTAGAGTTATTTTTCCATTCACTAAGTTAACACAGACACACAACCCTAACATTATGGCACACGCACTTACATTGTGGAACAGAACTGTTCTAGTAAGATAAAAATTACTACAACAGAGAAGAAACCTCTTCATTTCAGAGCTGTTTAAGGATACATCTACACTGCAGCTTGCACAGGAAAACCAAAGATAACCCTTGCTGTCTCAGGTAACAGTCAGAAGACAAGCACGCAGAGCAGAATTCATTATGGACTAAGTATTTCCCCAGCTTGTTGCACCTCTTTTACAGCTCAGAGCTCCACCTTGTTGCTGTAGCACTTTTAGCCACACTAAAGTTAAAGTCTGCTGTGACCAACATCAGGCATACTCAGATTAAAGAGGAAGGAATAAATTAGTAATCACCAGCATGAAAAGATTGCTGCACATCCCTTCCATCTCCAGAAAGCCCTCCGACCATGCTGAAAGCACACAGTTGGTTACTGTTACAAAGGCAAGAAATGCAAACCTGAGCGTGATATCATTTCCACACGCTCCTTGCTAGAGCAGAACGGCTTCACCTTCTTTTCCCCTCCTTCACTGTTTTGCAGTTTTGTAGAAGGATACAAAGGTTGAAATATTGCATTTAAATCAAATGACAGAACCTCCACAACGCAAAAAACTAGGCCCTTTCAGTGGCTTGTTATTCAACCAAAACATTTGGTAATACATTTGGCAGGAAAATACAGACTCACTATTTCTTTTCTTTAAGTACCAAATGTTTCCTTAGACAATTTTGAAGGCAGAATGGGAAAAATTTAAACCCTGACTATGAAAAGCACATTGAGGCTTATTAGTTTACTTTATTCACCAACACATATGCATTTACACAACCACTGTCCTATGGATTTCAACCACTTCTACCATTTAAGCAGCCACAGGAGTCATAATCTGCGTCAGAGCTGCACAGTCCTGTTTTAGACAGTTTTAGGTTGACCATGACTTCTTACAGATGTGTTTTAGCGAAGAAGCCACAGTAGGTTTTCAAGTCCTAAGCAATGTCAGTCCTGCTTGGGACCTGTCCTGAGGAACCAGGAGAACCTTTCCAGCCATATACTTTTACACATACAAAGTACAATCACATTAATACATCTCCACTTCTCAATATACCAAGAAACAAGTATCCCTTCACTCATTTCAGTGTGCAACAAAAAAATAACCACTTTGATAGATGCCAGAGGGAGGGAGGAGAGAATACTTCAGCTGGTCACAAGGTCCCAGGAGGAAACATTCACTTCACAGAGGCAGCCACTTGGCCCTCGATTCTTACCTCATACATCTCCCTATCCATGACTTTCTTCTGCAAGCCATCTAGACACAGTGAATAAAAGCCTTACCCTGTCCAGACTCCTTTGCTCTCCAGTTCTGTGAAGTCTTCTAGGAAACACACTGCCAATTTACCCAGTAACTGTCTCTGACTGCCCATGCATGGTCACAATACCCTGATGATTGTCTTTAACATCCATCCTCTCCCAGTTGGTTTCTCCAAGCAGGATTTTGAAACTTCAGCAAAGCCAAACCATTCTTTTTTCTTTTTTTTCTTTTTTCCTCACCTTTTTTTTTTAATGGAGACAAGCTGTTCCTGAATACAGGAGATGCAAAGGATATGCCTTTCAAATCCAAAGTACTAGTATTGTTCTCAGCCCTGATACATGCTGCCTGAGAAAAACAGATTATATATATTTTTAACTCAACAGCCCTAAAGCTCTGCTAATGCAAGCAGAAGTAGCAGGTTTGAACAGTTAGATAGAAAGAACTTAAATCAAAAAAGCAAACTGCATTATCCAAATAATAATGTCAATGGGATCATAAGAATAATTTTCACCTATGCAATAAATACTGTAACACTGAGTCCAGTCACCAATAAATTGCTATTTGGACAGTATAGTTAAAACCCATTTCTATTTATTTATTCAAATGCAAACAAAAATACTAATTGCCATAAAAAAAAAATCTGTGATTTAAACATATCAAGAAGAATTGTTTCACAATACAGTTCCTCACAGATTTTACTGCTAATTGAGACTAGGCTTGAAGGGTCTATCATGTTTCTCCCTTTCATTTCTGAAAAGCAACACAGCTGCCAAAAGTCAGTTTCCAGAATACCTCAAACAATTCTCTTTCCCAAAAACTCATGTAGTGAAGAACATCCAGAGTGAACAGAAGACATTTCCTCTCCCTTGGCAATATAGGAGCTTTCACAGCAAATAACAAATGATAACACCTTTAAATATTTTACAGGTATTCAGTCACATACACAAGATCCTAGCAACACATGGAGTGTTTATGGCTGTTCGCATTGGTATAGTTAGGAATCCCGAGATACTTCAACATGACAAACATAAATCATTCAAGGTGGCAGCATCTCCTACATCAGGAAATGACAATCCATTTTGGAGGCAACTGGGGTGACCAAGAAAGGAAAAAAAAATTATCTTAGAAGCTGCCCCCATCAGCATCAGCTCAGAAGAGACCAAGACTGAAAGGCACAGTATTCTGAGAATTTCTAACCAAATATTCTGCCTTTCAGTCTCTCTCCTGTTGCTCTGTTTTGACAGTCATATATTTATTGCCTGATAGTTTTCAGACTTTGGCAAAGCCTTGGAACTGAGCTTGCAGACCCACATGCCAGAAATGCCAGGAGTAAAATATTCCTCTCTAATTTCCATGAATTCCAGTACAGAAGTCTCAGTTCCTTGCACAAGTAGTAAATCATTGATTTTATTTTTTTTTTTTAAGAGAACTATAAAAGTTAAATATTAGTAACTTAGTAAAAGTCTCTGAAAGTCAATCAATTGCAAAGTTGAAAAAAAATTCCAGGAGCCTACCTGCCAGACTTGAGCTTCAGTAATTACGGTGCGATACCGCCTTCCAGGTCGCACCAGCTTCTTGCAGCATCCTTACAACACCAGCATGACATTCATGTCATACATCAAACCCAGTAACATTTACATTCATTTCATAATTAGCCCAATGATGATACAACTCTGTTCCCCCAAACAGCCT
The DNA here is from genome assembly GCF_018139145.2 of Gymnogyps californianus. Taxonomy (NCBI): domain Eukaryota; kingdom Metazoa; phylum Chordata; class Aves; order Accipitriformes; family Cathartidae; genus Gymnogyps; species Gymnogyps californianus. The sequence continues at coordinate 160,602,133 of NC_059472.1, forward strand.
GGGAGAGTTTGTCGTTAGTAACCTGTGCAGCTCTAACACTGGCCCAATGTGTTAGACTTCAATATTTTTAATACAAAAAAATGCCAGCCACATTTCACAATATTTTGGCTTAAAGAGCAAAAGTAGCTACAGGCTCTATGACCTGCCACTGCTTAAACACTGACATCCGCTTGGATTAACCTCAACAGTTTAGTAAACACACCGTATGACTAGATATTTCATGGCTGTGCCAAAACTCATGTTTGTCAGAGGTCAGAGGACCAGATTAACCTCAAGATTTTTGAACTAGGATTAAGAATTATTTGAGAAAACCTTAAAGTCTGCTTGTAGTTTTTCCAAGAACAGCTTTTCTTCTAAAAAAAACAAAAAGAAAATGAAGACAGATACACAACTCATACTACCCAGATTTCCTGCAAGACTGCCTGTGTATTTTGGACCTATATTAAGGCAAGGAACAGATGTGTATAATCTTCATTTTTAAAGAGCATTCTAGTAAAAAAATTAAGCTAATTTTATCTTTCTACAGAGTGTTAGGATAATTTGCTGCATGACCTTCTACAGATGCTTTTAATTTTTACTTTGTTATTTATTTTGTGGGGAAAAACCCAAGAAGATAAAGTAACACTACTTACAAATGCAATTTTGCTCTTTTAATAGCCTTAACTCTTTACATATTTCTTGGCCTCCAAGATGTTGTAGCTACCATTGCTCCTCTTCCAAAACAAGCATCGGCATGAACAGGCTTTCCTATTTTCTTGTTGAATCACTGGCAAACAACAGCACTAACAGTACAACGAACAGAGGCCAAATTAGGAAGAAGTAGTACTCCAATAATACACACATCACACAGAGATGCCATTCACAGTAGCTTCTGCACTTTCATGAGAATAATTTTTTTCCCGGCATCCTTTACATTGCAACCAGTCTTAAGGGAGAGTCACACACAGTTAATAGACTAGCAAGATGAAAAAGGGACACATCACTAGGAGCAGCACCCATTGAACATACATTCAGAACAAAAGCCAGAGATATTTCCAAATAAAAGCTTAGTGTTTCATGTGCTCCAGAATCTAAGGGCCAACCCAATTTAACTCCTTATAAAAAAACCCTCCTACTGGATTGTTTTAGCACTAAATTGGATCTACTTGCCAGTTTGTTTTTACTTAAAATCAACCATTAATTTTTGACCTTGCAGAAGGGATGGGTCATTGTACTTTGTACAATGTACTGAAGTGGCTATGTTTGACACAATATAGGCAGGTAACTACTCATGTAAAGACAGCTTGGGCCCACAGGAACCTACATCGTGACATTCAGCAAGGACAAATGCTAAGTCCTGCACCTGGGACAGACAAACTCCCTGGCTGCTGACACAGCCTGGGGAACAGCTCTGCAGAGAAGGACCTGGGAGGTCTGGCTAAACACGAGCCAGCAGCACACCCTTGCAGCAACGACAGCTGACAGCATACAGGTTTATCAACAGGAGCACAGCCAGCTGACTGAGAAATGCAATTACACCACCCCACGCAGCACTCATAAGACCCCAGGCAGAGTACTGTACCCAGTTGGGGATTTGCCAGTACAAGACAGACATCAGTAAACTGGAGTGAGTTTAGTGGAAGGCCACGGGCTGGAACACTTGCCCTGTGAGGAGAAGCTGAGGATGCTGGGCTTCTTCAGCCTGCACAAGAGATGGCTTTGGGGGGGACCTAATAGCAGCCTGCCACTACCTACAGGGATGTTATCAAGAAAACAGAACCAGGCTATTTAGTGAGGTGCAAGGTGGGAGAATGAAAGAGTTAAAAAAAGACTAATATAACTCCAGTCACAGCAACCCTCATTCACAGAAATAGACCGTGGACCACAAGCTGTCCTCTTGCATAAGATCACTGTTCCTATTCATTTTAATGAGATGACATGCTAAGATCTATTTTTAATTAGCCTCTGTAAGTCACTTCTAAATGCAACTTTAAAAGCTTTGAGAGCCAACAGTTTACTCATTTCAGCACAGCTATACAAATCCATGTCATACCACCTAAAATAAATCCTCCTGGAATGAATACAAAATTTTGATCAACACTTTACAGATAAATACTCTTAAAATACCAATAATATTCATTATATTTTATAGATAAAGAAAGGCACATAGATAGACTAGTTGCATGAATTGTTGAAGACCTAAGAAACTCTACTATGAGTATACTAAGTCTGAAAAGCATAAAGTGTTTTAGGAAAAATTTTAAAATTCATCTTCTTTATATCTTTAGGTTCTCACCCCTCACTATTTTACCACTGTCAAATGACTCACTCATTTGTATTTCAGTTTTTGGACTTTAACCAGAGATATCTAAATATTGCATACTATCATTTTTAAATCTGTGGACTATATATTGAAACGCCTCCTCTAGGAACATAACTTTGCTTATCAAGCTTTTTGGAATTTCTCAACTCCAGTAAAAAAGCTTTACTTAGCAGGCTGCCATACCAGAGTGAATGCAAACACTTTAGCATTTTTATAATAGAAATGTGAAGTTCTGTCTTTACCCACCTCCATTTCAAATGCTCCCTTAAATAAATTTTCAAGTATCTTCTGCAGTAACACCTTTCACTTCTTTGTCAACAACAAAACATACTAGGTTTTTTCCTTACTGATAAAGGATACCTCTCCCCACATAGTCCTCCTCTTCAAGGAATGAGAGTATTTCACGAGGGCTCTCATTTAAGGACAATTTTAATGGAAAAAGCAGTTACAAGTTTTGGAAAGAAAAAGTTTCATAAGAGTCAGGATCTCATGTTAACAAACAACAGAAAAGAACATCAGTTTTAGTTACAACAGAAAAGAACATCAGTTTTAGTTACAACCAGTGGTACAACACTGCATCAAGAAAAGCAACATAATAGTCCAGTCTGTTTAGAGAAAGCAAGTACACTTGGATTAGAAACATGAGCTTACCAAAATCCTAGTGCTCAATACCAAGTAAATAAGTGCTATAGAGTAGACAGTTTCATGCTGCTGCAGTGTCCTCATTCCGCGCCGCCCCCCCCCCCCCCCCCCCCCCAAAAAAAAAAAGCTACTGGTTTCCCAAAGCACAGTTATATGCATGGAATTTTCTTTCTTATCCCCCTAAAAAACGTTGCACCATAGGGCTGCTCGGCTGGATGTTACTTTAAGCCATCTGGCATATAATACATACCATGCCATTCATGGAGTCCTAAAAATACCTTCTTCCTTTTTGTTGCTAATAAATACTTTCTTCCAATTGACACAGTGAGATTTTTCTTTTCATTAGCAAAACCAGCTCTCAAGGAAACCAGAATTTTCATGTACTATCTCCAAAGAAAGATGCAAGCATTTTGTAATACAGCCCTTCCTTCTTCACATATAGCTTAGAAAACAGCAAGATTAAAAAACCCAGAATGACAACTTCTTTTTCAATGCATCTCTCTCACATTAAAGATCCATGTATCTAAATATTAGTTTAACAACCCTCCAGCACTATATACAAATGGAAAATGTAAGAGAGCTTACAAGGTCAACTACACACAAGTAAGCTGCTTAATACCTTTTCTAAATGTTTAAAATCTACTTAGCTGTTCTTTGCATTTTACGTCTCCAAAGCTCACCAAAATAACAGTAAAAATACAGATGCATGCAAAATAATTACATAAGACACACTTCTACATGAACAGCTGCACAGAAGAACGCTCACCTTTTTCCAGAAGAGTCGGCACTAAAGAAGCAGTGCAAGGTTACATAGCGAAAACACATTTACTGCAGTAGCAGTCAAATCCAGTTGGTGTCTTCATTCTCAGTGAACAATAAAACGCTGAGCCTGAAACTTAACACTTTGTTGCTGAGTACTGCTTGCAAGTCCTAACTGGGAATGGGGTAACAAACACAAGCTTCTCTATGACAACAGGCTAATTTAGATGGGTCTTAGGACATGAATGCTGCAAGGTTATTTCTCATTTGACTGCATACGCTGCCCCAAGAACATCAATCTATTTTTCTGTGTTTGGGGTTTTTTTCATATCTATCTTTTTTTTTTTTTTTTTTTTCCTTTTTTCAGCTGATGCATGATCCATATGGATCCATGGATTTGGCAGCATAAACAAGACTGGTCATTTTACTGCCACTCACTAAAGAAGCACAATCAATCAGTGTATTTCTACGGCATTCTTCATCATAGTATCAATGGATTAGACCACAGTAGTGCTAGAGAAAATGATCATTAAGTTGTATACAAATTTCAATTCTAAAAATACCTTTACTCCTCATTTTCCAAATCACTAGTAATTCTATCAAATTTCCACATTTTGACTGAAATTTTCTAGGTATGCTTTCTGTTCATCTTAAGAAGTTTTCATCAAAAGTGCTTTGGGCTTTTTTCCAGTCTTTTACAAGCAAAGTGAAAACACATTTTCCAATTCTAAAAAAAAAAAAGAAAATAAAAATTCAGACTTCATTTGTACAGCCCTCCTGCCAAAAAAGCTGGCAGAAAATTTGGCAACAAAACAGACCTCACTGAAGTCCTTTTGAGTGGGACAGTGAAAACTGCGGCTGACCGGTCTCAATTTTAAACCTGTGACTACCGACCATGGACACTGCATTTTGCACAAGTTTTTTCTGCAAATCCCAGTTCTGCAGTTAGCTCCAAGCAGACATCTACCATCCACTTGTACAGAACTCAGTACTGAAATAAACAGCTGTATACAAAAAAAATACACAAAAGACATTTGCAAACTCAGGCTAGAAACTTCAAAAGACTATACCTGAACATGTGTAAAATGCAAAACTGCTGCAATTAAGTTATTACTAGTACTACAGAATTGGAAACTATCTTAATAAGAATGGTTACATTGCATCTTATCCTACAGCATCAGATTACAGAATTCATAGACCTCCAAGTTTACTCCCCAGAAATCATACAAGTCTACTTCATTTCTCTTTTTCTGCAGGGTTTTCCTTTCCAATATGCAGAAACTTACATAAAAATACATTAGAAGTGCCATGTTTGGATCCCAGACATGTTACATTCACTTACAGTCAGATGACAGAAATTGCCACAGTAAGACAGCGCTAGCCTGTCAGCTACTTGCCGTAGCACTGCAGTCTGCCCTTGCAACTTAGTTTGGTTAGCCCAGGATCAAACACCTTTACGGAGCCTGAGTAACTGATATTAGCATACACAGACATTATTTGGTTTTTTAAAAAAAAAAAAAAAAAAAAAAAAAAAAAAGAGAGATGAAACATAGCACCAGAACTGTGAGCGAGGTTAAAACAAGTAACAGTTTAAATCCCCAAACCGCCTCTGATAGGAAAATATTTAACTCATTCTAAACTGCTCGAAGTTCTTAACTCCTGTTACGTTTCTCCACACTATTAAGAGATGGCACTATCTTAGAGATTTCCTCAATGCATTATATCCTGAGTTTTCCTGGGTGCATGGCCACTGTAAAAAAAAGTAGAACTGAAAGAAATACTAAAAGCAGGCATTGAATTAAATTCAATGTCCATTTGCATTTCTCATGTCCAGAAACAAAGGTCACTTGGAGTTTTTCACTCCAAGCTTTAGCACAGAGTCCACAGTATCCATGCCATTTGGAACAGCAGAGGCGTGGGACTTTCATTTTTTACCAGTAAGAAACTCTTACAAAGACCAAAAAACCCTGCAATCTTCTTGCTTTGGATCCATTTTCTCAACAGAAGTTTAAAGTAATTTCTGCGCACAGGTTTCTCTGTACATCTCTCATTTTCTCACTAATGTCTCCAGCCATTAGTATGAGAGGACTCCTAAGGATATAAACATATCACATGGTCTCTCCAACTCACTGACTGAACCAGGACACCTGCAGAGTTATCAGATTGACCCGTGGGACATTCTGGTTGAATTATTTGCTCTGCTACAGATTGTGATGAGATCCTTAGCAACTCAGTGTTTCAGCTCTCACCTATAAAACCTGACTGATGCGTTAAGCCAAATACATCAAAGGTTCTGAGGCCGCAATAAGCAGAGATGATACAAATACCAAGCAGAGCTCTGGGTTACAACAGCAATAACCTATACCTTCTGCTGCCCCAGCGAACCTATTTCTAAATTATACTAGCAAACTGTTGTATAGGAAACATTCTCTCTTTTTCCCTTCCTTAATACAATACAGTAATACTAACAAAGAGGTACCATTGCTGGTACAACCATACCTACAGATGGAGTCAATGAAAACACTTTCACTCACACATCTAAACTAAGCTATCAACTTAATATAAGCTTATCTTGCTAAATACTATATTTGAAAATAGGGTAGGGAGTTTTCCAAATATGTAAGTAAACAGACCTTCTATTAGTATGCTTCTGAAAAAAAAAAATTTTGTGGACATTAACTGTTGGATTAGAATGATAAATCACTAGCATAAAGAGATTTTACACTGTCTGTAAGGAGAGCAAACTTCTGCAAGTTATGCCAAAAATTAATCTTCCTTGTCTTTCATTCCCTTCTACATGATCTTACAGACTCAATCTCTCCTTCTCCAAAGAAATCCCTTTGAGCAAAGAGTTGTGGACCACCCCTTTTCAATCCCCTGTTGGTCACTTTTCTTCTACTTATGTATTGCCAATGTTTCTAATGGGAAAACACACTCGGGATTTTGATGTTGAGTTCACGGATATTGCAACAAAATGAATACCAGATCAAAAACACATTTTCCCACTTCACTAGGAGCCACGCTTTCCAACACACTGCTAGCACAGAAGGCTGGTGTGCAATCCAAAACTTAGCCTTCTCTTGCTTCACAGGTGATACGTCTCAGCATCTGCTGATGCAAGAGGTAAGAGATTCATGTTGACAAAATTAAGGAATTCCAGGAAACAGAAAACTAAGGAAAGCACTTCCAGAAAGCAAATTCACTAACAAGTACGAGAGGTATCAACAGAGACAGTGACATCATTTGTTCTTGATGTTACACTTCAGGAATTAGCAAAACAGTCAAAATACCTAGAAAGATTGATTCATAAGGGGTTGTGTATCAAAACAGGATAGTTTTGTGCTTCCTGCAAAAGGACCTCTGTTTTAATTAAGGCCACCTCCAAGGTTTAAAGCATCTAATTTAATCCTTGTCTGCACAAGAAAATCTGTGTCATTTAGCCAAGCAATACTTGGATGGTTTTACATAAACTAAAAAGACCACCTCTAAGAACATGCTCCTAACATTCATTAAGTATTTGCTTAAATCAGTTTGGCAAATAGCAATCATTTACTGAGGTACCTTCTTTTTAGCATGCCTCTGCAAGTTTATTAGCTTAGCCTGTCAATTTAAAATTCGACTTCTTAAATGGTGCAGTGTCTCATAGTTGACGTCTTAGGAATGACAAAAAGTTATTGCAGGTAAGCAGTTACCTCCCACCAGCTGCTCTGCAACATTTATTCATGCACATATTCCCTCCCTCTCGTGCAGCAAGAGAAATGATTTTTGTCAAGGTAGCTTGCTCCATGGTAAGAGGGGTTAGAGCATGCACGCGAACAGTCACTGTAGCACAGCCGATAAGGTATAACTTGTCAGTCACAGCAAACCTTCAATCTCAGAAATGCAGAGCTTCCAATACCACTACTGCCACAAGAGAGAAAACCACAACAGCTCACCTGCTCCAAACTGAGCTTAGAGCCAGCAAAGACATCAAAGTACCTACCTGTGAGCAGTATGGGGTAGCGGGGCCTGGACTCCTCCCTAGCCTGCACATCTACTTCTTGCTCATACTACAAAGCATAAAGCAGGCAGTATGAAGTCCTGAGGTTCCCTGCATTAGGGGTTTCTAACTAGTGTAAACAGTGGAAAAGTTGATTCACCTCTGAGCACTGTATTCCAGTTTCAAACATGCAAAGTATCTGGCTGGCAAAATCCTAGAGTGCACAAGAAAGGGCTGAGATACAGCACATCACTCTTGCAGGCACTTCAATCCATACTCTACATCTCGGTAACACTACCAGTCATTTAAGCTACAGACTTAGCATATTTTCACATCTCAGGGAAGGAGTTCAGAAGTTCATACAACAAAATATCTGAACCTTAGTATACTTGAAGTCATCTCTTGATTGAAATAGTATCATCAGCTTCCTAATTTTCCTCCTTTTTGTTGCAGTGCATTTCTAGTTTTTACAGAGTTTTCAAATAAAGTATTTACACTAACTATTACACAATGCTGACTCACATGAGAACCATGCTAGAGCACAGCTGAAGGATCTGGTGGATACTATTAACTCTTACACAAAACGAGCTGAACAAATGCATTTACTCATGCTGCTAAACACTGGTTTAACAGCCGAGACCTTTGTACTGACAGTACTTTATACATTAACACAGTAGCTGCAACAGCAGATGCATTCATCTCCATAAGCCACCATATGTTTTGAAAAGAAACCTTAGATAAGAATCAAGACACTTTATCTACTTCCCACACTCTAACAGGGATTGAAACAGACTTCACCTCTGCAATATTTTTTGAGAAAGAATAAACAAATTAATTTCTGCACTTGAAATACATGAACATACTTTTGCTCTTCAACAACAAGCAACACTTGTATTGCAGCACCTCTCCAAAATGAAAAAAATTACTTGATTTTAGGGATACCTGTAACTGTAGTACTGCCTAGCCAGACAGATGGAACTGTTTAGGAAGTCGATAAACTGAACTGTCACAGACAGGAACGATGGTATTTTTTCAAAATTTTACCTTTTCCCTTCAGCTGGAAGTCTCCCCTTACTTTCTGCTTCAGTAATCAACACACAGCTGCCACACTGCCAGACTCACCCTGCCAGCTGCTCAGACCACAACCTTTTTACAGTACCTTCCAAGGTAATGTAACTGAAGTAAGACCGATCCCCCCTCTGTTCTTTTCACCCCCACAGTACCCTATTCTTTTCACCCCCATAGTACCCTATTCTTTCTTGCTGGAAGATCTGAAATCCCTGTTTTTACTATCTGCTCAGATGCTTCTAATCTCATCCATTTGACCCACGGTTTGCCCCGCTCCACACACATGCCCTATAACTACCATTAAAAATTTGGGTTTTCTAGCATTTACTATGAGGAAGCATGTTTTGTATAGACAAATTTTCAAAATACTAATAATTCATCTTTATTTCCTTGGCCATGCTGTTTCAGGGCTTTCTTCCTCCTAAAAGGCTTGAATCACACCTACTGTTATTTTACATCACTATGAAAATGATGAACAGATTCACCCATTCTCATAAGCTAATGTCACATAGCAGCTTATCAGGAACTCTTTCCAGTTTTACTCCTATGCATAATGCAGTATTGATTTGCATCCTCTGAGACAAAGTGATTAGATAGCAGAAGACAGGCAACAGGCCCTGAAACCTGCAGTCAGAAGCTCTTAAACTAGAACACATGTCACTTAGCCTGCTGGCTTCCTCATCTGAGGCTGAGAGATGAAGGCTTATTAGAGCTGCAGTGTTATTTCTTTCCTTCCCTGCTGCAGAAGAGCTCCTAAAACTCTGCAGGAGCTTATCGTACCCAGAGATGAGGAAAAGCTTATGCAGAAGGCACGCAGTTCTTCAGAGATAGTTATACTGGGGGAGGCCAATTGCTCGTTAATCAAAAGCCTCTTATTATCTGGAACCACCTGGACCTTTATGCTGTTCTAAAATGAGGTCTAGGAATCCCAGCCAGACTATTTCACAGATGCAGAGGTTCTCTACAGGGTAGCAGGGCAGAAACATACTGGCAGGGAGAGGTTGGTACCATCCTTTCCTGGGCACAGCCTGCACTTGGATCAGCTTAAGCTAATCAGAGATGTCTGGGAGCAGTTTCCTATTAAGATGAGATCCATATGAAAGAAAAAAAAAAAAGCAGATGCTAGATCAGAAAGTATTCAAGAATATTTAATGTCACTTACAGACTGCTCTTTCTCAGTAAGGACAGAAGGGATTTGATCTTATGTTGAAATACATTTTCCAGGAAAAAAAAAAAAGCATATTGGCAGAGTGCTGATGATCCTGCCCACCTGCACAATTACTATACTGGCATTAAGAGATTTCACCATTCCTTCGAACAGAAAGCAATACTCCAAATACACTGGACCAAACAGATAAAGCACAGATTGTTTACAGAGCAGCAACAAAGCCAGGTCATGAGACACTTTTCTCTTTAGAAGACTAGGGGCTGCACTTTATACCTAGTTATACAATAAAGTTCTGTAAGGTCTACTGTAGCTGCCCTGCAACTGATATTGAAGAGAAGTAAAGATACAGTCTGGCAGAGATGCTGTACTAAACAGCATTAGTGTTTTTATTAGTCTCAACGGCAGTTTTAAGGCTGACACCTATGAAGAAGCGAATGAAGGTGAAGCAGCTATCCAGAAAGGCACCTTCCGAACGCAGTGTTTGCTTCCAGTGCCACACTACAGCAGTGACCTGCTAAGCTCCCCGCTACCAGCAGCACAGAGCTTTTGGTTGCTTGCTCAGCTCAGTTTGTTTTCATGCAAACAAGGGACCACAGAACCTTTCTTTTGCCTTGCAACTAACTTGGAGACAGTTAATTTGCTATCATTATTTTCTGTTGCAGCCTTCCTTATTAGCTTTAACACACAAAAAAAGAAAAATATCACATGGCAATGGGAACTGACTAGAAGGGCTGGAGACCAGCCACGTAGAAGAACATATATTTGCTAAGAGGAAAAGGGAGCCTCACTGTTGCAAAGTATATACTGAAAATCACAGGAACAAAAAAGGAGAAACGGTTTAAAAATAAATTTCCCAGCCATAAAGATAAGAAAGCTTTAATACACCACAGGGTCAAACAGCCCTCCAAAAAGCAACGCCTGCCCTCGCCCTGCAAACGAATCAATGAAAGGAGCAGCGCCAGCAAAACTAACACGTACAGATCCTCACGTTTTGGGCTGACAGTTGCATAGTTTCAGTCTACCTGCAGGCGGGCTGCTGCTGCTCCTTCACATGCATTTAAAGACTAAAAAAAATAATAATTACGTTGTCTTCCACCCTACCTAGCACAACCCACACCGGGCCCACGGTCTCTCCCCAGGGGAGTGCTGCTGGTCAGGTTAAACTAATAGCCTTCACCAGGCGGCTGGCTTACGCAGCGACTCAACCAAGCGTAGCCTCCCCGCTATAAGCTCCCACCGCTTACTTTAACCAGAAAGGGGGAAGCTCTGAATCCGAGCCCGGCCTCTGGGAAACAGGAATCGCTGCCCCCAGGACAGCCTCCGCCGCATCCCTCAGGGCAGGCGGGAAAACGGCCGGGGCCGGCCTGATGCGGCCGCCGACCCCGGCCCCTCAGCCCCCAGGGCTGCCCCTCACACCGCCACCAGCCCCGGCCCCTCACCCCCCGGGCTGCCCCTCACACCACCGCCGACCCGGCCCCTCACCCCCCGGGGCTGCCCCTCACACCGGCGCCGGTTCCCCCGCCGGGGCCGCCTCCCCTCACACCGCCACCACCGACCCTCTCCCTCACAGCCCCGGAGCCGCCACCCCCCCACACACCGGGGCGGCCCCGCACTCACCGCAGCGGCGGCGACCGGCAGGACGCGGCGGCGGCATCGCCCCTCCGCCCGCCCCGTGCCCTCGGCGGCAGCGGCGGCGGCGCCCTACCGCTCGCGCGCGGCGGTGCCCCACGTGACCGCTCGCGCCTCCTCCCCCGTACCCTCCCCAGCCGGCGCCGTCACGTGAGGCGGCCGGGGCGCGGCCGCCATGACAGCGGGAGCGGGTCGGCCTGAGAAGATGGCGAGGTCTGAGGGGCGAGAGTGGTGGGGCTGCGGGGGTCCTGCTTGGCCTCCCTTTTGCTGAGCGGTGCACGGCCATGAAGCCATAGGGGGATTCAGGGCTGGAGGGCTGCGGATGTGCTGCCTTCAGCCGCCCTCTCCCCTCAGAGTTGCCGTGCATCTGCCCGTGCCGCCAGGCACTCGCCCCTAGGCTTGCAAGGAGTTCCCTTGCAGCGCTCTCTGAAGACTAAAGCCCTTTCTAGTCCCTCAAGGAGGTGTCTGCTTTGGCCCCTGGAAGTACTTGTGCAGGGGCTTTGAAGGGCAGAAAAGAGCTGTAGGTCAGGCTGATGGAGGATGTCTGGGCCAACTAGCAATGTTTTCCTCACCGTGTAGTTTGAGCAGCTGTCTGGAATGTGAGGGACTGGTTTCTTCAGTTCAGCGGTAAGGGGGAGATAGCTGAGGGAAATCAACCACAACTACTCTAAAATAACCTGAGCTTGGCAGTTAATGTGTATCTATAGTGACAAGAGTTCACATCCTCACAGGTGGAGACGCGTGTTGAGTCCTCAGGTCTTTCATATCCAGAATAAGTGATTTCACCACTGACTTACTAGACAACAGGGTGGTGGGGTAGCTTCACCACTGATCCATCTTTGTGCGGGACCTGACTTGGCAGGTGTCCTGTCAGGAGGGGTGAAACTGGAAGGCATGTTGGGTTTGTAAAACCCGGTGAGATTTAAGAGCAAACTAAGTGTCAGATTTGCTCAGCATAGTCAGCACTGGGAGCTTTTTTGTGAATACCCAGACGCAAAACTTGAGCTGCTGAGTGACACTTTGAAGATGGCAGATTTTATTTTAGTAAAGTGGAAATTAAACACGCTTGACACACCTGAGCCCATTCTTTGGTGGATATTGCCCCTGCTGTCCAGAGATTATGGCAAGGTGCTTTATAATAACACAAATAGAGCAGAATACAGAACATGTCAAAAAGCTGTAGCTACAGCATTACAGAGGGCAAAAAGGCAATATATAATCAGAAGCTACAGTGAAAGAAAAAGGAGTGACAGTCTGTGGAGGGGTTAGTAGGCGGATGACAAGGAGGTAGCAGGGATCAAGATAAAAGTAATGTGTGCACTTAAATGAGATAGCCACATAGTCAGCATCCCCATCAGCCAGCTTTTCATAATTCATGTTTCATAATGGCTAATATGCAACTTTGATCTCTCTCTCATAATAATAATTAGCCTGAGGACTGGAGGTGTGTGTTAAGCTCTTTTAGGTAAAAACAACCTCAGCACATATGCTATCTGCTTTCTGCAGAACCATTATCCTTGAAGTCCTTCTAATATGGCCAGTTCTTGCCTACCTTGTAATTCCAGGTATTTAATCTACCCAAATAGCTATTTTAGTTCTTATCAAAAAGATTTTCCCTGGTGCTTGGATTATCATTTTATTCACAGAATTAATAAACTGCTACTTTTTAGCATCATTTACTGTAAGGTCTTTGAGACGTGTGTAATTTCTCAAAATCCCTGATAATGATAATCAGCCCAGCTCAATTGCTTAATATACTCTATGATAACTTGTTAGTGTTAACTAATTGACCCACTTCCTATGTGCTCACAGCAAGGGACAAGAACTCATATAAAAGTGCTGGCAAGAAGTCGTAACCCAAAGTAATCCTCTGTCAATATGGGTTGTGGTCAGAATTTGGGATCCATATGTACTCAAGCACTGAAATTTCATTTATTAAATGTTTCTGTTGTTAACATGTCTCGGACACAGAAATGACAACAAGAGAAAGGGACACTGAGCTACAAAAGATACTCTTTAATTCCTGTCTCATTTCTTAGATTGGCTCTTCTACTTTGTGAAAAAGGAGGTGAATATCCCCAAACCCAAACAGAATTAATGTATATTATTTTTCTAAATCCAAATTGTTCAGAACAAATTTCTCCAGCTAACATGTAGAGGTTGTTGACCAGCTGTGATTGATAGAGAAGACTGGAGGAAACTCCAACTGTTCTTTCAATAACTGGGAGAACTTGCATTTGTTTCAGTGGTTTCCTTATTATAATAGTTTGCCTATGGGCTGTCCATGACTGAAGTCAGAGTCTGCACATCCCCTAGTAGAGTTTCTATGTGATTATGGTTTTGAATGGAGTAAACAAGCCCTTGTAAGTGCTGGACGCTTTATTTGGAGTATTTGAGGAAGCAGGACGTTTATCTGATTGCTCTTGGACTTTTCCTTCCTACTCTTACTTTTGCTGCGTATCACTTAATGTGTTTTTTTGCCTGCTTTCCAAAAGAAAGAAGGTTGAATGACAACTCGGAATATGTATATGGGCTTATCTGATCTGCTCTCTCTTCTCAAATACTTCTGAAATCTTGGGCCATATTAATCAAATTTGACAGTGGGCGGAGATCTCAAAGAGATTATATTCTAAATAGCTTTGCAAAAATAGATGTCTGAATGATGATGATGAGAGAGACTGTTATCCACTGCTGAGGAGAAGCCTGTAGAACAAGTTCATCCCACATACCCTTGAATTCATTAGGAGCACTCAGTAAGGAATCCATGGAGCTGTTGTGGCTAGTCTATTGAAAACGTCAGTTCTGTGCTTTGTAGTAGGTGAAAAGGCAAAAAGGATGTTAGGTACGTTAGGATAGGAACAAAGAATAAGATGGGATACTGTTGTAAAACCCAAAGTGCTTGTACATCTTGAATATTGTGTGGAATTCTCCCTAAAGCACCAAGAAAGGTACAGAGAAAAGCAATGAGCTGGTCAGAGGTGTGGAATTGCTTCCCTAAAGAAAAAAAAAAAAAGGCTTTTAAATACACTCAAATGGTTTAACTTGGAAAAGGACTATGAAGGAATGTGATAATGGCATAAAAATCTATTGTCATAGAAAAAGTGAATTCTGTTTTTCTTATAGCACAAGATTTAGGTGTCCTGAGTGAAATTTCCAGGCAGTAAATTTAAAAGAAACAAAATAAAGTATGTTTTCTCTTGAGTTACAATTGTAAATTGCTGCGAGTGTATTGTAGAGGCCAAAAGCATAAATGTGCTCATGAGTGGATTAGAAATGGAAATGGAAAAAATGTCCACTGAGGCCTCTTAAACATAATGCTAATGCAGCTGGCAGCTCAGGAAATCTCCAAGTGAAGGGGTGGATTCAGCCAGCAGATTAAGACACCTAAATTTGGGTTTCAGTGTGTAGGTGTCTCCATGTGAACCAGATGTCTAAGCTCCCTTTATACTCAGTAGAGAACTAATGTGGGATTTAGTTACATAAATGCCGGCATCAAATGCCATTTTAGGCATTGGGGAGTTTTCTACCTGGCCCCCTGCTCCAAGAAGCAGCAGGTCTCCTAAAAAGCCTGTCCTATCTGAAGTCTCACGTGGAAGTCTTTGATATCTCAGATCATCACAATTGTCACTAAGCACCTATGGTTAGCAAGCCAAACCCTGCTCGTAGTTGACATAGCAAGCTATTCAGACCACCGTAAGGTAGATATATCAGTGTATTTTGAACAGCTGAATAGCTCTCAGCTTCATTAACTGTATTGAGTAGTTCTCTGTTGACTGTAGGAAGAACTTATATTCAGATGAAGACATCTGCATGGAGACACTTCAGTCTAGGTGTCAAAATTTATAGGTTTTGCCAGGCTGTACCAGAGGGCATATTGCTTAGCTTTTTAATGCTATTTCCTTAAGTTTCCTTAGCTAGTCAGACCACCAAGTTGATTGGGATTGATTTAGGGGAAGCATACAGGAGATTATGTATGAAAAACCTTCTTAAGGTACATTTATTGATAATGAGGATTGTGTGAAGGTTTAGATTCACAGTGCATTGTATAATGGTGCATTGATGTGTAGTGACACTTTGAACACAGCTGCATGACTCCCTAAGCCTGGAAGATATCCGATGGCCAAGAGTTCTGGGGCAACCACAGATACTGCTGCTGAAGCCTCCAGAATGACAAATTCTTAAGCCATTAGATCCTGTAGTTGAAAGGGATTTTTTTCATGAAGCTAAATCAAAACTAATTTGGTTGATGATAGGCTTTACACCCTTCTGTGAATCAGACCAGTTAGATCTTGTTAGAGTAGCAGAACTTGCCTAAGAAGAATGTGGGCTAAGATTCAGGCCAAAGAAATTAGAAAGAAAGATGACTAGAAAAGCCAGATGATAATTAGATGAGTTTTGGAAAGCAGAATCAGTTTTTCCCTCAATCTCTCACACTTCAAATTATGTACATTTTCTCGTTGGAAAGACAAAACTTTTAGCACTAATGCTGTCCTCTTGGGCTGATGAAAGTTTTAACAAAACAAGTCAGCAAGCTCTGACTTTGTTTTTTGGATATCTTAAAGCAAGCTATGAAGGAGCATTGATGCTTTTAGAACTGAATTGGTCACCAGTTGTGCTACTGCAGCAGTGTTCCCATGCGGTATTTATTGACAAAATGCCTTGAGAGTACAATAAATAATAAAGACTCCCTCCTAGCATCACTGCTGTTAACAGAGCATCTATACTTCTCAAATGTCCTGCTCTTCAAGATGAGACAGAGACAAGAACAAACCTAATATGATGTAATGGGCAGGCCCTCTCCCTTTTCCCATACATGGGACACAGATAAGATCTACCAACTAGCTAAATATATTAACTCATGCTAATGAAGTAAGAGAGAAGTTGTGGGGTGGAATGATTAGCATATGTGATGTGGCCCTAAAATCTGGAGAAACATGAGGAAGAAGCCAGTTGTGTGAGTAACAGACAGTGCTTGGGAGAATTCACAGATCTAAGGATCTTGCCTTGTTTTGTCTTAGCAAGGAATTGCAGCAATGAGCATACAGAGAAGAATAGTATTGTTATGCTCTATTCAATTCCTTTCAACTTTTTTCCTTCATTTTTCAGCCTGATCTGTGTTATTTTTCTGTACTTCTTAACACCTCTCTTCTAATAGTTTCTGCAGAGCCTGTCCAGAACTGTGGAAAAGTTGTGTTTTATCTTTGAAGTGTTACTGACAAAATTCCATCTGGTTTTGGTGTTCAGAATTTCTCCCTCTTAAGATCTGGGAGTGAGATGCTACATTTTCTGTCATTTCTTTTTACTGAAATAAAACATTCCTTGGAATCTGTGGAGGGGGGTAATTGGCTAAACGTTCTGTCCAGTGTTGCTCAACTGTGCTCAGATCGCTTCACAGGCTCGGGGTCTGGGCCAGCCTGGGCTGATTTCTTTTCCACTTTGGACTGTTTTGCAAAGTTTTGAGAATGAAAACAATCCCATAAAACCCAGAAATCTCATAATTGAACTGGCTTTTTCCCCAAGGAATTATATTAGAACTCTACCAAGAGTTTTGTTCCGTCTTTGTTTCTACTCCCTGATAAGAGGAGGAATAAAGTTTATTTGCAGAGGAGGTCAGTCTCATTATCTTCTTTTTACAGATGTGGAAGTTAAAGCGCAGAAAGATGAAGTTGTTTGTTCCAGGTCATCCAACAGAGCAGTGGCAGACAAAAAATAGAACCGAGTCCTTCAGTGCTCACTCTGTTGCATCACTCTGTCTTCCTGTTTTGATGAAAACATCTGAAAAGTAATTTTCATAGGTAAGTATGTGAGAAAGATTCAGACTTCCTGAAGCATGGAAACCAAAACCTTTAGTAATGTCACGTAAACAGAGGTTAGATAGAGTTCAAACTGAGACAAAGACTCCAAGCCTGAGTTGTGGCACTTCTGTTGTACAGGTATCTGTTTGGTAATTCTTTCTCATAGAAGATAGAATCTTCCCAGTATCTTTCATCAAGAGATACCTCAGCCTCTAGCCCCATACCTATTGTACAACAGGATGCTGAGCCTTTTTCCCCACCCCCCCCCATACTAGAGTTTAGTTTTCTGCATTCTCAAGGATGGAGTTTTCACTTTCCTATAAAAAGGAAATATGTGTAACAAGCAAAGGATGATTATCCAGTAATATTCATAGTTTCATTTTACCTCTATTTTTCCCACTGGTTTTACAAAATTATGCTGCTTCATACCAACTGGGGGCAGTTCCTGCTTCTCTGTAGCAACTTTACTATCTGTTGTAGAATCACAGGGCTTGTACCCCTTCTTCTTCCAGCCCCCTCTCCAATTTGTCATTCTTGTCTGCTGTTTCTGTAACCCTCCTAAAAAAATTCTGCAACTTTAAAATTGTCATGAACAACCAGACAACCGTTTAGAAACTTCTACTCTAAATCATTCTTCTTTTTCAGAGGCTTAGAGATATATTAGCAGTACACCTCATCTTTGTATTGTTTTTTCAAAGGAGAATATGTGAAATTCAATAGTAGTTGTCTTTCCTATCTGATTATGCATATGTGAGAAACTGAAGAGAAGTTATATTCTTATAGCTAAAAGGACAAGAATTAGGAGACATGACTGTCCCTCAAGGCTCCCTGCATAAATCTGGGTTTATTGCTTGATGTCTTCATTTGTTATATGCAGTATGTTGACAAAATTCTTACCCCCACAACCTGTGTCTATTTTATCTATTTAGATTAGAAGCACTTGTGGCCAAACACAGTTTCTTATTGGGCAATTATGTATCACTACAAACAAGGACATCTGACCTCTCTCAGGATTCGTAGGCAAATCCAAAGCAAAACAAAAAAAATCCCCTTCAGCAACATAGTCTGCATTGCATTACTAAATTGTGGTTTACCAGAGAAATGTGTTAGGGTAGGCTATCAAAAGTTGTGTTTCTAAAATGTAAGTTTTGGAAATGTCATAAACTTGATTTCAATAAACGAGGAAGACAAATTAGAAAATAAGTATTTTAATCGGTCTATACAGAGCCCAAAAGCTGTGCAGTTACTTGTAAATTTAGCATGAAAAAAAATCTGTAAGATTAAAAAGCTCAAGATAATTTTGGGGCCTATTAAAAAACCCTAATACAAATAACATGACCTTTGTGTTAATGATTTTAGTGAAGGATTAGTAGGCAATTAAATGAATGACTGGAGGAAACCATTATTGCGCTATCTGAAAATGTCAAGCTCTGAAAGAAGTATACTGCCTAAGGAAAATGGTGAAAATGGAAGATAAATACTGCTAAAACCTGTCCTGGATAGACATTGTGCTAGCATAACATTCTGTGCAAGTTGTGAGATGCCCCCTGGTGTTACAAAGCTCCGCTGTTTATTTCCGTTGAGACATTGTATGTGATCAGAGCAGGATAAAACACCCGAAGTATTGACAGAGGATAAGAAAGTGTAAAAGGTAAATGGAAGCTACAGAAGGCTGCAAAGCTGCAGAAGAGGTATTGGTAACAATGCCATTTAGGATCTAACTGCCATTTACAATAAGCAGAATTAGCCGTAAACTTCTCAGTTTTAGGTAACATTTTCAGTAGCAGGAGTTAGAGGGTGCTGTGTGGTGATGGGGATCCAGGTGGGGAAGGGGTCAGCAGCATTTTGTGAAGGCTTTGGAGAGGCTTTGGAGAGCCACAGAGAGAGGAGTCTCCTTCTTCACCCAGATGTCTCTTTCATAGCACTGTGAGGGTTATGGGACCCCCAAACCTGCCCTTGCAGCCATGTGTTTCAACTCCAGTCACCACAAGCAACAATATACCCTGTCTTCTTCCTACAGCAATTTCTACTTATTTGGGGCTGCTGATAAGAGGAAGGAGAAGCAGGGAGGGGACAGGAGAAAAGGAACTATTTCAGCAAAGGGGAAGGGAGGAATAGAAGGTGCCGAGCCAAAGAGGAAGGCCTTAGAGAGCAAGGCTTTCTGTTCCTACTACTGATGTCAAAAATCACTGCTCCGAAGAACCAGTGCTCTAATAGTAATGCCTGCTTCCCTTTCTTTCAGAGACACTAGTAGTTGTGCAGGCAGAAGGCAAGTATGGCCTGTGTGCCTTGATGTTTCTGTGTAGTCCAGAACCACGAGGAGAGTCCCTGTGTCCCAAGTAGCAGAGCTCTGACTACTAAGACACACTCTTACAGGAGCCCTAGTTTTCAGGCAGAACTTCATGTAAAGTGTCACTTGTTAGAGAAATGCTAATAAGTATCTTGAAAAAGATAAGAGAAGAAAGTGGAAATAAAATATTTTCAAGGTCTGAGATTAGGCTGGTTGGCATGAGGAGGATTTTGAAGAGCCAGCATTTTCTTGGAATAGTCTTGTCAAGAAAGAGAGAAGAAACAAATTATAATTAGGATAGATAAACTAGAACTCTGCTCTTGCCTCTAAATTGGTATGGCTCTTCTTTAAACTTAAGTGGCGGTTCTAGATGCTAGCAAGTGGTTCTGTGGGGTTGGTTATCCAGGACTTTTCTGGAAATAAAGTCACATAAACCACGTGGACCTAAAAATGTATAGACACGAGCAGAATCAAAAGCAAGTGATTCTAAGAGTTTGGGGGGAATTCCTACACTATAATGTAGTTACTTGTAACTGGATATTTAGTATTTGCAACTTTGTTTTGGAGGATCTTTAGATGGCAAAACAAAAGATGTTTGCTGCTTCATTCAAGCAGAAAAAGAGTATTATAAGCCATTTTCAATACTAAATGAATACCAAATCTCTACCCCTTTTGTATGTCCTTGTAATGGAAAAAAGAGTATATCATTTTGTATCATTAAGAGAAAATACCAGTGAGTTAGCCAGGTATCTGATTTTAATGTCTACATATTTTGCAGATTTATTACTTATGAAAGTTTTGGTTCTCTTGTGGATTAGATAAGTGAGGACAGGGAAATGAGGAAATGAGGGCAAAATCCCTTTGAACAGATCGATATTGGTTGTAACAAAATTTGCAGCATTTCATTACGTAAAAATTTGTTGTAAACCAAACAATTCTAGTGGTGTTCTTATAGCCTTTGTTGCCAAAAGAAATAAGGTAAAAATTTCCGCTTTCGTTGTAATGAAAGCCTCCAGCCCTTGTGGTCAGAGGAATAAAACCTTGAAGATTTGACACATACATAAAATGATGGCTCATCCTACAAGAGTCAAATTAAAAAATAATTTAAAAAAGAGAAAGTGAAATGTCTTCTAGTGTTTTTTAATAAAGCCATTCTTCTGATTTTACAGAGACCAGCTCCTGGTTTTGTTAGTGCTCAGGCTGGTAATACTGAGCATAAGTCCCAAATATGTCTTCTGGCACTGTACCAATTTGAGTTAAACCAAAATACATTATCCATTCTCCTAAATGCAAGCTTCTGCTGTACCATATTATGGAACCAAGTTATCTGGGAGTTGCAAAGTAATACCAGATGGTGATTGTAGGTTGGCTGGAATTTGTGGTCTCTCTCGTCTTGCCACATGTTTCACCACTTGGAAGCTTCTAAATTATATTGTTCAATTATTTGTCTCCTTGGCTCAATGTTCCCTTTCTTTCATTTTCTAGTTTGGTGCAATTCTTCATGCTTTCACTAGGTGGGTCCCCACAACAGTACACTGAGTAAGCAATTTGTTAAATAGCCTGAACACATTTAGGTAAATGTATCTCCCAGTCAGTTTTATTACCAATTTCTTTGGCATAAGTTCACTGCACCACATGTTTTGATGTACAATTTAGTGATTTAAAAAACTGATTAGAGTGTTGGGAAGTTGTCATAAAGGGACCGGACTTGGGGATCTTCCTAGGACTATTGCCTTTCTAACTTACCTATTTTAACTGGAAGTTAAAACAAATGTGCTCTTCCTATAGCCAGTCATGTACAGTCCTATCAAGTTTTGCAATTATTTTACCTTTCAAAGGGTGATGCAAAGCTGGTTGGTTAGCAACATTACATATATTCTTCCTTTCCAAAATCAAACATTAGTCATCTTTAATGCTTTGCAACTTTCCATACTAATCAAAATTTTTTAAAAATCATCTTTTTCCATGTGTGTTAGGTATTTACTGACTACAGAAGAAAAGAAAGACTTTTTAGCTAAAATCTTCAGAAATTTTCTTTCCAAGTACAACTGTTTTATATGAGTGTGTACTTACATTAAAAAAGATTTACCCCCTAAACCTGACCAAAACAAAACCCAAACACAAAACTTCAGTTCTCTCTATCCCATAATGCCCCATAGAGAAGATTAAGGAACAAGAAGTCAGAGATTAGCAATATTTTTAATGTCCTGTTAGAAAGCCAGTCTAACCCAACGGTGGGTAGCATAAAAGCTAGACGTACGTAGCTCTTGAGCCCTTTGTGATGCCCTCCCCACCTGAGTCTGTATATGATTCTTGCCTGGCGCAGCACCCATCTGTCACATCAACCTGGGAGAAAATGGTAAGTCAGGAACAGGGCAGCTCTTCACCCTGCTAATTTTTATAGGTAGAACTATGTGGTCTTTAAAAGTCATGGTGCTCTGAATGAGGAGGCATGTAGCTTCTTTACTGTCTCAGGTTGTGTCTTCACCCTGCAAAGAAAGAGGATCAGTTAACCTGCAGAGAGTTCTATACTGTTATGTCCAGGCTGTTTCTGACATTCAGGCTTGTACCCTTAAAGCTATCTCTCTTTATAGTGTAGTCTGTAGCACTGATTTAACTTTAGCATGGATAACTCTGACCTCTGAGGGGCTTATCTAAGGATATCTTTTCAATGCCCACTTCTCGTATCTTGGCACCTACAGAAAGAAAATCAAAACAGCCAATTTCAATTATTGTGAGGTTTGGTTTTATTTTTTCTTCTTCTTTTTTTCCCCTTCTTATCCAGGCTCATTAAGTGAATCTATTTCATCTCCTTATTTGACATGGTAAGACAATTCATGTGGAAGTCTAGCAAGAAGTGCAAATTGTGATTGAACTAAAGGTTTTGTTTCATGTGATGTATGTTTAGAGGGCAAAGAAAGGTTGAGAAAATTCTTGCATTATGTATTACAAAGATAAGCTGAAAACTAAAATTGATTGTTTTCTTGCTTAGTAACCAACTTACATTAAAAAAACCTGATAATCATTATTGGATATATCTAAACTCAGAAAATCAAATAATTAATGCAAAACAAGAGAAAGGCTGTCACAGTACACAGAGGCATGGTAGTACTTAATGCCAGAGATCTGGCTCAAAATTAATCCTCAAGAGTGACTACAACATCTGATTTCCTCGTTTTAGCAAGTAGGTAGATAGAATTTTCTGCGGTTTACCCAAACCAGTTTTAATGGTCTCCTTGTCTTCATTTTGATGGCAAGAATCCCAACTTGGAAAAAAATAGCTTCTATGTTGTTTTAGTTTACTTATGTCTCTAAGTGATGGTTATGAGCTCCAATAGCTACCTCTTAATTATCAAGCTAGTATCATCTACAATCTCCACTCTTCAGCTCTGGGCCAAATCTACGTTTAGGCTGAGCGCAAATGCTCTAGGAATCCAGGGCAATGAAGAATGGTGAGAAATTTCAATAAAACCTTGATTCAGATTTGGAAAGTTCTTGTGTGTCTGAGCCTGGAGACTTGATCTGGGTAGGGGGATCTCATGCTCTCCTGGATTAGAGTCATCCTTCTGCATCCCTGGGCAGTTACAGAAAGTGTAGTGGGAGTGCTCATCATTTCTACTTCCAGAGTTACAAACCACAAAGCCAGACATACTATATGAGGTTGGTCTGCTCACACTTGTCTGGCACCATCATTTCCTCTGGGAAAATGGGAAAAGCAAATAGCAACTTGCCTGTTTGCATGTAGGCGTGATCCTCCTGAGAACGTACAATTTGGCACCATGCGCAAGTGAAGTTCAAACATCCTCAAGCTATGAGTTGTTGACAACATCTCTCAGAATAGACATACAAACTATGTAAAGCAGTTTTGGTGCTGCCTTATCTCAACATTACCTTCAAAAATTGTAATGGTTCCCAAGTCACTAAGTCACCCTGGTTGGGGAAATATGCTTACAGCAAAGGGTGTTAACCACTTAACCTTTGCATCAGTCCCCTTGTCTGCAGGCAGAGGATAACAACACTTACCAGCCTCATCAGGACCCTGGGAGATGCAAAGCACACTTAAACTTCTGTGTGCATTGATGAATGCTTATGTATTGCTGCCCCACAGTGGTTGTGTTTACAAAAGGTACAGTCCTCACAATAAAGGCAACGGTGAGCATTTCAAATAATAGCAGTTTCTCGGTCAGATTATTAGCTGTGCAAAACAGGCATTGCATTTAAACTGGTTCCCTGTTTACTACTCAGAATTCGAATGCAATTAAGCGTAGCTGGTGGTGGCACACCTATATTACTAGTGATGGACCTGTCCCTCCTTTATAGGAGGTAGTACAGAAGTGCCAAGTATCACTACTGTAATGAAATCAGAGGGAGGTAAATATACCATATAAATATTCCAAGGCCTCTTGAGACTGAGAGTCAGCAAGCGAACCTTGGCTACAACACAGAAAATCTGAGAGTTGTTAATAAAGAGGATTAAAGTGGTAGGCATCCTCTGGGCTATAGCAGGATTTAACAAATGCCTGTGAATGCAATGTTCAATGGGACTCCAAGGCAAAGCTCGACTGTAACTTGGAGTGTGCACAGAGGGAAAAGAGAAAGCAGTCCAGGATCGTGTTACTCATCTGACTGCAAAGGGCTCTGTTTTCAGCGCTGCCCCTAGGGCTTTACCTGATCTATCCAAATAGAAGATATCTGCCCTTCCCACCCTGCAATCATTCATACATAAACAACTCTAAATACTTTTCTGACTGTTCTGCCAGTTTCAGCTCTTCTTGCTTATTCAGTGCCTGCTCTCCTGCCAAAACAACAAACCGAGCTCGTGTGGGTTGTGGTTGGGGGCAGAAGCAAGAAACAGCGGTCTGCTGATTTCCTTTGTTTTTCACGTTTCTCTTCGGCCTTTCCTTGGGTAAAATCCAAGGGATGGATCATTGCTGGTTCCATCATGATGCAGAAGGAACAGACATCACTTTTCAAACAATGACAGCTTTATGAAGCTTAACAATCTCAGCCAAAGTCTTGATGCTATCATCAGACATGTCTTTCTTTCCAGTCCCTGCAGGTGACTGCAGCTGGCAGCAGATCTTTTGACAGTCAGATTCTGTATGTTATCTCTGTTGGACCAAGCCTTTAAATAATTGGACAGGAAGATCTGGGAAACAGATATGCTATTTCAAGGCATAAATAACATTGTGCTGAGTGCTGCAGAAAGCCTTTATTTAATTTAGTTCGATTTGGTTCAAACGTGGTCATCTGGTTTGGCTTCCAACCAGGATTTCTGTAGATGTGTGCTCAGTTTCTTCTTAGACCACCAACTGTCATATACAAATCACTTCTCAGTGTGCCTCCATTCCTCAGCTCTTCAATGGGAATAAGAAGATGTTCTTGACTTACAGGAAAGGGAGATAAGGAGTGATGGGAAGTAAGTTTGTGAGATTTTCTGATTTTCTAGTAATAGAGATCCATATAAAAAACTGAAACACAGGACTGAAATGGTGAGAGTGGTTGCTACTAACAGCAGAGAAATGTGGAGAGTGTTGCTGGTACACTGCCATCAAATCACGTCATATAACAGTGAAATCCATCCGTGTGAAGAAAGCCAGACCATGCAAAGTGAAAACCATTTAAGCTGTCAGAGTTAAAGTGGAACTTAAGTTTTGGGTACTCTGTCTGAGAAAGTCACCGTGATGGTGACTTAGACTAGATATAAGGAAGAAATTTTGTACAATTAGGCTGGTGGAACACTGGAACAGGTTGCCCAGAGAGGTGGCAGATGCCCCATCCCTGGACACATTCAAGGTCAGGTTGGACGGGGCTCTGAGCAACCTGACCTAGCTGAAGATGTCCCTGCTCACTGCAGGGGGGTTGGACTAGATGACCTTTAAAGGTCCCTCCCAACCCAAACCATTCTATGATTCTATGGTTTAATGAAGTTTAATTCTTCAATTTGCTTATTGCCACTTGTGATGATTACTCAGAGCTTCATTTTAGGTCACAAAGTATTTTTGATAGTGATCAACTTCACATTTTAATCTGCAGGTATTAGCCCAAGGCTATTTCTTTGCTTCCAACACACCAAAAGTATTTAGCTAAACAACAACAAAAAAGAACCTCGACAAAGTACGCGCACATTCCTGTTTGCCTTTTTTTATTCCCCCGCCCTTTTTCACAAAGGGGCAATTTCAACTACTTGGCCCTTTCTGGAATGCAATCTGGGAGGTGATTTCATTTTTGCTGTGTAAAGAGGAACAGCACAATCCTAGCAGTGACAGCATCCTGCCAGCCAGTGCTGCCACCAGCGTGTCAGCAATAGCTATCAGTCTGAGGACTAGCAGTTCCCTAACAGCTATGGATCAGAGACAGCAAAGAAGCATTAGATGGTTTGACCTATGGCATTTTAGGGTATTTGCTTGCTTCCCAGAAGTCTGGGAGGCTCTGGATTCCTTGGCGTCTGGCTGAACCAGGGAGATAGATTAACTGAAGGACTGTTACTGTTTTGTCTTGGGTGAGGCCTTCTGGGCAGCCGGCTGTTTTATTTTGTGTATTGCACAAAAGGTTGCTTTAAATCTGTGTGTTCTAGGGATGAGGGGTTGGAAGTGAGAGAGTAAGCTGCAGGATATTTTTTTTCCTTTACACAGCAGTCTTCACTAGCCAACATTGTTGGCAAAAGCAGGCAGAAGAGAGAAATTCCCTTAAAGTAATGGTAATACATGTTGCTCTGTCCTGCAAAGTTTAAGCCAGAAGGGTCCAGTCCAATACGGTGCTAAGGGCCTGATTTTAAAATTATTTAGCTGCCTGTCCCTAGCTGCTACAGGTTGCTCTTGGAGCACTATAAAACGCCAAACAGTTCTGAAAGTCAGGATCCAAAAGTCTAATGCTGTAGCTGGACTACATTTACCATGCTTTTGTGTACATAGTGAGCTCCACTGACTTCAGTGGGTTTCTCCATAGACAAAAGTGTTCATCTGGAATTAAATGCTTATCTGTTTGCAGATAATAGATCATTGGTGTCCTACGTGCTGTCCAGGAGAGAGCCTGAACAAAACCAGGAGAAACTGTAAGGTCAGTGATGCTTATGTAAACCAGAGGACGTGTGCTTTCTCAGATCATCCTTTTATAATGCAGTATTCTTGTAACACAGTTCTTACTCTCTTCCACATTTGAAAGCAGAAAAATTATTGTGTGCTTTCTGCAGTATATCCCTTCCTGCCAAAACTGACTCAGAACAGAAGGAAAAGATAGCTTTGCTTTTCCAGCTATGGCATTTTAAAAACATTTTTGTCTGATTCTGTTAAGCTCCCAGAGAATGTTTCATGGATATGTAGCATATTATGTTATTACTGCAGTGTATCTGTGTTAAACCCTTTATCTTTCCACAGCCCTTTGAAATAGGGAAGACTTATAAGTCCTGGGTTACAAATGAGAAAACAGTAGCACAGAACATAACCCCCCTAAGATTTCTCTTGGGCAAAATTCCCACATGGGAGGAGTCTGTTGCCTTCTTTGTTCTTGCCTCAGACCACTAATGTCAGTGATGGTGAATGAACCATGTGGGATCGGGTCCATGCTGGGGACAGGGGACAAGGAGATATAACCTGACCTGCTGTAGCTCCCACTTACTTCAATAAAAACTGTGAGCACACAGTACTCTCGAAAGGTAGGTCTTATATGATTTGGCAGTAGACATCCTCTAACTGCTTGTAAGAAAACTGCCAGTGGACATCTCCGTTATTTTGCTAGTTTGGTTTCTTCCTGACTGGAAGATAGAGAATGTGGTACAATAGCAGATACATCACCCAATTTGGGGTACCAAGGAAGGCATTTGTGTGTAAGTCTTGACCTGTCTTTGTCTTCTTATGCAAACAATAATGAACAAAAAATATAATTGATACGTGTATTAATAAGTTAACGATTAACTTACTTAACAATGTTGGCCTTTAGATTGCCATTAGGAGGCATATAAGCTAATATAGAGGTCTCGGAATTCTTATTCCAAGTTCCTTGCACACCTGTCTGTACTGATCAAATTCTTGAGATTTTCCTCACAGCTGTTAAGAGATAGAAACTTTACACTTAACTAGCATGTACGCGTGCATTGTATGGCCAGGTTAAAGTCCATACTGCTAAAAGAAACTTGGGTATCTCAGGTTTCCAGGTTTATATGTAGATTTTTTCTGATGCAACAAAATGAAAAACAAACTCATAAAGCATGTGGACTCATCCCAAACTGCAGATGAACACACTTTAAACCCCAAGACAATATAAACAGAGAAGTGTTTGCTGCGTTCAGGCTTCTGTCCTAGATTTACCGAGACAGTGCCAAACTCTTTTTGGTTTTCCTGTCAAGTTTCTGGATCTAATTAGATCCACCTGCATCTTACTAATGTATTACATGAGATATATAACATTAGAGAATCTCATCAGTATAAGTTGAGGTGTAACTTAGATTGTCAGCTTAAAAAATAGCATTGTAGTGGTGACCCTAAATCTCCAACCCCTCCATTACTTCACTGCTTGCCAAGGAGACTTGGACTAAAACTTGCTAAGCAAGCGTTGCTTTTCACCCCAGGAACTTGTGCTGTCTGCCTGTGGCTCAGACCTTGCAGCTCGGTGGTAGCTCTCCCTCGTGACTTGTGGGAGTCCCACAAGTGGTGTGCGATAAGTATTCCAGGAGTTTGCCATTTACCCACCAAGTAATAGATTCGTGATGCTGAAAGGAGTGCTGTATTCATATGTCAGATGTGTAGGATCTGCTTTACCACTGGAGAAGATTTAGGGATAAAACAATACTTAAGAACACAAGATTTTCAATAATGGGGAAAATTACAAAAAGATACAAGATGGGTCACTAAGATTATGTTTGGCAATAAAGCCCTTTCATAGCTGCTCGAACATCTCATCCAGTAAGAGGCTGACGGACTGATTAGTTTCTGCTATCTATATCAGACTTGATTCACCTAGAAAACTTTAGAGCTACATCTTTCATGTTCTAGTGATAAAGAGGTTACTCAGAGTCTTCTGGAACAGCTGTTCCAGCCTAAAGCAGACTGTCTTGTCACCTACGCCTCGTAACACTTTCCCTTCTTATCTCTTATGACAGGACACTCAGACTCATGTTAATGAAGGAGATCAGGTCATTTCCATACACTACTCTTTTTAAAGTGCCTACTTAATTTTTCTGTTGTACACTTTGATTAGAGCACGTTCTTGGCTTCAGTTTTGAATGGGTTGTGGGTTTTTTTTTTCCCCTTTACAGGTCGCTTCAGACAGGGTGCTAAATTTTGCAAATCATAACTTATAAATATATAATGTACAATTCATAAATAATAAATAATTATTATAATTCCATTTGAAAATGCAGCTGAAATTAGCTCATTTTTAGCAATTTAAATGCAATACTTGAAGATAAATGGATGGCAAAACTGGGAACTGGAGTTTCTAGAAAGACAGTTTCTTGGTTACAAGGGCCTTTTTCCTCCTGAGCCCCTCACACCTCTGCTTCGCAAAGAGATGGGAGAGTTTAGCCACTAGATATACTGAATGTACCACTCAAGAGTTCTTTGGTTTTGTGTGCAGGGTATAGGTGTGTACAGTCCTCATACCTTTACACCTCTGGTGTAAGCTTTTTCAGGTGTTTTTACCTTTGTAAGACTTGGTACAGAATAAATGTGGTCTCAGCACAGTATGATGACCTGTAATACAGTCCTCCTTGCATTAAAACTGCCCATATCTGACACAACAGTACAAAGTTCAGGCAGTTTGTTGAAGGCTGAACTGGACTGTTCTGATATGATTTTCTTTATCTTATCAAAAGTCCCTCAGTGAGCCAGGTGAGTCCAGACTACTTCTTGGTCTCTGGTTCCTTGGCTCAGTCTTTGTCTTCAGGCTGCATGAGTCAGTTTCCCATTCTCTGGCTACTGTTCTCTAATTTTCTGCCTATTCTTTGTCTGGTCATTTTTATCTGTGACTATATGTTAGGAATATTTTGGTTCACAAAACTCTGACTTGCCTTAATCCATCTCAGAATAAAACCTTTCTCACATTTTCCTAGTTCTGTCTCTGAACGTAGCCACAAAAATTTTGATTGCTGTGTGTACTTTGCCTGGCCATTTTGGGTTCCCTGCCACTTCATTTCCTATGCGCAAAATCAGATTAAACTTGTTTGCTGTTTCCCCACTTACCATTTCTACATCCTCAAAATAACGATTGTACATTAAATAGCAATTGCATCTTCACAGGGATAGTCACAGCTGTGGTAGGCACCAGCAGCCTGAACAAGTGGGTTGTAAATTTGGCCCACTACATTTATTACACCTCTCTGATCTGAGAAGTGTTAGAATCACAGTTTAAGAGCGTTCTGGACAGTTCATCCAGACTTAAGTGGGGCTGGTGGGTGCATGTCGAATGCTAGCCTAGGACTGCTACAAAATGAAAATCATTTTCGTATGTTTAGCTCCAGTTGTATTTGTCATTATGTGTGGCTAGTGACTCATTTTTCTGAAAGGCCTCTCTTTGGTCAACTTACTTTCCAGCTGACCTTATAAGATTGCAATATGCGTCTGAAAAATCAATTAAAAAAGAACTGAAATACACTTCTATTATATATTAACATGTGCCCTTGTAAAGAAGGGCCATGATCTGGGTGTGCAAAGGCTAATAATTGACCAGCTTGTGGTGCCATAATATTTGTTCTATTTATTTTCTTTGCAGAAAGCATGCAAACACTTTGGAGGGACACTAAAAAAAATCTGCAGAATACTCATACCAAGTTTAAATTGGCACATTTTAAAATGTTGAGCAATGATTGTCAATGTTTATCACCAAGGGCTCCAAAACTCTTCTGTCTAACAAAAGAGAAAATGGAGATTTTATAGGTTAATGGTAATGCATGAAAAATAGGTTTACTTTGGCTCATTGTAAAACTACAAAAAAAGCTGAAGATCTAATGTGATCAAGGCACATGAAAAGACTGGTTTGTGGTTTTGTGTTACTCACAAGAGACGAGTTCAGCATTTGATTTCAGGAAGTTTCTGAGGGCTCCATGAGGTGCTCAGCATTTACACAACTGTGTCTGCAAACCACTATAAAACTGAAGCTTAACCGTGACATTTGACTCGGAGGAGAAGGTCTCAGTGACTTGCAGAGTTTTGGGGAGACAAAGAGGACAATGCATTCCTGTGTCAATACTAGCGGCAGAGGGCATGTAGCCTGAGACTCTCATGTCCAGTGGCAGCTGAGAACTGATTTGGCCTCCACCCTTGTTTGCCTTTCTTGTGTGCTTTTTTTTGTTATTCACTGATTGTACTCCTTTTCTTCCAACTAGAATTGCCTTGTGCCCTGGAAGTATTTCACTTCCACAGTTTTCGTACCACAGGACTATTTCTTCCCTAAAATACTCTGAGCTATTACAAAAAGATTTACTTTCATTACAGTAATCTTTACCAGGCTAATTGATATTTGGTTGAGAAGTCATTCTGAGTTGCTACACTCATGGTGGTGCCATACCTTTTTTGGCTTCATGGTACTTCCAGGAGATGCCAGGACCTCTGAAAGAGGTGAGAACTATCTCACAGTCTGTAGGACTATGGTAAAATGAGTCACTCTTATCCTTTCCCAGTGAATTTTGGGAGAACTCACCTTTCCTTCTGGGCAAGCACATATATTCTTGGAAAACGTCAGAGGACTTGGAGCATTTGAGTAGTTAACTTCTATCCATGTTATTGTAAAGGAATAATGGTCTTTCATCCAAATAAGTAAATTCTTTAATTTCAGTTTATAACTCAAAATGAGCTTGATACATGAGCTAACCTGTGGTGCTTTCAATTTAGGCTTTGTAGCTTGAGAGCACCAAGATTTTAGGGTTACATTTTTTTTCTCTGAATAAGAGATAAGCTGGGAACTATATTTGAACAATATAATAGCAAGGCAGACTCAGTTGTGGTATCCAGCTGTGAATTTGACACTAATCTTTTGGTAGTCACACCTTGTTGGGCCTAATTCTGAGATTAATGTTTACATTCTGTGTGGGAACATATTCCAATCACCTGTTATTACCCATATCATATTGTATATAATCCCTTTCATGAATATATTGCCTTTTCTTTTGCTGCTGCTGTTTCTCATTGAAAATCCATTCTAGAACTTGCTTGCTCTTATATATAAGAAACAACTTCTAATTCCTCGACTAAATGTATACATGCCAGGTTTTTTTAATTTGTTCTTGTATCAGCTTTAGATTTCAGCTTAATTGATTTGAGCTGGAGCTGAGAACACTCTTAAGAGTCAGGCTGATGCTTTTTGAAAGAGCTTATAAATCTGTAATTCCAGTGTTCTCCAGTTTTCTTTGAGGAGAAAGTACATGTTTCCTCCTGCCCAGCAATGCTTTGATACCAAGAGCTTTTTATTTGCTTAAAGCAATTCTTCAGTTTTGGAGGTTTGTTTTAATTTGGCTTTTGCAACTTGAAATATCTGGTCTCTTGTAGTAGACATTAAAGAGAAAAACAGCATACACTACCCAGGATCAACTTTGTTAGTAATTGCTTACCTAGAGGATAAATAATGAAGCAGCTTTACTGTGAAAAGAATTAATGAGAGACATAATTTTTTGTGGATAAGAAAATGGTATCCTTTACTCAACATTACCATTGAAGCTGTAATTTTTTGTGTGATTCAGTGATAAATATTTGTGTGAACTTTGATATATACTTGTTAGGGTATTGGGATTTCCTCCACTTGTCTTTTAGTGCTAATGAGCAGAATGTACTAAAAATATTTTTCCTGAAGTTGCCCTAATTTCATGGGACATCTGTGTTCTGGTAGGACTAAGCCTTTTGCTAAGGGATTACTGTCAGATTCTGAAGAGATGAATGGGAAAAGTTGTCTCTCTGTCTCCAAACAGCTTAAAATGAAATGTCAGAGTTTCCACTCCCAGGAGTCAAGTCTTGCTGCTGAGTTGAATGATAGCCTTAGGGATTTGAAGAATAGTGTAATTGTTAGTCCAAGTACCAAAATTCTGAGTATCAAGTGCCTAAGAGTGGCATCTGAATAACAAATCTGAATATTCCATTAAATAAAACACATTGTACCAAGTACTTTGCATTTTATTTTGGCAGTGAGATAATATTTGTTTAATATGGATCCTGAAGTCCTGATAAAAACAAAACTTCCGTTATGATAAGATTGCAGGATTAGCCCCAACTTTAGTAATTAATGGCCTGCTTCCAGCAAAAACTATCAACGCTTTTTCCTCACTAGAAAATATAGTTACCTTGGGGCCAATTTTGTATGGAATGCTTGAGACTGGTTTGAGGTACATATGCCACATATGCACATATGTTTATGTCTGCATATTAGCAATTTTGTATCTTTACTTTGGCATTGCCTTTAATATAAACTTAGAGATGTTTATGGTGATTTTTACATATGGATGGTTCTCCTATATTCTTCATCAGTTATACATTATTTAATTATTCTTGTAGTATATGCTGGTCAAAATACAGATGTGTTACAGTTCTGATTTGGAGTTCCCAGGCACAAAATGCTTGTCATTATAATCTCCTAGATATTAAATATCAGTTTAGATACTCATAATTCTGATAATTCTGAATAACTGATAATTCTACTGTCAGTTCAGGTAACAGAATAATGCTCAGTAGAGCTTACTACTGTGCAATAAAAAAAAATCTTCCACATGATCAGCCTCATGCCATCAGGACTAGCGTTGATGGGCAGGAAGCAATTTGACAGGAGAATGACTGCTCTCTCCCTCCTTTCACCCAAGCTGTTGTGCTCCCATAATGGCTTACCAGGACGCACTGAGACTCTTGGGACCCCTCACCTCATGATCATCTCCCAGTGGAAATGGGTCTTGTGTGGACCACAGTAATGCTGGGGCATAATGAACATATTTCACTCAGCTTAGAGAGTCTCCCACATTTCCCACCCACATTTTTATGTATACCAGAAAATAAAAGAAATAAATTTATATTTAAAAAGAAGACCATAAGTTCCAGGTTACACGTTTCCTGTCATCTGGGAAGCTTGCACAGATGCTTGCAGAAACAGATGCAGAAGTTGTTTGCATCTCACCTGATACAGGACTTTAATCTTCATGTTTCGATCTTTCTCCTGCTATTCATTCTCCTCCAGTATGTAGGTTCCATTCCTCTCCTACAAGTGTTTCCTGATTTTAGCCTTCTGTCATACAGCAGTACCACTTTTTCACACTAGGAGCTCTGCTTTGTTGCAGGATTTTAGTAGTTCATGATAATAAGCATTGCCAGATCTAGCTGCTCTGTGAATAGGGAAGGGTGCTGGAAGAGGAGGAGACATGGCCCCTTGCTTGGTCTCAGTCCAATCATGTGTCCTGTATTAGTTGTGCTAAGGGAATGCTACAGTCCTTTCAGCCATTTAACTTTCCACCAGTTCTCCTGCTAATAAACACCTGATGATCTTTGTCTCTAAATTATGGCTCGAGCACATGCCCCCTTCTCAGGTTTGCTCTTAGTCTGTAGGTGGACCTCTCAGAGCTGGCATCAGGGCATTTTAGGACTTTATTTTTACTCTTTACATGCTACTTCGCAAGATTTTTACTAAGAAGCCACCTTTCTTTCAGCCTGGTTGGCAGCTGTCTGTCACATATTCCAGCTGGGAGAGCTTTCTGCATTGATTCTTGGCCAGTTTTCTCCCCAGCACCTGACCCTGTCGCTCACCCTTGGAAGTGTGACTTCCTTGGTCTGTAGAAGTGGCTATGACCTTGACATCTGTTCTTTCTAAGCAGATCTTTTGTATCCCATCCCTTCATGATTCCTGCAGGCAATTGCACTGTATCGATACTTCCTATTGTCTTCCACACTTTCCCAGCACTTTGTGTGAGCTTCTGACCATGTCCTCATTCACTAAAACAAGAGATATTCCTGCTGATTGCTTCTGTTTATTTGACTCTGTAAGCTGATTGCCAAATAAGGAGTAAACAGCACAAATGGGGAAGTCAATTTGACTTAAAATAACATAAATTCAAGACTGTTGTTCTCTGTGCTCTCCCCGCAGTGCTGAGTACCCAGAGAGCTGGGAAGACTGACTGCTTTCTGTTGAAAGTAATTAAGTTGGCCCAAAATGGGGAGCTATCAGTTACCAGTTACAAAGGTAAGAACTATTTTTTTTCATATTGGTTTTCATTTTATGGGGGACATTCAGTAGAAAATACTCTGATTGCATGGCCAGCATACCTCTGAGGATACGTGTTAACCGTGCCTTGTGCCTTTCGTATGTTATTTCGTGCCCTACCTAGGAACATTACAACTATAACCTCTTCATCAGTGACAGTACACAATCAATTAATGATTTTTTTGTGTGTTTTGTCTTCTGTCTTCAACACTTAGAATTTCTCCTTGAGCCGTTCCCTTTTCTTTAACTTGCTTTTTATCCCACATGTATCTACTGAGCTTATACGCATCTCTAGTGTTAACTTTTCATTTTTCATTTAAGACTCTGAAGTCCAGGAACTTTGCATAATAAGACATAATCAAAATTTTGATCGAGAAAAAATTAATAATCTCAATGAAGCTACACTGAATCATACTAACTAGCATCTGTTGGGAAATCTTTGGATTCAGTGTTGGTAGCACCTATATGTTCTAGGGTCATCTCTAGACATTCATTGCTTCTAAAGCTCTTCTGATAAGATTTTAGACCATCATCTTAAGAACAATGATACAGTTATTTTGAGATATTTCAAAACAAAAGTTCTTCCTGACATGAAATTATATTACCATAAATCTTCCCTTACTGTCATTTTCACCATTTTCTAACACTGTTGGCGAGATTTAAAGCTATTCTTCTGGTTTTAGAATCTCAGACTGAGTTGAAAAATGAAATGTGTTAAATCTGCGCTTGCTCCGTTATAAGTACATACTTCTTTTGGAATTCCGTCATTGCTATGGTAGTGCACAATCTGCAGTCTTTAACTGGATATATCCATCACCATTCATGTGTCAGAGTGATTTGCCAATAATTATGACCCTTGATACCTTCATCATTATACACCTCAGTGCAATGTGAAGAGCGTTCCTCCTTGTATCGCTCATTTTCTGTTGAAAACAGTAGTTGTATGGTAGGACATTGTGTTTGTCTCTTCCTACGGAAGTGGTCTGCTGACAGGCCTTGAAAAGTCTGAGGAGCAACTTCAGTTTTGTTTGCAGAGAGCCCAGGCGTACAGGGCAGCCAGGATCTAACGTTTCCATCCTCTTGGCACAGGTCCAGGATGCAGACCTCAGATGGCTTTCTTGCCCTGAGGCCAACTGGTACAGCAAGGGTTGTAGTAAAACTCTTATCTCTGACACAGAGCAGCCATGTCCAAGCTTCCTACTGGGAATGATCCCTGACCGGTGTTAATTCCTGAACCATGCCTTGGCAGTGTCTTGGAGAGTTGTAGTTAGCCTGAGCCAAAACTCTACAGAGACTATGAACAATTTAACAATATGGACAGTCACAGGACAGTGCTCAGGCCCGTGCCCTGACGCTGTTTGATTTGCTAGCGTAGATGAACCTACTGTTTCTGAGCAACCTTTCCAACATGTCACCTTTTGTTCTGGGAATTGGCATCTTGGATCTGCATCAATGCACACTTCACACCTGCTCATCATGCTTGCCTGTGCTCATCACACATGGAGAAGCATAAAAACAATTTCTGCAGCGCCTCAATTAAACAGAATAGCTAGCTGGGGATTAAATAATGTGTTGGCATCGTTGCAAGCAAGACTAATTTGGAAAGACTGCGGTCTTAGTACAAGAGAAATACAATTTATTTATGAAAACAAGGAGAAGTTGTGATTCACCTCTCATGCTTTTCTGATGTTTGGATCTTATTGCACGCATGTTGCGATATCCATAGGTCCTGCCAAGCTGCGTAGGCAAGCAAAGTCTCAGTGTGCGTTCTGATCCTCTGGAAGCCATTGTGCAGATGAGGTTTCATATCATTCTGGGGTTTCTTCCTTTTTTATTCACTCCTCTGTCTCATCCGTAAATGATCACCTTCTCATTGGTTCTCCACACATAATGTGATTTCTGGTGCTCTGCTGTTACTAGTTAATACCATGTGAGAAAACATGTTTAAATTGTTTTATGCAGGAAATACTCTTGGTCAGTGCAATTTTGCTTTCCCTGAACAGAGCCTAGCCACTGGCCTTGGGCAGAGCTCAAGTGGAGGAATACTGCTACAGGTATGTTCTGGGACACCTTGCCACCAATACTTTGCAGCATAATAAATTTGAAGCTAAACAGGCCAAAATTATTTTCTTTGAGATCTTACAGACCATCCTGGAATTGACTGCTTATGATTGCTTTTGGAAACGTCACCTCTTTTTACATCTGCACCACCAAGCAGCAATAGGCTGATTTTTTGGGGCAGTCTCACCCACTTTGCTCCGGAAGGAAAGCGTTGTTACTGCCTACTGTACTGTCTGAGGCCCAACACGCTCTATGCCAAGGAATAAATTCTGAGATTATCGCACAGAGAAGGCTCACAGAAAGTGCATTTGTAATTCTTCAGCTCTCTGAATTCTTCCCAGTTCACTGGGAAGAACATGGAAGTATTTTCAGATTTTTACTGCTGAAAAGACTTTTTGTTCTTGTGCCCACACATATCTGGTAGAACTATGCCTCTGCCTCCTTTAAATGCTCTTTTAGCTAATGATGTACTGCGTTACACATACTGTTGGAAAAGAAAATGAAAAGCAGACTCTTCTTGAAGCCTATTTGTACTTCTCTGTGTTAATTTGCAGGACTGACAATAATCGCGCTGTATGGGAAATGAGTATCTTTCCACTGGTTTTGCATATAATCTGCTATATTAAATTTTGATTGAGGTTATCTGTCTAACTTGTAGGCCTATATATGCAAATCAAAAGCACTAAGTATTGTGTCTGGCTAACAGCCAGAAAGTCTGAATCACAATCAGTAGAAAATACAAAAGAAATTTTCCTGTATCAGTAAGGAGGAAATTAGATGCTTTACAGGGCTTTGTCCATTTCTTCTGTGATTCCTCAGTACTAAGAAAACTTGAGGCTGAACAGCATCATGCCAGTTAATGGAAATTTTTTTGTATATAGAAAGCAATATTGCAAAAAAAAAGATATTCTTTATCTCAGATTTTATTTTGATCATTGGAAGGCTCTCCTGGCTCTCAGAACCAACAGAGGTTGTGTGAACCTTGAAAAATCAGCTTCAAGGTCTTTTATCAAGCTGATGTGGTTCAAAAAAGAAAATGTGTTTTTCATGTTTGTACCTGATCAGGTCTCCCAGGCACTTACTTTCTATGCAGAGATGACGCTGAGAGTATTATTCTTATTTTACTCTTACACTATAGTGATGCAAATGAGAATCTGAACTTACCTGTCAGTATAGTCTACAGTACAATGCTGGCACTAATGTGAACCACACAACGGGGTTCGGGTCACATCATCATACACCCATCTGATTTACTGTGGTTGCATCTGTTCTTGTGGTGTCAGTACTATGGAGTATGTGGGCCACTGCGGGAGGACTATGGCTGTGGAGCTGTGAAGATGGGAGAGAGTGAGGCAAGCATTGCAGCTGGCAAAACGGGGAGCCACCAGTGCCCATGCCAACCATGCTATGGCTCCCTACGTACCAAATTAATCCGTTGCATGGGCCTACTCAGGATACCCAGGATCAATTGTCAAGCTGCACAAGATCTGCAACTGAGACACTTTTAAGAAAGAAAACTCAAAAAACTGCCCCTGCCTTTGGCTGTTTGGAGAGAAATTAGCGGTCAGATTAAATTAGAGAAACAGCCTAGAAAGTTCCTATGAAACTGCTTCTCTTGCACTTCCTCTCCTCTGCATTATGGTCCGGATGAGAAGACATCTCACTGACTCAGTGGATGAATCAGTCCAGTGGCTCTGGAGTGACCAGCACACCAGCAGAAATGGTGTGAGCAAGAGGGAGAGAGCTGTAGGGCAGAATGGCTCAAGCAGAGCGTGCAGCTTTAAAACAGCACCATGTGCTGCTGGGCTTCAGGTGACGAGAGAGAATTTATTTCAGTAACCACTCGTGTACCAGAAGGCATCTGACAGCCTGGAGAGGAAGCACAGCCACCTGACCACACAACCTCTCTCCTTCAGCATAAACATTTGTCAGTCTTTGCTGCTGTTATGTTCCTGGGGACCTTCTGGGGACCAGAAGTTCTTCTCTCATTAAGCTCATCATCTCACCTTACTTCAGCCAGTTAGGCTTTCCTGGCAGGCTTGCAGTTTCCCCTGCAAATTTACCCATGGAAGACCATTTTAATTGCAGTTTTGCTGCAGAAAATGCAGTTTAGCCGTCTACAGATATTTCCTCATGTTGACTGTATTCTACTTGACTTGAAAACCACTCCCTGTGTTGTGCTGAGTGTCAGCGTGTAGCAGGTGAGAGTGTGAGTATGCGCACACAGATAGATGGAGGGGTGTGTGTCCTCTCTGGTCTCTACAGAAAAGACTTGTGCAGGCACTACTGCATCCCAATACTGCATCACGTTGATTACATTGTGCTGTTGATTAAGTTAAGGAGCCCTATGCAGCAGGGTCAAATTCAATCTAATAAATGTGTTGAACAGAAACTGAACAATTGACTTCATGCATGCTCAAGAAACTGAGCAGCAAAGTGGAGAACAGAGAAAGATGGAGAACAAAAATGGAAGGGTGAGAACAAGAGGTGGAATGTGAAGCAGAGCAGAAAGGGACAGGCAGAAGAGGAACTGCAGAGACCAATGTGGACGAAGGTTAGCATAAGAAGAAAATAAAGAGAAAAATAGCTGTGATGAAGCATAGTAGATGCTGGGATACCAGTAACAGCCAGACAAGTTCTTGGGCATCCAGATTTCAAAATATACTGATTTTCAAGGATTTGTCTTTAAATCCTGGAAACATTTTAAAAAGGTTTGAGAGTCCCAAGTAAGAATATCTGTATACACATACATAAGAAATAATGTGGTTGATCTGAGAAATTACAATATTTGTCCTGGTATAGTATAGGCATTATTTATAGTGGGAAATTTAGTCCCCAAAAATGGGACTTCTGCAGGTTTTTGTGTCTGCAAAATACTTATAGATTGCATGTGTGAAAAATCTACATTAAATGCTCACAGTAAGATTAATCATATGTTGTCCGAAGAGAAAGAACAATAGTTATTTTCACAGATAGTTTTTTTCTGTAATAAAATATGAGTGCTTGGCAATATTACTAACAATAAACTTTAAAGCATTAGCAAAAAATGCTGGTTTTAATAAAGATTTGAAAACCACCAGCAACTAACATAATTCTCCCCATGCACCACTTTTTTTGGACACACTTTTTCACTTTAAATTTAAAGTCTTGAAAAAATCTATGTATATTGCATGTGAAATTTCAGCACAAAAGTTAGCTGGTGACATTATTTTACTTACAGCAACTACAATCGATACAACCAAGGCTCAAAGCAAAGTTTTATGGCTATTTTATAAACTTAGGAATGTACTCTGGGAATTTGTCATGGAAAAATTGACTCAACCTGTATTTAAGGAATAACTAGGGCATGTCCTGTGACGGGGTGTAGTCCAAAATGCACATGCTACTTCTGCTGAGTTACAGGTACGGCTTGGTAATGGGGAGCACTTAGGTGGTGCAAAATGTGGCTCGTGTGTTTGCTATGCTTTTCTGCTTTCCCCCCCTGATGGTGCAGGAAACCTCTAAGTACTTAAGGTGATATTCTCAAAAGTATTTTGGTACCCATTTGTCTGTGAAATTAGTAATCTAGATGCTTACATGCCTCTGAAAACACGGTTGTTAGTCAAATTGACAGGATTTAACGTGGAAAAAATAATTTTAACTCTCATTAAAAGTATTTACAATGTTGCTTGTTCATATGATGGCTGCATTTGTCCCTGAAAGATAAAAAAAAGAAGGATAAAACCATGATGCCTTACTGTCTGAAATAATTGGTGATTCCCTTATTATATAGCAGGGTCTTATTAACACTTGATTTTATGGAGAGTCAAGCTCCTGAAGTCTAGCAGCTGTAGGAGGATTTTGGCTTTGTTTTTTTTTTTAAATGTGTCTCTAATCCTCAGAGCTGCAATGAAAAGTTTAAAAATATGACTGGAGGATCAAAGGTCATATTTGGGATCTTAGAGGATCAAAGGAGAAAAATAAGAATAACCCCACATTGTGGTATTATTAAAGTTATAAGTATGCTTAAGGCAATATCATGATGGGGGGGAGGCTGATTCATGGGGGTTTTTTAGGTTTGGGAGTTCGGCCATACTGCCTTTATGTTACTTCCTACCATTATCTACCATTATTCATATAAATAATCTACAAAAAGAAAATGAAATAATTTAGATTTAAAATACTAAATGTGGAAAATAAGTTATAATATTGTAGGAAACAATTCTGCATAAATAAGGGAATGGATTATATATATGGTAGACTTTATTCCACCTCAAGTGTTCATTAATTTAATAAAGAACAGCCAAGAGATCTGCTTACTTACGATACCTAGTGCTAAAATCCTTCTAAAGAAATTCTACCTTTTTTTCCTTTATTTTTTAACTTTCAAGACCATACTAGCAAGGAAAAATGTTGTGACAGTTTTTTGATAGACATGTTTATTAGTAATTTTCTCACTTATTGATTCCAGGGGTCACTCATTCCCATATCCCTTGGCAGTTGCACTTGGTTGGCAGAAGAGTTCATATAAATGTTGGGGGAAAGCGGGTGTTACAGACCCGCTCCCCTTTTTTGGGGGGACTCCCAGGCTGCCCCAGGCACTGTTTACTGTCTGGGGGAATTCTGCTTCCTCTGTCCATGTGCCAGTAATATCCCTTTCTGATCTGGTGACAATGATGTTGTTAACCCCTGCGGTCTCATTTCTGGGTCTGTTTCCTTCCATGTCGTCCTGTAGGAACCTATAGGACAGTTATATATAACATTAAAGAAGAGGGTTCATATTTTTATTTGATGCTGTATGGTTTTAGAGAAGTGGCTACAGACTTTATATCTGAGCTAGCTTTGCTTTTGTTAAATCCTGAGACTTCCATAAGGAGGGAAATAAATCTGAATTCTTGTATTTCTTGAAGATAGCCATCGCAATCCTATATTTTTTCAGACGATAAGAAGATTTTTGTGGAAAACACTTCCCCTTCTCCCTTCAGTGCTTATAAATCATTGTTTTATAGAATCCCGTTTGTTAGAGGTAATTATGGTGTAGACTCTGTGAATGCATACATGCACAGCTTTGAACCCAGAGAAAACCTGTGTTGAAGTGATGTGATCAAAGGTCTGTGGCTGTAACGAGCTTGGTCTAATTGTCAAATTCAGACAGTGTAAAATGGTGCAGAGATTGTCAAGGGAAGAAGAGTCACTTCTAAAACAAAAACTCGTACTTTGATCCAGAATGTATGTTTGTTTCTATGTCTATGAAAACCATTTGCTGTTTTAAGGCAAAGACATCTCTCTCTCTTTGCTGTCCAAAAATCTCAGCCCTGAAAGCCTGCCTGGCAGCAGGGGTGGCATTGGCATGGTTTTGCTCTGTAGCTGCAACGGCAGCGTGCCCCGAAACACCAGCAACCGGCGCAGCCACAGGTGAAGTGGATTCGGAAAGCTTTTCGTTTTCTGATACTCTGTAACGAACGGCAAAATCACACCCGCGGGGTGTGATCTGCCTCTCTGCGCTCGGCTGAACTTGCGTTCGCGTTTGGCGGCTGTTTGGAGGGAGGGAGCGGACAAATCTACCTTCAAGAGTGGGCTGGGGCCCTCCTGGGCTTGGCACAAGTTCCCTGGCAGCAAGTGGGAGGGCAGCCCGGTGGTTTTGCCCAGCGGGAGTGAGCCTGGCCGGGGCGCCGGGCCGCTCCCCGTGCCCAGCGCCATCCCTTGGGCCGCGGGGCCGTTGCAGCAGCCGGGCTGGGCTGTGCAAAGCCGGCTTGCGCAAGAGTGCTGCTGGCCCGGGAGCGCTGCGGGGACCGAGGGGTGGGAAGGGGCTGCCTCCGGGGGAAATAACCTTCCTTTAGGGCACGACCGGGAGAAATCCTGGCGGGAGGGAGGTGAGGAATCAGCCTGTGAGGTCGGGAGGGAAAGGAACCGCGCCGCCTTTGTGCGTTTTTGGCAAGGTGAAACCCAGCCTTTTCGCCCACCCCCGTGCTCCAGCAGCCCGGGGGATGCGGACACAGCCCCAGCTCCTCTCTCTCCCCCCCTCCCCAAAAGGGGTCGGCAGGGCGGCCCGCGGCGAGCGGGAGCCGGCCGGGCTGC
Organism: Gymnogyps californianus; assembly: GCF_018139145.2. Classification (NCBI taxonomy): domain Eukaryota; kingdom Metazoa; phylum Chordata; class Aves; order Accipitriformes; family Cathartidae; genus Gymnogyps; species Gymnogyps californianus. Next base: position 160,645,045 of record NC_059472.1, read on the forward strand.
GGCGCGGGAGCCGGCCGGGCTGCGGCGCGCCCCGCACGCTCCGCGTGTGCGGAGCTCGCCGCGGAGGAAAGTTGTGTTGTGCTCGTTTTGCACTTCCTGGCGAGCCGGCCGGGGCTCTCGGCAGCGCCCGGGCACCTCCGCCCTCCGCGGCCGGGCTCCCCGCGGGCTCCGCCGAGCAGCGCTCGCTCGGCGCGCTCTCCGCGGGGCGCGGAGCCGACCCGCCGCGGGGCATCCGCGCTCGCTCCGCGTCCCGGCCCCGCACCCCCCGACCGCCGGTCTGCCAGGAGCCTCGCCCGAGCGCCTTCCCCTTTTCGGGTTTTTGTAGCGTTTGGATGTTTTTTTGGTTTTGTTTTGTTTTTTTTTTTTCCTCTCTCTTTCGGGGAGAGCGCGGCCGGGCTGGCGAGGGGAAGGAAACTTTCTCACCCCCCCAGGATGCTCCGGATATTTTTGAAAGGGCGGAAGAGTGAGAAAGCAAGCAGCGTTTGTAAGGGCATCTCATGCTCTTGAGAAGGTCCCCCCTGACACCTCGCTGCTGGGATTAAAGACCGGAGCTGCAGAAACTCCTCCCCTTCCCTCTGCTTCTCCCATCCTCCCCCCTCCCCTACCCCCCCCCCCCCCCCCCCCCCATTTCCTAAGGCCATTTAAAAAAAAAAAGAAAGAAAAGAAAAAAGAAAATAAGGAGCCTGGAGTAACTGCGGCCGGTGGGACGGTGGGGAGAGGTGGAAGAGGAGCCTCCCTCTCCAGATCCATCGCCCAGCACCACGCCTGCGTGAAGGGATGGGAAGCACTGCCATGGACAAGAAGAAAGATGCCTCCAGCAGCAGCAGCAGTAGGAAAAACTCCAGCCAGAAGAAACTCATGTTGCGAGTGCACATCCCCGTAAGTGGCTCCTTGCTCTTCCTCCCCTTCGGCAGCTGGTGTGGCTTGGGCGTTGGGGCATGTTTTTCTCTGACATGTAAGCGCAGCGAAAGGCAGGGAGAGGTGTTTCCTGCCGCTGAGGTCTGGAGTTTGGGGGATGCTGGGCTGGGAGGTGCAGCCCGTGCAACAGGCAAGTCCTCCACATCTGGGGTGGGCTGGAGCATGGGGGGCTCCCCTGGTCTCTGCCCCCCGTGCAGTGCTGGGAGCTCAGGGTGCAGTGTCCGTGGCACAGAGGAGCGAGGGTAACTCCGGCTGCACCGCTGCTCCCCTGCCTTGGGCTGTGAGTTTGGTTCAGTATGTCTCATCCAGTTCACACGCAGACTCGCAGTACGGTTTAGCGAAAGGTCTGTTCACCCCCAAATGCTGGTCTCTACATCCCCCGGGTCGGCTCTGGGAACTGTCCGTGCCGTGTGGCTGAATCAGAGCGTTTAATCTGACTCTGCCCTCTCTCAAGACTAATCCACATCTGAATTTCCCAGGGCTGGGGAACCCTGAGCTCTCTCAGATTTGGACACAAGCAGTCTGTTTATTGCCGAAAGAGCAGGGACAGTTGTACTGCCATGGTGGAGCAGACTAGTGAGCCATGCAGTCTGTTACTGACTCTGTTTTGTTTTGTATATTCACACTGTAAAGAAACATGCAAGAAACTATAGTATCTAGGTACAGAATAACCTCAGACCAAAAGTTTCTCTCTATTCCCAGTGAGTACTAAAAGGCTGGCTGGCTCTGTCTTCAGAGTTTACATGCTTTTCAAAACTTTGATTATTGTTTTTCTTTACTATTAGGACGTTCTTGTTATCTATGTTACTGTTTAGTTTTTTATTCTCAGTCCCGATATGCTTTTGGTTTCAGTGCTTCTCGCAAGAAACGGCAGAGTCCCTGTATCTATTTGTGTGCAATATCTGATTTGTTTTTTTTTTAAATCTCATTATATAAAAGTGGGAAACAGTCCTACACATGTCTCTGCTAGGCCACCAGGGAGCAAAAAGATATTTCTGGTTCTAAGTTTTTCCTTTGTTTTAGGGAAGAATAAGAAGTCAAAGCAAATTTATTAGGTGTCTTGAGTGTGTGGAATAAAATGGAGGAGAAATACATGGCTCTTCTGCAGATTTCATTTTTCTCTGGAGAGGAATGCAAGCCCAAGAGCCTACGCCAAACTTCTGGAGCTCTGAGTGCATTTAGTACTAGGAGAAAAGGGTCTGTTTCTGCTAACATGGGTGTTGCCTATGCATTTGTGACTGGATTTTTTAGGCAATAATCTTTGCCATGTTACCAGTAGTACTTCACAAGAGGGATGTGAAATACCAAGAAAATAAAATGCACTATGCCAAAGCACCACTCACCCTGTGCACCTTATTCCTTTCCACCCTGCCTGCTGCATTGTCTCTGCCATCTCTTTCCATAGCCCCCCACCTCTGACTCAGTCTAGCCAGGAACTTCTGTGCATCTGGATCTCCACCTCTGCTCCAAGAAGCTGCATTTTCTGCCTGCTGAAGAGCCATAGGTAGTTTGGGAGATGCTGCGGTTGCTGCAGGATTTTACAGGATCCGTCTGGTGCTTTTGAAACACCTTCCGACCACCAGATAACTCTGACTACACCAGTACTTACAGCAATTTCCCCCATTTTATGGTGGTGAAGCTAAGGTGGAAAAAGTGCCTGACTTGTTCGCACTTAAGCATTATTGACAGAGGAAGGCTAATGCTTTTTCCTAATTGCCTCCCTAAGCCCTGAACCTTTCTTCATGAGTATTGCCTTAGTTCTATCTTGGATGGAACATCATTAGTAGTGGGCCATAATTTTTCATGTTCATTAATCTCTTGGCTTCTTTGCTATGCAGTTTGTCACCTAGGTAGTGGTAGTTATTCAGATACAAGCCTGCAAATGCCTGATATTGCACTGAAGTCGACATGAGATTTATTGTTCACCCAGTTGGAAGCAATTCAAGATTTGGTAATGAGATATAACACCTTCCATCCCTCCCCTCCATCCCCAAAATATGATCCTTCTGTTCTATTCTGCATTGTTCTAGCATTCCTGAAATGGACTGTTGGGCCCAGGATCTTTCAGGTTGTGCTCACATTTTTGGTGGTTTTCTGTTATCTGGCAGAGTTTAAATATGACTGTGCTATAAGAAAGAACATTTTTCTCATTCTCCTCATTTGACAGTGGAATCTGCATTTGAAAAGATCCATTTAGACTGTTTTTTTTTTCTCTTTCATAACGTTTTCTTGGCTGTTGTTTTGAAGCATCGTTCCTATTATTTCAGTGGCGCCTGTCAGTGTAGCTGTAGTTGTCAAGGGAGCTTTCACCAGACAGTAATTTTTATTTTGTTCATCCTCTTCTTTGTGTTGCTGTGAGATCATGTTTATTGCTGAGACATGTAATTCTTGCTCATTGAGATCTTCAAATTAGGAACAAGAGAAGGACTAACAAGGTCTGAGTAGGAGTGGAGAGAGGAGTCAATTCTGAAAGAGAAAGCAGTGGGACAGAAAGGTACTGTTGTGATGCAGGCTATCCTAAAATATATTTATTAGTCACGTAGAAATGCTGACTGAAAAATAAATGACAAATGTTGTGCAAAAAAAAAAGGTGAATAATGCAAAATGCACTACAATTAGGTTAGAGGATTGTGGAATAATAGGCATGTCTGAAAAGAAAGTTGTATGCTCTTCTTCCCTCTCCCACATATTTTTATTTTTTGGGTTTGCCTGTGACAGTGGGAAAAAATGGATCAATTTCAGAAAGCTGGTTTTGTGTCTTGCAACACTCCTGGGCATTTCTCAGGTACATCTTTCTCAAGCAAGAACAAAACATGATACAAAAAGTCTGGAAACTCTCTATTTTCACCTTCTTTCTGTACTCAGTCTCCTTCAGCACAAGTGGGTGGTCCCCAACCCTTGCTCTGGGAATAGTGGTAGACCACTAAGTTCCTGCCAGTTGGGTTTCCTAGCTGCTCTCAACTTGTCGTTCAGTAGCCAAGAGTAAAGTGGGGTCTGCTGTCTTCTGCTAGCATGGCAGCGAAGTATTTGCTAAATTGCCGGACTGATTGAACAACTTTTTGTTTTGTTTGTTTGTTGTTGTCTTTGCAAATACACAACTGACCAACAAACTAGTAATTTAGATGGACCATAATATAATTGCAGGAGCCTTTGTAAAGTAGACATCATATCAATCTCCGTCTTTCCCAGCAGCACGTTGTGAAGTCTTGAAATTAGAGATGCCTAAATGGATATTTCTGGTCCAAATATCTTTGAAAGCTGCTACTGATTTGAATAGAAACCTTTGCTCTCTAGATGCATCACATCTGTAATATGAAGACATTAGCATTATAAAATTCCTTTTTAAGCCATTAGAAGTTAATGCTTGCACATTGCTTTGAACATTTTAAAAACTCTATTCTAAGACAGGACACAATTGTCTGCTGAGTAGGAGCTCACAGCAGTGAGATCAGTATGTTCTTTTATCATCTTGCAAAATTGATCTGTTCTAATGTTAACGTTACCATTGTAAGCCCGTGTTGCTGCAAAAAAAAAGGAGAAATTCTGCTCTTGCCTGCTTTGAATTTCATCTGGGATAATTCAGTCAGTGCCAGCAAAGTTATGTTGTATTTACACTAGCGCAGCTGAGGGCAGAACCTGTCTCAAGAGCTTCACCGTGGCAAGTGCCAAGCACCTGCTGCTCCCAGCAGGTGGAAATCGCAGAACCTTGGCACTTCCTTGGACTTTTCCCAAATACATCACAAGGTGACTTTTTATTCAAAAGAACAAAGAGATTTTTTCACAATAGGGACAAAAATAACATCTGCAAATGAATATAAAAACATCTTTCAGTTCAGTGAAGTGGCTGTTGCCTCTGGTACTTCAGCCCTGACAGCAGAGTTGATGCAGTAGAAGGACGCTCTTGGAGATCATGATCCTTTATTTTCAATGATGGCACACAAACAAACATCTCTGCACACTTTCTCCCATTTCTTTGTCAACCTCTATGATTTTGAACAGACTCCTCAATGTGCAAATTTATTGCTGTTTCCAGGCCTGTTGTTATGTCGGGATGCCAGGCTGAAACATCAGATGGCTTAAATATTTCTAACCCGATAGATGACAATGATGTTCTGACAGCTAGTGTTGGCTCGGGCTCTGCCCCTCCATCTTGCTTTCCACACTTGCAAAGTCATTAATGGCTGCATGCCTAATAAATCACTGTGAAATGATTTTGTTCTGTCACAGTTTTTGCAGGGTGCTTGTTGTGTCCCAGTAATTGCTGGGTGGGCTGATGAGAACAGCACTTCAGTCTAGGGATCGCTTTAGGAAGCTGCAGACGAGGAATAAGCTGGTCAATTCTTTCAAAGGAGATGAGGGAATCAGCTTCCAATGTGATCTAGGAATGAAAAAAATGCTGGTTTTCTTGGGAAAAGGAGGTGGGGGGAGAGGGAGACAGAGGAGAGAGAAATGTTTCCCTAAAATTAAATCTGCAACTGTCCTCCCCCTTGCTCTCATAGGTCAGACTCTGAGTTGTCCTGAGCCCCTGTGGCCTTGAAGTTTAAATTTGGATTCCTCCCTAAAGGGCTGATATATTAAGGATCTGAAAGGGCAAGAGGTATTTGCTCAGAAGTGTTGAGATTGCACTTTGAATCTATCTGAAGGAAAAAAGAAAGGATTCATGTTTGCAGTCATAATAGCTGCCACTGTAATTAAGGAAGCTCTTAGTCTTTTTGGTTTTAAAGCATAACACAAACTGATCATCAGCTTATTGAAAAGTACTGCTTCTTTAAAACATCACTTTTTCTGGTCGGAGATTCTGCTCCTAAATGATCTCATCCAACCTCCTTTATTTATACCTGTGAGCCTGTGAGGACTGTGGGCTCAGAGGAATGGGAATTTCCTTGGAGGAGTAAGTCATTAATGTGGAAGGAACCTCACAGAAATGTGGATGGTGAGACTTTTGGTCTCAGGGAAGCTTACTCACACTGTGCTTGTATTGGGAATCACTGAAACAGAAGAAAATGTCATGCACCTAGAGGGATCAGGAGTGAAGTGGAAAGTAGGTTCCAGTGCTTGTTCACAGACATGCAAGGTTCAACTTATGCCCAATTTCACCTGGGCACCACATTGGATTCAAAGGAGCTGCTCAGATGTGACCGAAAGCAGAATTTGGTGCTGAAGACAGGATTCAACAACCATTTTGTTGATGATGTATGGAAAGTCATGGAAGTAGGTTGGTGTGCCTGTGTGCTGGCTTGGCAGGGCTAATGGGAGTAGAAAGGAGCCAAAACTGTGTCAGCATGGCTGTTGGTAGACCAAATTGTGGACATTCATGTTGAGTGAAGTACCACATATAATTCTCATCCCTTTGAAGAAGAGCTGAATTTATATCAAAAGGCATTCCATGCATAGGGAATAATGAAAGAGCAGAGTTGGTTACAAGAGAAATGAAGCATCAAGGAAGACATCAGCAGCAGACGGGAGATGTCACAGAATATGTCTGTCTGGCACAGAAATAGCCCCTTTGTGGGCTACATTACCCCAGACTGATCATCAGGCTTTCACAATTAGCCTGCTTCCAGGGTCTGATCTGGTTGCAGAGGACTGCTGTCTCAATTTTCTACTATTGTTTGCACTGTAGACACACTGGAAAAAGTGTTATGGCCTAACAAATAGGGAGAGTTATGCATGTCTTCAAAGACAAAAAGAAAAAGCAGCTTGAATGTATCTTGAATGGAGTATGTTTTTTCTCCTGGAAAGGAGAGCTTATGTATACACATGAATATAAGATGCCATCAATAAATATATTATTGGTGCTTTGTTGATATAGTGCTATTCTACTACTGAACTATTTCTAGTACTAGCAGTGAGTTGAAACAGTGATGTATATGACAATTTCTGCTGCAGAATGATTTTTGTATTTATTCTTTAGGTAGTTGTAGAAACTGGAATATAATGCTTCAGTTTAGTGTTTGCATCTGTAATACTGTCTCTTTTAAATTGCTTGCATATAACTACATATGAAATCTTTAAAGCATGAAAGCATTATTTACACAGTAGAGAACCAAAACGTAACATGGTACTTCAGTATTTGACATTGAGGATTCATAGAATGGTATATAGCATCCTTTAAATTTTCATATAATTTAGCATGACAGTAAATTACGTTATGTAAGCGTGACTTAGTGGCATGCACAGCAAATGCATTGCAGTATGTGTTTCATGGTTGTCATTTATATCATACACCGTGATTGTTCAGACCTTATTGTCATTATTGCAAAGGGTGCCTGTGACCTTCTGCTCCAAAAACAGAACCTATGTCATAAGCTGAAGACTTAATCTATTTTTGCAAGCAGGGTGATAGAGCTATATGCCTTTTTAAGCTGCTGTAGAACACATTCATAGATCTGGTGTTTCATTAGGAGGAAGTGTGTGCATTATAAGCATTATCTGCCATGTTATGAAGCCTTTATCATCATTTATTCACAACAGGCATTGTGCAATTTTCAGTCATCTTTTCATGTTGGTAATACTGCTGGAACAATGAAAATAAGAAAATACTCTGCTTCTGCAAGCTGAAGAAAGAAAAGCTATCTGAGTGGTCAGAGTGCTGGCTTACAGCACTACAAAACACAGGATTTTCCTGCTCAGTTGTAGACTTAGTAGTGGTCTTTTATGAATGACTGAAGTTCGGATCTGGTTTGTGGAAGCTATGTGCCTGTTGATTCCTTTAGAAAAATTTGGAAACATGTTTTCTGTGGAATTACAGAAATCAATACTTGGTGAGCTAGATTAGGGGTAAATTTGAATCCTAGCATGAAGAAACATTTCAGTGAAGACAAGCTCTCCATAGAAAAGGTATAGTTGTAAGAATGTGATGGACTAAACAGGTGCCATTAGCATTGCCTATAGCCTGTCTAGTGGAAGGAATGGATTGTTACCTGCATGCCACTTATTTTGAATGGACTCTACATGGAAATCGGGAAAGACACTTGGAATTATGCACAGAATCCTGAAGTGTATGACGATGACTCTATTTTTGCTACCTAGCCATAATCCTTGACAAGTTTCCACAGATTCAGGACTGTTCTATGCCTTTAAATAGTTGTGCATTTAATATGTTTGCTAAGCCTGTGTTGTCTTGCTTTTGGTGATGTGGCCTTTAAAAGGTGTAACTGCTAACAAGTGTTTTTACAGAGTCATGGAATAGTTGAGGTTGGAAGAGACCTCTGGAGATTGTCTAGTCCAATCCTCCTGCTGACCCTGCAGTCAGCTAGAGCAGGTTGCTCAGGACTGTGTCCCATCAGATTTTGAATATCTCCAAGGATGGAGATTGCACAACTTCATTGCTCTGAAGAAATGCATTTGGGCAAGTGAAAGCTCCTTGAGACTAAATATTGTTCAGCCACTACACAGGCACATTGAATCTAACTCCACAGTTGGTTGGATCTTGTCCCAAAAGCATAGTGTCCATCTGGGCAGTGACATTGGATTTGGCCCTGTAGTGTAGAGCCTTCTGGGAAAAGCATGCTCTGTGATGGGAGTTGAAAGTGGAGGCACAATAGTCCCAACAAGGCTTGTGGAAGAAAGGGACAGTGAAGAAGAGATAAAAAAAGGTGCTTAGTCAGCGTTATCACAATATGTATGGGAGTTTGCCAGCTTCTCAGTAGAGCGTTGCATATTCTGGAATGTGGTTTTCATCATGCGTTGTCATTCCTTTTGCATAAATTAATTAGAGGGGGATTTGCTGTGACTGAGTATTAATCATGGCTTCTGTGTTGGAAGTGTGATCTAAACCAAGAGGCATGAGGAAAGACAGTTCAGGGATAAAAGCACTAAATCATCACCTAGCTGTCTGAATCTCTATCTGCTGTATTGCCTGAGGTTGGGCAGAGGAGAGTCCTTGATGTAAGCTTTGCATTGCTGAATGGCTGGAGCTTGAGGTCCGCAAAGAATAAACTTTTAAAGTATCAGCGTGCCACATTGAAACACTGAAACATCTTATGGGATGTTCTTTCCATCCATGACTGAATGCTGTTGAGCTAGATGTCTATGCATGCATAAGGATACATATGTTAGTAAAGACAAACTCTCTGAAGAGTTTAAAGCCTTGATAGACATTATAGACTGGAGGCAGGTGAGAGGAAACGACGTTGTCCCTGCAGTACTGATACTCAAGTAGATGGTTGGAGTTTAAACAGCTTGCCCCATGTCGTACAGGAGTGTGACAGTTGGACTCATAAAGTCTTGAGACTTAGTTCACTTATCTTAACTGTAAGCCCAACCTTCTTCCTGTGGTATTTGTCCCATAAGGATCCGTGCACAAGCTCAACCTAAGTCAGCAGTGATGGAAAGTATTTTTCCTTTTGCTTTTTGAAAATATGTGTGAAGTAAAAGGATTCCAGTCTAATGTCTACAGACAGTTGTGCTGTGTCCTAAAATAACATTGTTAGGACTGTTTTGGCAGTCTGATCAGGAAGACCAAGGACTGAGGATATTAGATAAATTAGAGGAGACTATATTAACTTCCAGCATCAAAAGTGGTACTTCAATGAGCGTGCCTAATTATCACACCCTCCATGTGGTTCATGTGGTTGTTGAAAGTTGTGAAATGTTACTCTCTTTTTTTCGGAATAGCTGGTAGCACATCAGTTGTAGAGTTCTTGAAACAAGGCATCTGCAGCCATTTAGCATGTAGTCATCTATAAACTCAAGCAGATGGGGTTTGGGACATCCAAACCAGCACTTTACCAGCCACCTTCAACCTACAGCACCCTCCAAAGAGTTTGCAGGCATCCTGTCTCCATTCCTGCACTCCACTGACTTGTCCTCCAGTTCCTGGAGCTGGGCATTCCCCAACACTGCGGCCAGCTAGTGCAGGAGAGAATACCAGCATGGTCTCAACACTATTCGTCTTGGATACTCCTTCCACTAATGCTAGATCAACTCTACATTTTTAGGGGAAAATGGAGAGCTTCTGCTGTCTGAAAAGTTGAGCCAACATTATTCATAAACATAAGATTTATAGCTTGAAATGAATGGGAGGCAGAAGATGTTATTCAGCTGTTTTCTTTGCCCTTTTATTTAGCTAGTTGATGTTAAAGGTAAATACTAATTTAATAGACTTCTTTTAGTTGGGTGATGATTAATTATACATTTTCCGTATATTTTTTATGTTTTTGAGAATGACTGTACACGCTCTAAACTATGCAGATGCAGGAGGGTACATGCCAGCATTTTTCTTTATAAAATAATACCAGTAATTCAAAAACTGCAATTACTTCAATTCTTTTTTCTGTATTGTGTACTTAGAGTTCTGGCTCCTGTCACTGTGGCAGACCTGTGGAGGCATCATCAGTTGGCATGCAAAAGTTGCTGTTACATGAACTCTTCTGATTTTCAGCTGTAAAACACTGAAGTCAGTAAAAGAGGAAACATGCCTTACTTAACCATGTACAATAGTGGGCTAGTCTCCATTACTTCATAGGCCAAAAATGTTTTTCACCCAGTATTCATCAGCTGTCCTGGTGGACCTCAACCAATAGTTACCAAGGCAAAGCAAGCTGCTGTACACCAGTTGGCTGTATTAACAGACTATGTGCATCCTCTATCCCACCGCAATGCTGAATAAAACATATTGCCTTACAATGCCTTCTTAGTTAGCCAACATGTTTTATTTTCATGGTGTACATTGTGAGATAAAACAAGTGAGTGGTAACTTGGTAAGCCTTGGTAACTCATTCACTTTTGATGTCCATCTGTCTATAATCTGAGATCCAAAAATCCGAGAACAACAGATGACTCAAGTTTACTTGAAATGCCATTCACAAGATTAGTCCTTGAGAAAAAAAAGGGTGCTAAGAAGCCTAGTAATTCAGAGAGATGGGATTTTCAAACGAATTTAGGCACGTTAGGTCCCTTTGCAGTATTTGAAGATCCTACTAGTCCAATTGCATCAGGATGTCCTTAAATACGTTTGAAAATTGAGCTTTACATCTTTCAAGCTTTCAAGATGCCATTCTTCTCCCTCTGCTATTTATACCTGTATTACAAAACAGAAGCTGATTTTCCTATCTTTCTACTCCCAATAACATTCTCTTGCACCTGATAGCTAAAATGGAAAAAAAAAAACCAAAAGACCCAAGTCAGAAGCTTGTTTTTTATGGAACAGAGATTGAAAGTAATACTAGGAAGTAATTTGGAAAGAGATAAATAGCAGCTGTTCTCTTGATGATAAAGACTGAAACTAATACTGATACTTAGTGCAGCACAATCTGTTGTGATGCACGATAAAGTCTATGTACGACCTTATGTTTGACTGACAGTGACCAAGTATTACATACGATAAAGACTTCAGAAAGAAATTCCTTTTCTGTTCCCTTCAACTTTTCAATGTAACTTGAGAAAGAGCTGCAATCATGTAAAATTTGAGAGGATTTTTTATTTATATATTTTTTGCCTGTGTAAACTTTTAAAGTTTTATGAACTACTGTAGGCATTTAATGTGTTGAGACTCACTGTGGACAGTTATTTCAAATCTACTTTCAAATATAAATGTTTTAAAAGGAAAAATATATTTCACTGCCATAATCTGCATATACTTTTTGTCAGCATGTTTATGAAGCAGAGGTATTTGGGTTTAAAGGAGTTCTGCAAGTCAGTGTCAATATTGCTTCATGGGCTGCTGCTTGTTGAGGTCACTGGAGAGAGACAGGAGGACACAGGGGAGGTCCTCAGGTTGTGAGAAGCTGATGGGGTAACCAACTTAGTCTTTGAAATTTCTCTGTACATATCAGTTGTAAAACAAGCTTTTAGCCTTGACTGTATTTGGGTTGAAGTAACTGAGGAAGAGGCACACACGTAAAAGTGAAGGCTGGTAATATCACTGGCAGTGATCAGTATATGCACTTTAATGGATGAGAGTTGGAATACACAAGATGAACATCTGGGGACATATGTCTGTGGACCACCTTCTCTTGGAGGAACGGTAAAATCTAATTTCTCGGGACTTCAGCAACAAAATGCGAGGAAATATTAAGTATACACTCTAAGGAAACATCCATTTTCAGAGAAGATATTTCTAAGAGTTCATTTCCGGAGAGCAATAGGTACCTTTGATTATGCTTTATGGTCTTGAATGTTCTGTGCACTTGACTGGGTTAATTTAAAAAACATGTAAGGACACAAGTGCAGAGCCTGTGTGTGTGAAGGGAAGCTGCCCTGTGTGCAGCTGTTTACTATCAACTGAATACATTCAGTGTGTATGTACAAGCTGGCAAATTGCTCATGTTGCAGAGAAATGAACTGTGATGGAAAATGCAATAGATATTTAATTATTTCAGAAAAAACCACAGTATGAATATGCTTCTGCCTGATGTTAAAACATCTGGATTTAATTTCTAGCTGTACTAAGATTATTTTCAATTTTGTATCCTGTGTTTTAATGTCACAAAACAAATAGAACAACGAGTTGACTTTGTATCTTGACCTTTAGGCTGTTTTTATTTCTGGTGGGGTTTGGGTTTTTTTGGTTTACAAGACTAAGTAATTTAATGTCCAGTCACCTGGGGCATTGTGCTAAGAGATTAACACATACTAATTTGAGTCCTACTGTCCCAGATAGTTGTAACCAGGACTAATTTTCTTCCTTGTCTCTGTCTGCTTCCCTGCATACGGCCATTGCTGTAGAAGGCCTCCGAGTCATGTCATGTCAAATAATGCATGGTCTTCAGAGCTCACTGGGGGAGAGAAAAGTCTGGGAACAATGTGAACAAGCACAGCCAGGCACTTCCACTAATTGTTGATGTGGACGATGGAATACAAAAGCAGAAGGAGGGAGGGGGGAATGGAAATGTGTCTTGGTGTAGAAACGACTGTATAAAAACAAATATGCCTGGGCTTGCTCATTGGGAATGTACATGTTGCACAGGAGAACTCCCACAACAGGAATCCTCTGCTTTAATCTGCCCCTGCCAGATAATTTTAGAAGGTTTCTTTTTTTATTTATTTACCTCTAGAGGCTTTCTTGGCTATTTTTGGGGATGTGGACTTCAGCAACAATGAATTGTAACAGGTACTGGCAATTTACTGCTGAGCTAGCTTGAAATTATCTCTTAATTTTTGGTTCTAGTTATTTGGTATTGCCTAAATATTGGGAATGGGAAATTCAAAGGAATTAATTAATAATGTAACATGATAGTGGCATTTCAAAATATGTTCTGCTGAAGTGGAGTTAAATATCTAAGTGACTCTCATACTGTGTCCTCTAACCCAAAGCAGGCTGAAGTGCTTTGCAGATCAATTATATAGAATAAATAAAATAGAATATTCTATTTGACATAAAATGACATATTTGGGGTTTTTTATTCATAATGAAAAACAGAATTTCCTCTCAAGAACTGTTGTGCTGAAATATCTACACTGTATTTTGCTTAAACTCTGAAAAAAATCAGGTAAAGACAGTAATGAAGGTATGACCATTTGGTAGGAGGAGCCTGAAAATGGAACATTTATCCTATAGGATGGGAGCTATCCAAAATTATGAGCAATTGAAAATGAAGTTAGTAAAGTTAGTGAGATTCATAAAGTAAAATGAGTAGATTTATACTTTATTACACAGTGGAACTTTAGCTACACAGGGAAGCTACCAGCCCATGCTGGGATTCATCATCCTCTGGAGATGAACAGGCTCTTTACATCAAGGAAAAAAAAACCACAAGTGATAAACAGGGCACTTGCATGTTCATCTATGCCTGAAAGATCATCATCCTTATGCTGAAAAGTAGATACTTCTGCAGTGAAATGCAACAGCTGCAATTAGTAATCGGCACGATGCAACACAATTGGTAAAAATCCAAATGCTTAATTTATCCATTTACTAAAGGAATCACAAATGTCTAACTGAACCGAGAACTATTATGGAGGCAAGAGGAAAGGGAATAGCCAGCAGAAACACCAATTTGTTGATTATATAATGGACCTGTCATTAGTAACTTGATTATGCCAATGCAACTGCTTTTTCTCCGAGACAGATACTTGTTCCTACCAGGGGTGATTGATCTTGAAAAGCAGCAGTCTGATTATGCCAGAGTGTGTTTTAAATGGAAAATGATAATAGAGTTAAGGAAGATGGAAAACTATTTACTGGTAGAGATATGATTGCTGATAGCATAGCTCACAGAAAAGTGAGAATGCAGAAAGATAGGATGGTTTATCCAAGGAGTTAGATTTATCCCTTTTTAGTTAAAATTAGGTAAATTCAGTCCTGTGAAAGTTATCATGAGGACAGACCTGAAGTTTGATTGTGGCTCAGAGCGCAAATCAAGTTCATCATATAAAATTCCTCACAACGGTCCATGGTGGCACTTCTATTTTGACAGACAGTATTGGCCTTCCAGCAATTACCACTGAAGATATTTATCATTGTAGTGTGGAAATCCAACTTCCTGGCACTGGGCTGGGAACTTAATTTCACAGCGGTCTCCTAAACATCTTTGCTGACTAAGACTGATTTCGAGCATGTTGCCAAAAGATCTTAGTTTCTCGGTCTTCTTTCCAGTCTTCCAGTTTTCACATCAGATTTCTCTTTATTATGTGTTCCTATTTTTGTAATCCTGTGATTTCCGAAAGCCACTGTAACCTCCACACAAGTAATATTCCCTTAGCAGTATCCCCCCAGCCAAAAGCACTAGCTGCTATCTCTAGATACAGTTTCTAAAACCCACCACAATCACAAAATACAAAGACCACAAAAATCAGTCTCACAGAGCTCTGTGTTGGGTCTTTATGGAAAGGATTTTTAGTTTTGTTTACATCCCTGAGACGTGGGCAAACTTTAGAGATGAATATCAGGTTTTTCAGAAATTTTGATGACTTTGGCTGCCCAAGGGTGGGATACTTAATGCTAATGAGAGCCTCAAGGCTCCTACTGTTTCATGAAGGATACCCACAATTAGCATTTTAGGAGATTTAAATAATAGTTTTTTGGCTTAAGTGACCTGTTCAGCACAGAGTAGGGAGTGTCTGAACCTGCTGGAAGAAGATTTCCAGCTGTATGAGCTGCTCACCACTAGATATGCTGGGTGCGATTCTGGTGTTCCTTGCCTTAGCGGGAATATTTTCCCTGTCATCACTGAAACTCCTGTCATCAGTGGGGCTGGAGCTGCAGGCACTATTTCTGTACAAGATGAAAATGTTAAGATTTTGTTATGGCTCTCTGCACGTTAGAGGGATGAGAGAAGGAACCACCTAAAGCTTGTGAGTGTATAAAGTATAAATGAGCAAAGTATGGTGTACTGGTAAATACTTTGTCAATGGATACCAAAATATCAGGGTTTTTTTTTCAATTTTGCAATAATTCAATTTGACAAACATCTAAGTTTCTTCTGGATATTCTGCTGAGAGCTTTCTCTCCTTGCAGACAACTTTTACAGCAGTGCTTACCACAAATCTTACCACATTTAACAGGACTGTGCAAAATGCCTGATATAAGAGATCTGCGATGGAGATGGGAGGGTGAAACCAGGGTAGAGTGGTAATATATGGCTAATGCTATGATTCACCCTCTCTGCTATTCTGATTGTGTTATAACTGTAATTCTGTAGCTGTGGTTTCTTCCAGCGGTCTAAATGGGGAGGCAGGTAAGAGGTTGAACTCACTGTGAGCCAGAAAACCTAAAATATCTCTGTGAGTATTGGCAAGGTGCCCAGACCAGAATAAATGCGTTCAGCCTTTCTCTTTCACATCCCCCTTGTAGAGACAAAATACAAAAAGGCCAAACAGAATTCTGACAGACTGTATTTTGTTTAAATAGAGGCCTGGTAACTGTATGAGATCAAGAGAGTTATAAGGCTAAGTCCTGTACTTTATATGGATTTATAACAGTCGTTTAAATAAAGTATGCCTTTGTGCACAGGCTGAGGATTTGTAGGTTCAAACTGTTTTATGTACGTTTGCATAATATATGAAGGGTTTTATGTGTAGTACATATGCTTGGCTAGATTTTTTTTGTTGGAATCATCATGTTGTTTGCTTTTCTGAGCATCGTGTCAGAATTTATCATGATCTATTTAATAGAAAAAACCCTTCTTTTATCCGTCCCAATTTGCACACAAGACCAGTTCCGAGGAAAGCTTGACTTTTCTGAGAAGCTTCTAGAAGTTCTAAGAAAGGTTAATTTCCATCTGGTAATTAATTAAAAATAGGCCTGACGAAGTTAATATTTTCCTTTCTAGCATATTCTGTTATTCAGGCTTTTCAGCACTGCTGTCCATGAGTCTGACTGTGTGTCATTTTACAGAACTGCTCAGAAAAGGATCTGTGATACCAATGGAGGGACAGGACTTACCTCCGATGGCTGCAGCTGGAGTTCTTGGTCTGGCACGTTGGTTGGGCTGCACAGGAGGTTATAACTTTGGGAAGGAAATTTAATTATGTGTGCTGGCAATGGCCTTAACGTTTTCCTGCTCTTGACTTTTCGTTGTTGGGAAATTACATGTAAAGCAACTGTGACTGGTGCAACATATTTGTATATTTTATGTATAACTTCAAAGCAGAGCTAGTACAAATGTTCATCTTGGTTAAGTCTTTTCCAAGTGTATGTATTCATTAAGCTGACCATAGAAATTTGGTCAAACATAAACTCACCTATTGCTGGTAATTCATTAACAGATTAATCTAAAACTTTGTCCAAAGCTTTAGTTTCTGAATCAGGTCATAAATGTCTCATTTCCTCACCAGTCCAAAAATACACAGTCGATTTGGTGGTTAAAGCCAAGTCTAGCCAGACTGCGAGCAACAGTATAACCTCCTAACCACAAGCTTGCTTTATCTTGGATCCAGCTGTGCTTCTCCTTCCACGTGTCAGGGCTGTAGAGGAAGAGGATATCCTTGAAGTATGAAACATGACAGTCTTGACCCTAACACCCTGATGGCTTTGTTCTTGATCTTGAAGGGAGCATGTAGCCCAAACCAAGCACTCGCTCCACTGACCTTCTGGCAGTTAGTTACTTGGCTGGGTACAGAGTATGTGGAGTAAACTCTGGAACTGATACAAACCTTCTCATATGAAAAGCTCTGAAGTGCTTTAGAAGTTATGTTTTGCCATATATGACTGACATACAGATAGATCTGGGACAGAGATCACTAGGTGTTTCACTGGTGCTTAGCAGTACTAGGAAAATCTATGCAGGAATTCAAGAAAATTACTTCATCTGGAATATCTGATAGGGAGGACTTTGCCAAAAAATGCAATGTGTGGAACAGAGTTTGGAGTCAAAATTCATTTTCTAAAGGAAAGCGTTGTGAGATCTTGAATGAACACAAGTGGTTTACTTCTCTGTGTCTAGAGAAAAACATGCTTTTGTTCATTCCATGTAAACTCAAGTGCCTCCATAGCACTTGACTGCCTGCACTGGCCCCGGTTTGGAGGGGTTCCTAGTGAACCAAGTAGTATCAATGCCCTAATTACTCTGAATCTGAAATGTAAAATGTCACCTGTCATCAGACTGTTGATTCTCGGGTACATGCAAGATCCTGATATTCCCCAGTCTCATCTTGTTATCCATACGCTATTCAGTTTATCCTCTGTAGATATTAGCTCTTATCAGACAAGTGTACCCTCTAATATCAACCTTCTGTGCACTCAAGTTTTCACTTACACCTTAAACACAGGGAGACCTGCTTTATTTGAACTTGCCAAAGAAGTGGACTCTTGGCGGATATCCAGGTTTTTATTGATGGGATATTTGATCCAAGTATTTGTTTTAAAACTCTCCTCAAAAGAAAGCCTGGTGAGAGAGCCAACATAACATAATAACCCTAATGCACTGCCCTCCTCCATCTCCTTCCTTCTGCAAATTTCAAGATGTTTAGGAGAAATGGTTGAGTTAATAATACCCATGTTGCCCTGGAAGTATCATTATTTCTGATTTAAAGCTTGGAAAGCAAAAATATAACAAGTAACCTGCCCAAGTCTATAGCAAGCTGGAAAGTAGAGCTCAATGGCTCCCTAGTCTTATACATAAGCTAAAAAACCCATCATGCTGAAAGCCAGACTGTTCTAGCTAATTCAGCACTGGCAGATGTCTTGGCCCACTCTACTCCTGATTGTGCACTGACTCTGTATGGAGCTTTTCATATGTAAGATCAACTATAATGAGGTTCCCTTTGGCCTTAGGAGTTTACCTGTGATGAGGTCTGTTGCCAGACTCCTGTGTCAATAGATTTACTGCCTTCAGTTGTGGGTGAAGTCAATTTGACCCAGTTAAGACAGAATCAGATAGCACCGTGAGCCTATGGCTCCCCATAAAACATCCCTTCTCTGCCATTCATTGTTGTTAAGGCTGATGGAAACAAGCCAGTGTTAAATAAGGGGTGGGAAAGTATAGCCTTGCCTTAAACTGAATACAGCTGCTCTTTTGTTACTCGAGTTGTATGCAAGGGCAAGCAGTGTTTTGGCATGCTCTTGGCTCCATAAAAGCACTGCTGAGGGAGCAACGGAAGTTACTCCCACTATTTTAAAAGACAGGTCACCGGACTCCCAAAGTTACAGCAGCTGATGCCTCTGGAGAGCTGGCTGTTCCCTAAGCCCTGGGGAGAGCTGAGGAAGAGCATATGCCGCGAAGGGCGCCCTCACCGTGGGAACTGTGGTTTGAACCTGGAAAGACGGTGAACAAATCAGTTCAGCATTCTCCCAGTGAGGGTCTGGTTTTTCTAGATGTGATAAAAGTAGTCTTCCAGGTGGCTGAGACCAGTGAAAGCAGGGACCATGGTGGTGGTTGGTCAAATGCTTGAAATACCAGTGCTGTATATTTCTATGTTCCCTTTCCCATCCATTTTCAGGAAGGTTTTTTTTCTTTTCTTTCTCTGTCCTGTTTTACTTGTAATTTCACTTTTAAAGCTTTTCCTTCCTCTTTCTGAGCTTCTCTTTTAAATCTATTAAAAATAAATTTCTTTCAGATTCACAGAAATAGTTTTTGCTTGCTTGTTTTTCCAGGCTATTCAGTAGGTTACGGAGATAATTTCTGCTTGTTGGTTAGTTTACATAGGTAGGATCATCTTGATTCCCCTTGGAGTCATTATACAGCTCTTCATCAAATCTTGCAGCATTTGAGACTCTTGTATAAGCAGATGATACGTTTTTATGAGTAGTATCCCATGTTTGTAATGTATAGATGTGTATGGGTGTGCCTGCATACACCCATATTTCCATATGTCTTTTTGCATGTAATCCTTGCAGCACATTTGATGTGAGGTTTTCGAGAAGGACCAGAAGCACGGTATTAGGGAGAAAGATGGTATGTTTTGATGCAGGTTTAGGAAAAGAATATGGTTGGCATACTCTGAACACTGAAAGGGTCGCTCTCCGACATGTAGCCGCATGTTGTGTACCAGTCTCTTTCCAAATTTGGAAAACAGTTCAGAATTAACCTTTCTGAATCATCCTATATTTTTATGTTCACATTATACATAGAATGAATCCTTTCCAGATGTCCGCAGCCCTTCCTGGTCTTCCAGTCATTAGACATCTGAACTGTTTCTGTTCTGCAGATCTGTCAGCTATTGGGTCTCCACAATAGGAGCAGAACTTCTTGAGCCTAGAAAAAAGCGCTAGAAATAATTATCATTCCTTTCCCTTCTTGCTCTAGAAGATGCATAAAGAAAGAAGGAGCCTTCTTTAACCTGCCATTTTTTTTCCATTTCCTGCTCCTGTAGGAAAATCCTGTAGGCAGCCCCATCGTATCTTCCCTGTAATAAACTTCATCAGTCTGAAAAGTAGTGATGTCTTGTTCTCACTAGAGCTTTCCTCCAGAATTTCACTCTTTCTCCTTCCTAATTTCCAACATAAATTTATTCACAATCAGTTTCCATTTTCTAATTGCACCACAAAGTGTCCTTTATCTCTCTTCTCCCTTGTTGGTGTTTATCCACCTTATGTAACTTTGGAGAAGGATCGCATACACTCTCAGCTGTCAACTGTGAAACTAAGCGAGCCAAGCTCTTTTAGTCACGTCCCACAAGAGAGACTCTGTGTTCCTCGCATGGTGAAAATAGTCTTTTGGTGCACCTGTTCCCAGCTGAATTAACCTTTCCTGAGCAGATGACCAGAACTGTACACATTATTCCAGATGAGTTTTCACAATGCTTTTATATATATATATATATATATATATATATGGTATTAAAGCTTTTTATCTGCTCTGGAGGCTTCCTGATGCATGCTCTAATCACATGTGCTTTATCCATAGCAGCATTACAATGATAGCTCCTAGTTAACCTTTTGAGACAGGTACACTTCAGTTTGTCTCTATCCAGCTGTTGAATGCTCAAGTTTTAGACAAAATTATAGTCCATAAGTACGTAATTTAGGGATTAAACTAAATTCATTAAATTAAATTGATTAAATTAACCTGATTTCTATTCCTCCACTCATTGATGTTATCCAGTCCTTCCTGTGAGATATTCTGGTGCTTCTGTTAGGGAGCGAGCCCAGTAGCTTGGTATCACCACCAAGGTGTCTGGCTTAGCTTAAATATAGTGAGATTGTTTACCTAGGTTGTTTACCTAGGTTTCAGTAAATTGTTTCATGGAAAGATTATTGCTTTTCTTTGCACTAGGGACTTGAAATTCCTTGTTGTCCTCCATCCTGCCTGGGATGCCAGCAAGAGAGAGCACTCCTCCTTACTCCCAGCCGTGATAGCTGGCACTTCAGTGGCCCAATGTGGCAAAGAGAAACAGCAAGAGGATGTACAAGGGGTAACAGAGGGTTTGCTGTGTACAAACTAAATCTTGGAAGAATTTACTAAGAAACAGAGATCTCTCCCACAGCTGTCTGGCTTATCGCTAGGCCAGAGTTTGGCAGAGTCTCACAGAGATGGCACAAGACAGACCTGTGTTACCCCATGAGACCCTACCAGATTTCACAGTCATAGTGACAGTGATAGATCTTTTTGATTCAATATTGTGGGTTTTTT
Source organism: Gymnogyps californianus (assembly GCF_018139145.2). Lineage (NCBI taxonomy): Eukaryota > Metazoa > Chordata > Aves > Accipitriformes > Cathartidae > Gymnogyps > Gymnogyps californianus. Next base: position 160,665,918 of record NC_059472.1, read on the forward strand.
TATTTGACAAATAATTTATTTTTCTAACTTTGCCTTTTTTATCCTGATTTTAGCTAAAACTTAGCTTGAAAAAATGTACATCTGAGGGGAACATCTGTCAAAGTTTGTTGAATTACAGCCCACTAAAACGGGTTATGTTTGCTAAGCATTTGTGTAGCCTTTGCTATAGGTTGTATAGCCTATAGACCTCTTGTTGCAGAACTATGAGTGAAAATAGATCAGTTTTGTGAAGGAAGACTAATTATCTGATCAAATTGTTGCGACAGTATTAAACATGTTTAGTTAGGGCTACTTCTGCCATCCTTGCAGCAGTAGTAGCTGTCTAGAGCTTTAAATTCACAGTAGAGGGAGTGATTAGAGCAAGCAGATAGGGTAGAGGTTTGGTGGTTTGGCTAAAACAACATGACCTTTGGAGCTAAGCCTGCTTATACTTTGGTCTCCCTCTGTTTAGGGTAATCTGCTTTTCACAATTCTTTTATTGACGGGGTATATAGTTCTTGAAAGAAGCTGAGCTCATTTGAAGTAGAAGTTGCTCAGATTCTGCTTCAGGGTCTTCTCCAGCTGGCTTGAGAGGCTGATAACGTTGGAATAATTTTTAAAGCTTTGTTTCCTTTTTCTGTCTGCTACATTTTATAAGCTTTCCTTATTCCCTGCTTCCCTGTCTTAGTTCCTTTTTTTAAAATTTTCTTTTTGCTATCTGTTTTCTCTGGTCTCTTTGAAGGGTGTGAGCTGTCCTTTTTCAGTGGTGGTATTCAAGGGAAATAAAAGGTTAATACAAGATCTGGGCAAATAATGATTCGTTTCCAACAGTGCTACCAGCCGAATTGGCTTTCAGCTGCATTGTGTGCTGAAAACTGATGACTTACAATTGGCTAAAGCTCACGGTGGGGCTGGAGCAGCTGTGGTATAGCAGGACGGCAGAAACTTGCAGAAACAACTGGTTTCGTTAAAGCTGAAAAAGAATGTCGTTTTCCCCCCTTCTTGTGTAAGTAGGTGCTCTGAAGGTTTTCTTGTGCCGTTAGATACCTGCTGAGAAGCAGCAAGATTTCAAGAACAAAGCTGTTTGCATGTATGTAAACTAATGCAGTGAAATGTTTAAGTAACTTATTTGGTAATGCTTATGCTTTAGTAAGGATTTTTTTTTTTTTCTTTTCCTATGGATTTAGTGCTTCTGGAAAAGTTGCTGTATTAACAGCCCTATAGTAGTTCATTTATCCAGAGAGCAGGTACTGCCTAGCCCCTGGCCTGGCATTGCCTTTGGCTCACCTGCCAATCTAGATCCCCTTAAGAGGATGCTGGTGTCCGTTTCGGTGTCTGTTCACCTCACCACCCTCCTGTGGAGGTCTGAGAAGTTTGCTTTGCTGAAAACTGTGATAGTTTTATGTTGCAGACTGTGGACCATTTGAAATTCAACCAAGTACAAATTCATCTCATGGCAGTGAAGCTGATTTATGAGGGCACTTTCTGGGAGGGCTGCATGGCATTTGCTGTGCCAAGGGAACTGTGTCTCTGTGGCTGGTGATTCTGGAGAGAAACCAGCTGCTGCTCTCTCTGCTATTATCCCTACCAGCTCCTTTTTCTGCTCTGCTGCTATTACGGCCAATGTAATTGTACCAGAGAGGATTTTCTTCTGGGAAAATGTGTTTTTTATACTATTACCTAGAGTCTTTTCATCTATGCTAGCAATGTTATTGCTGCTTCCCCTGGGGCTGCAGCACATACCCTGAAATGCATCAGTGTGTCGCCATAAATGCTGAGCACTTCGTTGTTTCCTTAATCCGTGCTGACTCCATTGTTTCTGGGTATTATCAGAAAAGTGCTCGCCTCGGTAGCAATTGCATATGGCCCACTAGATTTCATGTTCTTGCCTGCATCATCACATAAAGTGGTGTTAGAACTGGCTAGATCTTCTCTCCAAAGAGATGAGAAAACAAAGGAGAAGGAAGAGCGCAAGTGGCTCTCCTTATCAGCAAAAAAGAGGATTTGTTTTTGCAGACTAAGCTGCTAATGCTGAATGACATAAAGAAAGAGGTAATAGAGCTGCTAAGTCTTTGAGGAGGGTTGTGGGGACAAGTATGCTCTCCAAGGAGGATACAAAAGACAAAGCAAAGCAAAACCAATGCAATTATGGAAAGGAAAAATAAGCCCCTCCAAGGGGAAGCTTAACAGAGAAAATGGGTAGCAGGCAGCAAAGTTATGATGTCTGCATCAAGGAAGCCAGGGCTGATAGAGGCTGGTGAAGATCATCCTCCAAGTAACAGAGATACGATCCGTAAGCAACAGAAGAGAAATTTAAAATTTCCTAATTTTCCTTACCTTCCTCCAAAATAATTTACTACAGCTGCACTGCTTGGAAGAGTTACTGCATCAGGATGGGTTGTTCCCGTATAAACTCCCCTGGCTTCCATTGACTGGTAACAAATAAGCTTCCAAGGCCAAAGGTGAAAAATGTCTTCTACTGATGTTGTAGTTATTTCCTGAAAGAGAAAGAAGTATATGAAATACCAGAGAAAGATATCCAAGACAAGAGTGTCTTTCTCAAAGAAAGGTACTGAAGGACCAATAAATGGGTTTGAGTGTTTAGCTGGGAAGCCTAAGTCACCTTCACAAAACATTAAAAGCAAGAAAAAAATTTTGCAGTGTGATGAGATTAGGTGACCAGACTGAAATAGAGGTGGCAGAAAATCTGACCTTTACTATTGGTTAAGTACCCAATGGATTACCCGTGGAAAGACAAGCTCCCAGTAAAAGCTGTGATGAGATACCTTAGTGTTCCTGACAAATGTGAGAACTTCCTAAGAGTCAAACAGGATGTCCTGAGTATTGTCCAGAGCTTTGATGTAGTTATGAGTGGGACATGGTGAAAAGAACTGGTGGAAAATGCAAGACCAGCTTGCTTTAGGCGTTCACCAGGCTTTCTGGAGTTGGTGATGTCTGTTAATAAGCCATTTTACCTCATTTCTTAACTTTACCTAGTAATAGTGGAAATGGAGATCTGAAACAGCACAGCCATACACAGCCTTGTGTATTTTGGTATTTCCCCCAAATTAAGCTTATTTTAGTGAACTGAAATTTTAGCATTTTAGAGAAATAGAAGTGCCACTGATTCCTGGCATGATCTACCCTTACTTCTTGCCACGGGTTTTGCTATGTTTGCCATCTGAGCTTCTCGTGTGCTGGACAACACAAAGCAGGGCTGCTTCAAAACAGAACAGTCGACTTGTTATTAGTAGCTTGTTTGTTTGTCCTCAGGCCTATTTATAAAAACAGCCCCAGGCAGGGAATTCTGCCAGCAGCCCAACCGCTGAACAATTACAGATCTTTTCTCAGAGCAGTGTGTTCAAATCTATGCAATAATTCAGCAGCAAACCATAGCCCTCCTCACACGTGTATGAAAGTAGCCATTTTTGTGTGGGGCACTTTTTTTTTTTTTAAATAAACACACAGTCTCAAAAAGTATCCATGTTAATGCATATAAAAATAGAAAATTTAACTTATAGGGATCACTGCCAGTTTAGTGAAACCAGGCCCAGTAAGATATGCAGAACTCAAAAGGAAGTCAAAATGGTCAAATATTAATCAAAAACTGTACATAGGCTGCAAACTCAGACAAGGAGTTCAAAGGACTGGTACTCACAAAGGGCCAGGCTTTCCAGCTCCCTCCGGTTAGGTTTAAGCAAAAAATAAAAGGAAACCCCTCTGTGAGGGAGAAGATTAATCTTATTTTCAAAGGATATGGTAATATCTGGTTTTATCAGTGGTATGATACTTCACAGATTTCAGTTCACGAGTGTGATAGATGGTTGATTGGTTTTGCACGGTTAGTGTTGCAATGCAGATGAGATGCACTCTTTAATTAGTGGATGTAGAACTTTAGGGACCAAATGATAGTCCCTTGGTGGCAAAAATATGCTAGAAGTAGAAGGAGGCTTAAACATTTGGATCTGGCTTTTGGTTTTGTTCAGACTGCTGTAACAGCATAGCAAGAGGGTTTTGTGAGAGTAGTGCGTTAAACAACAGACAGTAAACAAGTCTAGTAAATCTTATGAAAGGTGGGAACATTCAAATGAGACTTTGGGGGGAAGTCCTCTCCAATGGACATTGCAAACTTTGTACAAGGCTGGATCGCTTCTTGGTACGAAGTACAGAAGTCATGAACCAAAACATCTCTGCTTGGAGAATGTGCGTTTGTTAACCAGATTGGTTGTATTTCAAGGGTTTGAAATGTTCTTTCTGAACTTGAAATATATGTCTGTCTTTGCTAGATGTGAAGCAAGGTTTTGACAGTTTTGTATTTGATTTATAACTTAAGCCTTAAGGAAGACCTAGAATTTGGGATTTAACCCCAAATCACTATGGAACTTGTTAGATCTTTAGATACTGGGTTTTTAAAAACTGTTGTTTTATTATTGTTTTACTTTATCCTTCCTTGGAGGGAAAACAAAGCAAACCTGCCTGGCTGCTGCAATGGAGAGGTGTGGCAGGGACAATCTATCCCTCAGATAACTTAGGCCCGGATTATATAAATACACCCTTGAAACATTTAATCCCTCCATTGATGTCTGAAGATTGAGGCAAATCCTGAAGTAGCTTAAAAATCAACTGCTGTGCATAGGACAAGAGTTGGAAACTCAGAAACCCCATCTCCTTTTCCTAAGTACACATATTTCTGGAAAACATGCTGTATTAAAGGTATGACAGAGGCAGAATTGCGGTATCTCCAGCACGTACAGCAAATTGGAGGGATATGGAGCATGGATGGTGGAAGCCCACAGCATCGTCTGCTTCTTCTCCCGCACAGCAGCCTGATAATGTGAATGAGAAAGATTGTATTTTAGGATGCATACTCTGTCCCTGTTCACTCTTCAGGTTAATGAAAAAAGACTATACAGGTGTCAAATTTTGGATGCCATGGCTCAAAAGTCATCCAGTATTGAAAAGTATATATATGTCTTGAACTAGGAGGTGAGGGAGTTGGAAGGAATCCTGTAGCATTTGTACAGGCTTTTTTCTTATGACTTGTTTACTTTGTCATATGCAAGCTAGTATATAATATTGGACTAAGAAGCAGATGCAGATTTTAACAATAAAGTGTTAAGTTCTGCAAAGTTAGTGACCTTTTCCTCCCCCCTCCCCCCTCCCACGCCTTTTTCCTTGTCTTCTTTAGAGTTTAAAAATGGGGAGGTGAGCAGAAATGTAGCGCTCAGTCTCAGTTCCTCCTTTTTGCACAGAGCCCTTGTTGGATTGCCCTGATCTCTCTTCCCTACAGATTATTCAGCCACTCTTCTTTATATAAAGGGTTAAGATCTGATGATGTTGAAACCAGTCTCCTGTTTACAATCATTGCAGAACTGTAGTATGGAAATTTCCATCTGTAGCAAGATTAAAAAAAAAAAAAAAAAAAAATCCCTGCTGATTTTGTGAACATTTAGATCCAAATAAAGAAATAGTGGCTGAATCAAGCATATTAATTCTGATTAGCACATACAGTGTGTTCAGCCAAAGAGGTCTAAGCTAATAGCCCCCATCCTCTGGAGAAATTAGCTTACTCTGCTACTACAGCCAGCAAAAGTTTTTCAGTATCAGCACAGGAACCACAGTTTCACTTGCAGAGGTACCTAGACTGCTCAACTCTGATAATCTTTGTATTGAGGTCTTCTAAAGTGCAGTGCTTCCTTCTTTAGGGAGATATGATCAAGGTAAAAAATGATTGACTTTGTGACTATTGCTAGCCGTGGGTTAATTTTTCTTGTTATTTAGCTCTTTCATCTGTTTGGGCAATGTCAAGTACAAGGATGCCGGTACTTTTGGAAAGTAGAGTTCATAGCGCAAGATGTCTGTGATAGATTTAAGTCTATGATTTGATTATTTCAGGAAGGAAAAAAAGATCTGTGGATCCTACAGGCTTTTTGAAGAAACTAGACAGTTGCTTAACTTCTCTAAAAGCGAGACCAGTGCTGTCTCTATTTCACATGCTATGTCCTACACATTTCCAGGATTACAAGGGGTGTAATTTCACATAGAAGTTGTGTTGAATTTTACATCAGTTCTGAGCACGCACTAATAAAGCACCTATCTCCCTGCAACCACAGCTGCCTCTCTTGCTCCTTCCACAGCCCAGTGGTGTAGCCGTCACGTAGTGTTTGCATTGGGCACAGAAGAGTACACGGCTTATATTTAAAACACTGAAAACTTTAAAACTTGCATTGAAGACTCTGATATTTTCTGTTAACCCTGGAATTTAAATTATTGTTGCTGTGTTAAGTTCCTGACAGTAGCAGATTACAAAAAGCAAACTTTATGACAAAATGCACAGCTGTGGTTTTGGGAAGAGGTTCTTTCCCAAGCTGATGCTTTTCAGTTGTGTACGTGTTAAGGTTTGTCACTGGGCCAGTCTGAGAAGGAGCATTTGATATGTTTGTGAAACTGTATTGCTGGTCTGTGTGCTGCTGAGAGGCAGAAACCAACTGATCCCTTTCTTGTGGGCTGTGTGCTTAGTGCTCACTTGAGCACTTTTATACACTGGCTAATGAGCTTAGCGATCTCAGCATCTTCAGGCTGCTCTAAGTGACTGTGTTTTTTCATGAGCAAAATTGAGGGTGTTCCACTTCCTCCTATTTTGCTTTTAGGACAAGTTATAATTAATTTTCTCTTGCCTTTGTAAACCCCAACCCAAAGTTCTGCATAAGCAGTAATAATCAAGGTTAATAATTCAACACTATAGTGATTTGTATTTTCAGAGGCCTTTGCAAGCATTACACAGTTAACTGTCACACCACTTTTGCTGTAAATGAGCAATTTTTAGCTGGGGAAGCCTCTTGCTGAAATGCAGAGCTGTGTTGAAAGCACGAGTGAAACAAATGGTGGCATTGGGATGGATTCCAGCAATGCCTTTTGCCAGAATAAGGCAGGATGCCTTGGGTTTATGTGGCAGGGGAGAATATATGATAATGCATAACCTCTATACTTACTGGGAAGAGCAAGCATCCCCATACAGCATCCGAGGGAGCTGTACCGCACGTGTTTTTAACTGTACACTGACAGCTATGGATGATCTCCTGTTGCATAGCATGGAAGGTGGCTGGGTCTCTCTCTGTTGCTATGTTGATTATGTGTAGAGGTGTTGGCCTCATGCTCACTAGCTTGCTGGTGCAGGGCACGCTGGAACAATCAAACGGGATTTGCCCAGGGGAATGAGGAAACACGGTAAGAATCAGGATCAGAATTTGTTTTTAATCTGACTGCCTTTGGGTTGCCAGTCTCCACGTGAAACATTATCTGTGGCACAAGGAACACTTCAGTGGTTGCTTTTAGGCTGGTTTTTTCAGTCATGGAGTTGTTCCCCTGGTAGCGTCCTTGTGGTAAAGGCAGGTGGACATTAAAAAGGAGAACGTGGATGTGCAGATGAAATGCCAATGTGAACAGTATTCCCACCTCAGCGCTCACCTGGGTGTCACAGGCACTGCCCTGGTCTCAGGGTGCTTTTCTAAAGGATGTTCTGCAAGCTGCTGTGTGTCAAGATAACACCCTTGTGCCATTATTGAAGATGGACCATGGTCTCTCCAGCTTCACCAGTGGTGGGAAAGGCAGTGAAATGGGAGGAAGGCTTCTGTGCTCCTTGCTATTCCTAAAGCCATGGCTTGAAAGAGCAGAAAAATCTGTTTCACAGCTTTTTTCCCAGACAGTTCAATTGTTTTTGCTTGCATACACAGTCTTCCTAATTTGTATAGAAAGAAAAATCTACAGTGGAAGAGAGAATATCTTAAAAATGAGACAAAACCCACACACAGCTCTAGGGGAGATCACAAAAAGTTTTCCAGGCTTTATTGTTGCAGAGAGATGCACTCATAAGATACATCTGGGTCTGCATGCGTGGGTTTGCATGGTAAAACACGGGCACTTCGGATTAGAGGTGAAATCCTGGCAGTGGTCAAGCCAGTGGGATTTTTGCCAGTGATTTTAATCAGAGCCAGAATTTCACCCTAGGTCTGTAATCTTGTGTAATCTCCCTTTGAAGTCACATGGATTTTTAACCAATGTCTTATATAACACCAAAACAATTCACTGTCCACCCAGTATTGTCTGTTTTCGTGTGTAACCAAAACTGAATGTTCCAAATATATTTTCCAAAACTGAGATGATACTGAATTAAAAAAATTATTTCCCCCCCCCCCCTTTTTTGAAATACAGGGTGTTTGTAGAGTCACTTTGATGGTGTGGGTATATTTTTCTTTTAAACCCTGGTCTGACCTCATAGGTAACCATGCTTTAAGCTTGAGGTTGGGATAAAGATCTATGTAGATCCCTTCCAACCTGAACTATCCTCTGATCTTATGGTGATGAGAAATGAGAAATGCCTTTTAGACTCATCTGCTAGTTAAGAAACTGATAGACGGCTGAAAATGCAGTTTGTCTCCTTAAAATGAATATAATTATCAACCATAGTTCCAAGTAAGAATTTCTGAGTTCAGGTTCATATCTCTGCATATTTGGGGCCCTGTAGCCAGGCACTGGCTCTACTGAAACCTGAGGAAATTCCATCTCCAGCTTACATGGACCCAGAATTTCACTCTATCATCAGTGCAACGTCTGGGGTTTTTAAGACTGCAGATGTGTTTTGAGCCTGTTGGGCTAAAAGAGAGAACGTGAGATGGAAACACCTTCAGTACAATAGTAAAATGCTTCCATGTCATAGTGAATTAGAGGAGTATCACACAAAAACTTTATTTTGAGGCCAGAACTCCAGTGTTGTTTTGAAAGGGGTCATTTCTTTCAGATCATCAAAGATTATGAAACTTTGGAGGTTTTCCAGACAAGACTGGCTAAAGCCCTGTGCAGCCTGGTTGGAGTTCACCATTGACCCTGCTTTCAGCAGGAACTAGAGACTGGGGACTAGAGACCTGGAAGTCCATTCCACTTTGAATTGTTTTATGATCTTGAATCATGCGCAAATCTCCTTGAATAAGCATTAGTAGATCCTTGTCAAACACGGACTGTAAGTTATCAGGTGACAGTACATCAGATAGTCTTTCTAGCGCAGATTGTTTTTAACTTCTGTACTCATGGAGGACTGAAAGCTGGATTTTTGCTTTAAATTTAAATTCCTCATCAGATGTTCTACCTGTAATTAATGTATTTGAGGCTTCAGTGCCAGTTGCATTCTGAATTGGAGATCACCGGTGGAAGGGATACAACAGGTCAAACACAAGTGCTTGGGCTTAATGGAGCAATTATTGTATAACATTCCTCGGCCTCTGCAGAAATCAAACTACATGGGAAGAACAGCCTTTGAGGGATTTATGAGTTTCTCTTTGTTGCTGCTTGCATTAAGGTAAAATCCTGGTTCATCTTGATGCTAGGTCCCATATAGACATACAGTGAAAGAAAAACTTTGCTCTGAGGAGTTTGTATTATTTACGGTCAAAGCTGAGGAAGGGCTTCAACAGAAACAAACACAGGAGAAATGACTTGCTAGAAGTCAGAAAGTATGTCAGCGACAGAGATGACTTAATTCAGTGTCACGTTGACTTGATGATGCAATCTCCAGGATTTAGGAATTGTAATCTACATCTGGGAAGATATTATACTCCCTACAAGAGCATCTTCATTCAGGAGTAAAATTGCTGTTGACCTGGACAGATTTATATACACATATTTTAATTTACAAACAGTTAAGGAAAACTTTCTGGCTATATTAATTCATCTGTATTGTCAGTTTAATGAGTTACCTTTTTCAACCTTATAGTTATACCTTGGTATTTTGGGTTTTGTTAAAAATAATTGGCTGGCAGTTCCTGTTTCTTTGTGGCTTCTTCATTTGCGTGATTTTTATCTTAATCATTTTTTAACCTTTAATTTCCTGTCAATTCTTCCCATCTTAAAAGAAAAACCTCTGCCTTTACAGATCAGTCAGGTTTGAATGAGCTTGCAAGTATCTGACTCAAGCTAAATTTGCTGTAGAGCACATCTTTTTAAAGCTATGAGTTTTCTTTGGTGAGGGTTAACTTTATATTACTTTGAGTTGAATGTTCCAGCCTGGGAATTGTTTCAAGCGGCACATTAAGAGGTTTATGAAGAGGTTTGTCTAAAGTACTTAAGAATGCAGGGTTTGCAATAGCAGGTGAAATACTTTGTCGGTTAAGTCTGGTAACCTGCCTCCAGCAGTTGTCAGTCTATAATGCTGTGGTGAAAATTTGTTCTCTTTTCTCAGCCTCTCTTGTACAATTGGGCTGGTTACTTGTATAATGCATTATAGGATAACTGTGGGAAAACATAGATTGTGTTTTAAAAGAATAATTAAGCTCCTTACACTGCAAATTTGACCTATATTTTTAAATTTTGAATTTGGTACAGAAAGTTTCAGACTGTAAATCTGGTTTTTGTTCTCAAAAAAAATGGGACAGAAAGCCTTTACCCGGGGCCTGTTCTCTAATTTCTCTGAAGTAACATGTGTTTTTCTATAGAAGTCAATATGGTTCAGAGCAAAAGAATGAATTAGGCTTGGTGATGTCCCCAAGAACTACTTTAAGACAATAACTGGTAAACAAGAGATGACCAGAATTAGAAATTAATGGATCAGAATTTGTTTGGTGGAAATAAGGCCCCATTTCTAAATGAGAAGATGACCATGCTGCTCACAACCACTTTCTGGCATCCGTCATTGGTAACCAGAGAGTTAAAATCTGCATCTGATATTTGGGGAGTGGGGGGCCAAAGGAAGCATGTCCTGCTTTCATGACTGCCAGCCCACTATCCTCCACCTGCCTGACCTGTCACCACACTGGGCCTTCCTTGTCATCATCCCGAGGAACGCCTTCATCAGTCTGGGACGGAAGGATGGACATATGTAACAGTATAATCCCTTTGTCTAGCTCCTGAACTCCACCTAAACAGGAAGGTTTGGGGTTTTTTCCCCCATCCTTCTTTTATTTTGTGTTTCCAGAGAGAGTGCAGGCTGTAATCAGTCATGTGGCTTTTCTTTTCCATCATGACTGTCAGCACCTGAAGGAAAACCTTAAATTGCCAAGCACTGCTGTAAATTGGACAGGTTGCTGCATAGCTGGTTGGGCATTGTACCGTGCCTGTGTTTCTCCAGCTAAAAGCAAAAGGAATAAAGAACTGTGTTGAAATGAAAGCTTTACATTTTTGGCTGCTTTAAATTCTCTTTCCTCACTTCTGCACTCGTAATAAAACACTTAGAAAAAGATAGTGTTTACTGCTTTGATACTAATCAGGCCAATGTTTCTGTACCTTGAAACTCCAAAACTTGCTTAATTATTGAATGTTATAGAGTGCCAGGGTCATATTTCACCCTTGCACTCTCAGCACCTCTTTATTTATACAAATATTATAACAGCAAGCCCACTGTGGTGGAACAGGGCTTTCATCAGTGTTTCTGCTTTCATCAGTGTTACCCAGACAGCATATGAAGAAAAATCCATAAGCAGCAAAGCAAACAAGGCAATGGTGTGACTTGGTGTTACAGTACAGTGACAACCAGTTCACCTCTCCCAGCTCCAGTCTTCATCTTCTTCTCATGGGTTATGGAGCTGGTTGCAGAAGAGTGTGTTGGCTGAGGAACATTAATGAGCCAGGATGCTTTTTGCTCTTGAATCTGTGATTGACTTTATGGGCAGTCTTTGTACAGCGTTCTCACTATAAGCAAAATGGAGAGTGCTCGTGTATTTTGTAAGAATGCCGAGATGTAGCTAAAGTGTTTGGTGAACAGCTTGGGTGGGATTTTAGCCTGGTTGGAGCATTTTGCAATGTAAACATAGAATAAAAAAAGACCTGATCAGAAAATCTACTTGACCTGTTTGTGAGTTAAACTTTGTACTTTTTCTGGAGCTCTCTTTCCCAAAAGTGATCCCTGGGTTTTGCTGAAGGGAAGGTGCAGTTTCAGCCAAAATAATGCCATGTTTCTGGCGCCAAAGAATAGGGGATTGTGCAGACAAGAGGACTTGAGAGACAAAAAGGTTGACACCTACAGGACCTTGCCCATTCACTGGGGGAGCAGAGGACTGGCTAAAAACCACTGTCCACCAATCTCAGTTAAAGTTCTGAGCACACAGGGAAAATGCAGTTGATGTGGTTGAAGGAACAAACAAGAATGGATAGCAGTATCTATGTGTGTGTTCATGTGCTTCAGGGGTTATTTTCTATGTTAATTATGTAATTTGCTGAAAACTACAGACTTTGCGTAGAATCCTCTTTGTGGAAAGTTGTTCTCTAGCATGAATAATTTGAATACATAAGCACTGAATGAAAGGGAAAAAAATGATTACAAATTTTGTGATTGTAAGAATATGTTGAAGACTATAGCATGTGAGAGTGCTATTAGAGCCACTTAAGACCAGGACTATTCAAATATATATTTTCTTTCCATTTGTGATGTGGGGTGAAGGCAGCCAGGTCTAATGTTACGAAAACTGTATTTAATTCCTGCTGTGCATCATCAGACAGCTCATAATTATATTGTCTGTTGTGGGAGAAAACAATTGAAACTAGAATGGATTCAGCCTTTATGAAATCAAAGCCAAGGTCTTAAGCCGCATCTCTGTGACACACCTTCTGGAAGCATTGGCTTCCCATTCTGGACCTTAGGAGATCACTCAGTCCAGCCTCTGGCACTAAAGCAGGATAGGTGTAGCTAGACTGGATTGAGGTAATGGATGGCCAATAGGTCACACAGAGCCAGCAGGACCGATGAAAAGAGGGAATGCCTACTTAGGCAGAGTATGGTGCTCCATAACCCTCTCATCCTGGTCCTGCACACAGACAGATGTACAGGTTGAAGAGCTGCCTCTGCTGAATCCAAATGGGAGGAGGAGATGATGCTACGGCCTCCCTCACGCAAGACCACCCTTTCCATGAAAGTGGAGTATGTGGGACATTACAAAACTCGGATCCTGCCTCCAAAGCTAACAAAATCAGGCCGCCTCAAGCTAAGCTGTTTTTGATACAAGTTCTTACCAATAGGGTATGCCACCTTCCAAAGCAGCAGGTTCTGCAGCACCCCATGGTAGTCTCTTAAACTTTGTCATCATCTTGACGGGAAATTATCCCTAGTGTCCAACCTAAATCTTATTTCCTGCAAATTAAGTTGATTTATTTTTGTTCTTGGCTTAGTGACCATGGAGACTATTTGACCATTGACATGTTATTTCTTGTGTTCTCTTTCTTAGTCTTGAAACCCCAGTTCTACCAACATATAGGCCATTTTTGATAATCCTCCTTTTGTTCTCTAGTCTGTTCCATTTTGGGGCACTGTGTTTTGAAGAAGCTCTGGACAAACAAGATATAGAAGGGGACTCACAAAAGTCTTCTAAAGTGGAAAAATTGCCTCTAATGCTGTCTGAGAGCTCTCCTAGTGTACACATTATGACATTTGTCCTTTTTTGCAGCAGTTTCGTGTCACTGACTCATCCTCAAGTTCTTATCCCTTTTAGCAGCCCAGCTAATAGCCAGCTCTTCCCTGCTTGATATTTAGGCATTTCCTTCCTCCTTTCTCTAGCACTTCATAGTTTATAGTGTTCCATTTCACAGATGAGGATCATTTCTCAGTTTGCAAGATCATACTGGTTATTCTTGCTGTCCTTAAGAAAGCTCAGAAACCTCATGCACTCTAAATGAAATTATTTCTTAATTATATGAAGTATCTTCTCTAATCTGTTATCCAGGTAATAAATAAAAGCACTGCCTACAACCAGACGAACAGTAATGCTATGCAGGAGTCTTCCAACCTTAGCGGCAGCAAGCCATTGCTAGTTACTAGTTCCCCTTTTGAGGGCTTTTTGAGAGGAGGCACTCTCATGGTGATTTTTATCTATACTTTATTTCTCTGATTTGGTTACGACAATGTCCTGTGTGGCAATGTAAGAAGCTTTACAGAATTCAAGGCATGTTGTATCTGCTGTTTCTTCTTGACACAGAGGCTGTTTACGGCTTCAGATTAAATTAGATTAGTTTGTGATTTATTCTTAACCTACCCATGTAAGATATTTGTCTTATTCTCTTTTGGGTAGCTGCAGTAATTCACTGATCCCCCAAAAGAATCTTAAATTATAGAATAGGGTTGTGCCTCCTGCTCTGTAATTCCCTCATTTGGATGATGAAAAGTACCAGTCAGAGAGAAAAAAACTCCAATGCAGTCATACTTATTTCATATATATATTTTTAATACATATTTTTGAATGCTTTTGTTTACTGCCTGTATACAAATTGAGAAAAAAGAGTTAAAGATTTCCTCTGCAGACCTTGGTGGTCACATAGGTGACAGTATGGCTATTATTTGAGTGGGTAGAAAGTGCTTCTCGTACTGGTGGAGAGCAGAGCATTATTTCCTTTGGCCACAGGAATGTTTGAGAAGCTTCCATACACAATTTTTTTTCCTCTGTCTGTGCTTAAAAATGACTAAGCTTTGTATTATTGCCAATCTAAGACTGTTCTATCATGTAACACTTTGTACATCTCTAGAAATATTCCCTAATTTATGTCTGCTCTGGCATCTTACAGCTTCTGTGTGTAAACCATGTTTTCTTGACTAGCTTTATTTGTTAATTCTTGTGTAATACGCATATGCCATTTATAAGCTTTCACTGGGTCCAGGTAAACAGAGCAACGGTCTCGAAAAGACAGCCTTGTCTGTTGACTTGTGACCTGGAGGGTCCGGGATGTGGAAACAAACCTGGAGAGGGGCTCTGGTGGGCAGTGGGGAGGAGAGCAGCCTTGTGCTAAGCAGGTAGGCAAAGTGGGGTTTGTGAAGCCAAAATGCCACTGTGTAGTCCTTCCCTGGGTTGATTTTAGCTATTTTTTGGTAAAAAACCAAACACAATGCTTGGCTGTTAGTTTGAACACTAGTTTAACTGTATATGTGTGTGTGTGTGAGATATGAACTGCTGAGCTATCCTGCCTCTGAAAGTGGAGTCCTGCTGCTCTAGAAGAAAGTTGCTGTTTCCCAAAATCTCCTGCTGCGTTTTTGCCGTGTTGAACAAAGAAATAAGGAGCATGTATACATCTTCACCCCTCTGGGCAGTTCTTGGCCTTCACTGACTTATGAGCTTTTCTTACAGTTTTGTTTGAAGTCCTTAATTTTGTAACAGTCCCTAATCCTCACCTTCCCAATTATCCAGGTGTGACCATTTTTACTTATAGAGGCAGCCCTGTTAGCAATGCTGAACACAGAATATTTGCATTTCTCTAAGAAAAATCGCTGCAGAAAGAAGAATGCAAGTACAAATAAACTTCCTTGGGAAAGCAGCATCAGCGTAGGCAGTAAAGAAGTTGTTGAAGTGGAACAATGCAGTAAACCTGACGTTGATTGGATTTAAGGCTCTAATCGCTTTCCCTTGCACATGAGTCTCATATCTGTTGTTAATTTTAATGAGACTTATGTGCCAAGCCTGCAAGGAGAATCGGCCCTTAATTCATCTCGCTGCCGAACTTTTTCATTAGAAAGTATTCCCATGTCTTTCTGTTGAAATTTCGGTTGACAGTATTGACACAGGCACAGACCTTGCAATGAGGAATTCACCTCAGAACTGGTAGCTGCGGTGAGAAACGGTGCCCGAGTAGATCCGAGACATGTGCCGACTAGTGCATGACTAAAGATCAAAAGCTCGTTAGCTCCTGCTCGCTCCCGCACTGACTCTGGGTAAATGACTTTCTCTGTTTTTCTTTCCTTAATTTCTCAAAAGGAGGATAATTTGTCCTTATCTCCTCAATAGAGCTATTATGAAGATGAATTAGAACGTGTTTGTAGAACTCTCTAGGCATGAGAAGTTTTATTTGCATGTTATTGTGAACTCCACTCCTTATTAACACAATCATCATTTCTCTGAACTTTGAGGTTAAACTTTGGCCTACAAATATCTTATGTGATTCCATAAAAATGCATACTAGGTAAGCAGCTTCACCAAATTTTTGCAGTGGCTTAATGAGTATATTTATAGTAACGAGTATAAATATAATTCTTATAAACCCAGAATAATTGAAGAACAACCCACAAATCAGTCACAGCCTGGAAAATCCTAATTTGTGACCACTTTCTGCCTTCATCTTCAAAACATTTTTAATTTGTTGCTCTTCATTTTCCTGCTAATTTGCCCTATGTGTTGAAAATGCTACTCCAGCCTCTTGGCAGCTCAGGAATGGGAGCAGACTTGTCATTCCTTGGCAGCAGGTGAATGCCTTGTCCCTTGAAGAGCCATCCAGATTCACATTTCCCTGGCAGCCGGCAGTTGCAGAGCCAGGCCTCTCTGCTGCAGAGCTTTTCTGGGGGAAATTCCTAACTTATTTTCAAACTTTTGAATACCATTTTGGCTTCAGAATTTCTTTTTGCTCCCAGCACCTCGGGGGGTTTGCCTGCTGGGCTGCCTTGCCTCCAAAATTTAGACTTTTTTGGCTTGAAGGTGGCATTATTTAGGAACCACTCAAAAACCTTACAATCATGTAGGACAGGCAACAAAGAGAACAAAATTACCATTTAAAGGTGTTGAGGTACTTGAGGAAGGTAGGATGTTTTTCCTGGAGTGGTTCTTAGTTGCTATAATTGATGTAAATATTTCTTTAGTTTTATGTAAGATGTATTTGTGGTCAAAAATATTCATGGATATCAGTAGGGAAACATGACCTGTGGAGATTGCTGTTGTTGGCAAAATAATGCAGGTTCTGCACTGCTATTAGTTTTAATATATGATATGTGTTAACAAACAGTACTTGAGAGTTATCAGTCATTGGGAGGTCTGCTGTGGGTTGTTTTGGGCTGGTTTGGCTCTTTCACTAGCAAAGCTTGAGAGCCTTATATTTTGGGATAACATTAAATTGCGTTCTCTAAACTAACCCTGCACTCTTTCAACTGAAACTACAATTACTGTAGTGATAGCTCTTTGGCAAAAAAAATTATTTTTCACTAATTACAGTGCTCTGAGATCTCCTAAGTGAAACATAGTGAATTATATATGGACTGTCAATCATGTTTTCCTTTTCCTGTACTCTTGCTACATTCCTACTTAGAAAAATAAAGTAAATTATAGATTGTCACTTCCTTTTGTAGATCTTATAAAAAATGTCTTTAGTCAATAGTACAAATCTCAGTTGCTCAACCTCTGGCCAGTAATGATGCCTATAAAGCATTACGTGGGTGCCTGAAGTGTTTCTCTCAGCTTGGATTGTTTTTGTGGATATGGATGATAAGATTGGGGTTTTGCCTTGTTTTTCTCATATACAACTTTACTGGGGTGTTTGGCTTAAACAGCCATCAAGAGGCAGGGAAATTCTGAGAGCATTTCTGTAATAGCTATTGGCACGTACTTATTGGAGCAAATGATAAATGTGGTCATTTCTGAATGGTTTTGCTCTGTTGGTTTACATCAGAGTAAACAGTGGATGGGAATATGTCTCTGTGAGGACCAATTCAACTGTTTGGGTTGGTTTTTCGTCAGGATACAGCAGGAACCCCTAGAATCACTGGGAGGTACCCTAGACCTGCTCTAGCACTCCCTGGAGTCCCTGAGAAGACTCTGAAGGCAGGAGCACCTGGGATGCCACCGGCAAGGCCTGCACATGGCTTGCATGGCAGCCGCATAGGGTTTTGTTGTGCTGTTGGCAGGCACTAACTGGAGATGAGTCCAGCTTAAGTAGCTGATGACTCCCTGAGCTTTTTTTGGTCCAGTCGGACATGCAGACTTCCAGTGTCCTTTCAGCTTTCCTGTAAATTGGTCTTAAGAGATGGACTGGGGACATGTGCTTCTTTGGGATTGCCTCTGTGTGGGCTCCCACTGGTATGTTGGGCCAGATTGCAATTATCTTCAAAGCTTTTCTTTTGATAGACTTGTGTCTGGGGAGCAGCACACTTCAGTTGGTCATGTTCTCCTCTCACAGTCCTCTAGAAGTAGATGTGTGAGCTTGAGGTTTTAGCAGAGGTGGTGATGAGAGACTGAGATTAAGCAGGATAATCCTAACTTTCAGACTCTGAAGGACAAACCACAAAATTTATTTCATAGGCTTGACCTACACTGGAATAACACTGAGGCTGTGAAAAGATGTAATCGTGTTGGAATATGTGCATTTTAGGATGTGTTTGGGACAAATTGTGTCCTATATGTGAAACTAGACTGTGAGCCTAAGAGATGAGGATGAAAGTTAAAGACTTTGTATTTTATATGTGTGTTAGTTGGCAGAACAAAATGATGAAAGGACAGAAATAAGAGGGAGCAAAAGCAGCGATAATGAGAAACACAGGCAAATGTGTTATTGCCAAAATTAGCCTGCTGAATTGATAGCAGCGTATCAATAGATTAGCTAAATAAAATTAAATACTCCCTAAAGTTACATGATTTAGTAAACCACAGTGCACCACAACCAGATGAAGCCAGTTTACGTACCCACTATTGGTTAAGGCAAGGATGGCATCACTGATACAATAACTTCCTTTCATATCTGAAAAAAAAAAAATCCTGTATGATGCTGCTTGGAGACATCTGCTTTTCCACTGTGGGAGAAAATATGTGCTTGCTAATGGAGTAACCTAGAAGAGGAGACATGTTCCCAAAGTAACAATACAATTTCTTAAATAACTGAGAAATACTAATAAATAAATAAATAAATAAAAAAGTTCTGCAATATACCTTTTAAAATTTTGTAAGAACCGTGAGAGATTTATAAGGCAATTGAAATATGGGAGGGGGAAAAAAAAAAAAGAGAGAGAGAGAACAGAAATCAAAGAAAATTGATTCCTGATTTGGTCTTGGGGTCCCATGCTTCTCTCTACTGTTGGCTGTTTTTCTATCTCATCTTGTTCCTTCAGTGAAAGCAACAAATCAGAAAGTTTTGGTCAGAAGAAATAGCAACAGAATATCAAAATCAGTTGAAATATATTAGATGTTAGGACAGTTTTGGGATGACGTACTGGCATTATCCGAGGGATATTGTGGTTTTTTTTTTTTCCAAGGGCATCTGTGCATTCCCATTTAGGGGATCTGGCATGGAGCTGTGAACTTCGTATTGAAATGTTGTACGGTTACAAAATCGGGCCTAAAAAGCTGGGGTTGCTGAGATGGCTTTGATTTAACCTTTCTATATGTATGATACATATAGCAGAAACCTATAACTCTGTTATTTGTGAAATGACAGACCTGCTTGTTTCTGACTCTTCTCTTGTCTTCCGTCCCCTATATCTTGCCTCATATTTTCTCTGCTTCCTGTCCATTCCTATGGACATTCTCCTAGCTGCAGTGCCATTTTTCTATATCTCTGTATTCTCCTGTTCTCTTGCTTCTATTCATGTGTGCTCTTTTTTATCTCTCCACGCTGTTCTGTCATTTGCTGACCTGTCCCCTTCCCTTGCCTTTACTCTTTGATGCTTATGATATCTCTGTGCCTCTTTTGCACTCCTATGCTTTCCAGTCAGGCTTCATCTTCCTTCTCTATGCTTCCCTTGCTGATCTCAGACATAGAGAAAAGATCTTTTTGACCTCAAATTTCTGTGTCTGGGACTCCCCTGATCACAAGAGATGCAAAGAGTAATTTAGAGGTAAGTCTCTGTATCCCCAGGTTGGGATATGCAGAGTAAACCAAATGTTTCTCTTGTAGTTGTCTAATGAGTATGTGTGAGCTATGGTTCTTTCTCATTGAAGATTTTTAGCTTCTCCTTTTCTGAAATGCACAATTTGTTCTAGCTTTGGGTAGATCACCAACATTAAACATCTCAAGTATTTTCCATGGTTAAGGCCAGAGGTGGCAAAAATACAGCTGGATACAGTTGGGCAGAACATTTCATCTGCTGCTTTTCTTAAGGGCTTCTTCAGCCTAGATGTGTGGTGTGTCAGATCACCTGAGTGTGGAGAAGGTCATTTTGGTGCTCATTGTGTGAGCATGACATGTCTGATCATGTGAAGAAGCGCACAGATCCGTGCCACTTACTGTGGTGGGGCTGCCTATATGTTGGTAACCCGACAGGAGAGGAATTGGGACAGACTGCCCTTTAGTGGCTCTGTGAAGGTCCACATAGCCCATCCCTGCTGAAAAAAATACGGTGACCCCTTGAAGGGGGAAAATTTAAGCTTCTGTTCCCTTTCACAATTAGTCTCATAGGCTCTTAAGGGTTTTTTTGCTGAAGTAAACTGGTAAGCGATAGATCATCTGCATCTTTTTTCTTTCTTTTTTTTTTTAAGCTAGCTGACGGTTAATTTCCTTCCTCTTTCTCTTTGAAGATCTGAACTCTTCTTTTGTAGTTGTTTGTTGAACTGTTAGCCCAAGGTCTAGTAGAGTTCTCAAACCTTTGCAGCTCTGTGGTTACAGAACATATTATAAGATCTCAGGAACTGCAAACTCATGCCAGAAAGTAAATAGCTATAGCAGCAGTACAAAGAGCAGATTTTTCTTTATTCTTTTGCACACAGATTGGTGATTGCCAAATATCCACATCAGGTTTGGGGCCTAAATTGCTTGATCTTATATTTGAGATTTCAAACAAAAACTGTTCGTGGTTAACATAGTGTGAAACATGTATGTGTTTCCAGTTCTCTTCACTAACCTTTTCGCGGTGCTTTGAGCCTCCTCTTTGGTCTTCACAAGTTACGTAAAGAGTTTTCAGTGAGTTTGAATTCCTCAAGCACAGAGAAACAGGAGGCAGAGAAATCAAGCTAGACTGGCCTTGCTCTCAATGGCAATCTTGCCTTGCTATTGGCTTTCAGAAACCATTTGTTTGACCGTATTTGTCTTTAGTGGTTGGGAAAACCAGCTCTGGGATTGCTTTAGTTGGCAAAGGTACCTATCAGTAGAGAACATGCTGTGCATTATGTATGCATGGTGCTGTTTTATTGACTATTACAAATCAAAGAGGATTTGTATGAATTTCATTAGATGCTTCTGACTATCCCAGTCCACATTAATATATAAGGACTTTATATAAGCATACGCAAGAAGTGTTGAAAGAATATTGGTAAGGTTACAAAGTCAGCGCCTCAGTTAGGAAATGTTTGGATACAAGTAGCTTGTCCAACTTAAATTCCTTTCTTTTCTACAGATACATTAAGATGCCCATGTATAAGCTTGTAACATACCATTGGAGTTGTGCTAAGGTACCCTGCCAGGCCTTCAGCTTCCTTGTTGGCACATATACTGACATTGAGCTACCAGCTTCTGTCCTCTCTTTGGAGAGGATATGTCAATCACAAAGAAGAATAACATATTTCCTGCAAAAGGATGCCAGGCAAATCGGTGAAGTATTCTCCTGTAGAGCGCAGGTCATGTGTAGATGCTGTGGCACTTGTCAGCCCTGTGTCTTCTCCTCTGTTGTCTCAGATGACAATAAGGATCTCTGTTCAGGCAACTGAATGCCGTCCTTCATATCCATTTACTCTCCTATGAGTTTAAACACTAGGTCATATGTAGATACTTGTGGTGAGATACCTGAGTTTAGGTGTCTTAATCTTAGTTAACTCCTGCCCATAATGTCAGATGACCCAATCCTATACCTTTGCTTTCTTCAGGAGGAATCTGTTTAATTTTTTTGGAGGTGGCCAATAGTGAACAGACTCTTCTGCCCATTCCCAACAAAGCTGTCTCACTCCCATCCTATGCTTTCAGCCACTCTGCGCTGTCTCTGCCTCATGACTGCTTCTTAATCCCAGTTTCCATTCTATGGATGTCTGAACTCAATTTCAATCCCCTTGCCCAGCAAGTATTAGATTCTGTCCTCTACCTCTCAATCCCTTGCTCCTTTTGAGATATTTCCAGACACCGTAGCTGCTTACTAGCTAGTCTGGCCAAATTCTCTCCCACACTCCTTCTCTTCTTTTGAGGATGTCAGTTGTTCAGTCCCACTGCTGCCAGTGCTTGTCCAGTCTAAGTGTCAAAGTCCCTGTATAAAGTAGCTGAATTTAGGTGCATTTTTTTAAGGAGAACAGAAAAGTTTGCCTGATGCAGTCTGCTCTGCCAAATCAAACTCTTTGACCCAAATCAAGGAGGAACTGAAAATCTCCCTCTAAAATTCACCAGAACATTGTGTCTTGTACAGAAATGGAATATTTTCTGCAACATTTTTTAGAAATGGCTTAAATATTTTGGCTGAAGTTTTCCCAGCTAGTTCCTGTTTGGGGCGGACGCGGCTTTGGAAAATTTCTGCCCTTTCTCCTTACAGTTTGGCAAGGCTTAAAGGCAACTTAAAACAGGTTGTTAAAATAGGAATTGCCAAATAGTACATTCAGATGCAATCCCTACAACTAGTTTTGTAAGGTATTAGAGCTGCTGACTTGCTGTGCAGCTTTCTGAGTAGCTGACACAGAAACTGCCTCTTAGTGATTTTTATAAACTGGAGAAGTTTAGTTGTGGGGTAAGATTGCTATGGACTGCTCTGTATTCTCCTGTTACCTCATTTCCTTGATGAAAAAAGAGATTAATTTGGCCTGAGAGCTTAGTTTAAGCAGCTGAATGTTTGCGGTTACATCTGGAGGAACAAGCTGATCTGGTGGTTGCTTAGAACAACACATTGAGTGTCTTAAAAAGATCTGTGTGCAATGGCACTTGTTGCCAGTGAGCATATTGTTGCGGGTGTGTATATGTGTGTGAGAGACGGAAACTTGAAGATACATCCCTGAAGTGCTGTGCTTGCTTTTTGTTCAATGTGAATGATGCCAGTTCTTTCTAAGAGGTGCTAATCTGTCAGCATTGGTACTGGCCATCTCCAAAGGTTGCATGCTAGAAGGATCTACAGAACATTTATTACACCCTATACAGAGACACACAACAGTCCACAGCACATTTCACAGCTTCCAATAGCAAGGCTTAGACCTGTCATGAAAACCAAAAGCCACCACCATAATGTGCTACAGGAAAGGGGCTGGAGTAATCAAGAGTGCTACCAGCTTTTTAGTTTGAAATTTACTTTCCCGGCATGAAGAATTTGTTAGATAAGTTCCCCAGGTGGCCCTGGAAAAGGGACCACACATAAAAAGATGAAAAACAACCAGACAAAGCACTTTCATATTGGGGCAGGAAGGAAGGAAGAAGAGGAAATCCCTCCTGTCACAAACACCTCCATTTGTTTTAACCTGGAGCGTGTGAATCACCTCTTCTTCTCCCAGTGATCCAATATTCAGTCCATGCAGGAACATAACGTTTGTCCTTTCAGTACATGAACCTCAAACTGTAGCACTAAGTTAGATAAACCTATTTATTTTTGTAAAATTGAAGTGAGAAATGGATTCAGGAAGAAGGTTAGCCATCTAATAATAAATTAGTGGATGTTGCTGGTGTTCAGTTTTCCCTGGATGGCTCTGAATCACTTGTCTGGGCAAGCCGTGGCTTGGAAGACCACAACTAAAATTATCACAGACAGATTAAGTAAAGGCTGAGAGGTTTTTGGGGATACTGGGCTGGCTTTCAGCTGGGATGTAGTCTAGAGTATGACACGATACCTGAATCATCATTGACTGGAGTAGGTGTTGGACTTGGCCCTGGGGAAGGAAATTCCACCTTGGAAATGCACTGCTAATATCTCTGTGGTGGTAGGAAAAAATAACAGATCTCGACGTTCCTGTAGACGGCCATATAGCACCATACTGCGCTCCTGTCAATGTTAGAAGTTGCCCTGGGTCACTCTTTGGACAGGATGCCTGTTAGGAACAAGTATGTACAGAAGAAAGGGGAATAGTTATTATTCTTGCCTAAAAATAAGCACAGTTACTAAGCTTCATATTACATTTAAATATAGTCCCAGTCAGTGGTCAATTCCTTCTATGACCTTGAAATCTAGCATTCAAAATGGTGTTTTCCAGGCAGTTACAGGGGTTTAATTTTCTTCTCCCAGTTCCTTTCTGCTTCCCTTCCTCCTGCCCTGGAGAAAATAAACCAAAATAGCTCTGTATCTACTGATGCTTGAGATGTTGTCACTGTATTACACAAAAATCTGACCTCACAGTCTAGCTTCCAAAAGCAATGAAAGATTATGTTGCAAAGTTCAAGTTAGAGATATTTCACTTATTCCTTTCCCAGAAATAGTGTCTGCTGATAAAATTTCGGTGGAAATCTGTACTGAGGGTCCTAAGAGAGGTAATCAGGCTCTAACACCAAGGAATGAATTCTGCAGAGAAAAACCTTGCGTAAAAAAGCTTTAGCTGAGGTGGAAGACAGTTTATTACACATGCCTGTGTGCTGTCAGAGTTTCAGCAGGAGGTCCCCGAGGACCTCCTGCAACTTGTTAAACATGGGTATTTCAGGAGCATTAGAGTGGAAGGCTGAGGGTCTGGGAAATTTGTTTTCAAAAGCTACTTTGCAATCAAGAAGAGAGGCAGTGGTCCTGGAGAAACAAATATCTCAAGCTGTACGTGGATGGAAATGTTTATTCTGTTTCAGGACATTATAACTGGTATATTATGCCACACTCATAATGTTTTCACTTCAAGTGCTAGGAGGGGGCAATCCAGGAATATTTTGTAGCTGTGATTTCTCCTTTTTTTTTTCTTCCAAAGTAGCTGACAACTTGTGCATTCTTGAAAAAAAATGCTGCTAACAATACATACATATAGTAATTAACATATTCTAAAGTAAATAAAATTCTATTTTCAGAATATGTTAATGAACTGTAGGGGAAGATTGTCTTTGGCAGGAGCACTACAGAGGTATCCAACAGCAAGGGCAAGGTTGAAAGACTTTCCGGAGTGGTTTGCATAGCCCTCAACCACTAACTGTTTGTTGCTCAAGATCCAAAGGTGCTGTTTGTCATACTTACTCCTGGTGTTGTGGCCAAATGCTCCCTTAGGTTTTTTCATGCTTCTTTATTTAATGCTGTATTATTATCTTTATATCATAATCACTCTAAATGATACTTGTTGCTGTATAATGTCCTGTTAAAAGGCAGTGTATCTGAATAGCCTATAGTCTAAAGAAGCAGCAAAGAACAGCCAGGAGGGGAGAAATGCGAGAGGTGAGGAAAAAGATCCTATATACAGAAAAGTTGTGAGAACAGCCATTAATGATTTTTCCTTTTCATGATAAATACAAATAAAGAAGAGTTGTGGTCATGCCTTCTTGTTCTAAATTGATACCCCTGCATTTTGCAGAAGTGGGTGCACAGCCTGGTGTAGAAAAGTCATTCTTGCTGATAAATCAGTGGAAGTAAGTAAGACCTGCCAGACTGAAGCACACTTTTGCCCTGGGCCATGCGGAGAGTCAACTTAGAGATTGGGACTGGGACCCACGTCCAACACCAGCTGCCTGCTCCTGTTGAAAAATGTGTATAGACTCATAAATACCAGAAAAGAAAGGAGAAGACATTTTATCAAACACATAAGAATGTGCTTTAAATTACTGAATGTTGCCCAAGAAACAAGATTTTGGTCTCCAACCTTCAAAACAGATGATCCTGCTGTTTATGGGACTTGTTCCTGTTCAGAAGCTAATCTAGTGCTGACAGCTGGAGGGAAGCGGTTGGGCACTTGCAGGGTGATTTCTGTAAGCTCGGCAAGCTTTTAGACATATGTTATCCAACACAGCGCTGTTACATAGTGATTAAAACAGACGTGATATAACAAAGTGGTATTTTGAGGTATGGAAATGGTCTTGCCAGGAGGTTTTCAAGATGCGATTGGACAGAGTGCTAGATAATCTCATCTAGGCTCCCCTTCCCACGAAAGGTTGGACCAGATGATCTTTCGAGGTCCCTTCCAACTTGGGCTATTCTATGACTTGGGGAATGTTGGATTAAATTGGTTAATCTTTTAAATTGATATGACATAATTTAGTATTCTGATTGCAGCCTTCAGTATTTTTGCCGCATAATTATAGGGGTTGTTTTTGTTAGAAGTGATGATAGATATCAAAGTGAGACATCTCTGCTAACTTCAGGTTTTCTTCAGGGCTGGTTCTTCAGCTGTACTGCTTGATTTCATTAAAGTGAGGTGCAGCTGGAAATTAATCTCAGATGTCTACAACCTAACAATGTCAATGAAAATGCTCTTGGTGGGATTTTAATATCGGCACACCTTGTAATCACAAATGCTATCCTGGGAGAATTAAAATAAGTGCCAGGAGTCTTCAATCAAGTAGGTTGACTGGATTATGTCTGTAGATAATGAGAAGTAGCTGTTGAGTAGTAAATTGAAAATGGTGAAGCCTGAAAGACAGAAGTCCTTGTGAGCAGAAAATGAAAGGGCCAGATGACTCGGTAATGTTAGTAGGTTATTTCCCGTAAACTGGTAGAGATGTCCCAAATTTGGTGCAGTAAACACTAAATGATAGATGAATAATGAACAAGAATGTTGAAAGGGAATTTCGAAGGGAAAAGTCTCAACTAGACAGTCAGGCTATGAAACCAGTGGATTGGAAATGCTGCTGGTACCCTGCGAGCCTCTGTGCCCCCGCTAATTTGAAAGGTTTTAACATTGTGTTTTCTTC
The DNA here is from genome assembly GCF_018139145.2 of Gymnogyps californianus. Classification (NCBI taxonomy): domain Eukaryota; kingdom Metazoa; phylum Chordata; class Aves; order Accipitriformes; family Cathartidae; genus Gymnogyps; species Gymnogyps californianus. Next base: position 160,692,312 of record NC_059472.1, read on the forward strand.
TTCTTCACACATAGGCTCAGCTCCCCAAGAAGACACTGACAGTACAATTATTAACATCATGGTGTGTCCCTTCCTTAGGTAGGAGGACAGGGTTTGAACTGAGAGAGGAATTTAGTAACGTTTATTGAATTGAGCCCTGCCAGTGCAATAGTGATGCATTGGGCCAGTTTGCTGAAGGCAGCAGGTTTGGGGCTTGCGGTGCTGCCCCCAGTTGAGACTGGGGTGTTTGGGGCATGTCTGGAAGCCCAGGTGTCTGTGGAAGAGGACTTCAGTGTGAGGAATCAAACAAGGGATGCTTTGTTTGTGGGCTGTAGCTGTCGCTGCTGATTTTATTTGTGGGTTTAGGCCAATATTGTGTCAAATGTACAAAGTTTAAAAAAAATAATTCAGTTTTCTTCCAGTTTTATGAAAATGCTCAAAGTATGTTAAGAAAAATAATATTGAACTCTTCTTAAACAAACCTCACCAAGATTTGATTGAGAAGAGAGACCCATCAGCCTTTGGGGCTTGCCAGAGTTTATCCAAGAGGTGACTGGGAATAGAATGGATACCCTGCCAGCCTCAACCACAAAGCCATCTTTCATCACTTAAAATATAGATGTAACAGGGAGTATGGACCATGGGAGGTGGGAAGACCTAAAAATGTTCACATGCAACACTAGCTTTTATGTATGTATCTGTATCTATATATATGTGTGTATAGTTTTCAGTTAGGTATATATATTCACACACATTATTACTCCTATTGATCAGGATCAGGGTATGAGTAAGATGAATTCAGTGACAGATTACACCCTTTTCTTTGTAGGGTGTAAAGGTTACAGCCTTTAAAAGACTTCCCCTTTTAAATTATTTCATGAACCTTTTAAGTGGAAAAAAACTTCTATTACGTATGCCTTAGTGATTGCTTTGTGTGCAATGCTGTCTTACCTTTAAAAAAACCAAAACAAACAAACAAAAAACCAAAACATCCCAGAATACTAAAGAAACGAACATAAGCTTTTCTTCTGCAATGATCATTTGTACTTGTATTTGATTTCTAAAATTTTGTTGGTTGTTTATTTGTTGGATTCTTTAAAATCAAATTGTGTTCACTTTTCTTTAGACAAATTTTGTTTCTAGGACGTATTTAAAGTGCTGTTGCCTGTGGTCAGAGACTTCGAGAGCACACTTTTCTTTCCGGTGTGGGTAGATTATTTTAAATTATTATTGACATGGCAAAATTAGGAAGTAAAACCTAAACTCTGTGTGTGCTCTTATTTGTTGGGGTTTTTTTGGTTTTTTTTTTTGTGGTGGAAATCAAACATTTAATCTTAAAATAACTGCACTCTTACTGGGTGCATCCTATATCCAGAATTGCTATTTGCAAGCTTCTGCCCATTAAATAAACACTGAACTTTTATCATAAATGGCATCTATTTCAGAGCTCATTACCACATGGCTTCCACTGTGCTAGCGGTGCCACAAAAAAACAGCAGGGCTTTGCCTCCAAGCATCTTGCATCCTTTTGGGGAGAGAACGTGGCTCTTATGAGAGGTCCCTGAGCTCCAGCATCAGCGGAGGGGAGCCGGGTGCCCCGACCACCGGTCCTTTCCCACGTGGCTGCTCTGCCGACAGCCCCAGCCCATGCTGGATCATTCTTCCCTGAGAGCTGGGCAACTCGCGGGTGTTGTGGCAGCAGATGAAACAGCCTGGCTCTCAGGTAAATGGTCCATCTGTATTCCAAAAATCCCTGCAATCATCTGTAGTTACAGTCTAAAAGTCTGACTGCTCTTTCCGATAGGAAGTAGCTTAATATTGTGGATGTAGCTATTCCTAAAGCGTTCATGCCAGTCTGCAAATGTCCATGTTGCTCATACCCATTACATTCAGCCCCCAACCGCTGCATGTCTCTAAATGAAAATGAGTGGATAAACTGGTTTACTTTATTTTCATTATGCTGTCAAATACGTTTACCGCATTATTTATGATGAATTTGTGACTCTGTGTCAAGTTTCTGCATTGCAATATATTTATTTAAAAGTATTTATTTTCTGGCAATGCTGACCTAGTTTAAATGCTGCGGGGTTCTGTTGCCTCCATTTTTTTCAGCAGCCGGTTGATACCAGAAGAGAACTTTGTACTTCAGCTTCTAAACCTTTGATGACATTTTAACTGCTCATTACTGTATGTAGGCAGCCACTTTATCCTTTTCTAGGTGGGCTCTTGCTTCAATTCAGAGTTAATGGTTACTATTTATTGCATACTTTAAACTTGTGTGCAGCAAAGTTGCTACGTGCTCACAGTGCCTTAGAAAACCCAGAATCCCCAACATGAAGAACATACTGTCCCTAGCCAGGCTGTGCAAAGTTGTGAGTATGTGGGTAATTTACCTGTGCCCTGGAGTCACGGGGACAACTTAGACGAAATAACTCAACGTCCAGCATGACTGAGTCCTAAGATGGGTGACAAATAGTCAGGAGGTTCAATGAAATTAAAACATGCTGTGCAGCGTGCAAGAGCATCTTAATTCCTGGATAGTTGTGCTGTGATGTTATTGTAGCGGGATGTTTTCTTTTGGGTAAATAATTAGTGCTCTCCAGAGAGCTGCATATGTGCTCTAGCGTTATATGTACTCAGCCACAAGCTTTAAGCCAGGCTTAAAATATTATAGACAGTTCAGGTGTGGCTGGTTTTATGTGGAGCTAATTACCATCACCTTTTTCTCCTTACTGCCTCATTGTTCCACCCCATTCCCTGGCTTTTTTGGCACCGACTCCCCCATCCTTGTTGCTGCTGCAGCCCCCAAGAGCAGTGCATGTTGCCAAAGGAGGGAGCACGAAGGAGCCCAAAGGCAGACGGATCAAGGAGGCAGCAGCAGAGCTGAGGCATCTCCGTTCATCCATGCTGCCGTTGCCGTGTCCTCATGGAAGTGCTGGTCCTTAGAGGTCCCACTCTGGGACCAGTGAAGCTGAAAAGTCATATTGCAGAGTACACATTTTCATAGATCCCAGTAAAGAGTCTTGGTTATGCACACAGATACACAAGGATTTTTTATGTTGAAGCCCATGGTTGGAGCTCTTACTCTTAACCCACCAGTTCCTACTGCCATGTGGTTTTCTCCCATTTCTAGATGCTGCAGTATCATCCTTCTTCTGTTGTCTTGTGGGACTATTTCTGTCCCACAAAGGGTGTTTCTCAGCCAAGCCCTTAAGGGGTATGCTAGAAGCAGGGTAAGACCTGTCTCCTGTCTTTCAGGACTTCTAAAATTCAGTGCCTTTGTTAGAGAAGGAAAGCACTGGGCTCTCTGAGCTGGCCCACAGGGTGTAATTCAGGTCATACTGAGTCACTGATCGCTACCCTTGAGTTTTGCACAATTCTGATTCAAAACCTCCCAGAGCATCGCTGATACCAGTGTCACAGCCCCTCTGAATGCCTCAGGCAAGGCTGAATGAGGGACCACCAAGTCTCCGACATTAATTTTGCTCTCTGATTTATTAGTCCTCGGAGATCAGGACATCTCTGAGGGACTTCACCCACATCATAGAGGATTACAGTCCAAAGTGTCAGTCCTTCACTCCGTGAGTTATTGAACACTGTGTCCTAGCCCAACCCTCATAATTCTCCCCTGTCGCTCAAAGACCTCCGCTGACCCCAGACACAGCACAGCTCTGCGCTGGCACCTCTCCAGGAGTGCCTCCGGCTGCCTCCTCCCCACCATGAAAGAGGCTGCATCCCTCCCTCTGCATAGCTCTAGACAGGGGGACAAAGTGGGAAAGGCAGTGGGAAGGATCAGTGCGGAGCAGGACACAAGGCTACTACTGTGCAGCCTCCAGTACTGTCATTGTATGAACACCTAATCATTTAAATATCATTTGCATTTGGGTATATATGTAAACACTGAGAAAAAAACCCCCTGCTTTAGTCCTGCTGAAGAACTAGATGTATTAATTCGAGCATGCAGCTATCCTGCTTTTGGTACCCAAGCTGGCCGAGGCGTCTCTGGCACAGTGTGATCCACCTTCACTGCAGAGGCTTGCAGGGTGCTCCCTCCCACGGGGGAGATGGGCACTTACTCACTGGGGTTTGGTGTTTCTCACATGGATGCTCGCCTTCTGGCTTGTCAACAGTGAGTCAGGAATCCCAGCTATTCGGTTCATTGCTTGGTAGATCATGCTGAAAAACGGCAAAGAAAACACTGTGACTGTTTGAGATGAATAATGGAATAAACTGTGGATTTTGTTTTTCATAGGATATTTTTCTCCACTCCTCTCTCTTTCCATTTTGTACTATCTCTGCCACCCTAATTTCCAGTTTTGCCTGATTTGGGGCGATGGACTCCACAGTTCATCCCCACCTCTTATTCTTGGGGCTTAATGCTTTTTTTCCTTGTACTCCCTTTTCCAACCCTTGCAGGTCACAGCTGCCCTTTGCCAAACATCAACTCTTGAGAGACTACTTTGGGTGTCCTACTAAGAGCTGTTGTGGTGCAGTTCAGGAATTTTCTCTCCCCGTTTCATCTTTCCCTTGGGCTCTGCTGGTCTCCCAACTGCTTCTGTGGCTTTCCCTGCCCTTCAAGGAGATGCTGCTTTCACCCGAGCATCCCCCAAGTGCATTGGCTTCTTGGCTGCAGGCTGCTGTGGTGCACATCTGTATTGCGTGTCGCTTTTGGTTGCTGCTCCCTGTGCTCAGTAGGAGCGGGGACAGGGCAACCATGAACGATGACTGCATTCCTTGTAAAAATATGAAAAATCTTTCTCAATTACACACTGAACAAAAGCCCTGCCCTGCCACGTAGAGCTCTGGCTCACCGTATGCTTCAGTAATTGCTATATGCTGCCACATTTCTAAGCAGTATCTTCACAGACACTAGCTCCATTGATTTCAAGGGACTGCTTGCCTAGTAAGAACAAGGAAACTATAATGGAAGCAGGCCCTATGAACTCATCTAATTTATGTAGTACTTACAAAACCACCAGATCTTTGTGGAAAATTATAGAATATAAATAATACCAAGCAATCGCCAGGCATTTTCAGTCTCCTCTGGGAAATTGTAGAAGGTTGCTGTACTGCCAGTTTGAAATTTATCATACTTTAGGCTTGTACTTGGACCAAAAGATGAAATAGAGTTGGTGTTTTGGAACAGCTCAAGGGAATTGTGCAGGAATTGTGTGCAACCAAATCTGAAGCTGATTGAGGGTCTGGCTCTGAATTTTTGCAAACCAGAACCGTTAAACTCTTCAAATGGAAAAACAAGATACAGCTGGTACAACACTGACTGTGTTTCAGTTGGGGAAGCAATTTTGTAGCTTTACACTGGTGAAAATGTGATAGTTATGAATCTGCTTTCCTCATAGTTTGGTCTTTGGACCATAAGCGAGTGTTTGATTCACTGTCAAAGGCACAAGTGGGTTTTGGTGATTTTTCTCCCCCAGCATTACTGCCTGGTAAAGTGTGAAAATCGTACGGTCAGTCCACATAGGCAAGTGATCTAGAAGTGCTCCAAAATGAAACCTTTTTTAAAGACGTGTTTATAAAATGAGTAATGACTGCTGAGCTTGAAATGCAAAGACTTAAGAATTTGGAAAAAAAAAAATTAAATCTGAAAAATTTATTTGCATAGGATGTTGATTATATAAAGCATTTTCTGGAGGCTTATACATTGTCCTTAACATATAAAGAAACAGTTGGAATTTTGGATACCCTATTAATACAGACTCCTAGAACTTGTCAATAAGGTACAGTTGAAAACATAATTTAATGACTTTATTTGGGTGATTTCTCATGTTTCACCATCTTTTGCAAGATGATGTACATTAACTCACTGCTGCTTGTTGTCACCGAGGCTGCTGCATTTCAGTCCTGAGCCTCAGCATCTCTGATCAGAGCACGTGCACTTGAAATCCCAATTTGAAACCAGGTATTTATTCAGACATCAGGTTGTTTTTTCTTGGATCTTCACTAGTTGCCTCGCCAGCCACATCTGAGCACAGGTATTTGAACTGGGAATATTTCAGTCATAAGAGAGGTTTTAATTAATTAATAAAGAATACATAAATATTTACATAAATGTGATTTTGACACCTCAAGCCTGTAGATTCAAGAATAGCTTGGGCTTCTTTGGTAGGACATGTCAATGTAAATGTGAGTAATCATTAAATAATGGTAAGAAACGATAACAATAAAACCCCTCTGCCTATTTTTCATCCCAGAAGGATGAAAGAAAATGGCACATTATTCAGTGTTTTTCATGAATGTCAGAAACTGGACAGAAACCAAAAACTAGTTCAGCAAATATTTATGAAATGGTATCTAAACCATTAACTGTTCTGCTTATCTGAGATGTAGTTGTGCAATGTTTCTTCTGCTTCGTACTCCTTATCCAAAGGTGGGGGAGGAAAAGGCATGTTTTCAAGGGAGAATTTGTGCCAAATCAGACTTTGAGACCAGAACCAGTTTTGAAAATTAATTAAAAAACCCCCCACCTTAATAGGTCTGGGTGATTCTTGAAATTGGCTACATCAGACTGAGCACTGTGAGTGATTTGGAAGGGATGATTTAGGGATATGGGACATTTTCCTGGCTGTTAATACCCCTTTTATTTGATCTGATCTCTAATCCTTTTAAGTTAGCTATACAGGGAAGCATTTGAGCTGAACCTTGCTTTGCAGTCTGGCTTATAGGAGAACCTCTTTTATTCCAAGACGAATCCAGTCTTCCCTTTTGCCCTCTCTAGGTCAGCCACAGATGCCTTCCTTTCTCCTACAGCTCAAGTAGGAGAGACACAAATGTGTTTTGCTTGCTCCAGCTGGTTGACTGGTTTCTCTGGTACCCCTGAAACAGAATTTAAGAGGAAGCTTGTTTATTTTCCTAAACTATTTGTATATTCTGCATGCATAAAATATTCATTTAGTTGGGGAAAAACCTTCTAAATGCTAAATATTTGTTCATTTCTGTGTTAGAAAGGGCTGCCGCTGAGCTTGTCTTAAAATAGTTTGAGTAATAGCTGCCATTTGCGAGTGAACAGTATGTACCATTTTCGGCTTTTTTGCTCTGAAGGGACTTGTTTTATCAGATGCGCTTAGCACACCGAGGGAAGGGAGGGCAGTGGCCATTTCCTAGGACGTGCTTTCTGCCTGGCACACGAGGGGCATCAGCTGGACCTCACCTTTGTTGCTGCTGAAGAAAAACTCCTGCCTGGCTTCAGTGACATTTATTATTTGATTTATACAGAATTAAGGGCAGTGTTGGTTTCACCCAGTTGCAAAGGGGTGCAGGATCCTGCGATGAATAGGATAAATAGATTGAGAGTGATGCTTAGCCAAGCCCACCTCACTGTAACGATTTAGTGACCGGTAGCCATTAATTAAAGCAAACCCTTCATGTTAAAGATTATTTTAATTCATCATCACAAATGCTATTTTGAAATGGCCAAGAACGGATTGGCAATGCTTCATGGCTCAGGATCTGGCCACCTGTTTCTCCAGAGACGTGTCAGTTCATTGCACGAGTATTTTGATGCCTTTTATTAAAATATTGGAAGCTGCAGAGATGATCTTTCTGCCTTTTGCCTCCATGTTAGCTTTGTTCTACCAGAGGTGACCTCATCCGTGGCAGCCCTCGATAGTGTCTTGGCCAAGGATATGGCCCCATGGTCTGGGGGGTGATTTCTTTGCCAGTAAAGGACACTGTGAGATTGGCTGGTGGAGTAATCAAAGCTGAACGTGATTATAAAGAGGGATTTGTCAAATAATTCTTAATGAAGAAGAAAACTCAGATCCCCACCATCCTTCAGCTCCTACTGGGAGAGTTTGCATTGCTCTGCTAGCACTTGCTCACGTGATACCCTTTCAAAATCTCTGCTATTATCTTTATTTTCAACGGTAACGTTATTATACTTTGTGCTCGGACACTGTGTTTTCCCAGTGAGGTCTTTATAATAAATTACAAAGTCAATTAAGTCTTCCTCTGTTCCTGCTGCAGATGGGAAAACTTAAGCCCAGAGAAATAATGTGACTTTTCTACAGCTACAAAGTGGACTTGTGGTTAAGAGGGGAATAGGGCTGTTATGGTGCAGCAGATACTCCAGCAGTTGAAAATGCATCTGCTGCTCTGTGCTGCCTTCCCCCAAGTATTAGATACTGATGCAGGCACAGCCTCAGTTATCTGAAACTTCTGCTATTGAAAACAGGATCCCTTTTTCTTCTGATCACATTAAAAACGTCTGTGGTTATTTGAACTCTCCAACTTCCCTGGTGTACCCCAACATTTAGCTAATGCATCCAATACGGTGCTTAATTACCTGCTTGTACCGTCCGTGCGCGTCGCTGGCCCCCGTCAGAGTTAATGTGGCAGGTTGCTGCAGTCGTGTAATCGAATCCTGCGATGCCTAAAGCATTTTTGGCAGGGAGCCTGCAGCGAGGGAGAAAACCGTCGCCTGCCTTCTCCTGAGTTACCTACCGCTCCTGCCATCCTCTCGCAGCGCCGCGATGGGAAGGAGGAACACACCCAGCCCTGGTCCCCATCTGTTGCAGCATCGGCTTCAGTAGCAGAGCCTGAGATGTTTAAATGCGCTTGCCTTTAGGGAAAAGCTTTGAATGCAGTTCTTCAATGGACGTTTCCAGCCAGACTGCAGGATTTTTCAGAGCTGTAAGTCAGAATGAGGCTCAATTGTCTGTGGGTTTCTTTGCATTTGATTATTTTTTTATTTTTTTTTTAAATTTATTTATCTTAGCAGGGGGAATAGGCTTTGCATTCATTTAGGTGGACGCCCAAGTGCACTGCAGGACTCTGCTGAGAGGCAGACATTCTTCAGCCTAAGAAATGCATGGTTCTCGGGTATTTGGGGTTTTTTTAATCGTGTTTTGTCTCTTTTGTATGCATGGCTGGCACAGGGCTGTTGTCCTGTTTTTAGAGCATTTAATTACAATAGATACTCCAAGGCTAAACAAAATGTTCTTTTATCTAGTTAAAGAATGTAGCTTGGGTTTTTTTTTTTTTTCCTTGCATAACTTTTTCTTAGTGTTTTGGAAAGAGAGATTATCTTTTGGGGGGTGTTTATTTAATTTCAGCCTAAAACCATCTGGTCTCTGCATCCTGCAATGCCTCGTTTCTCATACTGCTCAGAGCAGCCTGAACTGCTTGGCAACTAATTGCCTTGGCTAGTCATTGCAAACCCCAAATCGCAGGTTTTCGGGAACTCCTGTTTTGCTTATTGATTTTAATTTGATATTTGATGAGAATTGTCAGGATAAAGAGGCGTATTACAGGCTTCATGCATTCTTCTTGCATTTTTCCCTTTCTGCTACCAGAATTAATGCTGAACACATGCAATTTGCGCTGCAATTAATGGACCTGTGAGATAATGAATGTCCAATAACAACGAGACTAGCTCTTTCCTGGGATCAGACCTAAAGCCTGAAGGGTTTAAAGGTGCTCCATTAGTGGGGTGATGGGAGGGGTTTGGTGAATAGCAACTGAAATTTATTCTAGTATAAGATGCAGGGTATTTTGCCAGCATCTTGTGTGTTTTGCTTGTTGGTCACTGTGTTTTAGCTGCTTTTACAGGCCACAGGAGTGATTAGGGTATCTGCCTTTGGGGAAGAGATTTCACCCTCAGCTCTATCCCCAGTATGGGCTGAAGAGTCAGGAGTCTAGGAGAGGCTGGAAAGCAGAGGCTGCACTGACTTCGAGCAGCCTTGGGAGGTGAGAGAAACCTGAAGTTGCCGAAATTGGGAGTCTGGGGGGCAGGAGCATCTGTCGGAAGAGGGAACGAAGGGCAGGAGGATGAAACGGATCTTGCTGACATGGGGCCAACCCTTGATCCAAAGGGAGGCAGTGGGAAACCCAGCTAAAGAGGACTCTGTTGCACTTCAATTTAGTCTATTTTTGGGAGTGAAATAAAAATGTATTTATTTTGAAAAATGCCACAGTTTGAAATAAACACAAAAAACCACCCCCCCAAAACCCACCCCATCAATCTGTACTAGGATGTCTGACACTCATCAAGAAGAAATTAGGAGAATTAAAAGCAATATTGATGCAAACCTTTAAAGGCAAACCACAGAGTTGGTGGAAATCACCTGTAGCCAGAGTTTGCTTCAGGCAGCAAACAGCCGCTGGTTTTCCATCAGGAGGAGAAAATCCCTGTGTCATTTCAGCCTGTTTGGCCACCCAAGTAGGTCCAGTGACAAGCTGATTTGGAGCCAAGAAATATTTAGTCGTCTTAAATTTAAAAGAAATGGCAGTTAAAAAACTATAAGAGCTTGTTATCATGTTTGTATACACGTTATGATTATATGTTTGCCATATATATTCTCCTATATAAGAGCATGTTTTATATGTGTGTAAAAAAAAAAAAAATGATGCCCTGTGAGATGAGCTCTAGCACGTCTACATCTGGGAGGACATAGTCACCAGTGAAGTCTGTTTCTCTTTCTCACTGTAAGTGCTAATGCTTTTAGAACTGATACATATTTTGATAAACTTATCCTCTTGCTCTGATGTAAGAGACACTTTTCTAATAGGTATTTAATGACTTCTAGTGTCTGATTGCAGTTCTAAGTCCAATTTCGATTCCTAATAGAGCTCAAAATAAATGTTAATAAAACTTGGATTTAAATGCATACTAACAGTTGTACAGCTATTCAATACATATAGATAGAAATTAACATTCTTAATGAGAAAAAAATAACCAGGTTTTTTAGGGCCATATTACTTGCATGAACTTAATTTTTGGTAGTGAGGAAAAAATCAGTATTTTTCTATGAAAACAAAAAGCAAAGCAAGAATAAAAAATGTTATTCTGAATCAAAATTTCCTGCTTGTGGATTTAATTCACCTTGAGAAAAAAAATTGGTCTGGTTTTCTTTTGCTTAGTTTTGTTTCCTGCTTGGCTGCTTGTTTGTTTTGTGGGAGGTTGCTGGTGACACTCCTTGGCAGGGCGGGTGTCTGTACCGGGGTGAGCCCCAGGCAGGGGCTCTCCCTGCGCCTTGGTTTGGTAATTCCAGTGTGAGCTTTATTTTTTTGTGACAAATGGGTTTGGACTGTCTGCCACATGGCTTGGAGCAACAGCCAGTTAGAAAATGGCCTCTCCCGCGCCAGGCTTGTACTCTGCCCATCTGTCCCATGTCCAGGGTGTCCTGCTAACTTGGAAATGTCTCCCACACTCTCCAAGCAGGTTCAAATGCTTCTTGACACATTTTGATGCACAAACTGCCCGCCAAATCAAATGCAGATTTGCCTGTTTCAGCTCACCAGTGTCTGCTGGGTTTCAAAACCATTGCATAGGGCAGAAATGACTTTTGGCAACATGTATACGTAGATACCGAGCTTAAGTTTTCAGCTGGATTTACCTGAATGTATGTTTGCTTGTCTTTTCTCCATAGCATGTTCAGATAGGTCTCTTGTAATTGTGATGCTTAAATGCGCACATGAAGAATAAGATGGTTAAAATCAGAAGACTCTTAGTAAAGGAGCCAGAAGTGAATATGGCTCATTCGTAAGGTTTTTTTACCTGCACTGTATCTAAACTAGGAACAATTTCTGGAAAAAAAAATAGTAGATACCAATGAAAGCCATAGCCCTTGAAAGAAGCCTGCAGTTTATTTGGGGAAATGTCTGCCTTAAAATTTTAGTGTTGCATGTACAGTAATTAGAAAAAAAGTCAGTGTGTGTTATTTCTGTCCTTCCCTTTCCATATGAGGATTATTTCCAAAGTGGACCCACTGCAAAAACTTATTTTCAGTGATGGCTATTTCAAGTGAGAGTGAGTAATCCCTTTGTTGTGTTCTTCCATTTGTCTCATTGTTCACAAGATTTTCCAGATGGGTAAATATTTTATCCATCTTTCTTCCAGAGATGGTCATTGGTGTCTTCTAACACCTTCTTCTGAGCAGAGCTTTGATGCTTTTTGAAGCACATCCCTTGCGACAGCCTTAACGAGTGGCCAGGGCTTGGTGTGAGGAGGCCTGGAAGTGCGAGATATGCTATCCCTTGGACATTTCCCTTAGATCATGCCAATTCTCTTAACAAACATACTTTCCTCAGAGGTTGTATAGCTGGCCTGTTTTCTTAAAATTTAAATTCTAGTTGTTTCAGTTGGACACAGTGGCTCCTTCATTTTCACTCCAATGAGTGCTCACCCCGTCAAAGAGTTAACCCTGTTTTCTACACAGCAGCCAAAGCTGTGTAAAGAAAATGTACATCTTAGTAACACTTGGAAATGCCAACAGAGCTTAGGACCTCATTGTGCTACCCGTTGTATGGATGCCTATAGTGTGTCTAGACTGCAAGCAAAGACGTGATTGAAGCTGGGCTTAAATTAGCCTGGCTGAGTCCTGACAGCTGTACAACGGCAGGAGCGAGGAGCTCGAAGTGAGCTAAATTGCTAGAGTATTTACTCAGCCTCCCACAGGGATTTTGCAGCCTACGCTAGCCTGTGTGTTGTCATGGCTACACTTTTATCGGTGCTGCATGGAGCTGGGTGAAAGTAAGCTGGTGTAAACCATGCTTGCGATTGCCGTGTAGACATGCCCATAGTAAGATGCAATGCCTTGTCTAGACAGCTTGCTTTCTAAATAGAGGAAAAAAAGAAAAATAAGTGATTTTATTCCCACTTTATAGACAGTAAAGAGGGAGAGGTAAGAGGCAGGGTTCATTTATCCTATGTTGAATCATCCAAAGTTTAAGCAAGTTGTCCAGCCTCTCCCATACTGGGGGAATGGGAGCAAATTGCCCGTTGGAGATGCTGGCTTTTCCCTGCTCTCTAGGCTGGACAAAAAGTGTGGGGTAGATGACTAGTGTTTTGGATGGCTGAAGTTAGGTGACAGATATCCCATCCTTGATGCCTTCCCAGAGGTAAACCAGAAAGCCAGGGCAGGCAATGAAAGTCTCATCACTTAAGTCCATCCGTGAAGCTATTCTGGACTGGATAAGCCATTTGTAAAGCAGTTTGGATTCCCAGAGGATGAAAGATGTAATGTAATTTATTAGTATTGCATGGCACTGCTAACTGGAAAAAATAATAATGGTACCAAATCTCAGCATCTCTCAGCTCAAAAGCCAAGGGTGGGACCTGAAGGACATACAAGCTGGATTTAGGGCAGAGTACTGTACTATGAATGTGATAATGTTTTCTAGGTTATCTCTGAGAATTTGAGCTTTCTTCTGTCCTTGAGGGCTTTTCATGTTGCCAGCTTCAGCAAGATGCACCTTTAAATAAGGACTTCAGAGGGCGAAGAATGAAGACATTCATTCTTTTGGGAAAAGAAAAAATAGTTTAGCATATTGTATATATTAGTCTCTTTTTAAATGTGGTGCTAAAACTGTAAGAAAAGCTATAGCAAAGTGACTGTAAACTTTGTAGACATGAAATTGTTCTCTGCAGGTGCAGAGTGATGTAGGAAAATGCAGCACGAAAGCATCAAGAGGGGAATCTTCCCGTGTTGTGGGCTCCATGTGTTGTCCCCATTGACCTTCCATTCAGGTCTTCAGCACACCAAGCACAGAGCCACCCTGTTCTTCCTTTCCTTGCTTAATTTCCTCTTTGCTTTTCCTTTTTTTTTTTTTCTCCTTTCTTTTTTAGTTGAGGGACTACTTGATCAGAGCAGGTCCCTTGCTTGCCTGGCTTTCCAGCTATAATCTTTCTTCTAATTGTTAAGATTATTCACGGTTATTAACTGACAAGAATGTAAAGAGGAGGCAACAGGCAGCTGTCTTCCTAAATGCAGTGAACTGGAAAAAATAGTTGCAGTTCAAGTATTTATGGCAGAGATTTTCTGCCTGGTGTGAATGTCACCTTTTTTAGTCATATATATGCAAGGGAGAACCCTGCAAGTCCTTCTCAGATAAGGCCATCAGCTGGAGGTTTTCAGTTCTGATTTTGTTTTGATTTACTCTTCCTTGAGGAAATGGTTTTTGAAGAGATTTGGCCTATAGAGAGTGAGAAGAAACACAAAAAATGCAAAACACAGTGACTTTTAAACTAGCTGAAGCGTAGAGATGATTTAGAAAGCCTCATGATGATCCTTGCTTTGAATCCCCTTCAGATTGCCCCCATGCTGCAGCGTCTCAAGTGTTTTCATTACATTATGGCAAAATTGTCTTTTGTTTCCTGCAGTTCTGCTATTTCACTGTGGCTGAAGTTATGTTTTATAGCAAATGCGTGCTTTTCTCTGCAAATATGTTGGGATCCTGTGTCTCATTTATGTAAGACAACTATATAAGTATTGGAAAGCAATTCTGTTGGCACTGAGTATGTGCCCTCTGAAGGGTAACTTTTCCAGTCTCCTGCAGTCCTTCCCTATGGTCATGTCTCTGTTGTTTCTTAATTCCCTCATCACTCATCTGACCACATTTTCCAGGTCTGAGGTATGTTATCTTCTGCTTTCACCTTGTGTCTCTTAACTTTGGGTGCTTCTTGGAGGAAATGGCTCACCAGAGAAAGGTTGTCTTCAGCTGAGCACTCAGGAATAGCACTTAATAATGAGTTTGTGTGTGGATCGTGGTGTCACAGGGAATATAGAGAATTTTGTTTTCCTCCCTGACTTGCTTTCTCGGCTGTTCTCTCACTTTCTCTCTCTCTCTTTTTTTTTTTAAATGACATTTTGTTATTTACACATTTGCTAGGTCGTCCATCTGCCGTTGTAATAAACATGCTGCCAGTCACCGCACTGTGTGGTTCGCGGTGTGAAGGAGCTGACAAACCAGACTGTCGTGTGCATGGGGATCATATTCAGGCTTTGTCAGAGAGCCCCTAATGATGCTCTGGGATTTACTGATGAGATGGAGAGCGGTACCCTTCATCACAGCATTTCCATACAGCCCTGAGCTCTCTGGACATTATAAACATTATGGGGCTCCAGGCAGAACTGATTGCATCCCACCTCAGGCTATCTGTGCTCAGCTCATCTGCAAAGGCTGAATCACCAAGAAGATATGGTGGTGTTTCCTGGCAGGAAAGCACGAGGCTTGAAAGAAAATTTCATTTTTTCCGTGAACAGTGTAGGAATGTGTTCTAGTGATTTAAGTCTGAGATGGAGAACAAAACAAAAAACAATCCACAGTCTCTTGGCAGTTTTTGTTGATGAACCTTGTGTACAGCCTCAGAAGAAAAAAGATGAACTTGCTGTACCCTGCTGGAGATTAATGCCTGTCAGGATCAGTCAAGAGGTTTAGAATTGAAGAGGGGTGTGTTGGAGGCTGCCGGTATCCCATGATCAGGATAACTCAGGAAGAACAGCTTGGAAGACAGCTGTTTTCAGGGAAATATCACGGACTTATTGGTTTCGTGGCCCTCCTTATCCCCTTCCCCTTGAAATTCTTAGTTTTAGCAGCTCTTTCCGACCAGGTGATGGCACTCCAAGCTGGGTGACCCATGGGTGAGAACAGGGGAGAAGTGGCTTCAGTAGCTCTTTAGTACTTTGCCTGTTTCTTGTCGCAGCTGAAAGAAATGCCTTTAAATTACATGTAGGCTGGTTTTCTTCTGTGAAGTTTTCGTATGCGAGTTTTTTGATACAGGACATTGACTAATCACCAGATGGATGGGGATTTTCACATACAGAGATCTGGGTAGATTTCAGCCAGCCATTACTCCCTAACTTTTTAGATTATGCCTCTTTGGGACTGCGTATTTCCTGTTTCTTCCAGGCACGTTACTTAGGGTGATTTATTTCAAATTTTCAAAATTCAAAAATATTTAGAGTGTTATTTCAAATCTGATGCTGTATCCACCTTGACATCGAAGTGTGCACAGCTTGTCCTGCACAGTCACCCAGGTGACTCCTGGACCATGCTGCCTCTGGCATCTTCATGCTGCGGACAAAATCAAGTCTCTATATCTCATTTCTACCATCTCAAACTCTCCAGACCCACTCAATTGTTCTTTTTTAATATAAAGAGCCTTAAAGATAATAGCAAATAAATAAATTGGAATAGCCTTGTGAAGTACAAAGCTGGCTTGCACAAATCTAACCAGCTTTGTACATCTGTTACTGCCCACTCCCATTGAGTCATACCGAGACTTAGTCACCAGCATCCTCAGTCTCACAGTACGACTTATATATCTGTCTCCAAAACACATGCTGCAGTCTAGATGGCATGGGGGAGGGAGAAAAGCAAAGCAATGAGCAACCTACTCCTAAAGGAATTAAGCAATGTAGCAAGTCTTATTATACTATACTATGACTAGTATATCAAAATAACAAAAACCAAAGGACAGAAATTCCTGTGTATGTCAGTTTTGAATCTTTCCTTGGGCAATAATTGAGTGATTTGATATAAATCCCCAAAGGCTTCTAGATAGGATTGTTCTCAAAAAGAGAAGATTTTCTATTCAATCAGAGCTACCAAGCTATGCCCCCTATTCCACAGAGTTCAGACTTTGGATTCTGCTCACAGGCTATTAGCATATTTAGTGTATTGGCTATTCAGAGTTTTACATAGGCTTGTAATAGGTACAAATCCAAGGTTGATCTAAAAAAAATCTGCTGGTGTGCAGTCTGAGCTGAAAGAAACCGTTCACAGCTAATGTTAATAAAAATCCCGACTTTCTTTGTCCTTGGTAGGATAGTTGAAGTGCTCATAGCTCAGTAACGTTAGCAGAGGAGGAGACCCTGAGAGCCCTGTTAAGGTGTGATGCTGAGGAGTGCAGCTTTTAGCAATTTTTTGTGAGATCAGGGCTTTTGTCAGCACTCAGCTTAATTTCTCTGTATCTTGTTTTCTTTGTTTATTCTATTAAAGGAGCTGTCTCCCCATATTGAAAAGCTGTCTTAGTAAAGTGTCACCTCCTGCTTGAGTTATGTTGTAAAAAGAAACTGTAATGTCTGGCAGGCATTTCACATCCTTAAATTTGGTGCAATCCTAGCACATATATAGAACTTAGTGAAGCAGAAAAAAAATGTCTCATAGGTGACACCGTCAGTAGTCAGGACTGCGTGATGCTACCTATGCTAGGACTCTGAAGTTGCTTATAGCTGAGGAACCCAGCCATGGGTTGCACCACGGGGCTACCGTGAAGCTATTCAGACCTGAATCACCTCTGAAACATGGCCAAGAGTTGACCATGTTCATGGGGCATAGACCCACCACCATGGGCACAGATTTCACATGACCATGTTGTTCATGGCCATGCTTTGCGTTTGAAGGAGCAGTTGCGAAGGATGGCAGCAGGGAGCTGTTTGTGAAATATTCTTTTGATACCCAGCCCTGAAATTTTGGACCACTGTTGAGCAGGGCCATAAAAAGGTCCTACTTCCACCTAAAATACCTTGGAAATTTGTCTCTGACCTGTCAATCACAGCATGCCCCAGAGTGCCTTGCTGGCTCCTTGGCTTCAGCCATTGCTTTATCAGCCTGGCTGCCAAAGTAACCTTGAAACAAAACAATAATAAAAAAAGAATCCTGTTTATTCTGTGTTGTTTACTGGATTCAAGACTTTAGTGGTCTGTTATTTAATCTTGCAGCCTCCGCAACAGAATTGCTGGAAGTCCTCTTCTAACACCAAGGTCTCCAACTGCAGCAGCATCCAGACCAGTGTGTCTGGGCAAGCCTTTTTGTCAGGAAACCTCCCCAGTAAGGAAAGGAACAGTGAAACTGGCTGGAAAAGGTGAAAAATGGCTTGGCTAACCAGATCTTGCTCCTGTTGCTATTTGGCTATGCTATGCCAGCCAACATAATTGCTTTCAGTATCCTAAAGTGTGGTTTTCCTTCCTATTCTCCAAAACAGTTCCAAGAAAAGGTTCTTTGTTTTCCCAGGATATCAAAGAACAAAAATTTTATTCTTCCTTCTTTTCACATAACCCCAAGTATTCTGATATAAGGGCTGTCAAAGGAAAAAGAGCTGGAATTAGGAAGGATCACCCTCTAAATGTAGGGGTAACTCAGTCAAGAATCACCTTAGAGTTAGTCTCACCTTTGGAGGAGAAATTAGTGTGAAGCATCTGTAACCTTCCAGATATCTGTTTTCCCCCCAGAGGAAACAGGGAAAGAAGTGGTAGAGAAGGTAAGTGCACTTGCAGACAGAATTATCCTGACTTATACCTTGCAAAAACTAAAGCAGCAGACAAGCCTGTTAAAAACAATAAAATCAATTTAGTTGCTTTTTTAGATCTGTTAACCTCCTGTGCTATCAGTAAGAAAAGTCCTGGAAAATCTCCTGCTGATTAGGTGTTGTGGGAGATTGCCCTCCCCAGGAGGGAGCCTGGCTGGTAGCAGGAGCACCGAGCCATGGCTCTGCTGTGTCGCAGCTCTGCTGTCCTCTGGAAAAAGCTTTGATATCCCTGGGGCCATATTCTTCAGCAAATATAACAGGAGCTGCCATGACAACCTCTTGTAAATAAAAGTGGATTGAAAACAAAATAAATCTGAAGTGGTTTTGTGGCTGTAAAGTAAATTCAAACTGCTCAAGAGGTCATTTTTTCTAATTGGGGATAGCAGGAGTGATGTCTGGCTGTCAGATGGCGCTGAGCAATGTGAAGGACTGACTGAGGAACAGGAGCATGGCAGGAAAGCTAACAAAACTTTGCAAAACAGGCTTTGCATACTCTTAATTCCAGGTTAGCAGCACTAGGAGCTGCAAACTCTGGTGGCCTTTGTTCCTTACAGGGATGATCATAGACTGTGGTCTCTACAGAAGTTGTCTATCTGAGGATATAATGCAGGACTGATGGATACAGGGAGTGATGCCATTCGTTCTTCAGCCAGGGCTCTGTCTCAAATGAGAAGGACTCTTCCTTGTACCAACACATCACTGTAAGCCTTTGGCAGAAGTTTTTAAATGTCTCTCCAGAACCATGTGATTTTCCGGGGCACTTATTCAAAGCGCAGTAAAGCAGAGCTGGAGAGCAAGAAAGCTGTCTAAGAATGGTTTCAATCCCAGGTTAATGGCAGAGTGAGCCTTCAATGTGTATCAGTTGGCATAAGATCAGAGCAATCAGATGTGTGGTAAGAGCTGGGACTGCACCGTTGGCCTGTCAAGAAGTACTGTGGTGTTTTGCAACACTTTTGGAGCAGTTTTTATTTTATTTTTTTTAAAGAGTTACTATATCATCAACTGCATTGTCACATGTGCTTCTGGATGAAGAGGAACACAAGAAAGAAATAGATATCTAGTCTGTATTCTGCAGATACATGCAAAGAGAAAATAAGCATCTAATATTCCCTTGCTTAACCAACAGGTTGGTATTGAGAGAGCAGTATTTGCAGCCTGGCATTTGATATATGTATCTTTTCCTTCTGTAAATGGATGCCTTCGCATATAGAATTCCACGAAGAAGTGAAAGATGAAAAAATTGTTAGGTAGCAGCTACAATTACAGACTATCACAGGACTAAAAGTACAATTATTATCCTGTTTGAAATGTCCTCCAGCCCTGTATTAACAAAGAAAGGTCTCATGCTGTCCAAAGAGGTATAGCTCCAGTTATTTCTGCTTATAAATAGAGATCTCCTGTTCTGCATTTAAAGACAGATGAAGTAAGCGTATCTCCATGATATCTGAGAGTTACAAATTAGAACAGAGTCATCAGCTGGGTTTCGTGATATTTTTAGACTTCAGAATTTAATATATACATGTTTTTAAGCTTGGAATTGTAACCGGGAACTGAAATTTAGCTCCTAGGAAAACAGTTGTACCTACCTACCCCCTCCTGTTTTTGAAGGTTTCTGCTCAAAAAAAGAAGTTATTGTTTCATTCCCAGCTGTTCCAGGTTTCCTGAACAGCTTTTTCAACCCTGATTACTAGATATGTGTCCCCTTAAACCCAGTTTCTTCCATCCAGTCTCCAGCCTTCCCAAACAGCAGGTTTTCTCCCTGTGGATTACAAGAAGTAGCAATATAGGGACGCTAATATGTGGAGCTCCAAAGAGGTTATATTTCCTTGATTTATTCCATGGAAAATGGCTTAGCACACATCAGATTCCAACTTCTGCACTACCAAAGATGAGTAGAGGAAAATGTTGGTAAATCCTTTGGCTAAATTAAAGTAAACATGAGGGGATATGTTTTTGTGTAACTTTCCATTAGGCTCTTAAACTTCTTCACAGAGATTCTTTACTTAAGTGTTGCAGTAACATACGAAGTAGGAATAATAATAATAAACCATTTATTGACAGTGTTTATAAATGCCATTTATGGCTGAATCATTTTTAAATGGAGTATGTAAGTAATTTTGGTCTTAACTAATTATAAGAATAAGCAAATTAATACAGAAACTTTTCTTTAAGGTCCTGCAGTGCCTGGTTCAGCCTCCGTCAAATCTTGATAATAGTGAAAATCTAAACCAAACAAATTGCCTCTTCTTTTGGTTTTGAGGTGTTTGCTTACATTTTCATTTGCAAACAAAGGTGATATGAAACACAGATGTCAAAACATGGCAATGAGGGTGAAGTTATATAGCTGGGTTGGTGCTTTGTAATTTGGGCCTTTGTAGATAGTTCCCATTGAATTTGCATAGATAGAGCCGGGAGCATACTAATTTGTCATGAATACTTTGGTTTGTGGCCTAATGATTTGGGGCCAGCTTGGCCAAGCCTGGCTGCTGCTGCTTCTTCTTCATTTTTTTCTTTCCAACTTGGCATGAATTACTCCCATGTGCTTCAGTTCCAGTAATTCAATATTTTGTTCCTTATTTTTGTTGTTCGTTATGTAACCAGAATATTTTCAAACACTTGTAAGGATTATGCCTGAGTTACACATTTTTGAGCATATTTTGGATTTAGTATGATTACACAATGTGATGTGATTAGACCTGTGGCTGCTCTGAATTCTGAAGGCAAGCAAGCTTTGCAGACTTCCCGGCCGGTGCTAATTTTTAATTAAGCTCTATTTAATCTCAAATTAGGTTTACGTGAAATTGCTATTTATTCATGTTTTGAACTATTTTAAATGGGATGCAGATGTGGTGGTAAAGAAGCACTGAATCATTACATGGAAAGGGTGATGCCTTGCATCTGGGAGGTTCTGTGTTGGGGAGGTATTCCTGACATTTAGATCAAGAACTGGGATCCAAGACTTAGTACTTCAGCACACAGCATTAAGCAATTCCATGCGTTTGGTCCTAGAATTACTCATTATCTACTTTTCTGATCAAACATGCTAAACTTGACACTAACATAATTTCCTTATGCATGTAGAAAGGAGCTCTAAAAACCCTGTGGCTGGAACACTAAGTAGCATAAACAGAACAGACGGCAGGAGGTAGAATATAATTGCAGTTTGTTTTTGTTAGTTAAAGATGAGCATGTGTGCTTTTCTTATGGCTTTATTGTCTTTAGTCATGCAGAATTGGGTGCTCCGCTCTCATTTGCGCAAGTGAATTGGTTATTTCTTCCCCAAGCACCATGTCTTTGTTTCCTCCCGCTTTGTTATATATGTTACATATTTTTCAGAACATTGACATAGTCTCATTCAGGTTTTGTTTATTGCCATAAATACTCTTTAAACTAAGATTATACACTCCACTAAAGGCAAGATAGGCTATTTGCTGAGCAAATGGCTGTATTTAAACTGTAATTTCCTATGAATTTTCCTGTGGGATTTGGGTACCTCCCCTTGAAAGTTTTAGCACCG
Organism: Gymnogyps californianus; assembly: GCF_018139145.2. Lineage (NCBI taxonomy): Eukaryota > Metazoa > Chordata > Aves > Accipitriformes > Cathartidae > Gymnogyps > Gymnogyps californianus. Next base: position 160,713,857 of record NC_059472.1, read on the forward strand.
GACTTTTGACTTTGGCTGTGCAGGTGCTTTTTCATGGTGATGTAGTGCAAGTGCTGCCAAGGGCTCCCTATTCATTTGGTACTTACATCTGCCATTGGTTTCACAGCCAAGGAGAACGATCAGAGCCCGCGTTATTGCTTACCAGCACTCAATATGGGTAAAGCAGTGGGCACTTCAGAAATAAAACCACGGGCTGCAATCATGGGATGCTCTGATGGAAGGAAGAAGACATTAATATAGGACATCAATTTTTCTTCTCTGTCCTGGCAGGATCTCAGCTCATTTGCCATGCCATTCTTGGACGGTGATGTGGAGAGCACAGACAAAAATGCTTCTCGCAAGGTAGGATATTTCCAAAGCTTCACCTTCACTGTAGTGGTTGAGTTCTTTGGTGGTAAACACAATTTATTAGACTTTTAGAAGTCTGGGGTTTTAATCTTTCCTGCCATTCCATTAACCTGTTGACAGTGATGCACTAAGGCAAATATAGTGACTTTTGCAGACCTTACTATGACAGTGCTTCTGCAGTATAACCTGTAAATGATGCTAACCTCTGGTGGTTTTGTTTTAAATACTGCAGATGTTGTGTGTAACACTGTTGTAATTCAATGAAGTGATATTGCATAACTGTATTCTCAGGAATATAGTTAGCTAACAAAATTTGTGGTGTTGACAGTGCCCGAATAGGAGTCTGTGGCTGTTGGTATGTTTTCCTGGAATTACCTCCTGATGGTTGCTCTCTGGCTACGGAGGTTTTAAGTGTTCACTGTCCTTGATCTCTCTGTCCTTGGCACTGGCAAAAAGAGCTGCCTTCATTTGCTGAAGCCATAGCAGTAGGGTCTTCCCATAAACAAGGTGGAAAAGTTCCTCCTCGATGTGTGATTAACTCAGGGTTATCCTTCTGAAGGCGTTGCTATGATTTGTTTTTCTGATGGCCTGCTATTAAATTAAACCAATACATTCACAGAGTTTGCTTGCTTTAAAATGATCAGGCGAGCATATTCAATGGATGATATTAGGGATGGTTATACAGCACCTACACAATCTTCAAAGCAATAAAAATTGTGGGTGGGATCTGTCATCTTCAGGTCCTGGCCTCATCATTTTCACAAAGCGTTGAAGTACAAGCTGGTTCACTAAATGTAAGCCTCCTACCAGCCAAGTTACGGGCTTGGTGAAGAAAGATACTCCTCCGAACAGTAGATAACGCCAAAAGCTGATCTATAGCTACACAGCGGACCAGTTTGACTTGTCACAATATTTACAAGGCTATGGACCTCTGTGAAGATTAAACCTCCTACAAGCCATTTGTCAAAGAGTCTGCAGTCATAGTTCAAGGCAGGTGAAGCAATAAATATCTCCTTAGTGAAGCTAATCTGCATGTAGAACAATAATAACTTGGCTCTGTTGACAGCACAAGTTTCTATTCCTTTGCACCTCGCAGCAAAGGACAGTTGTTTAAAAAACTTCTGCAATCCATCAGTAATTGAATATGTTTATGACATTGGCCTTGTTCTTTTCTGCATTGGACCTTTTAAGACTGACGTAGGAGTCACTGACGCAGAGGAACTCTTGTAGATGCCAGGGAAGCTAAAATATACAGTGTTACCAAAAGGTGCTTGTTTGGAGGGTTTGAATAAAGTGAACGATGTGATGTTTTTGGAAAGGGTTGTCATGCTGGAAGAAGGCAGGAGTTTCTAGCTAAAACTTGATTTTTCCATTTATCACCTCTTTTTCCCAAAGAAAGGTGAGAAAGCTGCGTGAATCTCAGTCATGAAGAAAAGAATATACCAAAGCTGATCCCGCTCACATGTAGTATTACATGATATCATTTAATGACTTCCACTTTACCATTTATGAATCCCTTGTTTTTCCTCTTACTGCTCTTGGGACTGTCTTTTGATGTGTGCTTGTCTTTGGAGAACGGGAAGAACATTTCAGTAATTAGTTGCCCCTTTTTGCAGCTTCAGTAAATGCTGGTTTTTTTCCCCAGACTTGGGTCAAGCTCTGCTTATGGAAGTGCAATTAACTTTGGAATAACCATGCAACTGGAGCTTAACATCTGAAATTGCATTTTTAACTGACCTTTTTGATTGAGTGTAGAAGCCCCAGAGTTTTTTCTAACATTACACTTGGAGCTCTGTTCAACACATGCAGCAAAGTGGTAAGAAACGCACTGGCAGTGCCCAACTTCAGATAAGAAACAGATCATCTAATAAAATCCATTGCCACACATCTCATCCTATATATCATTTTCCTCAATGTGAAGGATGGGATCTTTGCTGATAGTGAATGATGAGTAGCATCAGACTGCAGTATTTATTTAATTCTAACTAAAAGTTTGCCAGTCACTACTATTGCTACATAAAGAAGTCCCCACATTACTCTTCACTTTCAAGTGAGATGTTTTTTCTTTGTTCAAGTTTGAAATCACAGTATGGTGTGTAACTTTTGTATATTAAAAGTCAGTATTTCATCAGTAGTGTGGCTTTTCCATTCACCCTTCATGTTGGAGACAGGCAATTCATCAGGGATGTCTCTTTTCCTGCACTTAACTCTTCTGTTGCCTGGGCTATAAATCAAGGTAGAGTAGAGTAGTTCACAACCCATCTGTCCAATTTGCCAGTAATTTAATTCTCCTCTTCTTTGTGAAAGGCTTTTAGAAACTGAATTAACGTTTTTCACAGAGATCCTCAGCACTTTACCATGCAAGTGTCCCTCAATCATTATCCTGTGACAACAATCCTCATTACACAGCTAGGAAATTCAAGTGCAGAATTATTTGTTCAGGCTCACATAGGAATTTTTTGGCAGCGGTGGGAATGTGACACACATTTGCTCAAGTTTAGCCTTAATCACTTCTCATTAACATGGCTACTATTATAAATGATGTATTATTCTTTCCTTTATGACCGATGGCAGGAAGGGGATAGGGATACTTTTCACCTTCCTCTGCTGAAGATGGAGAATATAATATTCTGAAGACTCTTGTATAGAAGTTTTTGGCATGATGTGATGGAGAAAGGTGGCTCTTGTGCCTGTGGCAGGTGTTCTGGCTCTTCTTATTGCCTGACAAAATGCCTTAATACTTGTGCTGGTAGCTTTGTCTAAAACAACTGGTATTGCTGATTGCCCCATGCTCAAAGCTAGGACTCTCCAGAAATGGCTTGAATCCTTCTTGCAGAGAGACCTTAGAGAGAGGATCATTAAATACAGCAGTATAGACAAGGACAACCAGGAGCTGAGAAGCAATTAGATTTACTGGATTTCCTCAGTCTGGGAAAAGACAGTCAAGAGGGGCAGTTTAGAAGCCCGGAAAATCATGAGTGATGTGGAGCATCCTTCAGAAAATAATTCTGGTATGGTGTGGCAGGGCAGCAGTCAGGGGTGAGCGCCCCTCTGCAGCCAAATGGCTCTATCAGTTTTAGAGGTCTTAACACCTTGAATGTTTATAGATCTTTCATCTAAAATGTAGGTTAAAGGATAAGGTGTGGAAATTATAGGAAACGGATAGCCGTTGCTTTCAGCTGAAAGCCCAGGATTGTGAATGATTAGAGAGAAGAAAATGACACAAGAAGAAAATTGTCCATGGGGAGGCAGCTAGCAAATTATAGATGGAGGAGGGAGGAGGAGGAAGAAAAGAAGTTTGAAGAATAATATTGATCCATTCCTTTATGAAATAATAGAATTGTCATAAAAAATATAGAAGAAAGCTTGGAAAACAAGTGTGCATTAAAGATTCTTTTCTCTACATGGGGAAAAAGTTGGTGAGATATTTATCTTAGATGACAATGGTGACTCTCTCCTATTAATGACTTAAGTGTATTTAAAGCAGAAGATGCTGAAGGCAGACATTTTAAAATTAAATCCAAACAACTCTGATAAAACACTCTTGAATGAATTAGCAGAGCTTTCTCTGACTAGTGCTGATTTTGAAGAAATCTTGGAGCAGAGATGAAGTTCTAAAAGACTGCAAAAAAAGCAATTACTATGTTAATATTTACAATGTTTGCAATTAGGATAATTTACAGGTTTGTCAGTCTAACATTAGTCCTGGGCAAAACAATGAAATATCTAATGCTGAATAGTTAATGATGCTATTATAATAGACTCATTTGGATTGGAATTAATGGTAAACAGTTCTTATTGAACAAATGTGGGGTTTTAAATGAATTATAAATTTGGTTGGAAAATGTCATAGTGTCAGTGTCATGTATATAAAAAAGTAGCACAAGACATTTTGATTTAAGAAACTGGAATGATACTGAATAAACATGGAGCCTATTAAATGAATAAAAACCTGGCTGATAAAATAAATTGAGACTCATCAGTGGAAAATTTTGTTTCTAGGCAGACAAAACATTCTGTTGCTATACTATATCATACTTTATCAGTGACTTGAAAGAAATACAGACTCATTACTGATACCATTTGTAGTTCATACAAAAATGAGGGGGAAGAGAGTGGTAAATTCTGAGCAGGAAACTCTCCAATGCAGAATGACCTGAATCACTTAAAACACATTTTGCAAACAAGCAGTCCATCTCAGTTTGGCAAACTTGTGATCGGTTACACCAAGAAATAAATAATGCAGGCTTTATTTTTGGGAAGTCTTTCACAAAGCCTTGATTAGATTTTGAGAATAGCTGTAGGTAATCAGCTGTACATAGATTCTGGATGTGACACGGTGGTTAAAGGATTAGTTTGTTTTTTGGATGTACGAACAAAGGAATAGGGTGAAAAGTAGAGGTTTTGTTATGACTGAGTTTGGCACTGACTCACAGTTCTTCTATCAGTAATGCAGGAAAGCGTTGATGAACTAGGATCAGAAAACATCCGAGGAGTGACTCCAATATTGAAGGACTTCAAGGAGCGCTTTGTCCTGCTTCTGGTGCCAGCATTGTTTTTGTTTTGTCCAGTGACTCATGGGAACTGCACGAGCAACCCCTGGAACAGGGAGGAGAAGCAAAAAATATGCCTTTTTTAGCCCCCCCTTCACAGAATAATAAATCTCCTTTTGATTTATTTTTTCCCAGTCTTTTAATTATCTGTTTCTTTATGAGCAGTGAGGATGGGGAGCGTGTTCTGGATGGTGCTGCAGCCTTGGCGTGGGGGCACCTGCAGTGCTTGCAGTGAGCCTCAGGGCAAGGGCACGTAGGACAACCACTGCACTGTCAAATGCATGGCTCCTTCCCATCCACTGCTTTAAAATAAATGCAGTTAAGGTTTAGGAAGTGGACGAGGAGGCAGCCCTGCTTTCACCTTTCCTCAAGCCTGCTTCTGCCTTTGAGCAGCCCTGCTTGCTGCTGGAAACTTTACCCCAACCGTCTGTACAGCAACGCAGAGCTCTCAGAGCCTGCCAGAGCAGCCAGCCGCATCCCATTGTATTTTAATTTGGGAAAGTGTCATTGTACTTTAGTTTTGGGAAGTGACATCTCTGATCCTATAAAATACATTGTCATCTCAATTGTTACTGCTCATGCAGAACCAAGGGAACTAGTGGTGGTGAATGTGACCACATGGTGCCTGGGAGAGTGAGTCCTTCATTACCTTTCAGTCTAATGAAGTCAGCTCTTGTGTTTCTGGGAGCTCTTTTATTCTAGCAGAATGAGAGAATCATCCAATTAACTTTATCAAAGGGCTTTTTTATTGAGATTCAGTGGAAGGGCAGGAAACAAGTACAGACGTCTATCTGGTGTATCTTCTCTAATTCTGTTTACTGTCCCTGTCAAGGATGGTGGGAGGTGATTCCTTTTCTGTTACTCGCCTTTCAAAAAATTTTTTAAGTGAAGAGGCAAAATAAAGGTCAAATAACTCACTGTCGTAAAAGCAAACAGAACTCAAATGCTCCATAAATGTCCTAACTATTCGGCATTGGAGAAAAAAGGAATGAAGCTCAGGAGCATTTAATAACTTTCACTGAAATTCAGAAGCATTTTGAAAGGCTGTTTAGCTTGTGCCCATTTGTATTCCAGACAGATTATTTTTTCTGACTGTTCTGAAAAATGAATCTAAATTCACCAGAAGCTGAACCAGAGCCAGAGATTTTTCAGGGAGGGCATCCTCTGGGGAAGGCTGTGTGCCCAAGAAAGGACCTGTTGCTGGAGCACCCTGGCAGGGGAGCGGAGGAGATGGCTGCAAAGAGGTGCTGTGGCAGGGACACGGGCAGTGCCTGGGTTTCCCCGGCTCCGACGCAGCCTCTGCCTGTGCGTGGTCAGGGTCTTCTTAGCAGAGCTCATTCATTTTTCTGGGCACGTCGCTTTGGCAGGACACTTCTCTTCCCTGCAATTAAGTGGTCCTTAAATTCTAGGTTGGGAGCAGAAATGGCTTCTTAGAGAGGACTTTATTTGGTAAAACGGAGGGGTCAGATTTTCAATACAAAGCATAGGAAAGAAAACGACAATGTTGGGAACATTTCTGCCTGTAAGTGAGAAGAGGCAGGAGTGAGATGATGGTATGTGGACGACGAGAGCCTAGTTTGTGGTGAAGTATGAATAGTTTGGTCTCTTAGCACATGGCGTTGGGGATTATCATATGGTAGCAATTAAATGTAGTGCACTTTAATCTTTCTTGTAAAATTAGACGAAGAATTGCGAGTCAGTTAAGACAACAGATGAAGGGAAAGAGGGCAGGCTGGTATTGAAAGGATGACTGTTGGGTGGAAGGACAGAACTGGTGGGGTTTCCCCAAGCTCAGTCTAGGACTGGTATTTGCTAGTAAGGCTGAGACAAAAAATAGAAGCATACTAACCAAATTTGTTGATGATGCAAAGAGAGATGTTTTTTTCATCATAGGGAAGGACCTTATACAGGAAGACCTGGGTGACCTTCAGGATGGATAATTCTTAACAGCACAAGATACAAGGTTGTTCACTTGGGATATGTCAACAGGAGCAATAAATAAAAGAGGTCAGGTAGCATGCTCTTGGCCTGGAGATGAAGGGCTTGGGCACAGTCCTATTGCAGAGCCAGACTCCTGCAGCCACCAGAGCAGGGTGGCCACGTGCAACCTGGGACTGTCCCTGGCTTGTGCTCTCTCTGAGCCCACACGGCACCTGGGGAGTGCTTACAGCACGGACTAAATCCCCATCAGATGGTGAGTGAGCAGGGAAGCCATATGGACAACTGCTCGATGGTTTGAGCCTCTGTCCAGCTGTTTCATTCACTGGTATGGAGTAGTCTGGAACTGGTAGCGGTTTATGTTGGGAATTTGTCATTTAGGAGTTTGTCTGTTGAAAATGAAGGTCTGGGTCTGCTGGTCCATCACAGGATGGCTCTGAGCCATTAATGTGTGTAGCTAGGAGAAAGGAAGAAGAGATTAGGAAGAGAGAAAGATTCCCTCATCCAGGTGAAATGACAGGGGCAGCTTTCAGGATGCTATTTCTTGCATTGAAATCTTCCAGAGCTGCCCGCTTGGGGCAAGTGTGTGGTGGGTTGACCCTGGCTGGATGCCAGATGCCCAGCAAAGCCGCTCTATCACTCCCCCTTCTCAGCTGGACAAGGGAGAGAAAATATAACAAAAGGCTTGTGGGTCGAGATAAGGACAGGCAGATCACTCAGCAATTACCGTCACAGGCAAAACAGACTCAGGGAAATTAGTTTAATTTATTACCAATGAAATCAGAGTAGGATAATGAGGAATAAAACCAAATCTTAAAACACCTTCCCCCCACCCCTCCCTTCTTCCCAGGCTCAACTTTACTCGTGAATTCTCTGCCTCCTCCCCCTGAGCAGCTAAGGGGACAAGGAATGGGGGTTGCAGTCAGTTCATCACACGTTGTTTCTGCCACTCCTTCCTCCTCGGGGGGAGGACTCCTCACACTCTTCCCCTGCTCCAGCATGGGGTCCCTCCCACAGGAGACAGTCCTCCATGAACTTCTCCAACGTGAGTCCTTCCCACGGGCTGCAGTTCTTCACAAACTGCTCCAGCATGGGTCCCTTCCACGGGGTGCAGTCCTTCAGGAACAGACTGCTCCAGCGTGGGTCCCCCGCGGGGTCACAAGCCCTGCCAGCAAACCTGCTCCAGCCTGGGCTCCTCTCTCCACAGGGCCACAGGTCCTGCCAGGAGCCTGCTCCAGCATGGGTCCCCTGCAGGGTCACAGCCTCCTTCGGGCCTCCACCTGCTCCGGCATGGGGTCCTCCACGGGCTGCAGGTGGATATCTGCTCCACCATGGACCTCCATGGGCTGCAGGGGACAGCCTGCCTCACCATGGTCTTCAGCACAGGCTGCAGGGGAATCTCTGCTCCAGCGCCTGGAGCACCTCCTCCCTCTCCTTCTTCACTGACCTTGGTGTCTGCAGGGCTGTTTCTCTCACATCTTCTCACTCCTCTCTCCCAGCTGCTGTTCCACAGCCTTTTTTTTTCCCCTTCTTAAATATGTTATTCCAGAGGCGCTACCACCATTGCTGATGGGCTCGGCCTTGGCCAGCAGTGGGTCCCTCTTGGAGCTGGCTGGCATTGGCTCTGTTGAACACGGGAAGCTTCTGGCATCTTCTCACAGAAGCCACCCCTATAGCCCCCCTGCTACCAAAACCTTCCCACGCAAACCCAATACAAAGTGCCATGCTATCACTTTACGTTTCATTCAAAAAATTGAACATTAAGTCTGCTGGATGCCAAGCACTGTAAGACGTGTCTCGTTTTGTTGCTTTATTTTCAACAGTGGCCAATTCTGGATGTATTTTAGAAACCTGCCTAAGATCATTTGGTGTATACAACAGAGCAAAGTCTCCTTGGTCCCCAGCTGAGGATCCTTTTGTGCTCTGAAGCGTGAAAACTGATAGCGTCTTACAGCATTTTAGGATCTATTTACTCAGTGCTATGTAAGGTAACCGGTTTAGCCTTGAACGAGCGAAGTCAGTCGCTAGAAACAGCACATCTGATGTAGCATGGGGCTCTGCTCGGTTGCGTAACCTCACCGGGGAGCACTTTGCCGTAGGCTGAGGCTAGGGTTGCACTGGCACTATTACTGAGCTGCTAATTTAGCCCTATTCCCGCTGCACTGTTCTCTGCAGACATACGGTCAGGAGCTGACATTTCTCTCCAACATAATCAGTTTTAAGGTTTAAGGAGTCCAAGGTTAGGCACAGAGCTCAAAGATCCCATATATGCTCTGCACAAAGCCAACACAGGGAACATTTTGTTGTTGGTTGGTTGGTTGGTTTTTTTAATTAGGTGAACAGTCTTCATACTTAGAGAAATTTTTCAATTTGTTTGATTAGACCTTATTTGTGCATTGATTTGTATTGTACTTTCATGGTGTGTTTGGATTCCTTATCTCCAAAAGGCCAATTATCCGGTCAGGGTCAAATGAGCCATATCACCGTGTGCATTTATTAGGTGTGTTTCGTATTTCTGCCCATTGTCACTTGCTTTTCGTGGACCAACACAAACTGATGTACAAGGGTTATTAATGTGAGAAATCACAGTGCAATACTTTTTTTTTTCTGCTACAGCTCAGCTGGAGGAATAGTTATCTTTCCAAAGCACATGTGGGAGTTTTGTGCCCACCTGCCTGTCATAGCTTCAGGAAATGAGTCCAAAAAGCATGAAGAACAGGCAGATGATCCATCTAGCTGTGTAACCTGCCTCCAGCACCACTGCCGGAGTTGTCACACCAAGTCTGCATAGGATGGTGGGGTTTATTCCACAGCGGAGATTCTTTCACGTTCCCAGCTGAAGCATGAAAATTGACATTGCCTTGTGACTTTTATGGATGTTGTGATAACTGTTGTTGCTGCTGATTTTACTCACAGAAGTGCCTAATGATCTTTTAAAACTCGCAATCCATTAGCCTCAAATAATATTCTAAGAAAGCAATCCTGCTGTAATTCCCAAAGCAAAATCACAGGTATTTATCCGCTTTGATGGTGTGTATAATTAACATGTGGAGCGGCTGGGGAAGAATTCGATGTAGTAATTTCCTTTAATTTAGTAGCATGCACATATGTATTTAGCAGCGTGCCCCTGGTGCTCTGACAATTAGCTAATTCATCGGCCTGGTGCGATGGAGAGAAAGCAACTGGTTGTGATTGTAAAAAATAAAAACATCCCGCTGCTTCTGCTCGGAATTTGAGAACAATTTGGCTTTTGTGTCTGAGTTGTGCGTACAAGGGAATACTGACGTTATTTGACAAATTGTTGCTTGACATTTTACATTTCTAGAATTGCTTTAGCGCGTGAGGATACCGTAGTCTTTTAAAAGTGTCTCCTATCAGTGTGTCGTTATAACCAAACAACCATGCAAAAAAGATAACATGAAATATTAAGGGTGGCACCAGAATGACGTCTTTCTCTTAGCTTTACAAATGTCATGGCTTGTCACTTTAGGAAAAACTATAATGAAATTACCATCCTGGAAACAGTCCTAAATTATAGTAGTAGTGGCAGATTTGTATTATGATTAAAATGAACTTGAAAATATTCTTACTCCCCACTTGCAGGCAGTAGATTTGGCAACAGACCTCTTTAAATCACAATGCAAAAGGAGGTGCCGTTGCACTACTTGGTTGTTTCCTGGACTGTGTAGTTGTGAAGAGAATGACGTATAAGTAGTCTCAGATGATTTACAGATGATATTTTAGTAAAGTTAATGAGCTTTTATGAAAAAGCTACCACTTTGGGACTATTTACCCATGACAAAGGTGCTATTTGTTTATTAATTTACTTATAGAGTGGTTATTATTCCAGGTCTCAGTTGAGGGATTGTGCCCTATTATTCTTGATAAATACTCACCAGGAGGCAGTCTGTGTGCCAGAGGACTTAGAGTGGCAATAAAGGAGATACAGTCCTCATGGCAGAATAGATGTGTAATATGAAATGAGTTTTCAAGATTGCACACAGAATCCGTGACAGAGCTGGGAGGCAAACCTGAGGCTCAGGCCACTGCATTAAGCTTGAAACACTATTTTTTTCTTCTCTGATGGATACTGTCAGAGTGTTTGGTACGCAGTGCTTCCGTTAGAATTGATTTATCCTTTCCAAAAATTTCCCCTTGAGGGCAACTGCTCCTCTAATTCTTCTGCAAAAGGACAAGTATATTTTTGAGATATTTTTGTCCATGCTGTCAAAAATAAGTGTGCAGGTACAAAAAGCAGTTGTGCGTCCTGCCAGACATCTCTGTGCTGTGCAGAGGAGCACAGTGCAGAATTCATTGGCTGTCCAGGGCTGTGCCGTGCCGGCGTGTCTCCGTGCCCCTCCTAGTGACCCACTCTATTTGCGTCCATCTCCCAGACCAAGTGCCACTTGCCTTTTAGGTTAGAAACCTTCCCAAATGGGAGACCACGCTCTCTGCAGGCCCTTCAGCAATTCCCATGGAGCAGGACCCATTCCAGCTGTGTCTCATCCCAAGTGGAAAGAGGAGCTAGTCCAAAGTGCATATGCAGGAGACAGGATTACAAGAAATGGGATCCTGTGTTATGGAGGGAGCAGCTATTTGGCCATCGTGCTGCTCGTAGATATTTCTACAAGTGTTTTGGAGCTGTGGCTAAACATTATTTTGAAAAGAGAGTTAATTGCATATGTGTTTTAAACTCAGCTGACCATTTTTAGCTGGATTCATATACACAAGCCCTTCACTGACCCGAAAGAGGGCATACATACCTATGAGGCTTTCATTCACCTCTTCTTTCATCTAAGTTGTCCTAATAAATGATGCTATTTTTCCCTACAATGACTCCCATGGCAACAATGCCCGTACCTAACTCGACTGACTAGACTAGACACATCGGGGGACATCTTCACAGGTAGAAGTTGCTGTCTGCTCCATACCTCCTGGTTTGTGTTGCATAATTGGAAGACAGGAGCAGGCGTGCAAAGGGCTTGAAACTCGGTGGCACACCGTGCCTGTGGGCACATACGCCGTGGCCTTTGCTTACGTGTTCCCTGGAGACCTGAAACCCACCGCTGCCTTTTGCCGGGAACAGAGCCCTTCATTCATGAGAAATGCCCCCAGCTAAAAAAGCAGCCTCATACCCACCGAAGTACTTTGTGCATCCAGAAGGAAATAAACTCTATGTATAGCCCAGGCACAGGCAAATCCCACAGAGGTTTTGGGCCAGCTTCTGTTAATTGTATGTGGGCAGAATTTCATCTTTGCTCCGTTTTTTTGTTTGTTTTTCTGGATTTTTATCCCCCCTCGCTGGGCGAGCCCGCACAGTGCAGTGCTGTTCTGTGCATAGATATTCAGGCTAGCTGGAAGGCCAGCACAAATCCCAAAAGAGATACAGCTGTTAGAAAGGTCATACCCAAGCTCGGGGACAGGGTAATTAGCAGGAATGTCGTCACTTTAAAACGGTTTCTCTATTTTTGGGACTGGAGTTGCACTCCCACAGTTGCGGCTGTGGCTGGCGTCGTAGAGACCTGTCAGGCGCTTGGGTACTTGTGCACTGTGCTGTGTCGCGTCGTGTGATGGAGAGTTAAGTACTGTAGACGGGTGCTTAAATTCAGGAGGAAGACTTTGGGGTGCTGTGTTTCCTGAATGACGATCATTCATTGCCTTAAATAAATGCATTGCCAGTCATCTTTCAGTTGTCCGGGGAAGGAACAGGGATGTGTGGCAAATAAAAGCAGTAAAGAAAATCCTGCATTATATGTGTGATCATAAAATGTATGCACACATGTTGAAATTTTTTGTGAAACTCAGGGCATCTTTAAGAGCACGGGGCAGCATGGAGCCCAGAGAGGTGACACAGATGCATCTGCATGTCAGTGCAGGCAGGCACTGGGGAAGGTGAGGTCTGGCTAATCCACCACCCAAATAAACAGGAGTTGACTGTGTTGAGACAAGTTCAGAGATCCTGATGGCCCGAGCTGAACTGAATTAATGGTGATTTTTCTTTTTTCTTCCTTTTTCTCTCCTCCTCAGGTGGAAGAAAGCTACTCTGCTGGCAGTCCTTCAAAAGGCCTTTTCTCAAAAGGGCTCCAGAACCGACCTTCCAGCCCCGTTTCTGCCCCTGTGAGATCCAAACATAGCCCCGGCTCACCCAAAACAGTGTTCCCTTTCCCCTACCAGGAGTCTCCCCCACGCTCCCCACGCCGAATGAGCTTCAGTGGGATCTTCAGGTCCTCCTCCAAAGAGTCCTCCCCCAATTCTAACCCGTCTACCTCTCCTGGGGGCATCAAGTTTTTCTCCAGATCAAGAAAAAGTAAGAAATTGCTCATGTTATTTCAGGAAGATACACGGTACCTCTGGGCTTGGCCCATTCTTTACCTGCGGTAGTGAAGTAAGTGCAGATGAGGCATGTGCTAATTGTTCGTTATCGCTTTCACTGACCATGTTTTGGGTTTCCGACATGCTGGCCATTAGGGTATGACCTCTGCAGGGCCATGGACACCTACACAGGGCTAAGGAGGGAAATCACGCTTCAAAGCTTTGCTTAGAAATCCTGCATCCACGTTAGTGGGAGTTTTCTGGGTGGTTTCACTGAGGCTGGTTGGACGTCAGCGCTGGGGCTCAAGAACAGCTGGAGATGTTCATGGGGTTTGTGGTGGAGGTGGGCACAGAAAGGATGTCATCTCAGGAGCTAAGGGAGACTCGCTTCTGTAGACTCCATAGAGAATTTCAGCTCATTTTTTAATTGATATTTCTTTGCCCTATTGTAGGAGGGGAAAGAGACCTTTACTGGATAGAAGTAAATGATATGTGTTTCCAATCAAATGAGCATTAAGGGAGTGTTTGATCTTCTCTGCCAGAATATGAAAGGCATCGTAGACGTCCATGGTTCAGAGCACTTGCCTGCTTTATATCGGGCACAAATTTTACCTCTTCAGCAGCCCGTGGACACCATTAGGACTCAGAAATGAGCAGGATTGAGAACAGGCTTAGATTTTAAAACTTTCTTGCTGAATAAAGGTTCCCAGTGCTGGTCTACAAACCAAACCTGGCCTACCCAAAGGGTTAGTGGCTGTAGGAAGGGAACAGAGTTACAGGGGAAAGAGAGGAATAATATCTTGCCACTGAGGGTGCAAGGATTGTCAGACCACAGTGAGTTTTCTTTCTGTGAACAGAAGAAATAACTCAAGGATAAATTGTTGGCAAATCTTCCGTGACAATGTAGGTACAGAATTAGTGATGCGTATACCTACATTTGGCTATATGTTTCCTGCAATGTGTTGATAGCTTTCAGTGACTTTTAAATCGTGTAGAGGGACCTTCTTGTTTTTCTTCACCAGAATTTCCCTTAAAAACATTGGTTTTAATCAGAACAGGTAACTTCATAGTGACTTTGTGCACAAGAACACAGCTATACAAACCCATATAGGATTTTTCTTTATGTTTATCAGAAGTTCTGCTGCAGCTTAATTGAAATGGCATCTTTTCCAGTCCTTGCCTCTCTCTAAAACACCTTCAGGAGATTGAAAGTAGGAGTCAGTGTTTCTGAAGGACTCCAAGTAGACTCCAAGCATCATTTCTATTCAAGGACATTTATTCTTTGCTTGAAGTTCAAGTATGCTTTTTATGCTCCCCTCTTTTTCAAGTCTCACAATAATTAAAGTCCATTTAAGCTCTTTTTGCTAGGTTTAATTTATGCATATTGCATAAGCAATATGCCGCTGACTGAGTACGCAGAGAAGGGCTCGCTGCTGCATGAATAACAGCAATATACACTGCATAGCAAAGCCATCTTGTGACTTTTTAATCAAGTTATCTAAGCAAACAGCACTGTTTAAGTCCTAGCTAGGTACAACAGAATATTAAATAAAGGAATCCTCCAGTAGTCAGCAAAATCCTTTTGATAAGGTCACATCGCTGTCGCAGGAACAGGCTTGGAACGGGGCCATGCTATATTTGAGCTAACAGAAGATACCCATGACCCCGCTGCTCCAGAGAGGGTTGCAGGAATTGCGCTGGGCTTGGGTGTTCAAGGTCTTTTGTTCTTAAGGCAGGAGGGACAGCCTCTTGGAAGGGGCGTGATGATTAAAATTGGTGTTTAAATTGATAACTCTTCCCATTCTGCAGCTTTTTGCAAAACAGAACATTTCTTACCACGTGCTTTCACATCGTTTAGCTCTCTTATGGAGAGACTAATGCAGATAATGTACCCTTCACTACCATGTTAAAGTAGGTTTTATTCAGAATGCGCTAAACGGGTCAGTAATGAATTACACTCTTAGGGTTTACTATATTTAATTAAATTTTATTGAATTTTATTTAACAAAACCTTTTCAGGACTTCATGAAATGTATGGGTTAGCATTTCTGTTCTATTATGTAGTTTTTCACAAGCAAAACTTTTGCATTCTGCTAGTTTGCAAATAAAGAATAACCCTGTGTATTACAAAACACTAAGTTAATTGGTTACATCCCACTCAAAACAAAGTCTCTGTGGCTTGAACAGCATTTCCCAAGTGACAAGACTTCTCAGATACTCCTCAGACCAGATATCTCAGACCTTTGCGCAGATCCTGTGCTGAAGAGCTCTGAGAAGAGCTAAACCAGCACGTGGCTCCACATTTCTGAAGGTGCATAAATGCTTCACTGCTCAAAATTGTCACAGCCTACGTGATTAAAATCCCATTTTCTCAAGCAGCTTGGGATACCTGTGTTAAAAGTGAACGGGACTTAGGTTGCTTTATCAGTTCTGAAACAGTAAGTGCATTGAAATCAGATGGGCTTGCTGCGCTTGCCTGCCTTTACAGCCCTGCTGGTGCTGGGTTAATAGTATTAAAATGAAAATTAACTGTGTGCTGGGCTGCACTAGGAGGAGCATCACCAGCAGGTCAAGGCAAGTCATCTTCCCCCTCTGCTCAGCACCGGTGAGACACATCTGCAGTGCTGAGTCCAGTTCTGGGCTCCCCAGTACAAGAGAGGCAGGGATGTACTGGTCCAGCAAAGGGCCGCTACGTTGTTCAGGGGCTGGGGCACGTGGTGTAGGGGGAAGAAGAAGAAGGAGGAGAAGACCTTTTTGCTGTCTTCAGTTACCTAATGGGGTTATGGAGAAGGCAGTGCCGGGCATCTCAGGAATGCTCAGCGAAAGGGCAGGAGGCAGAGAGGGAAACTCCAGGCAGGTGTAAGAAAAACATTCTTGGTGGGGGTGATACAGCATCGGAGCAGGGGCCTAGAGGGGCTGTGAAATTGCTGCCCTTGAAGATTTTAATGTCGACTGAACAAGGCTCTGAGCACCCCAGTTTAAAGTTGAAGCCCTGCTTTGAGCAGGGGTTGGACCAGAGACCTCCAGAGGTCCCGCTCAGCCGCAGCTCTTCTGGGAAACTCTGCACTGGAGCCTTCCCTCTGGGTTTATAGCAAATCTGTATTTTATCCAGGCCATCTGCAATTAAAAAAAAAAGCACCAGATAAAAGTTCACAGGGAATTGGGTTTTTTTGTCCCCCACTTTATCTGAAATGAGTCTGTGCTGCACTCCTTTCCCTGTCATCATGGAGCAGTATGTGGGGGAAGTATATGCAGTCTTTGTTTTAAATAACATACCCCGTCTTGCCTCCGCTTCCTCCTCCCACACATTGTTCAAAACACAGACTAACCTGTTACTCCGCATATTCCTTGTTTTTCTTGGAAGCAACTTCTTCCTAGCTTGTTTTCATTTTAAAGGCTATGTGTGGCATTCACAGTGCTTTCTTTCCCATATAGTTGCTCTTTTCCCAGCTAAGTTATTTTGCCTTTTGAATATATGCAGTTTAGGAAGGGCATTAATGGTTAGGGTGAGATGATATTAAAACAGAAAGTGATTTGCAGACATGAGTCTTAAAACATTTTCCACTTAAGGCTGGGAGTTTAAAGCTTTTGCTCATCTTTAATATTGTATCACTTGTTTTAGCAATAGCCAAAAAATATGAGCAATAGCTCATCTTTGTGTCTTTTCCCTTTGGTTACCCCAGTTCAGCATCTGGTCATAACCCCACGGCTCTGATCTGACAAAAGACTTGCCTTGAAAGGAAAAATACCTTCCCACAACATGTACTTGGCTGGCAGCCACTTCAGGTATTTTGCAAGTACAGCTTCGAAACAGTAAACTGCTGGTTGGGGCTTCACGTCCAGCATCCCACCTTTGAAAAGGCAACAAATCCACCTCGGGCCCCTCTGGAAGAGGCTCTGCGGGGACCTTTTTGGGTGAGGTGTGCGTTTGGCCACTGGTGCAGCCCCTTCACTTCAGGAAGCTCACCACAGAAAAATCCAAGACAGCTCTTTGTGTGCTGGGTTTCTGTACCAGTGCTTTGAAATTGAATTCTCGGCTTTTTAATTTCTTTTTTTGTCTGAGAATTTCTTTGCAACAGCACTGTTAGACCGACAATTGAAAACTGAATATGGATTTGGGATGAATTAAGCTTGGCTTTGAGGTGGTGGAGATGACTTGCTAATGCCACTCTCCCACACTATGAAGCTTGGTAGATGCAGTCCCACCCAGTGCTGCCCACCTTACACCTCCCAAAGCCAAGCACGTTCTGCAAGCGGAGACTCGGATCTATGAGATGTGGAGCTCAGTACCTGGGTTTTACCCCTCAGCGTAGGCGCAGGAGCAGCCATGGAACATTGAACAATTACATTTTAATTATTTGTAGATGATCGGATACGAAAAAATGAGTAAAGTTTTCTAATTTTAGAATAGCACTTGTGACCTGTAGCTGGCAGGAGGCTTCTACAGAGCTGACACAATTTCCTAGATGTTTTTCAGGGACAGCAGGAACAAAGTACGAGTGAAAAGGTGCAAGCTGAAGTTCGAGGTGCTGTGAAAAGTGACTTCAAAACTGGCCTTGTGGAACCGCTTCCCAGTTTGTCTTAGGTTTGCTCACAACTGCATGAACTGTTCTCGCAAGGAACAGCTTGGGACCTGATGCTCTAACACGTTACTGAGTCTTGTCTGTGAAGGGAGTGCATTTCTCTTGTGTACAAATTTACTCTCAGTAAAGCAAACTGAGGTGATCCAAAGTAAACGCAGGAGGACGACCTGCACTGGGGAAAACACAATGCAGATTACACTTTTCTTGCATGAGCTCTTCCTGCAGAGCCAATACATATACAAATAAATGAGGAGAGCTTTATTTTACTGAGTGGAAATTAGGGAGTTACCCCTGCAGAAAGGCTAAAATCAAGTATCCTGAACATTTTATTAAAAGTAGATGGTTGTGTGAAATTCAAGTCATTAAAATGTAGCTTTTTCCATGGGGCCAAATGCCCCGTTTGGACAGCAGAGCGTTTTCCAGTCCTGCTTCCCCTTCCAAAAACATCAGTTCAAGTAACAGCAATACTCATGACACATTGATGGTGCTGCCAGTTTTAACAGCAAAGGAAATCAATTAAAAGTTTTCCATTGACCTAAAGCTTTGGGCTGCGGTCGATGGGATCAAAAGATAAATTTAGCTCAGAATTAAAGGTTGTTTACAGAACTTTGAATCAAAAATTACGCAGCTTTCAAACACCTTGAAGCTGGTGGTTAGATTTGAATCACAGCAAATTTGCACTATATTTGAGGAAGGAAATGTTTTTCAATATAAAGTTTTAATTTTCTGTCTTCTCTTAGTAATTTTTCTCCTTCTGAAATTCAATACTGTTAACTGTGGTGCCTAAAATAATCCGTAAGGAGGGCTCCTGGTGCTCCAATAATAAAGGACCAGATAGCATTTTTTTCAGAATACTGCGAGATGCGATACAGAAAGGTTGTCATATATTTTATTCATTCTAATAATTTTGTTTTCTTGGAGAACATCTTGTGGTTAGACTATGCCTTCTGTAAGAAAAGCTTATGACTGTACTAATTTTTACCCATAGATGGAGCAAGTAGCTCTCATTTGCAATAACCCAGGGAAGAAATGGGGAAAACCCTGCAGGGTTTCATGTTGCCACATTCAGCTCTGCTTCCTTGAAGGCCTCCTGACTGTGGCTGATCTGTGATAAAACTTTTCTTCAAGCTTTAAACTGAAATTCATTTTCCCCCAAGATTTGACTCCGTATTCATGACATTTAGGTAACAACTTACAGTGAAGTGGAGTTTAGTCCGAGACAGGCTGTTGTGGAGGGTCAGCAGCTGGGCGCAGGCATTTCATGTGCCGTTGGCTCAAGCTGTTTCCCACCATTACTCTTCAGGAATACCTTCTCACGACACTCGGCGCCGTGCGATGGGATGTCCTCCCTCGTGCCAGCTGCTAAAGTCAATATTTGGATTTTTCTTTGCTAAATCGATAAATTCGTCCCATAGTCTTGGAATCTCCCAGCCTTCGGACCACAGCTGTAGAGAACCATCAATTATAACCTGCATCAGGACGCCGAATAGCTAAAGCCACTTCCATCTTCAGTTTTTCATCTGTGTTCACAGTCCCCCTGCCTTCTGAACGGGCAGGCGGGTGGGATGCCAGAGGGAAAGGCCGTGAGGCAGCTTTGATTTTTGGCTGTGACTACCCTCGCCATGCAGGACGAGGGGAGCAGGTTGGGGAAGGACGAGGCTGCTCAGTCCAGGTTCACCTTGGGAGGGTGGCATAGGCTCTTCCACCGTCATCCCATAAAACCTAGGAAAGGAGCAGAGCCATTTGTCTTGCTTTATTTTCCAGTACTACTGTGCAAAAACATCTAATCATAATTTTTCAAGCTTGCTTTGCCTGCAGAGGCAGACAGGGGGACCGACACTGTTCATTTTGGTCTCGTCTACACTAGAAAAATGACTTTTTGCAGACAACGTGTGTCAGCACGGCTGCAGCCAAGCCGGTGCCGCACACAGCTTTGCATGGCCAAAGACCAGCGGCGTTCAGCACCATTTCTCCTGCCAGTTACTGACATCTGCTGTCAGCAGCAGATGATTTTTCTGGTTAAAATGTGCTTATGGTGATTGGTCTTAGTTTATTTGGAGAAATCTTTCAATGCGCTTCCCATTTCACCTTAGTTTCCCATGGTCAGTGTTATCTGCATAGGTGGAGTACATCCAGTATGCCTTTATATTCTTTACCACTCTTTCTAGGGAAGAAGGATTTTTCAGACTATCTTCAAATTGCTGATTTAGATGCAATGATGCAAAAAAAAAAAGGGAAGTTTTTCAGTCTCTAACTTTCATCTGTAGAGTATGGGACAGACCTGCAACCAGATTCATTCCCATCTTCTGTCTCTTTCCTGGGGTTCAAACTATGGAACATGCTATAAATGATCAGACTTTTAAATAACAACCAAGTTAGTATTTCTTGTAATGCATAGACAAGACCTTAGCTTTATATTTGCTCTTTTAGAGACTGCTGCTGGCATGCAGGCAAAATAGAAACTACAGTTTGAACGTCTCCAAAGGTTGATGAACCCTGGTGGCCTTTCACTGCTGGTCTTCTTTGTGTCCTTCAATAAAAGAGGTCTGCAGGGCAGGGCTCATGTGCAGGTGACTTTGTTCCCCCGCAGGTAGTAATGTAAGCAACAGTAAAGCTAAAGAGAGAGTTTTGAAGTCTCAAGCTGTCTAATCACAGGAAATCATTTGGAAATAAGTTGTGGGGGATTTTTTTGTGGTTGTGGGGTGGTTTTTTTTTTAACTATCTGTAGTTTAAAAATCCAGGAATACATGTAGGAGCAGATTTTCAAATATATTTGTGTGTCTATTTTCCATTTAGATCAATCATTTCAGAATTTGGTCCCTAAGCAAGTATTTGGTTATAAGTGCTGGAGAAATTCTGTTTATTTTAGTAGCTTTGTTCACACATTTAATGTTAAGTACATTGCTTTATCTGAATCTTAGTGAATGCCTGTCATGATCCCATTGAAAATGTGTTGTGCATCCAAGCTCTTCTGATATGTGGTTAGAGTCTGAAGTATTATTAATCGCTTAAGGTATCAGATCCAAGCTTTACAGATATCATGGGTTATCAGCTTCTTAGATAAAGTCCATGGAAAATGCCTCAAAAATGGGCTGAACAGATGTGATAAATGTTGAATCAATCATTTTTCTGATCTGGAAAAATATGGAATGAAAGAACCTGATCACAAAGCAGAAAAATGCATGGTTTGGGGAAAATAGTATGTGTAGTAGCATAAGTAAAGTACAGTTAAATCCCAGGCTTGGTCCAGCAGCCTGTAGCTCTTATGTAGCCCTTGTTGGGTCAGTGTGAGTTTTGACTGAGCTTGGACTGAATGAAAACACTGATTTTAAAAAGAAAATAAAAACTGTAATAATGATGGCAAATCACTGTGCATTGTGAGAGTCAATAGGGCGAGGTGTTGATCACTCTCGTGTCTCAATTTACGGGCTTTGTGGAAATGAGCCTTTGCTTTATGCAACCTTTGGGGCTGTGAAAGCATCTTGAAGGAGAGCCCTGGTGATAACCAGTGATTAGACTGAGAAGGTTTTAAAGACTTCACAGGCACTCTGCTACTTGCCTGTGTGGATTACTAGATTTGTTCCCTGGTTTCACTTGTGTATTTTGTTTTCCCATTGACTGTAAATCCAACTGAAGATAACGTTCCCATTTGTATGGGAAGTAAGCATGGGCAGACACCACAGTCTTGCAGATGAGCTGGTATAAACCATCACATGAACTTCCAGCATCTGCTTTAGCACCATGTCACTTCCAGCAGTCACTGGCAGAGTCGTGAATTGGGCAAGGAGAGCCCGTAGCATCCATTTTGATTCGGTCAGGGGTTGGAGCACCTTACAGTTACTTGTGTAGTGATCATCTGACTATGGAGTCATCATCGGCCCATTTGGTCTATACAGCAAATTTAAATGCAGGTTGGTTGTTACAGGGATGAAGAGATGTGGAAAAGCAAAGAAAGTATCTTCTAGTATAAAGCTCTGCATGGTGCCAGGTTTAGGATTTTTTCCCCATCGGCATACTAAGTCAAATAAATATCAGTCTGAATTAAGAGATCTAGCAAGAAGCCTTTTTGTACTTGCATTTTGACAGAGATGAAAGGGCTGTGGAAATAGTGTAATACCAATGTTATGTTAACATCACTAATCTAACTAATTTCTGTACTCCTGAATCTGTGTAGGGGAGCTAAGTCTTCCCATGCTGCTCTCTATTTGACTAAAGTAAGTTCACATTTCCTTTGTCAAAGCAAAGGAGAACAAAGGTGCCACTTTTTAAAATCACTTGGTTTAGGATTTTCTAGCCTAGCAAGTTAATTGATTTAGGGTTTTTTGTGCTTAAAATAATGAACACATCAGCTGGAGGAGGCTAGAAGTCATGTTCATAGTTTAAAATAAAAAGAGGACAGGCAAGGTCTTCTACTCATATCAGAAAATGGGTCTTGGGTCTAATTTTTGGCCACTGACCTATGAATGGTTCCCATCCATCAGAACCTTTAAAGAAATTTGTTTGATAATATGTGTATCGGGATCTACTAACTGTTATTGCAGGTGCTTTGATAATCCAGCAAAACTTCTGACAAGCTTCCCTGGCACAGTGTGACACATAATGAATGAGGGACGACACCGTGCAAAGGACCCAATTCAGGTTCATAAAAGCATTTTATTACTCACAGGCACACACATGCACGTTAGCTGGAGGTCCGTGCTCCCCAAAGTTTGCACTGTTTTTGGATTTGCAGGATGGGGGTTGTAAAATGCTCGGAAGCCCTGTCTGTGCTGTGCCAGCCGGCGTATGAAATGGTTTGTGCTGCTAAGTGGGCGTGTGTGGAATGTAATTTTGAGAGTAATGTCCTGAATAGAGACCTTTCTGAAGGGAAGATTTTAGTCTGTGGCGTCACCTGTACACTACTAGCAATAATCTGTAACTGGTATTCTCCCCGGATTGCTTTCTCTTTGGTCCACTTTCTGGATGTTAGAATTTGTTATCCAGCTAAACAGCTAAACCGGGATATCTACAGAGCATTGCTGGAAAGGTCCAAATGTCAGGAACTAGCTGATTTATGACAATCTTCAAACCAGCAGTGGTGGTTGACAAATGACAAACCTAAAGCCAGCAGCGAGCTTACAAAGGTCCCCGTGCCTGGAATCTCTAGGATGGATCAATAGACTTAACTGCCCTCCCCTCCCACCAGGGATGGCTGGTTCCAGCATGGGGCACTAAGTGTTTAATGAAATCTAAATTTTCTTATTTCAGCTTTAAAACAAAAAAATGGATTGTGGATTGTTTGGGGTTTGGTTTTTTTTTTTTTTTAAAGAAATTATTTTCTCTTTCTATAGGCTTTCTGCTATGCCTTTTTCTGTCACAGTTCACCCAGTATTTGAAGACTCTTCTCTATCTTTAAAAAATTCTTGTCTTAGATTATGGAAAATATTAATCTGTGTGTACTTGATATGTGAAACACGTACCCGGAGTCTTTGATGATCAACCATCAAAACACCTCAATTTCTTAGTTAAATTATTTTGAAGCTTGCCTCGGGTTTCCTATAAGCACACTTTATTGGTAGGCAACTGCGGCGGTTTGCAGCGGGGTTTCTTTGTAGTTTGCTTCTTGCAGCATCTCCTGCTGCTTACGGCTCTCAGAGCCCAAAATGTAAATGCAGCTTTGCAAGCCCTGCGTAGGTGTGTGACACGGGGCTGCGGTGACAAGTGCGTGCGGGCAGCTACGCCAGACAGTGCCGCGCTCTGCGAGCCCAAACTGCATCTCCCTGGGAGCTCCTATAGGACTGTGAAACATAGGTGCCCTCCTGTGGGCATCCCGCTGCTTCTCCTTGCTGTATGGAGAGGCTGGGATTGCCTTGCCTGCCTGGAGATGCTTTGGCTTAGGTTTTGAGCAGGATGCTAAGGACCTTTTATTATGCTTTCTTTTTTGTTTTTGCTTCTAAACCCATTCAAACAGCAGGGGCTAAAGGCATCCCTCCCTCCAACCTGTGTAACAGCAATAATTTCAGCAGTTGTTCAGGAAACCAACTTCTTCTTTCCTCGTCCCAGGAGGGTTTGCCATTGCCCTCCGGTCAGGATATGGCCCTTAATATCAAGATAGACAGTTAACTGCGTTGACAAATGCACGGACTCTAATGCAATTCATTTTTGGCTGGGGAAGGCATGGGAAGGTAAGCCATTAATCATATATTCTTCAACAAACACTGTTATTTGGGAATCCTGAGCATTTCATTTCAGGGTCACTGTGAATGTATCTGCTTCATCGCCTGCCTGAGCTGGGCAGAAGGTTTGATGTCAGATTTGTTTGCTTAACCTCAGTATACGGTTTCCATAGCTCTTCATGTTCACGGTCTTTCCACGGAGCTCTTTAATGGTGAGAGAACTGCGCTTGGCAACCTGAGCTGTAACTCCAACAGAATGATGCTGTTTGCAGTTATGCGGTTGCTCCAATTCCTCTCGCACGCCAACATGCCTCCCATAGCGCCCAGCAGCCAGAGGCCAAAACTGGCTTTAAACAATGCAAAATAAAAATCCACATCTAAACGCTACAAAGGTCAAGACTTTCTGGAGGGAGGGTGAAAGAATTGCACATGAGCTAATGCTTCATACTGGAACGAGAGTAGCTACAGGTGGCAAATAGTGCCTGTGTTACTTATTCTGTGTTTAGCATCTATATTAAGTGCCTGCCTCCTTCGTGTTTGCTAGAGAAGGGGTGAGCTTGGCCATGTTAGGTGCACCTCGAAGGGTTTCTGAAAGACCAGAAGCACGAATGGTGGCTGAAACATGTAGCCAGGTAATAAAAATGGGCTTTTGGCATAGGAGTCCTCAGCGAGGCAGCACTGGCCTAAACTTGTTCAGGAGAGCGAGCCTCAAAAATGAATCGATGTGAACATTTAGATGAGCAGTTAGCTGAATTTTTTCATCTTTTAGAAGAAAGTATTGCTCCTTTCAGCGAAGCTAATTAAAATGTGTCTTCTACCCCTGTGAAGATCAAATTCTACTGTATTATGTGTATTTAAACACATCTGATTTACTACATCTGACTTTCTCAGAGTGACAGAGGGGAAGATTTGACCATTGGGCTCTGAACACAGTGGAACAATTTCCAGACTTGGGTGCCTGAAGTTAATAGTATAAATCCTTGCTGAGACACCTAAGCCAGTTGACTTGAGAAAAAAAAAGACCTTCTTAACAAAAAAAAAGAAGACAAGAAAAAAGGAAATATTTTGGCTAATTTCAGCAGTAGTTGCTCGTCACCCCTACGAAGGTGGTGAACAATAAGGAATAGTTTCCTACGTGGGGATCTAAGTTTTACTGTGTTAGTTTTTGTCCTTCAAAGCCAGAGGAGAGCTCTTACTTCCAATGCAATCGAAGGCACTCTCATTGACAAAAGCCTAATTATGACCCTTCCCTCCTCAAAAACGTAAATAGTAAGTAATGAGGATTATCGCCAATCTGACATCTTGTATGTTCGCTGGCATTCACGGAAATCTTTCAAGCAAATGGTAGGGATTAGCGCAAACCAGTTTGTACAGCTGTCTAGATTTTGATGAATCAGAAGTGCAGTCTGCAGAAAAATATGTGGATTATCAGCAAATTCTTACTAGTAGTAAGGGAAGACAGGCAGGGAAAGATGTTCTGAATTTAGAGAAATGGTCAAAGCCAAGGCTATGGGGTAACATATGGGCTTTGTGGCTTTGTTGCAGTAGTTAGGAACATTCTTCTTTTTCCCTGGTTTTCATTGTTGTAGAAACAAAGACCAAGAAAGAAACTGAGATTTAGCATTTTTCATAATTACATTAATGTATTTAATTAATAGCCATCACTTTGGTATTCCTTTGTGATGGGCCATGATTCCTTCAAGTTTGTTTAACCAAAGTGGACTTATGTTCCAGTATTATCCAGACCATTGGGGCAAAGAATGTGTAAAAAATATTAGAGTATGAAAATGCAAAAAAAAATTAGCATGTCTTATTTCTGCGTGTTATATGGAACATCTCCATGTAACAATAGTAGCAGATATCCATGCAGTCAGATAAATCCTGAAAGATAAGACCTCCCTCGATTTTGGGGTGGTGGGAGTGGTGGTGTGGAGCTTCTGTGCAAGGGAGATGTCATCAGGGAGGTTTCTGCCCCATGATGATGTTTCGCTTTTTCCTTTAACCGCAGAGTTTAGGGGTGATGAAAGGAGGTGAAATCTCAGACATTTTTTAAGGGAGTAAGCTCTGGTGGAGACTCAAGGATGGTGGCTACTTTGGGATTGTCCCCAACCTCAGAGGATGGTGCTGGAGAAGCATGTGGCCATCAGAGAGGGTGAAATTTGGGGTAAGGCACCTCGTTATGTGTGGCTGTGGCAGGGGCTGGAGAAGCTCTGGGTGGCTGCAGCCACCTCGGTGACCCAGGAGAGCTTGTGTGGCACCAGGGGGCCACAAGTTAGAGGAGAGGGGGAGTGAAAATCCTTGGGAAACTGGCCTTAGGTCAGCTCTTGTTCCAACTGCAGTTTCTTGGCATGGGTTTTGTTATTAAAGACATGTCACTGCAATTAAATCACATTAAAGTCAAACAAGCTGCTGATGAGCGCTGGTCAGAAGCCATGCTGCTGTTAAACTGATCCATCATTTTGGGATAAGCTTTGAGGCAGAGTGTCTGGAGCTTTGTTTGGAGTAGCTGGAAGCCCCCGTGGCCATCACGAAGCCCCTGTAGCCTCTCCATTTGGAAAGCCGGGATATGGAGAGAGTGAACATTGTCAGTGGAGGAGCTTAGAAAGCAGACAGCTGTGCTGCAGAATGGCAAACTTAAAAATCTGCTGCGTGCAGCTGCTTCCCTGGGGAGCCCAGCTACAAACCCAGGGAGCAGGAACACCAAGGGAGCATGGAGCTGCACCAGCTGTGCTGCACCTTGAGCCATAGTTTGGCTCTAGTTTAGCTGAGAGAGCCAAGAGAGGGTCCAGCTGCCCTGGGCTGGGCTGGGGGTCTCACCTGTGCTTGGAAGTGCATGCACTTGTGCGTGTTCAGTGTGAGCACTGCCTCCACGCACCGGCTTTTGCGTCTTCAAACCATCCAAGTGCTCTTACAGTTCCCAGCCACAAGAGGCCTGGGGAAGGCAACAGCAAAAGGCATCGCCACAAAATGAGCCTGTTGAGTCATCTCCACCTTTCTTTCCACTGCCTATCGCTTTGTGCATTCCAGTTTTAAAATTAAAAAGAAGAGATGTGGTATTTTTAAGGGCTTGTTTCTGCTTCAAGCTTTCTGCCTGTTTTTTGACAGCGCCAATAGTTTTTCCATGTAAATTTTTTACCAGTGGTTAAATTGCAGGATTGGGAGTGCTACGACAGAAAGGTGTCTTCTCCTCCCCACAGAGCTGTTGAAGGCGGCACAATGTCCAAAATCTCACGTCTACTACCACTGTGATGAGAGGGGAAACAGAATTACGCTGCATAGATGAACCTCACATGTTCACTGCTTTGCTGTTGTCATCAGTTGGAAGGAGTTACAAGGTTGTAGTACATGTTCTTGTTGCGCTCAAGCTTTATATACTCTCTTGAGGTGATGCTGTCATGATGTTTAGTGTTACGACACGTGGATTTTTTTTGGAGGAGCAATTGCAAGGAGCAGGAGAGTATACCCTTTGCTTCAGAGTGGCTAAACCGAGTCATTCCCCAGTGCAGAAGGGCTCTGCGGGAACAGGGCACTGATGTTTGGGATGGGATTGTTGAAAGAGAGAGTTGACTGCTTGCATATTCAAAGCCTGTGACATTATTAAGTACATAAAACAAGTGGCACTAAAGGAAGTATCCAAACAGCACATCATTTCCTTTGGAAAATAACCCCGTAGGGTGCTGAAATCTGCTGCTGCGGAGCACTGGGATAACTGTGCATCGTTCCTCACTTAGGAACCATGTCAGGGTCCAGACTGGAAAAATGAGCTGCAGTGGATTTTTTTTACTTCTTGTCATCTAGCTGCCAGGAAGAGGAGTTGAGTGCTGTATTTTGTATATGCACTTTGGTCCTGTTTCTGTTTCTGCCTGAAGCTCTCTCTCAAGTCCTTCCAAATTCTTTACCATAAAAGATAATAAAACACTACAGCACTTCACTAAATGGCATCCAGAACTGTTTCTTCAAACACTAAGGCACGAGTCAGATTGGGAGCAGGACAGCAGTAAGGGGAAAGACTGGGGAAAATTCACTTCCCTTCGGAGTAGCTGGATTTTTGCCATCACTGAAAACCTGGAATTCACCCACTGTAACGAAAAATTAGCAGGTACTTAATAATGCTCTTTTTTCCCAAGACTCCATGGATACCCACCAGTAATGATTTACTGTAAGCACTCCATGAAAAGCAATGTTAAATCTTGCTGCCTTCTGCTTTGGAGGTCACGGAGAGACAGCTGAGCAAACCTCGGCAGTGGCAAATGCAAAGCATAAAGTACTGTCATTGGGCCACGGTAAAGAAGGAGCCAAGTCTTAATCGCATAAACAGATTCTCATATACTTTCCCCATGCTATTTTATAAAGTGCTTATATAACTGAAAAGATTAACCTTGGAAAAAGAAGGCTAGCAAAATATTTTTACGGCTTCTTATTTATGGCTTTACTACGGTCGAGGAATTAGTTTGCATTTTACAAAGCCAAAAAGTGGGGGAGAAGAGAGGAGAAGGGATCTGAATAAGGAGAGTTATTTGCACGGCTCTCAGAATATTACAGAAAAACTAAAATCCCGAGGAATTACTGCTGTCAAATGCAGACGCACAGGCAAATCCTAGACTGGAGCAGGACTCAGTATCCAGGCAACGTCAACATTTTTTGTTAAGCTACTGCCAGCGCTGCTGACAGCTTTTGCCACTTTATGGTCACATTAAAAAAAGAAAATGCCTGACATCACTGAAATTCTTAGAAATTAGTTTCTCATCCGTCCAGCAGATGTGAGGCTCAGCAACACAAGGCGCACGCACATCTTGCAAAAATTCAGAGGGGAAAAACCTTTGATGAGTTCACGGCTGGGAAGGTGTGTGGTTCCTTGTTTCTCTCTAAACTTGGCACTTTGTTTCCCCCAAAGTTTCTTCTGCTCTCCCTTGGACACCGATACTTACTGTGCGTTAGGGAATGGATTGCATTTGGTTAAGCCATTTATAAGCAACTTCTGCTGCTGCACTATAGGTTGCAGGACTAAAGGAGCCCTTTTGCTGTGTTAAGAAAGCCTCCACCTCTTCTTTCCTAGTTCTTTTTGCATAGTGCAAAAGTCAAGTGGCTAAATGAAGTTAGGAACTTCATTAATATGCTAATAATGTTAATATATGAAGGGAAGAAGCCCTTGCATTTGCAGTCTTAAAGGGGTAAAGTGGGACTGATGGGCGCAGAACACATACAGCCCACTGGGCTCAGTACCGTGAGGCTGTAGGGACTGTGCTGCAGGATAGGTAAAGGACGGACACTGGTTTGCTGTGTCCACTTACTGAAGTGCAAGTATTTTTGTGCTGGAAGTGTTAATACAGTGAAGTTGAACCTTTTCTTGGAGCTGAGAAGTTAAAGCTGTGTTGAGGAGCCAGCCTTGTTCTTTGCCATGGACCAACGCAGGGAGCACTGAGTGCTCTCCAGGCACGGCTGCGGGTTTTGTGCTCTTGGAGCAAAAGCAAAACCGTCTTTCACCTTGGGAATTGCCTTGTGACGGCGACCAAGAAAAGGTCGGTAAGACACATGGAGCTTCCCAGTCATTAAGGTCAAGTAACACAAAAATCCAGTAAAACTTTTTGCTAAACATGAAGATGTTTAGCCTGCTGCTTGCTAAGTAGCTAAGCACATTAGGAGGAGATGCAGGGGGAGCTGCTAAGCTGCAGAAAGTCCTTCGGACTCTGCTGGTGCCCCACGCCTTCCCTCCCACGCTGGATTTGTGCGGGCTGTGATGTGGCAGGTTTGTGCGGGCAGGGAGGGTAAAGAGTGGGGCAGGAGCATCCCTCTCTGCTCCCAGCTCCCCCAGAGCTTCATGCACGACCCTGAGTGGATCTTCTACGGGTTTTGGTGAAGTTTCATTAATTACTGTCATTTAAAAGTGTGAATTTTGTAGCAGGTGACTGTAAATAGGGAGGGCTGAAGGGTTCAGGGGGAATTTGAAGGGACTGATTTAGGCTGGTGATGCTGAGGGTTGTGACTCAAAATAAAGACCAGCAGGACCTTCCTTGTCAGTGCTGCGCTTGATGCAGGAGCTTGTGTTATACCTTTTAACATGTTGTGCAGGAAAAATCCACTTGGAAATTAATATAAAGACTTCTTGAGAAGCTCAGTTTTGCTGGCAATGAGCCTGAGTTTTTGCTACTGAGGCCGGTGGGAGTTTGGTCTCTTGGCCTGAGGGCTGATGCTTTCTGCCCTGCGCTTGCATTGCCCCACTCCGAGCAATTCCTGAAGACACAGGGATTTTGCTGTTTGCCTTTGAACACATAGGCTTGTAATGGATATAGGCAGCAAATAAACAGGAAGGAAAGCCAGAAACCTGTGGTCACTGTAAATATCTACTTCATCTGCTGTAGGTCTTTGTTTTCTTTAAGGTTTTTAGTTATCTTTCTGGTTAATAGGGATAGAAAAGGGATTGGTCTAAGCATGAGACTCTTGCAGTGTAGTAACACACAGCATCTGAAGATGGCTTTTCATCTGAAGCTCTCACAGAGATGATGTGAGTTATCCCTTGTCGTGCAGTCGGCCGGTAGCAGAGCTGAGAATAAACCCAAAATCTATTAATGCCATACTCAGCCCCATTTCAGTGTTCCTTCCTCCCCTCCTCTGCCCTATCAGTATTTTATTATGGCTGGAAACAACCTACCTGTTTTACAGGAATGTGTAGCTTGGAGCAATAATTTCTGTTCGTGTCTATTAGCACAGAGGTTTTAATATTTTTTGCTCCAGTGACACGCTTGCAAATAAGATGACTGTCAGACGTGCCAGGCCTTATTGCTAGCTGCCAAGGTGATGACGGAGTATTTTTTTTTCCACAGATATGTAATAATAACAAAAGCATTCATTCTGTAACACTGATAGGTTTTTACAGGCTGTTTTAGGCAACCTTGCCTCTGAGAGCCAGAATTGCAGCAGGCTGCATTATGGACAGCTCGTAGGACTGAGTTAGAAACGTGCCCCTGAAAACAGAGACACCGGAGTGGAGGACTAAGGATGCAGGATGCTTTTGGGGTAGACCAAGAAATTCAAAAGTTGAACTTCGTGCTGTTGGATATATCCAGAGCTCTGTAACCATAACACTGAGTTTATGCTTTGATTCTTGATGTGGAATTTAAACTGATTAATGATGTTATAGCTACTTGGTAGAGTGCTTTCTACTTTAAGCACTGAAGCCACTGCAAGATGCTGACCTTTGGCAAGATTTGGGAATCTGATGGCACTGTACTACAAGTTCTGGTCATCCGTGATACTAGTTTAGATCATTTTCAAATGACTTTACAAGGTACAAATAGTAGTGTGATTGGCCCAATGCATTGCTAAGCTAAGTCGCCTCTAAAAGAGATTTCATGGTTCCAGAAGTCTCTCCTCAATGTGAGGCCTGATGTATTTTGATGAAGTGAACAGGGAAAGATGCTGGCTGCAAATTAACTGTCGACCTGAGAACTGTGTTGAGCTGGGATGTGCCTGAGCACTGGTACCTGCCCTCTGATTCACAAGGGCATCCTAAAACCTAAATAACCAAGGAAGTGTTGCGCAAGGAGTTCCCATGTTGTTGCCTCTTCCCCACTCTGTCTCTGGCTTTCAGGCACTCCTCCCAAGGACACAGTTGACAGCCTTTTAAGTCTCTTCCTTTATTGGTAACTGTTGTGAAAAGGTTTCAGACTATTTTTTTCTCCTGCCAGGTATTGTGTGTGCAGACTGGCAGGGTTGGCTTTCCCAGGAATATTCTCTTACTGCCTTGTAGCTCCCAGGTTTCCAGCCCTTCTGTCATCTAGGCATAAAGACTCAAAAAGCTTTCTCTAGTTCATGTCTGCGTTGGTCCCAGCCAACCCACTGAGATGTTTCACACAATCCTAAATATAACAACTCTGAACTTTACAATGCTTGGTGTTTTCACTTGCACAGTGAATGAACAGAGAACTTTTTACCACCCCAGCTGTCCCACACTGTCCCTTGATTCATTCCCACCATAGGCTTGTGGCTCCCGCAGTTGCAGCAGCTTCCCAGCTGGATGCCGTGGATGTGTTGGACGCTTTTTTCCAAGTTACCTGTCTACCAGTTACACGAATTGGTAGAATCGTCAAGAAATGGGAAATATTGGGGCTTGGATGGTTTCTAGCTCATTGTAGACAGTAAAGCAATGCCAACTTTCCCTTACATGTCCACTGTCTTGGTCTTTGTCCCTTCTGTATCCTGGCAGATTGCTAAGGTACCTCTGTTACCATCTCAGTAAGCTGCAGGGTCTGCCTTTCTCACTGTGCTTTCATCTCTCTTAAAAAGTCAGTAAAGTTTCTTTTGCTAACAGAACTCCTATGTTTGATCTGGGTGCAAAAAATCTCAAAAAAACCCCAAACCAAAAAAACAACCTGGAAAGAGAAACCAGAAAGATTTTGAATGATTTCTCTTCCAGACCTCATGTATGTGATAACGAATGTTTCCTCCTTTATACTCCCATCTGCTCTAGCAGAGCTTCCATAATCTGGGCGACTAATTCTAGTAATCTCTTTGGAGCTGGGGCATGTGAGACAAGCACCTCACGCACACAGTGGTTTAACGCAGTGTGAACAGTATGTCGTGTTCTTGCAAAGGCAGGAGCAGAGCCGTTGAGTCCAACAGACCTCCGTCTTGTTCTGCCCCTTGCTGGCCTCGTGCCAGCCTGCTGCACGGGGACTTTTGGAAAGTCACTTCTCCCTGTGCAAAGAAGCTACAAACCATGGTACTTACTCCCTTCTGCTGAAGATAAAAAGGTGCTGTATGAGACCTAGCTGGTGGTGGTTCCTGAGATATTTATCTTGGGAAGTTAACAGAGCTAGTTTGCCAGTTGCTCAATTATTATGACATTAAATTATGCAACGTACTTGAGTTTATTCCTTTGCTTACAACTAACGATGCTTCAGAATCATTAATTCGTAGGAAAAGTAAGGGTAGAAAATGAAGATAGATCTTGGGGTTTTTTTGTGCAGGTTTTTTTTTTTTTTATATCTCTTGTATTGTTTCTTAACAACCAGATGAAGGTCTACTGTATTTGCTAGGAGTGGCTTGAACAAATAGACCAAGGGAGCTGGCTGCAGTGCAAAGAGGCTGTGCAGAGGGTTGGATTTCAGTGCAGTCCCTGTCTGCACACGGTGGATTCCTCCCTTTCTATTATAATCCCCTTGCTGGAGCAATCCCACTTGTAATGACAGTGCAGTGCTGGGTGATCCTTTAGGAATTTCCCCTCTTGGCATTACGCCTGTGTTTAGTTCATCGGATTGGGATCCAGTCCTGTGCAATGTCCTTAGTCATTCATGTAAACATACTGTCGGTGGCTATATAATAAGTAGATAAAGCCCTTCCTATGGATACCAGCCCTTCCTATGGATACCCCGGCTAGTCACTGGGATTTTGTGAGCTTTGAGCTTGAGTTCAATGAGCAATTCAGCTCACTGCTGGTCTAATGCTACAAGACCCTGCTTTCACTGTCAACAAAACAACGTTTGCAGTAGCTCACGGAAAATGTCCGTTCTATGTAAACACCTGCATTAGATACCACTATAGGTAACCTGAATGTAGGCCTCAGGCTCTCCTGCACCATCACAGCAGCTAAGAGGAGGAGAGGCACACGTATGCAAAATCCTTCGCCCTTGAGGTTGGGAGTTCATGGGGAATGGTTCCTTCCTGTGGAAGATGCTGCTCTCTTGCAGCTGAACCGAACGAGGTCCCTTTTTCATCACTGAAGAACAGGAGAGTCGTCGGTGAAGTTGCTGGAGCCAGG
This sequence comes from Gymnogyps californianus, assembly GCF_018139145.2. NCBI lineage: Eukaryota > Metazoa > Chordata > Aves > Accipitriformes > Cathartidae > Gymnogyps > Gymnogyps californianus. The sequence continues at coordinate 160,747,503 of NC_059472.1, forward strand.
AACGAGAAAGGCTTCTCAAGCGGTAGTTAAGCATTTAGCTTTTCAAGGTGTGGTTCAATTTTCTCTTCAGTCAGCATTTCTGTGTTGTCTCATATGTCTAATAGGATGCTGCTGACCACTGTCTCTAATTTTTTGTGTATAATATATATAGCACATATGTTTTTATTATATCCACTATGGCATAGGAATGGGTCATTTGTTGGATGACTGTCAACCCCGACATTGCACTATTGGCATTTTTTATTGTTAGGGAACACTTAAGATTATTTTCAACCAAAAATAGCAGATAATAATAATACCAAGCCAGGAGAAGAGTCTCTTTGTTGTCTTACTTTGTGGATAAGCAAATTTCTTGGCTTTTGCCGTCAGATTTGTCTGCTTATTGTGGGGAGCAGACGGATACAAAACTTGAAATTACTTTGAAATCTCATCATCCCGCCTAGATTTTAGGGTGACGGCATTGCTTCCAACACGCATGTTTGTCACTAAAGTTGTATTTTGTGATAACCGTGCCAGCATGAATGTTAAAACTGCAGTAAATGTGTGTGAAACTGTTTTACTCCTAATGCTCCTACTGGCTCATGAATTGCAATGTATGGCTGTGCAATGAAGGATGCTCACTGAGTTTGTATAGGGTTGACATCCAAGGACAGCTGAGGATTGGTGCAAATCGCTGCTAATTCAGTGAGTTTTCCCCTTCTCTCCAAATAAATATCCTAAGGCAGAATCAGTGGAGGACTGTATTTCTGTGGAGTTGTGGTGCTCTGATGTTTAGTCTCTTGTGTTTCGGGGTGTTCCCTATGGGATAGTGGTATGAATTTCACTCTTCAGGTACTGGCCATCCCTAATGTATCACTTTCTTGGAGTAATTGCTAGCTTTATTCATTTGCTGTCATTCACTTTGCGACCCGTTCAGTGCTGGTTGAAAGACTTTTTCTTTAATGTAAACTGAAGGGGATATTTTGTTCAGCCCTACAATGCCCATTTTAACTTTAACATCATGTAGTCTGTTCCAATCCTGCATGAGAAGTGAGGAAGAGGGAAAGAAAGAAGAACAAGAAGAAGACGAAAAAGAGATTTGCGATGTTCCAGTGAATCCTATCTCCTTCTCAAGGTTTTGTGGACGGATATGGTTGAAAGACTTGATAGAAGCAAGAAGAAAGAGAAGCAAGAAGAGATGAGAAAAGCACAAGTGGAAAAATGCTTCTAAGAACCTTTATTGCCTCTGCTATTTTTTTGTAAAAGTTACTGCTGACATGTTTTCCTTTAGCTGAGAACTTATTAAATTTTAGGAGTGGTGTTGTCACACCAGACATCCTGTACTTGCTGGATCAAATACTGTTTTGCTGTTTTGAGCACAGCCAGATTGCGGTATATATAAGAACGGCTCCATTTTTCGCATTACAAACTGAAGTCGCTAAAGAAGTGAGTGCTGGAAACATATGCACCACAGTTTATTAGTAGGATGTGGGGAAATGATAAAATTATCATTTGGATAGGATCAGAGTCATCAGTCACAGCTTATTGGTCTTTTGGGGTAGGTGCTCTGAGCCTGAAATAATAGTGTTTTTCTTACTAGAAATCACCAATATGCCAACGCTGCCATCGCCGTTACTCCTATTCCTGCTGGTTCGTATTATAAGCTCTGGAAAGGTAGGACAGAAAAACATCACAAAGACGCCAGGATGTAGTTTATAAGTAATTTACCAAGAGTTCTGGGGAATCTAGTGTGTACCTTTGGGACTGCTAAAAAGAAGTAAAATTAAACTTTTAGATTTTTCAAAACCAATTTAGTACCAGCCTGACAGCTTCAGAGATTGAAATCTTTCTTAATGCACAGTGAAAGCAGCATGAAGTAGTACAAAAAAAGGGATAAAGACAAAAACTCATTACAGTGCAACACTTGGTTATGATTATGGGAAGTAATTGAGCCCAGCTTGGAGTCATAAACTTGCAATTCTTTTATGGGGTGTGAGCTGGACTTGGACCAGATGGAGAAAGTGGTAGTTTGTATTTCCCTTTGAAAACACAGGCTGCATGCTCTGTTCAACCAGCCTGCAAATGGTGTTTGGGCCAAACAGGCTTTTTGTTACTGTGCATTGCATCACGTGTAGTATTGAGCGGGTTTGTTTAGAGCAAAGATCTTTTACGTATTTGTTTGTGTGTTATTTTGAAATATTTTCCAAGTTCTCTATTTATATGAAATACAGTTGCAGTTAAAATCAGTCTGGTGTTGTGAGGCTTGTAAGCATGTCCCGGCACCACTGACAATGATAGAAAACATTTAATTTTGCCAACATCAGTCTGTAGAATTTAAAAGAGAAAATCAGAAAAATTCCAATTTAGAGAAATTTTTAAGGACAAGGCAGAGAAACATGATCCGTGTAGAAATGCAGACGTGATTCCTGCTTTACCTTTCTAAGGCTGGATCTGAACTTTTTTTCTTTGAGCAATGACAAAAACAGAGGGAATTTTGAACAAGGAAATTCTCAGCAATGAGGAAGGGAAATACTTGCTTTTGCTGATTTGCAGTCAGAAGCCAGCTGAAGCGTTAATTGTCACTAAGGGGATACACATTCTTTTTAGCCTTCCTGTTTTGTGCTAAATAAACTCTTAAATTTCAAGGGGGAAAGTACTGTTTTTTCCATTTTCACACCAGAATAAACCCTGGTAGGACTAACTGGTCCCCGTTGCCTGCCCTGCACTCTGCTGCTGCATTTGTATATCAGGTTAAAGCTCCTATTAAAAAGGCAAGTGAGGAAATGGTTCAAAATATCAGTATTTAAAGTATTTTCACCACGGCACAGAATTTACACCTCCGTGAGACAGAGGAATCAGTTTGTGTTTCAAAACTCTGACGTCTGGGTCAGACACCCCATGATGGCTGCGCTTGGTTGGTGCAATGGCATTTTCCCTATTTCCTATCTGGTGACCAAATCTGAACACTCAGCCCCCAATTCTACCTCGTAGAACAAATCTTCACATCTCATTCAGAGAAAGGAAGATTTTTGTTATGTTTGTGCCTGAAGAGTCATGTTAAATCACTGGGGGGAGGTACAAAAGGTGCTTTTATCCTGAGAGATGGAGAACTGAAAAGCGAGAAGCATCGAGAAGAGGGAGCCCGGCCACGGATGGGGCTTTTTTGGGTTGGATTGGAGATGACTCCTGCCATGAGACTCCTCTCCTTATGTGGCCTGTGAATTACTGAAAAATATAGCAGAAGGTGGTTTATCTTTTCTACTTTGTGTGCTCCAGCCTCCCTTTTTAAAAAAAAACAGGTGGTTTAAGGGGATGGAGGGCTGGGATGAGCAGAGGAGGACATTGCTGGGTGGGCTGGGCACACAGGCAGCTGATGGGATAAAGGCAAGAACTGGTGTAAGGGAGATTTCCAGGCGATGTGGGTCTTTTTTTAGCTCTAGAACCTTTTTTAGGCTCGTTTTTGGACTTGACTCTAGGTCATCGAAGTAAAACTGTCAGAGAAACAGATGGCTTGGGGCAAGAGGGTGGTGGGGCTGGAGGCGGGTTGGCGAGTTGTCAGCGTAGAGGCTGCTCTAAGGCCATGAAATGGCTCAGGTCCGGCCAGCTTAGCAGATACAGTGGGACTAGGGAAGCATTTCACACACATACATGAGTGTTTTGTTTGCTCCTTCCCACCAAGTAATTTTATTAAGCTGCTCAGTGCTTCGTACCTCTCAAAGTGAGCCCGCGTATGGTTTTTGGAAGGGGATGATGTTATCCTTATGCAGCTCAAGAAACGTAATATGCTATAACTAATTTGGGAGACTTTAAAGTAGCTTGACAAGAGTCCATTTCATGGTTGTTTGGAAGGGATTTGTGTTTTCAATCTCCAGAATAGATGGCCCCAAAGGAGCTCTTTGAAGCCCAGCTTTTTATTATTAGTTTTAGAAGATCCTTCCACTGGAATCATTAAGAAGATGTAGTATCTGGTGTAAATGTGCTAGTATCTGTTAGACCATTAGCTGTGGGAGACAAAATGATCATACTCAAAGCACTTAGTGCTTTTTTTAACAAATTACTGTGAAAGTCAGTCATTAAACAGCCTTGTTTCATTTTCTGGTAGGTCTGTGCAGAAACATTACGGTCTTGCTGCTTTCCTTAATAAGGGGAAATGAACCCTCCCGGTGCAATGGCCCTGCTTGAAAAGGTCATCAGCTACTATTTATCCTTGGCCTCTATCAAAAAGGGGGCTGTTTCTGTGCTGAAGCAATACCAATCCTTATCTCATTAAAAAGGGATTTAGATTTTTTGCTTTCAGATGACATTAAGTCATTCTCAGCAGTCCTTTGGCCACTGAAGAATGAGGAATGCTTTTCTAAGGAGGGGAAACTTGAGGTCCAGATTGCATTGGTGTTGTAGGCAGCACTTCTTGTGTCTTTGGCCAAGTAAAGACTGGAAAGGGAACTGGATAACTGTCTTCAAATATGTCAAGGGCTGCTCCGGAGCAGAAGGGAACAATCTGTTCTCCATGTGCACAGTGAATCAGACAAGAAGCAGTAGGCTTAAATTGCAGCATGGAAGATTCAGTTTTGCTATTGGGGAGCTGGTTTTCAAATGGGAAGGACTGTGAAGGTCATCGCTCTCATGGAAGTAGGTAGAGAGCTGGCCCATGAAACGTGCTTATGGCGAGAGCCAGAGCTTGTCCCACTACAGCTACTGTCTCAGTTGTGGTGGCACGAGCATGGCAGAATGAAGGGAAGGGACAGTGAAGACGAAGCTTGCAGAGGTAAATGTGGTGGTCACACAAGGCCAGATGGGGTGTGAAGAGCTTGACGCTTCCTACAGCTATATTAAAACAAACATTTAAGTAACACTGACACTTTCCCCTGCCAATCCCTCGATACCTCTCATTGCTCCACCTGCTTCTCCTCTGCGCGGGGTGAACAGTGAGCCTCAAGGGAGGGGCTGGAGAAGGGGCTTTCTAAAAGCACTGTGCTGACAGGCTATTTTATGCAAAAGATTGTTATTTGGTGAAAAGCACTGGGATCTTCACTTGCAGAGCTGAAACCGGGCCACAAACATGGGGGTAAAAGAAAGTAGGAGGACAAGTCAGGAGGGGAAAGGCTGGGAACAGCCTTAAATTAATTATTGTTGTTCCTCACTCAGATATCAGCGAGAGCCTTGTCTGGAAGGTAATTAAGTGTCTTGTTAATAATTTGATTATTTTGATCGCTAGGTGGAAGAACAGAGGTGCCCTCTGTACTGTCTTCTTCCTCATTCTCCATAGGGTAGATTGAGGGAAGTCCCTGGTAGCTGAGGATGGCAGAGGAACCTGCTGTCATCTCTGCACCTTCTCTTGGGGTCCCTGAAGTCCTGGGGCATTTTTGCATTGATGCCTTGGAGACAGCTATTTTTCTGAAAGACCAGAGCTTGTAAGGAATCTGTGTTGATAAAGGTCTTGTCTGCAGTATTCATGGATGTTTTTTCTTTTCCTTTCTAATGATACTAAATCCCAGGAGCAATCATGGGCACAAAGAAAAAGGCATGCTTCTTTGTAGAGGAAAAAGGTGATATGACCTTTAATTCATCCTAGGAATTAAAAAGATAAGACTCTCATTACTCATCTAGGGTTTGATTTGTGAAAGATCTGAGCCTCAAGTTCCAGTGACGTCCAGAGGAAAGGCTGGTGCTCTGTGACTTTAAAAAAAGCTTTTGATTTAACAGAACATTTACTGTAATCTTAGGAAGGTTGGCTGTGATAGTTTGATCGTGCTTTGGTTCGTGCTTGCACCCCTTTCCAGCTGCTCAAGATCTAGCCCACGCTGATCAACCCTTTCCTAAAATAAACAGCTCTAAATGTACAGACTCAGAGCCTAACATAATACACCCCGGCCGGCTGGGATGAGCAACAGTCCCGTGAATGTTTGTCTCATTGAAAAGACCACGAGGTGGATTTCAATTACGTTACAAATAGCTGTCCCAGGTGCCTCTTGCTTTGCAGACAGCAAATCTGAATGGAGCAATCTATGCAAAGCATATAGATATGCGTAGCATGGGGAGGGCACGTCGCTAGAGAAAGTCCAGCCTGTCGCTCTGGCTACGGTTCCAGAAAGTATCAGCCGCCTTTTTATGAATTGGCAGAAGCTCGTTCCCATTAATCCATTAGTCATTAGTCGCGGAGGGCCGGGTGTTTCAGAGCTCATTGACAGGCAGCTGGACTACGCTGTCGCTGTGAAGACCCAGCACATGAATCAAAATAGTTGGGTGATGTCATGTCACGGTGCGAGTGTGCCCGGGACGCTCGCTGCCAGGAATTGTCTGTCCAGGGGTGGTTTCCTTTTACAGCCTTTTTAAAGAGTCATCATGCCGAGCTGCACATGACAATTCCCTTCAAGAGGGCTTGTGGCTCCTTTGCATAGTTAGTATTTTTTAAACGAGGGAGCTTATCAGGCGGTTCCTGACCTTTTCCACATGAGCTGATCCACTGGGAAACGTTGCTTTGGTCTCTGAGGCTTCTGACGGCTGACGGGTAAGAGGTCCGTGGCTGCAGGCTGGGCAGACTTTGAACTTCTCCCCGTCTCCACAGATACTTGCAGGCGAGTTACTGTACGCTGGAATTAAGACTGGAAGTGCCTGGCGTGCGAGGTTTGGCGCCTGCTGCGGAACGGCTCTCCACAAAGACCACAACCAAGCGCCTCAGTGCTGAACCGCCGGCGAGCTGGACTTTTTCTGCAGCCACACGGTCTTTCTGGAGCTTTATTCTCTCGCACTTGGGCATTTGGTGTAAGCGACACCTTGCCTTGCCCCTCGTGCTGCTTTTTTTCTTCAGTCCTGGGCATGACTGACAGCTGCTGCCACGCGAGCGCATGTTGCAGCTCATGAAGCGTTTTGGTAGCTTTAGAGGGAGCAAGAAGAGAAAGGAGCAGTGCAAAAGCTCGGAGAGACGCCAGTCCGATCCTCGTGGCCTGTTCGGTAGGAACTCTCTGCATTACCCATCTGAAAAAGAGGGACATTGGTCTTTGGGAGAGGGCAGCAAGTGGGGGATAGTGAATAATTGAGTGACAGTTTTGTGCTTCCCAATTTCATTGACTGAATCGTACAGTTGTTGCGTGGAGGTTATTTCTATGTTGGTTTGCACCAGAGATGAACATCTGAGCTGACACCTGTAACACACATCAGATAGAATCTTTAGGAAAAGAGTGATGGTACAGGAAGCTTTACGGTAAACGCTATGAAATACATTCAAAAGGGGCTGTTGACTAATGTTACTTGAATAAGGTTAATTGAATAGTAACTAAATGCTAAGTTAGGGCTAACACTGTATATTGAAAGATTAATTTTAAGTAGAGAAAAATTGCCTATCAATCTGATAAGTAATGCATTTAAAAACATATCTTTTTGATACTGCGTTTATCGATATAATTGTGTTTGAGTTGCAATTAGGGACTGTTCTCCATTAATCAAAAGCTTTTCCTGGTCACTGAGTATTATCTCTAGTACAGGTGCTGAGTTGTGTGTGTCGGAGAGTATCTGTGTATCGCATAGGGATCAGCTGGCCAGGAGACAAGGGGTTTTCCAACAGGATCTGGCTATTTTTCTTAAGAACAGTGGAGAAATAGAATGTTTAATGCATTTCCTATATGGACTAATGGTAGCTGGTTTACAACTGTGTGGTTCCCCGAAGACAATGAATGCTGCTGAGAGATTCTGTCCTGTGACTAAGAGGTTTAAAACTGTTGTTACGCTGAATCAGCCGGATAAGGCACAGTTTAGAGAGGCTGACTTGTACAAAGGGTGGGCAAGGCTCTTTTTTACTCTCTATCAGTCAGGAGTCACTGCATTAAATCCAGCAGAATGATGACGGTATGAGTAGTGTTAGATCATATGGATGGTGCAGAGAGGTACATACAGATTTAGTGACGGGAAGTTGCAATTGATGGATGGGCGGCTGCCCAGAAACCTTGTTTTTCTATTATTTAATGTTTTGCAATTTATTTAGTGGTCGGTTGTGTTGTTTTTAAGGCGTCCTTCTTGCAAATACTTCTCCTTTTGTTCTGGTTTTGTACAGTTAAGTGTTTTTAAATCTAAGGTACTGTGCCTTGTTCTGCATTCCCCTAAACCTGTCTGAGAGTTTCTGCCGGAGTGATAGTAAGGTCAAGGTGATGTGAATGAGACACGACCCAGGTCTTTGGAGTTTCACAGTGTCAGCAAGATGCACAAAGACAGGTAATAGTTTATGCAAGAAGAGGGGAAAACTTAGATTACAGATTGCCCAGATGTAAAATTTATTCCCAAATTTCTAATTAAACCCCCTAAATTCTCACCTAGGCAGAAACACATGTGCGATTTGTTGATTGAGTGATTAATGGCACTTTGAGCCACTAATTCACCCTCTTCTTGTGGTTTCATCAATGAGATGGGCATAGCTAACATCTGCAAAAGGATTTGCTGCTGGAAGCACCAAACATAGTGTTGCAAGTCTGCTTCCTCAGAGTCTAACTCTAAACCCCGTCCTTATCTTCCTCCATGGAGAAAATAATTTGTCCTGCACCAAGAGTACTGGCTATATGAACTGTAATGTTTGTGACAGAGTTATAAAAAAAAGTTGAAAGTCTAATGCCAGAAATGCCAAAAAATGTGCCCCTCCTTATCCTCATTCCCATTAATCCAGCTCTGTAGCCCACTCCAGTGGTACACAGCGAACATTAGGCAGAGTTTTCTGCACAGTATTTACTCTACAGACTTTGCAGATGCCATTCTTGTAAGAGTGTGACCAGGTCAGCTCCCTGCATCGCATTTCCATCATGAACAGAGAACTACCAAGTCACAAGAATGGGAAAAAGCAAACAGGATGTGTCTGGATTTTTCCTTCCTCGGATGCTCTGCTGCAGGGATTGCCTCTGCCATCCCACCGGAGTCTGGATTCCTTTCAGGAAACAGGTTAATACACTTGCAAATGCTTTCCCCCCGCCAAATGGCCTTAATTATTTGCAGGGAATTGTCAAAACAAAAGCTTTGTATTATTTTCTAGATTTAATCTGTATCTCGTAGCTATTAGGCCTTAATAAACACTTTCTGAGCAGCTCTCAAGGAAACTGCCGGCGCTCAGCACGTTTTATGATCAGTATTAGTGGCGTGCAGGAGCGTTGGTAGCAACCAGACTTGGTGGCTCACCAGGTTCGGTCACACACTGTTGCATCCCATTTAAGTTGCCACCTGCCATCAGGGATGAGAAATGAATGACAGCAATCCAACGTGGGCTTTCCCACCCTGCTCTCCCAGAGTGGCCGTGCTGCCACTGCAGCCTTGCTGTTGCTGAATGAGCTTGGATTGTATTCAGAAAAGGTGTGGAAAAGGAAAGAAGTGGAAAAAATCCCCTGATGCCCCAGAAAGGGGTACTCTGTCACCTGGACTAGTTGAATCTGGAATTTCTGATTTTTCTTGGCCATCTCTGTAAGTGTTTTAAGGAAGAATCCTCCGGTCATTGTAAATAGGATTGGGCCAGCACAGCTTCTTGTCTTCCCAGGGGTAGATACCATCAGGCCACTGCAACTGAAGTTATCAAGTAGTACATTCTTCTGTGTATCAATTGAGCTAAACCCCATCCTTCCTCTGCACTGATGAAGAGGTTTGCATCCTGGTAGAGAAGTGGAGGGTGGCATTGCCAAGGATGGGCATCTCTGTAATTCCCTGTTTTTGGAGTCTTACAGTCCTTTTATGCCAAGTGAACAGCAAGAGGACACCTGAGTATGGCCAAACAGAAGCAGAGAGCACACAGAGAGGGGAAGGAGAAAAGCATGAACGAGCACCAGGAGCAAATGAGAGCAGGGAGAGCTGTGGGGTGAAGGCAGAGAGCCCACAGCTTTGCTCCAGGGGAGGAGCAGCCAACAGAGAGACCTCAAAGCTTGAGCTATCCACCAAACAGCAGGGAAGCTGATTTATGCAATATGATTTTGGCAGGGCTGAGGACTGGGATTACCCAACATTTCTGCAACCTCTGGATAACCACCGCAGAGTTTCCTCCTTCATAGAATCATAGAATGGTTTGGGTTGGAAGGGACCTTAAAGATCATCTAGTTCCAACCCCCCTGCCATGGGCAGGGACACCTTCCACTAGACCAGGTTGCTCAAAGCCCCATCCAACCTGGCCTTGAACACTTCCAGGCACGGGGAATCCACAACTTCTCTGGGCAGCCTGTTCCAGTGCCTCACCACCCTTATAGTGGAGAATTTCTTCCTTATATCTAATCTAAATCTACCCTTTCAGTTTAAAGCCATTACCCCTTGTCCTATCACTACATGCCCTTGTAAAAAGTCCCTCTCCAGCTTTCTTGTAGGCCCCCTTTAGGTACTGGAAGGCTGCTATAAGGTCTCCCCCAAGCCGTCGCTTCTCCAGGCTGAACAAGCCCAACTCTCTCAGCCTGTGTTCATAGGAGAGGGTTCCAGCCCTCTGATCATCTTCGTGGCCCTCCTCTGGACTCGCTCCAACAGGTCCATGTCCTTCTTATGTTGCGGTTCCCAGAGCTGAACGCAGTACTCCAGGTGGGGTCTCACGAGAGCAGAGTAGAGGGGGAGAATCACCTCCCTCGACCTTCTGGTCATGCTTCTTTTGATGCAGCCCAGGATACGGTTGGCTTTCTGGGCTGCAAACACACATTGCTGGGTCATGTTGAGCTTCTCGTCAACCAACACCCCCAAGTCCTTCTCCTCAGGACTGCTCTCAATGTGCTCATCGCCCAGCCTGTATTTGTGCTTGGGATTGCCCCGACCCATGTGCAGGACCTTGCACTTGGCCTTGTTGAACTTTATGAGGTTCACATGGGCCCACCTCTCAAGCCTGTCAAGGTCCCTCTGGATGGCATCCCTTCCCTCGAGCATGCCGACCGCACCACACAGCTTGGTGTCGTCAGCAAACTTGCTGAGGGTGCACTCAATCCCACTGTCCATGTTGCTGACAAAGATGTTAAACAGTGCTGGTCCCAATACCAACCCCTGAGGAACGCCACTCGTCACTGATCTCCACTTGGACATTGAGCCGTTGACCGCAACTTTTTGAGTGCAATCATCCAGCCAATTCCTTATCCATTGAGTGGTCCATCCATCAAATCCACGTCTCTCCAATTTAGAGACAAGGATGTTGTGCAGGGCAGTGTCAAATGCTTTGCACAAGTCCAGGTAGATGAATCTGTTGCTCTTCCCTTATCCACCAACGCTGTAACCCTGTCGTAGAAGGCCACCAAATTTGTCAGGCATGATTTGCCCTTGGTGAAGCCATGTTGGCTGTCACCAATCACCTCCTTATTTTCCATGTGCCTTAGCATAGTTTCCAGGAGGATCCGCTCCATGATCTTGCCGGGCACGGAGGTGAGATTGACTGGCCTGTAGTTCCCCAGGTCTTCCTTTTTTCCCTTTTTAAAAATGGGGGTTATGTTTCCCCTTTTCCAGTCAGTGGGAACTTCCCTGGACTGCCACGACTTCTCACATATGATGGATAGTGGCTTAGCCACTTCATCCACCAGTTCCCTCAGGACCCGTGGATGCATCTCATCAGGTCCCATGGACTTGTGCACCTTTGGGTTCCTTAGATGGTCTCAAACCTGATCTTCTCCTACAGTGGGCAGTTCTTCATTCTCCCAGTCCCTGCCTTTGCCTTCTGCAACTTGGGCAGTGTGGCTGGAGCACTTGCTGGTGAAGCCTGAGGCAAAAAAGTCGTTGAGTACCTCAGCCTTTTCCATGTCCCGGGTAACCAGGTCTCCTGTTTCCTTCCGGAGAGGGCCCACATTTTCCCTGGTCTTCCTTTTATCACCGTCATACCTATAGAAGCTTTTCTTGTTGCCCTTGACGTTCCTGGCCAGATTTAATTCTCTCAGGGCTTTAGCTTTCCTAACCTGATCCCTGGCTGCTCAGACAATTTCTCTGTATTCCTCCCAGGCTACCTGTCCTTGCTTCCACCCTCTGTAGGCTTCCTTTTTGTGTTTGAGTTTGTCCAGGAGCTCCTTGTTCAGCCTTGCAGGCCTCCTGGTGTTTTGGCCTGCCTTCCTCTTTGTTGGGATGCTGAGCTTGGAGGAGGTGATCCTTGAATATTAACCAGCTTTCTTGGGCCCCTCTTCCCTCCAGGGCTTTATCCCACGGTACTCTACCAAGCAGATCCCTGAAGAGACCAAAGTCTGCTCTCCTGAAGTCTAGGGTAGTGCGCTTGCTGTGCACCCTCCTCGCTGCCCGAAGGATCTTGAACTCCACCATTTCATGGGCACTGCAGCCAAGGCTGCCCTTGAGCTTCACATTCCCCACCAGCCCCTCCTTGTTGGTGAGGAGCAGTTGCAGTTGCTGCTTGCCTGTGCAGGGTTGCTGGCAGCTTCTCCGCCTGCCAGCCCTTGCTGCGGCCCGGTGTGTTGTAAATAGATAGGCTCTGTGGCATTTCTGAAGGGGAAAGCTTTTTGGACCCAGCGAGGCTAATTGCTCTGCCCTTTAAAGGACACCATCTATTCCATGAAGGATTGAATGACACATGCAAAAGGTATAATGTTAAAAGGGTTTCTTCCCTGCCCGAGCCATGAGTGCGCAGCAAAGGAACCGCTCTGCAGCACATGTGGCTGCCGTGACCCCCGGCGCTGCCTTGTGCCCAGGCATTTAGCCTCAAACCACTCATTCTGGAGGCTTTTAGCTGCATGGAAATGCCCAGGAGCTTCTCCTTGCCCATGCTGCTCCTCTTGGGATTTGTTGCTGTGGATTTTAATCAGCAGGGGCCAAAGCTGAGCCCCGACAAGCTGGGTCCAAGGGGCTCCAAGCAAACCTTAGTGCTACCCCTTGGCCCCAACCTGTCCACCTCAATAACGCTCTTGAGGACCATTTCCCTGCCAGCTGTTATAATTAGGTGCAAATTAGGACTAAATTAGGAGTGAGCCTGCTGAATGACTCAGACCCCAATACATACATGTGCAAACATGCTTTGGCCCCGCCATGTACACGAATCGGGCAGTCCCAGTGCGAAGGGCAGGGGCTTGTCCCCGAGTTGCTCCGTAACTTGCTGTAGCCGCGCTGGTGGCACTCAGTGCACATGTTTTATCCCATGTCCCTGCTAACCGCTGTGGGATGGAGAGCTGCTGAGCCTCTAGAGCTGATCTGGGAGGTGCCGTATTTTAGAGTATCTTTAAATACTCAACCCAAGGGGAAATGTCTTCCCCTTTCAGTCAAAAATGCACAGGGCTTCTTCCATAGCTTGCCATGGTCCTTCCCAGACACCTGGAGTTGGGGGTGAGTGTGGATTGTGTGTCAAGCAGAGAAATCATACTCTTCCTTCCCGACAGCGGAGATGTGATGACTGCATCAGTGATCACCATGTGGAGTTAACGTGCCATAGGATGCGATCAGCTCAGACAGCAGTCCATGGGCAAGGACTTACACCGAACCAAAGAGCAGGCGGTTCACAACCTCCCCAAGTGCAAATGGAAACCCAGGGGATACTTCAGCCTGTCTCACATCACCGTTTACCGGCACAAGCTGGGTTGCAGATAGTTGCACTGAGAACAGGGACAGAAAATGTGTGGGAGGAGGATGGAGAAGTGATTTGATCTCCTGCTCCTCCAGCCTGGGGAGCTGCGGTTCATCCGGCGCTTCGCCCCAAAGTGGGTGATGCTGCTTGTGGGAGGACCGGAGCTGAGATATTTATTTTTCTCATTCTGGTGGGATGTTTCTTTTATGAGGCAGTGGGGGAGAAACCACGGCGAAAAAATTTCTGGAGAAATAAATGAGAGTGAGGGGGTCGCTGCATGTTCCAGCGGCTGCTGTAAACAAACTGAAAGAGCAAAATCCTGTCGCTCCTGAAAAGCAGTTTAAAACCACCAGCATCAGAGACTGGGCATGAGAAACTGAGACCACTTTGGTTTGTTAATGATTTTCTCTACTGGTTTTCATGCTCTGTTGAGCTGACAGTGATTTTAGAAAATGTGCAGCCGTGGCTGATCAGTACCGATTAATCTTGTACTACAGAGAGCTCCGAGACCTGGAAGCTGTGAAATTTCTACGGTTGGTTGTCAGGAAGGAGAAAAGCGGTGACGAGCCTGGTGAAATGTTTGAGTATTTTTATTTTGCCGTTTTCTGTTCCCTTATAGTCACTGTGCTGGTGCTTTCTGGCACATCCCAGCTTTGTACGCAGCTTTGAAGCATTCTGAATGGGGGGAAAAGGACTGTGCCCATGAAGCAATAGAATCAGTAAGGTATTTTCAAGGAGGTACTGGTAAATTCAGATAGTAATAAACCCCAGAAAACCTCCACTGATTTGAAATGGAGATATATTGAGCAGAGTGCTCTGCCCTGGACTCTTCCCTTGCTCCCTCCCTGGTGCAGAGCCCAGCAGCATCCTTCCTCTGCAGCCCTTTGTGGGCTTAAAGAAGATGTAGACTCTTTGCTCTCACGCTGAGTTGTCCAAGAATGCAAATTCTCCAAGTAATTTATTTTCAAAGAAAGTTATTTTTGTCTGAAGGGCAGGTTATACACGTGAAGATACAGTATGTTCTCCTGAGGCACAAATTTACAGATCTGTGCGGCAAATGAATCTGCCCACTGACACTTCTTCCCAGTCCTGCTTCAGGCAGCTCTGTGCATCTCCTTGCCAAGTTTGATCAACAATACTAATATTACTATAAATGACTGAATTACTCAGCATTGACGTGCTGTTGTCAACAACGTGGTGGGTGAGACCAGCAGGGCCAGCCTCCCTCTTGGCAGGCTATTTTACAAACTGCACAGGTTTTTGGCAGGGAGAGCTCCCATCTGGGAGGAGTCCATGTGGTTACAGTCCTTGTTGGTGCTTGTGGGTGCGGGTATTTGTCCCCCAGGCACAGCAGCATCATAGACACTTCAGGTGTTTACTGTCTTAAGGGTACGTTAATTCTGCTGCTAGTCAAATAGCGTCATTTGGAACAGCAAGACGAATGTCATTCCTGAAAGACAGAGAGAAACTAAAAGCAAATCTTGGGATTGAATCTAGGTAAAGCTGTGAAATGCAAGTATGAGGAGGGGTTCATTGAGGTGGAAAAGGTGAAACTGAGACAGAAGGAAGCCAGGCACTGACTGCGAGCCACAGTGGATGCAGACACAGCCTGGTTCTGAAAGCAGACGATATTTATGTATTTATCAGGATTTCCTTTTTCCATCCTTCACTTCTGTTACCTTCAGGTACCAGATCACTTCTGATATGTATATAAGGCTGGAAAACTATCATCTCAGTTACCTTGTGATATAATTAACTATCATCTGATTCATTTTTGAGGTGAAAAGAAAATAGTGTAGATAAGACTTTCATACATGACATCTCAGCTTAAAGAATGCAGCCTGGAGTGTCTTCATGCTGAATGCTGGAGGGTCACAACCTATGTGCCAAAAATCACTGGAATTACAGATTTCCATGCATGATCAGATTTGTACTCTCATGCTTATTGCATCAGGTTTTTTTCCTCCTTCTTTCACTTGTACTTTTCAAGAGCTCTGACTTTCAGAAGAATATCTGTATGAGAACCTGTTATCCTAGACTGATTTTCTACTTGATTTGAATGTGCTAAGCTAGACCACAATTTATTTATACTCCCATGCATCTATATTACAAATCCTGTTGCCAGGCTTTAAAAGCAAATTTCAAGGCCAGGTCTGTTTTCACAGCCTAAAATCCACTTGACAGTAGCATTTAGGTAGGTGGGTACTTTTGTTTAATTAGAAATCAATGTTTTGGACTATTGACTCCTTGCTCAAAGTATCAGTGAATTGCCCAAGAGTGCAGTTTCAAAGATGTTGTTAAGGCAGTTTGTTTGTCAGGTTTATTGGATCAGCAAATCCCAGGAATTACCAGGATTCAGCTGTTTTCTACTTTCACCTTTATTCTTGTCCAACGTAAAAGCAGTTCAAGGACTTAAAAGTGCTCAGAGCGGTGGAATTTAATGCCTTGAAATTGTTTTAGACGTTTTATTGTCATTACGGAATTGTATTGAGATGCGAAAGCTAGGTCTCGAGAGATGAAGGGCTGCTCTGTGAGATATCATTATGCGGCTAGCAGGCTTGGCTTGAATTCTCCGTGCCGGGAAGGTCATGCAGCCTTACTTGGTTTAAGGACAGAGCCCCGCACTGCATCGCACGCTTGCACTGAAGAGTTCCCATCCTGTCCTTTTTCCGCTCCTCCTTTGATAAAGTTGGGGTGATTTAGCTGGAAGAGGGATGATAGGATTAGCTGACATTAATTAAGAGCATCCTGTTGTTTCTTCAGGGTTTGTTCCCGGCATCGGAAAACAGCTGCTTCCCAATGCTGTGTTCTCTGTGGGGTAACAAGGACCCTTTTGACACGATCAGAGATACAGTCACCGGATTGTTTAACAGATCTTGCCCATCTGGCCCCGCGGTTTTATTTCAGTCACTGGAAGAATTACGATAGTGTACACAGGATTCGTGCGACAATCCTGCCTTTCCTGGTGGGCGATGCTCCTGGAGAGGAACAGATGATTTGTGACATCTCCACTGCTTCTATATAGTATAATTAGAGATAATAAACAAGAATAGGGCAAGAAATCAATTTAAGAAATATAGTTGAGGGAGAAATGAGATGGAAAGTCAACTGGAGACATGAGGGAGATGAAAAGTTTGCAACAGAGAGGTTCTTGCTGCAATAGTGGCAACAAAAGTCAGGTGGGTGTTCAGAGGTGAGGATTGTACCAGCCTCCTTGAGAGAATGACTGAGTTGAAAGGATGAGAAGCTGGAAAATGTTGACGTTTCCCAAGGGACATACCTGAATTTAGGGACGGTCAACATCCAGGGTATCAGTCTGGGGACTGATAATGTTCATTAGTGACCTGGATGGTGAGGTGAGCCTATGCAGCAGTACACACTGGGCACTGATGACTGACTCCCAGTGAGAAGGACTTGGGGGTTGTGGTGGATATAATCTGGAAAATGATCCAAAAATGTGCTGTCATTATCAATAGGGTGAACCACATACTGGGCTACAGCAGTCCAGTCCAGGGAGGTTATTATCCCCCGCCACCTGGTGCTGGTGGGGCTGCACCTGGAACAGGCGTCCAATTTCTGGTCCCCCCATCAGAAAAATGCTGGGAAACTGGAGAGGGTTTCCCTAGAGGACTGCCAAGATGCTTTGGGACCTAGAGCAGATGTTTGGGGATCTGTGAGGAGAGGCTGAGGAAACTGGGCTTTTTTTGTCCGGCGGAGAGAAGGCTAAGGGGCAATTTAATAGCAGCCTGCAACTACCTGAAGGGCAGTTTCAAAGGCGATAGAGCCAAAGTCGTCTTAGTAGTGGCAGATGGTAAAAGATAAGAGTTTGTGGCTGAGGAGGGTCAGACTGGATGTTAGCAAAAACTCCCTCAAGAGGGTGGTGCAGCACTGGCACAGCTAACCTAGAGGGGCTGTGGCCTCTCCATCCTTGGAGGTTTTCAAGGCAGCTAGCCAAAGCCGTGGCTGACCTGGTCTTGGTTGATACCAGACCTGCTTTGAGTGGGAGATTGGAGAAGCGGCCTCCAGACATCCTTTCCAACCAACATTTCTGTGACGCTCAGCTGTTCAGTGGCAAAGAAAGCTGAAATTGCAAATATCCTGACTGTGCATCTTTTCCCACCCAGTTCTCAACGTTCGCATACAACTGCTCTTGTTTTGATAAATTTTCAAGAACAGAGTGACTTCTGAGGTAGAGGCAGCTAGGGCTGCTTGTACAGCTGATTTGTATCAGCAGAGCAGCAGAAGGAGACCGCTGCAAAGCCCAAGACCAACACTGACTCGTTTATTGGGCCAACAAAGGCAGCAAGATGTGTGTTTCCTACAAAAGGCACCCAGGTTGCCTTCTGGCCATTTTGTATACATTAAGCATGACCTTGAGAGTCCTGGGCAGTTATTAATGCCCCCCCTGAGGTGAGCACTGTCTGGGCACCCCCGGCCGCTGCCCCACTTTGGGCAGTGTTCATTTACCAGCCGGAGGGATTGCAGTGGGACTTGGTTGGTATCAGCTATCTGTCACTATAGCAACTCCTCACTTAACCAGTCCCTGCACTAAAAATAGATCACCTTGATCTCAAGGAAAGAAAACCAAAGGAAATCAAAAGGGGCAGTGATAGTGAGAGCTGTAGAGTCAGCTATTGACTGAAGGCTGGAGCATTTGAAACCTCTTATAAATAATCTATCATGTAAAACAAATATTTGAGGGGAATCTATTTATCCAGAAACCCCGCTGTGTCAGTGGGTTTGAAGCTTTAGCAAAGGGCATGCATTACTTTTTATCAGAGGGATGTGTTTGCAGTTATCATCCGGCACACAGGGGATGCTGAAAACCGTGTGGGATGTTGCTTAGCTTGGTTAAGACATGTAAGGGATCTTATCTTCCAAGTAAGCAGATCTGGAGCTCTATCATTAAACCTGATAGCCCTCTATGCTCTTGTAGGTAAGTTATCAATTTAAGTTATTAATTTATGAAATTGTTACTGGTATCTGCAGAAATCTGAGGGATCCAGACCTGAAAAAAGCTGAATGCTGTTAGCAAAGTCGCCGCTATCTCACGTTGAAGTTAATGAGAGCTGAGTGTTTTGGCACCTGATAGGGACAGGGTCCTCTGTACGGGAGGTGCACATGATACTTGATCTTATTTTTCCTCCAAACCCAGTGTCATGGTTTAACCCCAGCCAGCAACTAAGCACCATGAGCCGCTCGCTCACTCCTCCCCCCTCCCAGTGGGATGGGGAGGAGAATTGAAAAAAAGTAACACTTGTGGGTTGAGATAAGAACAGTTTAATAACTAAAGTAAAATAAACTATAATACTAACAATAAAAAAATATAATAATAATAATAATAATAATAATGAAAAGGAATATAACCAAAAAAAGAAAAAAAAAAGAAATAAAACCCAAGGAAAAAAACCAGTGATGCACAATGCAATTGCTCACCACCCGCTGACCGATGCCTCAGCAGCGATCCACCCTTCCCGGCCAACTCCCCCCTGTTTATATACTGGGCATGACGTTCCATGGTATGGAATATCCCTTTGGCTAGTTCAGGTCAGCTGCCCCGGCTCTGCTCCCTCCCAGCTTCTTGCACGCCTGCTTGCTGGCAGAGCATGGGAAACTGAAAATCCTTAACTTAGGATAAGCGCTACTTAGCAACATCTAAAACATCAGCGTGTTATCAACAGTATTCTCACACTAAATCGAAAACACACTGTACCAGCTACTAGGAAGAAAATTAACTCTATCCCAGCCAAAACCAGGACACCCGGCTAGTGCTTACATCTGAAGGGAAGGGAATAAATCCTTGTGAAGATAGGGCAGTAGGTATGAAGGCAAAATAGCAACAAGACAAAAAGCTTGTTAAAGAGCTACAGAATAAACTGAAAATGCCTTTAATGGGAAAAGAACCGAATTTGCATGAAGATAGCTCATATATCACAGGCAGTATGTGTGATGCTCAGGAAAGGGTTAAATTAGCTTCCAGAGATGGCTGGAATTAGCATCATGTTTTCAGCATTATCAGTCAGCAAGAGTTTGCTCTTGATAAAAGGCCAGATTATTTTAATGACCTTTTGGGGCTGACAATTTGCAGACATAGCTGATATTGAAATGTGTAGGCACTTAACTGTCCCTGCCCTGTATATTCTGATTCTTATTTTTATTTAGTATTATGAATTGTATTTTTTACGTGTAGTTCATCATCCTAGAACCAAGATAAACAGCTTTCGATAGTGACATGTACCATCTTGGGAGAATACCTGTGCAGAGGGGGAGGGTGAGAGATACTGCTGACCCCCAAATCCCACCATTCTTTTCAAGCTTAAAGCATATTATTACAAGGCAAAAAAAGTAGAATTAGTTCTTGTTACATTTTTTTACCTCACTTGAGATCCACTGCTTTTACACCATCTGGGGATCTGACCCATATTCTTCACCTCTTCACTGGCTGCTCTTTTTAATCAGCTTTGGAGCTATGAAGGAACTGCACTGCAAAGTAATTAGAAATCCTAAGTGCATTCCCAAACAGGAGGCACGGAGGTGTGAAAACAGAAACATAATTTTTTTGAACAGAAGAAAATCATTGATTGTAAATTTGCATCATCCTGTGATGCAAAGCCCATAAGCCTATCCCAGGCGTGACTCTGGCCCTCTGTCACTGTATTTTGGGGAGCAAGAGCTTCATCAATGTGCGTGTTCGGATGAATGTCTCTAATGCACAGCCATTAATGAGAAGGAGATGAGAGCAAATGAACCTTGGTCACTGTGCATGCTTATTCAAAGACTTGTGCATTCATAGTCAGCCAAGTCTTCTGGAGATGTTAGTTGCCATTATTGGAGGTGATAGCGCTATATACACCAAAAGGCAAAAATTGCCCCAAATTGCAGGAGTTATTGCCAGCAAATGCCCTGTTTAGTGCTTTTACTCCCCGCTTCAGCCTGGCAGCAGATTTGGCACAGATACAAAATTTGCTGTAGGAATGAGCAGAGTTCCCCGTACCAGTATTCTCCCCATACGATATTTTCATGACAGTAAACTGATTTTTAACTCACTTAGCTGGCAAAACGGTTAGAAGTGCTTCTTTTGTCTCTAAAGAGACTGCTGCTTCCACTGAGCTGCAGTAAAATCTCCTCCTTACACCGGAGCAGGTGACAACTTTCTATTGCTGTCAGATTTGGGTTTATTTTCTTCCTTCCTAAAAAGATACCAGAGTTTTCTTTTCTATCAGCCAGGTCCTTCTTTAAAACTTTATGGAGATCCTTCCTGGCAGCAGTAATAGGAAAACTAAAGACTATGTGAAGTCTATTTGAACTTAAAACTGAAGGGTTGTCAAACAAGGGTCTTATTGTAAATCATTACAAATTTTTCCCAAAATAAACACCAGTATGATACAGAGCACAAAGCGAAGCAGCAAGTTCCCTACAAGAAATCCCAACAGCGTAAACTAACCTTGAGACATAGGAGAGTAATATAGAAAAATTGTAATACTCAAGATTGACGAAATTAATCCTAACTGAGAAGACTTGTAGAGAAATGATTATGTTATGGGAGCGAGCCACCAGCTGAAATGAAAGCCTACTACAAAAAAACATGAGTGAGCAGCACTCTTTAAGATTTAATTACAAAACTGTCTGGGAGATCGAGAGATGCTGCTTGTCTGTTGGAGGGAGCTGGTGGCTGGTCAGGACCTGGAATGGTACGCTTGGTGCTTGCTCTCAGCTGAAAATTAGAGCTATGAGGCTACATATATGGAGGGGAAAGTCAGCTTAAACCAGAAAAGAATTAGACTGAAGAAATCATAATAGCAGAGGTTTTTTCCTCTGTGCAGGGATGGGGAATAGCATGAGTCTCATTGCAGCTGAACAGCTGCCAAGGTAGCTTCACAGCACTGCCTCAGCCCTGGGTGACCACATAGACATGAGTGTGCCTCTACTGCAGTCCCTGCTGTGCAAAATAACTGTACAGAAGCCAACTTTAAATTAGCTAATAGCTAATTTAAAGGAGAACAGTAGCTTCCTAATGCCCTGTAATGGAGTTCGTAATTTACCTTGCTTCCTAGGCAAGTTTTGCAGCTGTGCTGACAGGGCTTATCCAAGTGTTGTGTTTAAAGGTGACTTGGATACATCTTCTCTGCATTGCAGGCAGTGCAATTCCAGCTTGCTTTTTCCTCCCCAACTTCTTTCCTGATAGGAGTCAGGAATCCATCAGGCTTGATCCTGTCACTGCTGTTGCAACATCTCATAACCATAAACAGGCCATGTAGGTTTGGACTTGACTCTTCACGCTTCTGAAAACAGCAGCCCGAGCCCCCCTAATCTAGATTCCAAATTAAACACAAAAAGGAGGATTTGACCTCAAAAGGCATTAAATACTCAGTGACAGTTGGTGCTTCTGAAAATCAAATGTAATGCCTGATGTCTTTTTACATCTTGTTTTAAGGCCTTGTCACAGACCCTTAACTATTTGGACTTGAGCACCAGCACATATTGACCCACTTAGGTGGCTGAGAGGTTTTGGTTAATAACATGGGTAACTCCTTGTCATTGTGTTATTCGCTCAGTTGTAGATCTTGGAGTATCTTTAAAAGATGGGCACCATTAGTATCATTTTACAAATGGTAAAGTTTAGGCTATAGAAAATTAAGTGGTTTATCATAATCATAGTGTGGATGGCACTAGAATAAAGGCACCTTCTGCTTAGGTGTGAGGTTACATTACTGTTTTTACTGCTTTGAAACTCATTTTCAGTTAGAACACAAGAACAAATGTACCACGTCAGGCCAATTATCCATCCAGATCAGTCTCTTTTTGTTGCCAATTGCCAGTAACACAGGTACAGGGAGTAGTATAAGGACAGGACAAGAATGTTAGGATGTTTCCCATTGTACTCTCCCAGCCTCCAGCACTTTGTGGCTCATGTCCAGAGCTAAAGCTGGTGTTTGGTAGACCTTGATGAGTTTTTCTTCCAGGATCTTGTCCAACTGCATTTCAAAATCAAACTTCTAGCACCTACAACGGCACCTGTTCTGCTGTTTAAGAATGTGATGTATCAGAAGTATTCTCTTGTATTTGTTTTGAGCCTCCCACCTGCTGCTTTAATCTGATGCTCCCTTCCCTGTTTGCTGTCTCCATCCCACGCCTGATTTTACAGGCCTCTGTCATATCCTTTCCCTGCAGTCATCTTTTCCTAAACTGAAGAGTTACTCCATACCTTCGATCAACCTTATCAGCCTTTTCTGCATCTTTTCTAGTTGTATTGAGTCCTCTTTGAGGTTGGTCAATAGAAGCCCATGGTCATCTATTGCAGCGTATAGCTTTGTCTGCACCTCTGTATTATGAAGCTGCCTCTGAGCACAGCCTGTAAGTGACCAGTTAGACAGGATAAGGCCACCACTGATGCCACCCTGGGGCCTGACCAGTAGAGCTTGACCCAAAAGAAGGACATTTTTATTCTGCAGCCCATCCATTTACCTATGTAGACTGTCCACTCTTAGCCAGACCCATCTGGCATGCAACCAGAAGACATCTCTTGGCCACCCAAGTGGCTGCTTACCTGAAAAGAAGTGTGCTTGGCCTTTGTGGTGTAGTTTTCTCCTATACTGATTACAAGGAATGAGTACATTTGCAAGGTGGGACATGTATATAAGGAGAAAAGCATTTCTTGGCCCACTGGTAGGATTAGGAAGGTAGCTTTTTAAGAGCTGTAATAAGGATAGTCAAGAATAGTTCACTGTCTTAACAGATGGGAAAATGATAAACCTGACAAATATTATGATGTGATGTATCTGTCTGGAAGATTTAACTCAATAGCTGGAAATTTTTTTGCTAAGAAAGGGCAGAGATCAAACTATGATGACAAATTCAGCTGTGCACACAAGAGCCTATAGTAAAATAATTCTCTGAAAAGTGGAGTTGTGTATTTATTATTTCCTTGGCTTGTGCCTAACTATCTAATCAGTCTTTGTACATGTCAGCGGCACATCCATAATAAGAAAGTGCTGTGTAGATTGTGTGAACTGGAATTAGAGATGTGATAATCAGCCAAACCGTTCGAGACAATGTAAAGGCTGCATGGCATTTGCATTCCTCTAGCCGAGGAAAAAAACCTTATATGTGCAAATGAATTGCTGGGGTTTTTTTCCTTCCTGGTATGTTATAACCATAGGCAAACTGCTCTCAGAGCAGCGCTTCCCCGACAGCATGCCAGTTCACACTGGGCTGCCTCCATGCCTGGTTAGACCTGCTCCAGTATGGTGGTGACAGCTATGCTATATTCAGTTAGTATGTGAGGTGATGTGGCAAATAGAGGCATATAGATGTATATATGCCGTGGAAAAAATCACTGATGTACAGGTAGGCCCACACTTTTATGATGAAGAGAGCACAATTGGGATTAGAAAACCTATTTTCCCGTCTGTACAATTCTGATGATAATATTGATCAATCCCATCAAGATGTTGTGAAAGTAACTAATAACTACAGAGGGAGCCTGCCTTTGTGATCCTCATACTGCCTCAATGTCCTAAATTGTTATCGATTCCTTATGTAAGCAATCTGCCTGTCGCCCGGCTGTTCTTCTGGCCAGCCTCAGGGTTTTCTGTCTAAATCCTCCTTGACTCTTATCTTCCCATATTCTGATTAGCATCACAGTTATCAAGGTATGAGGAGAGACTGAAAGCAAGAGGCTGATGTTGGAGAGGGAAGGTGTGAAGTGCTGAGCAGATAAAAGCAAGGTTAGAAGTGATGAGTAGGACAAGTTCAGCAAAGTCCGATCCTAAATTTAATCGCAGCTCTGTATGGCTGCCATGCCTTTCCTGCCTGGAGGAGGAGAAAGGCATGGGTAAGCCACTGGTGTGTTGCATTCAGTCCCCGTGGTCAGCCCCTGCCCATACCCAGTGTCCCTTCTTGCTGTGGCAAGAAAATGAGGCAGAAATAGGTGAGACTTGAAATGTAGAGCTTGTTCACTTTAAAGGTTTTTGTGACACGAGCTGTCCTGACATACACCCCAAGGCAGACATAGCTTATCAAAACTATTCTTTAATGTATATAGTTTTAAGCTGTTCCTGGAAATTATTATCTATATTTGTAAAATGATATTGCTCTATACATTAAGAGCATTCTCCTCCCAAAAGCTATTAATCAGCTAAATTGAGCTGGCAGAAGTTCTGCCTGTTTTAATGTTTCAGATAACTAAAAGTTAGATTAAGTGCCAGCTCACCTGCAATGGAGCAGACTTCTGTCCCGTGTTGGGTTACACGACCCAATGCATAGACCCTCCTGCCGTGAAAAGCTGGATGTTTAAGTTCTCAGGACTACAACTTGAGAGAGGGAGATGGAAAAAAAGTCCTATATGCAGGTCTAAAGGCATATGGGACAGGTCTGTATCCCTTTTTCGGTTTCTAAAATTCAGGCTCATGATCCCAGACCAGACCTACTCACTGCTTAGACCGTACTAAATGCTCTGTTTAAGCGGCAGGTGTCAGAGCTCATCCCAGCTCAACTGGCATCTTGAAGAACAGGAATTACGAAGGGAGCTTCAACGGCTGCAATTCAGGAGACAGTTTGAAGAGCACATAGTTAAGACACTAGAACACACTGTTCGCTGATGCATTGGAAACAGGAACTCTCATGGAAATCTTGGATTTATTCCACTATCTAGCGTCAAAAGGAACGTTTTAGGACAAGAAGATGCAGGGGAAGCTGATTATGTTCTTTGCAATAATACTCTTCATCAGAGACACTGAGGAGATGCCTTCTTGTTAAACAGAAATATGAGATGACAAATGTAGTAATACACTGAAAAAGTACCAAGTCTCAGCTCTGTGTTGCTTACTTGGGCATTGTGAAGGATGTAAGAACAAAACAGCTGAATAGTATTCAAATGCAATATTTTGCAGGAAAGTGATATGATGATGCAGACTGATTCCCTCCTTGCCCTCAGTCTCCTAGACCTCTTGAACCTTGAGAAAAGACTTGACAAAAGAAATCTGACTGATGCGATTTTAAAACCCCTTATGAGAGGCTGTTCAGGAAAACGAGTTGTTACAAGAAGAGGAATTATTGTAGCAGATGAAAATCGAAGTTGTCTTCACTGCGCTGGTAGCTTGCGTTTCACCCCAGCTGACTCCTACTTGCACACAGCAGTTTCTAACTTAGATTAAGAGATGCTTTAAAGCTGAGCTGCTTTGCTCAGCGGGGAGTGGGTTGCTGCTGACATTCAAACCGTAGCAGGGAGGGTGCAGCTAAATCATGGGGGTGCTGCTGCTGAAGTCAGTAGGTCTTTTTTTTTTTTTTTGCTCTCATTCACAGGGAAGAAATCAATTCTAGTAAATCCTGGCTAACAGTGGCAGCGAAGACAGCCTCTACAAGAGAGGGCAAGGAGCACAAATAGTCCATTTTCAATAGGGTAAGATGGTAACAAAGGGATGTTACAGGGGACTGTAGCAGGACTGGTGTTAATAATAGGAGTGTTTGAAAAAGACTAATTGGATCTCCATGTAACATTTTTAGTGTTACTTACCCAAACCAAATTTTGCCTAAATATTTCAATTGGGAGGTTGTATTTTAGAGGTTCTAAAGAGTCTTTATGATCCGTTTTCTCTATCTGCTGTAATGTACCATGGTCTGGGATAGCAATAGCGTGTTCAGTCTTCATTCTACCTTTTTACAGAAGATGATGAGCCTGAGCCACAGAGAGATGAAAGAATTCAGCCAGGATGGATTCAATATCAAAACCAGAACTGAAATTTTATTTTGAAGAGATCACCCTAAGACCTGCTGTTTCAAATTGCACTTGCCTGCTCAGATGAAGGGGGCATATCTGCTGGCTGGCTCCCCTTGGACAGTGCAGTTTATATGGAACAAATGCTTCTATTTAAGTTAGCATTGCTGATCTTCCACTTTTTGTTTTGCATGTTTGCATCATATGATTCATTTGCCCTACTTGTTGCTTGAGAAGACTTTTGAGGGTAGGCCAGACAAACTATATCTCCTACTTGGGTTACAAAGCAAGTAATCCAGGGGCTGATTTGCTCTAGGATGTCTTCAGCTGTATCAGTGTCAGTTTTCTGTCTGCGTATCCAAAAACAATGTTTTGTGCTCAGTTATCTTTACCCACGTAACTATCTTCAGGTCTCCCATCAGTATGTGTTTCGTGTGGGCAGGTGCATTTGTAGAGGTCTTTGCTCATTTTTCCAATTGAAATAGTTTTGTGAAGAATAGAGGAACAAACACAGACTTCCTGCTGAACAGTAATTTAGTTACTAGTGGTAATATTTTGGTAATTAGAAGGTCATATTTTTTTAAAATTTACCAAATCTTTCATAACTATGTGCTTTTATAAATAACCTTTTTAGCTTTACCCGTTTCTGGAAAGGACATTATTTCAAATAATGACTAACTATAGCATTAAATGGAGAATATCTTAGTTGGTTCATTTACTTTGTTCAGATTATTTTTATCTCCCAACAACACTATATGGGTTCAGCTTTGTAAAACATCATAGGCTCTGACCCATTTGATCCTATTAACAATAGTGGGATTATGTTCATGTGGTTGGTCTCGTCCCAGATGCTCAGCACCTTAAATGAGCATGGGAACATATATGGAAGAGGAACATGTATATCCAGCTGTCCTATAGCTCCAGGAAATTCACTGGGGGTACCCAGAGTTCAATTTAGATGAAGCTTTTCATTTCTGTGCAGATCTTTTCTAGAAACGTTGAACACGTCAGGAATTTGTGCAAGCCCAAGGCTGTTTCTGTCTGTCTCTGTATGTTCATAAACCAGTGATCTGGCATGGCCATACCTGGTACGTGTGTGTGTATGCACACATCCTCATACATGCACTGCAGCTTGTGTACAGAAATAGTTACGTGTACGGGAACTTCTCATCGTTGATCAGCAGCTGAGAAAATGATGACTATTTCTGTCCATGCTGCTCTTTAGAAGATAGAGGCGAATGCAGCAGAGGAATAAGATAAACAGTGGAATTGAGTTGCGTGGTAATAGTTCACGTGTAAAACATTTTGCATGTGAAGGGTCAGCTCCTTGTCTCCATAAATGTAAACCCATTACAGAGTCACACCCAGTGGATTCACATTTGGGTCCCTTACTGTTAGGCCCTTTTTCTCAATTGTCTCGAGACCTTCACCCAGGATATTCAGAGTAGAGATTTTTTATAATTTTGGAAAGACTGAAACATCTGGATGTTCTAGATGCTCACCCAAATGCTTTGCCTTGTGTTGTGCTCTCAGCAGTATGGGTCTCTCCACAATCTGTTACTGAAAAGGGCTCATTTTTAGTGCTAACGCCTAATCCACAGTCCTTGCCCCAGTCTGAGGAGCTCAGTGGGAAGGACTGGAGAGCCAGATGTCTTCCCAGGCCAAGCAGCCTAATAACTGATGTCCCACATGCAGGCTCTGTAAGGGATCTGAAACCTCAGAGTTGTTTTGGGGACACTCCATCCCTTAAACAGCTTCTGGTGTCTCACACCACCTTCCTCCAGCTGCCCTGTGAGGACGCAGGGAAGAGGACCTGGCAGCCCCCCCTTTGGCCAGGCAGGATTTCAGCCAGCCTTCCTTGTCGTTAAAACCTCATCAATAGTAGCTATGATAATCGCATTTAATTTTTTCTCATCTGTTTCAGGAAGAGATTTTGAGCACTAGAGTGGAAGAACTATGCAATTCGGGTCTGCAAGAAAGACAAAGCCAAAAAATAGTGAGGCCTCCCTTGAAATAAGAGCACATCACTAACTCCAAGATGAGCTCACACCTCTTTCATCCTGACCAAGGCCATCCCTACTTGAACAGCCACTGCTGCTCTCTCATAGAAGCATGTGTCTAGGACAGAAAGCGTTAGCAGAAAGCCCATCTACGCCTTGTGATTTCATTGCAGTCGCCCATCTCTGACAGATGGGTGCAGTGATTTTTGTGTGTTTCACAATTAAAGGGACAACTTGGAGTCTAGATACTTGGGACAGAAAAGCTGTTTCTGGTTCCGTAATGGTTTCAAATCTTCCAGATAATTTTTTTTTTTTTTTGGGGGGGGGGGGGGGGGGGGGGAAGGGTCCACTTTAAACCTCTTTCTTTTTCTTCCTGAGTCCACACAAGCAAAGCGGAAAAACAGCAGGATTATAGTTGGGAAATGGGAAGAAAGTCCAGAATAAGCAAACTGAGAAAGCCTGTTTCTCTGTACTAGCTTTTGGTTGTGTCAGAAGGGAGAGGGGTGAGTAAGAGCAAGCAGAGAAATTCAGGCAGAATGGGATTTTTGTGGGTAGTGTCCCTTTAAATGTGAGATTATATTTTGGTTTTGGGAAAACTAAACAGACACATGGAAAAATGCGTAATTTCACAATGACAGCAGATATGCTGAGCACACAGAGAGGAAACCAGCACATTTTTAATGCACTTCGGTGGCCCACTTGGAGGAAATCTGACGGACTGTGTGAGCGTGTCTGTCTCTGACACGGTGTGGTTACATACAGCCACGCTGCAGGTGTACAGAGTAGGCTTTAATTTAGTTAAATCAGGTAAGCCTGTGGCAAGGAGCTTTCAGCCAGCCACCTGCATAAATACCCCAAGGTGCTGGCAGGCTTGGTGGCTGCATGGTTGCAGTTTCACATTGCTTGGTTGTGGTACAGACATGCTCTTTATTGCAGTCAGCATGTTGTTTGCCCAGTTCTTTTTCTATTAGGAGGTTTAAAAGGATGCTCAAGAAAGTATACTGCTGAATTTCAGATGACTAGGATTGCCGTATCAGATCGGGGTGTTGATGCATATGCTGCTTAGAACGAGAGAGAGGGGAAATGAAGATTTGAGATTTTGTTCCTTGATCAGAGCTTGCTGAGTCATCTTGCTTAAATCACATAAAAATATTCCCATTCAGGTGCTTGCAGTTCACTTCCTAAAGCCCCGCGGAGATGCCAGAACAATTTTCAGTGGTACAGGGTGTCCTCAGCAACCTGTGAATCCAGTGGGTGCTCAGTGCCTTAGCTAAGGCACTGGAGCAGTTATTTAAGATAATACTATGGATTTGGGTGTCAGGTCCAAGTTTACGGTTCTTGCCTTAACCTCTCTGTTTACCCAGCTGGCAAAACCTGTGGCAGTAAGAGCTCCCTACTGCGAGGCTGCGTTTAGTAAGAGCACTAAATCTGGAGGGAGAGCCTCATTTTGCAAGAATCTCACTATATTCACCATTACCACCAATTTTCCCTGATTTAATTTACCTAAACTGTCACCATCTGATGCACATAAATATAGGATGATGATTTGAAGATTCATTGATCGGAGATGAATATGAAATGTTGGTCGATGCATTGTAAGGCTTTCAGAAAAGCAGCTGGTATTTGCTCTCCCGTGTAAATCTCTGCTGCATCCCCAGTGAGTTTCGGATCATCCTGCAGTTCTGGGAGTGAGTCTGGAAACGCAGTGTCCTCTGCCATAGGTATTTCCTTAGGGGGAGGCAGCTGTGCTGGAGCTCATGGACTTTATTTTGCCAATGCAGTCTCTGAGGGAGAGGCAGGATGCACAGCCTAGAGTCAAAAGCATGCTGACGCTTCCAGAAAGGAGGTGTTGGTAGCGCAAGTAGTAATGCAATGTGTCACCAAACAAAAAAAACCCAAGAACAGGTTTTCTCCCCCAGAAAACAGGTTTCTGAGACTTTTCTGAAAAGGAGGAGGAAATGTCAGACTCCCAGAAGTGGAAAGAAAGGAGCAGAAACTTTGACAGTTGGGTTGTTTTTTTTTTTTTTTCCCTTTCTATTTCCTTGTATTTCATCCTAATGGTGTAATGGGCTGTGGAAGGTACGTGGGTGAGTTCTCGCCATCTAATCCACCTATAGAAATCTTAACTGGTCCTGTCAGTGCTCATTAGCTGACACACAGCTTCCTTCATTTCAGCCTTTCATCTCCTGATAGAAGAGGTTTTCAGGTGGGGCCTCTGGGTTGATTTCCTGTCCTGCCTTCTTCAGCACGCACCGAGCGTGACTCTTCCAAAAGCAGTGGAACGGTCTGCGTCCGGAGACAATGTGGATCAAGCTCATATAATGCTTGAGCACTGGTGGGAACCTGAAATACATGAGCTGTGGATCACAAACTTGTCGGCTTTCAAGCTCCTATGGTTTTATTTTGTATATAAAATATATGCGATTAGGCTTTCCTGTTGTCATATGATTTAAACCCAAATAATATGCCAGATTAGGCACGGTATCTTAGAAGCGTTCAAGAAATAGTGCTTTAACTGGTAATGCACACTAGTCTAAAGCAATGTGGCTGTACACAAGTTACTGGTGATAGACCAGGTATACACCATCTAATGATATGACCAATTGTGCTTTTCAGTGAGTTATTCTGTATCCATGTGTTATTAATGCTGTAAGTAAATTCAGATTTTCATTGTATTAAAAATCACAGCAGAATTTCTGGGCTTGGCTTTTCAAGCGGTGTAAATGCTTCCTCGTGTGAATAACTCACTGAGGCACTATTCATAGCAATAACTGCTTCTATCAGCTCTAAGGTTTCTATTTTATTTTGCATAAACCTTGCCATACAGACAGTACACGGAGTAAAGCATCTGTCCTACCAACATTACAGAATTCAACTTTTTATAGAGGATAATATTGAAATACGAGTGTGGGGGTGGATGAGTCAGAGGTGGCAGAGGGACTTCAGGGCACAAATGTATGGCTGTTTCTTACTCCAGAATCACATTTGCCTGGGATTGCTGTTACACTTTTTTTCCCCCAGAAGATGTAACAGGAGCTGAATTTACTTCCCCGCTTGCAAAGCATCGAACTGTACTTTTCCTCCTACATTTCCACTGTTTAAAACCAGCAGAGTTACTTTAACCTTTTTTTTCAGCCCTTGTTAAAAACAGAGGGTTTGTCAGTCTGGCAGGCTGGGTTTCAGCATTTTATATGACTAAATGTTAAATTCATGGTACTGTTTACAGTATTTGAGCCTGGCAGTTATCTGTAGATGTCTGACAAACACTAGCTTGTCTTCAACTGCTCTCACAAGCAGCTTTGCTTGATTTCCATGAGGGTTTTTTTGGCAGCCACTTAGATCTAAGAATACATTATCAGTCTCTGTCCAGATCCTCGTAACTTGTAAACCAGGCTTGTACCCAGGCTATCTGGAGGCAGCAAAGGAGAGAATCTCCTCTGCAGGCTGTGGAGCAGCAGCAGAGATGATCCAGGGCCGTGGCGAGCGTTTCAGTGGCTGTGATTGATTGCCTTTGCCCCTTCGTAAGGGCATCTGTGGCTGCTCAGGTCGCCTAGCCCACCAGCATGGACCCAATGCATCCATAAAGTTGATGGAAGGAAAAAAAGATTTGCTGAGGCAAAGCTGCTCCTCTGTCCCAGGAGCACAAGCACCCAAGGCTCTTGCTGGGGAAGGGGAAGGTTTGAACTCATTCCTCTGGCCCTCAGCCATGCTTTGGCTGGTTTAGCCCGTCTCTGCCCCTGTCCTCGCTGCTGCGGAGGGCAGCGATGTCCCTTGCAGAGCCTCTCTGTGGCCTGCCCTCCCCAAACTGTGTTTGCCCGGTTTTATGGAGACCTTTTGCCTCCGTTTCTGGCGGGTTTGGCTGTGGCAAGAAAGTATGTGCTAAGTTCTCAGCGTAGAGCAAGAAATGTAAAAATCAGAGGTTTAACCTCTGCATGCTTTACCCAGGCTTGCTCTAAGCTCAGGTGTCTCTTCGCTATTGAATGACACAATATTTATCCCACTACAGCAAGGCTGCCAAGCCACATGGCTTGGCAATCGGACATGCATGCGGATTGTTTTTTGACATATTTAGAGGGCACACCTACCTGGCATCATATTTGCCCACACTTGAAATAATCTTGATTTAAACAAGAGGGATTACAACATTCGGTTTTCAGTCTCAGGCTGCAGGAGTGATTTCAATTAATTAAATGGCACCGGGACAAGCTTGGGAGCTTTGGGAGCTGTGTGAGCATGTAAAATCGAATATAAAGGAATCATGGAAAGGCATCTCAATGCAGCTGTGAAATGAGTGAGGCGCCTTC
This sequence comes from Gymnogyps californianus, assembly GCF_018139145.2. NCBI lineage: Eukaryota > Metazoa > Chordata > Aves > Accipitriformes > Cathartidae > Gymnogyps > Gymnogyps californianus. The sequence continues at coordinate 160,779,972 of NC_059472.1, forward strand.
ACAGCCCCATTCTGTTACGCATTTGGTGGCCAGGACGTAGAGCAGTGCCAATATATGTAGTGGCAATCAATTAGATAAATATTGTATGAATTTAAAAGTATTTCCACTGTTTATAGGCTTCCTCTTGCTGACTTCTTATGGAGCTGAATTCCATAGTCCTTCCACTAACACACATAAATACTCTTTGTACTGGATGGTGGGACTGTAGTTGTGTCTTCTCATTCTCCACATTATTGGTGTATAAATGCTTCTATTTCCACTGGTGATGGGGTTTTTTTGATATCGTAGGCATGAAATCTGCCTTTCTACTTCAGTTTCTTTAATACACCTTATGGGACATCAACGAGAATGGCTTTGTTTTCCTCTTTTTCTTGGACGTGGCTTTACACTGAAGTCCCCAAAATTAACTCTTCTAAGACGCAGTATAGTTTTACTCATAGGAAATCTGAAAGGTGTCCAGCCTGGGTTTTTACATGTAATGGTTGCAAATCTGGGCTCTAAAAACCCAAGTTATGATTTTTTTTTTTCCCTAATTTGTTTATGTACATGTGTACACATGTACAAATACACACAGGTACAGGCAGCTGAAAGTTGGCCTAAAAGTCTGGTAATTAATCAAATGTCACAGCCAAATGAAAATACTATCCCTGGCCATAACCTAGGTAACAACACACATTGCTATAGAAACCTAATGCATGCATGAAAAAGACCAACTATACTTAAGGAGGGGGAAAAAACCCAACCCCGAATACAGTAGTTTAAGTTCTTTTGAATTTTAAAATATTGGGGAGTAAAAGTGGCAAAGACTGCGCAAGTCAGATATGAACAACTTTAGAAGTTACTCTGAGGCAGGAACTGCATGAGCAGACGCACAGAATAAGTTGCTAACTTATTTGGAGTCTAGGTGAGGTACACTGGAAGTCCCTCTATTGATTTTTATTGGGAATTAGATCAAGGCCTTTGCTTGTGAGAGAAATGCGAGAAGGAATCAATGACAAACCATTTCCCTTCTCCTGAAGTACAGCTTCACTTATGAACAACAATGATTAAACATATTAGCCTATTGCCACTTGCTCCATCAATTTTGAAGACATAGAGCACATATTTCAGTGTTGCTAAGATGATGTAATAGTCTATTTTACATTTCCCCATATTTTTAGTGTAAAATTCAAGAGGCTTCATATACATTCATAGCATCACATAGCAAGTCATAAGTCACCGCTGTGTGTTAGGTAAGAAATGTCCCTAACATTCACAGAAAGGGAACGGGAATCGGAGGAATCAGCTTATTTGCTTGAGGAGCTGGTATCCTCTTTAATTTCCCTCCTTTTTATCACCTATACCATTATTTCAATTAAACATTTTACAGGTATTTCTCATCAGTGATTTTTGTGATCATAACTAGTAAATACTGGGTTTATGATCATATTATGCACAATGTAAGTCTGATTCTTGCTTTGTAAATAGGTACAAATCAGGAGTAAGTTGAGATATTTCTTTTTCATATGCATGTATAAATGAGAAAAGAAATAAAAAGTAATTTATGAATCAGAATTGCCAAGCCTAAATTTATTGCAGCTTATTGAATACCTAGTCTCTACTGTTCCTGGCTTCTGGAATCATGTCACTTTATAAAAGCTTTCATTTTCTTTCTTTAAAAAAAAGGAAAAGGAAAAGCTTTTTTTTTTTCTTCCTCAGAATTTTATAGCCACTTCTGGGTGCAGGGAAATATTGGGAAGACTTAATGTCTCAAAAAAGAAAATGCAGATAGGAACCCTGACATTTATAGGTTTAAATATCGTGGCACTTCAAGGGTTTAGCTGGTGATTTTTTTGTGGCATTTGAAACCAGTATTACTGATGAATACAATACGTACATACAAATGTTGTGTTCGTTACAGTAGGACCATATGCATTAAAATAGCTGTACAGTTACAATGTAATTTTGTGTGTTTAATCCTGGGACATATCAATGGAAAATCAAGCATCTAAACCAGAAGTTAGCTTCATTATCAGAGCTGCGTTACAGTGACTTCACATGCATAGCTTTAGGCATGGTACTTTGCAAATATTGGCTCTTGTTCTTGGTTGTGCAACATTCAAGCAAGGTAGCTGAACTGCGTGTGATGCCAATAAATGAACGACTTAAAATTGGATTGGCTTGTAAAACATGTACGTCTAATCCAGTGTTTTGGTAGCTCTGCTGTGGCCATATCAAGGCCGCTTATAATAACACAGCTATTGAAATGCTGGGCTATATTTACATTCTAGAGGGGGGAACGGTTTGTTGGTGTTGCTATACCGTACTCAGAGTGCGAGATGCAGTGTTTGTGCCAGCAGATCTGAACATACCCTGGGCAAAACAAGGTATCTGGGAGCAAGGTCAGCTTGGCCACTCTATGGTGGTGTGGCCAGCAGAAGCTACAGTACTCTGAAACGATGGTCTTCCCTTCTGCATGTAGTAGATACACACAGCCTAAGAATCCAAGCCCAAATTAGTTGCATTGGCTTATTAATGTGTAAGTGACGCCTTGTGAATCCCAGAGGGAATTTTTTTGGAGAGGTGTTGAACAAGGGCAGCAGCTCAGTTTGGAAATCACAGAAAAACTCACCCTCAACTTGAGCAGAATGGCTGGGGAGATTTTTAGGCCTCCTCACAGAAGTGGAGGTGGACTCCAGCATCCTCAGCCAGAAAGGGTAAGGTCTACATTAGAGGCAAAGCATAAAGATCCCCTGGGGGTAGGACTGGAGCAGGGGGAAATGAAAATAGTGTACGTGCTTTATTTTTGAAATGTGTATGTTTTACAGATGTTAATGTAAGAAAGAAGGTTTCATGACATTTCAATAAAATTCAGACCATCTGTTTCTGTCTGCAGTGCAGACCTGTGCACTGACTGCAGCTTTGCACTCGTGTGGGAGAGCTGGGAAGCCTGGGTGCCACTTGGAGTAAAGAGGGATCAAATGAGAATCTGTTTCATTATCCAAGTGGGATGAAATATATAGAAGATGGAAAGCAGATCAGATCTGAAAGCTCCCTAAAGCGAGAAAGCTTGTCTTTAGGAAAAAAAAAACAAAACAAACAAAGCCACGATTAGCCACATTACAGACTAGAGACATCCCATGTGTTACCATCATGATAAGCATGTGCTTTTCCCATGAATTTCTGTGCTATGTTCCGTTTTACGCGTTATCTGCAAGTTGGCCTCTCGTGAAGCCAAATATTTGAGCAGGAGTCATCTCCATGGTGTTAGAGGAGTCCGATTAGCAACCGAAGTGCAAACGGGGGCAGCTGAGTCAACGGCAGAGGTTGACCCCAGCAGCCTGCCAGGAAGGGGCAGCTTCGCATTCCAGCTCGGCGTGGTGGGAACTCGGCCAGCCCTGGCTGCCCAGGAAAAGTCATGAATTAATGCACGTCTCTGCTGCGGAACGGGGATGTGCTGATGGCATTGCTGGGGCGTCTCGGAAAAGGAAGGTAATGGACTAGTTTGTGCTTCTGCCCCCTATTTGAAGAGCAACTTTTAACCATTGGGAGCATATAAATCACGGTTTAATAAACCGAGATGCGTAGGTTGTTATTTTGGTCTACATCTTATTGCAGATAATGCTCTACACATTTGATGTAAATGATACAATGGGTCTGCCTCCAAAAGCGAGTGTATAGCTCAAGGGATAAATTGCATCTGTGTTCTCAGGGGAATGAGAGATGCTGCTCTGATTAAGTCTAATGGAAGCTAATTTCTGCAGAGCCCCATATACTCTACTGCTGATGTCTTGCTTTTGTTGGGTTTTGTTTTACATTATTAATTAACTATACTGCTGCTTCCAAGCACTTGAGACCCCTTTGAAGTTGCAGTTTGATCAATTGATATGCAGTGTGCTACAGGTATAAACAACCTTATTGCATTAAACTGACACTTTAAGTAGTTCTGTGGCTGGAGAACTTACCTAGGAAGAACTTCTCCGTGCTGAATCATGACTCCGTGTTGCTTTAGCAAAGCCTCCACCAGCAAATGTTGGCTTTGGTCTTTAAAAATGCCTGTTGTTCTAAGCAAATGTATTATCACTTTTAAGACATAAAACATGCATTGCCACATGTTTTAAGGCGGTTGTATTGGCAAATAACTTTCTCTCCACAGAACACGAAAACTGCAGCCTGGAAGGGATCTATATAGTGGTTAATAATCTGCTGTGGAAGAGCTCTGTTGTGAGGTTTTTGGCTATTTTTTTTCTGCAAAGTGCTCAGTCGTTTGGGATGGTATAGCTGATCCATGGTAATATTGCAGAGCTGAATGAACTTATTCGTATTTGATGCCGATTCTCCTGGGATTTGCAGAAATCTGGCTCTGTGCTTTGAGCCGTCTGACCTTTCCATGCTTTGGCAAGCGCCAGCTCACGCATAGGTGATGCTACCAGTCGCAGGGAGGGCGATGGTGAGAGCACGTTGTGCTCCTGCTTCCTCTTCCCCAGCAAATTATGGGAGCGGGAGCACCATGAGTGCCAGGACGATCCCGGCAGAGGAGAGGAAGGAGGAGGTTTGTTAGTAGAGTCCTGTAATCCCCACGGGGATACAGGAGGACATAGCAAAGTCAGCATTTTCAGCACAAATCAGCCCTGTAATCTTCACGAGGGAATGAAATCCCCCCAAGGACAACACCTGGCTCCCAGCAAGGTTCCCGTCTCTGCTACTGATGTCGTCAAAGACACTTGTTTTCTGCCAGTGCAATTCCATGATTATTTCCAAACTTAGTCCTGAATTTGGGTCCTGTTCATCGGGTGCTGGAGGAAGGATTGACAGACGAGGAGGAGAGGTGGGGGAAGAGAAGAACTGGGCAGAACGCTGCTCCGGAGAGAGAGGGAACAGTAAAGAAAAGCCTGCAAGCAGCAGGAAAGGGGACCCTTGCCTTCCTCAGTATCATTGCTCAGTAAAGAGGAAGGAAAGCCCTCTGGGGAGCCAGAGAAAGCCCTTGGCTAAAGATTTTAGATCTGCCTGAAAGGTCTCTGGGAGAGCCCAGAGCTAAGTAAAGGAGGGATGAAGTGGCCGTGAATGGCTGTGAATATTGAGGCATTTTCTGCACCCTTCGCTTCATATATATTGCTGGCAGATAGACTCGTTGTGTTCAGCACACGTTTCTCCTGTCTTGGTTTAATTTAATTGAGGTAAATCCCCTGTGTCAGCCAAACCAAATGGCTCCAAGCATGAGAGAGGAAAGCCGACAGCTCTTTAGGGAAGGGGAGGAGGAGAGGAAGGAGATCGAGGGAAAGGACTGAGCCAGTTTTCCATGATCACATTGTGGCACGTGACTGGGAATCACAGGGTCCCCAGTTGCGTGTCCTTCCATCTACAGCAGCCGTCCACATGTCTGTCACACTCTGACACTGGATCTGCAGCAACTGTTGCTTCAGCTGGCTGCTGGCATGTATTTATCATCAGCGGTGTTGAAAAGAGAGCCAGAGCAAAATGTCATTGAAACTCCAGCTCTAGACATCAACAAGAGAAAAATGGAAAAGGATTTATCAATGTGAATGAAAACAACATGATATATATTTTTTTAAGCACAGGTTTGGGATATCTTCTTTTGGATTTTGATTGATTTCAGGTTACAGATCAAAGGAATGAAACAAAATTTAGTTAGTAATGTGTTCTGTTGTTCCTGCATGGATTTATTTCTACCCGTTTCTTGCATGCTGCTGTAGTACGTAGGTGTGCAGTGGCCGGGAGCACTTTCACCACTGGTAGGACACGGGGCATGGGGAAGCAAGGTCATCGATTAGCGCTGTCGTGTCTCAGCAATGACAATGTTACATAATTATGTCCGTCAGGGATCCTTTTTCTAATTGCATACTGCTGAGGGACTAGCACAGATTGTGCCTTGCTTACCTTGGCCATTTTAGTGGCTAAGCCCGCTCTGGCTTGATATCATTTTTGTTTCTATAGCACTCACCTCCTCCTGCGGCCAGCTGTGCCCGAGCCCCCTGTCCAGGTCTGATTATTTTCCTTCACACTAAATAGACTTGATTCGCTGTCAGAGCCCTTTAACTTCATTGTGGCTTTGTTTGCCGAGATGAAGCGATGCACTCAGAGCACAGAATAACACAAATAATTGTAGTTTTGGTGAAACTGCCCGCCCCCCCCCCCCCCCCCCCCCCCCCCCCCCCCCCCGCCTTCTAGCTCCTGAGCTCTCCACCTCCCTGCCCTGCCAGGTTGGTACCAGTGGTACCAGCACACCCAGCTCCCGTCTCGTCTTGGTTTAAACCTACTACAACTCTTGCTGCTACTACAGTTGAATGGAAGTCAGTGCCTTGTCCAAAAACTGTATTTGCTGGACTTAACCCTGTAAAGTTTCAAGTCTGTGCTAGGAAGTTGCTTTCACCCAAACTCCAGGACTTTGTGGGGTGGCAGAACCTGGCACAATCTGTGCTTGGAATAGGGCTGAGCGCTCCTTTTGCATCATCGGGACGGACAGAGCTAAAGCAAACGCTGTCACAGATCCCACACTTGACTCCACATAGTGTGAATACCTTGGACATAAGCTCTGCAAGGCTAGTGGCCAGCCACGTGATGGTCCGGAGGTCTCAGCTGGCCTGGGCTGGTGTTCAGCTTGTACCAACCGTGGTCCAACACCGATATAGCTGAATTGTTCCAAGCTGGATCCCATTCAAGTTCAACAGAACTTCAGCATGATGCTTCATGTTCATTCCTGCATCAAGAAAAACTGTTAGCTAAATAGCAGCTACCTTCCACAAAACAGTGATTGAATTGCTTTTACAGTGGTGAAACTTTGGCAGAGTATATCTGTTTAATCAATGCAATAGTTTAAAAAAAAAAAAAAAAGAGGGGGAAAAAAAAGGCTGCTTGGGGCCACAGCTTTACAGTGTGATGGAACAAGTGGTGCAAATGAACTGCTGAAGCCCTCTGATGTGACAAGAGCCTGTAAGGATAAATCTTAGGGAAACGTTTGGAGAGCCATGAGCATTATTCAGTACTATCCCATCCTCTCTTGAAAGGAGAACATTGCAGAACGTCCTGATGTTCTTTGCAGTCAATCTGTAAGCTCTTGGTTCGTAGGAGTTAAGGAACATATGTTCATGCTGTCTCTGCAGTGTCATCTTCTATTTTTCTGGAGGTGTCAGGAACATAATCAGCTGTCAGAAAAAACAGAGGCTCGGGAAAGCAAAGGATGTGGTTTTCTTGGCAAGTACAGTCTCCTCATCTTATGTCCTCTGAATCTGGACTGGAAGGACTGGACACCAGTCCCCTTTCTCGACTGGTATTTTGCAAGACCTTGCTCAGCTAATGAGCTATCAGCCACGAACCCTTATCTAGATGGCTCTTTAAAGCCAGCTGGTCTTTTACCATCTGACTGATTCATTTGTGTTGAGCAGCAGCAGATGACTCCCAGCATCAAATACATTTTTGCCAACGTTCAGTAAACTGGGGTAATATATAGTGGTTTACTACTTGCTGAAGTGCCTGAAAACTTGTCACGGTCTGTTTGTGGAGGCAGATTCAATCTAAAAGGCTTTCTGAGTGGGAGTCCTGGGTATCTAGGGGATATGCAGGGACTGGGGTAGTGATGCTTTTCTCCAGAGCTGCCCATGCTTCCAGGAACAGGTTGCAGCACTGCCTTGCTTTAACAACTGAAAAAAAGCAGCTTTCCAGTGCAATAGTTACTTGTTACAAGGAGAAAACAGCTCATAATTTATTTTCAGAAATGAGGTCAAAACAGTGCAGCTGGGGAGGGAAGTGACTGGTGCAGTGGGTTGGTAATGAGATACAAAGCCCTTCCCTGCTAGGTTAAATCCAGCTTCAGTCAGCAGTGACTGAAATCTTTTATCATTTGACAGTTGTTCACCGCGGCCTTTGCGGTGTTGGCTTTGCTCCGTGACATCTGAGTCAGTACTTGCATAACCAGCACCCTGCGCGGCTGCCTGTGCATCACACGGACCTGCACAGGGGGCCGGGGGCAGGTCAGCAGCGAAGCACCCGCTCCTCTTGCCAGGATCACACTTGTCCTGTGAAGAGGGCTCCTGCTCTTCAGAAGGTTTTAAGTTGAATGTACGTTCTTCCTGGTTTGAAGCCCTGAACGCTGTCTGTTACCAGCTGTGTCGGCGGACAGGGCGGTGGGGTGGAGATTGTCGTAATCATCTGCTCCAAGCTGAAGAGCAGCATTAGAGCGGTTCAGCCAGGGCTGTTGCAGCAGCCTCACCAATTCCTCGATCTGGTCCTGACTGGTGGAGCCATCCCTTCCCCAGGAGGTCTGGTCCTGCCCTCAGGTTCCCTCCTCGCAGCCTCCTCTGAAGCCCCTCTCCACATCTGCCCCTGTGTGCACAGATTCTTGAGGGGTTAAAGCCTTAAATAAAAGGGCATAGGTGTTTTCTGTACACTTCCTTTCCCTGACCATTGTAGAATTACAGAAAACAATAGGGCAGATGGTCAGATCACTGCCCACAGGTTGTTCTCTAATGCAGATCTTCTAGTAATGGATGTAGCTTTCTTACTGATCCATCTAGGGAAGGAGATACTGAGATCAGATATTTAAGACCTCTCCACGTTTTTCTTCTCTAGCATGTTAGCCAGTCGGAGTTGTTTCTGCTTTTTCCCCTTGTAGACTATTAACGTTCATATCATAGACTTTGTCTGCATCTCGTATGTCTGAGCTTTCAGATATTACCTTGTCCTAGTCGGAGAGGTCGCAAACTTGAAGGGCCTCTTCAAGTGTGTCTGCTTGGAGATGCACTGAGCTGTTCCTTGATGCAGTGGAAGCACCAAGCACTCTGTTCGCCTTATGTGATTTTTATGGCTGCTGGATTTGCCTAGCTTCTGCAGTTTAAAGTGTGCTAGTCCTCTGGGTTTGTCACTTAGCTGTCCTGTACATGAACAGACATGGCTCAGCCTTCCTGAGTCTGAGGACTGAAGCGATGGCTGTGAAATCCCTACTACCCTGCTTTAAAGTATTAATTTGAGTATGAAATACAGATAGTTGAGAGTGTCAGTGTGAACTGCCTGTCCACAGCTGATGGACCGAAGTCTCTGGGGACTTAGGGAGACACCTGCAAAAGGATGAGAACTGGTGTCATGGGAGGGAAAGGCAGAACGAAAGGGCAAAGGTAGATCTCCTTAAATAGATCAGAATTCCCCACTGAGTGAGGGAAATCTCTGGCATGAAGGTGTCCCCGGCTCCAAAGAGTCTGCTTTTTAGGTACTCGCTCTCAACATGCTGAGTCCTTTTGGCTCCTACTGTTTTCATACGCTTTATAGCAGGATGACAGCTCTGAGGAGTAAAACAAGCCAGGAATGTGACTGCTGTCATGTGCTGGAGGCATGCTGTAATAATGACCTGGGATGGGCTGTGGGTTGAAGCTGGGGTTGGATGACAAGGGAGGGGAAGGATTTCCTGGAGAGGAAAATTGCCTGGCCAGCCCTTTGGAAAAATGTAAGCATGCTCTGCTGAAGGGCACTTGTGCTTCTTCCTGCCAGAAGCTTGCAGCACCACAGAGCTGGGTGTTGAGAGGAGGTATCAGCTGCAACCTGTTGTGCAGCCAAGCAAGGAAGCCACCCTGTGGCATGCTTTTGGGGGGTGGTCTTGCAGGTGCTCTGGTGAGTAGGCAAGTGGATGAGGAAGGTTTAAATCAGCCTGCAAACAGAAGGTGAAATAACAAGAAAAAAGGAAATATGTAAGGAATTCCTCTTAACTTATTCTAATAGCATCAGTCTCTAGTGGACCTGAAGTGGAGTGTTAGATGTAACATTTTAGCAGGAAGCGTAGAGAGGAGAGGAGAGGAGAGGAGATGCTTGGTCTGCTGAAGGAGGCAGATCAGGAGTCAAGAAAGCACATGCGGCTGGGAAGGCACAGGCCAACCTTGCGTCATGTAGTTGGCGCAGAAATATCAGCAGTGTGTATGGTCAATATAAGCACTTGGCAATAGAGATATAAAATCAGACCAGGTGTTGCTTGATCCAACGCAATGGACATCACTGAAGTTTAGTCCCCTCCCATGAGTTTGGATTTTACTCACGGGCAGGTAAGAAGAATAAGATGATGGAGTTTAAGGGGACCTCCAAAATGACAGGATCATTGAATATCCCAAGGTGAGTGTTTGTTCATTCCATGTGACTGATATTTATCCAGGTATGTGTTTAAAGTTCCCTTTAGGCTTATGTTAACAAAGTAGGGATTCATTTCTGGCTGAACTCTTTCTTTAAGTAGGATGGGCCCCAGTGTTCATGGCTCTCTTGAGCATGTAGCGTGCTTGCTAAGCGTGTTTGACTTCCACAGTTGTGGCAACACCAACATCTAAAACTTTGTAGACATACCTTTTAGTATACCTTGGGTAGCCTCTTGGGGTACCTCCTGGCTCCATCCTGAAGTTTTAATGTACAGATGTGATATTGCTGCTCTTCAGCCTCATTTCATTGCTGGGTATCATGACAGTACTTACTTTATTGGTAAGAGTGTGGAGAATCACGGCAAGAAGACAGGGCTTCATTTGATTTTAAGCTTACCCAGCTTCTGTGCTGGGAGAAGTAAATAAGACAGTAACTGATTCCTCATATATGGGAAGCATGGTCTTGCCAGTGGTAGATAAGTACATCCCAGTTCAGGGCATATTTTAAGTCTTTTGATATAGTTGTGGTTTTGGTACATGGCTGTGCAGCTGCCTTCTTCCCTTTTTTCTCTCTTGTGCCCTCAACCAGATCCTAGATGGACAACTCTATTCATAGCAATTGTTAGAAGAACTTGGGCTGTAGTTTTCTGTACCCTTCGAGTGGTATAAACCAGCAATGCCACTGTACAAAGTGATTTCTACTTTCTTCCTGGCCCCTTTCCCGCTGCCCTCATATTTGTGCCAAGATGAGTGTTTGTACTGCATAGGGAAACCAGTCCGGATTAGAACTAACCAGAAAGACAGAGATCTGAAGTTAGTTGTAATCTACATCACTTCAAGATCTAATTGTGAAAGGCAGAAGAAAGCCGATGTTGTTTGGATTGTTTCATGGGAAGGAGAGGGTTAGTCTCTGAGCAGGCTAGAGTCTAGAGAAAGCAGCCATTTACTGCACTAATGTTCAACTAAAAGCATGATCCAGTACCAATGAAGGCAATGGAAATTATACTACGAAGTGGCATAAGGAGCAGGAGCAGGCCCATAGCAATTTCTTTTCAATCAAACAAGAGCCATGAAGTCATTAGTTATTTCTTCAGAAAGCTTTGGTAGGTGTGCTAGAGAGCACTGTGCCGTCTCTGCTGTGGCATATGTGCACAAAAAGATTAATTCCCAGGTTAGCAAGATAGGAATTATGATGAGAGAGAAGTCTGAGTCAGACACAGTGGGGAGAGGCAAATGCCACAGGCTGAAGCAGTGCTTGGACTCCTGCTGAATTTTGAAAAGAGCTAGAATGAGGGAGATTTTTTGTTCTTTTATTAAGAGAAGAACAGAGGGTTTGAAAAACATGAATTTCAGAAGCAAAGAAATTGCAAATTACGGCTTCATTCTCTAGCTACAGCTTTCCTGAGGATTTGGAGTACTTTGCAAATATTTAATTACTCTCACCTCAGTGCCCTTGTAAGCATTGCAGAAAATAAACAAAAGTAAACTGTGCTGCGACACTGGCAATCCAGCTGTAACTCCGAAGCCTTTACTAGCACCTCTAGAGCTATTTTCTTTTGTAAGAGTGGGAAACTGAGGAAACTGGTAAATTAAATAGAAAGCAGGTCCCAGGACCTGAGTCCTAAAGACTCTGCTCCAACAGCCTTATAACTGCTATTCCGAACCTCAGAAAGCGGCGCAGTCTAAACACTTGCCTTCTTGCTGTGCGGTCGTGGCTGTGTGCAGCATTACAGTATGCATTCCCCTGGCGCCAGCCCTGGAGCTGTCATGCGTACACTGTAAATGGATATCCTAGTGCTCTTTATGTGCATTAATATTCTGTCTCTCCGTTACACAGAGAGTAGATGTACTATGCAGATGAAATCACCCACAGTGATTTCAGTGGGGTTCTGCAGGCTCAGATTTAGACTGTTCTTTTCATTAACTTGGACTGCTAATGACATATTTGTAAAATGGGGTTTTTTTTCAGTTTCCACGGGGTGTTCCTTTCCTTTAGCATGTTACAGAAATAAGGTACATGGTTAAGGCACTGATTTAGAGCAAGCAAGCTAAGAAAACCTTTGCCTCAATTCCCTCATTTTTTAAATTTACGTTGGATGAGCATATCATAAATCATAGGAGAAGCAACAACTTACCCTGTTCTGCAACCCCCCCAAGCAGCTGCTTTTGAAAAGCTGACATTTAGTGCAGTGATTAAGTATGAAATCCGTAAGTGTGAAATTAAGCATCAGAACAAGCAAGTAATTACTTCCAAACTTGTCTTTATATGTTGTGCATACAACATTCCCCCTCCCACCTTTCCTCCCTTAATTTTCCTCCTCTTTTCCTTTGCCTGTCAAAATGTGAACCCTCCAGGTCGGGGCCTGTGTTATCTTTTATGTTTGTGAAGCACGTTGCACACAGTGGGTGCTACCAGAAGCAAAACACGAACGATGATAATGGTAATTGTGGTTTGGAAGCTTTGCTGTGCAAAACCAGGGAGAGGGTGCCGGGGCAGAAAGCAGTTACAGCAGCCTCTAGCAGAGGACAGGGTGATGGAGTGAGAGACAGTGCTTGGCCACTGAAGTGTCACCAAAGACAGGCAGTTTGCAGCTTTCTGTAATGGTAGGGGAGCATTTAGCTCTGCTTGGCTCAAAACAGCAAAGAAAGCCTAGATAGGACAACTGAGGTTAATGTGGAAAGAGCTGTTAAATGTTAGCTTTAGCAGCCAGACGTCTTTGCTAAAACAGAAAACAAAAGTTATTTCATTAAAGCCTCTGAACACAAAGTACTCTGTGAAAGTTTAAATGCCAGGTGGTGTATTAAGTAAATAAAGTAGTCCTGCTGTAGGCATTGTTTCTCACAGCAGCCGGCTATAACCAGCACATAGTACAAGTGACCATGTGAATCTCTGCCATGTGATGTAGTGCTATGCCTGGCTAACATGCTGATACGGGGTTGGGAAGCCAGAGGAGACTTTTCTTTCAGCAGTTATCAGTATGTTGATAAGGGCCAACTGTTGCACGTGGCTTATTTGCATGGATTGGCTTATGCTCATTAGTCATCTAGTTCGGATCAGAAGAAGAAACTCAGGGTTTGCACAGATGTCATGTGTCTTTCCAGCGCAGTTTGAGTGGAGTGACTGATTTTCATTTTCGTGACTTTTTAGATTGGTATCATAGTACTGCACGGTTAGCTTTTGTTAGAACCCAGCAGTTACCCCCAGGCAGCGGTTGCGGAATGTCATATCCCATTATCGGATATCCCATTATCGGCAGTCCTGGGTTTGTGTACAGCAGGAGCCATTTGGAAGGTGGCACTCTTAAACTCCTCTTGCTCTGCTGTCAGTGGCAGGATTGGAAAGTTAGCCAGGTGATTCAGAAAGTGAAAAGCTGGCATTTGCAGGCTTCTTGACGCGATGCTCTGTGGGTGATGGATGCACAGGATAAAGCATTCTTTGCTCACGTGTGCTTCTCAGAGATGCATGCCCAAGCCACCTCCTTCTGCTTCTTGTGGTTCTACAGGATGTTTCCCCATCGTGCTGTTACCCGCTGAGGATCACTGTTAATACTTCACTCCTATCATTGGCACTTGTGCTGGCAAGGTATATGTTGCCTGTGTTTCTGACAGTGTGTGCTGGCCACAGCCATATGGTGTCTGGTAAAGTCTTGGTGCCGAGTCTCTCAATATAATTACTATGCTGAGCTAATTGCTCGTGCCTGGCTCAGGCACTTGTTCAGTGGCTACCTCAACCATTACCAGGACCTCTTCATTTATCACCTGTCAGGCTGTCAAACAGCAGTGAAATGTGCGTTTGGCTGTCTCAAAAAAACAAAACCAAAAAAAGTCATTCTTTGCCATCAAGCTCATGGGTGATCTCTGTTTCTTTGCTATAATTATTTGCCCATGGTGTTCTCCCAGTATTTGCAAGACAAAGGAGAAGGGGTGGCAGAAAATTGGGAGTTAGAAGACAGGCTGGAACCTTCCTGCCAATGAGATCTAGAAAAATCCCATTGGGAGGGATGCTCTACACCAGGATTTCTGGTCTCTGCTTGCTGTGTTTGGATCCCATGTATTTGTTGCTTTAGAAGCAACAAATTCATAATTGTATACATCTCTGGATCCTATATACTACTGCCTGCAGCTTGCCTATAGCCCTAAGAGCCCAAGTTCACAGCCCTTGACAGCCACCTCTCTCCTGACAATCAAGCTCCCTGGTCAACTCACGTACTCTGATAGAAATTTGTCTGCTGAATAAAGGAAAAATGCAAGTCTGTTGAAAACAGGCAATGCAAAACCGAAAGTGATGAAACTCATCTAGTTGTAGAGAATAACTATTAAGAACTAAGTGTGAAAATGCAGGCTCACTGTGGAGGTTCCAATCTCAAAAAAGTGCTAAGCTTGGGAGAAGGAGAGGGTAGAAACCACCTGCAAGGGGGACCAGGGGAGCTCTGCAGGGTAGATCGCCCGTGGTTGGGAGGCTGTCAGACTGATCCAGCCTGATGGTGCAGAGGGGATGACCGCTTTGGTAATGTATCCAGAACCTCGCAGCGCACTCTGAAAAGGCAAAACAACACAAACCTGAAACCTCCCATGGCCTGCAAAACCCCCTTTATCTGAGACTGGTGGTGTAGCCTGCTTGCTGTTCCCAGATGGTGGGTATTTGAAAAGCTGCGCTAAGGAAATGAAATACTATTTCAATTATGTTCTGTAAGCCGTGCTGACATAACATGTCAAGTCTTTCCAGATTTGTCAAGTACATTTAACAAATGTGAGATAATCAATGTACGATTCTGGGCAAGGTGGGAGATCCTCTGTCTAATTAGCAGTGCAGGAGAAATCTGCAGTAAACCCTTTAAAGGATACAGCGTTGGGAAGGTGTTTCTCCTGATCAGCCTTTCCTCATAAAGGGGCCTCGAGATCTTAAGAAAGGAGAACAATTCTCAAAACTTTACTAATTAAACTCTTCAGCTCCTGATTTTCTCAGTTTTATGAGGAAAAGGTGTTACATTGCAGATTCCACAGATACAAGTGTTGTTTGGGCACGTAAATAGACCACAAGCGGAGTAGAACAGGCTGAATCCTGGAAACTGATACGGCTTTGTCTTTGGTTTTACAAAGTGAAATAGCTTCTAAAGCAAAAGTTGTAGCTTTCAGATTCAGGTATGTCTGTGGCTGAGACCACTTCAGGAGTGGTTTCCTTTACTATGTTTGAACTAATGTAAAGAAATTAGATTTTTACTGCAAAAATATGCATTTCCCTGTGAAACTTTTCGGACAGCATACGATATTTTAATGACTTAAAGGGTGTATTTTTCTTTTCCTTTGATTAATAAAAAAATCTGAAAGATGTTTTTGGAAACAAGTAAACTTCCCATTGGAATGGTGTATCAGCTACATGAAAAGCCATGGAGTTGTTTCAGTAAGATTGAAATATATGTGCTTACTAATGCAGCTAGGATAGATGCTGCTCAGCTGGAACCAGGGAGCTTAGTTGAAGGACTGGAAGGCCTGGCATTATACGAGTGATACACTGTTGATCACAGATATAGGCTATATGGTTCAACAGCAGAACCTGTAGTTCTTGTAGGGTGGGAGGCATCCTGAATCGGTAAGTGAAAATGCTAGATACGGCAGAAAATCTCCTGGGCAGTATCTATCGAATTTTTTGGTACAATAACTCTTAAGATTACTTTTCAGGCTTAATTTTATTTATTTTTTGTTAACTAACAGGTATTTTACAACATTTAGTGTCAATATCACCAGTACCGTTTGAGTAGAAACAGCCAGTAGCCATTTACCTGCTTACGGGTTCGTAGTTTTACTGCCATTAAGTGACATTAAACTTCATTTCACATAATTTGCATCAATTTGCTTATGTGTCAAAATTAACATAGTATTGAGTCTGAAGAGTGAATCAGCTTAATGAACAGCCGGCTCAACTCAGATTCACTTGTGCTGCTAACTACTTAAAATTCAGCAGCCACAGCCTGCCGCCTTCTCTGTTTCACTGCCAGCTGAAGAATGGAAATGAAAGGACAGTGTTGTCCTGGGAAGGAATCAGACAAAAAGTGTCACATGGAGCCACTGCAAATGGAAATTCCTTTTGTTTTTTTCTGAGAAGTTTCAGTCTAAATGGTAAATGAATATATCCCTGTATATAAACTTGGAAAGCTATTTTAGCAACAGCTTTATATGTTAGCAATGGCATTATCTGCTTGATCAGGCACAGGACGAGAGAATACTAAGTGTGATTCCTAGGAAGAGGTAAACTGCAAAAGTGATGTATTTTTCATGGCCAGTAACTCTGACCAGTTTGAGCAACTTCATCTTAAGCGCACAAATACAAAACTAAGGTTTGAGAGCAGGATGCTGGCTATATCCTTTGGGCCCTCAACAGGGGAGTGTGATTCTATTACGAACCACCCGAAGCCAGCCTTTTGTACAGGAGCATTAGCACATCCCTGAAATCCCTAGCAGCATCATTTGTGGGCAGGTGGCTCCAAAGGTTCATGGGGGCAGGGGCTGTTTTTCTTTCTGGAAAAGGGCTGATATAAAAGGGAGGCTTTGGCAGGAATCACTGGGCTGTGAGCATCCTTCCTCCCAGAAACCACCAGATGCATCCTGCCAGGTCAGGCATGAAATGCAGGTGACAGAACTAATTGTGGGTGTCACCCGGAGAATGTAGGAAACGTAGGAGGGCAGCCACCCTTCTTCCCTTGGGAGTACGTGAATTTACATAGCGCTTTATCCTTTCCTGTTATGTATCAGTAGAGGGCTGGTTTGGATCAGAATGCCCAGGTAGGTGGGTGGAGAACTTAATGCCATGCAAAATAAGGGCTTTATTTAAAAGAAATAATTGCAAATACCTAGAGAAACAAGTGAAGGTAGCAACATTATTTTTGTACGTTTGTGACGAACTGAATACCAGCTAGTGTTGCGTGCTAACTTGGGCCAAAGTTGTGGGCTCTGTTGTTACAGCAGTACTTTCTTGGGGCTCTTGCATCCAACCTGTGATGTGCGGCTAGATCCCAGCTGAAGTTGCTCAAACACAGGCGCAGAATTGAATGCTGGGCCATCACTGCGTGGCATCAGAGAGACATCAACACTGTCGCAGGGAGAAGGCAACTGGAGATAGTCCCATTTTGCTCAAAATTCAGACTTAGTGCTATTTAGTTCTGTTAGGATCTCACATACATATTCTGAGTAAAGTTAGAATATAATACAAAAGTTGTTTCTTTAATGCAATTTTGCACCACGTATTCGTATATTCTTATGAATATTCTTATTCATATGCATATCCAATTATGCAAATGTTAGGACTTATGATTCATCAATATGGAGACAACAAAGTTATCCTCTTCTTTCACTCTTGTTTTGCCCCCAGAAAGGAAATGTCAGGATGAATCAGAACAAAGCAAAACTCTTGGACTGTTTTAAAACTGGACAGGGACGATCAATAGAAAACATAGGACAAAGCCTTGTGTTAGCCAGTGACACAGTAACTGATCTGCTAGATTTTTTCCTCTCTTTTTTGTCTAAAATGCTTGTTTTATGTTGTGGAAAAAGGAAGAGCTATTTAGTTTCTTAACATGAAAATGTCACATTTCATTATGCATTTCATTGTCTGATGAAAGAAACATTAGCATAAGAGATAATTACTTGCCATATCAGTTCAGCTTGTTACCAGAACCAGTAGAGTTTGCAGCCAATCTCACAGATTGTTTCTTCTCCAAAATCCTACGTACATACTGAATTTTTTCAGCTTCATTATAGAAGACTCTAGAATTGTTGGCTAGTTTTCACTGCTTAATTGTTTTATGCATACTTTCTCCAAAATGAACTATTTTCAGCCATGGGATATAGCCGTATCTTGTATCTTCAATGGACTTCTTTTGTAGTAGAACAGGGCAGCTACTGCACATACCTATAACTATATATTTATACCAATGCTGCCTGTTTAGGTGGCAGTCCAATACGATGAAAATTCATACAAAGTTCTGTTACTCCTGAACTGATTTTTGGTCTGGGGATATATTACAGATTTTCATTCTTTTATGTGGCAGGCTTTTATAAAATCCTTTGTAGGGTTTAGGATGTTGAGCTGTATCACAGCAGCCAAAGTCTTTTGTTTTAATAATCATAAAAATATTTAAAATATCCTATGGGATTGTTCCTTCAGTCTCAGTATTGTACAAATGTAAATAATATAGACACCACAATAATGCTATGAGGTAGGCTTTTAAATACCAAAGATTGAAAGGCTTAATTACATAATTTAATCAAATACCCTGCAAAATAATTATAATTTTCCTTCCACCTCTATGCGGAAACTGAGTCACAGAAAAATTGAATCTCAAATGTATTAGGGTGTGCCTCATGGTGAGTACTTTGTATTTTAAGTGCCTGGTTGAAACAGACAGTTCTAAGGCTCGGAGTGCTCCCAGTAAAGTTGCTGGAGTCACAGATGCTCTTCATAAAAACCTACGCCAAGTGTCCAAGGCTGGCATCCAAAAGGAGATTCACCACCAGTGAATGTTCTTATAAAATGGAAACCACGCTGTCTGTCCTGGCTGTGCTGTTACACATCTATAATGAGGTGACAACAGTTTTCATAGGATGTAAGAGATGTTACTTCCTTGGTCTCCTTTGATCCACATCTTCCTGTGTCCTATAGATTTCCTCTACCTTGGCAGGCCAGCCTTGTTAGGACGGTGAATATGTGGTTTCCTTATGTCTGGTAATAGCTCTTTTGGCAGAGCTTGTTGATACTGGAAATGGTTTTTGTAGACTTGCTGAATACATTAGTGCCCAATGAACACATCCCAGCAGCAAGACTTTAAGATCTAATGGTGTTTTTCTCCCTTTTAGTGGTTTTACGTTTGCATCAGTTACAGCCACCATCCACCTCAAACCCCAATCTGAGTGCTCAGGAAACATTTATACATCCATAAAAACACAGAAGATAAGAGCATCTTCCCCAGAACTGTTTATCTAAATTTGTCTGTAAGCAAAAACTGAACAGGCAAGTTAGGTGTCCTTTTAATCCTTCAGGATGTGGAACACTCTCCAGTCCCACTGAAATCAGCAGAAGTTGAGGACATTCAAAATACCAGGGTTATTCTTCTTGCCTCACTCCGTGGCATGTCACATTAGCCAACATTTATATCTGCCTACAACACCCAGTCTCCACTGGATCTGTGGTTATTGCTGCTTGATTGGCAGAGCTGCAGGTCTCTATGAAATGAAGTGGAAGTCTGTGGAGGGCAGCTGCAGTTTTGGAAAAGGACTGAAGAGAGGGACTGAGTAGGGGGTCCTTTTTGATTCCAGCACAGCTAAAATTTTTCAGCAAGAGTTAGGATTTTCTTTGAAAGAAATAAATACTTTACACTGCACCACTAAAACCACTACAAATAAAACACATTAGAGCCTAATTATTTTGCAGGTTTCTTGACGTTCTCTTAAAGTTAAGTCTCTTCATATGTAAAAGCCATCAAGAAAGGTTGTTTTCAATGAAGAATGATACTTAAAGAACAGTTACCTAAATTCCTCGTTAATTCCTTTAATTGTAAGATATGGTAACTCTTCCCCAGATACGTCAGGAGTAATAGTTTCTTCAAGTAATAGATCCCTCCCTGAGTTGCTGGATTTCTAGTCTTCTGAGTCTAGCATCTTAGTTATTACTGAGTTTTATTCTTACTTTCCATCAATACAAAGTTTTCTTTGAAAATGCTGTCTGCAAGGTAAAATGTGACGCTTGAGAGGTAATGAGTATAAAGTGAGTTGTACTAACGCACTTTACCCCGAGTGGAAAGGAAGGACCAGTGGAGGCTGCATGTACACCAATGCAAAGCTTTTGAATAGGAAAAAACCTCTGGTGCAAAAATCTCTGGTGGAGCCTTGAAAGCTCGCACCAAGAAGATGAGCTAGACTCATCATGAAAATGCATTATCATGTTCTCAAACACTTGTTTGAATGGCTTGGGGTTTTATGCTTATTAAATGCTATCTTATCTGCTCCCTTTCAATGGACTTGAATCCTCTCTGGACTAACTGATCATCTGCATAAATCTCTGGAAGTACAAGAAGTGAACCAAATTCAGAGATCATATAGCCCACTTAAAAATATTTAGCTCTGTTCAGCCTCATAGTTTTTATGCATTTAAGTCTGTCCTGATTTATGCTGGCATAAGAGAATCATCCTTTGTTTGCTGACGTACATATAGATATAACAAGAAACACAGATGTTGTAACTTGAATTTTCTAATTGGTTGTGGATGTCTGCTGGTTCTTAAATGGATAATAAATATAGCTTAAATGATCTGTTTGATCACAATTCAGAACTGCCCTAAGAACGTAACCAAAAATACAGCTGGGGTAGACACACGTGTCAAATAAAAACAGGATGCTCACAAAAGAAATGATCTGCTGCTGATATTGATTTTCAGCAAAAGATATGAATAATCTTTCTCCTCAAAGGCTGCTGAAAACAATTCTAGTTTGTATAAAGGCATTGCCAAGAGCCTTATAGAAAGCAGACTGAGGCTCATGGGAAATATGCCCTGTTTCTTTTTGCCTCTGCTCCTAATTTTATTCTAACTGCTGACTGAGATACTGTTAAAATAATGAAAAAGAAGAAAAAGCAACCATTAAAGCTCTTGAGCTGTTTGCCATGAGATAGAGGTAATCCTGAGACTCACAGGAGTATTAAAATTATAACAATAAGGTAATACCAGTGCTGAGGATCATTTTAGAAATAAGCAATCAGACAGGAGGTTAATACAACACGGACCTCCAGCATTCTCGTCTTGCCACTATGCCTCCCTGTAAATGGATCAGACAGTTCAACCAGTTGAATGATTGAAAGAGTGTTAACGGCAAGGCGGAGCAATTCCCTTTCATAAACGAGGCGGTGAGATACACACTTTTAGTCCGGGGAAATGTGATGAAAAAATACAGGTTCACTGTAAAGCTGAGATTTCTGTCTGCTTTTCTTCTGAACTGATCTTTGGTAATTATTCTTGTTTACAGCCTCTGGCCTCTCCTCTTCTCCATCTACCCCAACACAAGTGACCAAGCAGCCCACGTTTCCTCTTGAATCCTATAAGCATGAGCCTGAGAGACTAGAAACACGGATTCACTGTTCTTCACCTCCAGACACAGGGCAGAGATTTTCTTTGCCTCCATCTCAAAGTGCAGTCAAGCCTCCTATCACAACACCAGCTCCCTGTGCTACCTCAAAACCAGTAAGTAAAGCATGTGTCCAGTTTTCCACTGGGAAATGTACAGGGTTGTGTGTTAACTGTTTCTTGTATTACAACCGATGAGCTAGAGCATGTAAGTCCATGCTGTGGAACAGAACAAGAACAATGTCACAGGCCTTTTACTTCAGACTTGTCTCAGCTTTCCCAGTATTCAGCTGACAAGGCACTAGGAATCCAAAGGTGGTAGCTCCCCTTCTGATTTACCCAAATAGCAACTAATTTTTGCACTATTCTCAAGCGAGTTTTGCAGTGGCTACAGATCCCAGCATACGCTGCTGAGATGCCACTTTAGAGAAGGATAAAATTTTATCTAGGATTGTCTTTTATCTCCCTTAGGAAGAGCTGATGAAAGAGCTAGCAGCCAAGGAGAGCATATCAAAAAGAAATTCACAGCATGAGCTGCAGGGGTTCTGAGTTCCTGCTGCCTCTGGAGTCTGAGATGACTGGGACAGCTAGTGACTAATGGCACTACTGGCTATCACACCTCCTGCCCCAGCTCAGAGAGTAGAGGAAGAAGGGCAGCACTTCCAGGGTATTTATCCAGCCCCCCACGTAGTAGAGGTATCTTCATAGGAGTGGTTTCTTCAGCTCCTGGGAATGCATGAACTCAGCAGTTCCTGGGAATACATGAATTCCAGCCTCTGATATTCTCCACCGCAACATCCGCATGGCATGCTGTTGTGCCTCCTCCCCTCTCCCTTGGCCAGCCTAAGCCTCAGAGGCATCGCTCTTCTTTTCTTTTCTTTTCTGCTCTGCCTTTTTGCCCCTTCTTTCTTTTTTTGTGTTAGTTCCTTTGCATTAACTGTATCTTTCGGTTCACCATTCCCCTGCCTCATGGAACTAGCAGACTGTGATCTGTCACCAGAATTAACTAACCTGCATCTGTCTTTCCCAGCTTTTCTTCTTTTTTTTTTCTTTTCTCCCTCAGAATATAAAATATTTGACATTTTCTGTATCTAGAAATCTAGAACTGTAAAGGACATAAAGGTTCATCAGGTCTGTTTCCCTGTCGAATGACTACAAGTTCTGTTTCATTCCAGTTCCTAGTAATTTATTTAAAAGCAGGACATTTCCTCCCACTCGCTTATGGGAAGGCTGTTCCAGGATCTGAATACGCTTACACAGCAATCCCAAAACCTTTTTGCTTTTGTGTTAGGTACCACCACAGTAGCAGCAGCCGTTGTTATGCTGAAAGTGTTTAGGTACTGGATCAGTGTTCACGTACTACTTTCAAGTCATTCACACACATCCAGTAAAACACATGCCCTATTTTGGGGACCCTTTCTGTAATGGTTAGGAAGTCTCTGATTTGCACCCTAATTTTTTTTCATGGACAGATTTTGACCATTTGCTCTTATAATTAATAGCCATTTTCATTCATTGTTTGCTACATCCTGTTGTACCTGTAGCCAACCTTTGTTTTTCTAGATTAAGCAAGCCAAACTCTCCCTACAAAATACAGACTTTCTGTTCTGCTGCTATGCAAAAGTAAATAATTAAAGTATTAAATAAAATAAA
Source organism: Gymnogyps californianus (assembly GCF_018139145.2). Classification (NCBI taxonomy): domain Eukaryota; kingdom Metazoa; phylum Chordata; class Aves; order Accipitriformes; family Cathartidae; genus Gymnogyps; species Gymnogyps californianus. The sequence continues at coordinate 160,802,838 of NC_059472.1, forward strand.
TCCTACATTTATAGTTAGGGAACTCCAGCAGTAACTTTTCTCCAGACAACTCACTGCCTTTCCATATAAGTAGTATTGGGATACATAAATTATGAAACTCAAAGGCTTGTAGGACACAAAAATATTTTTGGTAGGTTTCAGTCAATCAGTCATATTATTTGCATATGAATGTGTTTATCTGTGTTATGCAGCTACAGAGGAGTTTTTTGTACCTGTTAGAATAGAAATGAGGAAACAACATAGTCTTAGCAAATTCCACTGACCGAAAGACTGAAAAGTTTGTTTTGTTTTTAATTATTTGCTGATTCGGACAATATGAAGTTGAGTAGAAGATGCCAGAATAAAGAAACAGAATTCTCAGCAAGTATTTATCAACTGTTGTGGTTGTATATATGTACAAGAGCGTCTGGATGGAAACTCAGTATGTTGGACTCAATTATCTCCTGTTCAGAAGATACAGAAATACATAGGATGTATAGCGCCTGATTATCTTTGTTTTGTACCCCCTGTACTCATCTGAGAACAGTGAGTTTGCAGGGCTGCCACTGAATCATTGGTTTTTTGGTTTACTTGGGAACAAATGTCAGCAGCTACAGATCTGTGAGGAAAAAAGCCCTGGATGTTTAATTTTCAACAGAGACCAGAGAGAGAGATTTGCCATGCTCTTCCAGTGGGAGAAACTCTTAGAGGAGGGAAAGGCTAAGTTTCTGCCAGAGGGCATGAATCTGAAGCTGATGGGTGTTCATTCGGGACTGTTGTGTCTTTCGATCCCTGTACATTATTTACCTAGCATTCCTTTACAAATATGACAGCAGTAGACCAACATTCTTGATTTGAGTACCGTACTTCAAACACTTCATTTATTCTGAGCTGTGTGTTAATAAATACATGTTTTCACAATGCACATGCCATAAACAAATCTGTAAAAGGCAAACTCAATTTCTTGTTTACTTAGATCACCATTTCTTGGCATAACAATTTCAATTATCTTAAAAACACACTATAAATTATATGATAAATGGTTTCATAGTGGCCATGCTGTTAGATGATCAGTTTAACGACAGGGAAGCTTCTATGTTGACATCTGAAACGAGAAGTTGACTCTTATCTACAGGGCTCTGTCAACTTAAATCTCATTTACTTTATTACATTGTTTAACTAGTGATGATAATGTGTGAGATCCCAGAACTATTCTAAATGATTCATAATTGCTATATATATTGCAGTAGCAAAGAGGAACCCTTGGACCCAGACCTGGAATTATTATTAAAAAAACCCACAGAACAGCAGATAACTATAGGAAGGTGCAGTATCAGGACTTGGAACTAATCTTAGCCCATTTTTATAATTAACTGCATTTGAAGCTGATTGTGTATTTGTTTTTTATACCTCTGAGACTGTGGCGCAGAATGGTTAAATCTGTTCAGTAAGAGGGAAGGCATGGAGGAAAGAATAAAAATATTTATTTCCCAGCAGATGTAATCAAAACCTTTCACGTTTTAGTAGCACTTAGAAGAGTGTATATTTTGATGTGGTTTTCAAGCCTTAGATTCTGGCGAGGGGAATAAAAAGTACGAGACAGTTCCTGACAGAGGGAGATCCTCCTTCAGCGAGTATCATCTCAACACAGTGTACAAACCTAAGCAATTAACCTCATGCTAAATGGATGTCTGTGATGATCACTAAGGTATGGATTTATCCCACCTAACTTTAGAAACCTATCATCTGAGCTGCTTAAGTTGGGAGTATAGTAGCTCTAGTTGTCTCTGTATCTCACAGGGAGGCATTTGCAGGGGATGAATCAGATCTTCAGTCGGCTGAACAGCCTTTTGCACTGATTATAAAGGGAGTGACTCCGGGTGTTGCATTTCTAACTGAGGCACTTCTGTTAGGTGCCCAAAGCTAGATGTGATGAGGCTGTGACACACCATTGCAGCAGCTCTTACAGGCTTTCCTCTGGGTGTGTAGGTGTTCCTAGTGGTTGAGTTAGAAGGTTATAATGAGAAATTCAGCTGATAAGAGATCAAAGCTGTACCAAAAGATTACTGTGCACTGCATTCAATGGGGAAGGAGCAATTTGATTTTTCACAGTACAGTTCATGACTCTGTACTTTGGCCTTGTGTTGTTTGGACTGTGTAACCTTCAGGCAGTAAGTGGTAAATGATAACTCTTCTCTAATGTGACATTACTAACCATGAAAGGAATGTAGAGAGGTTGCAAATTCAGTAACGAACATGTTTGCCCTGTTTCCGCTTTGCCTGTATTTTAAAGTGGAATGTAGTATGTTGAGCTGAATGTGGTTGTATCCTTTTCATTTCATCCTTTTTTCTTCCACTGATGCATAAGACACTGTGAAAATAGCAGTATTCGCTGTCTCCTGCAAACACAAGCATTTTTGTGGTACATCATTTCCTGGCCTTTATGGGTTTCCGCTTTCCCGGCATGAGAGGAGTCCAGGCCAGAGAAAGAAGATGCTAGCTCCAAACTGAGGAGTTGCCTTTGAGTTCTCTTTTGGTGAAAAACAGGGTTGGGGCTTCCTCTGCTCAGAAGAAGTGACAAAGGCAGAACATGCTTACAAATGGCCCTTTCCGTATGATTGTGTAGTTAACCACTGTTCTCCAAATAACTTCTGAGACAAGTAATTTTCTAGAACATTCTTAAAAAGAGGGCATCTCGGCCAGAAGGTAGTCTGAGACTTACTCTAAGCTTGTGGAAGCAAGTCCTGTTAAAACTGTAGATATAGCACACAGGAGGGAGAGAGTCTGGTCTGTATTCATTTTACACAGTCCTTGCTTCTCCAGCATATGGAAGAGGAGAGATGTAATGTACAGCTGGGACTCTTTTCCAGTCCTAGATACAGAGAGGGAAACAACACTGTTTCTGCAGCTACCTGCTTGTTAAAGAGTAGCACTTCCCTGCAAGGCTATTCATGCTGTTTCTTAGCCAAAATGCAGTACACTCAAGAACAGGGCTGTTAACTTGTTCAGCATGAAAGGCTATTACATCACACCCTGCTGCTGGCAAGGAGCCTGGGAACCAGGATATGTGCAGCAGGTCCTTCAGTTTGGCGCTCTCCAAAAAGCCATGCCACCTATCAGAGCTCCATAATCTAGCTGTCTGATTAAAGAGATTTAAATCTGATGAAGAGACCAGAAAAGTGTTCTTTGATTCTGATGTTGTCTTAAAAAAAAAAAAAAAAAAAAGCACAGGCTGGGGAAAAAAGGAATCCAGTCTGCGAATGTACAAGAACTCCCTATTTCAGCATTCATGTGGTTTAAGGCAATATATTAGAGTGCCAAGACATTACTGTGATTCAGCTTTGATTTACACCACAGTAAACTGATCACAGAAATTAGAGCTGGAAAGGCTGTCATTTACCAGTGAAGAAAGCTCTTGCAGTGTTGTTATGTCCAGGCTAGTTTTAAGTGCCTTAATACCAGCACTCCTTTTGGGAGATGATTCTGTTCTCTAATAGATCCTATGGGCTGTAACAAGCTATCATTGTTTAAACATTTCTCCCTACTGGAACTGCTGCTGTCCACGTGAAAGTGTGTTTAATTTAAAAATGGTATATATTTGTCCAACAGTTGGCATGTAACTAATTAGTTGCAAACCTAGTAAAGGAATAACTTTTTGATGCACTACATAACAATTACATACAATGTTCATGGGAAAATGTTTTGAGCCCACCTGATCTGATTTCAGTCTCCTTTGACAGAGCATCATGGTAGCTCCACTGAATTGAGTATAGGCTTACGCGAGAATTATTTAATATGGTTGGAAAATCCATAGTGAGATTCACTAGGACATAAAGAATAAATAAACCTGTAAACTCACCTGGAACTGAACATTACAAAACCAGAAAGCTTCAGCTATATACCACATCACTTCTTTTTAATTACAGCTCCCATTTTATTAATATTCTGTTTTCCCACTTCCCCTTCTCCCTACTAGTCGTATCTTTTGTATCACATTTGGTATTTTCCTCCCATTTTAGTATTTAAAATATGCAACAAACATCTTACCATCCATTTTCTACTGGTTAATTTGCCTTTTTTTAAAGCTACTTATTTGGTTTAGAAGAAAAAATGTCCAGTCACAACCTCCTGAAACACTGGTTTCCTAGTGTATTTGTATTCTGGTTGCAGTGTTCAGATTCATGGCAATCAATCTTAGGATGCAGAGAAATTGTATTGCATAAAGATGATTTTTTTCTGCCCTAAGGAAATGTGTGTCTGTGTCAGCTTGTGGCTTTTTCTGCAGCCACAGAGATAATTTAATCAACCATCTATGGATTCACTCAGTGGAGAATTTATTTTAATGGCATAAAGCCCTACAATTCCTGTTCCTCCTAGTCCTAGATCAAAAGGAGAAAGGCTACGTGGAAAGGATGAATAGCCAGAATGCTGAGTCCAATCAATTCCCAGCTGCTTTGACAGCTCTCATAAGGCTATAAGTAGCTAAGGCAATTAAAACTAGAGCATCTATGAGTCTTTTTTAAGATACACACTGATACCAAAATCATGACCCCAGTATCCTGAAGTCAGAGTTAGTGGCTTAAAGCTAAGTTACTTTTATCACCCTAAGTCCTGCACTATACATGGTATAAAAAGGCTAAACCTAAGGATCTGGCCTCGTGTCTATATAGATATCTTTTGAATAAGTAACATGATGTAAGAGGGTTCTTTAAGATTGACAGCCTGGTTTTACACATTGAACTGATTTCTCATGGCACAGTTTATTTCTGAATTTTAGACTTCTTAATTTAATAAGCATCCTGTTATTTTGCTAGAAGATTGGAACTTCTCGTAAGAGTAAGCTCTATTAGCGATCAGAAGCCAGATACATACTCTCTGATTTAATGTAAAGCTGCAGCTTAATATAGGATCGCTGACAGTTTCTTACCAGCTATATCTGGGCAATTTTGGAACACAAAAATTATTTACCATCTAGGCTGTTTATTCACAAAGCAGTAAGAATTATAGACCAAAGTCTTTCCATGAGAATGGAGGAGAGATGCACGGTTTTGAACCTGTTCTGTTGCATCATGCCTGCTTATGTATTGGACTAGAGGGAAAATACAGCTAAGAATAAGCAAAAAATACTTAAGGAAGGGAGCTCAATGAATTCCTCGCCATCTTCATCCCTCTTAGCCTGGTTTTGTCTGTATTGTATTTTTAGATACACTGTCTTTAATGGCCAACAGAGCTTTGAAGAATGTAAAAAGCTGGTTGATACCAAAAGGAAATGGACTACATAAAGCAGTAATATTCCTTTCTCACTTCCTCACAACATTCATTCCCCAGTCCCTTCCTCTGACTGGATGAAATAAACTGTTGAAATTGGGAGAAATAAAGGGGATATCACAAACAACACTGACTTCTGTACAGCTTCTTTCCCTCAGCTTTCATATTTTATAGTGTCACTACCTGCTTGTGCATGAGGAGAGCAATACAGCTCTTTAAAAATACAGCTTGTGTCTGTGGTTTTTTTTCTTTTAAGATTATAATCAAGCAAGTTTGGCCATTTGAAAGTCAGCTGCATGGGCTGCTGACTCAGAAGAGGACTAGATACCATCTTAGCAGCAGCTTGGAAAAATGTTTCCATTGTGCTGGTGAAATGAATGCAAAATATTTATTCTTTGAGCTTGTTCACAACAGCATTCTCAGCTGGAACTGAGGGTGGGGCCATGTGGAAGACATTTGTAGGAAGACAATAATGATTTGTACAGTGCCCAAGGTATGCATAATCTTATTTTATGATTAAGAAAGGACAAGGCTCCTACCATATGGGGCTTATAAGCTGAAGTGTAAACCATTGAAGTAATCAACAGAGAATAAAAGAGAAAAGGTAATGGAGGCAGAAGGTCAGCAAAAGAAGGAGAAGGGGCAGAATTCAAGAAGGGAGGTTTTAATTTAGTCTTTTTGCATGTTTAGGGTTACAGTAAATTGCCAGTGATAAGGTTAATACCTTAGACTTTTGAAATTTTTATCTATCATAATTTTTCACTTACAACTGCACAAGCCAGAGCATCTGCAGTATGTAGAAAGTCTTCTTCCTTGTACCTCAGAACAAAAAGTTACTAATTGCTATTTTGTGGTATATGAGCACATATGATTCAAGCAGAAAAATAAACATGATTCTTGCCCTGAGGACCTTATTGTCCAAAAGCCTGATCTAGCAAAACAGGCCAGGCAAATTCTAAAACCGTAAGAAAGCATTGGCTTAAACAGGATTGTTCCTAAGCACTACTTCCAGTACATGCTTGCAGAATAGATTTTAAGTGTAGCCATAACATAGCTAGCAATGACAGAAGGCATTGAAGAAAGGTAACCTGAAGGTTACAGCACTGAGTTTCGTTGAGGTTGGTATGTATTTATGTTGCTGAATCTCAGGTGCTGTTTTGTTTTGGTTAATGTCAATGTGATGGTGGCCTTGATCCAGGAAAGCACTTAAATGTGTGGTTAATTTTAAGTATATTGGTAGTCCCGTTGGAGTCAACAGTACTAGAGCACTTAAAGCTATGTGCATGCCAAGTCACTTTGCTGGATCAGGGTCTTTGTACAGTTTTTATTGTCTATTAAAACACTTACAAATGACTAGCACAAGTACTGAAGATGAGAAAGAAAGCTGATGGACAGACAGAGAATGGAAAAAAGAGTTGGGGAAAACATTAAAAGTTCAGAAAAGACTAAATGAGGGAAAGAGCTTGGGAATCAGAAAAGAAGAGAGCTCCTGGCAACAATGGAAAATAGCTAATCACCGAGTGGCAGGGAGAGCAGCAGCTGCAAGATTGCTATCTGCCTGCTGTTGTATGTTTGGCCTTTCAGGCTTTCGGTGTTGGGATTGTATTTACTTGGAAACATTCGTGGTGTGTACTACCTCAGGATCCAGCTCCTTACATAAATGCAAACACCTATTGATGAAGACATGGCTTATGAAAGAAGACAACAGATTCCTCTCCTACCCCTTTCCCTTAAGCATGCTGATAATGACCGCACAAGAGTACGTCCCAACAGACCTGTTGCACACAGGGACAGGACACTGCCAAAGATGATTTCTTAGGGAGCACTGTGAGGAACAGTTTCCACGGAGAGTGCACAACTTTCTTTCCCAGAATACGTCTTCAGAAAAAGACAGCAAGATGCCACTGAGCATGGCTATGGTACAAAAGGACATAATACAAACTGGTCACCAAGTAGTTTCTTCCATCATCCAAGATTTTACAGGTACAGAGGTTACATTTTGAAGAAAAGGATGCCTTCCTCAACCTTCCTTCTTTTTCTCATGGTGTCAAGCATTTGGCTATTGCTGTTTTAGAGAAGAAATCTTGGAATTCAAAGAGCATTTCAGTTGCAGAGTCATTAAGGAAAACTGGAGTTTAAAAAGGAGAAGAATATAGTGCCAGTAGCTGGGCATGCTTTGGAGATCAGAGAGAGCTGGCTGTAACCACCTGCCCTATCAGAGATCACTTGTGCAACTCTAAGTCACTTGTCTCCCAGTGCCTCAGTTTCCCATTTATAAAAAAATGGGGTTACACTACTCTAAGTCAAAGAGATGTTATGATGATAAATACATTAAAAAGTTCTACAGAACTCAGATATTTTTTGAACAGGAGCTGCAAGTGGCTTAAGATAAGTTAACCATAGATAGCACGTGTTGTATTTAAAGTTTGTAGCAACAGGCTTTTACACTGCAGACTGTAATTGTGTATAGGAAGCTATCATGTTTTCAGAGCACATCAAGATTTACACAAAAGATCACTGTAAAGCAGGCTGCTCTTCTGAGCCCTAGGGAAGCATGTCAAGAAATAATTTCAGCTCTTTACGGACATTTAACTACAGACTGAATCTGAATCTCAGCTTACATGCTTGTGAACCCAGTGTTTGCCACATTCACGCTGCAAGCATCCACTGCCCATGAATACACTTTTGTATCCGCATCTCCACAGGCTCTGCAGTAACATGAGCATGGTGGCAGGCTTGCTGGAGGTGTATCCCTGGTCCTTAGTGTGGAACTAATTTCAGGTTTTTTCAGTTCTAGTTCCTGGAATACAGGGAAAAGCCTTACCAGTATTTCCATGTCTCTTTATGATATTGTTTGTAGTCATAAAACATTTAGCTCAGACACTTGGTATGCTTCTTGCTTAACACAGTCCTTGCTTCAGTCCTTCCAAACAGTGTCAAGCCACAGAACCAGTACAGAGGACGATCTGGTTTCACCTGTAGTGTACCTGAAATGATGGGAAGGATATAGTTAAGGGGCTGTCAAAAGGGAAAGCATGCACGACAGAAAGAAGATATCCATTGCACGTTGCTGTCATTGCAGATTTGTTTTGTGCATAACAATAAAAAAGAAGCAGTGCACAAAAATTAGGCCTGGAGTGATCAGCAGTTGATATGGAAGTAATTCAGGAAGAGGGTTAGGTTCCTCAAGCTACGCAGATTCAGTGCCATCTGAAAACCAGCTTTTTGTCAAAAATTAATTTATTTGGAGATTACAGGTCAACCGTAGGCTCTGTGTTGAAGGAAGTTTATTAACAATTTGTTTGTCTATGCATAATAGTAGCTACTCTAACAGACTTCACAAGCTTTAGTGGGGCCACTGATGGCACTCATGCCTAGAGTTTGTCAGCTGTGGGGTGGGCTTGAAATCTAATGCAAACACACAAGCCCCGAGTGCTATGAGGAAGTCCTTCTTAGGTGTTTAAAGTCCTCCTAGAACTGCACTGAAAAATACTTCATTATCTTTGCCTGCCTCTTTGAGATAGCTTTCAAATACACCTTCTGGAGTCCTATTGGGTACTGAGATCCTCAGTTATGATAAGCTCTGCAGAAAGTGGCCACCTATAGCACAGCTCATTTGCTCCATGTTTAGCCTGCAGTTACCTGCTTCTTAGTGCAGCATGTGCCACAGAGTGAATTATTTGTTCAGTCCAGGTCTAAGTAAATTTCTTGAAGAAGTTTTGTTGAGATTGTGGGTGATTCAGCTCTGAGCTGAAGGTTGTCTCTATTTTTCAGTAAACCACCCTTGTAATTCTGACCTGCATCATCCTGCTAATGTCTAGGCTCAATAGATCTGCTTCCAGCCTTTCAAAACTGCTGATGATCATGCAAATTACATTTTAATGGTAGGCTACTAATAGGTTACTAGAATTTTGCATAGTTTACTGAAGCCTGAAGTGTGGTATCAGTTAACTTCAGGCTTTGTTAGGGAAAACGTGTTTCATTTTAAATTTAAAAAATATCATCATTGAAAGCTGGTGTAATAAGTATTTGCACAGTGAAGTCACTACCCATGACCGAGGCTTTGAAATATAACATTAAGATGAAGAAAGTGAAATAGTGTATAGTAAATGTGTTTATTTAAATCAGATTTGCTCTGAGTATTTTTTTTTTTTTTAAATTTGTTATTCTCAGTGGCCTCTGTTCTGCAGATTACTCATCAGTACTCTGGCCTCAATCCAGCTAATGTACTTAAGTAAGTGCTTAACTTTAACTAACACAAATAATTCTGTATTCAATGCCCGTGAATGAAGACCCAAGTAAATGTGGGCTCATGCTTACTCTTCTTTTCCATTCACTTTAAATTAGTGGATGCTTACCTGTTTTTTACCATTACTATTATCTTAATCTGTTATTTGGGGTTTTTTCAAATGTTTCTCACAACAAAATATCTACTGTAATCACGCTTATTACCTGATTACTGCAGCTCTCTCCAGCAATAATTTCCTCTTGCCCTTAACCATGCCCCTCAGTGTGATAAGAGGTAGGTCCTATTTCAAAGAGACGAAGGAGCACTCAAGCATATGTGTGAAAACAGCTAAAGTATATCTTTTCAAGCATATACGATAATTTAAGAGAGGAACACTTAAAAACTCTGGAATAGATTAAAACTAAGTGGCATCCCTGTGTTTGCAGACTCAGGTAGCACGCTTGTAACAAACATCAGTATTCTTAACAAACTCAGGTTAGTTCCTCACAAGTATTTAACTTTTTTGAACTTTGTGTTCAAAGGGACAGAATTTAAATTGTTGCGCTGTTTGATTAATAACATGTCACGCTGATAATATTGATTTGGACTCCACCTATATTCTACATGAGTAATCTGAGGAATGAATATTGGCCCCAAAGGCTTATGTAGAGAATGCCTCTGATATTCTTGACTCAAAACTCTGCCTTATCTGAGTTGCAGAGTGATACAGGATCAGACACACAGCTAGAGATTAGAGCTTATGTAAACAAATCCTGTCTCTTCTCCACTTCTGCCTTGACTTCTCTGTAAGAATTTAGCTGGGGATGTAGACTATTCCTTGGTCTTTTACTTCCTTTGAAGTTTATTTTTTAGAAGTGCTTAACTCTTCTGTCACTGGTACCATTTGTTTTTTTCTCAAAGTGAGGTGCTGCAGGACACTGTTGATGTATAAGATAGGTTCTTTGTTTCTGGTGTTAGATCAAAGGAAGTTTTGTAAATCTATCCTGTTTCTCAATTAAGTCAATGACAGAACTCACTGGGATTAAACTGCAAGTTCATTTCCATACAGAAATATTTAGGAAGGGCTCTCCACTAAAAATGTGAAATCACTCTGCCCATTCAGTTCACATGTCTTCAAGATAAACAGATTTCAACACTCAGTACTCTAATTGCAGTGAAGATTTAGTACAAATGCAAGTTGTCCATTTCATCATCTTTCCTAGTGCTGAATGCACTCCTATATTCCTTTTTTTTTTAGGGTTTGGCTAAATTTGATCGTTGTTCCATTTATGTTATCCATTTAACCTACTAAAGATCCCCAACTGTGACTGTTTATCACTAACTAACTCTTTAAAGTAATTAATATTATAGCTACTGTTACGTAGCAGGATCCCTGCAGTGGGAGGCTAGTTACTAGTTATAAAATGTAAAAGGAATATATAGTTGTTCTGTATTCCATGTCAAAAGACTCCTGCTTAGGACCACTGGGCGAGTCATATTCTGATGATGTTGGGATGAAGAAAAAAGTCCTTTCAGGGTAGAGTTCTTATCTGATGGCAAACTCTGTTCGAGCTGTTTTAAAATGAAATCATTACAGCTGTCTTCAACCTCACCATACAGTATTAGAAATACATATAGAATATATACACTTGCTCCATCACTTTCATACCTGCTGCAGGATAGTTGTCTCTCTAATTCATTGAGGGCCTTGCAGATTAGGGACAGAGCACCAAACTGACACCTGTAAGGATTCAGTGGAGAACATACAATGCCGACACAGAGTGTATTTTCAATGCCAGGTTTTGTCACGGGATTTGGTTACTGTGTGTATATGTATATATACACACGCTACACACTGACATGATTATAGCATTTAATATTTCAAAAGCCTTTTAAGACTAGAGCAAATTTTATTGTATTCCTTCCAGGTACAGGAAGAAAAAACTTGAATCCAGTATTTTGTATGAGGCATCCCCTTCCTTACTAGTTTGTTTGGTGCTGGAACAGAGGTTCCTTAGAATAAATCGTAGAAACTACAATTCCTGCACAGCTGCTCTGTTCACTCCGACCTTTTCAAGGTAAGGAGGACTTTGTATCAGAACCAGGCCCAGAGCTCTTCACTGGGACTGACCATGTTCTCTAACCACCTAACAGACTCATGGACTGCCACCCCACAGTCAGCCTTTTCACCATGCAGTTAGCATTTTTAAATACAGAAGGGATCCAAGATGGGATCCTAATCTGAGCCTCACTGATTTTAGTATTCTCAGCCGTCGTAAACCACTAGTATCAGTTATCACACTCTAGCAGAAAACAAGTAGGAGTTTAATTTACAGTTTAACCAGCAGATGAAACCTTTTTTTCCGATAACTTCTGTCTTTTTCCACTTCATGAACCAGACTAAAATAAACCAAAAATAAGCAGTAAGTGTTTTAAATTAATTTTGCACAAACAGATTGCAACGGAATAAGCATATCTATGACATACATTTGGAAAAATTCTAAGTTGTTCATTGACAGCTCATCAGGAGAAGAGCTGTTAACTACTTGAGTTGTATAGAACTGTAATTGTAGTAAGGAGCACTAGCAAATGGTGGGAAAATTACCATTTGTAGTTTACTCTTGCATTCAAAATGGGTTTGCCTTGATTTGCATTTAGATGGGAATTCCTTCTTGTTGATCTTCAATCCATTAGGTTTTATAAGGTAAGTAGCTTTTTTTTTTCTTCTGAAGTACTTCGAAGGGCATTCAGTTTGAACTATGAGCTGTTCAGGTGGCACCCCTAGCATATCAGTATTAAGCCTTCACTGATAGGAACGAAAGTTGGAGTAGAAAAGTCAGGAAAAGCTTTGAGAAAGGCAGCCTTGAATTTACCTGGAAATGCCTATTTCTAAATAAAGCACAGGTAACATTTTTGTTGCAATGCTTGAATAAGTCTGTTCCACACAGACTTGTGATTTGCAGCAGCATTTCTTTTTTTAGGTTGTTCTTTCTATTCCTACCCAGTCATCAAAGACTAATACGTAATCTTTATTATTACTCAAACAATACTTGCTTTAGAATTTTTCTAATTTAGAATTAAGGCTACTTGTTTGGGGGGGGGGCAAATTTACATTTGTATTAGATAGTTAGTAAACTGACTTTTGTACAAAACATACATATAAAGACTTCTCATTGAATTATCATTCTAAGACTAAATATATTTTTCAAAAGATTGGACAAAAATAGAAACAAAAGAAAATAAGTCTGGAAAGGACATTAAAAATTCATTTTCCTCCACAGCACAATCAACTATATGTAAATAATTCCCAACAGATGTTTTATTTAGCCCGTTGCTAAAAACCTCCCATAACAGAGATTTTACATTTTTTTTTCAGGAAAGCGTGCTGGTGCTTCACTGTTGTTACGTTCAGAAAGTTCTCCCAAAGTCCAAACTAAGACTTCCTTGCTAAAGGCTAAGCAGATAACTTCTTATCCCATAACGAGTGGACCCAGAAGATAGTTTATCACTTTCCTTCTTGCAAAAACACATTGTATTTGGAGACTGTTATTATATTTTCCTTCAGTCCTCTTTTTTTTTTTCCTAGACTAAGAAACCAGGAGGTTTTCATGTCCTTCTTTACACATCATGTCTTCCGAACTCCTAGATCATTGTTGTTGCTTTTCTTTGGACTGTCTTTGTTCAGTCTCAAGTTCAGTGCCCAAAACTGAATGCAGCATCCCAGCTGGCATCTAACCAGGGAACGTGTAGAACAGATTCTCCGTGTCTTACCTATAACACATTTGTAGACAGTGTGATTTTTTTTCCAAGAATCTGACATTGTTGTCTGACATTTAGTTTCATTCTCAGGTCTTTTCCTTGCATGACTGCTGCAAGCCAATCCTCTCCCATTTTATTCTTGCATTTGATTATTGTATAACGCGCTCTACTTACCCATATCAAAGCGCATCCTGTTTTTCCAAGCATTGCAGCAATTCTCAAGATTATTTTAAGTTCTAAGGCTACCCCTAAAAGAGCGGCGTCTCTTACCATTGAGTCATTGAAAATGCGATCGGGTTATTCATTATTCTTTCATCAAGTCATCAGTGAAAACACTAAATGATACTAGAGAGAACACAGAGCTCTGTGGAACCCTCTCTTAGATAAAGAAATCTTACTACCTTCCTTGTGAATATTGTTGTGACCTTTAGCAGTCGTTTCATCTAGACTATCTGGCTTGCTTGCGTGAGCGTCATGCAAGATAGTGTCAAAAGTCCTGTTAACTCGTGCTGCATCTGCTTACACAAGACTTCTAGCCTGTTATTAAAGTGACTGAGATTGGCTTGGCATTGTTTATACACGTTGGCTGTTACTGATGATCTTTCTTTCCTCTACTTAAAATGGGTGTATTTGTTCTCTTACCCATCTTGGAATCAAAGTTACACCGAGTAGTTTATAGTTTCTTGGCTCTCTCCCCCCACCTTCCCTTACAGATAGCTATGCTAAGCAGAATGAACCTGACCAAATGGAGATGTAGAGATCTAGTCAGTACAGTGACTGCAAATCATTTTATCCTAAGTAGTTGTCTAAAATAGGCCATGTGAATGATGTCCTAGAAATGTTTGTTTCTCCACTGGTTGCAGAAGCAGCAGCCTAGGGTAACTTGTTCAATATGAAAAGCTACACAGTAGGCGTCATTCAAAGCATTTTGATATAGCTGGTCTGATGACTGCCAGTGATAGAACCCTATCCCAATGGATGCATTCCTGCTAATTCAGGGAGACAAGATGGCAGGAAACTACATCAAAAATAATCTTCTGCTGATGTTAATTGCTGTTCACATCCCTGAACCGTCCCTACAATTTAAATACTTAGCGTGTTCTTAGGAAAATAATGGGATTCCTTCAATAGGACACAGGACTAAAAGGATTCCTAGATTATCAGAATGATAGGTTTTAACATATTCATTATAAGTGCATATATAATTTACAGGACTGATTTTACTTCTACAGAGTATTAGTCACTCCCTTTACCCTAGCAAGCTAAAGAAAACAGGCAGAGACAAAGTAAGCAGTTACCTATTAAAATTTATGTTCTAGCCTTCCCAGAAGTCCTAAAACCTCTTTGTTTACATCCACCTTTTTATGACTTTTGCTGTTGTATCAACGTTGAGTTGTTTTACTTTGCCTCTGCAAAGATTGCTGGCACTGCTGTATTAAGTTTCTGTATTAGCGTTATGTTGTAGGTCCATTGTTTTTGGTATAAGTAATGCCCCTGTAAAAACTGAATTGAAACCTGGCAAAGAAGAAATGTATTCAGGCAGTTTTGTTTTTGCATATATTTATCTTCTAAACTTTTATATATAAAATTTATTTTGCTTAGCAGTATTTAGTATACGAAATATATACTGTCTTGTCGCGTTGGGTATCTCAAACAGTTAAAATGGGTTACCTGACACACTCTGATAGCAAACATGTAACCCATAATCTAGACAAATCCCTTGGTTATAGTTAATAGAAACCTCCTGTGGCGGTAGAACAAATAGTCACAATAAACAGATATTGAAATGTTACAATATATAATATCATCTTGGTGGGAATTATAGGTCCTTTGAAACAGATCTTTTCCCTATCTTTAACCAGTAATCCTTTTGTAAAATGGCAGGCAGGGTTTGTAGAGAGAGGTAATACCTAAGACTGTTAAAAATATCTGCTAACTATCTAATGCTGTAGTAGTTCACAATGAACAAGATGGTGTTTTCACCATTTATTTAAGCTGACTTAAGAGTGGGTTGTTTCCAGAAGGTGTGGTCCCACTGTCACTCCTGCCCTTGGCACTCCTTGTGCCAGTGCTAGCTGATACAACTGCACAGTGAGTTGGATCAGGAACTGATCTGGATAAAAACCAATCTTTTCTCTCAGTCCCTTTGGTTTTCAGCTGCATCAGTTTCCTGTTCTGACTCACTGTGTTGCCTACAAGCCAAAAGGAGCTAGAATGCAAAGCGAGGAGCAAAATGAACGCCACGATCAGCAGCTTGTTCCAAAACTAGTTTAAACAAATCGTGAGACTGCAGGCAGAGCGAAGGATGGAGTTTCAGCCTTTAGTTCTCTATTTCCTTTGGGGTTTTTTTGAGCAGTGTGGATATTACAACATAGCTATAATGTTTCCATTACAAATCTCTGTTATATATTAAATTACTGCCTTTATATTGAGTTTCTCATAGTACTCTTGGTCTGGATGTAGATTCTGCCACTGTAAAACCCTGATCTTGCAGTAAGCTCCGAGGTTCACAGTGCAGCGTAGCTCATTGCATTAAACAGGCTTAACTGACTTCTTATAAACATATCCGTGTTTTGTAGCAGGTGAAATGCAGCGTGCACCTCTGAAGACTCAGTGTCACTTCCAGCTACAAACCTCAGAGCTGTATTTCCTCATGGCTGGTGCTTACTAGATAATTATGGGGAGTAAATATTTGATGTTTTAAAATAAGAAACAAAATCATGACAGTTATTTCCAATCAGATGTCATCTTATTCTTCTCTTATTTTGGTTAGCAAAAGAGGTTAAAAACTCTTACCAATATCAACGTACATGATAAGGAAGATAAATTATTTAGAGCTTTTAAAGATAGCTCCCAGAGATAATTAAAAGCTTCCAAAGCATTTTAATTAGTAGGCTGAAAATATTATAAATCAATATGAACTGCTTTGGCACCTTCTGTAGCTGGTCAGTTAGAGTATTTATTGAAATCCTAGAATTCTTTTAAAAATACAACTGGGAATGAAATATTTTAGGAATTTATTTCCCAAGGATCTTTACAGTAAAGAAGAACTGGATATTGTTAACTTTCTCATCTATCCTTAAAAGTGTCCCTAGAAAGAGGCAGCTTGGGAAAAAGAAGCTCTCACCAGCAGTTGGCTTCCTTGCTTGAAACTTCTCTGGACTTGAGAAATGACAGCTAGCTTTCTGTTTTCCCATAATTTTTGGCTCTCTCCTCCCATCATAGCTTTAACTCTAATTATCTTTCATACTTTCCAATGTTATAGGCACATCACTGTGCTATCCTAGATCTATTCAACCTTCCCTCCTTGAAGGACTTGAACTTTTGAAGCTTGAGCCTCTCCTTAGGGACCAATAGATTTTAAATGTTCTCTAATGGCTCCTGTGACTCCTTTGGAGCACCACGCATGCGTGTCTGCCCACAAGATCTGTTGCCATCGCCAAAGAAATAATCTGTTTATCCACCTGTACAGCATCCATGTCTGAACTGGTCCTGCTGGGCTTCCTAAACAGTCAGGGGGGACCTATTCATTATAGTTAAGGAAGCCTAGCTTACCACATCTCACTGTTTCAATAAATCTAAATGATGCATCTATTTCAAATATTTATTTCCTTTTTTTTTGATTCTGCTGTAGCCTGGCTTAGAAGGTCAGATGCAGACTTGTAAAGCTGGGTGCAATAAATCCCATTCTTGGTAAGCGGAAGCCTCCCACAGAGCAAACTCCATCTTGCAGCCACTGTTAACAGCAAGTGGTTTGGGCTGTCAGCATTATGTGCTCAGGTACTTGAGGGCAAGCTCAGGGCATTACGCCACCTCACACCCACTGCGTTGAGAACAGCCCCAGAACTGTGACTACTGTCTGTAGTGACAGCAATGGCGGGGCTGTCACATTTTATTTGGTTCTTCAAGAGTGATTTTTAAAGTAGGATCATCTAGTCTGAATCTGCTGCACGATGTAAACTAGAATTTCACTCACTAATCCCTGGGTCAAGTCCACCCCAACTTCTGGCTGAGCTGAAGCACGTTATGAGGAGGGCGCTCAGCCGCAAGGCCGCCTCCCTTCTCCTCAGGAGACTGCTCCGAGGGTTAGCGACCGGCTTTGATAGAGCCGCGCGACTTACATGGTAGACGCCGACATTCGGGCTAATCTTGAATTGTAACGTCTCGAACGTTTTAAATGGAAACGAGCGCGTCTGTTCCCAGAGCGGGTACCCCGGCATGGTGGCTCGGCCCAGTGCGGGAGCTCCCTGTCACACACGGGGGAAACCCCCTCAACACCCACCCCCACACACGCACCTCCCCCCCCCCCGGAGGGCAGTGGAACTGTCGGCTTCCCCGCCGCTGCCTTGCAGGTGAACGCGCGGGACCATACCAACCCCGTCTCGCGGGGGGAGCGGAGGGCTTTCCTCCCCTCCGCCTCCTCTTGCTCTAGTCCAAAGCGGCCAGGCGAACAGCCGAGCCTGCAGAGCGGGCTGCGAAAGGCGGTTGCCCTGGCAGAGCTCTTGGGGCAGTAAACCTCTCCCTCCTCCCCCTCCCTTTTGCGCGCGGAAGTGGTAGTTACCTTCCCCTCCCGCTGCTGACCAACGGGCTTGACTGCAGCAAAATGGAACGTACCAATCCCTCCACCGGAGGGGGGGGGGGCGCGGGAGAGGCGGCGGCGAGGTGTGGCGGGAAGCACTGTCCTGCGAAAGGGCGTCCGGCCTCCCCGTGCACTTCACGGCCGCCAAAGGCCGCTCCCTCCGTGCGGGGGAGAGGCGGCGCCTCCGGGAGGCACGGCCGCGGGGAGCCCGGGGGCCGTAGGGTTAATGGGCTGGGCGCAGCCGCCGGGAGGGGGGGGAGGAAGGGCGAGTCCCGGTTCCTCCCCCCTCAGTGTGTGCGGTGTGTGTGCGAAAGGCAGCGCACATCGAGCCGTGCGTGTGTGGGAGGCCGAGGGGCAGCCGCCGCCGCCCGGCCTCAGCGCCGTCCCGCCTTCCCTCCCCTCAGCGCTCGGCGGGAACCGCGCCAGCCGCCCCCTCAGCGCCGCCACTCCCCTCCGCCGCGCCGGGCTGTTCCGATGCCGCCGCGGGGCCGGTGAGTCCGCGCCTGGATGCTCATCTCCTTCTCCTCTCTTCCCTCCCGCAGGCGGCGGCGGCGGCGGCAGCGGCTCCGGCTCCCTCTCAGCTCCCGGCCGCCTCCGAAGGGATGCTGGAGAAACTAGAGCTCGAAGATGAAGGTAAAAATGCAAGGAAGGGGGGGCCCGGGGGCGGGTCGGTGGACACCCGCGCACCCAGCGGGGTCTGGGCAGTGGGAAGGGAGCGGGGTATCCCCGACGAGGAGCCCGCCCCGGGGTGAGGCGGGGGGGGCGTTGCGCCGTGCCCGGGCCGGCCGCGGTGCCGCCGCCTGCGCTGGCCGTGTCCTTGCAGGGCGGGTCGCAACCTTCCCCACCGCTTCTCCCGGCCCGATCCCTCTGGGGTGCTTTTGTCCCGGTGGCTGCAGCCCGGGCTGTGGCTGCAGCCCGACTCGCACGCCGCCTCGTAGGTGATGGCAGCGCATGCCTGCGCCTCCCGGGCCGCGGTCGCTTCGGCGGTGCGTGCCTTTCATCTGCAGTTCCAGTCAGCCCGAGTCCCTGGCACTGAGGGGAAGGCAACCTTCATGGCATCCCCTCCTCCCTTTAAAACACTCATTCTCCTCGAATACGTCTGCGATACCAAATATAGACTTTGAGAGCGAGGTGCGAGGAATGATGGAAAGCTTTTTCAACTAAAGCTTTTACTCCTTATGGATATGCATACATCTGTTTAAAGCCGACAGCTGTAAACTAAATTTTCCTTATGCGGCTGCTCTCTTACGTTGTTCTTCGCTGTCGTATTAAGAGCTGCAGTTTTAACAGTGTGCTCTTCTTGATAGGGGAACTCTTGGCAAGTTTTTCTATCTTGCAAGCACTGAACTGTGCTGTGGAGAAGCATGAATGTTTTTTCTCGAACTTGCACAAAGCATTTGCTTACCTCTGAAAGATTGGTATTTAATATTTTGAGCTTTCATTTTCAGAAAGGATTAGATTAGTGGATGCAAATGTGGATGCATAGCTAATCTCTATGCTCAGTATTGTAAAGCGGCTAAGACTTTATGGGATATGTTTTTCTGTAATTGGTAACTGCTATTGTAAAATGTAGGACAAATATTTAAGGAAAACTTTGAAAATAGTAGGCTGAGTCATTCTGTAAAAAGAAATATCTAAGCCGGTATGCTAATAACCCGGCTTCTTGGTTACTAGCATGCTGTCTACAGTTGTGGGACTGGTCTGAAAAAGTAACACCTTTTATTTTAAGCTTTCTGTGTGTGAGAAAAGGAAGCTCTTAACAATTGGATTCTTTAAGCTTTTTTTTTTTTTTTAGGAGTCTAGACAGTTTGAATTGCAATGAAATACTTGTGCATTTGTGAATCTTGAACATGATTAAATATGAATATTTGGTGTAAGGGATTTGTTGCTAACTTGTAGCTTTTTTTTTTTTTCCCTCACACTGTTTAACTATTTTTAGTTAAGCTTTCATTTTAAGGTTATGGAGAGTTAGAAAATGACCGACTTATGTATTTCTTTTTACATAAAGCTTGTTATTGCTAGATAGGAGATCCTAAAACCTGCTGAATCACTAATAGTTAAGCCATTTTAAAAGCTGTTTTAAACATTTTCTAAATGTAGATATCTGAAAAGGACGTCTAGGTTAAAAAAACCCCTCAGTTTTGAAACGCCTTTGCAATTTTAACAGTGTAACGTAGTATAATTTGGAGACACTTGAGTAGGCTGAATATTTGTATGTGTCTTCTAAAACACTGCAATGAGATAACCCAAGTTCTTCAGAAAGTTTGGTAATTTTTAAAATTTTTTTTCCCTGGTTTTCAAGATTCTGTTTCGCTTTGTCTCTTACTTCATTTAGCTTTAAAACTAAGGCTTTGTCTGTGGGTACTCACGCTGGGTGGGTGAGAGCAGTTCAGGGATCTGTCAAAAGATAACGCCTAATAGCAAACCTGTGACCAGTTTAAAGTAGTATGTGAGTTTTGAAGGGAAGCAGTCGCCTTACTAGCCTTTCAGACTTAATGAAAACTTGTAGGTTTATGCCTAATTTTAAAGCCAGGTGGAAAGGATGTAGAGTGCTGTATTCAGAAGGTAAGATGTAAGTAAAATTGAGAGTGTGAATGTCAGACCAAAACTTACTATCCAGAATGCTTCTATATGAGGAGGCCTATAGAAGGAGAATCATAGAAAATTGAGATGCAGATGGAGATGCGGCAGCTTAGTTGCAGTACGTGTTTTATGACCTAAATTTGTGCACTAGTTGCTGTAGCTGTATGTGTGCTAATATTGAGGGTGGGGGAGTAAAATGACATCTGATGGTGTTCACTTTTTTTGTTGGATGGCAAGTACTAAGTGCTCAGAAGTTGAGAAACTTCTTTGAGATCTTGATAAGATTTTCATTAAGTGGCTGTAGCCACACTGTAACTGATGATCTTTTGTCAAATTTAGTCTCTCTACTGATACCTAAAATTGTGAGTTAAATGAGAAATTTGAAGCTTGTTTTGAAACTGCTTTCCTGACTGCCTCTACTTTTGAGTATTTGCTCTTGCTAGCTTTCTAGTTTCTGTATCCATCAACAGTTGCTAACTATCTTGTGTATCAAATTATGCTGCAGTTCAGCTTAATAAAAGAGCTGAAAAATGAGGCTCAATGCGTGCACTGAATGCCATCCAGTATGCTGAAATGGATTTTTGTTTGTCACTCTCCTCAAAGGTTACACAAATGAGAATGTGAAAGCACAGAAGGCATTCATTTAATTTGGATTCTAATTAAGAGGGTTAAATTGAAAAAACGGTACTAGAAAGATTTGTAGTTTAAGTAGTACCGTAAAAATATGCAGAGTCTAGCCTGATGATGTGATTTCTAAATAAAATGGTATTATCAACTGATGGGCCATTTTTTTTCATTATATGCATGATATACAAAGAATGTATATAAACTATTTTGTACATAATTAGCGTGGATGGTATTAGACATGATGTTATTGTTGCAGAAAGAAGTGCTGGTCACTAGTTCTGTCTAGCATTGGCTTAATAATACTACTCTTGTGATGTGTAAGAGCAAATCTTAGTGAGATGCTGTTGAACAGCATCAACTGCATTACAGCTGAAATAGGACAGGCTGTAGGCTGATTATGTGCACAGTGGAGAAGGACTAGATAGGCCAGTGGATATTTATTTTACTTAGGACTCTGTAAAGGACCTTTTTCCCAACAGCAATTGGAGTAGGAAAGTAAAAACTCTCATGTAAGAAGTCCAGAGTCTCTTTTTAACTGAAGGATGCTCTGCTTAAAAATAAACAGAAAACTTAGTAGAGTAAAATATTGTGAACTCATCTTGCTCAGTATTCCTTGGATGGGAATGACCTACCTACGTCTCCTCAAAAAGTATGAACGCTACCTGTTGATGGGTGTGGAGTTTCTCATTGTAGCCTGAAATAGATTAGTGCTGAGAGACCTCTCCTGAATGTATATAAATGATCAAAACTTGGTTACCTTCATATATATTGTGGGTTTGCTTGTTCAGCTCTAGCATTTGTGCAATCATGTTTCTATATTAAGGTTGCTTTTACTTCTGATCAAAGTCAAGAGTAATTCTGGGTTTTAATTTATGGAGGATATGATGAATTTGGAAAAGAGCAAGGAGAAATTATTCTGAAGATCTAATATGAAAAAGGGCTTTAGTTAACGATTTACACTTATTAGCTTTAATTTGTTAAGCTGGAATTGCAGAAATGGTTGTGTTCCAACAGCTACCTGTGCTGTGAGAGGAGAAACTGGATTAGAGTAGCAAATGAGTAGCAAACGTGTGCCTGTCAATTGTATTGATTTAATTGGTATGGTTTTAGCATGTTATTTTGGAAACTGGTTTTGTTGCAATATTGGCTCTCATCCATATTATTTTCTTCCATTTGCTCACCTTGAGTAATAAAGTAGTAGCTATTGAAAGCAGAATTAGCTACTGTTCTGTAGCATCTGCTAGCTCGAGGAGTCTTTCAGAGGTAGTTTCTGCAGACAGTTAATTGCAGGGTTCTCCTGTATCTGTGCTCAATTCCTAGTCTGGAAGAAAGAATTCTGCAAAGTGCATGCAGCAATTGTAGCATCAGCGTCATGGGACGGATGCGCTTGCTCTTGAATGCTCTACTTCTCTGGATTGTTGCACAAAGTAGCATTTAGACAGTTATTTGATAAACAGTTTACATTAGAGTGGAATCTCTCCTAGTAATGCTCTGGCCTTCATCTCACCCTTCCTGTATCATCCATCTCTTCTGTCGCGTGCTGGTTTCTGGCTGTCTCCTGAAATAGACTTTCACTAGTAATCGCATCTCCTCTTAACTAATTGTTGTGTCTGGGGTCATTCCTTCCCTGCTCTGCAGATTTTCTTATTGTTTCTTATTAAAAGTAGTTTCTTATTGAGCTTTTCTGTCTGCCAGCCTCCCGCTGTCAACTGAATATCTGAATCAAGATATGAAAACAGATGTCACTTGGGGGCCAAAAATAGTTAAAAGAAGCTTGTAATAAAACGCATGTTAAAGTGCATACTAGATTTTGTTTAATTCTTAAGACTGAAGGATCAAGTGCTCAGGTTAGGAGATAGTAAAGTTAAGGCATTCTTTTGCAACTGTAATTCATTCTAATAAACATTCATTATGTGATTGTTAAAGCTGATGCTCTCTGGAGTACCGAAACAGCATTTTGCCCATAAGATGTCCTTTGAGATATCAGGGTACATGGTGATAGTGATAGAGGATGTTTTACGTGAACTTTTCCACAGCAGATTAGAATCCTAAGTGGACATAGCAAGAAATTATTAAGCAGAGATGATAATTGGTATTAATAGACTTCATATGGTCTTAGTTTGGGATTATTTTCTCTTCCTGCTTTAGAGTTACTTTGTGGTGTCATATAAGAGGCGCAATAGCAGATTCTAAAAAAACCTTATTCTTAATGCTTTTTGTCCTTGCTATCTGATCTGAAGTAATACTGAACACTTGCATCTGAAACTATAGACAACCGCTTATTCCACTGAATTTACTCAGCTTATATTTTTCTGTCATTTTGCAACAAAGATTATCAGTGGGACGATGGGCTTTCCTGTGATGTACTTTGCAGAGTTGTTAAAGAATAACATATCCAGAGTATTCAAATGTTCAGCTTTATTAGTTTATGCAAGAAATTATGATCAAGTGCCCTGCTGTCCTAGGCAACCTCATGTCCTTTGCCAGTTTGCTATACACTAACATCACAGATTTTTTTTTTTTCTCCTGGAAATTTCCATCTACAAAGTTAAAAGATGAAAATTATGTATAAAATGATAGGTAATTGAAAGTATAAAACTTTACTTGAGCGGTGCAAAACAAGCTATTGGGAGTTTTGTTGTCTTAGATGACGACTATTCCTGCAGTCCACACGCATGTCTTTACCTTGTGCAAGTATTGCACATGGTTCTTCTTGTCAGCCCAGTGCTTGCTATCTCCAAGCAGTCCTAACTGTTTTCCTGCTCCTACATAAGATATGACTCTCTTATTCTTAACATGGTATTTAGTATTACAATGAGGAAGGCCCTACTCTGTCTTGACTAGGAAATAACCAGTTCATAGCAGCTAAAGCATGCAGTCTTTCTCAGGAAACAAAACTTTTTAAGCCTTACCAATCTGGGAAGTGATGTTTTAGTATAGCAAAAGGGGCATGTTACACAGGGCATGCTCTAAAACTCTCTGCTTTGGGTCTTGGGGGATGCAGGAGCTTCTTGATGGAAAAGCTTTCATAAAATTTTAATGTGATCAAAACATTTATTTTCCCTAACTTGTTCTTGGAAACACTGTAACCATTCTGGCTGAGACTTCCTAGAAAAAAACTATGGAAAAATGCTTACCGTGGCAATGAGTCTGTGTAATTGCTTTGGCAAAGCTGCAAACAATTGAAAACAGTTTTACAGGAAGTGTTGGGGCTGACTGTGACCAGGTAGTGTTGCACCTGCATGATTTGCAAACATTATCTTCCAAGTGAAAGCCATTATTGGCCAGCAGCTGTCTGTGAGGAATATTAAGACAACCTGGTATTCTCCTACACTTGAAAGACATTACTGTTTCAGGTGTATGTGTACATGTTAGTATCTGGTGGCCAATGTGAAGTACTGTTTTACAATAACCTTTACTAGCCACTCTTGCTAGTGTTGTCACTTTCATCTGCATCAGATGAGGGACAATGTCAACTCTGCTAATAACTTCCATGCAGAACTTCCTTGATGCAGAAGCTGTTTGGTTTGATAGTGGGCTATCACGGTTGGTAAACAACTGCTTGATATAAGGTCAAAGGCTTTGGACAGTATACTCTCAACTTTGAAGTGTCCCGAGAACCTCCTGATTTAGAGGTATTGAGTTTACAAGCATTGCATGCTTGAGTAATGATAGACGTGGAAGATGTGACAATGTCAGTGTTGCCTTACAGATGACTACAAGATGCTGTTACTTGCCTGTGACTGCTTTGCTGAGCATTACCAGGATTGAGTAGGGTGACTGTAGAGTCCTTTCCTCAAGAAACTTCCTAGGTAGTGGTCTGCAATGTTCTATCTGATAGACCTCTCCAATGCCCTGCGTATACAGGGAGGACAGTATGGATGAAACAATATTATTGTCTTGGTAGTTTGATAACCTCAGCTGTTAAATTTGGCTGTCGTGGTCAAGTCAGTGCTCTTGGAAAACTTAGTGCCTTGGGGCATGACTGAGTACTAAATGAAGGTGACTTGGTTTGAACTGAAGTAATGCCAATGTGACAAGAACGATAGTGGAATATTTGCATAAGTTGGCTCAATCTAGCTGTTGCTAAACAGTCATAAGAAATGTTTCTGCTTACTAATCATCTGCATCAGATGTGACTGTCCTTTAAGATAGGACTTTTTGTAATGTGTACTGTGTTTTTGATAACTTGAGGGTGGATGATCACAGGGCTTTGTCTGTGGAGCCTTTCTTTAAGTCAGGTCACTTTTATCAGCACTGCTTTTTGTTAGGAGCTTGCTCTTTGGGTAGCACTTAAGCTGTCTGTGGTTACTTTATTGATTTGAATATTTTGACTTCTTGTTTGAAGTCTTTGACTCTGTAATATAGACTTACAACTATATTAGCATTGCATGGGTTTGGGGGGAAGTAGATAGGTCCGAAATATCTTAAGGAATGTAGCATTTCCAGCATAAGTACAGGAGTTGATGGTACTGTTTTTCATAACAGTTCTTGCATCTTGATACAAAATGTACCTCTCCATACTGAGACTGTTTGCCTTTGGATGCATGTTGTGGTGGGCTTTACTGTGGCTCTTCTATGAGCAGAGAAGACTAACAAAAGGAAAATCTGGGAGTTTAGGGGAAAATCCTTC
The DNA here is from genome assembly GCF_018139145.2 of Gymnogyps californianus. NCBI lineage: Eukaryota > Metazoa > Chordata > Aves > Accipitriformes > Cathartidae > Gymnogyps > Gymnogyps californianus. The sequence goes on from NC_059472.1 coordinate 160,828,494, forward strand.
TGTGGAAGGGTTGCACCAATGGCTAGGATTAACATATAGCCAAAGCAGTTTAATACAAATACAAGTATAACTATGTTAGAGCAAAGTTGAGTTTGACTTTTAGGTGTCCAGCTTGGCATCTAGACGGAGCTTTGGAAAGCTTAAATAACCCTGTCCTTCTAAGAGTGAACCATATCTAAGAGGTTTTTGAATGTGATGTGGATATCTTCAAGGTAGCTTTCGAATACTATTTGAATAAATCTAACTTGTTTTAGATTCTTTCCTACTCTGCTGAATTTTATATGGATTTTGCTGTTTTATGTGAACCAGTGTGGTGAATTTGCCAATTTTGACTGTGGCAGAAGTTAAATGGCAGTCCATTTTTTGTCTAAAAGCAGTTTTCATATGCTGTAGACCAGTGGTTTTATTTGTGATGTGAAGGGGTTTTTTTGCCTTTTTTTAGGGTGTGTTTTTAAGGTTTTTTTGGCAATATTATTTTGCTTTTCTCTGTGTATTGTGACTGAGTATTTAGTTCTGACACTGGGCATTTTAAGAAACAGAATCAAACTTTCTTTTTTCCTACCATTCCCTTACACAGTAGTATTCTTTTCTGCTGCTTGGTTTGTTTGATGAATTTTTACTGACACAAAGACACAGTGGAAGAAGATATCTGAGGTGCTGGAGAAGGGAGCAAACTGGGATAGGCATAGAAAAGGGCCATTCATGAGACCAGGAATATAGAACTTGCATTAAAGGAGGAAACTAAAAGGCTTTGCTCATTTAGCTTAGTAAAAGGAAAGCCAAGAAGGGGTGTGATAACACTGTATATATGAAAACATCCTGTAAGGAGTGGGAAGGGGTTAAACACCAAGGAGGAAAATTAACTGAAGAACAACATTGGCACAAGAACAAATGGATATAAACTCTTCCTGTATAAGCTTTGAAATAGTATTCTAACTTCCAGCATAGTTACTGTTGGAGTGAGTTTGTAGGATAGACTTCTAATGCTTTGAATCACTTCAGGGTGGAGCGGGATCACTCAGTGAAAGGGATTGTGTGGTTGCCTTTAATAGAAGACTCTGAATGCCATAGTGCAGAAGGTGAATGCTTTGCTCTGCTTTGCTCTACACAAGCGGTTGCATGTATCTCTCCTGCCATAGTCTTGCTTGAACTCCCTAGTATTTTTGAGTCAGTTCCTTTAAAAAAAAAAAAGAAACCAAAACAAGCCCAAAAACCAAAACAAAGGAAAAAAAAAAAAAACCCAACCAACCAAAAAACCACAATGGTGTTCTGTATGGACATCATATGAGTTCAGAGGAAGATCAGCTTTGGGTGAAGTTGCAATTTATCTGTGGTATAGAGAATGGATCAATAGAACTTCTAAACTAGGTTCCAGAAAACTGTGTCTGAATATACTGTATTGAACATGTGTTGGATCTCACCTACTCTAGTTAGGAAACTGCTAATTCTTTTTCTTTTCAAGCTGCACCTGCCGTTAGGTAAATCTCTTTAGTATATTGAAACAGAACACTTCATGATCTATTAAAGTGTGCATACAGATTCATAAATTGTAATAAGAAATAGCAATACCTGTTTAGAAAATGTTGGCATGCATAGGGAGGGAAGGAGAAGAAAAGTGTAAGGGGAGATTAGAGAGAAATAAAAATGTAAATACTGAATTATTAAAAGCTTCAAGTCAAGAAATTGTAAGTAGTCATTCAGGATTTGAGACCAACAGTTTTAGACCTGACAAAACTGTTCTCCAGCAAACATAGTCCGAAGTCCTTAAGACTTAAGCCTAAAAAATGATTTCTTCCTTAAAGCGTTTTATAAATGACTTGAGATTAGGAGATCTTCCACTGATGACTAACAAAGATTAGATACTTGCCCTGTTCAGTAAGGATACGACTGTGGCTTGTGAAGATGCTGTGTACTCATTTTGAAAATACTTGTCTTGTGAATAATGCTTTGGTTAAGCTGCTGTTTAGGTCCTAAAGGACTTAAATGGCTATCTCTTTTCTAAAGTGTGTGCAAACTGTGTATGTAGTAGGACTTATGCTTGCTTTAAAGAAATTGCAAAAGTTGAAATTGTTCACCGATGTTCCAGTATAGATACTAAGGATACCGGCTGGTTTATTCTTTCATTAATTGCATACTTTAAACCTTCCTTGAATGCAACTCTCCAGCGTATGGTTGCTGATTTTAACATTTGGAGGCTTAATACCATTTTTAGTTTCTTGTGTTTTGTGGCCTGTGTCTTGCAATCTTGAAGAGCGTGCCTGCATTCCAGACAGGCGACATCTTAAATTAGATCTTTGTTTGGGATGCTTAGGGAAAAATCATAGTGCTTGTTGTCAAGGAAAGATCTTGAACATGTTTTAGAAAATTCTTCAGGTCAACTTATTCTTTATTGTGGTGAAAATCTTAGAAGCATTATTAGGTTGCAGGCTGAAGTTGCTACCTTTATTCACAAAACCACGGTGATGTAGCTTTCTTCAAAGTACAAATCTTTAGCTTTGACCAAAAGTTGATTTAAGCGATAGTGGGCTGTTTCAAAAGTATTCAGTTGGACTTCTGATACTGTTTACCAGTTAGTCCCTAAACAAGGCAGCTCTTGCTTGTAAACAAATAAGATTCTCTGCCTGCCTGGACAAGAAACTTCAGTTACTATGATTAGCTCTGGAATGTGAAGTGTCTTAAGCTGCTCATCACTTTTGTTTGCCTCAAATCTCATGCAATCATTTGCTTATCCACACTGCCAGTGGAGAGCTACAGTAAAAAAGAAGTGTTAACTTCTCAGCCCATTTACCAGGACTTACTAGCTCCAAAAATGAGAAACAAAATTCAGTGCAAGATTTTGAAGTGTGCTATGAATACAAGGAAGATTGAAACACAATCTGAATCTTTCATTGTTTCAGGCAGCTATTTGTATTAGTTTTCTCTTACAAGTCTTAGCTACTACTGAAGTTTGAAGAAGTGGAGATATTTAACCCTCAAAACCAGAAAATTGGATCTTTTGAAGTATTCTCAGGAACTAATAACCTTTTTTGTTCTTCACTAAAGCAGGATGTGCTTATGCAGTTGCGGACACTTATCTCATTCCATGTTTAGGACCTTTAAGCAAGGAGACTGTACAATGTCCTAAGGTTGCTTTGTTCTGTCTAACCAGCTTCTGGAATGTGTTAATAGCCCTCTAACAGCTGGGGTGGTTTTTTTCTTTGTTTGTTATTTTGTTTAAGCAAACTGTGCCTTTTCTTCCTTACTTCTGCTATAGCAAATCAAATTAATAACAGGGTAGTTTTTCTCAGTAGTAGTGATATTTAGTCACTCCCCTGATTTGCTCTCATCCAGTTGAGTGTTCCTTTCAGATTCTGGTATTCTCTGAAAGATCGTATTAACTTCAAACCACTTATGAATTCAGTTTGAAGATACCATGAGGTTTAAATCTTGCAACCATTTCTAATGCTTACTGCAAACTCTTTGAAGCATGTTCAATTCCTGTTTTGAAGATCACTAAGGAGAATGCTGGATAAAATGAAGCCCCGATCCTCTGAGAGTCTCTTGCAATGTTTTCCCTGTGAAATATCAAGCTACTGGTGAAAGTTCTTCCAGAGTGACTTGTAGAAAACTAAAGATATGTAGCATGAACTTGCATGCCATTCTGCACTAGCTGATTCGCATAAGATGGACCTTGCAAGTATTCCAACTTTGAGGAGAGTTTGAACTGGAGTTCGTATCTTCTTAAAAATACACAGTTGTCATCCAGTCTTGCAAACCCACTGAAAAAAAAGACATCTTACTAGTTTTGCTGCAGCTGGGATTGTTTGTTTTGCAGCTGCCTTGTGGTGATTCTACTGTGTCTTTTCCACATGTAGTAGTATCCAAGCTTGCTTTGAAATCAGTGTCTCAAGCGTACTGTGATTATTTTTTATTTTGTGTCCGCCCTCTTTTTTTCATCCAGTTGATCATTTTATCCTGAGTAAAAAATTATTAGACTGAACTGTTCTTGCCACAACCATATTGGCTTTCTTCTTTGCTTTTGATGAGCTGCTTTTGTAGGTGCTTACAAATACACTGGTTTTAATAACTTGCTTCGATACATACCTAAGAATTCTGACTGATTTTGAATTTGTTTGGCTCTCCTTTTGACTGGTACTGTATCTTCTCCTTCATGAACTTGCAGAGTTCAGGAATGGTTGTTTTTAACTAGGGTGACTCCTGTTTACACACGTAATATCCTGCTGTCTCTGCATCAAGGAACTCCTTGTGACAAGGGGAGAAAACATCTCAATTACCTTAATGATCTAAAGTGACTGAACAGTTGCACAAACTCTAGAATTCAAAAGACATACTAAAACGTGTGCAAAAAAAAAGGTGTAGATGCAAGCAATCCTGAATGTTATGTTCGAAAGTGTCTTAAGCAATTACAAATATAGTTCTTGAATGGAAATGTTTTAAGATGTGTTATGGTTTCTTTTAGCTTGTCACTATTATTAGAAATGATTAACCTTTTTCTGAAGACTTGAGCAACAAGACAGTGTGCACTTACTTCTCTATTCATTTTTATTTACCTGTTAACGTACCTATTCTCCCCTCTTATTTTGTGTATCTCTAGACCCTCTTCCTATTTGTAGGATGAGATACAGTTAGCAGGGTAGAGTTTACTTACTCTAATGTTGTCCCTGTGTGCTCATGCTTCTTTTTAAAATCCTATTCTTCCTGTCACGTTATGTATTCATGCTGTAATATGTAATTGAATTAATCTTGGATCACTGAAGAAGCTTCCGATACTGATCTCTAGACACACTTCCTATCACTTTTTTGTATCAGACTATCTTACATCTGTAAGCTTACTCTGATCTTTCTTTAGCTGCCAGCTCATGCATTCCTTTAGATCAGGGTGGGAAATGTTCAATCTGCAACATCCATATCGTATAGCCTGTGGCTGCGTGAATAATGCTACTGTGTAACTTTAATGTGTGGTCTGCCAGGATATTTTAAAGCTCTCTGCAGCTTTCAGAAAGAAAAAAAAATCTTGTCTCTGTCACTACCTCCTCTCTTTTTGGTTCCTTGCATTTGAAATCCTTTCAGCTTGTGATGGAATAGTCAACTCCTATCACTGTCATCATATTATTTCCTATGTATTAGACTTTAAACTTGTTTGATTTTTTTCCCCTCTGAAGTTGGAAGTAGTCCTTTGCTAGCCTTGGTTGCCATCTCTGCAACAAAGTTGTGCCGAGCATGTTCTAAAAACTTAATGATGATTTATCTCCTGCCACTTAGAGTAGGCATCCTTGTAACCATCTCTTCCCACTTTTTCCATCTTTTTTTACCACTCAGTCTTATCCTGTGACTGATTACATGGGTGGTTATTTTGGTGGGGTATTTTATTTTTTGCTGAGAAAAGTTTCCTCTTGAATAAACAGAAATCAAATGATACAGTACAACATCACTTCTTTTTTCTGTGCTTACCCTTCTTAAACTATGTTAGTATTCTTCTCCCTACCAAGTCTGACATTGATTCAGTTTCTGGTGTCTTGTTTCTTGTCCACTGTTTTCAGTGTTCTTGGCTCTTAAGCAGACAGCTCAGCAGACTGAGAAGTCATGCCCTCTTACTGCGTTATTCTGCCACAAAATTGCAGTTTCTTGTTGTTCTCTCCCAGTCCCTCAGTTCCCATGCTTTTCACAGGATATACCATATACATTTTAATTTGTCTGCTATCATTCAAACCTATCTAAAATTGTAACAAGTTAGCCATATTTCTCTCATAGAAGGTAGGTTCAAGTAAAGCTGTTGCTCATGATCACAGCAACATACTGTGCACAGGGTAGTACTGGATTCCTTTTCAGAATCTGTTCCTGTCTGTCCCTGAGCTGAGGAATGCTGATAAAATCCTACCTGAACATTTGATTCGTGGAACATTTTTCTTGAAACCCCACTTCTTCATTCAGATGCCTCCATTTCCCTTAAAAGTCATGTTTTGGAGGCTGTTGGTGAGCTTGTAGAGACATCTGAGGAATAGTTTGTTGTTCTTACTATGTAGCATCACTGTTGCTCTTGGAGTGGATTAACTGTATCCATTCTGGCTGTTTTTTCACGTTAGAGGTGTTGTGTTAATGACTTACACCAGAACTACTACCATCTCCTGCATTGTGAAAGTTTTGAGAGAGGTTATCAAGAATATTAAGGAACTCAGTAAGTTCAGACTGGAGGTGAACAGAAACTTTATAGCCAATTTTGGTAACAACTTTCAGATAAAAATGCAGGCAGAAGAACAATTTACAAGGTTAATGACGTCTTTTACCTATTGTATACTCTGCCAAAGATTATCTGTAACAGTAGGGAGAGAGGGTAACTCGTGCTGGCTTATTTAAATGATTAGTCACCCTGGTGTCTTCTGGCACCATTTGACATAGCTAAGCCGATCTAATGGCTAGCTGCCACAGCAAGGATGGTGTCCTTGTACTGTATAGCTTCTAGCGTAAGGAAAGGGCAGGAATAATTTGCTTGCCACATGGCTAGATATGGGAGCTGAATAGACCTAAAACTGGCACTATCAGGAAGCCGATAACTTCTGACAAATTCAGCTTTTCCAGCCAACTTGTGGAACAGTTTTGTATAAATCCAGAAGCAGTGTGAGGGAGGGAATGGAACCACACAGCCAGTGCAAAGGGATCAGCGGCTGCTGCTACTATGCTGTGCTGCTGTTTATGCTGCTGTGGAGCCACATCTTTAGACATGGCCTTTGAAAAGGTAGAGTTATTCTGTATTTGCTGACAAAGGAGCATTGGCTAGGGATGTGAAAAATTTCTCTTTTAATTTGCAGCTTAAGCCAGGTGTACATGAACAGCCCTCCAATTCCTGTTTTCACTGTGATGATATGTGTCTGAGTTGTGTTTTTTTTATTTCTATGTTAACAAAAGACTGAATTATTTTACTTGATTAGGTGATATGAGAGAATAGTATAGAGTGCTTTTGTTGGTATAACACCTCTTTTAGTAAAGTTTATCAGTATAATTATACCGATAAACTTCACCTAATGTATTGCTGTTGGATCAGTTCTGTAGTAAACATTGGGATGAAAAATATCTTTTGTCTCTAACATTTTAATTCTCTAGCATCTGAAAAGTGATATTCAACATATTACTTGACTTTTTTAAAATAGGAATGTGACTTGGAGTAACCTGAAGTACAGATATGTATGTGTGCAGTAACTGAAAAGAAAATGTTTTTTCCAGTAACTAGGTTATTTAGTACACATGAGAATATCACAAAAGTACATTTCTACTCTCTTCCCCATTTCCTTTTATCCACCATGTGAACTGGCTGAGGAGAGATGGTTATGCTAATAGTAGTCAAGCTGAAGAGTCTAGTGTTGGGTGCTGGGACTGCTTAGCTCCTGCTGCTGTAAGAAAACGCTAAGCTTTTAAAGTTGCACGGTTTCCCAGACTGATTCTGATTAAAGATCAGGGGGGATGGTGGAATTATTGTGTATATATGTGGTTTCTGTCTTCCTCTAAGTTGTTCACCTAGCTAGACAGTTAGCTGAGTATATTTTTTACATGCTGCTACCAGCTGTTTTTTTCCTTGCATTTTAAAGGGCTTTTGAAATTTGGCAGTTAACTTCATAGTAAACTTAGAAACGTTAGTTATGGGCCTAAACAACTGTTTGTATAAGAAGGGTTCTTTGTGTTCTTCAAATGTTTGCGAATTACTAGAGCTACCAGCTTTCAATCTAACCATGAGAAGCAGGGGTGCTATAGAGAGCTGCAGCAGCATGATTGTGGTGTGTGGTGGAATTAACCCTTTAAAGCAGATGAGAGAAAACAGTCTCTGTGGAACCCTATGTCTTCCTTTCAAATGCTCCTGGAACCACAGACTAAACTTGAAATGTGACTGGATACCAGTGCGGAAATACAAGGAGCATAATGTAGCTATAATATAAAGTATAATAGGAAAGGTCATGATTTTGTATTGTTGAAATTAGGAAGCATGTATGGTCCAGGATCTTGTTGTTGCGCCAACCCTGTATGAATATAGCACAGAAATACAGCCTGTGGTTTGCAGTAAACACTTCTGAGGAACTTTCTATAGGCTTTTATGTCACAGTATTTGAAAGCTTTTCAATATGTGTTGACCATATGTGTTACTGCATGTTCCTGTTCTCCATCTGCAGGCGCTTCTTTTTTTCTCTTCTTTTTCTTCTTTTGAAGGCCTTGAAATTCTGAGGGGAAAGCTACAGTAGAAAAGCGCCCTGCATGGTGGCAAAGGTATGAGTGGAACTGAAGGCATCTGTTCAGTAGATCTGTGAGAAAATGGCTTCAGTAATGCTGCAGAAGTTTCCCTTTCATTTAGGAGCAGTATTCAGATGATAGTTCTACCTTAGAGCTCTCTAAATAGACAATTATACTTAGTACCAAGTCCCACTGCAATCTCTGAGTCAGTATTGCTGAATAGTTAATCTGTTTAAAAAAAAAAAAGCTGTGATGTTGTTGTAAATAATATTTACTGCCTGAAATAAAAAAGTTAAAGCATGTCTCATGTTACAGTGAAGGGTGGGAGAAAGGACGGGAGTAAAAATCATTTGGTCTTAAGTGAATAAGATTGGGGAATAGAGTGGCAGAAATACAAATAGATTGATCTTCCACTCTTTAAAGGATCTCTGCCTGTAGGAATAAATAAAATGCCGATGCAGAGAGAGAGAATTTACTCTGTAAAAGGCTGTATGACGGGGCTCTCCGCTTCAGGTGTTAAACTGTCAAAAAGTCTTGGAACCTTTCAGGTAACTTCTGTTTGTGCTCTATTAAAAATTGCAGAAAACAGCACTGGGGATTTGGATTTTTTTTTTTTTTTTTTTTCCTTCACCTATGACTTAGGGAGAGCGGGTGCACGTGGAGAATGTCCACTTGCAAAATAACTTTCAGGTGAATCTTCAAGGAATAAACTTTCATGAGTGAACACCCACATGGAAATACACGTTCAATTACTTAGTGGACTCTTCCTCTCCCCTGATCCTGCTCTAGATTAAGATGACTCCTGCTGGGAATCTGCTTTGTCTGTGAGCCAACGAACTTCTAGATCATGAGCTGTAGAAAGCTGATGTTTGGCTGGAGGCAGTGTCCTAAGTCTTGGACTAGACCTAAGCGAAGGTCCAGCAAATGTACTCCATAAGGCTTGTCTGCAACTGCCTTTGCCATGCCAGGGCAATCATAATCGTCTAGCGCCTTTACATCTTCCTACTCCTTGCAAGAGTTGTTGCAGAAGCAATAGGAGAAAGGTATACATCGGGCATCTGACCAAGGGAGAAGGAATACAATTGACAGGAATGTCAAGGACAGACGGTGCTTAGCACAGTTGCAACTCCAGCTTCCGAGGAGGAGGAGGACTTGCTTAGGAAGTCCCTGATCTAAGAAGCTGGGCTGTAGCATGTAGTCCTTCTCTGTGGCCCATCAGTGTGACACAGCTTAGGACATCTTAAGCATTAAATTAGCGTAACTGGGGCTTCTGCAAATGAGGCTTCTTATGCAAATCTAATTTTGGATACCTCAGTGACTTCCTCAAGCAGGAGCAGAGATTTTGTCACCTCTTGTTCATGTAGTACACCATTGTCATATCAACATCTGAATATATTACTGACTTTATGGTGAAAGAATGGCCAGTATATATTCATAGGTTCTGCATGTTGGGCGAATGATCTCCTATGCAGATCAGAGCTGACATGCAGAGACGGAGTGAGATTTTTAAGTCAAGCTGAAAGGCATCTGTTCTTGTCCATCCAAAGGGAATACTGCTTTGCAGGTACTCGATAAGACTGCAGAAGCTTAATAGTAGCCAGAAAGGATGAGCATTTATCAGAAAAACAAATAAGACTGGAACTAGAAAATAAATAGGTAATAAAGTAGAAATATCCTAATGGAGATTAGGCTGTTTATATTTGATTATTTGTATTTGCAGCTTAGTGGTGGTTGGATACAACCAAAAGCAGTAAGTTTGTCCTCTGGAACATGAGAGGAACTGTAAAGAAGACTATGCCCTGTTCACTTGTGCTGTTTAGGAAAGAGGGGTGTGAGTACACCCCTGAGATGTTGTTGTGGTTTAACCCCAGCTGGCAGCTAAACACTACGCAGCCACTCACTCCCCCCACCCAGTGGGATGGGGGAGAGAATTGGGGGGGGGGAAAAAAGGGGTAAAACTTGTGGGTTGAGAGTTTAATAGGACAGAAAAGGAAGAAGATGATGATGATGATGATAATAAAGTTACAATAATAAAAGAATTAGAATATACAAAACAAGTGAGGCACAATGCAATTGCTCACCACTCGCCAACCAATGCCCAGTTAGTTCCCAAGCAACGATCCGCCCCTTCCGGCCAACTGCCTCCAGTTTATATACTGGGCATGATGTCATATGGTATGGAATATTCCTTCGGCCAGTTGGGGTCAGCTGTCCTGGCGGTGCCCCCTCCCAAGTTCTTGTGCCCCTCCAGCCTTCTTGCTGGCTGGGCACGAGAAGCTGAAAACTCCTTGCCTTAGTATAAACACTACTTAGCAACAACTAAAAACATCAGTGTGTTAGCAACATTATTCTCATACTACATCCAAAACACAACATTATACCAGCTACTAGGAAGAAAATTAACTCTATCCCAGCCAAAAGCAGGACAGATATGCTAAGCCTTCAGCTTGAGAGACCTTTTCTCCTTTGAGCAGCTGTATATACATAATGCACATACAATACCTGTACAAAGAATTAGGCTACAGCATCTGTTTAGTAATCCCAAGTAGTTGAAGGTGTTAGAAGGTCTTAAATATCCTTTCCAACAGACGCTTGGATGAAGTCATGTAGGACATACAAGTTAAATCAGTGCTGCTTATGTTTTGCATGTTTACTTAGTAACTAGTAAAGCAGTGCATTATACTTATTTATAGTATAAGGATCTTCTGTAGAAATAAACTTCAGTTCCAGGTGTACAATTGGATCCTTGTTCAGATCCTGCTAGACTTTCTTAGCTATTTATATGGGTGTTAAACAGTGCTCACAGATAGCTATCTCATGCTTCTGAATTTTTTTAGTTGTAACTTCCCAGTGTCAGTTTGGGAAGCAGTTGCTTTGTGGTGCCTCCTCTGAGTTGGAAGACAACATAGGGTGAGATAGCACCTAACTAATCCCATGCACCCTAAGTGGGTGAGGATTGTTGAGGTCCAGCTGAAATTATGTTTGGAGAGTGGGAGTGTATGGTAAGTGAGAGGAGGGTTTATAGGCACACCTTCACTGTGCTGATCAGTACAGAGTTCTTAACTGTGGCTGCTATTAACAGCCTTACCTGATTAAATCTGGCAACATGTCCTGCTTCACAGTTACTGTGCTTGCTATTGTGATACATTAAATTTGCATAATTGTTGGTAAGTTGGCAAGACTGTATTGAGCAATGATGTGCTCTGCTAAGAGTGTAAATTTTTTCAGATAAAAATAGTTGGTTGTTTTGTAGTTTGTCAACTATTTCAGGTGTTCCTATGCTTGTTTCTACCTGTAGTATACTTAATTGTATATAAAGTCACATTGTTAAGGCTACAGACTCAATAGGAAGTACAGATTCGGAATTAGAGTAGTAACTTCCCTGGGTACATATGCTTGTAGTAGTTTCTGGGTACTTGGTGAAGGTTTTGGAGAACCTGTGTTTCAGTCAGTGTGGGGAATAGACTTGGTCTGCAGGTGATTCAGAACTATTGGACCAATTGCTGCAGCAATTGGAATGTATCTAATGAAAGAGGCAGGGGACTAAAATTGGAAGAAATTAGTTTTGTCCTGTTCTGTAGGCTGACTGTTGTAGTTTTTGTAGTGCTGGGGAAAAGACATGACAGTGCAGTGTCTCTCTAATGGTTACTGATCATGTTAGTAGCCAGTCTTATTTACTGGTGATTTGACTTACGATTTCAAGTGCAGGTCTCATTGTGTACTGTCCCATGGAAAAAGTTGAGATTAAAGTAAATAAGGACTCTGATACTGCACAGAGGGACCGCATTTATCGTTGTAGAAGCAACCTTAACTTCCTGAAGACCAGAGTTCTCAGTATGTCATCTAAATGTTCTTATAATATTGTTTTTAATGCTTAGTGTCTCGTCTCCTCCCCACTTCTAGTTTGTGTATTTAAAAAAACAACAACAACACAAAACCAAAAAACCCAACAAAAAAACCCAGCAACTCTATCACGGGGTCATTAAATTCATTTCGTACAGACAGTAGCTGTTTATGCTATTGCAGAAGTTAGAGGATGATAAGATGTTAGTATATTATGGAGTTATATAAAGGTTTCTCTGTTCCAAACTACGCTTTTTAACCTCTTGTATACGTGCCCTTGATGAGTCAGTACCAGTTCCCCTTTGGGATCATCTCATAAAGGTTGCTTCCCACCAGCATTGTCCAAGTCTGTCTGCCTAGTCCTTTCCCTATCAGTTTGCTCACATGGTTTCCTAATCTCTTATCAATTTTTCCTACCTCCTGCTATTTTCAGTTCTGATCCTGACCTTTATAGGAATATAAATCCAACAAATTATTTTCTTTTTTTCTTCTGCTTTCTCCCAGTTGGACACTCTCTTCTGTGTTCCTATGGAATTTCTATTTCACATTGCTTGCGTTTCAGTGGAGAAAAGGCTTTTTTTTTTTCCTTTTTTTTTTTTTTTTTTGAGAGTAATGAGAGTTGGAGATGAAAGACTTGCTTAGTATGTGGAAGAGACTGCCTGTATCCTAGAGCAGCCACTTGCAGGAGAGGTCCAGCTTTGATTCTGTAGAATTGGACTAAAGACGCTGTGCTGAGCCACTCTGTGGAAGTGACAAATAATTTGTCCAGTGCTAGATGATTGATTTTGAGCAAATCTCGCAAACAAGGATTTTGAGTTTTTTAGCTTTCTAATGTGAAGTTCTTCAGTGATCAGTAGGTATTTCAAGGTTGTTTTGTTTTCTTTTTTTCTCCACTCTTCAGAAGTTTAACATATGACCAAGTTTCTGTGCATTATTACAGGATCTAAAGGGTGCATATCTGGTGGAGGGGTTAACCTTTACCAAGTTCTAGGTACCTGCTGTAAAGAATGGAGGGCCAAACTGCTTTTAAAAAAAAAAAGTTAACATACTTGAGCAGATCTGAAGAATGTATGCATATGCATCTAAACTCTGACAAAGGCAACGTAAATTTAAGTCAATATGGACTGGATTGCATGTCCTTGCTACAGACATGCCACACTAAAACCATTCCAGCCAAGTAGATCCTATTTTTATAAATAAAGTGTTGGATTCGTGATGCTGTATGTGAAGTAGCCTGAAGAGAATGGAACTGATTACGTAATTTGCCTGCTGCCTCTTTAGAAAATACAAAATTACTATATGAAAAGTGGACTGGACAGAGATGAGATTGGAGAAATACTAATTTAAGGAGCTTGAGTTAGTCAAGCCTGACACTACTTAAGTTTCAAACTGGCTTCCTCTGTACATAATTAGAGTTCAGATGCATATTTCAATAGTTTGCTGTTAGAAAAACAAGATTTTTGAAATATAACTCTTCAGTACAGAAGTCGTTTCTTATAAAGGAAGAACAATGCATTTCGTCTTTGTTCTATTTAATTTGAAAAGATGAATCTGAAATGCAAAGGGTAAAACTACGACTATCTGTCCAGATCTGGAAGTGTGAATTTGAGTTTTGCTTTAGGGTTGTCCTTCTGCAGTGGTGTTCAGTTGATTTGGCATGTTTTTTACTTTTTTTTTTTAAGGTTACTTAAATAAAACAACATAATGTTTTTACTTACAGCACTTGAAGAATCGGAAAGTGACATTTATGTGCGATTCATGAGGTCACACAAGTGTTATGACATTGTTCCAACAAGCTCTAAGCTTGTTGTTTTCGACACTACGCTACAAGTGAGTATTCTCCTTTGTCTGCCTTTGCTTGCAGTTCATTTTTTTTAAATGAGTGTTTCCTGAGTGTTAAATGAAATTTGATCTCTTGAAGAAAAATTATTCCATGATGCGGTGCTTTGACTGTACAAAACCATATTGTTTCAGCTGTATCTTTCATGTTATACTAGAGGAGGAGCTGGGGGAAGACTTTCTAGCAGAACAGAAAGAGAGGATATAATTTGTTTTGCAGTTGGAATCACTATCTAAAAAACTTTCAAACGAGCCCAAACTTATATTGGCTTCTTCATGGGTATCAAAATTTATGTAAAGACATTTTATGTAAAGATCCCTGTGCAACAGCTAAAGAGTATCCAGGTGTTTTTAGCCTGTTCCCACTACATTGGTAAGACAATTTAGGACTAAAATGGATGGCTTAATTATGCAAATTATTACATTCTCCAGAAAATTTTTGTTTTCAGTGTCTCATTTTGCTTTTAATCAGTAAATCATCTGCTAGACTGTTGGCTCTGTCTGAAGAGTTTGCTTGCCAAAAGAAGGCATTAGCTGCCTGCTATAGAAACAGACTAATCTGTTCTGCAGTGTGGTAGAAAGCTGTGGCTTTCTTTTTGTTTCCAGGATTTTGCAATTGGTGTTTTTTGGCTTGCTTTGGGTTTTGTTTGTTTCGGTGCATTTTTCCTTTTAAAGATGCTCCAATTCTGGCTTAACTGAGCCCATTAAGTAATTTTGGTCTGGAATGTACTGCTCAATTAGACTTCAGCTTTCCACAGTCAGAGGCAACCATATAATAGATACTTAGTCCCAAAATGTTCACAGAACCATCTTGCGTATCAGATAATTGTATATAATGCTAGATTGAGTGCTATAATCTGAAAGGTGGAAAGCCTACATTGCACAAGAAGGCAAAGTAATGGGGTGGATCAAGAGCACTGCACACGTATTAGTCTACTTGTACAATGACCAAGAGCATCCTTCTTGAGTTCTGCAGCATGGCTAAAAGCACTGGAGCTTCAGTTACTGCTTAGTACAAAAAAAGCAACTTTGTAACTTCAGCACTGGACTTTTTCGATTATCCAGGCATCTCCCTAGTGAGGGAGTTTCCTTCATCCCTTGATTATCTAGACTCTGAGCACACTGAGGCTTCACTGTGTTGCCTCTGATACCTTGGCTGAGTCCTTAAAGGTAAGTATCCTATCCAGTACTAGTATTATGTTAAAACTTGAGCAGGGCTGTGGTTAAGATTCTGCCCATGTGTCACAGGACCTCCTGCTGCTAACTGGTCTGGTAGCCAAGAAGGCAATGCGGAATGTAACAGTTGGTCACCAGTGTCTCATGTCGGATTATTTCCTCCTTTACCCAGAAAGCCAGATTTTACTGGAAACTTTTTATCCTTAAGCACCTTGGTATCAATGGAACAGTCACTTTTATTTCCCTGGAGTTCTTCCATGTGCTTTACTGGACACTGGATTTTGAGGTGAAAAGACACCTGATCTGTGATTAGAGATGGAAAAAGGTAGCCTGTAGTCTTAGGGGAAGAGCTTTCAAGCACACAGACATCAGTCCGACAGAGTTTAAATGTTCACATTGTTGATTTTCTTTGTATATTCCACTTCTTGAATGTTTTGATGTAGTCTTTCAACTGCATCTGCTCTTGCATTTCACCAGTCACATGGACTCTGATTGTGCAAGCACTATGAGCTCTAATGAAGAGTATCTGTTACATTTAGATATAATATTAATGAACATTTTGCCACATTCCTTTTCAGAGGTTTCTTTCTCTGTGTCTCAGAAGCTTGCTTCTTCAGGAGGTTGATTGTGTTGACTTTTTCACTGTCTCAGAGGGAAAAAGTTCTGCAGTTTTTCCTTTCTTCTGCCCAAAAGAGAGAATGACTGTCAACTCTGGACTAAAGAATTCAGACTCATTTGACCTCAAAGGTCAAATTTGGGATGGTAGTGTTTACTGTCACTTTTTCAGGTCTTCTCAAAGACTGTTAGCTT
This sequence comes from Gymnogyps californianus, assembly GCF_018139145.2. Lineage (NCBI taxonomy): Eukaryota > Metazoa > Chordata > Aves > Accipitriformes > Cathartidae > Gymnogyps > Gymnogyps californianus. The sequence goes on from NC_059472.1 coordinate 160,844,376, forward strand.
CCTTTTGATTCCAGGGGATATTTATTCTTATACTATGAGATAATGTGTTGGGAGTTGGTACCTGCAGCTTGTTGGCATGACACACAACCTGTTGAGTTCTCAGCTGTCAGCGGTCACCTGGGTCAAAGGGTTGAGCTTGGTCACTGTTGCAATTGGAAAGGTGAATTTTCTTTGTTCCATGAACCAATTAATCTTGGGGCCATTGGGGCAGGTCACCCATTCTTTTTGGATTCCCCAGATCTCTTGATGAATTACATAAAATCATGCCAGATACCAGTTTTCATTGCTGGAGCTGTGTTGAGATAATGCTATTAACGTAAAGAAGTTAGAGTTTCATCGCCAATTGGTGAGCTAGTGTGAGGTAATATGTGGAGAAGCAGAGTGCAAGTGAATGAACCTTGTGAATTTTCACCATAAAGGAAAACAGATAACTTAATGGTAATGGGAAAACTTTCACCAACACTCCACCAAAATCCCTATCTTATTTGGGATCCCTAATGGTGGTCAAGGATTACAACCGGAAAAGAGCAAGGCATGCCTTGGTCTGTGATCATGGGGTCATATTCTCAGTCTGCTTCTCCAGGTATTTGAAAGCAGTGGTGGTAGGAGTCTGTAGTTGACAAACATGGACCATATCTTGAACATGGATTACTGGTGAGGAGCTTTTTTTCTCCAAACCGCATTTTAATTTATGAAGTCATAATATTGTTGTAAAGCAGTAGTCCTCTTCCAGCATTGGCACTGTCTTCCAACTTCACAGGTTTCGCAAAACTAGTAAATTACAGGGTTATGTAAGAAAACATTAAACAAGTTGATCTGAATGCTCATCCTGGGCTACACTGCTAGGAAGTCTTCTAAATACTTCTCTTCAGTATTTCCCTTTGTAGTTCTTTACCTAGCACCTTGTATTAATGTTCCACGTTCAGTATCTTCAAAACACATTGTATTTCTTCGGCTTGATCAGTGTGGCTGGTGCACATACATGTGTCTGGAATATAAAAATTGAATAGCTTTTTTTTAAACAGCTGAATAAGTACATGGGGAGAATGTACTTAATAAGGATAGTCAAACAAAAACTTCTAAAATGTTCTTTGTGTTTTAATTTTTTATATATAAATGACTTATTTTCCAGTACTTCAAGACTTTGTATGAGTTCTTATTTTGAAAACGTAGTACGCAGCTTTGTGAAACATTCAGTGTCCATGAATCCTCTCAAACTGAGAGGATTTTGCAGATATTTGTCTTTCCTGGATCTGTTTCACCCCTACCCACATCAGTGTTTCTCCTAATTTAAAAAAAAAACAAAACAAAAAGCCTGGTGCCTTGAAAAAGTTCTCCAAAGATTTGAATTCAGGTTTTTAATGATGCTAGAGCTAAAACAAAATATATAAGGGCTCACTTTTTGCCTCCCTTAGTATAACCTAGTAGCAATCAATGGAAGAAGAAGGAAAAATGGAGCTGCGTTGTGTTCTAATGGCATCCTTTGAAAGATTCTGCCGGTGGATTTTTATCTGACTACAGTATCCCGTCTCCCTCTACTGGTCAGCAATCACAGCACGCATCACATGTTTCTACCCTGGAAAATTATTCGTAAGATGCTGTGGAAAGTATTCTAAAACTGTTGTTAGCTGTGGGAAAACTGGAGATGTTGACTTATATAATGTGGCACAAGTCATACCACTGAAGCAGCATCTGTTCATAAAAGTAAATGTTTAGTCTCAATGTCTTTGAGGGATTTAGTGTAAAGATTTGTAAGGAATCTTGTTTTAACCCTGAATAAGAAGGAGATGGTAAGGTGCCATTACATTGGAAACAGAAAGAAGGCCTTAAATAGCAAAAGTAGTAGCTAATAGAGAGTAGGAATGGGCTGACAGTCTCTTCAGTCCTGCTTATTTGTCGGTCAGAAGGCACGGGGGCCTTTTGATTCCAGCAGCTACCAAACATCTTGCTGCTTCTAGTGCTGGCACACCAGTCTGGTCTTGCGTGTCAAGAATACACCTGTGCAACTGGCACCTACGCTTAGCTATTGTGAAAGCAGTGGTATATCTCATGCACTTCTGTTAGGCATCAGATCATATGGTAACGGAGAACTGTGCTGTGCTTCAACTGGAGAATGTGCCACTTGGCACAGACTTGAGCAACATCTGTACTAAATAAATAAAATGTAATGAGCCAAGGTCTGTTTACCTGCCTGAGGCCAACTGGCACAGCTCAGTTTGCCTTAGTATAGCTTAGCTTATATTTCCCCCAGAACAGACTATCTGCATCTAGTCTGCCTACCTGAAATGGTCCCTAGCCTGTACTGAACCCTGAGAAGTGGCAGATACTGTCTGGAGAGTGCTAGCTGGCACAGTTCTCTTGATTTAGACTGACAGTGGACTGTTCTTTTACCCTTTTAGTTCACTAATACAGATGTAGCTGGTAAGTGTTTGCTCCTCATAAATATTTACAGAATCAGATTGAACTCCACTTCAGTGCTGTGGCTTTCCCCTGCCTGTGACCCATGAATACTCCTTGTTCGTGACAAGCTTCGGCCTTTTGTTTTTCCCAGAGAAGATGCTATCTTTGCTTGACGCACATTAAAGAAACTTCTTAAAGTCTGATCTGACCAGGAAGGGAGTCAAGAGACAATTAGGTGTTATGAGCTATCTTGTGAAGTTTGGAAATTTGACTCTGTGGATGGTGGGGAAACTGGGCAAGTTGCAACAGTGTGCAGCTCACAATGTGTAAGCTGTCTTTCTAATCTCTCGCACATCTCCCAAGATGCAAACAATAGGAGAACAAACACTTCACAGCCCCTTTGAGGGGGTTAGGAGGGTTGTCCCCTGAAGCGCTACTCTGTGAATGAGCCTTCACTCATTGTTCTTCTTCATTCTAATTATTCAATAAATGGATCTGGGTTATCTTTATAATAGACTCCAGGAAATCACTGAGCTGAATGCAGATTTACTGGTTACCAGCTTGTGTCTTCAGCATAGTATTTGAGTACTCTACAAGTGTTAATGCATTTAATGTGGCAATGGTCTGGGGAAATAAGGTGACATCCAGATCTGCCTTTACTTTCTGTTTGTTGGTTTTAACTTGTATCAGGTACACACAGTGACACAGCAACCTGATCTTTTCTTTTCCTTTGAAACTGATATTGTTTTATTTCCTTTGAAGGAAAATAGGAATTTTAGTAATTCCTGTATTAAATTCAAATGTCAACAAAATATAGCACTTTGTTCACATTCTATCAGTGAAGATTACTTTTGTCTAACTAGCATCCTCTACTAATGTGATTTCAGTTTTTTCTTGTTACTGCATATGTTTAACTTTGTGATGTTTTCTTTAGAGACCAATGCATTTCCCCCCCCCATCCTGAACTCTATTTGAATTTTTAAAGGAAATGGCTCTTACCTAGCTTATAGCAGTCTCTGAAGCTTAACTCTCTAAGCTTACTTAAGGCCAGATTTTTGTCTGACCTTCAAACAAAGTTATTAATTTGTTTTGACTTTGTCCAGCCTACATAAAGATGGGAAGGATTAGCTTATTTTGTAGGGCAGCTCAATTAACCCTCCAAGAGGAGTGTAAAAGGTAAGTATAAGACAGGGACTTCCCTGTTCCGTATCAAGCAGCAATCTGCAGGCCCAAGAAGGGTATGTTACAAATGTAGTGGCTGTGTCTTGTGAAGTTTGTATAAGCTCTCGTGGGGTGAAAAGCTCTATCTAACCTTTAGCTAAATGATATTCTTACCTGTTAAAAGTAAATTTATGTTTTAATACTAAAACATATGTAGCTCTTGCTCACCATGACCTTGAAGCTGTTTTTAAAGTATTTGTCCAGCACTTCTTCATAAACTAATAAAAATCATGTTTATGTGGAAACAGTCATCAAAATAAGCTTTCAGAATCCTAAAGACTCTTTCCTTTTATATCCTGAAGAAATCTTGGACAATTGTGTGACTTGAAGGTTAGATTATTTAACCTTTCTGTTTAATGAAATTATCTAAGTTGGTAGTGGACCACATGTTGTTATCACTAATGTAGGCTTTTGTCAATAACTGTCACACACTAGTAAGAGCTCAAATACTTATTTTTCTACCACAAAACTAGAAAAATATTTGGAACAACCTTCTGGAAACTTCTTTAGTGGTTTAACAAGCTGGGAGTAAATATAACTTCTAACTTCTGCAGAGCATGCAATGGATTCCACATTAGAAGAGTGGAAGAGGATTTGTATTTCTCTTCCTTGTGCTGACTCTATTCAGTAAATGGATTTATTATTCTTGTTCCCTCCAGGTCATTCTTGACTAGGGTGTTGCCTCTCTCCAAGGTAATGAGATAGACCAGGCTTCCAGGAAGAATGCTCTAGAATCTTTTGCTTCCAGAAACACACAGCAGACTCTGGGTCTGCTGTCACAACAGAGTTCTCACAGCTTTACAAAAGGATTGACTGTCTGTTCCTTAATTGGATTTGAGGTTTTTCCTTGTCGAAGTTGCTAAATTTTAAACTAATATACTGTCTGCATTTCTGAGGAGTGTGAACACCCCTCCTTGCTTACCCATCCCGCAGAACTGTAAGAGAATAATGTGATTTAGTTTCTAACTGGCATGTGGGCTGAGGCAGTTAAGCAGGCCACATAAAAGCTCCCTTCATTGAGATCAGGCTGGAATCAGTAGCATAATATGGGAAGACTCTTGTGTTTTTTCGGAGCGGCTCCTGTTGCTTGTACACAACAAGCATAGGAACTTAATTCCTGCAGCTCTCAAAACCAGTAGGAAGCATTCGTTCCTGGATCTTGGAGGAAGATAATATGAATTCATTGTACCAATTAAGCAGAAATTTCTTGGTCTACATAGGGTGTAGGTAAGGTGTTTGTGCTTGGCTGAGTGACAGCTGTGCATTATTCTTCTTGCCTTCCCCGCCCCACCACCACTTTTTCTGGTAAGATCTTAATCTGTGAAAGAATTTCTGTACCCTTCCCAATGCAGCTGGTCCCAGTGGCTCTGCCTACGAGGCTTACCTAATGTCTTACTCTTAGCTCATTGTGGCATGAAATCTAGCAGCAGAAATTCTGGGTTGAAGTGATATCCCCCCCCCCCCGAAAACAGAGCTGTGCTTTTTTTTTTTTTTTTTTTTTTTTACTAGAGTACTTAGGCTCCCCTCAAACAGCAGGTGGAAGTAGGTATCAGCAGAGTACTTTATTGAGATGGAATAACAGAGTTGGTTGTAATCATGGACCAGCGGCTATCTAGAAGAGGTCCTGATTAAATCAACACGTGTGGTGTTAGAGGGAGAAGGAGAGCCTTTAACTGATGGCTGCAATATGGGCATATTGACATAGTGTATCAGTTGAGGTCTCGGTTTGGTGTCTTCAGTTGGCTTGGGACCTTTTCATGTGGATGTTGTGTGCGGAAGACTTCTACGTGTGGACATAGTACCTGCTCTCTGGGGAGAAATCTAGAACGTGTGCCTGCATACTATAACTTGAGGATAAGACACTATCTGTTATTTCTGGGGTTTGGCTTGGGTCTGAAGAGTATTACTCCATCAGCTCTTAAATTTTACTAAGCACTCTACGGCCATTAGTAGTACATCATCTAACAGGAGTGTTCCCTTTCCATCTCCTGTGAACGGAGAGGAGAACTGAATTTTGATCTGGTTTCATGTAAGCTTTCCAAAATTCAACATGAGCTAGAGGAGCTGCTTGTGGATCTTTGTTGGCTGGGGTTTTTCAGATGTTAGAGCAAACATAGCCTCTCAGTTAATAACAGGTTTGTCCAATTTTTCTCTACTTCACTTGAGGGTGTGATAAGGTAAAGGAGGAAATTCTTCTCTTCAAGACCTGCTTGGCCCTCATCCTAGGCAAAAGTCTTTATTGTTGAGTCCTTAAGTAGCCTTTTTTTAAAGGCATAGTCCTTCAGGGAGGAAATGCTTCTACCAAATTCATAGACCAAAGAAGAGAGTGGAAAAGAAATTTGGATGCAACAGTCATCACGCTGAGATGGTTGGTTGTAGTCTTGCATACTGATTAAGTCCCTTCAGACAAGCCAATTTATAAAAACACTGAACTGTATATATGCACTACAAAAGAGGTTTTTAACTTTTCAAAACAGCTCCTTTACAGGACTGTAGTTTTCTGTAACTTAAAAAGATGTCTGGATTGGACATTACAGCTTTATTTGAAGGGGAAAAAAAAAAAAAGGAATTGCAAGTTAATATCTTTCCCAATGTTTTGTTGGCCACTTTTGGGGAAACATAAAGACAAAGCAGTTAATGATCCCCTAAAAAAGAGAGCAATTCCTTTGAGAACTTTAACTGTTTTGTGATAGCAGGTGTCATCCTGTCACGGTTTAACCCCAGCTGGCATCCCTCATGACAAGTTAGGAGAAGTGTTTTTCAGTTTCCTCTTGACCACTTGGAAAGCTGATGTGGAGATTCTCTGGAAAATTGGTCCACCTCCCTGAGATTTCTTTGCTTCAGATCTTGCATTTGGGAAGAATTACCTTCTCCTCAGTTGAAGGTGTTTAAATGTTATTGCCATCTGGGTGTGAATTGCTTCAAAGCAAAAGTGCGTGACGTATTTGGAGAATATTTAGCTTGTACTGCTTTTGTATTATCAAGGTGATGATCATGGGATCTGGGGATGAATGCTGGAGTCCTTGATTCCAATATAGTTCACAAAAATTTTCAGGCCATAGAAATAAATCCTTCGAAGATGATGCTGACAGTGTGGAAGACGAGGGTTGCCCAAAGAGCTTTCTGTGGCAAAGTTGTATTTTCAACTTAGTATTGTGTTTTTTCTATGTTCCCAAATACTGTATCGCAAGCCACTGTTCAGGTGAAAATTGGGTGGTTAGCCTTCTCCAGTGGACTGGATTGCATTACCTGGGATCCAAAGACTTTCAGTAGAAGCTGAGAGTGAATAAGGGGGAAAAAGACAGTGTGAGCACCTCCAGTCATTGTTGAAGAGTATTTTTCAGGTAAGAAAAGATTATAGCTTGCTGGACCTGAGAGTGGGCTTGCACCCTATTTGACACTGTGTTAGTATGACTCAAGTGGTTAGTTACCTTGTTTTGCCTCTTCGCTGGCTGCATTGTAAAACAAGTACACAAAACCAGGGATGAATTCCTTGTATGAGATCTGCCTTACAGCCTCTGGTACAGAAGCAGCACTACCTGAAATCCTAGTGATGCGAGGGAGTAGCAAGGGAGACATGTTATAAACCTGTCTTATTGCAGCTAGATCATCAGGCTTGCCTCACCCTCGTACACAGTAGTTGGGACTCTTCATTTTTATTTTTTTATTTTTTTTCTCCCCTCTCTTGGAGATCAGCCAAGATTTGGGCAGCCAGAGAGCTTGCCATGCTACTTGAAGAAATATTGTCCTGTTTATGTTGGGCTAGAAACTGTTGCCCCATTCCTCACATTTTCACATCAAAAGCATTTGAGAGTCAGTCAGCTCATAAACACATTTAGACCAAGGGAGTAAAGTGTCGGTTGCCCAGTTTTTATGCAGTAGAAAGGTCACAGCAGAGGCCTGATGGTTTTCCTGTTACAACAAAGACCAGTTGTACTACTCTTGGTCTTCTTACTTGGTAAGAACTACTGAAATGCAAGTGTTTAGCCTCTAAGAGAGAAGTCTCGGGGTAACTTTTTCTTGTGCCTTCTTACTTTAACAGTGAGAACAAAAACTGTATTCTAGAGCGACTGTCATATTTGCTCGTATGGTGAAGATATATATGCTGTTATCCCTTGAAAATGAAAAACTTTTTCCCCTTTACAAGGGACCCATTGAGAAGGCACTCCATAGAAGGCTTTGCTGTTTCATACTTAGAGCATGTGAGTATATGGGTATATGAGTTTAACCTTCTACGATACTTCTTCAGCTGTTCTTATCCAATTTGCTAAGACTGAATGCCTTCCTCTTGCAAATTTCTTTCAACTACATGTCAAACTTTGTATTTTGCTATGCTAGGAAGGGTTGTTGTTTCTCAGGGATTACCTGAAAGATTTGGTTTTGATACTGTGGTCCACATGTGAATGTTCTGAGGCGTGTGTTCCCTCCAAGTTTTGTAGCCCTTAAAAATCATCACGAGAGAAGACTGGGAATTTGTCAACTTATCCAGTGAAAATGATGATGAATGTTCTAACTCACCTTTGAGCATCCATCCATCAGGAATCAGAGATGATAAAAGTGTCAAGGATCAGCTGGATCTGATGCTGCTTTTATGGGAGCTCTGTGCCAAAAAATAAAGACAGGAGCTTCTTCCTTTCTATTCTGAGCTGATAAAATAGACATTTCTTGGGGTTACGTTACGGGCTTTTCAGGCAAGTAAAGCTAATGTCCTGGTGTTGGTTTATACAGTGAAAGATGAGGCAAGAGAGGTACACATTTATCATCTTACCCTTGGATGGCAGCCATACCACAAAAGTTCTGGCAGATCTTTTAACACTGTCCACACTACTGCGTCATCCTCTTGCTTGGTACTGGCATATCTGAAGCTGTTCCATAACTATGTTTCTTATTTCTGTTACCTTCCAACTTTTCCAAGTCCACTTTGGCATTGAGACAATGGTGCTGAGTTGCGTGTCTTTCAGCACAGTAGCATTATCTACTCAGCACTGACCCTTTAGCACCAGGAACTGACAGCTCTTCTCTCTCAACATCGTGTCAAGGACAAGAACCTTTTTGCAAGGCAAATGAAACAAGTGATTGGAACAGCAGCAGTCACCCTCCTTACCTTATGGGACAGTCCTGGAAGACCAGTTTGAAACCCACTGGTCACTTATGCATATAGTTACAGTTTTCATAACATAGTGTTAGGTAAAACAAGATAAAAGTGTGTGTGTACACACACTGAATTTTTGTAAACAAGCTCATCCTCAGTTTTTCTTTCAGATGCTTCCCTCGTTCACAGATGTTTACTTGAGAGAGCATTTCCACAAGGGCTTGTAAGATTACTGGTCTGGTATATCATAATGAGGAGTGTCCCTTTTGGTATTTCCCGTCAGTGAGGAAAAACTTTTTCTGTAGTCTGGTGAAATCTTCTGTCTGCTACCACTGCTTCTGGTGTCACTGCCCGGTAATCAAGCTATTTTGGAGCTCACTAACCATAAGGGACAAAATTTTCCGAATATTCTGCTACCTGAAAAACAGGACTTCCTACGCATTGGTCTAACTCAGTCTTTCTTGGTAATGACTTACATTGGAAGAGGCTACATCATCCTTAAGACTTACAGTGGAAATATTTGAATTGTCTGCAGAAGTGATGACTTCCAGAAGTCCTGTCTAACCTAAATTAGTCTGTTCTTTTATTCAGCATATTCACGGTCGGTGTAATGAGTTCCTGTAGTAAGAAAAGCTTGGTTCTGTTCTGCTCACTGTAGTGTAATAGCACCTATTGTTGAGCTGATCTATGATACATGTAGGATTTCAGTCGCTGTGTTCCTTTGCTATAATATGACCCTTCTACTTAAGGGGCAGAATGTTGGAGAAGACAAGTAGTCACATAAAGTGGGATTCCTCATCTAATTGTAAATGTCTAGACACCTTATAGTCAGTGAGAGGGGAAACAGCATCTGTGGCATACAACTTAATCTCTGTCTAGGGCTGGTGAGTCATGCTACAGAAATGACTGTTTCCCCCGGTTGGCTATGAAGAGATGCAGTGAATATGCAAGGTCAGCATATATGTCAGAACAACCTCTAAATCTGGGTAGATAAATCCCATTTTTAATGGTTCGTTGTGTTTGTTAGGACCACTACATGGTTAATAAGAACAAAAGTGCTTTGCTTTAAAGAATGTTTGTACATGGTGTTGAACAGCAACAGTCTATGGGATCTGGCTAATGAACAATGGTTTTGTGAAGGTCAGGCCAGTCCAACATCAAGATCAGAGAAAGAGCAACGCTGGTGGGGTTGAGAATTAACAACACTGTTGGAGGCCCAAAGATGGGACATGGCAGAGATCTTCAAAGGCTACAAACTATATATAATCTGAAAAGAAGGTCCTTGTGGGTATTTTCTGCATGAACATCACTGAAACATCTAAATGTGCTGGACGGAAGCCCAGCTCCACACCCCAGTGCTTTGGCTGGCCATCAAGCAGTACTTTGGGCAACTGAAATTGGTAAACCACAGAAACTAAAGGAAAGTGTGAGTGGATGAGTGTATGTTTGTGCTTGCAAGCAGTTTTAGCAAATAAGAATGAAGTTGGTTTTTTGCTTTGTAATTACCTTACTTAAATAAGAGACAAGTATTAACATTAAGAACTGATGGCATTGTTATTTTATTTAAAAGGTAACTGTATAACACCTTTTCTCCTATAAAACTGAAGAAAACAACAGGGATGTCACTTAAGCTGTGGTCTAGGAGGACAGCCCAGAGGGATGAGTTTAAGTATTTCTTTACTAAATTCTGGTGATTTATTACATCAAATGTTTAATATCCTAATACCCAAGCTGAACTTACTGTCTTTTATGAAGGATTTAAGTCTGAGCTATCTCAGTAGCTGTATCTGTTCAGCAGCCCTCAGTTTTTCCAAAATCTGTCTTTTAAAGCTAGACAAGATGGCATCTAACTGAAGATTCTTGAGATTCTTGGAGACAGATAACTTGCAAATAAATCAAACAGAATCAGGGCAAGAACTAATCATTTGAGGAAACTTTCTTTTCCTTCTGGATTGTCTACAAGCTCAGCTTCTCTGTCTTTGGAATTGTCTCTCGAGGTATCATTTCTGAATCTAAAATAATACCTCAATTTTACCATGTCGCCTATCTGAACATTGTGCTAGGTGGTGTTCTGTGCTGCTACTGTGTCTGAGAAAGAAGTAGTAGCAAGAATTTGGAGGTTGCCTGAAGTCCTATACTTGGCTCTCCACATCTTTTCTGCTGTGGGCATGTTTCTTTTCCAGGTTATCAATTACAGAGTTTGTAAACTTGCTTGAGGAGTTTTGTTGCATGATTACTACCTGGAAGAAAGCTATTTTCCCCCTGGCTTTAATAGATTAGCTGTTACCTTCTTGCTCTGATACAGCTTGACCATCTTACTCTTGTGGAAGACTTGGGACCTAAGTTGATAATGACCCTTAATTCATGTGATAGCTATTATTATGGAAAGATATCAAAGCTGAAGGCTCTCGGTTTCAGGCAGTTTGAGTGTACTTTCCTCTTTTTTGATGAAGAATGCTTAGAACTTATTTTGCCCCAAGGTGGAGTTAGTCTGTGTGAACTCACTTCTGTCTCATACCTGCTCCCCAAATAGCTCACTGCTGTTAGCTTTTGCTGCATTAACTGCAAGTGTGATACTGTTATGTGGGAACAGTTCGTCTGTCTGTCTGTCTTTGTGGTTTCAGTCTTCTTTATGAGTTAGTACGCTCCTTTGGTGGATTTGGTAACGTTTTACCTGACTCCTTGTGTCAGTGAGGTGGCTAAATACCTCTGGGACCGTTCTGTTTAACCATTTTCTAGATATACACTATGTGGTGTGTATCTTACAGTCTTATTTGTGGCCCTGAGTATTTTTTTCCCTATATGGCTTCTTCAGTTTCAATGCAGTTTAGGGGTGGTGGTTGTTAAGCAGATCATTATTCCTGTTCATTGATGGTATGGCAGAAGCATCTGTAAAGTCAGGAGGCAGCTTTGAGGACTGTCATCTGCTGAGGTCAGGAGGGTAACTTTGCTTCTCATGGTCAGAGAGAAGGTAGTTGGGCTGCATAGAGGTAGCAAGAAATATGGATCACTTTCAGAAGTCTAATCTTAGATCAGAGTTCACGTACAGTAGGATAACACCATGTATTTGAAATATTCACTGCAAATTACTGAAGTGTAGACAGAGGTGATGTGTTCTGGTGCAGAGTAGAAGTGTTACTAACTTCTAGAAATTTAAACTGCTACATTATAACACTAAGTAGAGTCTAAATGGAGGTTCTGTCAAATATCATATGACACTGGCTATCATATGGATGGCTTTGCAAACTTTTCCAAGAAGGTTGTAGCTAACAATGGCAGACTTTTTTTTCTTTTTCTTCTTCTGTACCTACATTTTTGTTTGCCCCTACTTTTTTGGATGCTGATTCCATTGACTGTGAAGCCCTTTTATTCCTGAATCTGTTGTGGAGAGGAGCCCCTTGGCACATAATTTAAAGCAGACACTTAAGATACCATTGTGTAATCGTGGTCTGTTCAGATTGCAATCATCAAGCAATTGCAATTGCTACATCTGTGTTAGTTGGACCGAGGACCAATTTCATGGATGTAAAGATATAGATTGGCTATGTCCTAGTTTTGTGCCAGGTCAGGACCTGGACAAGAACCATCACTTCTGTAGCGTGTTTTCCATGTGAAGACTATTTAGGGGTGTGGGCAGGACAGGAATGATAACATGCTCAAGCATATCACCAAGAGATCAGGATTTTGAGGTGCACTGGAGCCTGACGGCTTCATGCTTCAGAGAACTAGTGTTCACAGGGATGTTTTTCTTTTCTTTTGAGAATGACACTATAATCTTAAAACCTCCGATTCAGAAATTGGGGAGGGTTAATTTGTTAAAAAATGAAAGGATTTGGTTACATTTCTTTAGCAGCAAAACCAGCTAGCTAGTCCTTTTAAATCATAACTTAGTCATATTTAAAATAATCAAACATTCCCTTTTAATTTGTATAAATCATGAGTCTAAAAGCTGGCGAGGAAATGAGACTTTTTTTATTGTTTCAGTCTTTTTTTTTTTATACAACTCTTGCTATAGTGAACATTAACTAGAATATAGCACAATGTTCAAATGTTAAGCTATATCCGTAAATTGGACACTTGTGATAATTATGTTCATTACAGATTTATTCAATGTCATGGTTTGGGAGGGTATAACTTTTATGGATAATATCAAACGGGAATAAATTTGAGGTTAGCGAGCGTACCTTTTCAGCTGTATCAGCTTACTTCAGAGGCTTTCACATAGAATATTCACATAAAACAAAAACAGATCTGGTTTTGTTAAGCTTTTTTCTAAGATTTTTAACCATTTTAGAAGTAAAAGGCTTAAGGTTTTTGTTTGGTGTGTGTGGTTTTTGTTCTGTTTTGAATACCAGCTACCTGTTTATACTGCATTTTTTCCTGGTAACTGGGGAAACCCTTTTGTTGGTGTCTGGTGTTTTAAGAGCAAAGATTTGTTTAGTTGTTCATTCTTTTTGCAGGTAAAGAAAGCCTTTTTTGCCTTGGTGGCAAATGGTGTGAGAGCAGCTCCACTGTGGGAGAGTAAAAAACAGAGTTTTGTAGGTAAGTAGTTCTAACATTATTCAGGATTACTTGAATTTCCAGGGTGCTTTACTGTTGCAGAAGGTGGTCTGGGGCTAGCCGTTGTCTAACATCCTAGAGAGACACTGGCAAAGAAGGGTTTCTTTTTCCTCCTTCTGAGGAGTGAAATGTTGCTAGCTTTCATAGTGTTGCTGTGCTTTGAGAATCATGATGATTCTTTTAGGTCCTGACCTTCTGAAATTTGGTCTCTAATATGTGCGTTTCACTGTGTATTTAAAAATAAAGGTAATGGTCACAAAAAGGAAATTTGAAAATAGGAACTACAAAAAGAAGAATTTAATGTTACAGTATCCTAATATACATGCAATACAAGCATCTTTCTCTGCACATTCTCAGTAAGGTGCACTGAGAGATATTTAAATACCAGAACTAATGTTAAAAGCTACCGATATGTCCCATATTGGGAGAAAAACGTGAGATCTATGTGTTGCTTTTTTAAAAGTCATGTAATTAATTGCCACAACTATAATCTTCCAAAATTAGATCTCTGTTGCAGTTAGAAAACAGGGTCATAGTGGCTGTTACAAATATTATTACTTGACCTCAACGTAGATTGAGGATCCTTGGAAATGAATGGTAGATACTTTATAAAGCATTTGTTAAAACATTTTAAATCGAAGAGGGAAGGAGCAGTAGTTTCATGCAATACATCATAGGAATGCTGCGTGTCTTTTATATTTCATTTCACTTTCTGTCTGTAACTAAGCTCTAGTGATTTAAAGCTGACCTCCGGATTAATTTTTCCCTTCCCTATTTCTTAGTTTCTTCAGTTTAGATGTAAGAGTAGTAAACAGTGGAGCAATTACATCTTCTCAAATTTAGAGCTTGAAAGCTCAAAAAAGATTAATGTTTTCAGGTAACTAAACTAATCATCAATACTATATTACATAGTTTGGTGTTGGTGGTTAAAATGTATACACTATGGATGTACTATCTTTTTTTTTTTGAAGTCACATTTCAATACAGACATTTAGGATTACTGTGGAAATGATTGAATGAAGTTCTTTAATAAGTAGTATTCAAGAAAATGGATTATACTATTCCTTCATTTGAGTCAGAGTCTGCCTGACTTGGCAAGTACAGAATGAGAATGTGTCTTACTCGAAAAGCAAATGAAAGGCAAGGATGGATCCCCAGCCTTTAAAGATGTTCTAAACCCGCTCTTTTCTTTCCATGCTTTTGGGGATGGATGCAGTCTGCATTCAAGGTTTTCTTTGAGTTAGATTGAAAGAAGAGGAGAAGCACATAGGTTATCATTTTGAATATTAATTCAGACGTGTGTTTTTATTCTGAAGTATTGTATCGATGTGAAAGTGAATATACATAGGTTTGGAATTTCACTGTTGATTAATGCAATACAAATAGCATGTAACATGGATTTAATGTTTATTAAATTACGTATTGTGAATATAAATAGAGAAAATAGCTGGAAGTTCTATATGTTAACTATATATCTGAAGAACTTTTTTTATATATCACTTGTTACAGGAATGTTAACAATTACAGATTTCATTAACATACTGCATAGATACTATAAGTCTCCAATGGTAAGTATGATGTTAAGCTATACTTTTATCATTTGCCATACAGAACAGAGACTGAAATATCAAACTGAAAGATTGATGAGCATTATTTAAGTCTTTGGAAGCTTAGATATGTCATGGGTATACTTACTGCGGGGTTTTTTTTGAAAGAAAAGATGGCTTTGTGAGCAAGGTCATAGAATGGGTATCTGGATACCTGGGTTCAGTTCCCAGCTTTAGCCATGAAGATCCTATGAGCTTGGGCAGGTAACGTGATCTGTCTGCTTCAGCTATACATGTATAAACATGAGGAGTTTCCTTAATGAGTACTACCATTTATTATGTTTTGTGTGGTGCTTACTGTAATGATAGCCTTCGTTTTGGATACGAGGCTCCACTTAGTGTTGCAACTAATGAATAATGCATTTGGGAGGAAGGACCTGGCTTAATATACTTACTAAAAACTAGATGTGATATAAAAAGTATGAAGGAAAATACTTGATTAATGATCACTGTATTTATTTGTGTTCAGGTTGTTTCAAAGCACATATTTCAGTAGTAATCAGAGCTCTATATAAACGGCGAATATCAACCAGAAAGCATTTGGGGAGGATGTCTTTAAGTTACATGAAAAAGTTCATTGTATTTAAAAATCAAGTATGTAGCTGTGCGTGGTTCACATGTTTATATCATCATCTTTGTCTCATAACTATGATAGAGCTATTCCGAAAGGAGTATGAGGAGTTAAGCAGAATGCTAGCTTACAGAGGCTTGGATGCATTAAAAGGTTACTCTGTTCTTGGAGTGATGGTGCAGAACAAACAAGTTAAACTAGTTAAATATATGCAAATATTTTAGTTACATGGCTGAGTTGCACAATCAGTTGGAGATCTGTTGACTTCAATTAACTGTAATTTAAAATTCCCATTGGCAGTCAGTTGATGAAATTCTCTAGCTTTCATGTTCATACAAACATTTACATCCCTTTCTTGTTCCTGTCAAATCACAATTCCCCCTCTACCAATTAAAACATACGTACTATGTTTTACTAGCTAAAAAATCAAGAATGGTTGGATGAAGCAGACATCTGATGTATTAGGCTTCTCAAAGCTCATGTTAATTTTTAAAATTTATAGTGAAATTCTTGTCAGATGCCAATAGTGTGGTGCACTGTCCTTTCTTCTTGCTAAAGAATTTTTTTTTCCCCCTGAGGAATTACAAGGGGTTGGGGGAGAAGCAAAGGAAAAATTTCCTTTGGAAAAAAAAATTTCCTTTCCTAAGGAAAAAAACCTTAAAATGGTTTCCATATTGTAATGACCCTCGACCTCAATACTACCAATTTTTCCATGTAAGTTTACCTGAGGTCTGACTGTTGTCACTCCTGTTTACATTGTCTAACATCCTATTCCATAGGTTGTGCTTAAAATGGAAGCAGTAAGGAGGAATAGCTGAGAAGTGACAACGTTTGACTTAAGTGATTGATGCAGTCTTCTATTTAAAAAAAAAAAAAAATCCATCAGGGAATGCTCTAGTCTTAATAGGTAAAATTATGCTCAAAATATAATTCTTAAGTATTTTAGTAATTCTTTCTAAATGCATCACAACACACACAATGTGAAGCATGTTGCTGTTCATGTACTAGGTAATATCTTTAAATGATTGATGAGGAACATCCAGGTAGTTTCTCCCTATAGTGTGGTCCAAGAACTAGGTTTAGCCTCATCTCATCAGCATCTAAAGCGGTCTCCTATTCTTCTGATCACTTCAGTAGATCTTCTGAACTGCACTCCACTGTCTTAACTGCCTCTTTGGTCAAGTGCCCTAAAAGGTTATTTAACTTACTTATGTAGGTACCTTTTATGTCAGCCAAAAATGGTATATTTGAGCAGTCCAATTATAGTATATCAATTTAACATTCCCTTATACTCTTCAAAGGATGCTAATTCCAGAGAGTAATCCAAGTGTAGTTTCCTTTAGCTCAAAGATAAATGTAGTAGCCTTTGTGGAGACTTCTACCCTTCACCTATGAACTCTTCAGCTTCAGCAGTGTTTGCAGAGGTACCTGACAGAGAAGAGCTGTGTAAGGGATGACAGGCACCTTTGGCCTAGGCTATAGCAAGTGCAATTACTATTACAAGTGACTGGCTTGCAGCTTGATACCTTTAGGGAAAGGTAGCTTTCACATCTGAAACATTTTTAGAAAACCATCAGCAAGATGGAAGGAGGTACTGTAGGGAGGTTGTACAATCTTTTGACAAAGAACTTTGTGAAATAGCTGCTGAACAGCAGGAAGTTGGTGATGTGACCATGTCTTTTTTGGTTTTGATTTTGTTTTGTTTTAAACTTCAAAGACTGGACTCTTGAGGGTGGTTTGATGTTATTGCTGATCTGATCTGATGATAAGCTGCCATCAAAAGGTGCAGACTTGCCACATCCTTTGTCCAGTGTCATTTGCCTGTCCTTTTGGTGAGCCAGTTAAGGAAGCTAAACCAGCAGAAAACTAACAACGTTTTTGTAACTTTTTTTTGCCTGTTTGGTTCCTGGGGCCAGCTGAACACAGGTCAGATAAGCAACGTTGCTGGCACAGAAGTGCTGAGAGCGTGCATGGCTTAGATGCAGTGTCTGAAAACATTTGAAGAATGTAACATCAGTAAAAGATTAAACTTTGGGGGGGAGGGGAATACAATGTTGGCTCTTCTGATTGAACTGAGCACTAAACCAAGTGCTCTTGCTTGTTTGTAATCAAGTAACAGTACAATTCATCTCTGTTAGCATTATGAAGTCAAGTGATCAGGATAAGCTTTTTACTGGTTTGGGTGTGTGAGGAATTATCAGAGGGTTTACTCTGGCATGCTTGTTTTAAGGTGAGATAAATTACTGAGGAGATGCCTTTGAGTCTAGAAGCGATCTAGACTACAAACCTAGGCAGGTAAAAGATCTTTCCTGTCTCCTGAAATGATAGGTCCAGTATGGTACTCTGCACTGAGCAGGATTGCACCCTTTCTTCTTATTATGGCCAAGAAATGTTATTCTGGACTGTTCTTACTCTGTTAGATTGCCTGCAATGAAATGTAACGAAATTACTCAGGTCTTTATAATATTGTTAATGATGTTGTGTTTAAAATTAATACTTAAAGCTAAACTTTCCATCTACTCATTGTAGGTTCAGATTTATGAACTGGAGGAGCACAAGATAGAAACCTGGAGGGGTAAGATTATTTACTACTTGGTTGATAATTTTCTAATGTTTTTTCAGTATAGTGGATTTTTAATTAATCATAGACTTAGCTTGTCTCTCTCCTCATAATTTTTAATGAAAGCAGAAGTAGTAAAAGCTTGTCCGTTGGCTCCTGCTGCTTATTTTTCTGTCTGAAACAGTATGTGGACTAGAGTGATCTGGGCTATATACTACTTTGCCACTCGTTCGTGATTAGTACCATCTTGCTCTTTAAGAAAGAAAAAAAGAAACTGGAGTAAGGCGGCATGTATGGCTGTAGCATTGATGAGTATATGTGGAATGGAAATGTATCTGAGCCAGGATGCAGAATGAATAGATGACCCTACATATTGAGTGAACTGATGGATGAGCAGCAAGCTATGCCTGAGTGAATTCCATGATGGGACTAGAAATTTGTACAACATGCAGGGTATGAACAGAAGTGCTGAATGCAGGGAGGAAGCTTTATGTAAAAAATAGACTATGTGCCATGAAATAATATATAGAAGTACTCCATGCAGCAGACCCTCACAGAAAAGGAACTGGTAAAGAATTATTTGCTGTTGTTGCAGTGACCCCTGGTGGTAATCAGTTTGGTCCCGCTTTTAAAACTTTTGTCTTTTTAATGTCAATATAGAGGAATACACGTAAGTGGTAGAACAACTAAAGTAACTGTCTGTATTGCTGTCTTTCTTCCACTTAATTTTGTATGGATGAATTCATAAAACCCTTTCATAAAAAAAGCTTATGTTTTCATATAAAGTGGTAATGGTCTATTAATTTTCTGTACACAGAGCTTTATTTACAAGAGACATTTAAACCTTTAGTGAACATCTCCCCAGATGCAAGGTAGGATTTTGCTTTTCAGTCTGCTTAACTTGAAATAAACTAACTCCATCTCAACACTGAATTTAAGACTTCTTTATATAATAAGAAACAATTTATATTGTAAACTAGAGTACAATTTATGAAGGACTGTCTTTTAATATAATCAAGAAGGTGTGGGAGCTTTTTTTTATTGCGAGTGAAGACTTTTTTTAATTATCCAAAGAAAAGAATTTTTAGTTAAACTTTTGTCTTTTATCAGTGTAACTGTTTTGGTAAATGAACTAGACATGGATCAAAATTAATTGTCCAAAAACATGCAAAAAAGGCAACATGATGACCCTTCAAGCTAGGCTGCAAGTCATGTTCATTTCATGAAAATCAAAAACTGTACAGAGCCTTTCAGCTGTCTTTGTTCCCAGCAATCATAGTAATTGAAAACATACAGTGCTTTTCAACGCAAGTAACTTCCCTTAACTAAAGGAAATATCTATGTTTTGTTCTGCTCTACTACTAGGTTGTGTTCCTTAAAATATAAATGACTGTCCTTTTCTTCTTGATGGAATTTGAAAGAAATAGTTTTTAAACTGCCATTATACCTTATTTACCAAAGGTAACTTGAGAGAGAGCTTTAGCTGATCACTTAACAACTTGAGTACTACTTAATCACTGAACCAGAGAGTGAAGTTCTGATTCTTGCTTTCAGTTTGTGGAATAGGATTGCTTATGTCCTGTCAAAGGAAACTGGTGAAGGGAACTCTAGTGATTACCTCAAAGTAATGATATGCTGTATCCTCAGTAGAATTGCCATTAAGTGATGAATAAGTCGTTCAATTAAGTCATAAGGGATGTGTTTTCAATGGTAGCTGGTTGCAAAGAATATCGTTAAGACAACAAAATAGTATAATTGTTTTCAGTCAAAGGTGCAGCAAAAGAAGTATTGCAATAAAGAAGATGCAGTAGGACATGTATAAAAAGATACAGCAAGTCAGCTTAAGACCTGATCCAGAAATGGACTTGGGTTCTGTGACAATCAGACTGCAGCACTTAGGAGTAGTTAAATGCTTACTCCAGGAGTGGAATCTACAGTGCAGTGGTGGGAATCTTGACTCCATGTATATCAAATTGGGATAGTTCATCCCTATAATGGACTCAGAACATATAGTTTATTGTGTATGGGAAGAAGCCTACTTCAGCAAGTAGGCATTTATCAAAATTTTATGAACTTTATTACTTACTAGTTTATTGCAATTGGTGGTCAGCTGTTTTAACATTGTCTTACTAGGACCAAGGAAAAAAAAAAAAGTGCTACTTGCAAGAAGATCAGACTTGCACAGGTTGGAGTATTGCTAAATCATAGTCTGCAGCGTTAGGAGGAATGTTTCAGATCTCCTGAGAATAACTTTTTGCCAATCCCCAATGATAATTCAGTGAAATTATTAGATAATTGTTTTAGCTTAATTGCATAAATGCACTTATCCATAAAAATGCTCTTCCTAGAAAATGTTATAGAAGTTTGGGACTGAGATGCATTAAGTGCAAGAACATTCTGTTTTTCACTGTTCGTCTGTCTCTGAACAGAAATATCCATTCTTAGTGCAGGGATACTGTGAGCACAGCACAGTACTCACTGGAAAAACAGTTCACACTTGTGAAGAAATATTTCTGCTATACTTTCTACCACAAAAAGTCACTTTCCATCACATTTTCTTACTGGTTTCAGATGTTCATGAGCATATCGTTGTTGATGTGTTTTACCAGCTGCAAAAGTTTAATTTGAAATCCCTTAACTTCTCTTTTCTATGACATTAAAGATAATGCAAATAATTACTCATCACATGTACTTCATGGGGGATTGTAAATATGTGTATACATCACTTGACATTATTCATTGTCAGCTAGAATTCATTAAAAAAAAATGTTTTTCTCCTCAGCCTTTTTGATGCTGTATATTCATTGATCAAAAACAAAATCCACAGATTGCCAGTTATAGATCCAGTCAGTGGAAATGCACTTTATATACTTACCCATAAAAGAATCCTCAAGTTCCTCCAGCTTTTTGTAAGTATTTCAAGTTCTGCTTTGCTTAACTGATTTTTTTTTTTTTCCTCCAGGAGACCTCTTTAATGTTAATTTAAGTCTTAGTACAGAAACTTCTTGATAAACTTCCATATTCATTGTGTCTGTGTGTATCTTTTTTTTTTGATAACTGAGAAATTAAAGCTTGATGTAGGACCTGTACCTTACCTTCACTTTGTTTTAGTCATTTAAAGAAACCTAAACACCAAGGACTTGTCTTGGCTATTTGAGTAATTTGCTGTCCTTTCTGGAAGATCTGCTCAGCTTCAGAAGCTTGTTTACGTGAAAAGAAAAATGAATTGTCTCCCAGAAACGAGATTATCATTACTCACTGTAGCTTATGTTAGTTACAGGAATGAATAGGAGGCCAAACCAAGCAACAAGAGTTCAAAATAAGCATTCGGTGTATAGTATGTTTTGCTGTCTTCTCTCTCCAGTTTCAGTGGGAATGACATAGCTTAGGATCAAAAGCTTTTAGTGATGGGTTACTACAAAAATAAATAAATGAGCAAAAAACTTAGTTACATAGTCTTAATTTAGAGTTTGTTTGAACAGAAGTAATGCTTCTGGAGCTGAGCTTGTTTTGCCTTTACGTTAATCTAGTAGCAGGTTACTGTAATGATCTGTAACTCTCATTTGGAATCTGTAGATGGATGAGGGAATAGAGATTTCCTAATATATATACCAATCATTTGGAAACATGGTAGGTGTAGAAAATATGGTAGGTGCAGAAAACTGCACAGTAAATACATTCATTCTGACTTTCCTAGATGTCAGAGATGCCAAAGCCTGCCTTTATGAAGAAGAATCTGGATGAACTTGGAATAGGAACTTACCACAACATTGCCTTCATACATCCAGACACTCCTATCATTAAAGCCTTGAATATATTTGTAGAGAGAAGGATATCGGCATTACCTGTTGTGGATGAGTCAGGTGTGTGGTGGGTCTTCTGTATACAAAAGTGTGGTAAGATAAATGGCGCTGAACCCTGGATTGATGGGGGGGGGGGAAGAGGAGAAAGAATAAAAAAATTAAAAAAAAAAAAAAAAAAAGGCAGGGGGGAGAAAGGGAATATAAAGAAATATTTATGCAAGATGTAGGTTGATAGGCTGGGAAGAATTTCATGGTTTGGTAGGTTGTTTTTTTCCCATCTTTCCTTCTTGACCTGTCTGTTTTGTTTTTGTATAATTATAAGATAACAAATTAAAGGAGGAAGCAAGAAACCTGATTTTGTATTTTAAGCACTTTATTAACTTTTGTTTTTCTTTTTAGGAAAAGTTGTAGATATTTATTCCAAATTTGATGTAATAGTAAGTATATCTCTTAAATTCTGTTAAATATTTTATATGCAGTAAGCATTTGCAAATTAATTTAATATGTCAATTTTGGCTATTTTGCTCCTTACGCTTTAGTTAACAAACTGAATAAAACAGATTCAATTCACCCTGCACAGCACTTTTTTTATTATTATTTTTTATTTAAGCTATCCTTAGTAATACTACTTGTACACAGGCATCTACTGCTCTGGATGTTACCCAAAATTAGATCTGGCTGTACTCTTACAAAAAGAGGGCATAGGCTTTTTATGTTTGTTTCTATTTTTGAGATACGATTTTCTTTTCCCAGCCGCTGACATTCCACAGTCTGTTTTCAAAGAGAATGCAGATTTCTCCGTGCAGTCTGGGTGCTTTGTACGACTTGACCTTCTCAGTCAATTAAAACTACTTGGCTTGTTCTTTTGTGTGAGTCTCTGACTCCAGAATATTGCATCTGTATTCCTTCTGGTTTAGATCTAATTCAGGCCACTATTTCTGGTTTTCCCTCAGGAGTGCAACAGCGTAGTCAGATTCGTACCATGATTTGCCAACCTCGGAGAGCAAGGGCTCTTCTATTCTTGTGGTCTTCAGAAACCTGAAAAATATATTTAGGTTTCTTTATCCCTGACCCCTCCCAGCTGTATGTACCTGCCTTCTAATTGAAACTTCTGTTAGCTACATTATTTTTTAGAGATTTAAGTGCCCAAGTTGCTTATTCCACCAGCCTGCTAGTGCTAATGAAGAATCCAAATGTCTGAAATGCTGCGTAGAATGCTTTCAGAAATATGGAGAATAGTTCCAAATGGAAATACTTTAAGCTTATAAATATCTAAACAGTGCTCTTAATACTGAAAATTTCACGATGTCAGTGTTCTTGCCTGTTGTATTGGGTTTGCATGGCAAGGTTTTGGTAGTGGGGGGGGGCTACAGGGTGGCTTCTGTGAGAAGCTGCTAGAAGCTTCCCCTGTGTCCGATGGAGCCAATGCTAGCCGGCTCCAAGACGGACCCGCCGCTGGCCAAGGCCGAGCCCATCAGTGATGGTGGTAGCGCCTCTGGGATAACAGATTTAAGAAGGGGGGGAAAAAAACTGCAGCCGAAGAGAGGAGTGAGAGCATGTGAGAGAAACAACTCCGCAGACACCAAGGTCAGTGAAGAAGGAGGGGGAGGAGGTGCTCCAGGTGCCAGAGCAGAGATTCCCCTGCAGCCCATGCTGAAGACCATGGTGAGGCAGGCTGTGCCCCTGCAGCCCATGGAGGTCCACGGTGGAGCAGATATCCACCTGCAGCCTGTGGAGGGCCCCATGCCGGAGCAGGGGGATGCCCAAAGGAGGCTGTGACCCCGTGGGGGACCCATGCTGGAGCAGCCTGTTCCTGAAGGACTGCACCCCGTGGAAGGGACCCACGCTGGAGCAGTTCATGAAGGACTGCACCCCGTGGGAGGGACCCCACGCTGGAGCAGGAGAAGAGTGTGAGAAGTCCTCCCCCTGAGGAGGAAGGAGTGGCAGACATAATGTGTGATGAACTGACCCAAACCCCCATTCGCCGTCCCCCTGCGCTGCTTGGGGGGAGGAGGTAGAGAATTCACGAGTAAAGTTGAGCCTGGGAAGAAGGGAGGGGTGGGGGGAAGGTGTTTTTAAGATTTGGTTTTATTTCTCATTATCCTACTCTGATTTGACTGGTAATAAATTAGGTTTTTTCCCCCAGTCGAGTCTGTTTTGCCTGTGATGGTAATTGCTGAGTGCTCTCCCTGTCCTTATCTTGACCCATGAGCCTTTTGTTACATTTTCTCTCCCCTGTCCAGCTGAGGAGGGGGAGTGACAGAGCGGCTTTGGTGGGCGCCTGGCATCCAGCCAGGGTCAACCCACCACACCTGTCTTTTCTAGGCATTTGTCTTCTTGTTCTTTGGGATTCTCTGCTGTGTAAGATCCTGTTCTGCCATAAAAGCTGGTCAGGGAATAGGTAGTAGCTGTAGCGAGAGTGATCTAACATATCAGAGACAATGAAATTTCACAGTTGGTGGGTTCAGTGTTTCAGTTTATTTTGTAACTGCGTTAGACTTTGAGGCAGGGCATCCTTCCTTTCTTTCCCATTCTTTTTCAGAAAGACTCCAAAAGGAGGAGGGTTCCTTATATTTTTCACTTCTTTTCTCATTTTAAGTGATGAGGCAACAAAAATTACAGGATTTTTAGAGATGCTGGATCATTTCTTTGGAAAAATTACGTATTAGGATCAGGGAAAAAAACCTACCACAAAGGCTTTAGGATATAATTGTTTGCTTCCAGCTAGTAACATGGGAAAGAGTTAGGGCATCCATCAATTATTTGAGATTTTCCTCACATATACTCGTTTGCTTATTAAACGGGGGGGGAGATTCTGTTCTTAAAAGATAATCACCTCTGAGGCTTCCAGTTTTTCATCACTCTGCTTCAACTTGATCTTCAAGCTTTAAAAGAAGAAAAAACAATTTAAAAATCTGCAGTGTATAATCTGATCTTCCAATAAACATAGAATTCAGAACATTCAACTTGTGATTTTTAACTTTAAACCATGTGGCTAATATGCTTAGTTAAATCAGTGTTTTAAGCTATGCCTGTATATACAGCTGGCTAAGTTGATAGATTTCTTTAATTTTAATAGAGTTCTGAATTCATTTTCAGGTTTGTGATGGGAGAAACCTGGGAATGGTGTGATGGTATAGAAATAGCTTTATATTACACTAGTTATTGTGTGTAGGGTGACTTCAGTTTGCAGAGGCTTTTTATGTCCTCCTAATGTCCTTCATTAGGAATTAGTTAAATGAGTTAACTAAAACTGCTTGTATCTTCATGATCATCTCAAACCTATCTTGTCATGTTCAGTGTAATTCAATCTAAAAACTTGACCAATCACAGTATATTGTAGCCAAAAATTAATCTCATTTTATTGCTTGGTCCAGTGTTTTCATTTTAAAGGTCTGTCTTTGTTCTTCCTTCAGTGCTTCAGTACACAAAATCAATAGGCCAGGATGTGCCAACACTATCAAAACATCACTATGGTCTCACCTACAAAGAAAGCTTTTGCTGGTCTGGACAAAGTCCTCTTGCTACAAGCATGGTCCTGTTCTTAAAATGAAAGTTGAGAATGTTAGCTTTCAAACTCTTTTAATCTTCTTACTTTTAGTGGTGGTGATGGGTTTTTATCTATATTATTTTTATAGTACTTATTAAAATATATAGACACTTTAAAAAAAAATTGTTGTCAAATGGCAGTGCCAGCACAGTCCAGGAGAGGGAGTTTGAGCCCACAAATAAGAAAGGTGAAGAAAATCTTTAGTTTGTTCTCTACTTAGATCTCCACTAAGATCTACTTCATGGGTGGTGTTCAGAGCAGTTGGTGTCCTCCTCTATCCTATGAAAAACAAACAAAAAAAATTGTATATTCTAAAAGTATATTCTAAAATCTGTAGAACTTCACCTTTACATTTTCTACTCATGGCAAAAGCAGGATGAGTGACATCAAGCCAAATATCAGATAGCAAAGCAAGGAGATTTTCATTGGCCTAATGCATATAACAAAACAGTTTTATCAATTAACCCAGTCTGTCATATGGTGTTTAACATGATTGCATGCTTGACTGTTCCCAAAAACTGAAGCTGAAGAGCATCTGCTTTGTTTAATATGTGACTTGGAATAGACTCAATTTACACCAGAAGTGTGTACATCTACTTGATGCCAAAATATTTACTTTATTGAGTACTTTATTACTAAGTACTGAGATGTGTTATGTGCCTTGGTTTGGTTTTTTTTTTCAGAATCTTGCTGCTGAAAAAACATATAATAACCTAGATATCACGGTGACACAAGCCCTACAGCACCGTTCTCAGTATTTTGAAGGTGTTGTAAAGTGTAGTATGCTGGAAACACTGGAGACCATTGTGGATAGAATAGTGAAGGCTGAGGTGAGTTCGCTTTTTATTTTTCCCTTTACTGTAAGTTAAAAGTTGTATTACCAAACTAATAAATAGTAGAAATTTATCCTTTCTAAGTTATTTTGGTTACTTGGTGAAAGTATTTTTTTCATAACTACATGTGTTGGGTATCAGTTTGCTTTATAGACTTAGATTATAGATGCTTATAGGGATGTACAGAATACTGTACAGTAAATCTGTAATAATACTTGGTTATTTGCATTTCTGTTTTA
This sequence comes from Gymnogyps californianus, assembly GCF_018139145.2. Classification (NCBI taxonomy): domain Eukaryota; kingdom Metazoa; phylum Chordata; class Aves; order Accipitriformes; family Cathartidae; genus Gymnogyps; species Gymnogyps californianus. The sequence goes on from NC_059472.1 coordinate 160,870,812, forward strand.
TGACATTAACTGAATGCAAAGCTTCTTTGACAGAATCAAGTTTCTTCCAAGCCTGCCATAAGTTTTGCAGACAAATAATTCTTTAAACTCCAGCTTATAGCTAGGTTGATTGGCATATTGTACAATTAGTTAATGCATAGAGTCCTGTGTGCTTTCCATTCTTTTTTGGTGCTGTTTATTTGGTTTGTTAGTACTGGGAACTTTCTTATACATAGAGGTGAATGAGTATGTAGGTCTTCCTCCCCTGTTATGCCTCTGTGCAGAAGAAAATCAGTATTACCAGTTTGAGTTGTCTCCAAGGTGTGATCGACTCCATTTAGCTGCTTTGACTTCTTCAATTACAAGATGATTTTTTTTTTTTTTTTTTATCTTCAGGGCTGTAACCATACATACACTTGATATGAGTAAAACTTCCACTTTGTTAATAGCCCCTTAGAACCTCCATTAGGCAATTTTTGCTTGTAACTTTCTGCATCTGCTTGATTTTCTTCCTGAAGTTGAATAATTTTAGCATTGCTGATATACAAATTTCAGATTCAGATAATTTTATTACTATCTTAAGAAGCTTTAGACATTTGGGTTTTCAGAACAACTCCTACCCTTTGGTTCAGTCTAAACATAGTGAGATTATATGTAAAAGTGAGTCAGTCAAAACTACAAGCTATTTTTAGCTGCCAGACGAGTGCTTGATCTTACTGGAAATGAAACAATTACATTGTCCATTTTTCTTGAATTCATTACACTGAGAGAAGAATAAAATGATTAAATATGTGCATATACAAAAACTAATAACCCCATCTAAAATATCACAACATAGTTTCATCAAAAAGAAAATGCAAAAATATTTTCTCTCCCTTCCTCCCTCCTTTTCTTTCTCCCTGTGTCAGGTGGGTATGACTGTTCAAATAATTCAGAGCTCCTCTTTTCTTGTATCTGACTAGCAACGAAGTGGTTGACCTCAGCCATAAATTAACATATCTATTAAATCAAGACTGATGCAGCTTTCTTGCTATCACCTCTGTGAGAAGATGAGAAAAATTCTTTTCACTTTCTTCACCATTATATCTGATTATTTGAACTTAAAATAGTGAAGAGAGAGAATTCACTTAGGTAAAAAGTAAACATGTAGTAGGCTCTCAACTTTTGACAAATACCCTTTTTAGGATCACTTACTTATGAGCTGGTTCAGCTGTGATGTTTAGGTTCTACAATTCTGTGCCCACTTGCAGTAGGCTCGGGTGCCAGGACTGACGTTGGGGCACTCTCCTGGTTCTGCAGCGGTCTTTCGCTGCTGTAGCCTGCTCTGGCCAATGAGCCTCAGGATACAGGAGTATCCACCTACTTTCCCTACAGTTAGGACAAAAGTTTTGTAGTATAAAAAAGTTTCCTAGAATAGATTTGTAAGGATAAGATCATTATTTAAAAATACAGTCTTACTGTTGATAAACCTTTCTTCCAAGTTGAATCCGTGTGTTTATTAACTCTACAGTAAGTTTGCACAGATAAGTTGAATCTTTTTTTCTGTCTTCATGCAAAATAAGGATTTTAAAACCAGTCTGGCACTCAGTTTCAATTGTGTAGCCCTACAAGAAAAATTGGGTTAAAACCAACTTGGACATGTCAAGACACAACAAGTTTCAGTGCTGTGCCTCTCTGAGAAAGTATTTTTCAGAAGGAAGCCTCATTTTATTACTGTATCTTATTTTTTGAGGTCGCAGGCTGAGTTGGGCAGAGCCTGTAAACTGGGGAAAAGTGTTTGATGTGAGTGCCACTTTTTGAGAGCAGAAGAATTTTAAAGACCTAGATTTTGGCTTAGCTGTCACTTCAGATCTGATTTTGTTGTCATGTCAGATAGCTGTGTGCTTTTTAACCATGCACTAGTTTTCATTTATGCAGGGCAAGCATGTTTGTATTGCTCTGTGAGATTGGTATAGCTAACATTTTGAACCATTCTTTTATTTCTACTTGTCTTCATACTGCATTACTTTAAGATTTTTTTTTTTTGTTTTTCTTTGCTTTAGCTATTACTTCAAATCAGGCAAATATCTCTCAAAATATTTTCCCTGCTTGCAGGTTCATCGTTTGGTGGTAGTGAATGAAGCAGATAGCATTGTGGGTATCATCTCCCTTTCTGACATTCTACAAGCTTTGGTACTCACACCAGCAGGTATGGATGGTGCCTTCTGACTTCTGCCATAAGTCCTTTGGCAGTGTGTACACCCTACTGGTTTTAATTTATTTGACAATGACAAACTTTTGATTTTCAACTTCTGTAACTGTTTGATCATAGTTCTCAAATACACTTTTCAGTTCTCTTCAGGAAAAAGCTGACAAAATATTAACTGTCAGTCCTTTGTTCACTGAGGAATGCATGCAGAAGCTTCATGAATGTCACTGCTGTTCATGTATCTTTTTTTTTTTTTTTTTTTTTTTTAGGAAAAAAGGTCTTGATTAATGTTTTAACAGGAAAAACAGGATGAAGTTGAATGTTGCATGTATAGGCATCACCTACAACAGGGCACCTTCCCCACCTTCCTGAATTTCTGTACTCTGGCCAAGTGCTCCTAGTGTGGATGCAGCTGTGCTTTCCTCTAACTCTGCAAAACCGCCTCCTCAGAGCCTGCAGTTGTCCAGCTATGCTGTGGGTTTTGGTTGGCACAGCTATGTCAGAGACGGCCACCAGAATTATTCCAGTAGAAATCTCTAGCGTATTACTAAATGTGATCAGGTTCCTTTTAACAAGAGTATCCAACAATAGGTTTATTTCTGCTACTTTTATGTTGGTTCGTTCAGGGGGCTTGGTTTGGGGCGGGTTTTTTGGTGTTTTTTTACGTTTTGCCCAAGTTACTAACCTGCTTTATGTTCTTAATTGTAACTTCACTTTGATCATATAAATGACTTCAGTGTCACAAGAACTAAAGCAAAGCCCTCTTGGCTTTGTGAGGAAGACAAAAAATGTCTTGAGGATCACAATTTTGCCTCAAAAAAAAAAAAAAATCAGACTAAGCAAACAGAGCTGGATATGTCCTTCAAAAAAGAAAGCCTAAATGTGAGCTTAACTGGGATCTCTTACTTGCACTGATAGATAACATGGTAATGTAAAAGTCTTCCTCCTCTGTAGATTTAAAAAAAACCTAACGTAGCTTTTTAAAATAGTAAGATTTCTCCTCTGAAAAGAAGTAATCAGTGATACTGCTGGAGGTATTATGTTAGTGCATCTGGTTCCTTTTAATGACCTGGAAGAGCAAGTAACCCAGCTTTCTGTGAAAGGTATGGATGAGTATGAGAAAGCAGCCCAAAGGCCTGGGTCAAATGGGCTCATTGCCTAGAAAGAGAATGGAGGCATGTATGTCCCTCCTAAGAGGGAGATGTAAAGGCAGGCAGAGGGTGCCTCTCCAGGCAGAGGAGGTAGTTTCCCTCATGACTGGAGGGTAGAAGGATCCAAGGAGAGTAGAGCTTAACTGTTAACGGAGCAAAGTTTAGACAGAAAAGATGAATCTGGATACTGACAAACGAAGAGCTGTGTTACACTGGAATTACCTGGACACTTCAGTTGCAACTCTGTGAGCTGATGTAACAGTGCTCTGTAATGAAAAAGGGCAGTTCCTGCTCCCATACTCTGGGCCGCGTGCTTCTGGTGTTTGGTGTGGGGCAGCACCCACACTCATGAGATCCCTCTGTGAGCTGCTTTAACTCATTGATCTAACAGGAAACTGAGCCAGCAAAAAAGCTGCAGAGTTTTGTCAGTTCGGCACACTAAACTGGCTCACAGAAGAGTCTAGTACTGAGTACAGGGGTTAGAGCAACAGAGCGGGCAGGATTATGCCACTGGAAGAGGTGAGGTGAGGGAAGGCATTTTTTAGGAGCAGTTAGGCATTAGATTGCAGTTCCACAGGCAACTGCCCCATTTTAGATTGGGATTTGTCCCATGAAGTGAGGATATCTCCAATGTAGATCTAGTTTGTAGAGTCCAGAGTGTGATTTACCTCTTAAAGTGGATGCGTACGAACAACCAGATAAATCATGCCTTAGAAGTGTCCATTTCTCTTCACAGACTAGAAAGGAAAATTTATTGACTGGCAGGAATTAAGACCAGCCTACATTAGGGAAAAAAGTATCAGTTGTGATGTGAAAACTGGATGTATTTAATGAATCTTTCAGTGTTTGATTATACATTACAAGTAGTAACTCCAGGTTGCTGGCAAGAGATTCTTGCTCTCTAGAGTTGGATGCTGAAGCCAAACTCACCGTAGGGTTCAGTCGTTGCCCAGCATGTAGCTAGTCTGAGTACTTGGAGAAGAGGCAGGATGCTGTACAGTCCTGCTGAACAGGTCTCTCGGATCCCTACTGTAAGCAAAATCTGCCTCTGAGCCAGGAAAAATGGGTCCATCAGCAGTGTAGTTAAACTGAATTCTTAGTTTGCGCTCAAGCAGGACTTCATTTTTTGAGGCTATTACGATGATTAAGCCTTGCTTCTAAGCTGATGGACAGGTTTGGGGTGTGGCTTTTTGGTTGGGGTTTTTTAAAATAGACTTTTGTGCTGGGGAGAATCTTCAAAGCCACTTCTAGTAACGTCCCAGAAGAGTTACTTAGACTACCTTGCCAATGAAGTTAGAAGCAATAATGGTCTCAAGGCCTTCCTCACTCTGTTTTACATTAGCATTTAGCAATCCTGCAGTATATTCTTTATAAATGGTATCCAGTACTAAGATTCTGATAACGTAGTCAGACAAAGTTCCAGCATTCAGAATGAGCAGTGCTTTTCCAGAAGCCAGGTGCTATGTGCGTAAGGAAATCATGTGTGCTTTCCTCTTCTGTTAACAGGTGCCAAACAAAAGGAGGCTGAAAGTGAATGACTGCTGTGAATGTATACACGTTTGTAGGAGAACTTGAACAAAGTTTCTGGGTCAAGTTTGTCTCGAGAACCGTGACTGCAATAGAACAGAGCAGGATGGCTGAGAATGTGTATTGGGACTTAGTGATGGATGATGAGTCTATTCCCCCCAGTGATGTCGCAAAAAAAGCAGCATGACAAAAGCTTATGTCAAAATGTAGGCTTGTATTTCAAAATGTCCTCAAAACATTTGCTGGAAGACTTCACATGATGTCCTTCATTAAAATGCACTGTATTCTGAAACTTTTCATTTTGTATTTGACAGAAGTCACTGGTCAGCAATGGATATATGTGACATAAGGCAAGTGTATGGCATATTCATATCATAGTGCCTTATGTCAAAATACAGCAATATGTCATCACTGTTGCCCATCACTGTCAAAGGAAGTATTGTGCTAAACGAGACACTGTATTTGAATGTGAAAGTCTTTTAAACCTAAAACCAAATCAGTTTCAGTTCTCATTAGATTTGTCATAAAAGCTGTAATTTGAATATCGGTAGACTTCTTTAAAACTTCAATGACAGTTTTGTGTTAAATGTTGCATTCTGAACTGAGATGTAAAACAAGACTGATTTTAAAAACAGCTTTATTTATTTTTACTTTCATGACAATTTTTTACACATCTTTGGTGGATAGCTAAAATTTCACCATATCCATTAATAAACTGTTGATTGTTATACAAACAAGTGGTAGATTTTCTCATTATTTACAACTTTGGAGTTGCAGAAGCTGTGGCCTGTTGATCAGTCCATATGACTTGAGCTGAAGATTCCAGAAGCATGGATCGAAAGTGCTCTGTACTGTAATACGCAGGCACCATGGAGGAAATGAGGTGCCAGAGAACAATATTTTCATCTGTATTAAAGTGTAAAACGATGTTTGTACAACAAAACCGAAACTTTTTATTGTATATGATTTGTACAGAAGTGGAGGAGTGAGGAAAGCTGTTGGGGTATTTGCTAATGTAAATGTACTGTAAAGTTTGAAGATGAAACTTTTATAATTGTAGATTCTTGTAGATGGAAGAAATTAAACCCTACAACATCAGTTTGGTTTTAGCGGTTCTTGCCAAGTTCTTTTGCATGTATAAATGTACGTGCATTTTGATTAGTGTAAACTAGGTATAGAAGCATTCTTATTTTCCTTTGACTTTAAAGGTGGCTTTATGCTAACGGAATAATGCAGGCAGTACTTTTTACTGTGTTTCCAGCCTGAATACTGTACTGGAATAATGCAGTAAATTGATCCATTATTTTTCCATTTATAAACATTGAGGTAAAAGGTTAACAGTTTTCAGTTTGCTTATAAAATGTGAGATTTTTAATAGTAATGAAAAACCCTTTCTTCAGAATTTTTCCACTTTCTGTAAGAATTTAAATTTTGAACTCTGTGAAAATTTTCTTCTTACTGGCATCTTTCATGTATAAAAATATTCCTGTAGTACAGAATGGAAACTGTTCTCTTGCACTTTATCTCTTTCTTTCTTTCTCATTCTGTGAAAAACATTGTCAGGTCTTCTCCAGCACCTTTTGTGACTAGGTAAATATCGACTCTGTTCCCTGCAATTCCAGATGGTATTGAAATAGCTGTTTTGGCCTAACAGCGACCTTAGGGTCTGGTGCCGATTGCTGCCATCAGAGATGACATCAGCACAGCTCTGATTATCTTTGTTGGGGAGATGGAGTGATAGAAACTAAAAGTAGCGGCTCTCGTTCTTTGTGGGGTGTGTGGAGGGGATAATTTGTGGTAGATGAGAACTTTGTGTTAAGTGGTCAGCAGTACTGCCCTGCGCGTGCCACCCAAGCCGCATAGGTGCAACATTGTGAAAGCCCAGATACGGCTCCAGCACCGCGGCCTCCTCCAGGAGATGGGATGCCAGGGAGTTGCCTAAATGCATCGCAAGATCTACCACTAGTAGATATAGAAGTATCTATAGATACCTATCTATCTATAGTAGAGATAGAGATCTCTCTATCACTAGTCTGCACGAGGATATTCTTCAGCCCTATATTCAAGGTATTTTTGAAGATAAGGGTTGAACCACTGATAGGTACTTTTTTATATACTTTATTTTTTAGCACAAAGTCTTCTGGCCCCGTTCCATGCAGACAGCTTTGGGCCCGTCTGCATAAATCAGTATGCAGAAAGCCAGAATGAATTTGCAGTTTTCGAACCACCATGTACTTCCTATTTTAACATTATTACAAGTGCTGCTGATGCGTTGTGGACGCAGGACTAGCAAAATTATGGAAAGCAGCCTCCTCAATGATACAAAACTGTATTTAGAGAATTTCCACCCTTACTTTCTGGAATTCAGTTCTGAACTTTGAATTTGTGAGCAGTAGAATCGCAGTGTAACTCCACAAGCATGAATAAACAGCAGTGCTATCAAAAAGGCACTCTGCTTGTACTGGCACAAGTACCAGTGCTGATGCAGTAAACAAAACTAAAGAAATCATGTCATTTTTAATACAGATCAGTTTACTACACAGCTAGAAAAATGCTTGTTCCAGCATAAGGGAGGGACAGAAATAAGTAAATGAGGGTAGAGAAAGGAGGGGTGACTCAGCAGCACTGCTGCATGTACCAGATTAAAGTGACAGTGCAGCTAAAGCTTTGGTCTAGGTCTCTTCACGTGGCTCCTGAGGGGCCTCAGCCATGGAAAAGAATGAATAAAATGTCATTAAACTCACGTTCTTGCACGTTTTTTCCTCTGGACAGGCAGCACGCAGTACTTACGGATCTGAGAGCACAGCGATGGCTCCAGGTGCTCCCTTTCTTTCCACAGACAGGACCATGCTGCAAATGGAGATGGCAGTAAGCTTCCCCAGTGACTGCTGAAAGCCTGTTCAATAGCGTAGATGATCTTCCACCCTGAGGATGTGAGATGCTGTAGAAATGGATTTGAACGAGCAGGACTGTAAAACATACGATTCATTCCTGTGCTTCCCTGTGCACTTCCTTGCCCAGCAAGAGATGTCTGTGAAAGATAATTATTCTGAAGGGCTTCTCGGTCTTGGAAGGGAGCAGATGAAGTTTGGTTTTTACCTACTCTGGATATTTTTAGCTGTTTAGGTGTAAGCAAATGTTTCTTAGTAGACTTCAGCCCTCAATATTTTTCAGTATCTAGAGATGCTCTGAACTAACTTAGGAAAAATCGCCCTTTGCTGGCATTGATAACTCAACTGATGAAAGCATTTTCCTGTTTACTTCTGGAATCCTTTTAGTTAAAAGGTCTGAGATCTTTAAGCCCCCACAGGCAGTATTTGCTGTTTACTAGGAACTGAACTGCAATTGTTGCATATCCGAGGCCTATTCATCTTCTTTTACTAAGGAATATTATTCTGTCGGGAATGTTTGGGTAACACAGAAAGAACCAGCCTCACTTCCCGAGGCCTGAGCTCTTGTCCTCACAGCAGACAAGAGGAATCTGACTGAAGCAGTTCAAAGACTGTGCATTGCTTTGAGGACGCTCTGTGGCATCTTTTGAGAGAGCACAGGGTAAGTTGGAGTCTTTCAGTTTTGGTCCAACTAGAAGTGAAACCACGCGTGCTTAATCCTGTCACACAGCAGGCTGTGTAACTGTTTGTACTGAGCTCTTCAGTCAGTTTTAGAAGTAACCAGTTTACTTCAAAAGTTTCTATGAACTTTCACCCCTTATGCTCCCATATTGAACGCTTATTAGGGGTAATTTCCAGAGGAAAATGTCATTCCGAATAATGTAATACTACCCTTGTACCCACATAATGCATTTATGCAAAAAGGATGTTCTGCAGACACTGCTCTTTACTCTTAACTTCAGGTTGTAATTTAAGTATGGGTTTGAAAGTCACTTTCATTGTACCCATTTGTTTTATAATTGCAGTCAGACCTGTTCCCACTGAAGTGAATGGGAACAGGAGGTGACCTGTACATATACATCAAACTCGTTCCTTTATAAAAAATACCTAGAGAGTGTGTCCCTGCCAGCTGCATACCAGGACCTGTATGGCATTAGCCTGTGATGTCAGTAGCCCCTGTGAACCGAATTAGTTCCTTAATTTGCTTCTACTAACATTTCGCCTGTGTTTCTATCTGAGTATTGGAAAATACGATCATTGTGAAAATGCAGGAGGGAGTAGGAACAAGTACTTTGTAACCTCTGTGGGCAGCAAAGTCTATGCTGTACATGTGGAAGCATGCCCAATGCAAACACTGGACACACTTCAAAAAACTCCTCGGGAAGGTCCTGATTTGCCAAAGGACAGAGCAGGTAATTATACTGCTAATTGCTGTTACAGGAATTGAATGCACAAGTCAGAGCTGTTCTGCATTTGGAATCTGAGTAGCAGTGCGTTCGTGGGTTTGTATGTTCTGTGTTATCATAAAAACACTTGACTGTTGAGTTACGTTTACTACATGAAATTCATCATGGTTTTTCCTCCGTCACAGAAAAGCAGATACAGGCAACAAAAGACAGACACGTTCCATTTTTGCAGCCTCCCTCAATGTCTGTCCCTGATCTCACTGCATACACATACTCTACTGGTGCTTGCAATTCTCCCTTCTGGTATTTTCTCTTTCAGAACCTAGGCCATACCTGATGTGTTGCACTCACTGAGCATGTCTGTTGTTACCTCATTTACAATAAAATTCATATAACTTATCACCTGAACTGATACGAAGGCTACATTTGACTTGAATGAGTATCTGGTGAAGCGAGATATAAAGCAGGCCTGGAATGCAGCCAGTGCATAGGTGCATGGTGGGCGTAACTTGTCCCAAAGTTCTCTGAACTTCTTTGTAGTTCACAGCACAACTTGCAAACACTAGAAATGAAGAAGCTGGAGTAGGACCAGGGAGTGCACAGGCAAAGCCCTAATCCCTAATGCTACCGCTGCTACAGAACGCTGCACTGTGAAATCACCACCTCAACATCACGCTTAGATTGTTAGAGGGGGAATTTCAGCGACATGCCACTTGGTGAGTGTGTGAAGTTGTTCAGCCCTAAACACATCAACAGTAAGAGTTCAAATAATGCACAATGCCCTGATGAGACATTGCCAGCCAAAGGTGTGCTCTCCCTCTGCACCAGAGCACTCCCGGAAGCGTTTAAACTTCACCTGGGCAGGAGAAATGCAATGACAGCCTTACTGTGATCCAGATCCTCTCCTCTCTGCTGAAGCTGCTACCACTTGAGTAGCAGTATCCCAGACTGCTCTCAAAGGCCATTCAGCAGTATCACCAAGTCCTAGAGTGTGGAGAAATGACAAAGTTCCCTGAAGGCTCTGTATTTGCCTGTATTTCGAATGTCCCAGTCAAGACAGAACGAAGCACTTTTGTGATCCTGATGGAATAAGTATTACTAGCTAATTCCTTCCAAAGAACCAGTGGAAGAAAAGAAAGTCATAGGTTTTTCTGCACGTTTAAAAAACACCCATGCCCAGGAAGGATGAGTTCTGCGTTCCTGCTGCAACGCAGGCTGAGCAAGCATGGAGGGTATCCTAAGGTGGGACAACTCTATTGCAATTAGAGGCAGTAAATAAAGCAGCTGAAGGTGCGGAGCAGAAACCCAGCAGTAGTGAGCTCTCCTAAATGAGCACAGAGTGAACAAGTGCAAGTTAACAGAAACAAGATAAATAAATAGATGAGTCCAAAAGGTGAGTGGGATAAGAAAAAGAGAGTAAGGGAAAAGATCTCATCAAGAGAAGTGGGGTGTCAATGAGGGAGCAAAAGCAGAAACTCTCACAAGTGAAAAAATACTGATGCTTGCCACTGAGCATGTGGAAACGGTATGACTATATTTTCTGAAAATGCAGCTTAGGTTTCAGCAGAGTGAAAAGCACAGTGCCTAAATACGACAGGCAAGTAATAAGAACTGCAAGGATATGAAAGTTGAAAGCGTAACTACCACAAACTTCACCTGTTTCCAAATCCACTTATGTCATTGGAAGGTAACTCTTACCTCAGTTCTTTCAGTCCTCTGGCTCAGTAAATAGCCCAAATTTTGGACCATTGCATGGTTCCAGAGGGAGCGAGTGCAAAGATGACAGCACAGCTGCAGAGCTACACAAGGGATGGTCCGGCAGGATTATGGCTACCGCAATCCTCGTGTCTTTTTAAAAGACATCTTTTAAAACACGCAAGGCAAAAAGGAATACAGTCATCTACGTCAGGCAGGACTGTCCCTCCACATCTCTTGGAGCGCTTTCAACAGTATCACTGTTCACAAAGGTGGGATTTCTACATGCTACTCGCTTTCTGCAGGCCCACCAAATCCATCCGTGTGGTAGGATTGCACCAATCCCTGTGGTGTGGTACTCTAGAGCTGTGATAGTGGGAATCCATACTGTAGTGAGTGGAAGAGAAAGAGGCTGGACGTGGAGGAGGAGCATAAAGAATGATATCTACCGCAGCGATCACTGACAAAGTACACAAACCCGCTGTTTTCTCATGAAGTAACTCCTTTCATCATGTACCTATTCACTAAAGCCCATCATACCTGCTGTTTCACAGGTTACCAGTACTTAGCCTTCAAGATCCCACAATCCAGAAGATGAAGGGTATAATCACACTATCCCAAAAAACGCAGATACCTCCTTAATGCTTGTCTGCTTTTTAAGAAGCAAATCACTTTTGTGTATAAATAGCTTTTGTGCATAAATAGCTTTTGTGCTTTAGTTCCCTGCCCTCTTACCAGGTTAGATGAATGCTAGTACATGGGAATGAATGGCTGAGATCAGGGAGAAGATGACCCATCTCCCTTAACATCATCAAGCTGTTAGGTTGGTTTAGTTTTATCAATGAATTGTACCCCAGCATAATTGCACGTCAGATACCAGTGTACCCCCCAAAAAGACAAGATGCACATAGAAAACCCTATTTTTATTTCTAAATAACGTCCATTTTTCAAGAAAATGGGTAAATATTACCAAAAGTGTGTTCAAAATAAGTAGCAGCAGAGGGGAGAAAAGACAAGTTTCCTCTTCATGTCTTTCTCCCTTAAATTCTGCATCCACTAAGTGCTGAAGTCACCACTAGCACATGCAGCGCTCACTTTTTTCTAAGTGGAAAACTTGCCACCGCTTGGATCTCATAGTTAACGATTTTTTTCCACATACACCCCCCCCTTCCCTTTACACGCGACTGTCAGCACTTTACAGATGCTCAGATCCGATGTTTCCCCAGAAGTTATCTGCGTGCAAAGAGAATGCTCTGAAGAGGCACCGAGATGATTGTAAATAAACGTCACAGCGCAGCGGAGTGACCCTTTTCGGGACAGGCGGCCCAGCGACGGTGTCCCTGGAGCCTCCGGTCTACGGACTGCGAGCACGCCTCGGGGCCCGCCGGCTCCTCGCCGCCCTGACAGGGAAGCCGGCCGCCACCAACTACCTGCAGCGCTCCGGGCCAGGAAGCGACGCCCCTCCACACACAGGAGCAGCGCCAGATCCCATTCACCGGCTCGTCGTGCAGTCGCCTTCCCGGTGAGGAGCCCCGGTCGGCGGGGGGGGGGAAGCGCCCGCCCGCCCAGCCATCCCCCCCTCAGGGGCGCGGCGGCCGTTGAAGCCCCCGGCGCGGAACGCACCAAACGCCCCTGAGGCGGCCGCGCGCCAGCAGCGGTGCGCACGCGCGGCTTCCAGGCACCCTCCGCCCAATCCGCGTCCCCGCTCGCCCTTGCTAGTCAGCCCCGCCCCCTTCTTTGAACGCCGTCTGTTACCGCAGCCGCCGCTCTCGGCCAATCGCCGCCCGCGCTGCCGCGTGCGCCGCCCAATCGGCTGGGCGGCGGGTGGAGGGGGGGGCAAAGGCATGACGCAGCGAGTTTTTCCCCTCGCGGCGCCTGGCGCCGGCTCCCGGCGGCGGCGAGGTCGCCGCTCCGGCCTGTGACGCGTGACGCACAGGTACGTGAGGGGCTGGCGAGCCCGGCGGTCACGTGGGGCGGGCGCCGCCGCTGCTGCCAGGCGCCGCGGGTCCCGTGCGGTCGGCCCGCCGCTCCGCCGCCCCTCCCCCCTCCTCCCCCCCGCCGCATGTCGCTGGCGGCGCGCCCCGCTCCCCGTCAGCCGCCCGCCGACCGCCGCCTTCTCCACCGCCGCGACCGCAGCTGCTGCCGCCGCCGCCCTTGATGTGGTTCGGGGCCGGGCGGGGAGAAGATGCCGCCGTCCAAGTCCCGCAAGATCGCGATCCTGGGCTACCGGAGCGTGGGTGAGCGCGGGGCGCCGCCGTGAGGTGGGGGGGCGGGGGGGATGGGGAGGGTGGCGGGCCGCTGGGGCGGAGGTGCGGCGCCTTCTCCGGGCGCGGGCGGGCCGTCCCGGGCTCCGCAGCGCCCCCCTGCCCGCGGGGGAGCTCCGCCCGGCCCGGCGGCCCCGGCGGCATCGCCCTCCCCCGCGGCAGCAGGTGCAGCGGTGGGGAGGGGAGGGACGGCCGCCCCGCTTCCCGCCGCCGGGAGCGCGCAGCCGCGGCGGGCGGGCCCCGCCATGGCGTCGCCGCAGAGCGCTGCGGGCCCGGGGCTGCGGGCGCGGGGCCGCCGTGCCCTTAATAGGAAGTTTCACACGCACCCCGCCGCCCCGCTCCCGGCCGCGCCTTCCCTAACGGCGGCGCGGACCCTGGGAAAGCGGGTCGGGGTGGGGGGCCGGGGGGGTGGTGAGGAGGTTCCTGCCCCGCCGGGCAGCTGTCGGTGTGCTGGCAGCTCACCCCGGGGTGCCAGCCCCCCCCCCGGGTGCTGCCGCTCCCGGGGAAAGGGGGGGGGGGGGCGAGGGGGGTGTCACGCCAGGCGCGCTCGGCGCGGGTGGTTGCCAGCCCGTGGGACCGGTAAGGGATGCGGTGCGGACCGGGAGTGCTCCGGTCCCGCTGGCTCAGGGAAGCTCTGATCTAAATCCCTCCAAACGCGCCCCTACGTAGGATTTAGAGCCAATTTTGAAATGCTGTGGGGAAACCAGGTTGATCTGTTCCCGTTTCTGGCTTTTTTTTTTTTTTTTCCTCCATAGAGATGCTTCATATCTGCATCAGCAGTGTAGCAAAGCCGACTGTCGAGCCGGTTGTGCTGATGAAGGCCGTGGGGTTGTCTTGTGTGTTACGGTTTTTTTTTTTATTTGAGCACCTGTGAAAACAAGCAATGGGCAGTATAAGTGGGAAGGAAGAATGCTTGAAATTCTGTCCTTTAGAAGTCTGAGATGGGGACTGGGTGTACTGTTGAGCTTTGGTCTTTCATCTGTTGACGATGACAAGCAGCAGTCAAAAAATCAGATGATAGTAGATGATATACTCAGTTGAGGAAAAACAGAAGAAGTAGTATAGTATTTTTAATCTAGTCGGTGATGTTTTGAGCCATAGTACTCATACAGAAAGGATGGGCAAAAAGTTACCTAACGTCTATTAAGACCTACTGCTGAACTTGTTCAGCTAAAGTTTTCTGAGACTAGTGCGTTATTAGGCTTGATGGGACAAGATCAGTTTTATTAGGACAGCTACAAGTTGCGTGAACATAGAATTAAGGGGGGGGCAAAAATGTGGTTTACCGTAGTTTCTTCATTGTCCTTGACAATTCTGTGTTACCTCTTAGGTAAAACGTCTCTTGTTAAAACTGCGAAGTTACTCTTCTTAAATATGAGAGCATTAAATTTCTCGGCAAATACTTACGTAGAAGTTCAAGCAGTAGAAACAGCTCATTGGGGTCTTACTTCCATCTTGAAAAGCTGTTAGAAAAACAAGAAGGTTAAACTGTGAGATTTAGGTTGGGTCCTTTGCTTATCCAAGTATGGCTCCTGAAGTCTAGGAGGATAGTGACTTAGTTTGGCTTCGGAGAAGCTTTTGAGTGAGTCTTGCTTTGTATTATGATGGCAAGAATATTACTTGAACCCTGGGTAAGACAGGGTCTAGTCTCTTCTTAGGACAAGCTTTTGGGTGGTAGAAAATGAAGAGCATTTCTTCTGGGGAAAATGCAACATTTGAAGAGAGCTAATGGTCATGAAGGTGCAGAATAATTCCAAAATCTGAAGGACTGGAAGGAAATGTTTTCTAAAATTTCCTTTTATAATTAGAGAGCTACATTGCTTTGCCATTAACATTAATCTTGACCCTGGAAGGAGGGAGGCTAACTCTGGTAAGTTGTAAAATGTTTACAGTTTTAAAGGTTAGCATAAATGCTTAGGTGACCTGCTCTGTGAAGTTGCGTGTTCTCCTTATAATTTGTCTGGTGTTGGAGATGAAGCTAATCAGAAAATGGCAAGCTTTTTTTCCTGTGTCTGTCTCAGTTACGTGTTGAAATAACCAGGTTTTGATGACATATTTCAAGCAGTGAGCTGTTCCCTACAGTTGATGATTCAACAGTTTTGCGTATCTTTCGGGTTATGAGCATGTGTAGTACTGGACAGGCATGTCCTCCATGGGGATTTGTGGAACGGAGTCTGAATCTTGTACTGGCTTCATGCTAAGCCCCTGCTTCTTTTGCTTATATTAAATTTTATTCTTATCCCAGTGCTGTTGTCAGATAGACTAGAGGTTGGGAGTGGTATTCTGATATAATAGTTCTCGGAATAGAAAATTCAGGAGTCTGCTTGTTTGAATACACTCCCTCTATCTTTCAACACCACCATCGACTCTTTCATATATGAAACTAGTGTTCTTTGCTGATGGGAGAGATCACAGTGGAAGCCTCATGAATTCCCAGGCAGACATACTTTCTGAGATGCAGACAGAGTATTTGCCAGGAACTTTGGGACTTGTTTTTTGGTGAGGGAGGCCAATTATGTGTGGATATAGCATACAGGTTGTGGCATGACGCTAGACAAAATCACACAAGAATGTCTCCTTTGCGTTCTGCTCAGGCTTAAATCGTTCTAAGGAAGTTAAATTCCATTATGTAAGTGTGCTTGTCTCAGTGAGATTCTGAGTAGAAATCAAATGGATTTCATCCCAAAATCTGATAGTTTCACAATGGGAGGAACTTGGCTTTGATTACTGTTGTTTGATAACTGACCAGAGTGGACCAGCTACTTGAGATTTGATTCTGGAAAAAAATCTCTCTTATGCGTGACGAAGCATAAAATTTTAAAAAGCTACTAAAAAGAATCTTCATACTTGTATGTTGGTCATAATTTAGTATGTCCCAAATATAATTGGAAATAATGGATTTGCATGGAAATAAATCAAGCAAGACTAAGATTTTCTGAATCTCTTCAGAGTAACAGCCACTCTAAAAAGCAGCATATAATTGTCCAAAATGCTTTGTGCTCAGTTTGGTTCTTCTTTGTTTACAGAAGAAATATGTAAATTCAGACCACAAATGCCTGTATGAAAGAAGAGGTTTCTTAGATCATCTTGTAAAGTAGCTTATTACTGGGATTCTCTTGTATTATATTGAACTGATGGATGTGAGATAAGCAGGGAGGTGTTGTTTGGCTCAGCTGCTTCAGTTGTAGGTCACTATCTCAGCTTGCTTTGTTTTTTGCTGTTTATATAACTCATGCTGCTGGTATTACAGATATACTTGCAGAAACTGGAATTCTGTTTCTGAATTCTACGCATTTGGACCGGTGATCTGAAAATGGTCTCCTGGTCAACTTATAGCTCTGAGGGGGAAATCCAGTTAACTTAGTGATGACTTACTTATTTTCTTCCCCAGCTAAATAAATCAACTTTTTTTGTGTAGGTGGAGAGCAGTCCATACTGCAGGCAGTAGTAGTCATGGTCTGTGACTGCGGCATGCAAGTAGCAAAAAAACCGACAATGGAACAAAATTATCTGCCAAGGTTAGATTTCTATGGAAAGGCTTCCAGGTGGTTGTATTAAGCTAAAAAACACTTCTCCCCCCTCCACCTTGCCTCAAAGCAAGAAAGGCAGAAAAAGCAGTACCTTTAATGCGTACCTGTAAGTAGTAAGAATAATTGTTAGGACAAAACGTAGTTACTGGTTTTGAAAACATGAGTTATTTGAATATGAGGGGGTTTGTATTGTAAAACGGAGTTGAGGCTTTGGTTTTTGCTTCTGAAAGATGGCATCTGTTCGCACAGTAGTATACCGCCCTGAGGAGGTATCCCTTTGATATTGGACGGAGGGAAGTGGTAATTTTAGCAGGCAATAAATTGCCTGTGTAAATGTCAAGAGAGAAGGAATGGAGAAATTACTGCTGTCGTGTGCTCTAATTTGGTTTACAGAATTGGTTGTGTCCGCAACATTGGAAAGCCTGAGATTTAACAGGAAAATTGAGCGGTTCGGGATCCAGCTGATACCCAAGGTTAAAATTTTGCCAAGTCCCTAATAAGTGCCAAGATTGTTTTCATAGCGCTTCCCTCGTTAGGACTGCATTCGCTCTGCCGGGGTGCAGCAATGCTGCTAAAAGGAAAGGTTGCAGCTACCAGGGGACTGAAATGAGGCTGGAAATGCCAGCTTTAATTGCATTTCGGTGTGACTGACTACGCTGTTCAGCAGTGAAAGTTGCTACAGCGCATTTGATAGCAGTAGCTGGAAGCACTAGAGGCAGCATGTTCAGCTGTAATATCAAGCCACGGTAGGGTTATTTGAGGACACCGTTCCAGGATTAACTCTTGAATTGCCTACTCTGATCTGTTTTAACGGTAACACTTGCAGGTTTTGCTTGTATATTTGAGTGTTTTGGTATTTGATTACTCAACTTAGAGTTAACGTCGATGGGAGAAACCAAATGAAATGTAGATCCTGTAATTTATAAGCTATATAAAGTTGAAGCTCTTCATTTAGATATACTACACTGCCTTAAGTGTAGGTTCTGGGTAAACCAACCACCTCTGCGGTACGCGCTGCTGTGGAAACTTAGCATAACCACGCATTTGGGATTAGAAGAGCAGGCTAAAATGTGATAAACTACCGATTATGATTAACTTCCTGTAGCTCTCCTGAAGGTGACATTCAAGGGCATATTTTAAAAACTGCTCGACTTAATTGTGTATTCAGTCCAAAATCAAAACAGCTTCTCTGTGGGATGTTCATAATGCACTCAAGCTCTGCGAATCCTGCATGAGTCAAAATTGCTTGGTGTCATCTCAAATTATCCTAAATTGGAAGCTGCAGACATGAAGCTCGGTATGTAAAAACACGAAGCTGCCCTTGTCAGTCATGGATTTGTCTCCTTAAGGGCTTGAGAGGCTTCCTTTTGTTTTCCAAGGCCTATATTTGAAGTGAACGGCAAATTTGTTGTGAATTTGATAATAAGAGAAACTAAAATGTGCTTCCTGAGTTTGGGGGGTGGTTGTTGCTTAAAATTTCTCTCTTCCAATCCTGGTCAGGACATTTCCTTTCCTATAAGGTTCTTGCACACTGATGGCAGCTATCCTGCAAATGAGGGTATATGGGATGGGGGAAAAGGGAGGAATGTGGAGAAAGTCCATGTTATATGTTGCCTAGCAGACCTCTTAACAAGATTTAAGATTAAGTTTACCAAAAACATATGAATGTGGGCCATTAAAGATTGTATTTCCTTCTTGAGAAATACGAAGTACAGTGGATGCTGAATTGTGTTTTGGGGGAAAAGATGCTTGTATTGAACTTGTAGCAAGGAAGTAAACTGAGGCAGTTTTTGAACAGAGTGCTGAAACAGGCTTCCAGGTGCAGCTTTTCTCAAGAGACGTCCCTGCCACTTTCTTTTTTAATTGCCGTGTAATGAAGGCAGATGCAAATAGAACTATGTAGGGTGGGGCTTCCCTTGGCACAAGTTGAGCTAATCCTGCACTGTGGGTGGAAGTTGCACCTTCCTGCCCCGACCTGGCTGCTGGCACTGGCGTGCTGGAGGCCTGGTCACCAGCTCGGGGAATTGATTTCTTTGAAAAGTGAAGGAACCAGAAGGAAGAGTTTTCGTATCATTCAGCTGATCGGCTCTGCAACCCTGACAGAGGGAACGGGGTCAGGAGCGTGAGCTGTTTGGGGGCGGGTGGAGTAGGCTCTTTGTGGCCATGCACACTTTACTTCAGTCAGACCTGTTATGAAACCACATCTGTAAGTATTTTCCTCCGCCACTCCAGATAAGCGTGAATGCTTTTTCATAAACTTTCAACAGCGGGCCTTTTGAACCTGAGTAGTTCTCTTGACAGAAGAAGATAGCCTTGTAAAGGTAGTGAAATGTGCATTAGGGAACCATGAACAAATCAAGTTTTTCAAGATTCTTGTTTAAATAACCTTTCGTAGTCAAATCTAATCATTTCATGCAGAATCAAGGAGAAGTGAGGTGTTTGACCTGGGGTAAATCTAAACCTTGTTCTGAAGTCTTCAAATTCAGATAGTGCTTCAAGTGATATGATCTGGAATTTTCTGGAAATGCTTGGTAGTAAAGATGCTGCAGTGGATCAAAGCCAAAGCTCCAGACTATGATTGTAGAATCATAGAATAATTTAGGTTGGAAAAGACCTTTAAGATCATTGAGTCCAACCGTAAACCTAACACTGCGAAGTCCACCACTAAGCCATGTCCCTAAGTGCCACATCTACACGTCTTTTAAATACCTCCAGGGATGGTGACTCAACCACTTCCCTGGGCAGCCTGTTCCAATGCTTGATAACCCTTTCAATGAAGACATTTTTCCTATTATCCAATCTAAACCTCCCCTGGCGCAACTTGAGGCCGTTTCCTCCTGTTCTATCACTTGTTACTTGGGAGAAGAGACCGACCCCCACCTCGCTACAACCTGTACAACTGTACAACGAAGCGAAAGGCATTCGGAGTCACTGATTGCCTCCCTACTTGGAAAACCAGTGGAAGCAAATCTAAAGGCTCTCTTGCTGTTCAAAATAATCTTCAGTGTTTGCTAAGATAAGCTACAAAATATCTGTTTCCAGCACATACTGGTTGACTCCTCAACCTGGTTGATGACTCCTTTAGTTGTAAGTATTTATCGACACTGCTGCAGCATTGAGATGATTCAGAACTACTTAATCTGTTTAGATGCACTGGTTCTTCCTCAGTTTACTGTATGCACTTTGATCACTGTATATGCAAATTTTAAGTATAGTTGTATGAAGCATGCGGGATGAGACAGTGGTGGAAAAGGTAGTGGTATAGACAGATGATGCAAGTTCTCAAAGTGTGGGTTTTGGGTTATCAGGCATGGTGTGCCAGTCAAGATGAAG
The DNA here is from genome assembly GCF_018139145.2 of Gymnogyps californianus. Classification (NCBI taxonomy): domain Eukaryota; kingdom Metazoa; phylum Chordata; class Aves; order Accipitriformes; family Cathartidae; genus Gymnogyps; species Gymnogyps californianus. The sequence continues at coordinate 160,890,776 of NC_059472.1, forward strand.
ACAGGACGAGCAAAGAATAGCCTGAGCCTTGGGGGCTCCTGCAAAAGGGAAGACTACTTGCAGTTTCTTGTGGGACTTCTTACATGCATTAGAGAACTTACAACTAGAACATGAGGAGGAAATTTATAGCAGTTTAATTTGGATGAGATCCTTAAGAGTTTGTGGATAATGGCCAAAGATTAATCTTTCGAGGCATAAGACTAAATGAATGATTTCTGAAGGCCTTGTAAGGTACAAAAGACCCTAATGTGTGACACTCAGAGGACTCGTTCAGAAAAGTTGCGGTGCTTCTATATTAAATAGATATGAACTGAAGAAATCATGATTCCCTGATAGATTATGCTTTAAACAGTGAAGTTTCCTTTCAGCTCTCTTTTTTAATATTACACTGAAGTCTTAAAGAATAAGAAGTTAATGCTTCTGGAATGGTTATCAGTATTCTTAGGTATTTTAGATTACAGGGACCAGAACAGCATGCATGGCAAATCTTAGCTAGTTATTTGTATTCTGTGGAGTATTGAGTTAAATGAATTTTAATTTGGAGAAAGAGGGAATACATAAGTGGTCTTCAGTGTGTGGGTGTGAACATGTGCAAGTGTAATACAAAATTATGATATGAAAGTGTCTCTTGACAACATTGTCTCCTGAGTTAGTGGGATACATCTGTCTAGCTTCAACAACTTGTCAGATTGTATTGCCAAAACTTCATTCAATATGTACGACCTCCTTTAAAGGTACTCTTTGCTATATGCAAAAGAGCTGGGATGCATAATATGTAGGAAAACTCCATTGAATCTGTCCTACAAACTGTCAAAACAATCAAGCACTTGACATTAATGCAGTAAAGTGTATTTTGCTTTAAGGCTTGGTCCTCCATTAATAAAAATTTTTTTGTGTTCTAAAATCTGTTTCAAAATTCGCATTTTTAATTAGAACTGGAAGTTTCTGCTTTGAAACATGCATATAAACAAGCACTGTGTTTCTTAGTTTGCTGCAGTACCTTCTTCTGCATTACTTTCTTGGAAATGTCCATTTCTAATAGATATTCTGCTTCATCTGTATGGTTTGACACTGGTGAATAAATTCTAAAGAAAGGTGTTAGTTGTGCTGTTTTAACTTTTTTCATGTTTGGAGAAAAAGGTTGTCAAAATTTTTGATAAACCTTTTGTGATTGCTAAGCTCAAGTCTAAAAATTATTTAAATGTGAAGTAATTCAAGGTTTTCTGAACAGTAAAGCTAGGAAGAATAAGAAGTTGTCTGAATGTTTCAAAATCATGTTCTTTATGCACAGTGTATCAAGGAGTCTTATGACACCTGAACCGTTTCGCTGCTTGTCCTTCCTCAACTGCAAAATATTTTTTATTCCTAGGTGTGATGATAGGACAGAGGAAGAGTTAAAGCGAAACTTCCAGAACTGTTTCATTGACTAGCTTGTTGAAATTTCTTCTAGATGAGTGTCTTGGATGGTGTTCCTAAGCCTAGCGTGGGGTTGTGCTTTTGTCACAACCAGCCACTATGAACAAGTGTAAGTTAATACTAGTATGGAAAAATAAGATGATGCCATCTCTCTTTGCATTTCCAGGCAAAAAGATTGTGATCTTAAAAAGCCATTATCTCATACACAATTTGTAGCTAATGGTGAAACTGTAGGATATACTTTTTTCTGAAGATGGTCATATGAACATCCCGTTATTTTGGCATCCGGCTGCTTATGTGGGCATGGCCTGTACATCCCAAAGGTTGAAAAGGTTTAAAGGTGGAGGTTGGTAAGGAGAAGAAGGGACAGTGTGAGAAGGGGTATATGGACCCAAGGTTTAAGGGCAGCTTATTGTGGGGAAAGTTGGGCCATGCCTCTCCAGTTCTTACAGCATGGAAGTGTGGAAACCAAAAATGAAGTTTTTGGGTTATTTCCCAAATAGCCAGGCTAAGGAAGTAGGCGTCTTCTGAAGGTCTTTGCTGTACTTATGGTAAATCTTGGCCCTTGACCTATTTGCCTGTGATGATAGTTAACATTTTATCCATTTCTGCCAAGTAGATGTGATATACTTAATTTCTGTTTAAAATAGACTTGAATTTAAGATTAGCTGGATTAACTTACGATTTAACTGGATAGTAACAGAGTAATAATCACTATTGCACTTTGAGAGTTTTATTTGCATTGATATGCAGACGCTTGTACAGCAGACATATACAACGTACTGCTCTGTCTCTTGAAGGTCGGCCTGAAATTAGGTTGCCTTAAACTGTAGCTTGATACTCAGCTCCTTGTCCAAGTTGCATGGTTGTGCTAGCGGAGTGCTGGGAAGTGAAGAATCCAGCTTCTGTTGGCAAGTGCTTCCTCAGGTGCTGGAGCTGGACTGGCTGGAAGACACTTGACTTGTGAAAGATAGTCTAAATGGAAAAATAGTTTAATGTCAGGTTGCAAGTGTCATCCTCAGTTATCTCCCTGGGCTGTTTTCAAGTGGTTGGGGGAGAGTGGGAGTGGGGTGGGGTTTTGGTTTTTTTTTTTTTGTTTTTTCAGTTTGTTCTGTGGTTTTTTTGTTGTTGTTCTAGCTTGCAAAGATCAGAGTTCTGTATTGTGACCTTTTTGTACTAGATAGTATAAAAACTGAGAATAGAGAAGCATGATTCCTACCTGAAAACTCTTAATTTGAAGTACCTTGTGAGCCAACAGATTGGATACACACTGGTTAGGAAGGTAAGAAAGCCAGCTGGCTGTCATGACAGGCAAGAACTTTGTAGTATGCTATAGCAAACAGGGGTTTACCTGTTCTATCTTCTCTGCCCTATGGCAAAATCAACTATGTCATGTCATATCTGACGGATCTTTGGCTTAAATTCCCTTAAAATTTCCCAAGGTTGGGGGCTCTAATGATTCTTCTGGTACTCTGCATGGTGTTACCCTTACCCTGGAGTCTTTTTTTCCTGGTGTGTTACCCACATCTGTCATGCTGTGATTTTGGTATATTATTACTTTGAACCTTCCTTACTGTTAACAGATTGTCCTCTGTATTCAGAGGCTACTCTGTTGATCAGATAAGTGTGTAAACGAAGAAGGCTTGCCATCAGAGTTAGTGGGGAGGGGTTAGTGACTTAACTCCAGCTGTATAAAGTGCTATGGTATGAAGATGGCATTTAGCAGATTGTGGCTTTCTTCAACCCTGATTAATAGAGGGGAGGAACTTCACACATTAAGCAGAAGGAATGTGGAAGATGCCTATAAAGTTAATTCAGAGAAGATCTAGAATTGAATTGGAGGAGAGACAACAGTAACTTATGAAAAGTTGATCTGAATCTGATGGGGGAGACAGTTTTTGTAGAGGAAGGTAGAGTTCAGGCATACTGGTTTTTATGTTGGCATGGTTATGTATAGATCCACAGCAGCCTTGTGCTAGCGCAGGAGAATTAAAGTGGTCACGGCTCAACCATACGATTATTAATCAAGATGGTCTCAGTGTCTACCTATGCATCTGTTGACAGAGGTGTGATGGAGTTGACCATGTCCTGCTCCACTGGTGGACGAGAGAGTCAATGCTAATCTTTGTCAGTATCCCTAAAGACCACCTTCTCTGTTTTGTGCTAAGAGATGTTAGTGTTGTCAGGGTTGGTACTGCGGGTCCTGATGCTTCGTGCAGCTTTGGGAACTTGCAGCGGTGCAGGTCATGGCAGGTGAATGGTGCCGTGTGCTGATGTGGACTGCCGGTAGCAGCACTGTTTCCGCGAAAGTCAGGTTTTGGCTGCCACGTGCATTGCTGGCATTTGTTGACATTGGGTTCATCAGACTTTGGACCATCAGTGGGGGCACGAAGAGTTTGTCACATTGACTTGACTACTTCATAGTCAGGTATAGTGCTGCAGGCTGAAGCTGCCTTTTGTTACTAAGATCTTGTAGCTATTATTATGCAGTTAGATTGAGATATATATGTTTAATATGTTGTAAAAGTAGCCTGCCTGTAGTTGTTGGAATAAATCAGTAATATCTTCAGGTTTTGCTGCGGGTTGGCAAATACCTCTGTGGACCTTTTGTCAGAGTGACACTGAAATTTCTTAGCTGTAGTTGCTGGATATGTATCACCCTATTTGCTTGGTAGTTACCAAGAGAGGGGAAATTACCATTACTACCTTGTCAGGATTTTGTCTGGTACCTGCTGTCTGTCATCCTACAACAAGGAAGAGAGAAATACATCTCTTACTATTGTTCTTGCAATTCCAAGAAGATCCTTGAGGCCCTGTTTCATATGTGTTTCAGTAGTACTGTCAAGAGGGTCCATTTCTCAACATTTCGGCTGCATTTCCAACAGTTTACTTGGTGTTACAATACGCTCAGGGTCAGGTTCCTAGACTTGCCTTTTTAAAATGATGCCAGGAAAATTTCACTGACGTTTTCAGAGACTTAGCCCTCTGCTTGGTGGTGGTTGTAAGCAAGGATGAGGTATGGTGGCCACAGCACTGGCCACTTTCAGTGCTATGGCTCAAGTCCTCATAAGGATCCTTATAAAGGAAGATCCTTAGGGAATACCTGCATTAAAGCTTTCTCTGTTATTCATTTAGATCAGGTGGTCTAAAAACGTTAAGTGAGATTTGCAGTGAAAGGAAGAGGAGAGAAGAGTTCATCCTGTTTTCTTATAGAAATGTTAAGTTTAAAATCATAATTTGTACCTGTGCACTCTGGCTTGTTCGATAGCACACTGCTCTACCAGGTGGTGAGTAGTGGCATGTAACTTAATGTGGCTGGTGTTAACTTCAGCCAGTTGTGTAGAAATGAAAAAAAGGAAAATGATGGCCACAAACCCCTGGTAAACCTAAACAGCTGCTTTATCCCATGTGGTGTGCACAGAGTAGAGTTCATCGGCTTCTGCCATTAAATTCAGCTGTGCTGCAAGTGCAGTTAAGGCAGTGTCTGTGCAGTGGATGGAGAGCTGGTGCTGGTAACTGCAGTTGGAAAGATCCACTTCTTGAAGAAGTGCTAGAACCTACTAGTCCTGATATTTCTGGCTTGCAGAAAGGTAATTTAAGTTGTACACCCCAGTGATCTTTAGCATCAAGAAAGAACTGACTGGAATTTGGGAGTTCATTCCCTTGTGTTGAAACTAAACCCTTGAAGGTGGAAAAGGGGAATGCATGGAATGCATTAAAGCAAGAGATACGCCTTTTTATTTCTAATGACGTAGCATTTAAAACTGATCTAATGATGAAACAATGACAGTTACTAAAAGTATCTTTCAAAGACGTTTTGTGTTGTACATACGCGATGATCCAAGGAAAGGTCAAGTTTATTCAGATACCTAATTAGCTGTTTGAAGTGTGTGCATAGGGAGAGAGGACTTGGCTTCTACCCAGCAGTACGAGTTGAATTTTGCCTCTTTGGGGGGAAATCAGTACAAAGTTCAAGCTCTTTCCCTCTAAGTGTGTCATAAACTGAAACATTAGGGTCTGATCTTTAAGCTTAATAAGCTTTCCTTTAGAAATGCAGTATATCAAGTTGTACTGCCTAACTTTTAGTTCAGGAATACATTTGCTAATTAGGCTAGCAGCACATGCCTGGTAAGTCAGGTTGCCTCTGAATTTCTACCGCCACCTGAAATATTTTAGGCATAGTGGTGAGGGGAGGGAGGTGGGAGGGTGCTGCAGGGATGCACAATTTCTGCAGGAAGTCTGAAGGGAATACAGAGGATGGTATTTATCTGAGCAAATATTGGTTGACTGTCTGGAGTATGAATGTCTGAATTTCCTTTGTAGTTAGGAGACCCCAGGTTGCAGTTCTCCTGAGCTATTCAAAGCATCTTGGATGCAGCCATCTATGCATGTATACCATGGCCAGGTGAGATGTATGCCACAGAAGTTTTCTGGATTTTTTTTAAGCCTTGTAACAACTTTTCCATCTTTGACAGCTGATAGTAAAAGCGTGGAATTAAAATCGGTTTACCTCATTAAAAGGGAAATATCAGGCAAACTGCGGCACTCTTTTTCTGCCAACAAGGGTAACAAGCAGAGGTTACTGGACTGTGCACTAAAATAACGAAAACATTTCTTCTGACAATCCTTTGCTGAGGTTACTGACTTAAATGGAGACAAAATGGACACCTGGAAGTGGCAACTAAGCTGTTGCAGGAAAAGGATGGAATTTTTCTCTGCGTGCTTGCCTGGACATCTAATACATTGCGACGAAGTGTAAGTGAACATTGAGGGATGAGCACTGCTGCAGGATGGAGCAAGCTTGCCGTTACATATCAGAGAATAAAGCACATGTTCTCTTCTTGCTTTCCTTACAGAAAATATGACCTAGATAGCATTATTAGGATTCTTGGTTTTTGTTTTGAAGGCTCATTGCTGCCAACCTAGCAAGGGCCTGCAAATATGCTTGTGAGTTTGACCGACTGCTTTGAAATCTGAAGAAAATAAAGGAAGCCATCTGACTTCCTTTCTAAATGACTGCCTCTCAGATTTCTTCTGGCTTGCAGAGGAATACCTTTGATAAACCTCAAGAAGATTGTGCAATGCAGAAGGAAGGGAAACAAGCATGTGTCCTTTTCTCCCTGCAGGCTTGTGTTCTTGGTGTTACAGACCGTCATATGAACCTCCTCTCCTACAACAGGAGTGGTTCTTGCTACAATACCTTGCCTGAGACTGTCAAATATATTTCTTTATATCCTAATATAAAAGTAGATCAGGAGAAGGCAGGGAACAGTTGTAGCAATGGGACAGAGTGCCACAGAAGTTGAAAAAGAGCTTGTGTTGTCCTGAAATGCTGATCTGCTGTTTGGTTTGTCATGAAGGTCTCTTCTGTTCTTGAGGTCCCTCACTACATTACCAAAAGATGTCTCATTGAGGTCCTCAGCCTTCCGCTCTTACAGGATTATAAGGGCAGATCCTTTAGTCTGTCCTTCAGAAAGCTTAGACAGCACGTTGAGAGAGGAGTGCCACCACTCTTTGTGTTGCAAATCGAGCATGAGTATCATATGAGCAAGTGCACCAATTGAGCTCTGTGTGTCTGTAAGCATCAGAAAATAATTTTTTAACCCTGGTATCATAATGTTGATGTTGCAAGGAAATCATGACAAAATGGATAAAACTACAGCTCAAAGTAGATGTTTATACGTAATAATTCCTCATGATTAAAAGTCTAATAGTAAAATTAAGTTGCATCTGACATAAACACAAACTACTCATTGTATTACTGTCTCCAGAGGTTTAGAAACAGAATTCTTTATTGACCCAGAGGTATCATTTGTATAGTCATTAGAATAATTCACCAAACTACATAGCAGTGGTCAGCAAAATAGCAACTACATAGCCATAATTAGTACCTGGGGGAAAAAAACTTTAATTAACCATAGATAATGATGAAGCCTGAGATGAATGATGAGCTAGTGATGGGTTCTGAGATCATCTACTGTCTTGTGAAAAGATTTTTGTCAAAGAGTGATGCTATAATTCCCTTTGCTACCCAGTTAAACCTCCATCTGCTCCAAGAAGTCGTTCAGTGCCTTTCTGTGCTCTGAGGATGAATAGATAATCTGCACTGTGGAAATGCTAGTGTCTCCATTTTGTGCATCTTGGTATTCTGAATTAAAAAAGATAAAGATCCCAACATTCAAGTTAAATTGAGTGTAACTTTCAGTATGAAAACTTCGTCTCTGTGAAGTGTAGTAAGTTGAGCACAGCTGTGCATGAGATAATTGAAAGTTGGGTACACAGTAAGTCTTATCTAATTTGATATGACTGACAGCATTTCATTATGAAATTTCTTGAACCCTTTTGTGACAAAAGCTAAGCTAGTTTGTTCTGTAGGTAAGACTGAGCAGATCTATGTAGAGACTGACTTAGGTAAGATGCTGGGCTTATGGTAGGAGTGGATTAGATGCTGCCAGCTGTCAAGTGTTTAATAATTAAGCAAAGTACATAAGCAGGCATTTTAATAGAAAAAGATGGGTTAAAGAAACTATGCATCTAAAATTCTAACAGAACAGAGAATTGTAACTCTTCAGTAGATGTTGTTCTTGACCCCGTCAAACTGTTTACTGGTTGCTTGTGCAGATGATTTCGAGTATTGAGAAATTCTTCCTGTTGAGATAAACTGCACTGTGCTGCCAGTGGCTGTCATCGTGGAGATGCCATGTTAGAGGGCAGCTGCAGAATCGAGCTTGCACAATGCCGTGCTTGTGGAGCTGTTGTCTGACTTGCTCGCTGGCCAGTTGCATCATATCTGTCTCCTGGGTTTGGGGGGGGAAGTTGGCTGCAGATGAGAATTTCATCTGGGCTTTCCTTCTGCCTGTTGCAAGAAGGAGGATGTGGGACAGGGACAGGAGGCAGGTGGTGGTGCACCGAAGAGAGGGCATGGCCTCTTCGGAGAGGCCAGCTGTTCACGAGCCCGCCCATGCTCAGTTACTCATCTTCTTGGTAAACTGCCTAGTGTTGTAACGCTTGAATTTTAAGGCTAGATTAAATACCACAGCTCTTGTCCAAGAAGTAAAAGGATGCGTAAAAACTCGATTTGGCAATTGTTTTGCCTTCACAATTGCAATAGCGTTTGAAACTGATGTGCTATGTCTGCACGAGTCAGAGTGTTTATGGGACATTCCACTTTATGTAGCGAGTGGTTTATTGTATGAACCGAAATACAACAGCTTTATTTTTTGAAATGGCTTTCTGTCTGAAAACCTGTTCCTTTTCTGTTTTGACAGTGGAAAACTTTTCTTTACCACTCACGCATAATATCATAAATAACTAATTGTGTATGCAAATACCCTCTGGATACTTCTGGACAACTTGAGTTGAGCTTTCAGCCACCTGGGACTTGTATTTTAAACACTTGTAAAACCCATTCCTCTGGGCCCTTACCTTCTGTCCTGTTCCTCCAGGGAGAAGGAGAGTCAGTAAACTTGGAGGATTTTGCTTACGACGACTCTGCCATAGGGTATCTGGTGCTTTGAGTTACCATAGCAAGTACAGCTGGAGGAGTCATCCTGTTGTCCTGCCCCAGTGTTGCCCTTATTTGATTCATTTATTGCTTCCTAGTCATTTTAAGCTCTCTGATTCTAAACAGAGTCAAAAGGTTAAACCTTAATCTTCTCCAGTTGAAAATGCTTTTTCATCTTAAAATCACAGGTCTCCATCAATTCAGTGAACTGTTTCCAGCAGACCTTGCCTTGCTTCTGCTCATGACACTTCTCCTTTTGGTCTCAACAGATGTTTATTTTCCTAAAACTTGAGGACAGTGGATACAGTAAAAGTACCAGCATGGAGGATGGTACAAGGAAAAGCTTAGCAAACTAAAAAGCATTTGGCATTTGTTCCAAATGAGGACATGTTAGAGCTGAGCCTTTTTGAGGTATTCACCCTTGAGTAATCAATTAATCAAGTCTTTGCTGCTGGTGTCAGGCTCTCTTGTCCTTTTAGGCTCAAGTGTGCTAGCAGTGTATGCACATCTAGACTGCAGTATCGCCCCGCGTCCTCTTCCTTGCAGTGCTCTGAGATGGAGTTAGCACATCAGTAAACGCAGTTGCATGCAGTTCCTTGGCCCGTGCCTCATGGACGTTATGTTTATGTTGTAATTCTCTGTGAAAATGTTGCCTGATCTTTCTGGGGAAAGAGGATATAGGAGCTAAATTGTCAACTTAATTTTCCTCTCTGTCCACAAGCATAGGTCAAAGGCCTGGAATAAAACCTGTGGGACAAAGTTGAAGCCAAGCTGTTGTTTACATGGTCCTGCGTGCTTCTTGGGCATGGGCTGAGACAAGGCAGTGGGGCGTTAATGACTTCAGTTTTAAATTTCTTGTATCCCATTTGGAAGCCTTGGTTTAGTGGGATACTGTTGCATGCACTTATCCTGAGGGGATACGTGGCTGAATCCAAGACTGGAGAGCTTCCCTGTGGCTCATCTAGGAAAGCAGGCATCCTCTTGTGATCACAAACACATCATTACTGGAAGGCTTGTTACAAAGCTTGGAGGAATTTAGGAGGAGAGTGTTGGAACACTGGTTTTGTCTGTTTTTGTTTCCTCCTCTTTCACTGTTAGGAGGAAAGCAGTAATTAATACAGCTGGATGTTAAATGCAGCATTTTCTGTTGGCTTTGACTTCGTTCTAGTATTCAGTTTCCAGACTGAGCGGAGACAGACGGTAGCAGTCAAGTCTTTCAGTTAGTTTAGGATCCCTCTTGCGAGGAAAAATGTTCAGTGATGATCTATGCTTAACATAGCTCTTCTTATCTTGAAGATATAACAGCCTAATATCGGAATAGTAAACTTCATTTTAAAATGGAGTGCTTAATGTGCTCATATTGGCAAGGAGTCTGGAAGCGTGAACTCTGGGTAGCAACTTCATAAGCTTATAACTGAAGAAGAAATAGCTTGAAAGTTCATTCACTCTCTAAGTGGTGCCCAAAATACACAGTTTCAGAAAGTTGCTGGGATGCATAGTCTCAGTTCTAAGTCTGTCCTTATTAGGATGATTTCAAATGTGCATGGTTGCTTTTTCCCCCCTTCTCCTTGCTGGAGCAACAGTTTAAAGTGCAATGTTCTCTGTAAACTCATGCACAGTGAGTATGACACCTTTAGTTGCGCTGTTAGATGTATCAGAAAATGGTATCTAAGATCTTGATTTGAGTAAAAGCAACTCTTAAAAGATTATGTGCTGGTTGGTCTTTTTGGGGTTTGTCTGGGGGTTTTAGCATTGTATCTTGAATAAACTGGCATGATTGATAGGAGACAGCAAAGGGATAAGCATGGCAGAGCTGGGCAGTGATGTTAAAATAAGCCAAGCAGTGAGTTGATGAAGGTTATGGCTGTTGGAAGATCCCCAAATGATGATGCTTGTGTTACGTTTTCTTCCTTCCTCCTGGAGGATTAAATCCTGGAAGTGTTGCAGTTAATGAAGGAATTGACTGCACATGTAATTACGAATATTAAGCCAAACTTCCCTTGCATCACTTTCATGTTTGTACTTTGTCTGACTTGCAATTTTTTAGAATGTCTCTAACAAAATGACTTCCTAAGTACGCTGATAAAAAGTCAAATGTGAACAGGTCCAAGAGCCTTGTATGATGAAGCATGAATGGGGAGGTTTGAAGTGGAAAACTGTTTTTTAATATCTCCTGAAGGAATGCTTAGGAAAGAACTTTTTCTGCAGCAAAGTATAAACATAGCATGGTCTGAGCACTGCAAGTGGGCAATCTTCATCCAAAGCAATTAATTTTTGAAAATAGTTTTACTATATAGTTCAACCACAACATTGGTTACTTATGATGTCATTGAAAGGCTTCCACTGAGTTAAGATGGTCTTGAGTCTAAATTTTAACTTGAGGTCCTATTTTGTTTGTGCTTCTTGCCCATGAGAAGAGTATAAAGGAGGATGAAGAATATGCTTATGTCCAAAAGCAGCTAATGCACTTGGCAATCTTTGTAAGAGTGTATTTGTCCAGGAAACATAATGTAGTAGGATCTAGTAGATTCCCAAACGTAGATGTGCTGTAATGGAAATTGTGTTAAGACTTCAGTAATGCTTTGCAAAGTCTTCAGCTGCAGAGCTTTAAAGGTGCTTTTTATGGTCAATGTATGCGATTTGCTTTTACCGTCTTGTAAAACCTTTCAAGACTAAATTAGTTTTCATTTTTTCAGTCTGCTACCAAGAGCAACGTTTTGCATTACTCTTTATTGGGGGGGGGGGGGGGGGGGTGATCAGATCAGCATAACTGAAATTGGGAACATTAAGTTGTCTGTAAAAGTAGCAGTTAAATTGCTTTCAAAACAAAAAATCCAATTATGCCCCCTCAATCACTGTGCTTAAAATACAGCATGCACCGATCTGTTGCAGTGTGGCATTAAGAGGATTAATAGGAGAGTATATTGATCTCAGGAATTTTGAGATCATCCTTTTGTCATGGGAAATACGTCCAATCTCCTAGTCAAACCAAATGTGGCTAATTCTATCCAAGTTCCTAGTTTTCTGTGCAATGACTGAGAATTATTTCTGGTTTTCCTTGCTTCTCCACAGAAAAACCTTCCAAGTATAGCAGTTTGTTAAATTTAGTTTTATGAGGATTGGACACTGCTACTTTTAGATTTGTTTTAAACTGGAGGAGGCGCTTAAATTATGCTGTGTTAAAACAAAAGCAGAACACATGCCGAGTAGCTTTTGCACTATATTTTTATATGTTCAGGAGACCCAGTTACTAGGAACAGGCACTGAATTTGAAAATAGTTGTCATGTATTGTTTAAATGAACCATACAAAGCTCATATTGACTCTTATAAAAACATTAATGTATCTTCTGGTAAGTGTAAAGTGGTAACAGCCTGAAGGCTTGTTTCAGTACAGATTATCTTTTCCTTGCTTTACAGGAAAATCTTCACTGACGATTCAGTTTGTGGAAGGACAGTTTGTTGATTCGTATGATCCAACCATAGAGAACAGTAAGTAAATAACTGACAAGCTGCTCTTCTGTACCTAACTTTTATCAAAAGCCATTGTGGTTATACATATTACTTATGTGGGCATTTATTTATTAACATTAAAGCTCATTAATTAACTGTTAAGTTTTATTACTCTTTTAAACCAGTGCTTACCAAGCTTACAATGTTGCAGTGTGGAAATCACTGTGTGTGTATTTCTCCAAACAGCTAAACTGTCTTTTAACACCAAATGAAGGAAAACCTAATCAATCTAAAACGCATGTCCTTCTTGTATTAGATGTATGTTGTTGGACATCTGCTTCCCCTAATATAGTCCCCTTCAAATTAAGTATGTCATACCTGTATGAAAATGTGCCACTATATACAAGTATTCCAAAGTCTCAAATGTCTCATTTGATCAGTATATCCAGGTGAACACAAAGCCAGCAATACCAGTCAGGAGTAAATGACTACCTTAGAAGGTAGAAATGCTGCGGCCGTGATAATCTTTTAAATTACTCATTTCCGACTGCTTCATAACAAGGCCTGGTACGCAATCAGCGTGCTGCAAATACTGGTAACTGACTTCTCAAGTGTCTTTTTTTCTCTTAGCATTTTTTTTAATGGTAGTGCCTTTGTGAATAGCTAGCATAGCGGGCAAGTAAAGATACTAATACTAGAAATGCTGCCAAAAGCAACAAGTCACTTCAGAGGCGAGTTACCCGGTATTTGTTACAATGCAGCCACCTCTTTCTGAGCTAGTGGTGGTCATAAAGTACTTGAGCAACTGCGGTGCTAGGCTGAGTAACTAGATCGTATTGGCTCACTTCAGTCATGTGGCAAATAAAACTTTGATTTCATGATAGTAACCCTGGAGTTCTTGTATTTTAATGACTTCTGAAATGCAGTGGTAGCATACGTTTTTACTGTTTCAAACTTGTGCAGTAGGATGTTAAGCCTATGTGATACTCTGGAAGTTTGAATGAAGTAATCAGCAGAACAAGGTTTCTTTTGGATATGTATGGTAATAATTACAAATCAGTAGCTATCAGGGTATTTTACTCAGGATTATTTTATTGCTTAGAACTAAAATTCAAATGCTACTTTTTGAGAACCTCTAAATTTGCTTTAGCGAGTCAGGGTGGATAATTTACCCCTTGGCCTGAATGATCTGTTAGTCCTTATACAAGTGTCATTAATATTAACACTTTCCATCATCCCTTTTTACTGTGTTAGAATTATAAATAAGGTTTGTTTTGAATTAAAGCTGCTAACAAAATATTGAGGATTAAGTTTCTGTATTTTAAATCTTAATGTCCATTGGGACAGGTTATTTTTTCACTGTCTGTGCTATATAAATGCAAATTATTTAAAGTAATCTTTTAGTTTTGTGCAGGTATATGGGAATGAATAAAGCTTGAGAGACATGGGGTCAGGGTCTCTCCAAAATACTGAGTCTGTACCTTGCTTTAGGATTTTGACACCTTGGTACAAGGTTGGCTTGTTTCATCCTTTACAAGCTCTTGTCGTCCACAGAAACATATTGTCTGTAACTGCTGTTAGTAACTGTGTAGTTATGTGTCTCACACTGGTAGCATTTCTTAACTATATGAAAATACACTCTGGATGAATTCTGCTCTTATTTGACTCTTGTAGTCTGCACTGCTTGCTTGATCTGAATTCTAAACATTGAGCATATCACGGCCATGAAAGCTTTGTTGGGCGGGGTCATCTTGGCTTAACTTTTCACTTGATTTCTTACTTGCTTGGAAAACAAACAGCATTTTTGATTTGGTGAAAGTCTTATGATCTGCGGCATGGCTGGAGGAATTTGCTTTTTGAAAGGTAGAGAATTGAAGGGCTGCTTCTTGCATCAGAACACGTTGCTGGGAAGTAAGGGTTGAAAACATAAAAGATGTGCCCTGAGGTTCAAAACAGTAGGAAGTCTGTCCCATCTTTAAGCCTTGGAAGTCCTGATAGAGAGAATGTTCTAAAAATGCTTCTGTGAAGAATGGAAGAAATAACACGTTCTAATTTAACACTAAAATTTTAAAATATATTGAAGGTATCTTTTTTTTAAGAAAGACATGTGAAACTAGTTTTGATGGGATTAGTATAAAGTCATTCTTTTGACTTTTTTTTAAATGTTTTTTTCTAAATATAAATCTTTGATCAATCCAGTCTTTTGACAGTCCCAGCTGTATGTTTCTGATTCTGTGCAGGGTCATAAGACACAAAGTATGTAATCAACTCTTTTATTGTTTTCCTAGCTTGTAATTTCAAATCTGGTTGACAATGCTGGCAAAAGGGGTTGAGGAGTCCAGGTTCCTATATTAGGGGTGGTGTTGGAGAATGCTGCATTTTTCCAGTACTTTATAGCAGGTTATAAAACCTTTTCAGTTTCATCTAGTGATTGGGTCTACTTTAGTGTCACAAAACTTGGAAATGGAAAAAATACAGGCTAAAGAATAGTCTGGCCTATGTGATTTCTGTTTTGTCTCCAGAAAATTGTTACTGATAATTTATTACACTATTCTACCAGCACTGATGAAAGGGTAGAAAGCTGCAGTACTGCTGGTAGCTTAATCTTTATAATTTTTGTCTTCAAATAATAAAACTTGCACAAAAAAATGAGTGTAAAGCTAAATTGTATAGAAGGCAAGCTATAGTTAAGCTATTACAGGAACAAATTGCATAGCATATAAGCCTTGAACAATAGGAATAAGACCTAATATTCTGGTAGTTTCATTTTTTCAGTGTGAAGATCTCTACCTTCTTTGGAAGTGGTAAAGGGAAAATAAGCTGCATCAGATTTCACTTAGTGTTTGTTAAAGTCAACACTGCTTCACTGCTGCATTTTCCTTTGCTTATGTTACATTAGAACCAGAAAGTTAGTTTATGTAAGTTAATGAGCATGTTGAATTCAATTGCTTCTACTAAACTTGTGTATCAGGAAGAGTAACTTGTAGCATTTTGTGGCAGCAGCGGAGGTGAGAGTTAATTGCTTAGCAAAATAGATTTTCCCTTTCTGAACATCCCAACAGGAGTGACACCATGATAGGTGGCTATTCTTGAGACAGCCGGGTTGAGAAACTAGTGGAACGATTACTTGCGGGAGTGTTGGAAAGAGAAGGAAGATCCTTGCAGAGCAGGAGTGTGTGGAGGGAGTCTGTGCGGACACTGAGCTGGATGGGGCTCTGAAGGCAGATTAGCTCAGATGAGCTAAGACCAGAACAATTTAAAACTCAAAAATTTTACTGGAAAAAAACCTAGAATCTTAATTTGGAACTCAAAGCAAATAGGTCAGAAGGAATAGATAATGAAGATGTGCACATAACTCCTCCCACCCCCATCTTTGCAGGGATGTCTTTGGTTATCATTAATTCAGTGATTTTGTATTGCAGGAAAGCTGACTTGAGTGCTCGAGTCTCAAAAATGTTTTCTTCGGCTCCTTTGAGGCCTGCCTGGCTGCTTTCCGCTTTTCCTTGCAGTTTTGAAGCTTTCCTTTTGAAGCTTCTAGCACTGTGCCACAGCTCTGTGGTCTTCCTTTCTCCCCTGAACAGGCTCGGTAGCTCCCTAAGGAAAGGAACAGTCTTCCCCCAAGGGCTTCCTACCTCCATCTCGTGTTTTTAATACAGTTGTGAGTAGAAGCGTATTAGAAAGGGGGAGGGGGCTGGAGGAACCCTAGTAGTCATGGAGGGGATACATATAGGTTTAGATGGGTCTGCTAGAAGCATCTTTAAGGCTAAACTTCTTCCATGCATGTCGTGGCAACTGCACTGGAAGGGTGAAGTATGCTTCTTCCCAGGAGTTGCTGATGAGCAGCTATCTTAAGGGGTGGAAATGAGGCTTCTGAGAAAAATTAAAAATAGCTCCGTTGCATTACACATCTCAGTGTTGTAAAAGATGTCCTGACAGATTAGTGACAGGCATTGACTTTGGAATGAAGACAAGTAGAAAGGGATGCCGAAGGTAGTAACTGAGGAACCCTTACAAGGTGGTTGTATTTAGCTACCAGCCAGTAGCTCTATGGCAGTAATGTTACACCACTCTCGTACCTTTACTCAGTAGCATTATTGATCTAAAAGCCTGCATTCATATGTCTGGTACTGATTTTTTTTATCATAATGGCTTGTTGTCATAGCAGCTGTCATTTGAGTTGCATATGCAGATCATTTCATTCATGTGAGTCTAATTGAAATATACTTGATCTTAGGGTAACGATGATCAGCAGCTGATGGAATTGCCGCATAAGTTACACTTCTGCTGAGCTGTAGCAGCATTCAGGGCTGCGCTCTGCATGTAATTTTACCAGAACTTTCTCTGGCGGCAAAGTGGCTTTAGTTTCTTTGCAATGCAGCTGTTGACTGCTGCACCCTCAACTGTATGCATAGATCTGTTTGGTGCTGTGCTGTTCACTGCGGCACCAAATTCTCCAACTTCCAGCAATGCATCAGAACTAGGAACAGTTGTAAGTGAAGGTGGGGATTGCAGCTTTCTTCATGTAGTTATGAAGAACTTCTCCAGTTATGTGTTGCAAGGTGTAAGCATGTCCTGTTCTCAGATCTGTGTGCTTCGTGGAGCTAAAACAGGCTTTTCACATGTTTCAGCTGATGAGCAGCGTTTCACAGATGCTCATGTTATGACTGGGACTGCAGAGATTGTTCAGGTCTGCTGAAATCTGTCCTGGGCATACCAGGAAGAGCCAGTACTGTGCAGTGATCGTATTATCGGTTGTTGGTCTTGCTAATAGGCACAGCAGAAGGCAGCGTGTCCCAGGATGATAGGTGATGGAATTGGAAGTGAAGACTTCCTCTGGATCAAGGGGACCTGTGGATCACTAATCACATTTAATACAGCTGCAGCTTTTTCCCAAGATGAAATTCTTACCAGGAATATTTTTAAAAAGCTTCAGCAATGAAATGGGAGTCATTAATTATGACTGCATCAAAGCAGATTTGTGTTCTTGGAGTGGGCTGTTCCTAGTGCTACAAGCCTCTGCACTGAACTAACAGTTCTCCTCACCCAGTCTGTGGTGACTCCTCCAGTTTCCGTTTCCCTGGCTCTGTCACACACTGCTTCCAGTACCGATTATGATGATGTCTTCGCTGGGTCTATTCTAGGCTTCTAGAGTAGTCTGAAAAAGCTGCCATCTGTCTCTGTCCCTTTTTAAATATTAACTTCATGAGGCTCTTGAAGCTGCTTTGATTGCTGTGTGCTTTGATGTGTATGTGAAGTGTCAAGAGACTAGAGAGAGACTGTTACTTTTAATATACCTGTTAGTGCAGTATGTCTCCAGATGAGTCTGTTTTCCCTCTGATTGAAGCAGTGGTATTGTATATAGCAATGCTGCATGTTAACATCTGTTCCAACGAACAGTTGTTTCTGTCCCCACCACAGTATTCATCCAAGGCAAAGAGCTGGTGTGGCTTCTTGCTTCATAACCCTAAAATTTTGTGCAGTGATGACAACAGTGTCCAGTGACTTGAGAGCAGCTTGCATGCACGTGTGCTAAAGCAGCTTTTTTAGGGGATAGACAAGGTAAGGTAGGAGCTCTCTCTTTGAGGCACCATTTCAAATTGCACCTGTCAGTATTGTAATTGAAACTGTACGTACGCTTTGCACTGTGTATTTAGACACTCTGTGTTAGTTTGGCTTTGCTGTTTGAATTGCTCCTTTTTTTCAAAAGGGTGCTTTCATTTACTAGGTGGGTTGAAACCTCCAGTTTCAGATATTTCAGCCCACTTACTCAAGATAATACTCACATTGTGGAGACTTGACAAGGCAACGAGCATTGGCAGGGAGGAGGAAAGTTGGCAAACTTCAGCTTCTAGGAGACCCTGTACAAAACCCAGAAGGCGTAGGCAGGAGACTGCACAGTGGGATCTAGAACATTCAACTTTGGAGCTTTGGGAAACTGTTGGACAACTTAGAGTATGATGAACAGGTCACTGCAGTGTTAGTTATTTCCCTGCTCATCACTGCAATTAAAGATGAAGCTTCTTAGGACTGTTAGTATTTGGGAAGACCACCTCAACCAGAGGACAACACAGGCTTTACTCAATATATCAGGACTGTCCAGTAATTGTGTCTTGAGTGCAACACTAAGGCCAAAGTGAAGCTCTGAAGCCAGATTTGTGCGCTCTGCTTGGTACGTGTAGTGCTTGGTAGTATATTATTCCTGCAAGAGCCGTGACACTTTGCTTTTGTAGTTGCATGATACAAACACTGAGTAAGATTCCTCAGCTCGCAGCGCATTGGCATTTCATGAATCTGAGGAAGAGAAGCAATTCTCACCACTTTTAGGGACTGAATGTACTTCCTGACAGAGGACTAGATAGGCTGGTAGCTATGGCAAATGTGAAAGTGACGTGGTGAACTTCTAGATAAATTCCTATTATTTAGGTTTAGTATATTCATAAGTTAGGCTCTGTGTGGTTTAGACCCCAAAGATTGATGATTTTTTTTTTTTTTTTTTTTTTTAATCCAGATCATTTACCTCATGGTATTTACATTTAGGAAATTGATCTTGCTAAACTGCTTGGAAACTGGGGAAAATACCCTATAATAAGTTCAAACTTAGCTTTGATGCTAATTGTATTTAAGTGTTTTGTGTTACCACAAATTAGGGTTGCCTGGAAGTCTCTTAGAAATGCATCTAAAAACCCTTTTTACTCTTTCCTTTTAAGTAAGTAAAGGAGAAACTGCTGCATCCAATATGAGAATCAAACTTCTGAGTTTCGTTATGTGCAATACACTAGTTAAAGCTACAGCCACCTGACCTAGCCTTTTACTGCTACTTTAAAGCCTATAACTAAAGTTCTTTTTCTTAGTGCCTTGGCTGACAATGGCATAGATGAGTGACTTCTGATTCCTTCCTTGTGTATAATTCTGGCATGTTTATGTATTTCTTGTTTGTTCTAGCTTTTACAAAACTGATCACAGTAAATGGCCAAGAATATCATCTTCAGCTGGTTGACACTGCTGGCCAAGTAAGTTATCTTTCTTTCTTTGAATCTTTCTTCAGAGTTAAGACAACAGGTATTCATACTCCTGTAGAGCTAAGTTGGTAGTGACCATGCGTTCAAAAGTGAAGGTTAACTTAAATGATTCTGCCTTGTCGTTTAGTCACTAAGGAGCAATGTTTCTGTAGTGTTTATTTAAAGGCTTCGTTTTGGTTTTTGTTTGGTTTTTTTTTTTCCTGTCTATTGAACGTATGTGTAAAAAAGTGAAGAAGGAACTACCTTAACTCTGATATACCAAAAGTTCATAAGTAGCTTGCTTGATATTTACAGACTAAACTAGCAGTCTTGCTTTAGATGGAAAATGTCACTTCAGTAAACCATGGAGAAGTTTTTCTTTACTTTTTCCTATTTGTGTGCTCCAGCTACACCACCGTGACTTGTATCCATGAAATAGTCATGGGGAGTAGACAGAAACGCATACAGGTAGTACTTACCAGGCTACCAATAAACTACTGCAGTTCGTTTACATTTTTACGTGATGGTTCATGCGTGCTTCTGAGCCTTCACGTAATGACAGGGTGCGCAGGAGGAGACAATGAATGCGTGTCCTGTAGTGCGGCCAGTAGCTTCATGAAGTACAGGTGGTCATTATATAGTGCTGCTTGGCTGAACTTGCACTGCACGTTCCATGCACAGGAATGCTCCGTCTTTTGAAAGACTCTGTATTAGGAAAAAAAACAGACCAGGGACTGTTAAACCCCTGTATTTTTATCCAAAACTTTTATTGCTTACATTTTCTTATGTTCCCTGATTTCTGATACTATGCCTTTGGGTTTTTTCAAACTATGAGTAGTGTTAAACAATGTTAATGTTGTAAATATGCTGCCAGTACTTAAGACTTTAAAGCTGCAGGACACTTGCTCATAGCTAAGAGACTATTCAGAAGGGTTGTAACCTTCTAGGTATGTTTGATCGCTTTCTTTGAAGAGAGCTATGTGACTTAAGAATAACCATGTTGTATTTATGTGGTGTCAGCTTGTGCTAATCAGCAACACTATATCCACTTATAATGTGTCAGAGGTGTCTGAAGTGATTAGAAACACGATACTGGCCACACGTTCTGGGGCGACATTGTGTGATGGGGAATATTCTGCAGAGGAGAGAGAGGTTGAGAGATGGGCAGGCTGAGAAGTGTGAGCAGCAGAGCAAGCTCCATAGGTTTCACTTTGTGCCAATATAAGTGTGCTTGCCTTACATCTCCAATTGTAGCATAGTGATAAAAGTAAAATTTCTCTTTGAGGAAGAAATGGCCTTCTGGGAAGGCAGTGTAACTTCACCAGTAACATACCGCTATTGCTGAAGTTTATTTTCAGGGTTGATTTCATGTTATACAGTATTGTAAAACCAAAATAACTTCTTTCCCAGCCTGTGGTTATTTTCAGATTTGATTCTTCCTATGAATGACTTGAACTTTTGAGTTCTGGCTCACAGGGTTAGAGGGGAGAGGTGACATTGGGTTATGGAAGGTGTGGCTTGGACAGATTTCTTTCTCAAGTCTGTCTTGCTTAATGATCCATAGGGAGTCCTCACGTGTATACAGCATAGCAAGGATTATATTGGAGATTAGTTACCTACTTGAAAACTTGGCTATGACTTGAATAGTTAGAGCTACGTTGTTTTATCACTTGGCAAAGTTCTTAATTTGACCCACAAGTTCCAGGAAGCATAGCAGCTTTTCTTCCTTCTCCTAACAAGCTAAAAATTAAGTAATGAATTAGAAATAGTTGAGGTTATGGCACTTATTTTTCTTGATACTCCTCTTCTGTCCCATGCCTCTTTACCTTTCATGGTTATCTATTCAGATTTGCGTGGTTCAGTTAAACAGGAGTCTTGGTACAGGATCACAGAAGAGGAGTGCAAAAGGAAATCTTACCTAACACCAAATTCCAGCTGGGGCAATCCTGAGAAATTCCGGGTAAAGTCAAACAACTACAGAGTTGCACTTTCACCTGTTTTACACGCAGACTAGCTCAGATCCCTTCTGTATTGACTTTGGGATTACACAGCCAACTGAAGTGGCAGCTTCGCCTTTCAGTGAAGATGGGGGAGGGCTGCCCTCAGTGTGTAGCAATAAAGGCAAATAAGGGCATCTTTTGTCAAGTGCTACTCTTTCAAACTTTTTTGGCTGAATCTGTGAAGTTGATTTATAAAGGATTTTTCCTCATTTGCCAGTTAAGGAAGTTTGATTCCTTTTGGCTCTCTAGATTTAAGCTGCGTGATTGCACTGCTCCATCTGTTCAGTCATGACAATATACAGAGAGGTTATGTGATCTTAAGCTAAAATTAACATCTTAAGAAGCATAGGTTTAAAAAATTGAGAACTCGTACATTAAGAAGTATGACTCTTATCAAAATGGAAATGTTTCCTGGGAATATCTATTAGAACAATTTAGATTTTTAACATAGTGTTCATAGTATTTGTGTTGCATTACCTGCAATTTGTCAGTCTGTTTCATTTACCTGTTTGGTTAGTTTCTTTTCTACAGGGGTAATAAATTCAGTGATTAAGTTTCTGGTGTTTTGTTTGGGTTTTTTTAATTAAACACTTGTCATATAATGTAAACTTCTAGTTGTCATAAAGCAACTAATAACTATATTTCTTGCATCTGTAGTTGATAAGCATTAGTTAGTTAGTAAGCCAGTTACTCACTTCCTAACAGATCCCTTAGGTAATTTAGATGTGATCAGTGTCACTTGAAATTATGAACTGCTAGATCCTGTCGTCAGCTGTTGAAATTAGGAATTTGAAATGTATCACCAGCAAGATAAGAGGCATAATTGCTAATTAGTGGTAGTACAGAGTGCATGTTTTGTACTAATACAAACTGATAATTAAGCAGGATAAGAGGATTGGGAATAGCTTTAGCTGATCCATAGTCTTAGAGGGAATAAACCAAAAAAGCTGTAGATTCAATTTTAGAGTATACAGACTGACTCAGCTTTCTCTTAATTTGGT
Organism: Gymnogyps californianus; assembly: GCF_018139145.2. Lineage (NCBI taxonomy): Eukaryota > Metazoa > Chordata > Aves > Accipitriformes > Cathartidae > Gymnogyps > Gymnogyps californianus. Next base: position 160,913,146 of record NC_059472.1, read on the forward strand.
AACGATTCCACATCTGACATTATGATGAAAGAACTTAATTCTGAAAGTACTACCTATACAAAATGGCCCTGCACCTCATGTCTTACAAATATGACCAACTTATCTGATGGTGATCTGCTAGCATCAAGCTGTGAACTGTGGCAGTAAGTAATTTTAAATGCAATATTCCTTCTACAGGATGAATACTCCATATTTCCTCAGACGTACTCCATAGACATCAATGGCTACATTCTTGTTTATTCAGTCACATCAATAAAAAGGTAATAAAATCTGTTGTGTTCTTCTGTTTCAGATATTAACCAGATATATTCTGGGTTCAGCTCCTGCCTCTGCTATGTTTTCTTTACATGTGTTTAATTCATTTAATCTCTCTTTCCCTTAGAAGTATAATGGAAATTAAAATCAATGTTTTTTCAGAAATTTCCCCTCAGATCCGAGTATCACAGACATTTTGCAGACTAATATGCAAGGTACCATGTAAGAAATGAGACAGTGCTGAACTACATTGTTTTGAGGTATAAGTAAAAGTACATAGAATGATTTCAGGAATAAGGAGAGTTCATTGCTCTAGCATCAGATACAAAGGCAGACATAAATATGAACCTAAAGGGCACTGTACATTTATGTGAAATACCCAGTTAGTTGCTAGATCAGTCCCTCAGCCTTGTAGCTCGTTACAGTACTGAGATTTCTTTGATCTCTTGTCTTGGATTGTTCTGGTTAACCATCAGAAATTTTCATATAAATAGCAATATATGACTTTTGGCCTGTGGACTCACTCTTGACATGCTGCAGCAAATAATCTTATTTGAAATTTTTCCCAGAGTATCTATTTTGTCCTTGCTGTTAGCTGTCCATTCTGACATGAGGACAGAGTCCATCGTAGCTGGAGTCATTGACTTTCAAGACACATCTCAGCCTTCATAAGGCTTTGTCGTCATCTGCTATTTTGTCCTTTCCTCTGGTTGTCTTGCTTTGTTTAAATACTGGTCATGCTTGAATAGATCTTAATTTTCTAATATTGTACAGCATGTTTGTTATGACAGACAAAATAATCCTATTTTCTTAAATTCTTGTTTGAGTAAAATGATTAAGACCTTTCACTGTCATCAAGTAGAAGAGCAGTTGATGCTTCCCTTCTACTTGCAAGGAAGCTGATCAGCTTTTTGAGTGCTGAAGCATTCCATGTCTTTTCCTCTGAATCAGACAAAACTGGTCATCTTAAGCACTCTTTAGTAGACCATCGTAAAATACAGGTAAAACAACTTGCCTGTTGGCTCTTCTGTGCTTCTCAAAGAAAGGATACAGTCTGGTTATAAACTTCCATTGCTTGTGAGGTCTTTAATGTTGAACAGATTTTCACAGTCCTTCATTCTTGGTTTTCATCTTGAATTCTGAAGTAGTGAAGGGCAAGCACGTGTGATCCGGAGGAAGTGCAACAGATGTTAGGCTTTCATGTGTGTCTAGAGGTGCTAAACTACCGAGCTTTTTTTTTTTTTTTTTTTTTTTTTTTTAAAATCAGAGGTTCTATGTTGGTGGTGAGTAACTTGTATGAAATAGGAGTTAGTAGTCTCAGCCTTAAGCAGACAATCCTGCACTCCTAAAGTGAATAGGAAAATGTTCATTGATAAGTGGTACTGTGAGCAAAAAAAAATCTTTGACTAAAATCAACACAGATCGCTTGGAGGCTTCTGCAGCTTGTGCTGTTCCCTGGTTGGCAGCTAAAGGACGTGTTCTTTTTCAGCTACTCCAGTTCTTGCCTCATGATTTCTTGAGCTTAGCAGTACAGATGAAGAAATGAAATTCTGTTTTCTGTGGTAGCATTCAATCAGTTAAAACAGAAACCGAATTATGGTGAAAACACTAACAGAACAAGATATGTTAAGACTGTAGGTAGATAGTCTTTTCATCAGTATTTTAGTCTTGATCAATTTATTCCAAGTTTTTTTGTTTCTTCCTTTAAATTTCAAAGTATCAATGATCCTGTCTTGTTCAATTCCTTATGTTCTGTATCAAGACAGTTTAGGCAATAGGAAAGATCTTCCACAATACTCTGGTAGCTTAGATGACTTGTCCAGGCAATCAGATTACAGTCACCATCTGTCTTGACTTCTGTCAAAGTGTGTATATTGATCTGAGTATTGATCCAGCAGGGATGAGAGCTTTGACAGCAAACTTAATAGAAATGCCCTTTTAAAATTATCATCTTCCCTGCTGACCTCCAGTGGGAAGTTTAAATGGGACTTGAGTAGAAGCTAACACCCTACATTTTTCATATTCCCAGGCTCTCAGCAGCAAGGTTACTGCAAGGCTTTTGCTCTAGTTCAGCTTAATTAAATTCCAATTTTATATCTTGCTGGGTTCCATGATGTTGTGTAACACGTTTATCTGACAGCTAGTAATTTTTTTGTTGTTGTATTTTACACGTGGAGCTGTTTGCTGTAACCCTATTTGCTTGACAGAACCGTAAAGGACCTCTTATGGTCTCCAAATCTCTTGCTGTTTCGCAACTTGATGTGATGATGCTCTTTTTGGATTGGTCAATACCTGTCTTAAAGTGTGCCCCTGCTCCTGCTAGCCTTATTAATTTGAAAAGCTTTCTAGAACATTAAATTGGTCTGGTCAAGCCAATTTCATTCCTGGCAGTTCTTAGCAACTTGTTTCTGTGTCAGAATTGTGTTTGAGTTTAAATAGCACTTCTCTTCTGGTTTCCACCTTGATCTGTTAACAAAGATCAGTTGTTTATTTGTAGTATTTTTACTAAAAATGGAACTCATGTAGTATCCTATCCAAGCAGATAGGTACACAGACTTGGGAAACGAAGAGCCCAAGTTGAACAAGAACACTTTGCAGCATTGTGTGCTGGAACCTCAGGTGAGGACTCGCCAGGGTGCTGTGCCATGGCATGGCGTTTTTCTGGCTATGCTGGAAACAACACACCTCATAGTGGAAAGGGAACGGTGATTGTACTGTGTTAGTGATTCAGTTATCCTGTGGCTAGTGCGCTAGATCTTTCCTGTTGCTTCAGACTGAGAAGCAGTTTTGTGGTCTGTAGCAGAATTTTTTTTTTGTAGTATTTTTATTCTTCTTTCAGTTTGCAGGGTCACCTAGTTCTGTGTGTACCAATGCCTCTCAACTTTGTCACAACCAAACTCCATTTAACTCTTAATTTTGAAGTAATTATAAGAATGAAAGTCCAAGACAAGTTCTCAGGACCAGAATGTCACTAATACCTTTTCAGCATAAGCTCTTTGTAACCCTAAGTCCTTTTATTGATTCCACATTTTTATATAATCTGTAGTATAGTACTTGAGTTACTAATAGTAAGTTGTGCTAGACTAAGTCACGCTTTTGTTTGCAAAGAACTAATTTTCTTGATAGGATATACTAAAACTATTAGCTGAACATGGAGAAGTACTGTGTTCTACTCGGTCTCAAAAATTATTGCTGGTCAGACAAATTGACCTACTTGACAGACAATCCTTCTTAAATATGGTAGCATTTATTGTTCCAGAAGTGAGAAGTTTTAGTGATTCAAATAGCTTGAATAGTGTTTTTAGGCACAAGTTCTTTGAGAGCTCCGAGTTGGAAGTATGTTTGAGTGCTGCTCTATTTTTAAGAGTTTCAGTTCTAATTGAAATGCAGTGCAAGTCAAGACACTGCCTGTAGCTAACAACCTTGGAAGTTGGAAAAGTTTCGGTCACTTTTTTGTTGTTCAGTTGTGTGTCCCGTCTGTGAGCCTGTGCCTCTCTCTTAAAACAAATCTGAATTGTGCACTTCATGTACCAGCATTTTTTCCATAATGTAATTAGAGGAGCACAACATCTGCTCTTCAACCCCATTTATAGCTTGTTCTCAAAAGTACTAAATGTCAAATGCAGTGGATTTTGTTAGTGAGGTTTTTGGCTTTTTGCCGTTTCACAGTACTGCTTCTTATCTCCCGTCAGCCAAACTTCACATACGTGGTAGGTGAACGGACAACAAGTATTTGAATAACCACTGTTTCAATACCATCTTGCAGATCAGTTTACTCACTTCCCATAGAAAATTAGAGTTTAGGCTTCTTTTGGCTTTCACATAAAGAAAACTAAAGAATTCTACATGAACCAAGTGTTCTCAAAAAATAATGTATTCTTTCAAGATGGAGTGTGCTTAACTCTAAATACTTTTTCTTTGAAACTGCTTTAATTTGAGATGCTCATCGAGCATTGTTGGACTCTAGCAGTTAAATTTCTTACTGCAGATACAAACCAGATGAGAGGTGGGAGGGGCTTTTAGTGATTCTATGTTAGATGCATCGGTCCTGGGTAATGTTATTTATTTCTGTAAATATCATGACTGGGGAAGCTATAAGGGTAGGCATAGGCTAGTCTTTGCTGCTTCTGGGACCATTTTGTCTGTTGTACACAAATCGGTAAGACTTTCAGCATCTTTGTAGTTCTGCCACTATACGTAGAATAAGTTTTAAACACAGCAACCTACATATGCATTTAATTGCTTGTGTATTGGGTATTAAGGATAAACATTGGAGTGCATGTGTGACTTCATCCCTTTATTTTGCAGTTTTGAAGTGATAAAAGTTATCCATGGCAAGTTATTGGATATGGTGGGAAAAGTCCAGTAAGTAGTGACACTTTCATCTCATTTCATTGCAGGCATGTTACTAGTACTTTGTTCAGTATACTGTAACTGTTCTGAAGTTCTGAACTTTCTTTCACAGAATACCCATTATGCTGGTTGGAAATAAAAAAGACCTGCATATGGAACGGTATGTGAACTCCAGTATGTGTGAAATGCAAGATAGCAGCCGGCATTCCTGCGGCTGCAATGCGCTAGTTTTGTTCTTGGCTTTCCGTAACTAAAATCAAACTGTAGTTTAAAATAAGGTACTGGCAAAGGAATTGTGTCCAGAATGCGAAGTAGGAGCCATGAACTTTTGTTGTAATGTTGACTTTTGCTATAAGGTTTCAGGGACGATCATTTAACACTTCGGTTTTTTTCAAGACAAGTAACAGAAGTGTATTTTTCACCACTGTAAAATACCAGATGATATTACAGATAATGAAAACAAAGGAATACTTTGGGACAGCTGCTCTTCTGGGTCGCATAGCAGTTTTACCTGGCCCAGTAGTATATTTGACAGCAGCCAAAAGGAAATGCTCTGGATCAGACTTCACAAAACATTCCTATTACATGCATTTATGTGCTTCAGTACTCTGAGGTCTTTCCTGATGTATCAAATTCCAATTCTTTTGCAAGTTATAAAGAAACATACTTTTTTTCCTTTGGTCAGGGTGATCAGCTATGAAGAAGGGAAAGCTTTAGCAGAATCCTGGAATGCAGCTTTCTTGGAATCTTCTGCTAAAGAAAATCAGGTAACGGATTTAAGAGTCACTTTATTCGAATAGCAATGTAATGGAATGACTCATAGTTTCACTTTATTAAAGGAAGCCAAAATATTTGCATGTACTCTACAGATATTTTGTGTAGATGGTTGGAAACAAAATGGCTGGCTGCATTCAGGTTTACATACACAAGTTTTTCCATGCAACTGTAAATGGAAGGAGGAAGTGAAGAACTGAAAGTTACTTCACTGAACATAGCAGAACACTTACTGACAAACTCGAATCCATGTGGTGGGTGGAACAGAGTCTGTGATCTGCTGCCGTTACCTTAAATAGGAGGTCATTGCGGTTGCAGAGGAGTGAGTTGGTGTAAGAGGACGAACCTCGTGTTTTAAGATGCTAGGCAAGGCTCGGTCTCTCTAATGTGGGGAATAATCGTTTTGTGGGTCCGTGGAGGGGGGGAAGCAAACAGAAAAATGTTAGAATACAGCAGAGGCTGTCAGACACTACTGTGATACAGCTGTAGTGAAGTTGCACAATCTGACGCACTATAACCCGCACACATTTACACTTGTTGGTTTCCTATCACAGAAAGAAAGTATTTAATTACATGTTAAATAACATCTTATTCTTGTTTTCTCTAACTAACTTTCTTTAAAATGCCTCCTAAATATGGTCTGGTATTTGAATTTGTTCCTGTGGCTGTTAATAATACTTTGTCATTGATTTGACACCTTACGTATCGAAGCTACAAGAGCATCCTGGTTTGGGCTTGAAGTAATGGATAATTGCTGCAGATGGGGGGGGGGGGTGGGGTGTCGTGTGTGTGTGTGTTTCCATGTCCCTTTCCACACCCCCACCCCCACCCCGTTTTCTTTCTATTTTTTTTCCCTATAGGTCTCAACAGCGTCAAAGCTTTTGCTTTTTGAAAATATAGACATATGATAAGGTCAAAAGGACATTGTCAGGCTAGTTTTAAACAAATGAGTCCTTATGCAGAAGAAACGCTTACATTGTCTCATATTTAACCTAGCATATCACATCCTTGGCCTCCTTGATAACATCAGCACAATCGAAAGGGCAGTCCTATAGCTAGGACAGGACCTGTTTAAGCAGCCTTTCTTTCCCTCTCCCCCATCCCCAAGAGCAAAACAAATAGCTTTTGTCCAAAGTCTGTTGTCAACAATTCTACAAGTTACTTGAGTAAAGTTGGATTTTCCCTGGAAGAAAAACTTGGATTTTTTTTCTCCAGATATGGAACAGTTGGAGTTAGTTTATCAGTACTTCTGTTTCTGGCTAAGACTTGCATTAACCTTGTGAAAATTGGGCATGATGAAAGCATGAAATTTCTCAATATCTTCTCTGTACCGCTGGAGAGCTTCAAATGCATACCGAAGGAAACTAAATTGACAGTGTGAAAATAAACCAGTTAAAAGCATCTGATTATTTTTTTTTTTCCCCTCCTTTATTTTAAACGACTTAATACTTCTGGATTAGACAAAGCTATTGCCTGTACTCTTTTTTCTTTTGGCATATGTTCGCAATGTGTAACAGCATAGCAATTCATATCTAGCAGAATATCTTACTGATAACTTTTCTGAAGTTTGTATTGTTCTTGGTTCAAAGAAAAAAAAAGTTGGGTATATTTATGCAAAGAAGCTAAAAGCTTTATATGATGCTTGGCATGTCTTGCATATTAAACTGCTGCACTAACAAAGTCCCATTGACTGCCATGTATTTGTGTCTGTTCCTTAGTCTCAGACTGACTGTATTAAGTTACGCTGCCAGCTGAAATTTATATAGCAAACTTCGTAGCTTTCAGGGAAATTGGAAAGGCAATTATATGTCAGATAGTCAAAATTGTGTACAGTCCTGTACAAATCCCACAAAAAATCAGAAGTTGTGTTCATTCTTGCTGTCAAAGGTGTTCTTACCAGGTCTTCCTTTCGGCAGGATCCTTCAGAATAGTGATCGCAGGTCGCTGTAAATTCTGTCCCTCTGGATTTAGACGCAGGTTGTTCGAAACAGGTGCTTGAACACAATTCCTCCTTCATGCCTCTTACGTAATACACTCGGTAAATTTGTCTGGCTTCAGAAGTTTGGGAGATCATATGTCACTTCTGAGATGGGTGCCCACAGCATGTGACCATCTTTCAGGCTTTCTGGCGTGCTTCCTTTGGAGGCTTGGGATGTACAGAAGAAAGTGTGAAGGAGCCCAAAACTGGGGCAGCTGCCTTAGTCTTCTCGCAAACGGTTGCGGAGGAATGCTCGCCTCTGAGGAGGTGGAATATTGAGCTTTGAGAGCAAAGTTTGGAGTCTAGAGCTAGTGAGGTGCTAGGGGGAACAGGAGACACCAGGCATTGTAGCATCGCTTCCTATGAGTTATACCAGGAGCACTTCTGAACTCCCTGCATTTTTTTCCTCCAAATCCTAATTTGACAGGATCAAAACAGCTGATATCCTGTCTTGATAGAGGTCTATATATCTTGTCTTACTCTAAAACTGTCTCTGGTTTGGGGGGGGAAGGGTTTATTTTGAACTTAGTAACAAAGCGTGTTGTCATTCTCCTGGTGCTGAATGTTCACCTTACATAAGTCAACATTACTGGAAAAAGAAGTCTGTTGGCACTTTTTGCTTGGAGGTTCATCCAAGTCATCACATGTACTGGCTCGGTACAGCAGATGTAACTTGCCCATCAAGATTAAGTCCAAACTCCTTCCAAAACTGCTTCAGATTCTGTTTGCTTTACAGAAAGCTAATTTGATGCTTAAAGGGATGAGCTGGACTGGATTGGGAATTTAGAGCTTAAGAACTTCAGCAGAGAGCTCAAATATTCCTGGCTGGGGGGAAGTCTGTTAATCCTTTCTCTCTGAAACCTAGCCATCTGTATTTGGTGGATGTAGAGCAAAAGTATGACAATTTCTAGTATGCTGGTCTGAAATTGGTTTGGTACGTAATGTTCTTAGCAGTGAGGAGAGTAGGTCTCCTTGCTACAGGGGTTAGACCAAACTCGATCAGCTATGTGGTCTATCCTTTGTAACAGCTCTGTTTGCAAGGAACTGCTGAAACCAGAGAAGATAACTCCCTGTAACAGGTTCTGATAGCAAAGGCTCCTTTCACCTGCAAGGGGGTGGGAGAGCATTGACTCTTCCCCTTCCTGCTTTGGCCAAAAAAAAAAAAAAAAAAATACTTTTTGGAGCATCTGTGAGAGTCCTAGGAGCATAGCTCTACTATAGTGGGCAACTAAAACAGTTCTATAGATTAACTTCAGCAAACTAGACCCATTCTACCAGGAGTTATCAAAAGATAGCACATTCTAGAAATGGCATGACTTTGAATAGATGGAAAGCGAGAGAGGCAAAGATCAAAGCTGCAGTGATGATAAATGGTAGTGGCTGGCAAGAGTTCTCAAGGTCAAATATATTTGAGGCCATGTATCAGCGCCTCCAGACAAGGGTGACCTGGTAGGACTTTCGGAGGAGCCTGCCTATCAGCAACACATCAGTCACCTAGGGAAATCTCTGGGCTTTGAGAAGGCAATTCTGAGACTTAACAGAAAAGACCTCTTTTAGATTACTGTTGGGCTATTATTGTCATATCTTCTCAAGCTGCTTAATTATTACCAGAGAAGTTGAACTGCTTTGGCTAACTTCAGGAGCTTTGAGCCTTTCTTTTGGAATTCCCTACTTTGTTTCACCTAAGCCATAGTATAGTGCTTCATCTTAATCCCAGTACAATAAAGTGGTTACTGTTTGAAATAAAACCAGAATCCAAATTGGTCTTAAACCCAGTTGAAGCTGGGAGCTAACCTTTACTGGAAGAATTCAGGGAGTAACAAGCGGCCAAATTGTGTTCATCCAGTTACGCAAAATTCATTAGATAAACTTGTTTTAGAAGGGGCAAGGAAGTAGCAAAAAATCTACTTCTTGCCAAAATGGAGCTCTCTTCAAAAGCAATTGCTTGGGCGTTGCTTCTTTTTCAAGAGCAACTTCATCTTCAAGCTCAGAAGATGCAGTGCTCAGTAGATGCTTCAGAGAGGTTTGGGATCTTGGCCCCTCTCCAGGGGTCTGAGATGTTTACCTGGGAGAGTGTGTTTGGACTGGCAAAGATGGGGGGAAAAACCTCTCTTCCTTTACCTGACTATTGTTCAAGTTCCTTTGCCCAGTTCTGTGCCAAGATAAACTAGTAGTATGAGCAGTTGAGAGTTTTGTCTTTGAAATAATAAAACAGTTGCATAGTTGAAAAATACAGCATACCAAAGGATGACTCCAGTGGCTGCGGGCTGGATTTGGGCGTTTGCACCTTCCTGTGCTGGCTCCTGGGAGCGTGTTCCCGACTTCCCGCTCGTGCAGAGAAAATTGCACCTCCTGAGCTGTCTGTCCTGCTCACACCAAGGGGCACATCTGCAGAAGCAGTTGAGCCTCTGGTGTCTCTTGCGCGGTGCTAAGCTCTCTAGGCAGCGTGCGTTGCTCAGGCTGACATCTATTCTGTTTCCTCAGGGGAGAAAGGTAAAAGAAAGCCAGATGGCTTTCTGTAGGCTAGGTGTGACCCACATTCTGTAATTGGACCATATGGAGACAGATGCATATAAAGTCTGGCTGTGTTCTTTATTCCTTGTCACAAAACACAGCTTCCTGCGTTGTTGAAAAGCTCGTTCTAAAATTCTTCAGCATATTTGGGCTGAATTACAAATTCCTAAGCATTAACTGTAGGACAGTGATTAAACCTTCTCATTGAATACATATTTTCTGTGAAATGAATTAACAAGCCCTGTGAACTCCTACATCTTAGTGTTTCAAACTGCATGTCTTTGACAGAGAATGTACGGCTTCTTGGTTGACAGAATAAGTTGTGGAGGTTTTTTAATGGGTGTTTTGAAGCAGGGGTATAAAGAACTTGTGCATTAAAATGAAACCATTGAAAATTTCAACTCTAAGTAAGGAAATATTGGTGCAGTGTATTTGTAAATCAGTATATCACCACGTTTTAATTAAGGGAAACTCTTCATTAGTGGAACCAGTTTGATAACAACTGCAGTCCTGACCATGGCTCTCCTGGAGTCTAATTTGCCCAGGAAATGTGTTGTATCATTACTGGACTAATGAGCCACTTCCGTCAGATTCTGTTGGGATTGCAGGGAAACTCCCTTATACGGAGGAATACTCTATTTCCAGATTATGAAGTATTTTAAATAGTTCCAGAGATAGTACTGTGCACAAATGGTATAAATATGGGAAACTTTAAAATTCAGTCTAATCTTGTTAAGATTGCTTTAAGATTGTTGTGGGGCTACTTCAGTCAATGGGATTAATTTGGAAGTGATCCAGTAAAGAATTGTACCTTGTGGAGGCGGAAAAAAATCTGTCAGGTCAGAACACACAGTCATAAATCACAGGGTGCTCTTCAGCCTGCTGATTAAAACCAACAAAACCCCCTTTTCATTCTCTTTCATAATGTGACTGCTTTTATATAATGAATATACTTTCCTTCTTAAGGAGCGTATGCTTGGAATTCGTGAAACGGATGGCTAGAGGTTAGATAAACTTAAAATGGCATGTCTGAGATCATCAGGAGACCATTTCCAAGTTGAAGATTCACATGCTGAAGTACTGATCATATGGTGGATCTTCAGCTCGAAAATACCATAGAGAAGAAAAGCACTTTAGAATTGTCCTTGACTGTAGTATAGGTTTATTCTTCTTGAATTACTTCTAGGCAATCTCAGATGCTACATGTTGTAGTTGTAGTTTCTGCATATTCTGATGGAGGCTAGTGTACAATTTTGAAACCCTTAAAACTGAGTGAATCCTGAAAATACCAGATTAACAGTGTAAGGTATTTACTACAAGTAGCATTCATGATGTTGTCCCAGACACCTTACTCTCCCTCTTCCAGTATCCTTACAAACAAACAAAACCCCACCAAAAACCTAACTACACTTAATTGAATTCTACTGTAAAATCTCCTGAATCACTCAAGTGGTCTGACATCCTTTCTACGTGTCTCTGCTTCAGTTAGACTTATTTTCATGGGAAATTGTGTCTTTTCATCCCAAGATTTTTAACTTGTACTCACTAGCATGTGTGTGTCTGGGGAAGTATCGCCCTTCTGAGCCCAGGCACTCCGTTTCATCACCTGGAGCTTCAGTAGGGGAGAGCCTTTTTCACCAGACTGCTTTATGCTCAGTGTGGAGGGAAGAGACTCGGCTTAGACCAAGCGGAGTTGATAGCAGAACGAGTGACTCCTACTCTGAGAGTACTTGCTGCCTTCCCTCTGAAGGAGTGAAGGGATCCGTAGTCCATGTGTGGCTTGCGATTTTGCAGAGGGACTCTGTATAATCCTGGATGTTCCATACAGCGAGCTAGGATGTTTGTGTGAGCCTGACCATGTTAGCAACCGCTGTCCTATAGTTCAAGCTGTTTAAAATGTAAAACCTCTTTCTCTCAGAAGGACTTTATCAAAGGATGTTGCTTAATATTAGACAGTGGCTGATTTGGCTCGTGTTTTCCCCTCGTATTCTTGCACCATGTATAATACTGGTCTTACCTATAGGTAAGACGAGAAAATCAAGAATATCAAAGTAACCCTCATACTGGGCTGTGCAAAGTCAGTGTTTAGAGCTGAAAAATCTGCTGCCTTCTGTAGTTACTTGGAATCTTAGAGGAAATTAATTGGTTTATTCTCTGGAGCAGCACAGCATCAAAATTTTTGATGCTGTCAGTCACTCAGCACAAGCTTACTATTTAAAATAAAGCTGAATTACAGGTATTAGCTCTTTTGTAAGTATGGCTCAGTTTATACTTGCCCTCCCTGCAGTGACAGAGAAAATAGTTGAGGATTGCTGTGGAATAGGGCTTTACACTTTTCTTCCAAAAGGTGTGTTCAAAACTGAAATTACCATATTTTCCCTCTTCGATTTTGGAATAGGCGTTGGATCTGCATTTATCTGCTGGTGTAGCCAGTAAAACTGCTTTTTTTTTTTTTTTTAAATTTGTTTTCAGTAAGTGGGCAGTTTCTCCTTACATACTAATGTTGTACTCTCTCTTTGCAGACTGCCGTTGATGTTTTTAAGAGGATAATTTTGGAGGCAGAAAAAATCGATGGGGCAGCTTCACAAGGGAAGTCTTCATGCTCAGTAATGTAATTCCACTGCAAAACCTGAAAACACTGGGAATACATTCTACCTGAAGAAGCAAAACTGCCCATTATCTTTAAGGATAAACTATGCTTCTTTTTTTTTATTTTTTTTTCTTCTGTTAACCTGAAAGATAAACAGTTGGTTTGGAGCCTTTCCCTTCAGATTATGTTAAACTCTGACTCCTGTGCAAATGGCTTCACTTCCATTTTCAAATTTTAAGCAATCATATTTTGAATTTATATATTGTATTTCTTAATATTATGACCAAGAATTTTACTGGCATTAATTTTTCAGTGTAGTTTGTTGGTTAGAATAATCATCAAAATGATGCATATTGTTACACTACTATTAATTAGGCTTGGATATCAGTGTTTCTTTGTGTTAAATGTATACTTGTAAATAAAATAGCTGCAAACCTTAAATGCTCAGTTCATAATTTTTTGTTGATTATTCCATATCAACTTTTTTCTGCGAAAAATGTTCACCTGCTGACCTTAAGAGGAGGCGTGAGATCCTTGGAGCCAGTGGATTGTTTGACTGTGGCTTGGGAAGCTGTTTGCGAGTGATCCCAACCATTTTTTGCTGCTAGCACTCCGGGCTGGCCAAGTAGCTCGGCTGTGCTTTGTGCCCGTTCACGGGAGGGAGGCACAAGTGACACCTTTGATTTGGAAGGGAAGGCTTGGGGTTTCAGTCAGACAGCCTGCACTGTGTTTTCCCTCTGTAACTGTTCAGAGTCGGAGTAAAGGATACGGAGATCTGTCCCAAGTAAGGGGCCAGCGTACAGCTCCGCTACAGACTGTTCATGTGGACTTGTAACTAGGAATGCTCTCAGGATGGAGTGGGTTTATCCAGGTCACGAGCGTAGACTTGCTAAGAAAACAGAAATGTCATTTAAAATAAATTGCACGTCCTGAACAAATGGATGTGGGTTGTTTATCATGCATTTCTGTACTTTTGCATCTGGATGGCACTGGTAGAGGTGAGGGGTCTGGCACCTGACTGTTCACAATGTCGGGGCTGCAGCACAGCTCTGGGCAGCGTCCCCGAACCAGTTGCAAGTTTTTGCTTGGCTTTTGGACTAGAGGCTTAACAAGTCTTAATCTCTTAAGTCTGAAAACAAACTACTTCAACTGCATATTTAAAAAAATGTGCAGTTGACCTACTCTGTATTTAAAACAAAACCCAAAACAACAACAAAAACAAACGAGGCTGATTTGGGGAACAGTTAATTAAATGAAGTGTGTCTCATGCAGTTTTGTGTCCATTTGAAAACTTAATTTCCGGCAGAAGTAAAATGCAAGGGGAACTTGCCATGTTTTTGCAACCAGAATTAGCTTTTGCATTTCATTCTGTGCTAAAAGATACAAATTCAGCATGTCTCATCTCTTCATTTCTTGTACAGTGGTTCCCTCATATTATATAGAAAATGGTCTAAACCCCTCGATTAACAGTGTATGTAGAAAAACTTACTATTTTCTTTGGTCACCATGACATTAACTGGCTTCCTGGCAAAAAAGTTGCCTTTTTTCCTCCATTTAGGATATTTCCCAAAGTTTCTGAAAACTCATTTCTGTTACCTGAATTTTCATACCCTGTGCCAAATACAGGTTCTGTAGCTGGATGATTGTCATACATGACAGATCGCTGAAGTTCAGCAAAGTCGGAGTGCTCATTTAGGGAAACCATGCTTTGATTTCAGAACCAGACTGATCTGGGGCCATGCAGTTGGTTTCCTTCACAAGAACCTGCAGCACTGGAACGAGGGTAGTTTGGCTGATAATGAAGTTGCTGAGGATTCAGAAAATGATCTGTGGAACACAAGCACAATACGTGTCTGTTTGGTAGTATCCTTCATTGCCTCAGCATGAGGTGACAGAGGACTTGTTGCATGACCAGAGTCTGTGGCATTACATTGTGGACACAATGTCATGTGGTCTACATCACATGGCAGAAGTTCTGGAATACCAGAAACCTCAATGACCACATTTACTCAATTTTTTGTAAAATAGTGGCTGCGTGCGTACTGGCAATCAGTCTAAAGCCTGAAATAGCTGCTGCGTTGGTGCTTGAGGTGTGCCAGCTGCGAAGGCTTTAAAGGGGATGGATGAGGGAATGTGCAACTTGATAGTCCTGGGATAACCAAGGCCCTTCCTTCCAGGGGTGAGGCTTTTCAGGAGGGCTTAAAGGCAAGTGCAGGTTCTCTGGATGGTTTGCAATGGGAACTTCCAAGACTTCATGTACGTGTACTGCTCTTGCATTTTCTGTAATAGCTGAAGAATTGAATTCATCAACATGTGTTGTTTCCTTTCTCCCGTTGCTGGCTCATCCAGTAAGAAATGTAAATTATTCTATTCATCCAAGCCTTTCTCTGCTAATAAGATCTAAAGACCAGCCATGTGCGATAGCCTTGCAGTTTTAATGAAATGTGCAGTCAAGTGTGATCAGCGAACTACTTGTCCTTTGCTGTACGGAGATTTCAGTTGGCTTCTCGGGATGGCACCTTAGAGCAGTTGGAGTCTAATAAAGGCTGTGGAGGCCTCGTGCTTCCTTATACTGCCTTAATAGCTGACACAGGTTAGGTTTTTCACCGTGAGAGCCCTAAAATGGGGTGGTGGGCAATCTCGGAAGCCCTATGTTATGTACAGAAGCAAGAAAACAGTATCTAGCGAACTGCTGCTTGCCTGGAATTGATGATGAATTTATACAGCCTTGTCTGGCAGCTGCCCTGATCCTTCGGAGGCTTCTGGAGGATTGTGATAAATGGTGCACGGATTAAAAGGTAAGTTACGAAGGAAATAAGTTCTCTGGCCCAGGCTAGAAAAAATTTGATATACGCTTAATAGGGCCCAGCCTTATTCTTAAGGGGATGATCACTGGCAAAGGTGAAAGTGCAAAGATCCTTTTCCTGTTGAGGAAATGAGCAAAATTTAACTACCATAAATCAAGTTAAATTCCCATTGACTTGCGTGGATTTAAAATGTGCTGTGGAAATGACTCCTGCCTTGCTTGTGCTCCTGTCCAACTCCTTGCTTTGCTGCGTGAACACTGAGAAACCTTCAGTATCCTGAGCCCAAGAGACTGAGCTGCCCATCGCCCTGCCATGCATGGAAATGCTGAGGATGAGGAAAGCGGAGGAGCAGGTTCAACTCGGCAAGCGGAGGATGGACTGCGGGCAGAAAGTGGATACGTGATCCTTCTTTTTCCTATTGTTACTATGCACAGCAAAGTTTTCCCTGCCTGATTAACTCCACAACGGGGAAGACTTGGAGGCAGTCTGCTTTGGGTCTGTGGAGTCTTCTGCCTAACGCTTCTTCCCAGCTTCTGTAAAGGGCTGGTAAATGCACGCTGGAGAAGAAAAAAGCTGAAGTGTTTTTACGGCTCCCTTGTGTCTGCAGTAGTTGTACTGTAGTATCTGGACCAGGCAGCCTTATGTTGTTCTCAACCAAGGGCAGAGGAGCGTGGGCTGAAATTGGACTTTGCTGAGGAAGTTCTTGCAGCATTGGAGGCGATGATGAAGACTTCAGGCCTTCCATTTTCTAGTTTCTTTGAACGGAGAAGTTTCTATGTCCAAACTTGCACCCTGGAAGTGATCAAGGACAACTTTTGCAGTTACCCTTGTTTCTGGCACAGGTGAGCATAAAACATCCCACTGGGGCTATCCCAGCTTGCAGCAGTTTCCTTTGAAGTGCAATATGGGCAGCAGCCCGAAATGAGAAGGGTAGCCTATGTCATGGTGTGTATTTTTGTGTTTTCACCTTCTTTAAAAGAAATGTGCAATCTTAGACCTTTGTTGCTAAAGAATTTGTGCTGCTGCTCCGTGCAGATGCCACAGGCTGCTGTGCAGTGTGGTACGAGCACACTGCAGGTGGTGACGATGCACCCGGGCTTGCTGGGCTTATCTTCCTAATTAGCGCTGCTGTGCTGTAGCCTCTCGAGAAGGAGAAATCAACAGGTTCTAATTAGTCCTTGTGTAATCAGTACTGCTCATCGTCAGAGCATTTCGCTAGTACTGACTGATCTTCACAACCTCATCTAATAAGGTCAAAATTACTCCCCTTTGGCAGCTGGGGAGGCGGAGTGAGAACCTTTGCACAGATGCCTTCAACTCATTACGGGCACAGCAGAAACATGGCTAAACTAGGTCTGGGTGACGGGTGTCCTCAGCATCCAGCTCTTTCTTAGGTGTCCTATTTCCCTACTGGAACCTTTCCTTTTTGAAATAAGATGAAAACTGAAAGGATTTCACTCAAAACCCTGGGCTTTCTGATGTTTTCCAAAATGGAATCCAAGTCCCATCTCAGTCAGATGCTTACCGAGATGTGCGATGAGCTGCACTAATACTGATCCCTAGACAGAATATTACTGAAAACAAGCTTTTGCAGATTTTTTCAATATCCGTCTCTGTAATGCTGCTAATAAATATTTGGCTAAACCTGACCAGCAGGTCCCAACTCCAAGGTGAGGAGCTATTTTTCCTAGCAGGAATGCGGCCAGATCTGAACCGTCATGCTGTGACAGGGGTTGCTCAGGCATGAGGAGGCTTTTTGGAGTCTGTACTCCACAGGGGGTGACGCGAGGTGTTGGGTGGCACCGGATGGGTGGTGAGTCAGGGCGTGGGATGGCCACCCTTGGTAGAGATATTGTAGAGACTCTGTGTCTTGGTGCATCCACGATGAAGACAATGCGTTGAACCCAAAACCATCCCCTGGCAGCTGATGTATTCTGCCAGTGAGGGTGTGGGTTGGAAGATCCTTTCTCTGCTTGAATGGTTTGCAGAGATGTTCTGCAGTTAGTGTAACCAGCCTCCCCAGCAGCTCTGGGAGGCAGCATGTGGCATACCCAGGCACTGGGAATGGGTTAATCACCAGCAGAAATCAGTGCTTTGGCAACTGGTGTGAGGTGGGCTAGGTCTTAATAGAGCAACGTGGGTTTAATATAGAAACTCTCCCTTGAGTCGTAAGGATGGTTTCTCACTCTGAGGTCGTTTGCTGCCCTGAAGTGGCCCACAAGATGTGCTCATCCTTTTCAGCAGCGAGCCAAAAAATTTTCCATGGGAAGGAGCTAGACCCATGGTTGTTCCATATCTAATGAGCTAGAAGTATCTCGTACTGAAGTATATGAAGAAATCTGTGTGCTTTTTAAAGCAAGACGGCGTTTTGAAAGCCCTGAGATACAGATGTTCCCTGTGCCGGCTCTTGCGCTGCTTTGCAAATACCAAAAGCTCCTCCAGAAGCTGAAGCGTGGCCCTTTCAGAGGATGCGGTGCAACTCCTTGGCTGTTGCTCACTTAATTATTATTTGTGTGGGGTTTTACTGGCCATAGCAGGTACCTCTGAGCAGAATGCTAATCCTGCTCAGCCTCTGCTGAGAAATATTCCTGTTAGCATTAGTGAGGTCACTCATTAGTGAGATTCACCTCCAGGAGTCACGCCCTGGTCTCTTGAAACCTCTGTGTCAGAGAAGGAGCGAGTTTGGCGTTTCCCTACTGTAACTCGGGTCGTTCGGCAGCCTCCTCCTGCCAGTGCCACCTAACACTGCAGATGATTGTGAGGCATATTGCTGGGCTGGACACTTGCAATGGCCGGTGTCTGCTGAGCTGCACAGAAAAATCACCTCCGTAAATCCTACGTAACACCCCATGGAAAGAGGTGGTGGCATTTCACGGCTGCGTTTTGAAGACCAGCCAGCCTGGGCTTATTTATGCCGACATAATCTTGCTCACGACCCCTTGGCATGTAATGGAAATCACTTTATAAGAGGACAAGAGCTGTGCCCGGGTCCTGTGTGTAGGTGGGAGGAGAGCAGGGTGATGGCCAGGAGTCACTGCATTTATCCAGGGAGGGTGTTTTTGTCCTGGATGGTTGAGTTCTGGTTTCTAGCACGACTGGGTCTATCTCTGTGACTGGTGTTGGCACCGACAGTGTCCCATGGCATTGAGTCCTTCCTGCCCCAGTTTTGTTGGGGATGTAACTGCAGGGTTACAATGGACGTGAAATCAACCGTGGCCATCTTGTGTGGTTGAGGTGTTTGGTTTTCTCACCCCCCTGCTTCTGGCCTGGACTTGGAGCAAATCGTCTCTGACCATCTTGCTCCTCGGCCTCGTGGCAGCAAAGGCAGGCAGGGATAGCACAGCCCGGAGCACCCCTGCAGATGTCAAGCCCGATTTCTCACTCCCTCTAAACCAAGACGTGCAAAAAAAATCTCAGACTTTTGGGTTTTGTCTGTTAAATCCAAACACTCAAACTTGTAAGTTCATGTTTCCAGTGCTTCATCCTTTAAACAGCCACAACGGAGGAAGGCTGCCCGCGATCGTGTTGGTGTGGGGTGCCGTGGTCGGATGCGATCCTGCATCTGGGCACGAGCAGAGGGTGAGGTCTGCCCCGGCATCGCGTGCCTGAAAGGCTGCTGGCAGCCACAGGCTCCTCAGGCTGCTCTTTTCTCTCTTCCATCGGCAGCCTTTCCATCCTTTGCAAGGAATTAAGGGGGTTTGTCCAGGAATTATGATTTGCTGTTCTTCAAAATTCTTTTTTTTCCCATCATTTTCCTTTTTTCTAGAGATGAGTCCTTTGTTTTTTCATATCTTTAATGTGGTTTCTCAAAGAAATGAGAATAAAGTTGTCACACCCTCTTTCCATCTCTCCTAAAATAGCTTTTGAACTGCTTGCACAACTTCTAACAAATCTAACAGCCGGGCACAAGTCTCAAATACGTCAAGTTCCTGCGCATTTAATTAAAGCTCGCACCTTAGGAGAAACAGGAAAATCCCATCTTGAGACAGAGCCAGAGGAAACCAGGATTTTGTGGTTCCATAAAAACTTCCTCCTGTGGTAATATTTGCTTTACTGGGTACTTTAGGGCCAGTTTGTCAGGGGTGCTGTGGGTCTTCCTCTCCAGGCACCAAACAGCTCACAGCCAACGCAGAAGCACGTGGGCCGTTACGACCCCAATGGATGGGAGAGCTGGGTCCCAACGACGGTGCCACCTCGTCACCCTGGTGCTCCCAGCCATGACTCAGAAGAGGGACACGTCTCCTCCTTCCCTCTCAGGGAGCGAAGTGCAAGGCCACGGGGAAGGGCTGGTTTTGGGGACGCCGCTAATGCCCCCCGCCCTGGCTGCAGCTCTTCCGAGTGGGACTTCCCATGCGCTGTTACTTTTTCTCACACCATCTGGTGACTAATTTGGCACCTAGAAAATAACACCAGCATTTCAGTGAGGGTTTGGATAGGGTTGGTTTTTTTAATTAGATGAGGCTTTTCTTCATTATTTCCTACTTCCCATCAGAACATGTAAATGTAAACAGCGTTTTCTGTGATGCCAGGGCAGGTTTACCTGCGTCAGCTGAAGGATGCATTTCTTCTCCAAACGCAATGGGCCACCTCCCTCCTTCCTCCTCCAGCACATCCCAGTCAATGCGATGTCTTCCAGCTCAGCCTACATGTGCGTGCACACGTGCTTATTAACTTTTACATCTTAATTGAAAGGTCAGCGTACGTTTAAGCCTTAATAATGACATCCTTTTTTCCCAAATGGTCTTTAATCTTGAAATGAAGCGGTGAACCGAGGCAGCAGAGCCGGGTTGCCGAGCGAGGCTGCTGGCACACGTGCGGATGGGAGCGACCTGCCAAGAAATGAGTTTTTAGGGTTCGGATTCGAAGCGTGTGCCTGACGGACTGGGGAGCGGAGCGCTGGCGGCAGGGGGGAGGCGACAGCGGCCCCGTGGGTGACAAAGAGGAGGATTTGACGAGTAGGAGCTGGGTGTGAAGTCTCTTCCAGAGCTATTAAATCGCATAAAAGACAGATCTCCTTTTAACATGGTGCCCTGGTACGTCTCTGTGTGCTGGTCCATGGGCTACCCCCGCGCATTTGCTTTTACCTCTTCCTAGCCTGGCTCATTAATATAAACTGACGGGGTTTATGGGCTGGGGCTTTCCCTTGCTATTTGTCCTGAGAATAAGACAGTTAAAGTCTCTGGATGCTTTTATAACACAAAAGAGGAGAATATGAAGCAGCTTTTCCTTGTGCTGGTGTTTGAGATGCCAGACTCTGAAGTCGTAATTGCAGCTATATGGGAAATACTACTTTATGGTCAACGATATGGCTTAAAAATCCCTCTAATCCTGAGTTATATCTGTGTCTCGATGCTTCAGTGCTGAAAGATCAAAATGTTCATAAAAACGACGCTCGTGAATAATGTCGGTTGGTTTGTAAGCCCAACCTTTGCATTTCAGAGGGGATTAGGTCCTTGGCTTTCGGAGATGCCATTTAAAGAGGTTTGAAGGTTGAACGAGAAACCATTGCTTTGACAGATGGAGTGCAATGTATTATTGGTGAGGAGCCTTCAAGGATGCTCACTTTTGGCTCCCACACTGCAACAGGTGAGAAGCTGGGAAAAAACAGTAAAAAGAAGTGAACCCAATACAGAGAAACTACGTGCCATGCTTAAGGATGCTGCTGTTTCCTTATTTACTTCTTGTCTGCTCTAAAAAAGAGGATAAAAAAGGAGGAAAAAAGAGAAAAAAGGGAGGGGAAAAAAAGGGAAAAAAGAAAAAACGGGGGGAAGGAAAAAGAGGGGAAAAAGGGGAGGAAAATGGAAAAAAGGAAAAAAAAAAAGAGAAAAAAAAGTTCTTCAAAAAGGAGCAGTCAATGTGCACCGCTAATCGACCAAAGCCCTGCCAAGCAAATCTTTTGTCAGATTGTCTGCCCGAAATCAAAACCCCGGACTCAGCAGGCCCCATTACCGGCGGTTCTGCCTACAAAGCAGGAAAGCGTAAAGCCCCCGGTTCCCGCTGCTTTGTTAAAAAGCCCTCACGACACCAGCCCCGTCTCCTCCCGCCGCCGGCTGCTATATAGCGGGGTGTCCAACGTTCCTGTCCATCGCGGTGTTGGTTTGGCTCCCGCTTTTGGTCTTGGATAGCAGCCAGCAGAAAATGTCTCAATACTCAGGAAAAGTAAGTAACGACCCAACGGCTTCCCTTTCAGCCCGCGGCCGGAGAGCCCGAGCATCCTCCGGGTTGAAGGAATAGGTTAGGATAATATCCCGGAGGATGCGACATGAGTGATGATACCGGGAGCAAATTCGGTGGCAGGGACAGGGAGGGTGCGGCAGAAGGAGCTGCGTTTCAGGAGCAGAGTTTCCTGTTTAAACATTCCTGCTGGAAATATGTGTGAGCGAGCATGAGGCAGCGAGAAGTGTCGTAAATGCGGGATGCGCTGCGTTCCCAGAAAAACAAATACAGTTCTTAGGAAAAAATGCCAGTGATGCCGTGCTCCTCCTTGCTGGAAAGCAGCTTAAAAAGAAAAAACCCAAACCATCCTAAAATGGTGTATCTGCAAGAGATTCCCATCGGCTCGAAATGGGGGTCTGGCTGTGCCCCTGCTCCTCACCACGGGCCCGTTCTCCTCCCTCCCCCCAGATCACTTTCTACGAAGGCAAATGCTTCACAGGCAGAAAGCTGGAGGTCTGCGGCAGCTGCGGCAGCTTCCAGGACCGAGGTTTCCTCAACCGGGTCAACTCCATCTGCGTCCAGAGCGGGGCTTGGGTCTGCTTCGATCACCCCGACTTCCGAGGGCAGCAGTACGTCCTGGAGCACGGCGAGTACCCCGATTTCTATCGCTGGAATGGCCGCAGTGACCACCTGGGCTCCTGCCGGCCCGTCGGGATGGTGAGTGGATGCCGCTGGCGTTTCGCTCTCCTGGCCGGAGCATCGGTGGCACAGAGCTGCCGTTGGGCTTTATTTTTCATGAGCCCTGTGATAAAGTGTAATAAAAATCTGCGCTCTTTAGAAATAATACATCCCATTGAGAAGGAAACGGTCTCCCAGGGAAGGTTTGTGCCCCCTTGGAGCGGTCTGCACAAGCCACAAAGCCGAGTCGCCGTTTCCCGTGCCTCCCAGCCGGGAGGAAGACACATCGCCTTCCTCCCGCAGCATGAAACGCAGCGGCTTTAACGGGATGAGATTTTCCCGTGGTTTTTCAGAGAAGGTGGCAAGGTCCTGCCAGCATCACGTGCTTTTCCTTTTTAAAGTGAGTCGCTATGAAATACTCACGGGGGAATTAAGGAGGAGGTTTGTTGCCCAAGGCAACTTTGAGCCGCAGCAGCCCGATCTCCCCACGCACCCGGAGGGGGAGCGGGCAGCCCGAGGGCTTTCCGAACCGGACCTATGGGGCAGCTGGGCTGCTCCTAGCAAATTTTAGCTGAATTCTCTGCTGTTGCAAAACCCCCCCAGTACTCCTAAACTAAACCCAATTTTTTCCCCATACTATATAGCCCTGCCCTTAGGAAGCTTTTAAAAGCACCACCTGGAGGAAGGTTTAATCGGGAAGATTAAAAAGAAGCAAAGAAAAACGAACCTGGGTTAGGTCTCTCCATTCAACTCTCCTATCACTCATGACCCCCGGGGCAATGATGAACCCACTTGGAGCTGGTGGGGTTTCTCGCTGGCCCTGAAGCTGCTTTTTGGCATGGCAATGGGTTTGTTTCAGGTCCATAACGTCCTTCCCAAAGCACCTCCGTGGTCCTTACAGGGAGGGATGCTCTGCCCCAGGCCCCGGAGTCCGGCGGCACAAGGACATGCTCCTCCTTCCCTGGCCTACAATTTTCCCTGTGAGATGCCAGCAAGTGCTTCGAGGCATTTCTGCAGCACAGATTCCCGGAGGAATGTTTGCTCAGGCACGGTATCCGCTCGGCTGCTGCCGGCGGCCGCCTGCTGTGGGGTTTGGCATCGCAGCTCAGCCTTCTTGTGCATTGACGTTGTTTATTTGAAAAATGCATTTAGGTATTCTTTGAATTTGGCTTAAAAATATTGTTTCAGCTCGCTCTGTTGCAAATACCTATGCCACAGGCTGCAGAAATCTCCCCGGAGGAATTTATGTCATGTCACCCTCAAGGGCTCACGCAGCAACGATGGTGCTGGGGAAGTTTCCTTTTTTTATTTTCCTTAAAGAAAGGCACAACATCTCCCGTCAGGAACAGCAGCTACGCGTGGAACCGGAGGCAATATAAACTAGTTTAGGAGAACAGTCTAACATCTTTGTACACTCTGGATATATATCTCTTTTTGCTGTGTGAGCGCATGGAGAGCCGGGGCTGTAGCTGATGCTGTATTTGGGACAGGGGGTTTGTGGGCCGGTGGGGAGGATGCGCAGACGGGCGAGGGGCTACGTGTGCCTGAGCACAACACGCCCCACGAGCGATGTGTTTGCACGTGGACGGCAGCTGCAGGAAGGTGCAGCCAGGTGCAGAGACGAGGGTTTTCTGGCTGCTTTTCTGGTCAGCGCGGTGTGCTGGGAGGTGGCACGAGTTTGTGCGTGCTGGCACTGGTGGTGTTGGACTGCTTTTCACGTTCCCCTTCCAAAGTACTCTTCTGTCTTCCTCTTTGTCTTATAAAAGCCGGGGAAATAATTTGCTGCATTTTTATTTTTTTTTTGGTTGCCTCGAATCCCTTTGTCCCCAGCACGGTGAGCATTACAGGATCGAAATATTTGAGGGGAGCCATTTTAGCGGTCCCAGCCTGGAGCTGACGGAAGATTGCTCCTTCCTGCAGGGACAAGGCTGGGACAAGACCTGCATCAACGCCCTCAAAGTGTATGGCGATGGCGCGTAAGTAACCGTGCGTGTCCCGGCACGCAGCCGCTGCGGTGCTCCCTGCCCTGCGCCCTTTGTACCCAGCACCGCAGAGGAGCGAGGCGGCTGCAGAGACTCCCCCCATCGTGGAAAAGCCCGTCGATGCTGGGGGGACTTGGAGAAAGCCTAAAAATGTGAATTAAGCCTGTGGTTTAAAGGTGAATTTTGGTGCCTACTCATTGAGAGCTGCTTCAAAGGGGCATGATTTTTGGAGGGTGGTAGCTAAGCACAAGCTACAAGAGCTTTGAGACACTTTTTTAAGGTGTATGAAATAAGAGACCTAAAACCAGCTTTTTCTTTCTTCTTTCTTTCTTTTTTTTAAACATTTCTGTGCATGTTTCCAAACACTTCTTTAAAATTTGCGCAGAGGCTCTCAGGGAGGGTGGCTGGACGGCTCTGGGTGATGCAGGTCAGGGCTTTTGTTTTGCAAGTGGCTTCACCAAGGCTTGCTGCAACACCAGAAACCTCCTCCTTGGACAGCAAAAATGAGGCAGCGGCGTCTCACCTTAAAATTAAATCCTGCCTCTGAAAGACAGGGGCAACTGCGGTGGTGATGCACAGCCACCCTGAGGGGGGTTTGCGGTCACCCTTGGTGCCTCGTGAACCCGCTTTGCAGATGTGTTACTGATGCTCAGCCCCATCCTCCTGCCCCTGCAGATGCTCCTGAAAGCCTCGGCAGGACGGCAGCTTTGCCTTTTTCTTGCCGTTGGGTGGCAATTTGCATTTTCTCGACAGTGTCGGTCCTTTTTATGGGTTTTTTTTTTTCTCTTGTTGTGAGACGAGTTGTTATCTGGCCGTCTCCCCTTTCCTCTGTCCGACAATTGCATTTTCACTGCGCGTGTGCTGGGAGTGGGGGGATGCCGTAAAATCCTCCCAGAGCCAGGCAGAGGGTGGCTGGAGTGAGGCACGGGGCAGAGGGAAAGCCCCTGCAGAGTAGGGAGCGCAGAAATGCTCTTCCCCGCCTGTCCTGGACTGGATATTGCGCATCTCACCTGCACCCAGCGTGGGATGTTGGACCCTTTCTGTCCAACAGCAATTTTTTCATGGAATAGGAAAAAGATTGTTGCCATCCAAGCTCGTGACATCCTGACAGCGAGTGTCCTGCAGGACCCTTTCTGATTCAACCGAGACCCCTCCTCTTCCAAAAAACCAGGCTTATGATCAAGCAGTGGCGGTTCATTAAAACTAAGGAGCAGAGCTACCAGCTCCCGATGGGAAGAAATGGCTGGAGCCCACCGGGGACTCCGTTAGTGCTGAGCATTTGAAGCAAAACGCATTTGAGTACCAACACTATACAGCCAAGAGAGAGCCTGTGAGTACCCTGGCAAGAGCTTTAGGGCCAATTATTTACCACATGTGTCCCTGTAGCAGAGCCTGGAGCTTGAGAAATTGGGAAGCTGCCCAGAAACTTTCAAGCACTTAAATTTTTCAGATTGATTTTCCCCCTTCCCCTGCAAAATATATAAGGGGCACAAAGCTTGCTTTCCCTCGCATGGGAGCCTGGACTGTTTATGTTAACATTACATCACTTCTCAAAGGCTTTGAATAGTGATAAAAAAATAGAAAAAAAAAAAAATACTGAGAGAGAGGAGCGTGGTGAGGAAACTCCCTGAGTTTTGTAGCATTACATTCAGACCCCGGGAAGACAGTTGTTGCAAGCGTGTGGAAGGGTCTGTAAAGGCCATTAAAAGGCAGGAAGGTGCAGGGGGACCTGCTGGCCCCAGGCTGCAGGAGGAGGGAGGGAAGGAGGAGATACTGCAGCAGAGAGGTGAGACCAGGGAGGAGAAAGGGACCCTACGGCACCTCTTTTCTCCTTTGGATGGATCTTATAAGCCCAGGTGATCCCAGAGGTGCTGGAGGTGTGGCTGGTGCTGGGCTCAGCCTGGCAAAGCCCTCCCAGAACCCATCCTCGACCGTTTGGGAAGTGGAGGAGATGGGGTCACTGGAGATGAGGGGAGTTTCAGCCACAGGCTGTCTCCGGCACATTCCCAGCCTGAAAGCGGGTCTGGTTTACCCTTTGCATGCTGAAAGCAGGTGTAAAGCAGGGTCCTCCTAGCTCCCTGCCCACCGAAGTCTTGCCCTGTGATTTTCCCCCTTAATTCCCACAACGTGACATCCATTGGATACAGGAATATTTGCTTCCCCTTCAAAATCCATGGAAGGTGTCACGTGCTGTTAAAAAGCTGCTGCCTGTACTTGTAGGGGCGGCCGTGCCTGCGGGAAGTGATGATGGATCAGCTGGGAACACGGGAATGGAGAGAAACATCTGCCTTTGGCATGGCACGTGGTGGGGCGGAGGGTGTCCGTCACCTTCCCCGCTGCCCTTTTGGGGCTGGCGACTGCTACCCCACACAGCCAGAGAGGGCGATGATAAAGCTGTTAAAACCATGCTGGAAATGAGATATTGCTATTTCGGAGCAGTTTCGAGATGTTACCGCCTCCTCGGAAGCTGTTGCGGTTTGCGTGGCAAGCGGCTTTGCCCGTCCCACGGGCAGAGCCAGCTCCAGTATCACATATGGTATCATCTGGTTTTAGACGAAGACGTGCGCTTCTTGTCCTCTTTTGTGCCTCAGCCACTCCACAGAGGATTGCTTAGAAATAACGACTTTAAAAAGCTGAATTTGTTTTACGGTCCAGGAGAGAATACCCTAAAAAGGGCTTTTCTGCGCTACAGTGACATAACTTGAAGGAAAGAGACCAACTATTTATTCTGCTGAAACATTTATGAGCGTTTGGTAGATGTTCTGCAGTCAGGCTGTGAAATATCAACCAGAACAGGTACCCAAACATTGCTGCCCAATAAACGTTACATATTTCTCGGCAGAGGTGATAGCTGCTCATGGCACTGCTTGAGTCCTACAAGGAGAATGGGTGACCTCGAGCCCTACTGAAAGCATCCCGCTTGGTTCAGGCTGAAACTGCAGCGCTGCCCTGCTAGTTTTTCAGCGCGAGCAGCCGGTTTTGGCTTATAAGGCTTGAGCTGGTTCCATGCAAGTTTTATTCCCGTGTCCTCTGGGTTTATGTGCTAATGAAACACAGCACTGAGATGTTTGAGGGCTGCATGCTATGTGCCTGGATCAGCTCTCCCATGCTGGGCTTGAGGACAGGATCATCTTTTTTTTTTGTTTTCTGGGCTCCTGACTGACTTGATTTCCTCTCTCGCTGATGGTCTCAGAGAACGTAAATTTCAGGCAATAAAGGAACAGCTAAGTAAGCCATACAAGTCTTCACTCATCACCTTGCACTGCCAATACACTTCACTCCCATCTTTCTGCTATTCCTTTTATTCCTCTTTTTCGCAGCCTTCCCCTAAGCAGAGGGACGAGCCGGTGGGTTCTTATCACCACACCAGGTCACACAGTCTGCTTCCATCTACCCCAAGGCCTGTCCCGTTCCCTCCATGCAACTGTGCAGACACATCAACCGTGTGTCTGGAGAGAAATGCAGAGGTTTGGGGAAAGGCAGTGACTATGAGGGGCTGCTCTACCCCCTGCACTATTCCCCAGGGTCCACCAGTTGTTGAAAGATGCCCTAGAGCAGAGCAGAGCTGGAAGATCCACCATGTCCTGGTGGGCCAGCAACACCCTGTGAACATCCCTGTCCTACCACCATGCAGTATTTTCAATAATGTTAGGTACTCTCAGCAGGAGGGAGTGATTGGGAGGTGCAGAAAATGGGACCGGGAGCTCTTTTCAGGAGTGCTTGAGGGAGGGATGGTGAGCTGATGGAGAAAGAGGCCCATGATTGCCCAAAAATATGGAGGGGTGCATATAAGCTGAAGGGATGGGGTAGAAAAGGAAGAAAGCCATGCGTGCCTTATGAACAAGGCTGGGGTGTATTTAGAGGAGGAGGATAATTTTACAAATTGTTCTTAATTAAGCTGAAGAGCTGAGCACGCTCTCCGACAGTGCACATCAATATGTGATGGGGGGGACATGGCTTCAGGGCAACCTGCCATTACACTCACATGAGCAGCAGGCAGCCTCCTCCGTGTGCTGCAAAGTGAGCTGCAAAAGGAAAAGTCTGAGGATGACTTTGTAATTCCGGTTCGGATACAAACTGGCTGCAAAAAGTGCCAAAGAATGAACTTGTTTGTTTGTAGGAAACGCTCGGGATCCAAATGTCTTGGCTGAGCACATTGCGGCGATGCTGCAGAAAAGGGTTGTGCAAGCACGGGCAGCAGGGTGGAGAGGGGCACCAGGCAGGCGTGTGCTCAACGTACCAGTCGTACCAGTGCACAGGCAGATGGGAGAAGGGACCCACCACAGTCCCACCTGGTGTCCTCTCAGAAACACAAAATAAACCCAAATATGTCAAGGAATCTGTAAGGTGGCTCGACTAAATACCCTGACCTTTTGCTTTTTTTTTTTTAAATAATGCCCGTGGGTGGCTGGTTTTATAAACAACTTTTTTCCTAGGCCTCCAGCTTTTTGCTCTGGGTCAGACTGATCTGAGTTCACCAGCTGTTGTCTGACCCTGGAGGCCCAGCAGTCTTTGACCCCTCCAGTACTTAAAGGAGTTTCTCCCTGGAAATCCCACATACAGTAGGTCCCAACCCCAGTGTCACAGCTGAATTCCTGGCAAGAAACAGATGACAGAAACCAAATGATTTGGAGGATTACATTTGTGCTCTGCTGTCATTGCTGAGCCAATAGATGGGACAAGCAGCAGAGATCCTTGTAAAATCCTTAAAAACGTTGGGAAGAGAAGAACGAGGCAGAGATGAGCAGTTCAGAAATGACGGGGTGGAAACCTGACCGTAAAACTATCAGAGCAATGGCAAAACTGGGTTAAAAAGCATGGAAGATTTAAATAGAGGAAAGAGGTGACACCTGTAGCCACAGTAAGATCATGGCACAGTGTGTACTAAAGGGATGAAGGGAGAGAAGAGCAGCAAAATTTGTCCCTCTTGACCATCAGAATTGCTCCTGACTTGAAGACCTTCAAACGGAGAAAGACGTAGCCAAGCTAGGTGAAGAAGCCAGGCATGCCAAAGTCACCAAGGTTGTTAAGTGTTGTATCTATTTGACTGTATTCCAAGGGAAAGTTGTAATTAGCTCTGGATGTAGAGATAAAGTGAAGATAACTGAGCCAAGTCCTGCTCTCTGTTGGAAAGCATGAAAGAGAGGCCATTGAGGATTACTAGCAAAGACAGAAATTACTAAATATGGTTCCCATCATAGCTATTGGGTCAGTTCAAAGAGGTAAAACATCCTTCAGGCGTTGCACATTTCTCCTTACAGTCCAAAATGGGTTTATGCAGGGGCTGAGGAGACTCATGTCCTTCTTTAGCACTATCAAATGCTATTAACTTGTTTCTCTTGCACATGGTGAAGCTCAGAGGGATCCATTCCTACAGCAATGTGAAGTGGGGAGCCCCTGGTCCTAGGCTTCATCGCTGGTGTAACCCAAAACAACTTCTAAAGGCAAGATCCAACCTGGCTGTGGATAATTGCCAGGCTATGCTGGAAATGGGGGGAAGCGCCAGCAGTTAACTCCATCGGGGGCATTTCTGTGCGCAGGATGGGACCGGGACTGCAGAAGGACCATCAGGCCCCGGTAGTTTGCAGTACTGCAGTGCTTAAATGCAGCCACTCAACGTGGGCACGAGGCCACCTCGTATGAACACGTTGTTGGGACCTAAGTGACCCTCCCTTTCTGCTCAGGTGGGTGCTGTATGAGGAGCCCAACTACCGAGGCCGTATGTACGTGGTGGAGCGGGGCGAGTTCAGCAGCTTCAGTGCGTGGCAGGCGCGCAGCGCGAGCATCCAGTCCATCAGAAGAGTCATCAACTACTTCTAGCTGAGCTTTCATCCTACCAGCGATGGCCTGCTGAGACCAGGCATCACCCTCCTTCCCACTCACTGACCCGTGGAATAAATTGTTAAACACCAGCTTTTGGCTCTAAGTACTTTTTTTCCGTCACTTGCATGAGTTCAAGAGGGAACGGACTTGCAACCTTTCTAAGCTTGATTTACGTGCTATGAATTTGCTTTTTTATTCTGCAGTGGTTTATAAGGAGGACATGGGGGTGATGGGCCAGAACTGGTGGTGACAAGCAGATCTGGGAACACGCTCCCTGGTGCGGTTGTGGTCTGACACGTGTTCACTCTGCCCCGTCCAGGGCCACCACGTGATGGACCCAGCTGACTCGTGATGCCTGGAGGGGGTCACGTTGCTGCACACGTGCATTGTGAGCGCAGGCGCGCAGCCGCCGGAGGGTCTGCTCGTGCCATGTGAGGACACACGTGAGGATCATGTCAGGATCTGACCGACTCACGGCGTCTGTCTGAGTGCGACGTGCTGGTCCTGATGAGAAGGTGATTGAAATCATTCGTCCTGAGTTACTTTGACCTTAGATCAGCACACATTAAAAAATATATTTTAAAAAAATTCCCTGAAGGCACAAAACCTGAGCAATCTTCTCTCTGCTCCCTGATTCATAAGTCCTTCAGCTGACAATGACATTTTGAGGGGGCGGCAGCAAAGAAAAAGAGCCACAGCACTGTCACTTTCTGCACAACCCTCTTCCCATCCTTCTGCCCCTTCGGTGCTCCCAGCCCATCCCAGTTGTTTCGGTGCCCCTGAACCCCATTTGGTGCTTGGCAGCCGGGGCGGGAACAGCTCTGCCTATTCAGCTACAGACCATCCACTACAATCTGGGTGCTCCCCCTTGCATTCAGCACCCAAAAGTCAGGTAGTCTCCTTTCTATAAAATCATAAGCTGTGCTCAGTATTCGCTAAGAGTGTCTCTGGCTATTTCAGAAAGGGGTAATTTTATTCTTTTCACTCCATTATTCTATCAGCTGTTAAGGCTTGGCTGTCTGATGGATCCTGACAGGCACAGGCATGGTGCCGGCAGAGCTGCAAAGCTCTGTGTTAATCCATTGGGAAGGCCTTCGAAGGGACATGAGCAAGGCTGACAGGTCCCCAGCACACTGGAGCACGAGGCACGTGTGCCTTCAAGGCTGCTCTGCTTTGTGGGTCTGCAACGGGATGCTGCCCTTCGCAGAGCGATCGGGAGGAGCAGAGGTCCGTGCTCTGTGCCGGGGCAGGGGGCTAGTTGGTCCTGTACTGCATCCCAGTCTGACACCAGATCCGGCTGCCATTTGATCAATTCACGCACATCCACCTTGTCATTCATCTTTCCAGTTAGAGCTTCTTGGTTCCCTGTGGCTCTCTATCAGTAACAGGACTGGGGCAATTGGTAACAACTGGGCCTGGGCCTGTGTGAGAAGGACACGTGCTGTTCCTGTGATGAAGCGGTACCGTTGGTAGAGCTGTGTTGATTGAGCTTTGCCCCAGACACACATATGTCTCATATGGGTTATGGAGGGTATGGAAATAGAAAAAGAACTTCTATCTTGTGCATTTAACAATAGTTTGGGTGACATTTGCCTTAGCAGTGATACCAGCAATTACATCCTCTTGTAGACAGCCTATGGTCTGGATGTCATCCTCTACTCAAATCATTGCAGAAGCACTATAGTTACACCAGACCAGCTCTGGCCTGCAATGGCTGTGTCCTGGGTGGCTTGTGGTGACATGTGGTCCATTGGAGCCGTAAAAATATTTAAGCATCATCTTTAATGGATAGCAAGGTATTTCTGTGTCAGAGAAGAAGGCAGGGAAATGATTCATTCATTGAGTGGGATGCACAAATGTACAACTCGTGCATCAACTCTTGCGTATTTCATTTTCTTTTAATTAAATGCAGCTTACGAAAGATTTTAGGAGTCCTTCCAGGATTAGCATTGCTCTTGCTTCATGAAGGCTCTAATCGGCTCCTGAGCTCAATGCACTCTATTAAAAGTTAATATTCAGTCATATGCATTGCTCTCTGTTGTGACCTTCTGGCCACTAATCTGTTAAAAAAACCAAATGTGGTCCCAAAGACAGACAGACATTGAACTGTGACTAGCTTTAAAGGAGGCTTTTCATTCATTTGAAGCACATTCAATGTCACGGTGCAGCATGAAAGATAAAGAAACAAAGGCTTTAAAATATACACCAACTGGAATCCCAGATGCTCTAAGTTGTTGAAGGACAAAAGAAATGAAAATAAAGAACAACCATCCACCCACGTTCCCCTGACAACAACAGCGTAAACCCAGAAATCCCCACACCTGGGTTTCTTGACACTTGGGGCACACAGCCAGGGGAGGTGACTGTCCCACTAACGTTGGGGTCAGACCTGCGATATCGCAGATATTCTGCTGTCTGGCTTCCAGCGTTCAGTGGTTCAACCTCCCTCCGTGCAGACCAGTCCTTAGAGGGACCCACTGACAGCCCTCCCCGTCCTTAATGGGATACGTGGGACTGTGCACATAAACACAGATGTACAGGCTGACTCCAACATACAGCTACTGCGTGCAAGCCCACTTCATCTATGCACTTCAAACTCATCGTTTGTTTATATGCTCTAGTAGATTAATATTTGTTATTTAAATTGTGGAAGTACTTAGGAGCCCCAGTCCTGGACTGAACCCTGCTGCGTGCTAGGAGTTAAAAGCACAAAAAAGGCAGTCTGGTTAATCCGTGCTGTTGTGTGGAACCCTGTTTGTAACCAGCTAGCGTTTAGCCACCTATAGCACATTTTACACATGTTCGTAATATGCCTACAGGCTAAATACTCATCATTTATTAACATCTGATATCCCATTTATGAACACACTTTCAATGCAAAGAGCCAGTCTCATGTGAACACTATTTAAAAAAATCCTCTGTATGCAGAAGTCTAATATCGCTAAAAACTGGCAGCGGGGAATTGAATTCCATCTATTTTTTCTTGATTTGAAACCTAAGTAGGGTGGCCATGGGCCTAATCCAAACACTGATGCTGCAGGAACATGCATTGCGTTGGCAGCGGGGGGATGTGACTCTCGTTCTCTTCCTTTTCCCTCCCCCTCCTTGCTAAATCTGCACTTGTTTAAAGGACAGAACGTACAGATCCCATATGTTTGCTAGTGGTTAGGGTTTTTTTAAAAAGATTATTGACATTGCTCTAGTATGAAATGGTATGATTTGCGAGTTTATAGCATATAAAATATAAATGACAAAAATGCCAGCTTGATGTGAAGTGGATGTGAGATTGTGCAGCAGAGATTTGAGCTGTACGTCATTAAACTGTATGGCTGAATGAGTTCAGCACATAGCGTGCACCGAGGAGGCAAGCAATGGATTAAGTAAATTGGAAACTACTCTACAAAATGCTAGAGATAAAACAAAGATTCAAAAATGAACAAAAGGGACAAGAGAAAGAACTAAATGAAATCAGCTCCATCTGGAAAACCAGGAAAGCCCTAATAATCAGCATTACTGGGCTTGGCCAGGCTGCTGCAGTGTAATATTCAGAATAACTTTGAATTACATCTGGCCCCAAAGCAAATAGCTCCTGCCAGAATGCCTGCATACATGAATGTCCTTTCTCTGTAGATGGATAATGTGGGAATTTGATGGAATATCTCTTTCAAATGAATCCTTGGAAGATATCTGAGCAACTGCAGTACTTTTGCATTGCTATATTACCCAGTACATGTATATATAGCGAAGGTAAGGAGGAAACTGCCTACTGATCCACTGTTGGCATGTTTGATGTTGTCATTGCTCAAATGAATCTCTACTAACTGCTTACACAGGCGAATGGGCTGCAGAGCCACCTCCCTTCCCTGGGGATTTCAGGAGGCATTATCCTCCTGTTGAGGCTGCCCAATGCTCACACCTTCCTGTGCTTTCTTCTCTCCTCCTCCAGAGACACCTCTCTGGACCTGGTAAAAATGAATTCACTCCTTGGCGTCTGCTAGAGCTGTTTTATTAGTTCTTTAAGTAGAAAGTCTTGCTCAACAGTGACCTCTTTGACCGATTGCAGAAAGGAAACGAACAGCTTCAGGACATGTCTGACCTCTGGCACCAGGAGGAGAGCCATGGTCACTGTTAAAGCCTAAGCAATGACAGGGTGAAAATGTAGAGGGGACACATCTTAGTACTCTGGAAGCATTGATGGATATCCTGGCTCCCATGCTTTGCCTGGTTTGTTTTTAGCTTTCTTTTCCCTGTTGTATTGAAGTCAAGGAAAAATTAACTTGGGTGAAAAAAGGTTTGACTTTGAAATTTTTACTATCCGTGGGCTTAAACTCTTGTCCAGGAGTAAATCTGATATAGCTAACAAGTCCTTGAATCAGATGATATGTGCCTGATGTGGTCAGCATCTTCAGCATTGCAAATGGTGATTTGTTTTGTTTTTTAATTTTAAATCATCTGGTTTATTGGACAGGTTAAATTCAGTTAAATCAACCTCCAGTGGTTGGGACTCATGTCGCTTGGTGTCCTCTTGTTCCAAGAGTAACCATTCGATCAGCAGAGGAGATGCAATAAGATCTCACACAATTTGAGCTGTTCCCATATTTACTGGCGGCTATGAAGGCAACCAAACACACATGGAAGAAAGTGGAAAAGGACAGAAGTAAAATGTGTATTAATTTTCCCTGGAGCAACAGAAACACCGAAGAAAGAGCAAATGGGTGCACCATGTTTTCCACAGACAGCTGACCATCTTTATGTGGTTCAGCGTAAGTCAGTTTGTAATCAAGTCAAGCTGTCCCGGTTTAAGCATGTTAACATATGGAGGAATGTACCAGTGTATTCAGTCAAATTGTCTGTGAAGCAAACATGAAATCATATTGAAATTGTTAATGTAAATTCCTGCTTTAAATATGACGGTCTCTAGTGGATTGTGGTAAATCCGCACTTTGTGTAGGCATTCACACCTGCACTCACACAGTCCAAAATGCACTGGATGCTTCTTCTCAGTCAGAATGGTTTCATGTGCTCCTGCCAGGATACTCCAATGTCTGGGATGGCAAAGGATCAGCCCCTGCTATTTCATGGAAAAACTGCATTTTTTTTAAATTTTGTTTAACTCATTGCAGCAGCTTTGGGATGCCACCACTCGGTTTGTTTAGCCTGATACAAACTAAGATAGCTGTTTTCTCATGTAGCTAGTTCTTGGTGGTCACCAGCATTGCTCATCATCTGTGATGGGGTAAGAGAGCAGTGCAACTCCTTCCCCGCAAGACACCACACCAGGCAAGACAACCTGCTCACGGTCAGCACAGGTTTATTCATGTTTTGGGAGAGGTGCTTTTAAGCTTTGACGTTGCTGCCCCATGATCATCGTGGTGGAAGGTGGGTGAATGATCCTGACTCATAGATGGGCAAGACTCTGTGGTTTCAGCTGACTTTCCTCTTGCATTTTTTGTGCTGTTGGAAACCAACAGCTTAGAGCAATAGCAAAAGACTGTCCGTGGAACAGACCTCTTCCTCGCGTACCTTACTGAAGGTGGCCACCAGCAAAACAAGTCTCTTTCTTACCTGTACATGAACCAGTGCTATGTGCTATATAAACCAGAAGGTACTAGCACATAACTGAGCCCCTCTTGACACAGTAACATGCCTAATACTATAAGCTTAGTTTAGTTCTGCAGGGTAGGCTGTACATGAATCCTGCTCTTAAATCAAGCTAAAGTTTTCAAGAAGACAAAGCACAGTGTGGGCCAGTCCACACGCAGAGCTGACCTGCTAAACTATGCGAGTGCAACAGCTGCTCCAGTAATGTAAGTGGGAATCAAAACTGCTGAGATTTGCAGAGCTTTATGTGGTTGTCATTGGTTTTCTTGGCTGGTAATGCAAGAAGAAAATAATAACATTTGAGTCATCTGAACCTACAATAATAACAATAATAATAATAACAGGATTCCAAAGGTTTTATTTTGTGTGTATCCTGCTATTATTGACTTGCCCTTTGAAATTATTTTTCTGAAAATAATAGAGCTTCTTTTTTCACGGGGGGTTGGGGCCAAATTCATTTGTCATCTACCTTTTAAAAAGAGAGAGAGGAAAAAAAGCAGGCAAACACCATTTTGATGTCTGGAATTTATCATTTCAGTTCAGGTCTAACTACAGAGCTGACAATCTGCATTTCAAAGGTTTCAGACTTCTCTTCGTACAGTTTATTAATAAATTATATATAACTTTCAGCTCCCTTGACAATTAAGGATCACACATCCCATCAGAAATGGGGACTTCCATGATACTGGAAAAACTTCTGATTACACTGAATGATTCTTTTCAACCGCATTCAGACAATACAGGTTTGGAGACACAAAGAAAAAAAAACTCTGGTAGGAATCCAAAACCTCTGTAACAACCCCCCAGGCCTGGGATTTGTCTAATAGTTTGCTATTAAAGAGTTCTTTGGCTGGAAAGAAGTGCCAGACAGAGTTTCCCTTGTTCCAGTTCTTGGGGTATTTTTTTTTTTCCTTTTTCTTTTTCTTTTAAATTGGCATTTGACTCTTTAGCACAAACTTGCTGTCAAGATGATGGAAGCTCCAGAGGAGGGCATAGGTTACCCCAGGTTCTCAAAGCTTGCACTGATTTCTTGCAGACGGTGTTCCTTCCCCAGCACCTCCCTAGCAGGACAGAATAACAATAGTAAGAATAATAGTAATGACGACAATAATAAAAGCATTCAAATCAGTGATTTTTCCATTTGGGTCCAAATCACCCCTTGAAAGACGCAGCAGAGCACTTTAGCTTGTATGGAAAAGACCCAAAACTGTGTCAAGAGATGTCAGTCTCAGTCCTTTGCTGTTCTTGACTTCTGCTGGGTGCAGCAATGACAGGGAAGCCCTGATTTCCCGGTTGCAAAGTGTGATTACCCGGCGTCAAAGGCAGTCAGTGCCAATTAGTCTGAATTAGGGCAGGCCCAGAGCTGTGCGTTGGCTACTGCAGCCTGTCCCAGAAGGACACTGGCTGGTTTAGGAGCCTGGTGCAGAACTGGCTCATCAAGCAAGCCAGGTATTTCAATCAAGTTTGTTTAGCCTGACTGCACCAATTTACTGCAGCCAGATAGCTGGCCCACAGCATGTCTATGTTCCTATATGGTTAAAAGTCACTCTTCACATTTCCGTTCCTGTTCATGAGCTCCAAGACTGCGTATTTCAGTAGTGCCTCTGCAAAGTAGCTATTGTTTTTATCATTTCAGTGGTTTAGTTGTGAAATTCATGCTTGAGGAGGGGGGGGGAAAAGTCCCAAAGCAGCCGACCAAGGTAAATAGCATCTCCTCTGCCCCGATTCTTTCCTCCTGTTGCTTCTGTGCCATTGTAACTCCCTGGGAATCCATCTCCATGCCTTAAACATCAGATATTCACTAACACTCTTGTAGAGCACTGATTAGATGAAAATGGTATATCAAATTTAAGGCTGGAAGTGATTCAAGGCCATTGGTTTGATCAGCTTCTCCTTTCCTTCACCAACACAGCAATCAGGAGAACGAGCACCTTTCTCATTAGCAAATGGTAATGGACACCATTGCCAAATTTAGAGAAGGGAAAGGAAAACTATATTCCCTAAGGTTAATAACCTTAGCTAATGTAACTTGGCTTTATCAAAGTCAGTTGCAGGTAAAACTGGGCTCTGAATCTTTTGCTTCCTCATTGCATGGCTAGGCCTAACGGGGATCTGAAGGGTTAACAGCACAACTGCTAGTCCCCTTTGTATTTATCTGTATGACCATAAGTAATGCATATTTTGAGCAATTGCATCCAAAATGAACAGATCTGTGAGAGGAGATGGATCACTTACAGAGCAGAACAGGAAGAGCCTGCAGCTGTCTTCCAAAAGCATGGGGTGGTTATTTTCTAGGTCCTAGTGCCGTTCCCAGCATATCCTGAGGCTCAAACACTTAATCAGCATGATTATCATCACACA
This sequence comes from Gymnogyps californianus, assembly GCF_018139145.2. Lineage (NCBI taxonomy): Eukaryota > Metazoa > Chordata > Aves > Accipitriformes > Cathartidae > Gymnogyps > Gymnogyps californianus. The sequence goes on from NC_059472.1 coordinate 160,951,018, forward strand.
AATGCTGCCAGAGAGTGTGATTTGCACATTTACTTTTTTACTAAATTAATAACCTTTCCAAAACCCCGTGATGTTTGAGCCTCTGTCATAATTCTTCTGCATTTTGGACAGCTTTCCTGCCTGCTTGGGGTTTGGTGCTTGTGTAAAGAGGTGTAACAAGAAAAGTTATTCACGGGAGAGCGCAAGATAAAGCAGGCAGCTCAGCCCGATCTAGCTAAGGCCTCATCCTCCTGGGGCTGAAGCCTGGCCATGGTGTGAGCAGATGCAGCAGCTCCTATTGCTATTTCAGGGGGAACTGTATCTGCTTAGGATAGGGGAGGGATTTTATTCCGGGCGAGCAGATGTGTTGTCGAAGTGGTGTAAGCTGCAGGGAACTGTGCTGGGTCTGTATATTTTCATTGTCCTTGGATCTCAGTGGGTGCATCGCTGCTGCCTTGCGACAGCTTTCCTTGTTGGCATGCTCAAGGCCAAATTCTCTGGGAGCCCGCCCTGCCTTGGCCCCAGAAGGTCCCTGCTGGCCTGACAACAGCCCAGGCTGAGATTTATGGGGGTATCTCAGAAGCGCCCTCCCTTTCATCAGTCTCAAAGCACCTCTTTGGGTGCAGTGAACAACTAACAACCAGTGAGCGACTCGGCTAAGCCTCCTGGTCTTCGTTTCGTAGCACAGGCTCTCTTTGCCTCTCTTTGGAAGTGGGATGGGGAAGACCAGCTGCCCTACACCTCCAGAAGCAGTGCCGAGCCCCAGGTCACTCCGGTGCTTTATGCTCACCCCTTCCTAGAGCTCCACCTCTGCCGTAAGGGCTCCACAAGGCACGTGTAAGTGCCTGTGCCTTTTTTCTTTGCCTCAGCTTTCAATTTATGCTTGAATGCCACCAGAATATAGCACCGAGCCTTCTAAGGAGCCCAGGGTCCTCTCCCTCCCTTTACAGCCTTGGTTCTTGGCTTCTCCTCTGAATCACAAAATGTCCCTTTCCCTGCAGCCAACTCACTGTTCTTTCTCCTGTTTCTTCTCCATTTCTCTCCCCTTTCTCTTAAATAGTTGGCAGGAGGCCCTTTCTTTCATAACTTCCAGTCATTTTTGCCAGGTGACCCTGTCAGTAATCTCCCCCAACAAATAAGCGAAGGCCTGGTTAAAAGACCACTTCTGGCAGAAAGAATATTCTTCTTTTGAACCCCCTCATTATTCTCTCCAGTGGGTCTCTCAGGCAAACAACATGAAATCCGGATCACCCGCGTACCCAGACCAGACACAGCTCTGTGGCACACGCACACGGTTCTTATTTCCCACCCCAGTGAACGGCTCTGGGAAGAAGTTAACCTCTTGAGGCCAGGAAAAAGGCAGCAGAAGATTTAATAGCCTCAGTGATTCACACACGATATACCATAAAGTGGCATGGCAATTGCCTTTATTTCCCAGAGCCACGCACACCAATTTTTTTTTTTTTTTTTGGTCAAGTTTCACCCAACAGACATTTTAAATGTCACGGTTTATATCCTAGATGAATTTCGCTTGCGAGTGTTGTTGCTAAGACAGACCATATTGTGGCATCAATTTTTAATCAGGCTGTTCCCTCAAACTCAACAGGGAGTTCTGCCTGAGATCTGCTAGTGGTATAAATCAAGAAGTTGTGCTGTTAGCATTTTTTATTACTCACTTTATGCCTCTCTGTGAAAAGCAAGGAAGATAAAAGGAGATGGAGAGAGTTTAACTGAAAAATTAACTAAATATTACACCCTTTCTGATGAAATCTGTCTACTTTACACCTGTGAAAGTGCAGCATCAGCCCCCCCTTGGAATTCAGTTTGGTTTTCCTCCCTGCACTTAGATGCTCGAGTTTGGTACTCCTGACATTTGCCCGGCGAGGAGCTGGATGCTTGATCACAAAATCTGGCATGTGGACCACGTGTGGGCTGGGGAATCGGCAGACTGCTCCTCCGCCATCATCTCTCTGACCGTGTCGTGCCAGTATCCGCTCCATTTTCCAGGACAAAGAACACTCCCCGAATCTCCCGGCCCCACCTAACCCTTTGCTCTGGACGCGGTTCAAGTCCGCACAGAGTGTATCAGTGCATTGTTTTCGTGGGCAGCTGGAAAACCTCAGGAATGAATGGAAACAGACGGTTACAGACCAGCTAAGTTGCACTCTCTCCTCTCGACAGAAAAGGATCCAGTCGGGGTGCCTTCCTAAAACAAGAATGGGATGAACACTACTGCAAACTCGTTGGGGGAGGTAAAAAGGAGAACAGAGATGAAGAAAAATTTATTCACCAAACAAACTGTGGGGTATGCTCGGGAAGTGAAAGCAGACTGACATCCTGTGACCTTATCTGTAATGCTGGTATCAGTGCGCGGCATCAGGCTTCCTCACTCAACTCCACAGCTGCCATTTTGTGCCTCCTCAACAGAACATCAGTCACCATCTAGTCTTTTGCACTTTCATTGTGCCATCAATTTCAGTAGGATTTTGCTAGGCAATGGCACTGTGGGCCCAATGATGATGCCGCTGCAGCATGTCCCAGTTGTATTCAGCCCAACAGCAACAAGTAAGAGAGACAGACCACGTCCACTGGTGAGCCCAAACTCACACAAATAGAGGTGGAGGTTGTTACAGTGCACGGTTTCCCTGAGCAAACCTACGTTAGATCAGGTAGAAGTAAAATCCAGTCCTAAGGGTGAGAGTATTTGAGAAGGCAAAGCCACATATCTTGTGAGGTGCACAAGAAATGCACCTTATAAATAACATAAAGTGCCAAAACAAAGAAACGAATAGGTGCGTCATGGGAATATTTTCTCTATGAATCCAACCTGGGATGCTGCATTTGAGCAGCTCAAGCTTCAGAGGTGGTTGTAATCCTCATGGTAGGCTGAATGTTTACCCTGGTGTCCTCTTTACCAAGGATCGCTGGGTTATTTGGTGGAGAAAATGCTGAAGAACAGCATTGGCTCTAAACAAGCTCTGGCAGAGGCACAGAAGAGGGCAGAAGCTTTGACATCCCTTGGGATAGTACTATTTGCTCCCACCACCAGCAACACCCGTCTAAGCCCTTCCCTGCCCTTCTCAGACCTCCTGGCAAAGGTTTGCAGTTCTTGTGGTACCTGTGTCAGGAGCAGGGGCAGCCTGGTACAAAGCTCAGTCAATGCTGTAGAAGATTATTCTGTTTCAGTCAGTGGGTTTGGTATCAGTTGTTTGTATAACTCTCTTAGCAGCAATGAGGTGTAAAAGATCGTGAATGTTCCCCCCTTACCTAAGGTAACATAGCGATTTGGCTCTGCTAACAACGAGGCAGACAAACAACTCAGAAATCTTCCAGAGGCCAGATGTGAATGCAATTGTTAAAATACTGCTTAGGTCACTGGTTGCAACTTCAGCATTTTTAGAAATTTGTTTTTGTACCAATGTCAAAGGCACTGGGGCGCTCTGCTTGCATCAGTACAAATCTGGATTAATGCAGTTAAAGCCAGCAGAGTTGTAGCCATGCAAAATCAGTTAAAATGGGCTCAAAATCAGACTCAGAAAGTTACCCTTGTGTCACTTAGTAAGACATATTTCTTTTGGCTTCCATTTAGATTTGGTCCTTAAGGAGCCTGTCATAAGAGATATATGGTCTGGGCAAGAGGCCAACTTACCGTCTGGAAGAAACAGCAGGGCTCCAATCGAAGTAGGGAACAGGGTAAAATGAGCTTTTGACTATTATTTTGTAATTTTGTAAATATTTGTAATTTTGAATTATGCAGTAAAGTTCCCACTATGCAGTGACATGATGGAAGGGCCTTGTCATCTACAGACTACGCGAGGGGAAACCTGTTTACAGTAATCTTTGAAACAGCTGCCGTGAGATCTTACACTTCCTGGCATGTAGCATCTTAAAAATTTCTAGGAAATTGCATCTGCTTTCTCAGCCGGAGAGATAAGATGCCTTCACAGCAGTGGTTTTAAGCCATTGGTTCATCACAGCAAAAAGTTAATGCAATCCCCTCCCTGCCCCCTCCGAGTTCATGGCTAAATTCCCGTTGCCATCAGGGACTGACATGGGGGTTAGGTACTAAGACCCCATTTGTATCAACTAGCAATATTACCATCACCTAACCATTCATTAGGTCATTGAATACCACTTGATTTTCCAGATCCCAGGCTTTCAGACTCCTGACATTGATTAGGACTAGTCCATCCACTTAGGTAAAGCAGCAGTGGACAGCAGAGATGTACAGGGGTTTTGCAGACAGGTATTCTTGTCACAGCAGTGTAGGAAACTTAGAAAACCAAGTATTTTCAAAAAGAACTGTTTTGGAAACACTGCTTCAGATCTGATTAAAAACCAAAAGAACTTTGTACATGTTTACAGGAAATCCTAGGGTAACTGACAGTTTCCAACCATCTTTTGTTCTGTAGGGGAATTTGCTAAATATTTATACCCAAGCTAGACTGCTGAGGACCCCGGGACATTTTAAGCTGCGAAGGATCCACACTTATATGAGGAAAAGAAGAACTGTGTTGCCTGTAAAAGAGGCCAGTTGCAGAGGGGACAGAAGGAACTGCAATGCTGACTTAAGTCCTGAAGCTTGGGTCTGACGTCTGAAAGGATAACTTCAGATGGCGTGCAGAACTGCACATACAGGCACTCTGCCCAGAGCCTCTGAAGGCTTTTGGATGACCCTGGGAGAATGCATGAAATTCCAGAATAGGCAGATGGGGAGGGTCTATACACCTTCCAAAACAGTTTTTGGTGTTTCCTAATACAATTGCCAATACTACAGTTGTCTGTGTACCTCCAGATGTCCTTCTCCAGTCCTGTTCCCAGTGGTGCCTCACACACTGGTGCTCTATGGGTTAGGGTTTTGTGAAGCCTGGTTCTGCACTCCAGCTACGAACTGACACTGTGTTAGGCATCATGGTGAGCGGTGCAGGCACACACCATCCCTCCTGTGCTGCCTACATGGGAAGAGAGCCTCAGCTCGCAGGCTGGAAGGGAACCATGATGTACTCGAACAGGTCTTCTAATCTAGGTCGCAAGAGGGCTGCTTTAAAGAGCATGTGGTTCCACATGTAGACACTGCTGTGACAAGAAGACTGCAGCTGATCTGTGGATCAAACCAACCCTTGCTTTCAAAGAGGCCCCAAGCAATATTACACACAGCCTAGAGGTAATGGATGGTCACAGCCTTCCCCTGCACTGTGACCGGGGTGCAAAGCCCCACACGGATCTAGAGCTACACGGTGGTCTACGACAAATTTTGAGGGCTGGCAAGGTCCCGCTGGTATGAATTGTTAGGGAATTTCTTTGTTAAATTCTTGGCCGCAACAGCATCCTGTGGCATTGAGTTCCACTGGCTGATTACACGTTGCCTAAAAGGTATTTCCTTTCAGAATTGCGAGTTATCTGGCTTCCATTGACTTGCCCTCATACTTGTGGCATCGGGCTGGGAAATCAAGACATTTTATCCTACAAAGCTATGCTGTGGCATTTTAACACAAAGCTCTGTGCCCGCCTTTTAGCTGAAGTATGGCTCTGCCAGGAAAAGTTGAATGTTGCTGTTACTGGACTTACCAAAGGATGGAGGGAAGAGAAGGAGAGGGCAGCTTCTCCCGTGCCTTTAAGCATTAGCACTTGCTGGGTCTGTGGAGCAGGGCCTGGTCATGTACTAATCAAGAAGCTGTGCTGACTTCTGCTCCTCCATCCTCACTTCAGAGTAAGGCTACATCTGCTCGAGTTTTGATAATTAAATCCATGTAAAATTAATCTGCCTTCACCAATGCCAACTCTTAATGCAAGTGAAGTTACTTAGGTATTGATAATGTTTCGAATTAAATCAAACCAGTAGAAGCTACATTTAATTCTGTTTAAGGTTAAATTTTATTTACATTGTACCAGTGTAACTGGATCAATTTTTAAATCAAATTTAACCTTACCAGGGAAATTTTCTTAGCGTAGACTAGGTTTGCTCAGTGAGGAACCTTGCCTCTGGAGACACCACGTAAGATGCTTTTGAGGCTAACAGTTCTCATCGACTATAACAACGTGGTTGATTCAAAAAAAACCAAGGCTGGATATCAGTGCAGGATATGCCACTATCGATCTTCTGGGCCCCTGAGAGTAGTTTTAAGAGAGTTAGTTGGCTTTTGCAATTTTCTGAGGTGAAGAAAGAGGAGGTAATACTTAATTATCAGCAATTCTGACAGTGATTGGGGTTGACAGCCTGAAGCAGAGCAATAGAATGAAAGTGAAAAGATACTGGCAGCCAGAAAGCTTCTTCTGTAGGAATGTGGAGGGGTGGGATGATGGAAGGGGTTAATTCTCTAAGAAAGATAATTTGCATTGCTGCACACTTTATTCTTTTGTTTTTAGGCGGGTGAGTGGAGCTCTGGTGCTGACTTCTTTGGGGCGTTATTGGCTCTGCTTCTTTAACAGAACAGAAGAGCCTTTGTTGTCCATCAAAGACCATTGCAATCCATCCAGATACCCAAGGCCCCAGAAGGGGGAGGTGAACATGGAGGAGCTGCCTGTGTTCCTTCCCCCACAAACAGCATCAACAAAATTATTGAAATCATTTGCATCACTATTGAAATATTTTCAAGGGAAACGTTCTTCAGCATTTACATCAGTGCAGCTAGTGATGTAAATGCTGACTTAAATAAGACTTCCAGCAGGGCTGGGAGCCTACGCTGTATGTCTGAAGGTCTGTCAAGTGAGTCTAAACACAAATAATTTGGGATGAAGTTGCTCGTAGAGGCTTTTGCACCCGACTGTTACTGTCTTGGGGGGGACTTAAGGAGTCTCCCTGCACTGTGTTGTCTCTGGATCAGAGATGTGAGAACAGGTTGAACCTCTGGTGGAATGAAGGTATGTTTTAAAGACAAAGGTCCCAGTTCTTTCTACTTAACGGAAGAGAATTAGGAACTTGCTGATGTTGGACCCCTGGCATAGTCCACGGTGAAGGACAGAGGCACCCCTCTCCCCTTCCAAGAGACAATGTAGGTGATCTAAACTCCACATCCTTCGTTTACTCCTGGTGACTGCCAAAAGAGTTTAAACTTGGCTCCAACTTAGTAATAGCCACTGGATCCCGCAAATCATGTATTATGAATCTAGCCATAAACATCTAGACGTCTTCTCAAGGTTTTATATTTATCTGGATGTTACAGGAGCAGCTCATGCGTCTGTGCATGTACATATCTGTATTTATGTACATAGCTAATAGGAAATTGTTGGAGAATGACAAGTGAAATGTATACCAGCAATCCTGAGTTTCATACTTGTGCATCCTTGGGTGTCTGGATGAAGGAGGATTCACTGCAGGATTTGGGCCCTGAGGAGAAAATCAAACAGTAGATAAGTTTCTTTTGCTTTCCTCATTGTACTACAATTAAAAAAAAAAAGAACACAAATGTAACAAAGAAAAATGATCTAAAATTCAGGCAGATAAAACCAATAGAAAAAGAGTATTAAAAAAACCTCAAGAAAATGAATAAATATTCACGAAAATATTCGAAAGCTCAGATGCTTTCATCAGTCACCACAGGAGGGAAATATTAATTTGAAATAATAATAAAAAACCTTGAAAAGGCTTTAAAAAAGGGGGGAAGGAACAGCACACTTTCTGCTCCCATGGGCTCCCACAGCCGATGCACGGCTGAGCTGTGGCCAAGGGTTTCCCTTCTAGCTCAGCCTTCCCTGGAGATTTAAACTGCATGCATTTAAAATGTGCATACCTGCCTCAAACCTAACAAAATACCACTTCCGTCTGAATTTTCCCTTGTGTTCACATCATAGCAGCATAGGAAAATAAAAAGGAGTGCTAATCTATCCTACAGTTTCCCGAACAAGGACTCTGGGCAGGGGTTTGTGAGTGGATTTGACAGATGTACGAGCAGATGGTGAGGGACACTCCCTGAGAGCAGCCGATTCCCAGGCCTCCATGTCCAAAAAAATATCTTTCCACGGATAATGTGATTTTCAGAGGGAAGAAATCCAGTGCTCACGTCTCACACCAAAACTTCTCAGTCATTCGTTGAACATGCAGGGGGTTGTGGGGAAATGCTTGTCTTCAGAAAAGAGCCGGCTGGTGACGATATGCCACGGGGCTCAACCTGACCCTCACAAAACCCAAATTTGCAGCCCGATAGCTCCGTCTTGCAAGCTTCTCCATGGCTGCATGGCTACAACCAGCAGCCGAATTGGGATCACCTCGTGTTTGCATTGGGTGTGACATATTAGGCCTGTTTCGCCTCTGCCAGAACGCGCTGTGCAAAATAACATATCCCGTGAAGTATCCATTTAACGCATGCATTTCTGTACAGCCCACGCAGTGAAATACATCATGCCGGAGCAGGGCTGATGCCTCGTTAAATGCCTGCGAGTGCCGGGTGAACCCCTATGCTGAACACGATGGTGTGAAATGGAGTCGATGGGCTTGTTTCGAGGCTGGTGATTTGACACAAAAAGGTGCTTTTCTGATCAAGTGGGGCAGGAGCTGGGAGAAGTGGGTTTACGTGATTTATCCTACCACTGCTGGCATGCTTTTAGCAGCAAATTAGCCGCAGCTCCCCATTTCTTACGGGAGGGATCCATGTCGGACCCTGCTGCTGCCTTGCTGGGGGCTCTCGGCCTCCCCGTGCCACTTTTCTCTGCCCGGTGGATTTATCCTTTGTACGTTTAATTACGCCACGGTGGGACAGGACCCTTTCAGCCCATGTTTCACACAACTCCCGAGGCAGCGGAGCCCCGCTTTGGAGCAGCTCCACCCCGCCACCCCGCCACGTCGGAGCCCTTGGCCAAGTGGTTTGGGGCAGCACAAAGCTAGGGGCCCTGCCACCAGCCCAGCCCAGCCCATGGGGTACCGGAGGTGGATGGGGCGAGGGGCCGCATTAACAAGAAACAGCCCCAAAAGCTTCGGGTACGTGCAGAGCGAGAGAGGGGGCTTGGAGCTCCCGTGGGGGGGCTTCTGAGGAGAAGTTTGGCAGGAGCTCGCCCAGGGAGGGGGGTGAGAGGAGGAACAAAAGGCGATGGCTTCCCTCAAAGCCAGCCCCAAGCTCGGCAGCACAAGCGTCTGTGTCCCCCCGGGCGGCACCGGCCCGAGAAGCCGGGGAGGAAATGCGGCTGCCCGCCGGGGAGCCCGCCGCGGGGCCGGTGCCCCCGGGGGGGTGCCCTGAGGCAGCGGGGCTGGCGCAGCCGCCCGGCGCGGCCGGCAGGCAGCCTGAGGGGGCGAAACGTGCCGCAGGAAGCGCAGCCTCCCCCCGAGGACAAGCCTGGGGACTCCCCTGGGTGTGTGGGAGTGTTGTCGGGTTGTTTCGGTTGTAGTGCGGTTATTAAAGGGTCCTCAGCGGGGAGAGACCCTCCCGCCCCGCAATTCTTTCCCCCTCACCGCCGGGTGACTGAAATGAGGTAAGGGCGGCTTCAGCCCTGGGGAGGCGGGCGGCGAGAGGGGTGGGGGATGCCTCTTTCCCCCGCAAAGCGGGGGGGTGCTGCGGGGGGAGGCCGTCCCGGAGGGGCAGAGCTGCCGGGCACCTCCCGGGAGGACAAGGCGGGGAGCGGTAGCACCGAGGAAGCAGCGCGGGCGGGGGGGGAGGCCGCGGCTTCCCGCCCCGGGGAGGGGGGCTGCCGCGGTTGGAAGCGGCTCTAACATGGAGGGGGAGGTAATGGAGGGAGGGCCGGCGCTGGGGGTGGGGAACGCCCCGAGGTGGCCTGAGGGGGGCACGGCGGCGGCGGGGCGCCCGCCTCGGCCCGGCGGCGGGGGCGGAGGGGAGCCCTTCCCGCCTCCCCGCAGGGCGGAGGCGGCGGCGGCGGCGGCGGCGGCGGGGGGGATCCCGCGCTCGGCCCGTCGCTGGCTCCGGCCCCCCCCCCGCGGTGGGAGGAGGTTCCCCCTCCCCAGAGGGTGAGTGCGGGATCGTTCCGCCGGAGACGAGCCCCGCGCCTCCACCCGGGGCCGTGTTCAGCGCGGTGAGTAAGTGCCGAGAGCGGAGATGCCGGGGGGCCGTCTGGGAGGGATGGCGGCAGCCCGGGGCAGGAAGGGCTGGGGGCCGCTGAGGTGATCCTGCGGCGGCCGGGGGAGGGAGCGGGCGGCCACTTGGGGCGTTGGGGGCCGCCTGAGGCTGGGCTTCCCTCTCTCGGAGGCGTCGCCTCTTCAGCGTGCCCCAAGTTAGCCTTGAAATTGCTTAAGAAGCAGCAGCGTGCCGGCAGCTTCAGAGCGGGGCACCAGGTAGCGGTACCGCCGCCGTCCAGGCTGGGTCCTCTCCAAGGGGCATGGACGTGCCCCTGGAGAAGGTGCACCAGCGAGCGTGTGGTTGAAGGGCCATCTTCCACGGTAGGGCTTCGGTTCCTGCACAGAAAGGTGCTCGATAGCTTCAGCACACCCTGACTGAGAAAGGGATGTATCCACGGGGGAGATGAAATGCTTTAACGTGCCCTCCTCTTCCTCCTTTGTGTCCCTGTGCAGGAGTCTGGACTACCCTGCTGATTTTTCAGAGTTGAGGTAATGGCTGAAGTTGGTCGGTGGGAGACGGCTGGAGGCCCAGAGCACGGTCTGGGGGTTGCACAGTGCCTATGATCTGACCTGCAGCCTCTGCCTTCATTGGGACTGCCAGGATGGGGAACAGCGGCTCAGCCGTGAAGGTCTGCACAGATCACCAAGGAGGCATCAACTGGCTGAGCCTGAGCCCAGATGGGCAGCGCCTGCTCACGGGTAGTGAGGATGGCACTGCGCGGCTCTGGAGCACTGCCGACAGCCAGTGCCATGGCCACTTCCAAGGTACAATAGCTTCTTTTCGCCTAGGTTTTGAGTCTAAAGCATGGCACAGGCCACACAACATGTTCTGGTCTCTTTCAGTTCTTGCAGCCTGCCGGGCAGCCAAAATCATGCTTGTTTTTTGAGTATTTGTTACAGTAATGTTAAGCAGAAGCTGTTTCAACCCAAAACAGGTTACCAGCGCTACTGAATGCATGGATCTTTTCATCTCAGGGTGTGGAACATAACAGTCGTTTAACTTATGTCTCTTTCTGGAAGCCCTCTGTTTTACACCCTGATGAAATATTGACTTTTTGTTATTCTCTCTCTCTCTCTTCTTTTTTCTTTTTTTTTTTTTTTTTTTTAATCCTTTTAATCATCTCATTTTCTAGACAATCTTTATTTAGAACCTCTTGACCTAGAAGTCTGGAAAGAAACGTTACTAAATAGGCTATTTTTTTTCCTCACATTTGACACACAGAAATGTTAATTTTTGGGTTTTTTAATTTTAAATTTGCATTTTAAACAAAATTTATTATCCTTGACTAGCATCTCAATAATTGAAAAGAAAAACTCTGTAGAAAGTACAGTCATGCAAGAGTCAGATGTGGACTAAAGATGTTTGTATTCTCACTCACTCATGTTCTTTTCTCTTAATACAGAAAAAAAAAGAAGCTCTTAAATTTGGAATTTCTAGTCCTTTTTTCTTCCAAAGAAGAAATCACATTGCTGTGATTTTTTTTTTTGTTGTTTATTTGTTTGCTTGCTTGTTTTTAACTATGGAGTATTGTCTTTTTTCCCCACATCCTGCCATGGTTCTAGCTCCTGGAAAACTCACTGCATTTGCTTTAGGCTTAGAAATCCCTTTAAACCACTAATTAACTTTTAACTAGAAAGAGAAATGTATTGGATAATATTCAGAATCTGGCCTATGTACTGCTAGTGTTTGGCGTAAACTCTAAAGAAGGCTGGCTAGATGGTTTGTGAACAGTCAGTTGAATCGGATAATTGTATGTATTTTATATTTATGCACGCATACAGTTGTTGTGTAAATTTGTATCATACAAGCTGTAATTACTGATAAACCTGTATCGATAACACAGTTTCAAGCTTCCACCATAGCACAACCAACAGACTTCCATGGTGGCTGCTTTTGACCAGACCAGCACCAGACCTTGTCTGCCACAGGGGGTTTTGGCATCCTTTGTGTGGCTTGAGTATTGTTGATGGTTAAAATCTGACTGACAGACTTCGGTGCAGTAACCAAGATGCTTTTTTGAACTTCTCAGAGCAGGATTACATGATGCTGTGAGAAAAATCCTGGTGGTTGAAACCTGTCCCATTTAAGCTGCTTTGCAAAAAGTTTTCACGAAAATGTGAGGATGGGTATAGTTTTGCTTATAGCCCTGGTGATCTGTTTAATTTTTGACATCTGGTGAATTTGCTTAAGAGGAAACAAGACGTGTGTTTGTAACACGGATTCTGGTTTGCTTTTGAACTACAACAAGGCTTTTGAACTACAAGAGTTGTAGTAAAATCTGTTTTTTGCAGTCAATGAAACGAAGTGTTTTACTGGGCAGTCTGCTTTCCCTTAGTTTTTTTACCATCTCTTTATTCTGCAACATGATTCTGTTTTTCTAATATCTTTGTCTGTCCATCTGTCTCTCTGTAATCACATTTGTCCTTCTTATATTTTTTCTTTTCTCCTCAAAGAATAGTGTTATTTAAATCACAGTAGGGCCCACCAGTTCAACCAAAGTCTGGGGCTCTCATGTGATAGTTACTTAAGAGGGAACAGTTCTGATCTTGAAAGCTTACAGTCTAAATAATTAAAACAGAAGAGTGCAAGACAATACTATCCCAATGATTAGATAGGTGACAATGATTTCACACGAGATCTTGGACAAAGCTGGGACTTGAATCCTAAGGTGATTTTTAAATGCGGTGCATTTAATGATACAGTAGAAAAATGACACATCTTGCTAAGCAACAACAAAAGCTTAAGGTTGTAATATTGATTCCTTTTCGCTAGCATTACCCTGTTTTTCAGCATGAAATTTTGAGAGTAGCAGTTGTGTCTATTTTTATTGTAACTGTAGAATCCCAACATACTCTGAATACTGTATAAATAATTGTGCTCTTACTCTTTCTTTCTGTGTCATTTCCTTAAAGGTATACTGATATTTTGAAAATTGTGGGGTTTATTCATGTTATTAGTCATAATGGGGAAAGTATTGGCTGGCTTTTTACCAGATATGTTTTTTTGTTTGCGTTTCATTCTACTTGGACATTGAAACTAAACTTTCTGGTAAGTCTCATGTCGCTTCCTTTTTTCATAGTTTCATGCTTTAATTTAGGGCTGTTTGTGTCCTCACAATCAACGGGCTGGGTCGAAATGCAGCCTTTTTTTCCTGACTTCAGAAGAAGAAAGCAAAAGCATTTCTTTATTAAAAAAATAAGCCAATTTTTTAGTGGTTTTAAGCTTCAGTAGTCTGAGTTTTATTATACTGATATTAATTTAGCTCATTACGTTTTTATAATACTGTTTGATCTACCTGATAGGTGGAACTGTACTGTTTTACTTTTTCATTTAATCCATATATCAGTGAAGCAGATTTTTCTGCTGTTAATTAAAAATGTGTTTTATACCAGTCCTTAAATGTGAAGAACATGGTGGTGCATTTAAAACTAGAGTTTCAGTCCGTTCGTTTGTTGTATTTTTGTTTTAGTTAAGGTGAAGAGCTGGACTAGTCTGTCCTGCTAGCATGCACAGTGATTGAATTTATTTCCTTTGTTATTCCTAGGACATGAAAGTTACATCACCTTTTGCCACTTAGAAAATGAGGCTGCCTTCACGTGTAGCGCAGATCATACCATTCGAAAGTGGGATGTGATGACAGGTCAGTGCCTGGCCATTTACCGAGGACACACATCAATTGTTAACAGGTTGGTTCCGTGGAGTTCTTCCCTTGTGTTCCTGTAATCTATTACCGCATATATTGTCATTTTACTGCAATTCTCCATTACTACACTAATAAAATGGGTTGTGTAAACCTTTGAGTTCCTGCTACATGTATTCTGTGCTGTAATGATTAGTTTTCCTAGCAACAGTGCTGACACATCCATAGACAGCAGATAGGAGAGAAATGAAAGGCACACAGCAGGGGAATTGAATCCAGGGCTAGGAATGAAATCCCAGAAGAAATTATTCAATTGATAACAGATGCTTCTGATAAATGGATTTAAAAACATCACGTCAAGCCTTTGTGTCAGTAAGAGGGATAAAGTCAGTTTTTTTTCTGGAATTACTATTCCTGTTTGTGCAAATTAAGTTTAATATTAAACTGATTGTGCATGACTGGATTGGCCTGTCAATTTAAAATGCCTCTTAATAGTTGGACTGGATTTAATTAATGACAAATAGAGCAGTCAAAGATTGGTATTCTTTTTTCTTTACATTTCTTTTTTGGTGGGTGGGTGGGTTTTTTTGTTCCTTACTAAGCTCAAAACATACAATGTGTAGCTAGATTCTGTAAATAGTTAAGAAGGCTGGCTCTGTCTGTATTTTGGCACTGGCCTGATTTTTGCTTGAATCAGCAAATGGGAAATGTGTTCCCGATTCGTATGACTTTGTTGCCAGTTTGAAAGGTTCCAGAGGACCAAACTCAGCTGACAAAGAAGACAGGTTATGATGTTCCCTATCTCTGTTTTGGGAATACAAACTGTAGAGATTTTTCTGTTGTTATATGTTTGTGTAGCTACAGCTCATTATTTTGGAGGTACAGTAAGCTGAATTCTTGAGCTGTAATCTCTGATTTGCTCTTCAGTTATGTAATAAGTGGGGTGCTTTTGCTCTACCTTTTTTGAGATCCTGGGCTAAGTGAAATTAGGTGTATATTTTTTTCCTGCACTCTATTTGATGATGGAAAGATGATTGTCTTTGCACACTGTCAGTTACTGTTGAGGTTCCTGGAACGTTTTTTTTTTTTGTAATTTTAATAGGTCAGTTTATAATAATTATTAATAAAGAAATACTAATAAATAATTATCAAGAATGAGTTCTTTCGTTTTTTAAAAAAAAAACCACAGCAAACTCTTAGCTAGTATATGTAACTTCTGAACAGTACATCATAGTGTTGCTGGAAAAGATTTTAGAAAAACACAAATGCCCAAAGTTACAATGCTATAGTGTAAAAATGTCTGCATCAATGTATCTGAATAAGGGGTCTCAATTTTAAAAGTAGAAACAGGGAGGTGTTTGTTTTAAAAAAAAAAAAAAAAGAAAAACCAGCAAAAAAATTTCATAAATAATATGTATTAAACAGTGACGCTGAATTGGGGTTATATATGTTGTGTTCATGCTACTGTTTCTAACTTCAGGGTGCTTGGCATTGAAATTGTGACAAAAAAATGGTAATGTAAAAAGAAAAGAATGATACTGTTCATACATGCAAACGTTATTTTTTGCAGGATCCTGGTTGCCAAAGACTATCTCTTTAGTGGCTCCTATGATAGGACGGCCCGCTGTTGGAGTGTGGACAAGGAGAAACAAATCCAGGAATTCCGGGGCCATCGGAACTGTGTCCTGACTCTAGCTCACTATTCCTCCAGGGATGTTCTTGAAGAAGAGGAGGAGGAAGAGGAGGAGGAGGAGAAAGTGAGCAGAGACCTCCTGGTGACAGGTAGCACAGACTGCACTGTTAAAGTCTGGTGGGTGTCCAGTGGGCGCTGTTACCAGACTCTGCTGGGACACACTGGGGCTGTCTTATGCCTTATACTTGACGCACCAAACAGGGAGCTGTTTTCTGGCAGCACGGATTATACCATTCGAACGTGGAATATTGTCACTGGTGAGCAGCTGAAAGTGTTCAAAGAGCATCAAGGATCAGTAATTTGCCTAGAGGTAAGAACAGAGGCTTCTTCAGGAGCCGTTCGAAGGGGGTATCCATATCCTAACTCATGTGGGTCTCAGTTGTCCTTTCATTCATAAAGAAGCTCTTCCAAGACAGGTTATAAATGGTAAGCTTAAACATTCATGTAATAGCAAAACAGTAGTGCTCTGTGGTCTCGAGACAAATCCTCTTTCCCTAAAACACTTTCTGATATCCTCTTGGCTTCTAGTGGCTATCCTGGTCTAACTTCTAGCTCAGTATCTATTTAAATCCTCCTAGGTCTTGAAACTCATGAGTAGGTTTGCTGGGAGGACTGTTCATCTGAGTAGGATTGTGTACATAGGATTACCAGACTTTGAAGAAAAATAACCTGAGAAAGTAAACAGACACAGGGTCAGGTAACTTAAAAAGAGGAGGGAAAAAAAATTCAGAGTAAACCAGATAACTTAAAAAAAAAAAAAA
Organism: Gymnogyps californianus; assembly: GCF_018139145.2. Classification (NCBI taxonomy): domain Eukaryota; kingdom Metazoa; phylum Chordata; class Aves; order Accipitriformes; family Cathartidae; genus Gymnogyps; species Gymnogyps californianus. Next base: position 160,967,092 of record NC_059472.1, read on the forward strand.
CCCAACCCAAAACCCAACCCAAAATTGTGGGCAAAAGATAATAGGAAAGCATAAAGCTGAAAGAAATCCTACTTTGAAAACCACACAGGCATAATTTGAGAAAAGAAAAGGAGAACAAGATGGCCAAGACAAGAAAACGGGCAAGGGAAATGGAAAAGAGAAGTAGAGTGTGGGAGAGAGAAATCAGGAAATGATGAAGGAGAGAAGGGAAAAAATTTAATGTGACCTGAAAAACTATACCCTGTTTTTCTGTTTGCAGTATTTTTCTGGTGAATGCTGCCGGGTTTGTTAATGTTGCAGAGGAGAGAAGGAGGTTAGGCAGGTGAAGGAAAAGGGGAGCTATCGCACGAGCGCTGGTCCTGTACACTCCATTGTCCACCAGAAAATGCTAATGGTGTATTTAAAGAAGGTATATGATGGTCTGTAACTTAGTTTCAGGTCAGCAAACCTGAAATGTTTATAAATGTATGTGTCTGACTGAAGTTAATGACAATAGTTTTTCTCACTACTCTTGTTTGTGTTTGTCGTCCATAAGTGCTTTTCCTTTACAGAGGCTACAGTATGTATTTTTAATAGCTGTTTAATAAATGTTGCCTTTGTTTCTAAAGAAGGTAGTCACAGCTGACACTAGCAGACTAAAAACCCGATAGTACTGAAGGAATTGTATTTTCCTTCAGTTTTAGAAAGGAAAAAAACCCACACAAAATCATGTTGCCCTGGAGTAATGTTTGTCTTGCTTGGGTAAATTCTCAGTGTTAAAGCTTGTTTTTATGATATTGTGGTAATGTATTTTGAGGATGCTCAAGTAAATCTGTTGCTGTTCTTAGTGTCACGCTATGTTTTGGTGTTTAATTGCAACCCTTCTCCAAGGCACAGATTGGCAACAACAGAGCTTGCTTTAATTTAATTGAGTTCTTGCTAAAATTGTTACACAAAACTGGCTTGACCCTCTCCCAGAAGCCTGGGAAATTCAGTTACACTCTTTGAATGCTCAAGAATGAGCAATGCTTCTCCGCTTGTGAGCAGAGAGTTAAACAATGGTTTTAAACAAACAGAACTTCTTGTAGGGGAGAAGAAAAGCAAAACCAATACATCTATTTGGAAAACCTGAACAATTCAAAGTACACAAGACTACTGCTGCCAAGACTGTTGGCAGCAGTCCTGGCCAAATCTTCTTCTAGCTGTGAGTAACTGGTAGCCCCTCACTTCTCTCATCACCAGTTGATGTTTGAGGCTAGAAGAGTCCAGCTGAGGTACATACTGCCCCCACAGAGAGCATTTGGTTTCTAGGCCTCTAAAACTTATCCCAGCTTAAGCAGTCACTATTGCTGTTGAATAGCTTTAGGCTGTCGATCTTTCCTAATTCCTCCCTCTTCCTTACTGGGTTCAACACTAGCCCTTCTGTTCCACTTGGCTGCCTCTCAGCACAGCCCACATGGTATTTCCATTCTTTTAGAAAGGGGTCAATCACTAGAATCCATACAAAGATGTTACAACAGAAGGGAAACTTCCTGAATAGAGGTGTTTATTTTTTTTAATTTTTGTTTTCTTCTCAAAAGCTCTTGGAGCTTTTTTTGCCTAGGGCTTCTTAGTGACAGTGTTGCAATCTGTGGCGGTGAGTTGGAATAGTATCTTTCAAACTATGGGTCAGGATGGACTTGGAGGTAGTTGTGAGTTGCTCCCAGTAGCCAGCAGACAGTTTTAATTGTTGACAATAGTTCATTTTCTTCAGGGCAGAAGTGAGCTGCTAATTACACCAGATTTTCACTCCCCTGTCCTGGAGGAGCTGAGTTGGTACCAGCAATTAAAGGTAGTTACCTGTTCTCTGGGTGGTATAATGCTTTTGTGGAGAGAATAAAGGGGGAAAAAAAAAGACTTATTTTCATTTTATTTATTCAAATAAAGATCCCTAAGGGAGGGTGACCTTTCGAAAAGTTTGAGAAATGCTCAGTGTGATCTCTCATCCTGGACACAGATCAGGAAAAATTTGGATATTGAGACCATATTTTCCCCAACTTTAAAAAGTACTGTTATTAACAGGAATGCCCCAGGATGTTCTAAACTGCTGCAAATTAGGTCTGGACTGTTCCAGTTGTCTCCCATTATTTTCCAGTAAATACCAATAATGTCGCTGTAGCAGTGAATGGAAATTCCTGGAGCTTCTTGAAGGAGTGTTTCTGGGTAGATAGCCATAAAGCACACCCATGTTTTCCACCTTCTTTCCTGCAGTGCTGGTGTGTGAAAAGCAGAGGGGTGATGCCACAGGCATGTTCAGATTTTGAATGTTCCTCAGTTGCTCTAAGATCCTTTAGGTGGTGTTGCCAGCTAGCATAAGTTAGAGGAGCCTGAAAGCAACTCTAATCTAGCATGGCAGAACAGAAAGCGGTGGTGAACTTTTAGCTTTCCCTTTTCCCCTGTCCTTGGTGGTCCTGGACAGTGGAGTGAAGAGGGTGAGCTGCTCAGATATTCCCCAGGGCTTGTCCTGCTGTCCTGGGGTCAGTCTGTTGAAGGTGATTTACCAGCTGAACTGACTGCATGTGGTCTGCTGTCAAACTAGTTCTGCTGCAGGTACCAGCTCATTCTAGTGCCACTCTTCGCTTCCTTCCGCTATCTAAATTAGACTGACAAAGGTTTTGCCAGGACATTTTCTATCTGCAGTGGGAATCGTGTGCGTGCTAGGTGTTTTGGCAGCCTTGACTACTTCACTGTCACAGTCAGGCAAGGTAACTAGCAGTGGAGCAGCCAGAACTCTTCACTCTATTTCTCCTGCAGTGCATTGATAGCTTGGCAGGCAAGGGACAGCAGCTGTTTTGAGTGCTCCCTCTTCATATAAGAGCCAATGATGAGATTTTATAGGAGGCGATGGGAAAAAGCAAGGGTGGGCTGAGTGTAGTCACACAGCTCATGCTAGTTTTTCCACTTAAAAATTTCAGGCCTGGCTAAAGACCAGTATTTACAATTAATAATCAAACATGCATTTTCATTAACGTGACTGCCTGCAATACGCTGAATAACTCTGACAAATATTTACTTGTGTATGTTTTTCTAAATGTCTCCAAAGTAGTTTTGCAAACTGTTGACAAGGATTGCTTTGTCCTTTGCTGATTGTTCTGCCTCTCAGTATTTATCAAAATTGTGCTGCCAAAAGCTGGCAGAGAGAAACAATCCAGCTTGGAATTTAGCTTGGATCCTATAGCAAACATTCTTGCAAGAAAACTCCTTTCTTGCAAAAGGAGTTTTAAATGAACATGAGTGGGCAAGGACTTGCCTCTGGTTTTCCTGCAAAAGATCCTTTGTTTGGACCATTCCCTTTACTTGCCTTTTAAAGCTGACTAGAAGAGAAGAATGCTTTGAACAAAGCCATTGCCCGAACTCCGTTTATATGCTTAACTGTTGTGATCATGGGGACAGAATTTTTTTCTTGTCATACCAATTAAATTAAGTGCACATATTTTTTGTAATTTGTGTTTGTATTATTTGTTGCATAATTCATCAGAGGATGAAGATGTGAATTAGAGGAGGAATATGAATGTGTACAACACCTGTAGAAAAGAAATATGTTTATAGGACCATTACTTTGCACTGCAGTAAAAAAGCTGAAGAACGTTCTCTAACAGCCAGACCAGAGAGCTCATGCTAGATGGATTCTCAGGAAAAAAACCAATTTCTTGCCCACAGGGAGTTCGTTAGCTCGTTAAAATGAATGTGGTTTGAATGGGATCCTGAAAGTCTAACTCGTCTGAAGGCTTACATAGTTGTACCCTGAGATTGGTCCAAGTTGGTGATTTGTCGCTTAGAAGTGGCTGTGAACAGAAGACCCAGCTGGCAGATTGTAGAGATACTGACCCCCATGTGAAGAATGAGCTGGTAATGGGACATGTGGTTGCTGATGTGAACTCCTCATGAAGTCCCTGGGAGCCAGTCTGACTGCAGGGACCTTCAGAAAAACGATGTGTCCAAATCTGTTTGGAGAGCTGATTGCCTCTCCTTGGATGAGGATTAAATTGTTTCTTATAGCAAAGGTTAATTGGGAGAGCAAAGCCCAGTCTTACAAGGTTGAAATACCTGCTAAAGAGCTCTTTTGCAAATATTTTTGGCATTCATACAGGTAGAAATTGTCTTAAGATGCTGCATATATTCAGTTCAGCCAAGCTTGTGGAGCAATAGGGTTGTGATTGTCTTGAGAGACCAACCCTAGATGTGATTGATTGTTTTTTTTATTCAAACTGTGGTGTGTCTGGGGGCTACAACCAAGGTCAGAGTTGCATAAAACTGGCATTTTTTAATAGTGAAGCTGTAACTACTTCAGCATTTACAACCTGTATTTTGCTACTGCTGTTACTTTGCTACTCACAAGCAGGTCTGACTGAACTTTTTCGTGGAATAGTACATCTCTGGTACTTTGGCGTGAGGTTTAAAACAAATTTGCTCCATTCATGTGTCTCAGTGTTTCATCTGGTTCAAAGCAAAGTCCTTCAGAGTAATGAGGAAAATTAACGGTCCAGAATTATGGATATCAATGCAGTGATTTTTTGCTGTCTGGCTGAGGCTTTAGAACTGGGCATCTGACTGTCATCAGTTTTTTAATTCTTTTGAAGCTACTTGGGTTTGAAATGTCCACTCAGCTTGTCAGTATCTGAGCTGCAAATCTGTTCTGTGTTGTCTGCTCTGCTACAGGTGTCCTTGCCTTGCCATGCTTTTCCTTGTTGGGAGCTTTGTTGGGCAATTAGCCAAAGTGAACGAAGTGCTCAAAAGCCAGGCAAGGAAAATACAGTTTTGAAAATATCACCACTTCTCCAGGCAGTTGCAGATTAGAATATGTAACTGTTTCTACTGATAATTTTCAAACCAAGAGTTGGCAGACTTGGGTATATCTGGAAAAAATCTATTCAATGAAATTTTACATTTTTCTTTCTAAATCATAAGAAAATTAAATTCTTTAATAAGAATAAGACTGGGACCTAGGGAATTGGGTAAAGGTTTGGAGACTTTGGGCAAGAAAAGCCCAATAGTTATGGACCTGGGGACCTAGCCCTCAAGTATTTGCTGAAAATGACTGCTCCTGGATGCCCATACACAAAAATGGGTGCCACTCTTGGCAGCGGGGAGGCTTAGCTCCCACCGAAGCTGCGGCATGATCTCGCATTTTGGTGAAGAAGTCAGTGTACTTTGTCCAGCTCCCAAGAGGGGACAGATCTGCTGAGCCTAACGTGTCAGCAGGGATGTTTAACCCAAGGAACAGCAACATATTGTTTTGCCCAGTAGTCTAACAGAACTGGCAGATCTGGCCTCTGCAGGCTGGGGAGATTTGGACCCATTTGGAGAGTCCCATAACCGCTGGATAGGAGAAGCCAAGCTGGTGTAAGGAGGTTAGCAAGAGTGCGAGAGGGAGAGCCAGCAGAAGGTGACCTAACTAGAAATCAGTGCTTTGGGGACCTGCTTGAAAGTGGGCAGGGGAACTGTGTTACAGTCCCTCTTTCTTGGGCTTTTTAGATAGTCTTCAATACAGTCATGACTTAAGAAAAATGATTACAGGAGCCAAGGACCTGTGCTGCTGGCTGACCCTAGGACCTCCACTGCTTCCACAGCAAACGTGGCTTGCGCCCAGCCAGCATGAGGGCATTTGCACAGTGTGTCCAACCTTTGTGAGCTAGAGCCGAGGCTGCCGGGTCTGCATTGTTGGGGCATAGCCACACCCTTTGGATGCAAACTCTGAAAGAAAGCTCTGGAGTAAAAATACCAATTTGACATGGGTCAGATTGGATTGGTGCCTTTGTCTTGCTCTTCTCAGACAGAATCACATCTGGTTTTCACATACTCTCCTGACCAGTTTCAGGGGTACTGTGCACTGTTGCTTGTCACAGCTGCCCTGAAGCACGTAATGCTTCCTGTGCGTTGTAGGAAGGGGCAGTTGCAACCTGGATCAGCCTCCCAAATCAGGGCTGCACTCTGGGATTTGGGCAGTCAAAAGTTAGGATGCTATAAATTGCAAGTCCTTTTCTGGATGGACTTCAGTTGCATTATATCATGGTTCCCTATCTGTAAAGTAGGGAAGGTATTTATTTTATATTACACAGAGTGTGGGGCCTGCTTGTAAGGTGCTTTGGCTAGGGGAACAGTATGTGATGATTATTATTATTTTGATTAAATATAGATATCTGAAGTGTTGTAGCTTAGGCTGGAGTTGTAAACTAGACCTATCTTTAGCCAAGTGAAGGAGGAGTCATCTCACCTGAATTGATATAGATGGCTACAGCTGAGAAGGTTGTCCTTGTCAGGGGGCAGAAATAGCAAGGTTTAAGGCATGATCTGTTTCAGACATCTGCTTCAGGATGAGACGAATTTTGCCCTAGACTGCAGTGACTATAAGGGGACTATCTTAGCTATAGATAACTGCATCAATTTAGATGAGATGATGCCTGCATCATCACTAAAGGCAGATCTGATTTGCAGCTTCAACCTGAGGTGATAGCTCTCGATGACTTTCTCCACTAATAACTATTTTGTGCTCTGTGTTTTAAAAATACCATGGAAATGAGAGGCTGTGTGACAGTCAGAGCCTGTACTGGGTTTTGCTGTTGGCTGTACTGCAGGCTTAGTCTGTGGCATCCGATAGGTTAACCTGTTAGTATTACTGTTTCCATGCAAGGCTGAGAATCCTTTGCTACTGTGCTCACCTGCTTAAACTGGTGAGGGGGAGGAAGGTGCATAAAAGTATGTCATGGGGCAGCACAGAGGCTTTGAATTTAATGAAGGTGGTTGGTGTGCCGGCCATCTTGCTGGATGTCTGACTGGGCATCGGAAGCTTTTATGGCTCTTACGATCCTGGTGCTATGAATTACCCGAGTAAGCCCACGTCATTTAACACATTTTTATATCTTGCAAATTAGCAAATCCAGGCAAGTTGCAGCTTTTCTGTTTCACTTCAGCATTTATACACCCACTTGAATGTAGAAACGAAGCAGCATAACCTAATGTACCATTAATGCAGAGTGGCATTTACCTGCAGGAGGTTATAACTTGGTGTTTTCCCTTGTTCAGTGGGTAGGTTGATGCTTCTAGCGAGATGTCTGAAAAAGAAATGCAATTACTTGGCCAAGAACAACGCAGCAGGATCTCAACTCAAAGCATCCTCTTCCATTTAGCAGGTGCAATGTGACAATGGTCTTCATGCCCATTCAGGTTGAGCCTGGAAATTAAAAGTCAGGTTACCTTCTTCAGGCTAACTGTATAGCTCTCAGTTTTTGTTAGTGCTGCTGGTCATTCCTTCTCTTTCCTTATTGAGATGTAGTATTAATGCCATTGCTAAAACAGCTTGAAAGTAATAGGATGTGACATTTCAAAGTACTGCTGGCTTTTAACAGTGGTATGTGTTTTACAAGCTCCTGATGTTTAGCTATGAAAACTGTCCCATGGGCCAAGTTCTGCTGGTAGGAAGTGTGGCATGCACTGCTCCAACTGGGCTGGTGAGAGCCACGTCCAGTGATGATCTTGGTCTGCCTGCATACATTTCTTACATGGATTAGCGTAGTCCCATCACTGTAGTGCTTTGTATCTTAAAATACCTTGTGTTTCATGTTGTTGCAACACAGCGCAAATTTTTTTGCACAAAGCTCGCTTATGATGCCTTTTGGGAATGGGGTGATTCCTTTTTGGAATGGAAGATGTGGAGATGGGAGATGTGAAAGATGTGATCTCTTTTGTGGAGATGGGCGAGCACAAAAAACATTCCAACCTTACAGATACAGAGTGTGCAAAGAGTGGGGACCAAAGAGTGGGGACCGAAGGTGTATAATAATCTAAGGTGGTGGAAGAACCAGACCCTTAAAAGTGACCTAACAGCAAGACCCATGTCAAGCTGATTTGTCATTTGTTCTGCAGTTGGTTTCCTGGAGGGATCTGAGAAGCGTAAGGGGTTAGTGCTCTGCTGGTCATTTGAACCTTCTGATCTGTGTGTCTGGAGGGCTAACAAGGTGTCATTACTCCTTATGCAAATTCTGTTTCTTTGCGGGGGTCAGGGTTCTTCCTCCTGTCTCTCCATCCTTTTGATACAGAGATTGCTGCAAGTCCATGAAACTTACCTCGAACTACAGCCCGTGGATTGCTGTGAAAGCGTGTGATGCCTGGCTGCCTCCATTACACTGCCTTCAGATGGCAGGTCTTGGGCCAGTTCTCTGCTTGGAGGAGTATGCAATCAGATCTGTACGTAATGATGGCTGTTAAAACCTTTAGTTTGTTTTCGTTAGATGGACGTAGAATGCAAGATTTTTCTCTGCACTGTGGAGAGTTTCCCTGCTGAGCTGCCAGGCTTTGGATAGTTTGTTACTGTGTACTGGCTAGTTTTATAGTCTTGCACAGATCAGTTATTTTCTCTCTGTCTTGGTTTCCCAACTGCAGTCCTCCCTTTTGTCATTCTCTGTCATGTCTGTGTGGAGTAAAAACCAACCTCCACCATTAGTGAGTTCACACAATGTGCAGGGTGACTAGTGTAATGAGGCACCGTTCTTTGGGATTTATAGGCAGAGTTGCTCTAAACACACAGCAGAAGACAATCTGATTGAAGATGTTTAAAAACCTATGTAAGGATGGTTATTTATTTAATCATTCGATAACACAGTCTAAAAAGACTTGCGGAAACGCAGATGCAAAATAGTTTCAAGGAAGAGTTAATGTTTCCAAATACTGACCTTGTGCAGCGTAATCATGTTAAACCCTGGTTTATGTTGTGCAGGATTTTATTTTTGATTTACTTTTTTTTTGTTACTCAAAATTGTTCTGAAATTTTTGTTGTAATTAAAACTTAGAATCTGATAAGAGTTCTTGTCAAATACGCTTTGCAGAAACTACACTGCAGGGTTTTTTTTGAGGCTATATTAATGTAACTAATTATGGAAGTAGGGTTAGCATTGTTAAGCTCACTGTGTCTTGCCTGCTTGCACCAGCAGATGGGCTAAGTTTTTTATCTTCTGAAATGTGGGAGCTGTTTTTAAGGCCCAGAAGTCAATGGGAGATGCGATCGTGAAGAATGCAAGGTTGGTTTTGTTCACCATCCCTCTGTTTCAAAGGTTTAGTTGTTGCTTTTTGTAACAGACTGTTGAGTTGGAAACCGTGACTTCGGATGAGTCACTTCAGTGCAGTTCTTTCACGAACGTGCCTGAGAGACTATTGCTGATGTTTCTTTCTCTTTCCTTCAGCTAGTGAATCGGCACTTGTATTCAGGAAGCGCGGACAGGACAGTGAAGTGCTGGTTAGTAGACACTGGGGAGCGAATCCAAACGTACAAGGCTCACAAACACAGCGTTAGCACTTTGAAATACCACGCTGGGATCTGTAAGTTGCCTTTCCTATGTTCAGCAATCCTCTGTCTCCTTTTCGATGTTTGTCTTTGATCAAAGATTGTTAGTAGAGAATACTGTAATTTTGAAGGCTTGTGAAATTGTCACTTTTTTCAACTCCAGCATGTTTATGTTCAGTATCAGACTTCGCTGCCCTACTCCATGTGGGAAGTTTAGATCTTCCCTCCATTTTCCACCTCCCTCTTCTGGCAAATGAAGAGGAAGTTGCTTTATTTCTGTTACCAAGGGAAGTGGCTTAAATCCTGAGCTGTCTGTGGGTTGTTTGTATAGCCGTGGTTTAACCTCGCTAGTCTGATGTCCGTCAGTCTGCTTCTGCTCCGTACTCGGGGACGGCAAGTGCTGCTGCTGGATATGCAGGCCTGTGCCTCCCTCTGCTACCTTGTAGGTACTGTGTAATGTGATTCTGGTTTAGGGCAGTCCATCTCAGATGTTCACTGCTTCTTTCTAACAGGCTTCCTGTTCAGACTCTGACCATCTCCTAGACTCATCTTCCACAAGATCTTTTCCCTTTATCTGTCCCCTTTTATGTATTTGTTCCCCAAACCATCTGTCTGCAGTAGCCAAGCATGGCTTGCCTTACTAATGCTCGGGACCCGGTTCCCCTACGCTCAGTACTCCTGTTAATATAGTGGTATCTGTACATAACTGTCTACTGTTGACATAACAGTATATTCTGACCATGAAACCTCCCTCTTTAAATCCCTCTCTTGGCTGGCTTTCCTTCTGCACGTCATCTATCCATTTCTGGTTTTGGGTTGCAAGACTGCACCTCTGTTTTTATCAGCCTGAACCTCTCTGTGTGTTATCCTGGTCTTATCCTGCCACTGATGTTAGACCTGATGTGTCTTCATTTGCTTCCCAAGCAAGTATTTCTCTCCTTCAGGGTAACCATGATGGCAATGCCTGTCTTAAGCTAATCTAGAAATTTGCAATGCTTTTCTGATTTCGATTTCTGTACTTCAGCTATGAAGCGAACATGTAACACCAAATGAATGGTTGCTATTTGGGCCTTGATATCTCTTTTGGCAGATCATCAGTGTAATGGTGATAAATGGCTGACAAATGCAAAATGGTACACATTAGAGGAGATTCGTACCTGCACAGGCAGATTACAGTTTAATGGCGGTTGTCTAGCACCATGCTTGACGTGGCTGACTGACCACATTTATAACCCAGTAACTGAATTGATTTCTTAATTATGTTTGGAAATTTAACGTGTAACCAAGCCCATAGGTAGATTTTGATTTTAATCAGGAAGCCTTTTTTTGGTCTTCCTTTCAGCAATAGACTCACAGCACTACTTTTCTCCATTAAAATAGTTAATTTATGGTTAATTTCAGCTCTCCTCACCTATATTGCAGAACTACCCCACTCTCCCCTACCTGCAGGTTATAATTTCTGCTGATTTCAGCTTTTGCAGTTGTTAGATGGCTGAAATGGAAGGGGAAAGGGTCTGAGCTTACGCTGCACCCTGAAGTTGTTATTGCTCAAAGGTGCAGGCTGTAGGGCAGGGGAAATGAACCAGAAATTTTAATCCAGGATGAACACTGGCAAACAAAATACTGATTATTTTTTTTGTGCATGTGCGTGTGTGCGTGCGTGCGCGCGCGCGTGTTTCCCCCCTTTTAATTATAAAGACACAAAACAAAACACTGCATTCATCAAGACTACCCAAAGGCAAGATAACTGTGCTAAGCTGATATTGGCTGGATCCAGTGAGGAATCTTCATGTCAGGGTGGGAGATGGAGAGACTGTCTCCTTCATTAATGAGACCTCCAGAGCTGCGTTTTTTCAGTGTTGATCCTGCTTTTCATGCAACCAGTATAGACTTGACCAGGCTCTCTAAAACCATCATAAAGAAAGTTTAGGCTCAAACAAAAGTTTCATTATCTGATGCCACCCCCATCAGCTCTGCAGCTTTCTCTCTCTTCCCCCTCATCCTACCACCCTGTCCCTGCCATACACACACATTATTTTTCCATAACACTCTTTTTTTCTTAAAATGCAGGCAATATTGCTGCATTTAGTCAGACCTGTGAAGAACATCCTGATAGTGTGATACAAGTGTTCACAGAGTTATTTAAGATCTCATTTTAAATCAAATGCAAAAATACTAAAAGTGTCAAACAGGGAGAATTGAATTGAATTGTTCCACTTGAAGGGTAGAAAAAATGTCATGGAAAAATATTAGGGACTTGTTTGAATAGAATTTAGATGCATTTTAATTCTTGAAAGAGGAAATTTCCCCTTAAAAATTAATTTATATACTATGATTGCTTGCATTATTGTAATACATTGATCACTTATTTACATAGTATCTAATAGTTTTGTTTCAATTAGAATTACAAAGACATGTTCACTGTATACCAAATGTTGGAGCTAGTGCAGCTTAAAATTCTAGCTGTTCACCTGGGACAGATCAGCACTGTGTGTCCGTTCTCTGTCTTTCAAAAATGTGGAGAAAATACTTCAATATAAGTGATGTTTATTATGGTTTATGTTGCATTTGCACCAGCGCAAGAACATGGAAGGAATCTCAGCTGAGAAGCGGTAACTTTCTGTTAGAAGATCTTAATTCTGTTGCTTGCTATCTGATCAGTACCCAAAGGCTTGTTCCCCAAACTGTTTACGGTCTAAATAAGAAAATATAGTAGAAGAATGAGAGGAAAAATATATGTGTGTTTCCAAAATGGCTTTATAGTGTACAGGGAGTCCAGACAGATCTGAGAACTGAGCTTTAAATCATCAGAATGTGTTTCTAGTGGCTTTCCTCAGTCTGCTTGTGTAATTAATAGCATGGGGAATATTAAAGCTGGTTCTCAATCTAATTTATTTAATGATATTGTGTTGGCTATTTCTTTCCTACAGTATGTGCACGGTCATTTAAAATTTAATGCGGTTTATATTTTTTCATGTTGCAAAAACTCCAAGAGAACATTTAAAACCTGTTCTCCCTCCCAAGGGTCTAGGAAATTTAAGTAAAAAATAAAAATGAATTGTTGATTTTATGTTTTTGTTGTTTGTTTGTTTCACAGGTGGTTTATATAAGCATATTTAAATGCTAAATCTGGGTTAGATCAACAGCTCTCCTTTGAAACTCAGAGGTGCAAAGAGACTTCCTAAATCTAGAGTGACAGTTCAAAAGACATAAAGGATGTCTGTCAAAAGCAAAATCCTGATAGTGATAGCTGAAGTAAACTGACAGCTGCATAGTGAAAACAGCTCTTAATTGGTTCCTACTCTCTGCATGTGTGTAATAGTATTAAGTGATTTCCATTCACTGGAAAAAAAATCTGTACCTTGTTCCCTGCTTTACATCATTGTTACTCATTTGCAGAATGGGACGCCATGCTTTTTCAGGATTGTGTTGGCAATTGAATTTATAGTGGCCCATATAAAATGACATTGATTTTCCACATCCAGATGTTTCTTGAGGGTATACCCAGGAAGTACCCAGCCTCCTGCTGTTTAATTTGAAGTTGGAAAGCTGATGGCAGTAGGTAGCCTGTTCTCTTGTCTCTTGTTGTAGTCCTGAATTTACTGCTGTGATAATTTCTTCACCTCTCTTTAGGAATCCGGTGCCTGACTTCTCCCAAAAGATAAGGAATCTGTTGTCTTCAGGCACTTCAGTTTTGTAAAAATCTTTCCATGTTAGTGGCTTTTGCAATTAGACATGAAATGCAGGGACCAGTGAATATATTGCTTTTTGCAGTTCTGAAATATTTATCTCTAGATAAACTTGAGGAGTTTGGGATAAGTGAAGGAAAGTGAGTGTTTATGAAGACAGTTTGTAACCCTTAAAGCACACAAATGTGCTCCTTTTTTGGCATATTGCTAAGTATAAAATCTAAATATTAAACACTGCCTTACAGTTTCCGGATTCAGCAGTTCTGGGGATCTGATGTGAAGATCCTGAAGTGTTGAGAAATTGTTCTTCGAACATGTTAAGATACCCTAAGGAAACCTGATGAACAGCCAAAATCCCTGGTCATGCTTAATTTACTTAACCGCCGCCCTCCACCCCTTGTAGCACGTGCACAATATAGCACATCATAGAATACAAGAGTTATAGCCAAAACCCTCAAATAATTCTGTGCCGTACTGAAATAGAGATTATAGCCTGGGCCTTGAATCACTTAAAGGCTCTACTGCTTGCAAAGATCCTAAGCTACAGGATTTAGCTGAAGAAATCTACCACACTGAAAGAATTTATAAGGCTTCTTTGTAAAGCTGCCTACACATGCCACTCACCTCTGAGGACAGAAGATTTAACTGTGGTATTTCAACAGAGACGGCCCTACCTACTGATAGTAAGCTTACGGTTGAAAATGTGGGGAAGAAAAGGGTACGTTTTAATGAAGCTAAGGCCAGATTCATGTTACGAGTATGAGAGGTGGTAACGCTGTTACTGTGGTTTGCAGCTCCACTGTACAGATGCTTCTGCTGCAGCAGCAGTGATGAAGATACTGTAGTACTGAATGGAAACCTGGAAATAACTATGGTAAAACAAATGGAAGGCTTAGTGGAAATCCTTAAAACCAGACTTGAGATAAATTGCCTGCTTAGAATTATTGAGGCGTGTTTAGGCAGGGAAATACATGTGGAAGAGAAGAGCAGAAATAGATATTTGAAGTGTGTGTAGAGTGAAATGCTGATCCATGTAGGAACTTCAGGCTTAAGACAGTTCAGTGTTTTGAAAAATATGAATGAAAACAAGCATGCTGGGGTCAGCGAAATGAAAATGATCTGAACTTGCCATAACTGTGAAGAGAATCAAGCCTAAGAATCGTACGTCATGCTCCTTTGTGAACTAGTTTTAGGTACATTTTGAACTTGCATGAACTGACCGTATGTGGCTGCTCACATCTGGCCATGTGCTATGCTGTGTGGTTGCGTTGCAGTGTTCACAGGAAGTGGTGATGCCTGCGCAAGAGCTTTCAATTCCAAGAGTGGTGTCCTGCAGAAGATCTTTCGAGGGCACAAGTTCATCATCAACTGCATCCAGGTCAGGAAGGGGTTTCTTTGCTGGGATTTCTCACTTCTGATTGCTCCCTCATCTGTTTTGTGGGAATTGGTGTGGCTAGCTGTTCTGTGTGTCTTGGGTTGGATGTTGTTCTAGGGTAAGACAAAAAGTAACAGACTTGAATATTCCTTTTGTAATTTTAGACGAACTCTATAATAATAAGGATAAGTGAAACCACAGAACGAGTCCCCAGAGACAGTCTTACGTCTGTGATTGGAGGTTCTTCAGGTCAGGTTAGACAAGCAACCATAAGAAATGAGATTGATGTAACTGATCCTGTGTAGGGGCAGGGAATGGACTCCGACCTCATGAGACCCCTTCCATTACAAGACACTGATGATAAGTGTTTGCAGTGCTCTAGGGGGAAAAGAAGTTTCTGCCTTATCCAAGCAGAATAATATTATCCCCCTAATCCCCTGGACATGGTATCCCTCAGCAGTCTAGCAACTGCTTACCGTCCTTTCTGATCTTAGTGAAGAGCTAGTGGTGACTTCCATGTGCTACACTGTATATAAACGTTTATATAAAATATTGCCATCAGGATCTATTTTTCTGAAAGTATAAAGATGACAAAGCAGCTCTGCATTGCTGTCTGACCCGCATCTTACCAGACAAATGGAAGAGTCTCTGCCACTGGCTTAAAAATTTTCTAAAAGTTAATTAAGTGCCTGAAAAGTTGCTTGCATATTGTCTAGGCTCAAGTGATACTGGCATTTAAAAGTTAAAAGGGGAGGAATTAGTAATCCTTGGTGGCAATGCAAAGACCAGTATCATGGAAGGCATCCTGGGGAAAAAGTTTGAATCCTTGGATGCTTTGTGCATTTAAGAATCCACATCTCCCTGCATCAGGATCTCAGTAAAAGCTGCGGGCAGGATGAGGATTTTGATTAAGAACGTGAGACACTGTAAGTATTTCTGGCAGGCTGACAGTTGAAAGAAAAAAGAGAGGAGATAAAATTCCTTTTGGAGTTGATCCCAAGCATACAGAGTTGTAAATATGGTTGTCTTTTGCATAGTTTTCTGAATTAGCAAGTGGCTAGTTGGTCTTAAACTGCAAACTCTTGGGTATTGAGCAATTGGTTGTGTAGCAGACGGTCACATGGATGTATTTGGGTGATAACTGATATAATCACTCTGGGCAGCCCTAAATATTGACAAGACCAAAGCTTGGCTTTGTATTTTTTTTTTTTGTAATTTCACTTCCAAGTGTACAGGGCAAAAACTCCTGGGAAGAGAGAGGACTGAGAAGTGGCGACCTTAATATGATCTTAAGTATATTAATGAGGGATGAGGGGGCTGTGGTGGTGTGGTGCTTGTGTGGCGCCTCGTGCCGACGTAAGCCAGACTGCCGGTGGGGTGCTTGCTGTCACGGCCCGCCTCTGGAGACTGCGAGTGCCCGTGGCGGACAGACTGACGCAGGAAGGGGAAGATGATCAAGACCGATGGCTGGCTTCTAGGGCGGGGTGAGGACAATTGGAAACATTACCAACAGCAGCAAACATTTCATTAAATGAAACTACAGGAGGGAATCAAGGTTAAATTACTGCAGGTTTGGAAGAACAGCAAATTTTGAAGGAGGAATTGTACCTATCACTTACTGCAAAGGAAGAAGGGAAGTGAGAAGGAAGGCATTCCTGAACACCCCCCACTGCCCACTGATGCCGATTTTGGTGCCTCCTTAAGCTTCATCTTCAAAACCAGCAGTCTGAAACCAGCACAGAAATTCCCAGCTACAGCCTACTTTGGCATTGAGTTTAGTTCCCCATTGCTTTTCTAGTGGGTTTAGGTTATAAATAACTCCTGCTGTTTATATTTTATGGCTCTGTGAAGTGGCTGAGAAATGAGTCCTGACTTGGTAATGTCTCATCCCACTTCAGCAGCTTTTGTGATAATTTATACTGGCTCTTGCAATGAGCTATCAGGCCTTAAGTGTTAGGATCAAGCTGTGTTTGCTCTGATTTTTGACAGTTTGATTGTGCCGATTCTGAGCTGTACGGTTTGGTATTAACTGTGACCCTGTTGTTCCAGATCCACAACGAGTTGCTCTACACAGCTTCCCACGACGGCACACTAAGGATTTGGGACATCCGGGGGATATGCAAGAGAAATAAGCGGCGTTTGAAGAAGGAGAGGTCTGCCCAGGGCAGGAGCTCTCAGAAGGGAAGTCTGTCTCGTCTCTTCAACAATAAAGTAGGCTGTATGGTACAGCAAGAAAATGGGGAACATGAGGCCGTTGAACTAATGTGACTGTCCAGAACAGACTTTCCATCAGTGACCAAAGCTGAACCTTTTGTTTTCTGCACCACTGTGTCCGTGTAAACCAGAACTTGGAAAGAGATGGGAAACGGCTTTGCTTGAACCTCTGTTTCAGGAGCCAGGATTCTCTGTGACTGTCAGATGGACTCAAGTCAGATATTGTCACTGGAGATCACTCTCAGCTGAGCAGTACTGGGATCAGGAGGGACTGCAGTGTGGTTCAGGTGATGTACGTGTGTGTGTGTGTGTGTGTGTGTGTAATTAGGAATGTTACTTACTTGTAAGTAAACTGCTTGTTTTCAATTCCCTCTGGCACAGAGGTGTTGCACACTTCTGCCTGTTTAGTATCTAATGAGAAATGTTTTCTCCTGTTCTGTTGCCCGCTCACATGCCCTCTGTTTGGCTGAACGTAGAAATGAAAGGTGCCCTGCAGGTAACTACGAATTGAATTTTCACAGCTGACCTTTGGGTTAGTTTTTTGCTGATTAGACCAACTGACACAGGATCGTATGGCTCAGCAGGAGGAGTTTAAAGCAGACGGGACACCTCTCTAGGAAGTTGGGAGTAGTAGTACAGAAATTATTATTTTTTTTTTTTTAAACAAAACATAAGCTAGAGAACAAGCTAAACCTCAGACCTTTTGTTCCAAGATCAGCTGTTTGCCAAGGCACAGCAGTTGTCCTCCTCCCAACAACCTAGCAGTTTTTTTTTTTTTTACCTTTTATGATCTCACACTTAGCAAAAGGAAGCATCAGTGGCCTCACATATGTCTTCTGTGCGTTGCCAGGGGTGCGTGCTTCCAGCCGCCCGCTTACCCCAGGCATGGTTCCCGAGATGGGAAGCTGCTGATGGGCTCCTCTGAGGGGCCTCATCTCGCACAGCAGGAGTCGGAAGCTGTTCAGTAGGCACCAGGTCTATGATGGTGACTGCAACGCCTCTGGGCAGCCTGGCCCACTGCTTGACTGTCCTTGTGGGGGAAAGGTTTTCCGTATATCCACTGGGAATGTCGAGTTGTGTTTTTCTTCAGGGGAGGGGAGAGCGAAATGGGAAGATTTATTGGGTGCTCTAGATTTGTTATCTTTTCTCCTTACGAGGCTATGTCTGGCCTTGGTTTGCTAGGTTGTTAGTAGCATCGGATAAGCAGTCAAACTCAAGAGAAGTTCTCCCAGTCTTTTTCCAGGTTCATCCCTCTCTGATAACCACTGAGCCATGAATAAACAAGGGTTCTTATATTTTTCTATTTGCAGATATAACTCTTTGTAGAACCAGTACAAAAATATCTAACCACATGTTTTTATTTTTATGGCTTTATTTATTCTGTGCTACAGCAAGATAAAAATGCTGTAATCCTTTTTTAGGATGGACTAATAAACATGTGGCATCTACGGACAACTGTCTAGTTTTTATTTTCTTCTCATTTAGAGGGGATTTGGCTGGCTGCAGATGCATAAGTTAAGAATGGATGGAATATGGACAAAAAATATATATATATACTTTTTGGGAACATTTGGAAACCCCCACTGCTGGAGCTGGAGTCAGGCGTGCCACGGAGCTGTCCTGCCTCCCCCCAGTCACCAGACTGCCAGAGCTCAGTTTCCCTAGTCAAGGGAAGGAGTGACCAGCCACAAACCACAGCCCAGTCTTAAGGAAAAGTGCAGACGACGAAGTGCCACGTGCGCTGGCTCAGCACTCACTGCGGTGGCACCAAAGACCCCTACTCTGAAACCGTAACACTGCATCCTTGGGTCGGGCCTGTCAGTGCTGCTACATACCCTGCTTGCCTCTCCTAATGAGCAGCTTTGTTAGCTCTTACCTGGCAGGTTTCCGCATCTAGCAGGCAACAGCATTTTAATTATGTTAAATGCCTACACCAAGAGAGACTAATTTGGGAGGTCAGCTGCCTAGTGTAGACCTAATTCTGCTGTAAACCTCTTGGTCTGGTCATTGTAGCTCAGTACTGGCCCTGTGAGACATTTTTATGAGATGGTGGCTCCTGGTTGCTGGGCTGATGGCTCGCTATGCAGCTCATTTTGTCTTATTTTGCTTATGAGGTCAATGCGAAGTAGGAGGCCTTTAGCAGAGATGGACAGAGTTGCACAGATGGTCTGGGCTATACTTTTTGTTTAAAACTTTGCACACACAGTATGTTAGACACAAGAGCTTATCTGGCCATACGGCAGTTGCCCATGGAATTAGCAAATGGATTTAATAGACATAGATCTCATAAACAGTGGAATTAATGAGTCATTACCACTTCTGGCTGTTGCTAAGTATATCACAGTGTCTTCAAATACTGGTCAAAATTAACAAAACTTCTAGCCAATGCCTCCTGCCCTGCTGATCACTTAAAACTGCACGCACAGTTACTCAGGGGTGGCGCTGGCAGAATTACATCACTGAGGAATGGCTTCTCTGACAAGCACTGCATGTTATGATGCTAATTTTAAATTCCCCAAGGACAAACCTTCACTTCTTAAGTTGTCACTGCCAGTTTGCTGTGCAAGCCACTTCAAAGAGGAGAAATACTGCCTGTACAGCCCATCGCTGCCTTCAGTGCATGCCTAGGGGCTAGCATAAAGTAATGCCAGAATGCCAGTAGGTTTGGGAACCCCTCTGGCTAAAGGAAGGAATAAATTTGTGCTTTGTATTCAAATTCTTTTGTATATTTTGGTTTTGCTCTGCATTTTGTCCAGTGGTTCCTCAGTGCTTGCCTGTAGAGAAGCAAGATATAATGGTTGCTGGGGCTGGTTTCTTCCTCAGAAGCTCGTATTACTGGCTTTAGAAACGCTTCAACTTTCTGGGAGGACAGAAAACTACTCAGTTTTTATAGCGCTTGCCTTGGTACAGAAGTATGAAATACAAGTAATTCCTTAACAGTGTAATCACTCCCTGCTTTTTGCTGTCCTTGGCTAAGGTAGCCAGGGGAAAAAAAAAAAAAAAAAAAAAAATCCACTACTGAAGCCTGTTGGGGCCAGCCGCCCATTTTTGCGGGCCAAAGCTGCGCTTCCTCCAGTATCATGTTTGCCCTAACAAAAAGTTCAAGCCCTCATTTCCCCACTGATAAACGCTGGGTAAGGATAAACTGTCACCAGACAGAAGGTTCATTTTCCAGCAGCTGCTGTTAGGCCTCGCTCTAAGCGGAGACCCCTGCCAGTTCTCCTGTTGCCGCCAGCTCCAGCAGCCCCGCGCCTGGAGCAGACGGGGCATGAGCTCCCTCTACCGTGAGAATGAAGTTACGGAAAGCAAATAAACCAGGTTTAAGAAAAGCTGACAAGCAGGGGAACTTCTGTTCCCAGGAGAGAAGTGCTTACATAGCAGAAAACAGGATGTTATAAAACGCACACAAAACCCCCAAATATTTCTCCAGAATGCTGAAGCTGGGTACAACTACTGAGACAGTGCCTGAACCAAGTTTTGTTCAGCAGCTGATTAAAGAAAATCTTGTAGGCCCCGTGAAATCCATCAGTCTTAAGCCACACACCTGCAAGAGGTTAAGAGGAGTTGCTTGGGGAAACTGGTTATTAAGTTATAAAAGGAAATACCACCACACAGGTCCCAGGGGTCTGACAGGACAGGGCCCTGCCAGGTAGTTCCTACTGGTTTTTAAAACCAAAGCATAGAAGACTCTTACTAAAAGCAGCGGCAGCCCATAGTTACCTTTATTGCCTCTGTAACACCTGCAAGAAGTGACAAGCAGAACATAGTACAAATCCATGCACAACAGATACATAAATGTCTCTTAGAAATCTTTCAGAAGAAAAGGAGAACAGCTTGAAAGTTGATACCTCTATTACCTCAGGAGCTAGGTTTCTGATTTACAAACTCACCTTTTTTTTTTTTTAAAGCTGGTATTTTAAAATGGTATAGAAATGCTTCTTTACTTGAATGCTAAGTGAATTAACTTATGTAACAATAAAAATATAGTTTAGTTCTATTAAATTTTCTTCTGAAAATAAATGTTTCTATTTTTCTGCTATGACAATAAATTACAATGTATCACAAATGTAGGCTTTAAGCAGATTTATAAATAAGCAGGAATTATGTGTTCCACCTACAGTTTAACTGACTTCAAGGCATTTAGTAAGAGAGAAGCTGAAGGTGCATTTATAATCCAAACTCAATTTGTCAAGGTAAATACATATAACTGAAGTAGATGTAATGGGATTTAATGCTGTGGTACTTGTATATAGGATAAGTATTCATGAATGATCTGTTCCTCTTCCTCCAGTGTTAAATCCAGATAATCCTCTTCATGTTCAGGAATATCCTCTAGGATTTCATTGACTGCATCAGTCTCCATGTCTTCATCTGTTGGTGAACTAGAAGAACCTTCCAAAAAAAAAGCAGCAGCAGTGAATTCACCGCTGAAAGAAGTTGGTACTCTCCCTCTTTCACCAGCAGGACCGCTCTGTGAGGCTGTTAAACTAACTCTTTAAAATCGCTCTGCAAAGGATATTGCAGGATCACCATTTTTTCCTATTATTGAAAGCTGTAGGAAAGCCTTTAGTTGTACAACAGGGATCACTACAGCTCTGACAAATAACGGAAGAGAAAGTACGTGCAAGTTTCTTCTTTGCTAAATGGCAAGTATCAATTACAGTTCTATCACGTAAGGGACCCAAGGAAGGAGTATGTGGTCAAATCAGCTGACTGTATAGCACAGATGCAGAATAAACTTCCTAGCAGTCAGAACCCAGATATCGGCAAGCCAAAAAATCATCATTATCAGCAGCAGGTCCAGGGCACACGCTCCAGCAACTTAGTACTTGCTCTCTGAAAGTGTACAGGCAGGGAGAGGTTGGTTTGTTTTCAAAGAGAACTGCTGTGAGCCAGTACAATTAGATGGGAGAAGCTAGAATGGCTTGTGGGCTAGAGAGGGCCATGTGTTCCTCGCTGGGGCAGTGAGGACGCAGACACCTGAGGCCTCCAGCCTTGTGTGCCAAAGCCACAGCCTGCTCAGCAGCCATCTCCTCCTAGCCCTTCCCAGGACACCTCTGAAGGTTACCCTTTCTTCTGGGCTGCAGCCATCTTACGCGCTGCCTACAGCCGATACGTATCCCTTACGGTCCCATATATGGCTGTCACTGACTGCAGGGGCTATAGCTTACCTGGGGTAACGGATGCCTTGCCTGTAACTATATTATTAATAAAAGTAGTCTGGGGCACTACTCAAGGCCCTCTACCAGTATTTAAGCAGAAATCAGTTAATCGTTTTGTACAGAAGCCAGAAGAACAGCCTTTCCTCTTCCCTACCTGCAGACTCTGTGGGCGAGTCTTTTGATGAAGCTGATTCTTCTGATGGACTGGACCCTTCTGGAGACAGCTGCAGTGAAGCAGGAAGAACTCCCCCATAATGAGCAAGGGTTTGGGAAGCTAAGTGGATGTTGCCTTTAAAGACCTTTAAAGCTTGCTCTGCCGACTCACGGCTGAAACCCATATACATCAGCTACAGGAGAGGGGAAAAAAAAAATAGAAATAAGAAAGTCTGGAGAAATCCAAGCACCAGGGTCTGACAGGAATCTGACTCTGCATGACAGTCATTCCTCTTGCACAGAGGAAAGCGCTGCATGCCAGGAATTCCAGGACACTGACTCTGGTTTACTGGAACAGTTAACAACAGGGCAGTGACCTATTAAAGGAACGGGGATCTCGAGAAGAATCAACAGCCTCTTGTTTAATATCAGACCAATTCTTTCTCTGTTTTTCAAAAGGGAAACTTCAAAGCACTCCAGCACATCAGGAATGTGCATGTGCTATTTACTTTTTCTAGGCAATATAGTTTTCTTGCCTATCTGACATTAACTACGTAGCCACACTAACTACTGAAGAGCTTTTCAGACAGCCTATGATGAGAAAGACACATTCCAACTCTTTCCCTAGAGACCTGAATAAGATTCTCATTTGCTTTTTTGGGATAGAGCATTAGAGTGCACAGACTTCCCTCCGCATCCGTGCATGATGGGTTGGTGTGATGGGCAGGAAGTACACACAAATGACATCTTAACCTGAGTGTGACTTCACCATGAAGAGCAGATGCCAGACAGTGGAAGCGTGACAGCTTGAGGGACATGGGTCAAAGAATATTTGTACAGCTTTGCTTAAGGAAGATCTGGTGTATTTGAAGGCCTAATTCAGAAACAAGACAACCAACTCCTAAGGTGGCAAGCGGTCTAACTTACTTGATCAATGCTTTCCTGGGAAACCTGAAACTGGTCCATGGCCACAGGATCATCATCATCATCCTCCAGCAATAACTCAGGATTGTCAAGAATAAACTACAATAAAACAGAGAGGGAGCCGAATAGAGCAACAAACATATAATGGTCCTTGGCATGGATATGTATTTCGCCCAACAGTTGATATAAGCAAACCTCAGCCAACTTAAGGGATATCTGATTCATCGCGTCAGGAAGCGGAAGTTTAGTCATTACAGTTCAGAAAAAGTAGCTATGAACTAACAAATATAGACTACAGAAAATAAGAATCTGCTAAACAATAAATAAAAAAGCAAACAAGGTTTTTTTGTATGAAAGTACTACTCCTGAAATTCACTTACTTTAAAGGCTTGGTCCAGGTTTCCTTGTGTATTATGAAGAGCTACTTGAGCAGCTCTCTCTGAATAGCCCATACTTTTCAAGGTATTTATGTCTTCCCGTCGCTGCCTTCTTTTAGCTCTCTCCTCCCTCCTTATCTGTGCCTTTTCCTGCAAGAACACAACCATTACAAAGCTCAATGTGCACGGGAATGCTTCAGCCTTTCCCTGTGCATATAGCGTTTCATGGATTTACTTCAAGTTTGAATCTCTTGAGGAAAAGGGATTTATTTTTTATTTTTTTTTTAAATACAGACTGTGCTGCCAGACACTCATTACTAAATAAAGTTGCATTTCCATGAGCTATCACTGTTGCCATACTTCCGCTCTGCAGTCTCTGCAGAGCGGATCTTAGGCTATCACAGCTATTATAGGCCCTGTGTGGTAAGTGATAAACCCGTTTGGCAGATGGGCCTGTAGACAAGACTTGCCAAGGATGTACAGTCAGAACTGGGCATGTAGCCAAGGAGTTCTGTTCAGCCCTTCTCTCAGCCATTTGACTTTTCCGTCCACGTTTCACTGTCTGAAGTCTAGAAGTGCCACCTCAGCTTACCAAACTGTCGTGGTTTAACCCCAGCCAGCAGCTCAGCACCACGCAGCCGCTTCCCCCTCCCCCCTCCCAGTGGGATGGGGAGGAGGATAAAAAAAAAAACACCCCCCCAGGTAAAACTCATGGGTTGAGATAAGAACAGTTTAATAACTAAAGTAAAATAAAATATAATACTAAGAATATAGTAATAATAATAATTGTAATGAAAAGGAATACAACAACAACAAAAAAGAGAAATAAAACCCAAGAAAAGACAAGTGATGCACAATGCAATTGCTCACCACCCGCTGACCAATGCCCCAGCAGCGATCCGTGCCTCCTGGCCAACTCCCCCCCGTTTATATACTGGGCATGACGTTCTATGGTATGGAATACCCCTTTGGCTAGTTGGGGTCAGCTGCCCCGGCTCTGCTCCCTCCCAGCTTCTTGCACACCTGCTTGCTGGCAGAGCATGGGAAACTGAAAATGCTTAACTTAGGATAAGTGCTACTTAGCAACAACTTCAGAGTGTTATCAACATTATTTTCACACTAAATCCAAAACACAGCACTGTACCAGCTACTAAGACGAAAATTAACTCTATCCCAGCCAAAACCAAAATACAAACGTAACTTCAGGCACATCAGGTCTGCACAACACTGTCTTCACTTCACTTTAGCTTCCTTCACTTCAGCGCAAAAAAATCCTTCTCCCCTCCTGATCTTCCAAGTCCAAAGCCATAATATGGTGTAGCTTGATGGTTACCCTCATAGCACTTTATTGTGCAGCCTCTTGTCTTTCAGATCAGTCAAGCCCAGGAGTGACAGCTTGATCATGGTGTTTTTATTCCCATACGGAGCACTGCTGAGTAGCAAACACTGGTGCAAAGTCTTCCTATGCGCCTCTGTGGTACAACCACAGGTCTTTGGCTCTCTCATCCCATCTGTTTTGGGACAGAGCTTCCCTTGTTGTATTAAGTTTAGGTTTCAAACTTGTGGCAACAGATGTCAAACTCTCAGTTACACTAACAGTGCCAAAGCAAGATAATCAGAGTCCTTAATTTAGCACCATGTTGCACTAGTCACACAAAACATGATCTTATGGACACCCCAACTAATATGATCCTCGATTTAATACTTTCACTGCACCATACCTCTCTCCTGTTGGTGATAAGATTGGCAGCATGCTCCACATTCCCGTGGCATGCTCGCAGGGCAAGGCGAGCTTCCTGTTCAGAGAATCCCAGGAGTGAAAGGCGATCAACTTTATCAGGATCTATGGACAGCTCTTCATATAAACGAGATGCCTGTATGTAGAAAGAACAAGATGATACTACTTACTCTGTTGCTAACATACAAACAAACAAAAAAAAGTCTCCCCATTTTTCTGAGTAAGCAAAGAACAGGTGCAAGACAGAGCCCAAACACAGCAGCTAGTGTGAACAATCCAGAAGTTTCACCTAGTGGTGTCTTACCTTCTGAATATACTCAGCAGCCTCCTTTTCTCTGCCGCTGTGATAGTGTCCTATCCCTTGAAGGAGGTAAAGCCGTAGAAATAAAACCTTCTCACGACCATAGCTTCCCTAAAGAATTGTTTAAACAAGGAGGGGGAGGAGGGCACGTGGGTAGAAGCATATGGTAGAACATCAATTCATTACCAATAGAACACTTTACACATTTAAAGAAGACATAGTCACTAATATGTGACACCTAGTGTGCAGATAAAGTATTGCATCTAAAACACCGATGATGACTGTGCATATAAATGCACATTTGCCATGACCTTTTTGTCAGGTCCAATGCTTTCACTATAGTGACAATTACACAACTAGATTACAGGCTAAGGAGACAGGAGAAAACTTTAGGACTTCTAAAAGTCAGTCTTGTAATACTTGAACAATAACTGAATACAGGTAGAGAAAAAAGCCACCCTAATTAAATCAAAACCGGCATACTTTGATATCAATAAGTCTTTCGTGGTTCTCCCCATAGCACCTCTGGAAGCATCTATGTGCTGTGGACAGCTTTTTCTCTGCATCATCCAGGCAGTCCAGCTGCTCCAGGCGGAAGTAGCACCACACTATATCCAGCTGCAGTACTGCATAATTATCAACGGTATTCAGCAGTTCTGTGCTACACTCACTGGAAAATAAAACCATGACTTTGTTTTTTTGGGAGAGGTGGTTTATTTTTTCCACACACTTTTTAACACTAATGAAACAACATGCTAGAAATATGCACACTCACATATTTGAGAAAGCACACACTTCATATCTGAAGTAGCAAACTGAGGTCAGTGGAACTTTAATAAAGCACTGATCTCCGACCACATTCACTAATACACGTGGCACTAATGATAACACTACATCTCAAGGAATTACAGTAGTCACAACTCATTTTGTTACTATTTAAGACAGCATCTCTTTAAAAGCGGAACAGAATTAAACCCTGTGTAATCTTTGAGAGGAAAGAGAAACTGTTTTTCTTAGTGCACGGGAACATGCTGAGTCCCATGCCAGTCTCCTTGCACGTGCGTCCAGATGAGAAACACATGGGGATAATATTACTTTTGGGGATCTCAAAAGAGCAATTCAGGGCTCTGACTGCTGACAGGAAAGTACTTTACCCTGCAGAAACCTCAGCTATCTGCTCCACCTTTTACAAGAAATTATTACTTTACAGGAGCAATTGCAAGAGCATCTGTAACTGTCTCTCAAGCTAATGCAATTTATAGCCTAGTACATGAATATTGACAGTTTCTGTTTATGTTGATATGAAAGATTAAATTGCCCAGTGGCACTGTCTGTTTCAGCTGTTCTACATGAAACCACCTGTCACTGCAAGCGAGCCTCTGTCTGCTGTTTCCCATCTGCAGAGGGAGCGTGAAGTAATCCCTGGCAAAACAGGCCCTGATTTATATGCACAGGTAGAGCGAATGCTGTTCCTCTATTTGGTTGACAGTAAAGAGAGACACAAGGACTCAAAAAGGTTCTTACCAGAAGTGTTTATCAGCATCCAACAAATATGGCAGTGCTATTTCATATTCTTTCTTCTTCATTAATGCTCTGCCCTTCTCATGATAACCCATTGCCAGCACAAGTGCCTAGAAAAATAGATTGAGACTTTTTGCACCTCCCCAACTCACTTTTGTAACTAAAAAGAAGTATCTAGATAATCCATTAAGAGCCCTTGTTCTTCCTAGAAAAATACCATTGTATCAGTTCTGTAAGAGCAGTACTATTTCACATCACTTCATATTTTTCTCTCATCTGCTAACGTTAAAATATTGTCTAATTAAAAGCAATGAATGTTATTGACACATGAAACGTTACACCAAGTTTAAGAATGCAACCTTAAGATAGATTTTCAATGATGAGTGATCAAAAGCTAAGCATTCTTCTGGGTGCTACACTTCCTAACAGCATCAAATTTGTATTGCTTTGCTATTACAACTATCTTGTAAAATCTAACGATTTACCTCCTGTAAAACCTCAGAACTGAAAATTAAATTTTGAATGTGGCCAGAAAACACTCCAGTTCCTGCAGTATGACAAATGGAAATGTAAATCATATTTCTGGATAGAAACAACTTGCAATATTTCCTCTCACCCACGTTCAATACTGATGAAATCTTGTTCACTTGAACATTTGATGCTTTAACTCTTCAGGTGAATTACTACTTTCAGCACCTCATCAGAACAGCATGCATCGTGAGAATGGACAGTTGTTACTCCAATCATCCAGAAACTCCAGATGATGCAGAAAACACAATATGCTTCAGAACAGGCTAGGGCAGCAGTTAGCACGCGTTGGGGCCTGCTCATTTCTTCCCGAGGTATTTTTTTTGTTACTGGGTGTAATTCCAAGTATTTGTAAATATTTTTATTTATCTTCAGAAAATCCAGCAATCTTAAAAGATAGCATCTATCACTATTCTTCTGCTTCAGTAGCCAACATCAGGTATGTCACTCCTACTGTAATTCAATCCATGCACTCAACCAAAGATATCTTCAGTTAAGAATGTGGAACTTTCTTGAATGGTAAACAAATTTAAGTTTGAGAGGGGTCACAGCGCAAAAGATCTCAAAACTATTTTAAAAGAGTCCGATTGAGAGACTCATCGAGTTTCCAACTGAAACTGAAGCCTAATGAACAAGTTATTTCCATGTCGTTCTAGGGCACCCAAAATTTAAAATAGATGCTAGGATATAACAAAGTTAAAGCTCATCTTAAAACAGAAAAATAAGATATGGACCACACAGGGGTCAGTGCAAGATTAGACCTGCAACTGGATCAGCAATCAGAGGTGTGTCTCCAGATGACTGAAGTATTCCCACTTGTAGAGTTCTACTTCAATTTCATTTCAAAATTATTTCTATTAAGCAAACATCTCCTGGACCTAGGGTTACATCCCCAAAAAGTCTGACTGTATTTCAATCCCATATGTGAAATGCTTCATGAATCAAGCTTTAAAAAGCCATCTTAGTGGCTTTGTGAGATATTTTACCTACTTTTTTAGCTTGAGGAGGAATCTCGATTGACCTTCCAGTCTGATTAGCTATATCTAGATATGGAACAGAATCTGGATCCAAGTACTCCTCTGAAAGATAAGAAAAAACAATTTAAATTGTAAGTACCACCTTCAGAGTAACTCTACTGTTGTAAGATTATGTCAGTAAGTACATGGTTAAACAAAAAAAGCAAACAAACAACAAAAAAAATCAGAATTACATATAAAGGCTGCATCTGTTTTTTTGGACATACTTACCAACAACGGCCCTGATCACACAAATATGAGGAACTTTTAGAAAGGTCACTAAGGAAAAGGCCCTGTTCATCCAGAAATTTAGATACAACATTAAAAGTTACACAAATTGTAAAGAATTTTTTGCAGAAGACAAAACTCCTACATTTTACATGATATAAACATTTGAAATGCTTTATCAAATAAAGCATAGAATAAAAAGAAAAACGCAACTGAGCACAGTTGATAAAACTGAAAAAAAACCCCAAACAGTTCAGTTATTTTCCTTTCCCCACATTTTTAATGCTTATAACCAAGCTATCAATTTTGGCTTCACTTCCATTTGATTTAAAATGAAAAGATGCTTTTCTTATAAACAAAAGACAGTTAAGCAGGAGTTTGCTGAGATTAAAAGCTTCTGCCCTGCAATTTTTCTCAGATGAAACAAAAGGGTTGTTAAATCCTTTCTACACTTCACACCGCTTCACACAGAACCTTCAGCCTGTGAGCCCATTATGGACTCCACTCTATGCTCCGGCATTGTGCTATAACTGATGGTTAGTGCTAAATACCTTAAAGAGGCCCTATACAGGATTCAAGTGCTGGGGTCTAAATTACTCTTTAAATCTATAAAAGGAACCACTTCTTTCATTTGTTCAAAATCTGATATTATAGTAAGAAACAGGCTGTCAGTGACCATCAAAAAAAAGCTTTGTTCAGGTATTTTTGCATTTGGCAGGAATTCATTACATACTCAGTTTCACAGTTTCTTGTTTGTGGATTTTGGAAACAATAAAATAGAGAAGTGATTTAAACTCACCATCTAGCAATGCAGTTCACAAACACAACCTCATTTTGAAAAAATATTACTGTTACACTGACTATATCCCTTTAACTTAATCCACAGTTGCGAGCAATCAACATCAAATGCAATGAGAACAGAATAGCCACGTTACAGATGAGAATGACAAGTGAGCTGTTCTGCACAATGAAACCATGGTTACACACAGCCATATCCGAGGTAAACTACAAAAAAAAAGTGTTTAATGACTTATAATACATTATTCCACTGTGCTTATGTCTACAATAAATTTAAAGCCTGTTCTCAAAAGTCATCAGTCCCTTAACTGTCAAGTGCCAATTAAATAATAATTGATTCATATTATAGCCTTCTCAAAGTGTCAAATTCTTCTAGCATTCGAGTTGTATAAGAAGAGTTGGAGTAGAAGAGGAAGTTTTAGTCAACTTAAAATCCAGTTTTCAAGTAGGCAGAAACCTAGAAAAGCATAAACTGAAATCCAGCCACGGTACAGGCACTCTTCTATGTTGAAAGTCCACTGAGAAGATAATTTTTGATGCGCAAGAATTAATGAACATCCATCTCCCCCCCACCCCACAAAAAACCCCCAACAACTCTCCTTACCTCTCTCTGCTAGAATTTCCAAACCCTTCTTAGTTCTTTGCATCTTGTCATTTATTTCTTTTTCTTTCTTGCATTGAAGTTCTTCTTCCTGAACTTTTCTTTTAGTTTCCTCATCACTCTGTTCCAGTTGAAGTACCATCACTTTTGCATTGTGTGTTACACCCTGGTCTTCAAGGGTTTTGCCTGCAAAACAGAGTACGATGAATACAATCCAAATACTCTGTGAAGAGAGACCAGTTTACATTGTACTGCCGGGGGGGGGGAGGGGGAGGAACCAACACCCACAAACAGAACAACCTGAACTGCCCCTTGCCTTACTCGTACTGTGCTGAAGAACTACAGTAATTACTAGACTCAAGAACTCAATCAAAACCCCTGCCAATTACTGACATATTCAGCAGAAACTCAGAAATTAGAATCAGACTTGCATCTTAAAAGTGCTTTTTAAATGATTGGTATGTTTCTTTGCTTGCTTTTTTCAAAACATTCAAAAAATAGGATTGTTTCTATTTCAGTTAATTGATCTTCAGGCAAAAACTGGAATAACAACATGTCCAGGATCATACACCACAACA
This sequence comes from Gymnogyps californianus, assembly GCF_018139145.2. NCBI lineage: Eukaryota > Metazoa > Chordata > Aves > Accipitriformes > Cathartidae > Gymnogyps > Gymnogyps californianus. Next base: position 160,997,590 of record NC_059472.1, read on the forward strand.
GTAACAGTACAGAGGAACTGGGAATTGAATCTGAGTTCCTATTGTCAAGTCCATGGCTCTAATTCTGACATATTCTAAGGGAAATAAATGTCAGATGCTTAGATCATCAATAAAGAGGAAGCTGTTGTCATCACTTCCCACAAAATGTCTGACAACTTAAACTTGTGTAAAGCATTACGAAAAGTTTTTGAATGTGCTGTTATACAGTATGGTTTTTCAGGAAATTTAGGGTTTCTCTTAAATGCGCATTTTCAGCATTTCAACACTTGAAAAATGGATTTTCAACATTTACTACAGGATTCCTATAATTGCTCTAACTCTATCAAAGAATTTTGATCATTATAATGTATTACATTTCCTGTAGAGCAGAACCTGACAAATATAACGGCTATTCCTTGGGAATTTCTGAAACTAACAGTTGCAAGAAATTTTTCTTCTGAGAATCAGTAAACTAGAAAATTATAAAAGTATACTCAACTCCAGATACATACCCAGGTCAAGCTGCTTCTTATTTATGATTATTTTGATAGCATTTTCTTTTAATGCATGTTCCTGTGCTATCCTGTGAAATAAATAATTTCATCCATGAATATAAATTTGTAAGGCTATACAATATTTCTGTTAGAATAGCAATAAAACTTAAAAAATGAGTATGCTCGTAACTGGCTCAAAACTTTTGCTATAAAAGGCTGCTAGAAGCAAAACATCATCCTCAGAAAGCTTTGTACACCATATAGGGAAAATCTGGGATACAAAAAGGGAAAAAGCAAAACAGACAGAAAAGAATTCGATGTTATTAGGCTTAAAAACACAAAAGGAAGAGAAGCTAGTGTTCACTGTTCAGAAGACCTGCCCAGTTACACATTTGGAACACTGATCACTAGTGCCTTCTCAGATACTGGCTGGGGATTTACAGAGAACTATCTTCTTCCACAGTTGCAACCTTCCCGTTTTCTATCTATTAAACCACAGTTTCTTACATGAAGAACTGCCCTACAGAGACACTGGACAACCCATTCAGACATACTGAACAGACATACATGCTAAGAAAAAGCTTAAATCGAAAAAACAGTGCTCCGTTTGTCTTTTTTTTAGTACTGTATGACAGTATGCTATCTCATTAGATAAGAACCAAGGGTGATTACACTTACTGTGATCTGAGCTCCTTGCCTGTGATGAACAGGTTAGTTTCCAGTGGGATTTTTCTGCTCTGTAGTAATTATATTGGGTGGGGGAAAGGAGGAGGGAAGGAAAAAAGCATGGTATCAAGATACTTTGGACATTTTCTTGATTAATTGTTTTACAACAACTGCAATTTCTCTTTCAAATAATGATCATGTTAACAGGGTTATGTTTGGGCATACATATTAGTCATTTCCAGGCAGGGAGTCTTGTACTTGTGCTAAAATATTGTGCTAAAAATAAGCATTATAACAGAAGAAGATTCAGAATTAGATAAATCTAAATTCAGAACCAAACAATTTAAACCAACTAATTTAATTATGCACTTCCAATCTTAACTCTGCTTTGTAATTATGCCACTCACCTGTGACTGGCTAAGTTATGATTAATTCCTATTAGTGTCTCTGATCCCAGATTAGATAAACTGGAATTTTAAATTAATTAATTCCCCTATGCCCAGTAGCATTATAAAGAGGAATTATGAAACTGTTTGTTTGTTTTAACTGCATGGCAATCACTTAACACCCTCTACCCTTTAGCCCATCACATGCCCTGGTAATTATTTTTCACTACAGGAGAGAGAACAATGATGATTGTGTGTTGTGTTTTTGCAAGTATTCCGTAAAAAAAAAAAAACCAAAACCAACAAAACCCAAACCTTCTGAAGCATATGTTACCATCTAAGATCTTCAGAAAAAAAATGCCAAACAAAACATTGCCCTTTTCCAGAGTGAACATTCACTTCTGTTGCTGATGACTACAACCTTTAAGTGCCCCTAAATAAAGAAGTTCTCTTTCACTGTTATCAGAGTGGATGAAGACATACAGCATTGGGGAAGATGCTGTTCCTGCACATGATCAAAACTAGGAGGTGACTGGATATAGTAGTTGTGCTTGCTAGAGACTGTTTTTAAGGGGAAAATATTCCCAGTTAAGAGGCTTTCTATTAGTAAGAATCTAACCAAGGTCCTGCTGTCTGCCCTGTGACCAACCTGCACAGCACACTTCACATCCATACAGCTGACTCCTCTCAACCTTCAAAGCAGGGCAGCTGTATCCAAAGTGCCATTTGAGATCGGTCCCTGGCCCACGTCAGCCCTCACACTGTGCCTGGGCATTGCTTGGCAGGACACCAGGGGGCCTGGGCTAAACTGCATCAGAGCCAACGCTAACAGCTTGACAGTATGGATGTCCATCAAACAGTGGCCAGCCTGTCCCCCGCCTGTGTTTAGCTGACTAGGGTAGATATGTAGCCACAGGATCTGGTACGGTGATCAGTCTGACACTGATTTAATTAGATTCACATCATTATTCTGGCATATTTCATGCATGAAACTGGAGGCTGAAGCCTGGCTTTAAAAGGGCAAGACTTAATTCAGTTCTATCTTTGTGAAGCTTTTAGGAGCCCGACTTAAAAAAGAACAGATGAGTACCATCACAATAGAAAATCCTGCTTCTCATTTCCAAGTTCAAACACTGGATATACCTATTTTAAAGTAAGTTTAGTTAGCTGCCTGGGCTGGAATAGTTACACGAGGATAATGTCATCACTGTGAGAACATTGCCACATGCCACTGTTAAAAGCTAAAGGAGTTCTTCTCAATGTCATCAGCCATACATGGCCTAAGATGACACCAAGTTCAAGTTGCTTATTGCACTTAAAGGGAATTTTTTTTTAAATTAAAGCTGTCATTTAAACAAAAGCTGTGGTGATACAGTGATATTCATATACTAATTCAACTTTAGGTATTCTACAGCTGAAAAAATACACCTGCTCTTTACTGCTAATGTGAACAGTCATGTCAGAAGGAATCAAACTGAACTAGACAGACACTTAAATCTAATTTACTTAATCGAAAGATAATTTCTCATTACATCCTAAAGGGAAGACAATTACTGATCTCCCAATATTATACTCCTTTGCCATGATATTCCCAGATACCTGGGAAGCTGAAATATACTTCAGTAACTCCCCCCTCCCCCTCATATTTTATATACCTAACACAGATCTCTCATATGCAACACCTGAAAAAGTAGAATATGTGAAAATATTTGCATTAGATACATATCTAGAACTCAAAAGGCCATCAAAGTAAAGCTACTTATCCTGACTTCTCTGCAATGTCACTTACTTTTCTACGAGGCAGATATATATCAAGTCTTGCAATCCCAGTCACTTTAAAATTTTCATTTCCTGTTCCACGCTCAATTGCTTTACACCGTATTTCTTCAAGCATATTCTCTGTATCGTTCTCATTGATATTCAGCTTGGATGAATATTTTTGTACAAGCTCCTAAGAAAACAGCAAGAAAAACTGGGAAAATGCACCAACAGTATGACATGGAAGATGCACGACATCAACTCTGAGAGAATATTTACCTTCATCTCTTTACCAGCTTCTTTTTTTTCATTTGTATACGGTGGTTTCCATAGCTGAATTTTGTCCTCTCTTAAGCAACTTGTCAGTTTTGCTACTAAATACTTCTTTTGTGCCATTCTTTTAAAACAAAAGCACAATTGCAAGGGAAAAGAAAGAAAAATAATCAATCTTTTAATATAGCTTTTCTGTACTAAGATATTGTACTTTTTCAAGAAGTCTAAATGACAGTTTGGAATTCTGCAAAAAAAGTTGCGTATAAAGTGCATTCCACACATTTTGGTGGGGAGGGGAACCTGAGTCCAAACTATTATAAAATACTGGTAAGGGGGTGAAACCTGGATTAGAGCAGGGATAATTCAGAAGCCCCCTGCATTGGACCTTGCCATTTCAAGAGAAATTAAACCTCTTCCTAACCCCTCATGTGAGCTGGAATTGCAGAAGGTGCCAATTCACCAAAATCCATGATTCAATTCTGCCCTGCCCTGGAAAGGATGGCTCAACCCAACCCCCCTCTAAAACATGTCCTTGCTGTACCTCTGCCTTCCTGCTTCTCCCACTTCCCTACTTTAACAGCCTTTCTACACCAGTGGAGAGTTGAACATTAATTATTACCCTCTTTGGGACGACAGAAAAGAGGTGTCAAGAGAGAACATCTCAGAACCACAAGCTCCACCATGAGAAGACCATAAGGTAAAGTTCACAGCCCTCCAGCAAAGTGAGGTCAGCTAGAGCACAAAGAGCTAAGAGTGGACAAGGAGCTATGCCTCCCCTCCTCAGTCTCAACCATCTGTCAAGCAAACAAGTTTAATAGCATCACGAAATGCTATTGTAAAATTCTGGTATCACAACAATGAAATAGCAGGGTGTCACTTTTCATAGTCCAAGAGACACTCCTCCCACTCCCACTGCAAAGCTACAAAAGACACATGGGGCACAAGCAACATGAAGTGCAGAGGCTGAGAGCAGAGATGCAGCGTACTGTAAATGTGCACCGGGCATTAAAGTACCCATCACTGGGGAGAAGATGACAGTGAGGTAACAATTTAGGCTGAGTTCATCACCAAAAGTTATTCTCATTCAGCTCAGAGAAAGTAGCAACCACTGCATCAACATGCCTTTGAATAAAAAAACAAAACAAGAAACAGGGAGGGCAGAGAGAGGGCAAGCAAAGGCAGATGCAGTGATCTCAACAGAAGAAAAAAACCAAATAAAATCTATGTACATATTAAAGCATGGGAGACTTTTGGCTCTTGGACACTGGGAATCATATAGAAGATGTCCTTTAATCTATACAGAAAAGCATTTAAAATGTTGGCATATATGCATTAAGGTTGGTGTTGAATTTTTGATTAATCAGTTTCACTTTTCTTTCAGAGTGGTTTCATTTTCTCATTCTTGTTTATTAGCACATTGCTTTCAGCAGAAAAGGGGACAGAAAAGAAGAATCAAACATTTCTATCCATTTTTCCAGTTTCAGACTGTTCCTTGCTCAAAAAAAACCCCACTATTTGAGAGCAAAAAACTGTAGGCAAACATCCAATGTGTGGTAAGTTTACTGGTTAACCTTGCCTCAACCCCAGCTTTTAGCGAGCTACAAAGAATCTTTGAACGCTGCAAAGACAATAGTCTCTTCTAAAGAGGAGTCAGAAGGATTAACTGAGCAAGTGGATGGTTTAACAATCCTTCCTGATTGATTGCTATAACTTGCATAGCGTCTATCCAAACTAGGAGAGACAACCATGCATTCTTTTTCTTGCTGGGATGATGTTGTTGGTATTATTATTTTAGGGCCAAGGCAAAACATGACATTTACAAAGCAGAAAGCAACAAACACGCTCAATTTTCAAAAGATTGTGTTGAAGTTATTAATGCAGTTTTCCCCTTTTTCCAAAACATGCCAGGCAATTGTCATGAACAACCTGTAACCATCATTTTCCCACTTTTAGGTTATGCTAAAGAACCATTTTATAGTTATAATTCTACTTAACATCAACTTAAGAAACAAAAAAGATATCTGTGGCTTTGGGGCATCCAGATAAGTGTCTAAAATTGCAACCCAGGCTTAAGACTATGAACTGCAAATATGAGTGGCATTTATAAACTGGTCAGTCATCTTTTTATCAATACTATTTTATAGTTTTATAAGCCTGTGATTTCTTACTAAGCTATTAAAACAGAAAACACCACTGGAGTCTCCAATTAAACTTACTCTTTCCAACCCTCTATTAAAAAAAAGAAATTTTGCTTTTACAAGCACAAAAGCTATCATTTTATATGAAACATTTCTAACATTTATCATAAATTCCCATTTCACCATAACTAAATTGCAAAAGAATCCTTGGTAAAAACATTTATGGCTTACTTTTCCATCAGCCAACACCACAAGTGCTCCTGACAAAATTTCACTTTCAGAACGAGTTTAAAGGGACTTTCTCAAAACTAATTTGAGTAAACAATCAAGGGTATTTCCCAAGGGCCATTCTGGATGCAAGACTGAGTTTTTGTAACTAAAACATCACCCTCTAAAGCCAGTTAGTCTTATATATGACACAAAACAATTACAGAAATGTTTCAAAAACCAAATTTTTGATGGAAGGAACAGAAGGTTCTCGGAATGGTTTACTAATAAAGCAGTATGCATTAATTTTTCCTAAAAACAAGGAGGAAAGCTACCTGGCGCAACTACAATACATCCCTCCATGGCTAAAGGAGGGGCAAGAGACTGAAGCAGCATCCTGTGCAAAACCACGAGCCAGGAGCTCAACGAAAGGACGGAAACCCAAACACCGCCAGTCCCAGCCCGGGGTCCTGCGGTGTCTTTAGGCCTCCCCAAGCACGCATCCAGTCTCTCCCCTACCACAACAGCACCGAGACCGCAAGTCACCGGTGTCACCAGGGGATTCTAAGGACGGCCACGGGGCCGCCGCCCTTTCTAGGCGCCTCCAAAACACGGCGGCCGGGGAGCATTCAGGCAACCACAGCAGGAGCCTCCCATGGCGGCAGCGGAGCTGATGCAACCAGCCCCCGCTTCTAAGCGGGCAACCGCAAGGCGGGAAGCGGCCAGGCCGAGCAGGCACCGCGGGGAGGGAGCGGGCGGAGGGGCGCTCCCCGGCACACCGCCGGGACGGGGCTCCCGCCGCCTCGGCCCCCGGGCACCCACCTGCGCCCCGCGGCGGAGGCCGGGCCTCGGGGCCCAGGCAGTCTCTGACGGGAGCTCGGGCCCTCACGCAGCTACTCCCCCCCGCCCTGAGCCCCTTCACGGGCCCGGCGCCGGGGCTGGCGGGGGCCGCCCTCCCTGAGGCGAAGGAGCCGGGAGCGGCCGGGGCGGCACCTCAGTCCCGAGCAACGGCCGAGGGGGGCGGCGGGGGGGCGGGGCGAAGCGCGAGCCCCGCCCCCCCGCGGCGCCGTCGCGCGCTTACCTGCGCACCGGTCGGCCGCCGCTCGCCTTCCGGAGGGCGAGGTGGGCGCGAGGGGCGGGGCCTACATGCACGTCACACCAGCCGCTTGTTGTCGGGGAGAGGCAGGTTCCTACGGAAGCCCGGAAGGCCCAGGGAAGCAGGAGGGAGGGGGGTGCTCGTCACGTGGTTGAAGCCATGCTCCACCCGCCATCTTAGCCTCCTGCCCTCAGTTAGGGGCGAGGTGTTTGGTGGCTTTCTGTTGCTCAGTGGCAGGGGCTGCTGTCCCTGTACTGTCTTATAGCCCAGCCTGGTTTGCTTGTCCCCTGGGACGCGGTGATGGGAGTCCCCAAGGTACTTCGCTACCTGAGCGAAGTCTCCCTTCCAGGAGGGTTTGGGGCTTGGAGGAGGCTGAGTGCACTCCAGCCACCCCTCAGCTGCAGCCTATCCATTTGTGAGGCAAAAGGGGCTGAAATTCCTGTCAGTGCTGAGAAGGAGCATTTCCCAAAAGGCCGAGGTGCTGTGAAAGGTGCGAGGGAGGATCAATGGGTGATTTTTTTGCTGTGCTCTTTGAAGGCAGTGTTCAGCGTGAGCTTTCGTGTGGGGGCTTACATTTCCCCTTCAGGGGTGGTGGGCAGGTTCTTGCATGGTTGTGGGGTTGTTAAAACTTAACCTGAGTTTAGAGACTGGGCTGGAAGAATACATGGTATGTGTGGGGAAAATCTGGTACTAAACACCACCTCAAGGTGAGGTGGTGCTGGAGTGCCACTTCTAGTTCCCGTGATGTCCTAGAGTGGGAGTAGGGTACGTGGTACACAGGCATTTGGCTGTACAACGTAGGCTGCTCAGCGTTGTATTTTTATGTGAGGCCGTCAAAAGGGTTGGGGCTTGTTCCTGGAATCTTTTTGGTGCCTATAAAAGATACAAGTGTTCTTTTAACGGGTTACACCAGAAATAATTAACTCGTGTGTTAATTCTTTCATGTGACCAGCTCTCCCAGCAGCAAAGGGATTTTATTCTAACTGCTCTGATATGTGACTGAAATCATTGCACTGGAGTATTATTTATTCCAGAATGGATGGGCATGCAGGACTGTCCTTATGTAAAACATTTTCCTTAGCCAGTCATGCAGACTAAGTGGGGGTGCTGCATACTGCAGCTTTGGAAATGGGAACCTCACGGGTATCATGAGCTTGTGAACAAGACACTGAACTAGAATTTCAGGATTCCAGGCTCCCCTATGTGCATAAATCAGTCAAGTTTGCCTACTGATAAAATAAGGGTAAAGTTTCTTTTATGGCAGTCTTGAGTTCAGTGCTTAAAACTTAGCTAAAGCTATGGTAACAGTGATGAAAGTTACTGTCCCATGATTGCCAAACATGAAGAAGCTAACAGTAAAGGGTTTTGAAAATCATGTGCACTTGAGAACTGAGACTTTCTAATATTTGAAGTTTTCCATTTTTTCCTCATGTTTCCCCGTTTCATTTTTACTACAGTTGCTTTAGGAAGAAAAATAATTTTCTTATTAGACAATGTGCCTGTGTAATGTTTCAGTCTCTTGAAATGTAAGTATAGCAGCTTTTCTCATAGCTAAAACTACTCCACTAACAAATCAAAATTTACTGCAATTGTTCTTCCATGATGTCCTTGGGAATTAAATTGAAAGACTTCTCTGAAGGCAAAATGCCTTTTCCAAATAAGTTTCAGTCAGTACAAAGCACAGTAATATGCTAGAGAAGCCTCAGGAAAGGACAAAGTGTTTGTATGAAAGTGCTTACAAAGGAGTTAGTGCAGGTTTATGCATGGACTAAGTAACTGAGTTTTAAATCAAGGTATTCAGGGTCTGTGTTTAATTAAGATAACTAGTTCAAAGCACTTTAAAATCAATTTAAAAGTGTTTGCAGAAAATAATATCACTAATTTAGTTCAGATAGGTTTATAGAGTAGGTAAGTGGCTAGATAAGGTTATAAACTTTCTGTGATACTGATTTAAAAGGTTAAGTTGCATTCGCTGAAATGTTGTCAAGGGTACTGTTGCAAGTATCTAGGCAAAATGATCTTGAATTAATTTTTGAATAGTTTTAATGGTGGCCTCTTGCTAACATGGGATTTTTCTTACAGCTATTCCGTTAGCTTTATGTGGTCTACAGACTTGGAGATATAACAAAAATAACACTCCAGTATAATGATAAGCAGGAGTACAAATCAGTATACTCTGTAATCAGCAGGACAAGTAAATAGAAAGCTAATGTATACCACATACTTAAAAAAATTCATTGTTCTTTGATATTTCCTTCCGAGTAGTTTCTTGTGTCATATGGGCTGGTTGTTATCTACTGTTTTCTCCCTATTATACCTATTATGCATATCTGTGTTTTATCTTTTTTTTTCTAATCTTTCTTTAAATACTGTAACTATTGTGAAGAAAAATAAAGTAGGTATGATTCTTTATTAATGTCTCATGCCTACCTACAAATAGAAATCAGCATCTGAGCTGGAAACTAATCTGGGCAGGCCAGTTAATTGAAAAGACTAGAAAACCTGAAAAATCACAATGAACACCTCTTCCCGAACCTATGTCATCATTCTGCTGCTTTTACTGAGGATGAGTGGAAAATTCTTCAGGAGTTACTGTGGTGTACTCATCGCTATTGGTAATAGCTAGCGCTGTTCAGCTATCACTTTCTCCTGTCACTTCCAGGAGACAAGGTGCCTGCCTACCTGCTGGTGGTGGCTGGATTGGTGTGGCACACTACAGAGTTTGGGTCTGAAACTGTTGAGTGGCATAGAGGAAATGACGTTTGGCCAGAGGCAGTAAAATAGCGTTATATTCCATGATATTTTTTCTATTTTTGTGGACCTAACAAAGTCCTGTGGTACACTTACAGCTGTGAATCTCCTGCAATGGAAGCGTAGGCTCTGACAGATCTGTGCAGACATCTCCCATGTAGTATCCTCCATCAAGCACAACAAAAGTCAGTGGAATTGTATGAAGGATTAATGGTTTGAAGTTGTGTTGGGCGCAAAGCAAATGGTAGTTTCTCTTAGAAATGGATAACACTGCTATCTCTTTGACAATAGGATTTTATTTGCACATTGGTATTAACTCTGATTTAAAGATATCTTATGAGGGGTTGGTTTATCTTTCTTGCTGAGAAGAGTTTGTGTCTAGAAGGACATAAACCACAGCTGAGCATCTTTGGCATCTTTTATTTGCTCACTTTTTTTTGTGTGTGGATGGTGTGATTTTGAGACAGTGGTGGTAACCGGGGATGTGTGCTTGCAGACTGTTTGCAGGGATCATGAAGAGCTTTGTGGGGCATCCACCTGATCCTCATTTTGCTGTCCTTTCAGGGCTTTGGTAGATATGGAATGGTTCAGAAAAGCCAGTGGCTACCAGGTGTATTGCTGGAATTAAAGTCGTCATGAAATGGGGAGACATTTCAAGTCTTCAGTTTTTCTGAAGCCTACATTTGAGAAAGAGAGCTGCCTGAATACTTGCAGCCAGAAGTGGGTGATACGTAACTAGTGTTTTTGTTATTAAAAAGCACCCACGAAGGAGGGTCTCCTTCCTCTAAAGATCTTGCAGAAGGGGAGACTAGCAGTAATTACTCACTTTTGGAAAATTGCACAGGTGTGTGGTGCAGTTGTGCCACAAGAGAAAATGTTAAACCCCATTCTATAAATAATAGTTGTACTAGTACAGTTATACTTGTGTAGTTGAAATGGTTATGTCCCCTTTGTGCGCATACAGTTGTAACAGCAGAAAGATGCATTATACTTCTGGTAAGGAAGGTACGTTGATCTATGGTATTGGGGAGCTAAGTAATTATTTCAGACTTTTGTTTTCTAATGAAATACTGGGGATAGATGGGAACCAACAATATGTTATTATAGGATTTATATATAATAAAAAGGTGACATTTACTAAGTCTCATTAAAACAACAATAGAAAGGAGCAGAGGTTTTATTCATTGATTTTAAAAATACGTACATCAGAAAGTATCGTAAATATCTTTTTTTCAGGAAAGTGAACGATGAAATCATATGTTAAGTGTACCAATCACCTTCAATACTGTTTCATTTGTTACTTGTTTATTGTCTAATTAAATAGTACCATACTGAAATTTAGTCTAGTTGCTTCATTAGTAGTTCTACTAGTCTTTGCTATAGCTCTTTGAGATATTTCAAATATTGCTGTGATAAAATCTTAGTTTCTAAAATCAGTAACCTGAAAATAGGGGGAAAAAAAAAGATAAAATTGCTCTTATATCTTGAATAACAGAAGTGAGTATCTGTCATTGCAGCCCAGCATCTTCATGAGAACATCTCATTTTACACTGTATTGTAAAACAACAGATTATATAGTAAGGATCTTCCTTGGCTAATAAGAGTAGTAGACCTTCAGCAAGTCGATCCATGTAACTAGGAAGACTATTTTGCTATTTTAAGTTTTAGGCAAGTTTTTGACTAAGTTTTTTGTATTACTGAATGTCTTCATTGTGAGACATACAATCCAAGCCTCCTTGCTGCTTCAGAAATTCTCGGTCCTTTTTTATTGGGGAAAGGGTAAAAGTTTAGTTTGTTGCAGGCTGGCATGCATTTTGTGGAAGAAATATGTTGATGTGTCCAAACTGCTGAAGTGGCTGATTTCAGAGGAGGCTTTTGGCAGGTGCTTGAAATGTTGCTACCATTCTCTTTGCTGAAACTGTTCAATGTGCTTGAACGTCCCAGTTGATTGAGCGTGGATACTTCACTTGCTCCTTCTAATTCCTTGTGTTGCAGTGTGTCGTTTCCCTTTGAAATCAGTCTCTGATTGTCAAAACTGCATGGTCTGTTCTTGCAGTGGGAAAGATCCCAGGTAGCTCCTTGACAAGGGGCTTGCACCAGGCGGTGAATTCCCAGGTGAGTACGCCATGGTGAGTTGTCTTGTATGCTTGTCATCTCCAGTCTGACATTTCTGACAGGAACACGTTCTGTAAATGACTTTGATCTTCTAACTTTTTTATTAATTAAAACAGCATTGACCATTGGTTCTGGGAGAACAGATTCGTGTTCACCTGCAAGAGAAATGCGTATATGCATGTTAGTATGGTGGCAGAAATTAAGGGTCTAATTTCTGTGGCATAAACTCAAGAGCTTTCACAGATGAGTTTATCTGTACTCTTTCCATCTGTGGCTGAGAGTAGTGCAAGTTCTTCTCGTGCCAGGTTATGGAGTAGAAATATTTCATGCTCAGTTTTGCAGTTCTGAGGACATAAATGCTACCCTAGGGTTGGTCAAATGAAAATGGAGATTTATCAAGTCAATATTGATCTAACTGGTACTCTAAGACTCATTAACAACACAGATTGAGAATTGCCTTTCAGTAATTAATTACTTGTAAGCAAAAGTTCTTAAAGTGAGCATGGACTTGTTCCGTGTGTTGGTAGGTGCTGTGATTTGAAAGACAAAAATGTTCTGTTTGATACTGTTTGAAGTTTAGATTCACAACTTAAAAATACTGTGACCGCTTCCGGGTGAAACAAGTTGTTTCTTTCCTCTTTTTCTTAATGAGGGATCATTAACATATAGGCTTGTATTTTAATATTTTACTGCAATTTTACTGTTGTAGTCAGTATAAATGGTGTAAAGTAAATAGCTTATCACACTAGCATTGCCTGAATGATCACTTAGAGGAAAAATCTGCTTGCTCCATGAATGGTATAGAGTAGCTGTAACAGTGGGAGAGAATCTGGTCTCTTCTTTTTTTTCTGCTATCCCTATAGCGTAATTTCTAAAGCAGTGTGAAAGTTACTGTTAGAAATGTATAAGATATTAGGGATAGAAATGGTAATGCTACTTTAATTGCATGTAGCAGCCATCAAATTACTGAACATGACTGGCTTTCTGTGCCTTGAAAATGAGTAGAAACTGAACCGCTACACTAAAGATAAACACTGCTGTTGACATTGCAAGTACTAATGAAATATACTTCAGTTAGTATAAATATAGTTTAAAGTAGGAGTTGTGCAGAATGCTGACCTTATTTACAGGGTTGAGTTATAGGAACTGTGTCTGCAGTATGAGTTATGACGCATATTAAAGTGAAAAAAGTAGACATAGAAGAGTGCCGATTATATTCTGAAACAGAATATCTGAATAGCCATTTAAAAAGAATTGTAACCCTGAATTTGAAATGAAGCTAGTTCGAATAGGATACTGCCTTTAAAAAAACCAACAGCACAACCCCCCCTTTATAGCTGTCTTTCATACCATCTTCACGAGCAAATATTTGAAGGTGTCAGACCCAGCTGATTTACTGGCAGTAAATGAACCTGTACAACAGGGCTTCAGCTAAGGAGGGGCTTTCACTACTGTCTTCGGCTCCCACTGCTGAAGCAACAACACCAGCATAATATCACAGAATTTTTTGTGCTCCCTGGATTGGCCACGTAGGGTTGATCTGATAAGAGCTGCTTTGCAGCATGGCTCTGGGAGTGAGAACTGTATCAGCCCACGTCTTCCGCTGTCCTGCAGTGTTACCAGGAGAAAGGAGACTAAAGCACATGCAGAGCTTAGAGATACAGATGTGTTTGTGCATATGTCTATACAGTGAAGTAGGCTAACAGAATTTCCTAGGGTGAAACCATTCATAGAGATAAGACCACACAGTTCTCTATCATTTAACAGTGAGAATCAAAGTTATGACTGGACTTTATCCAGGAAATAAAGCTGAGCTTGGGTGGCTACAAAAGGTCAATTTGCTAAATAGAGCCCTGTGTGTTCTGCAGAACAGCACAGTATAGCACCAAGCTACAAAAATTAGGGCTTGTTCTCCATATGTGAGAGAAAAAGCAAGAGAGAAGGAACTGAGAGACTGAGGTGATGCAGCTTTACATGTTCTTGTGGATGTAATTGCAGTCTTGGCTGAACTGGCATTGATAGGCAACATCAAGTTTTATCTTGAACCTTATGAAATGGTCATCAGAAGAATTACGATCTGGTTTGAGTTGATCAGAGAGTTCAAAGTAATGCATCTAGTCCAATTTTAATAGTCTGGACTGGTTTTGAGTTCAGGTTTGATTTGATTCCTTGGCTACAGGTGTGGCACACAAAATTGAGCAATGACGGATAGAAATGTGAGAGTCCTGAACCACTGTGTGTTGAATTAACACACGTTCAGCACTCTCTAAACTTCTAAAGAAAGCTTTAATTAGACAGATCTTTGGCCTGTTTCTTTTTTTTTTTTTAAATATAAATTGTGCATTATAGCCTTCTTGCAGGGTTGTTCACCATCTGGCCTTTTTCGTATGCTGTCATCATAGATATTTTTAAGGTTCTGGAGTGACAAAAGTTAATGTTATTTCAAGTTAGCTTGGGAAATACTTGGAAGAGATTTCTGCAGTCAGAGCCCCAGTGTTTATTCTGTTGTGACTGTGTGCACTGAATGCTCCCATTTAATTCCTAAAGTAAATACTGTTTTTCAGCTTCTTAGCCAATAAATAATGAATACACTGCTGTATTATCCCCTAGCTGGCGACTTTCAAATCTTTTCATGCTCTTTGTTCTCAAATAATCAGGAAGAGGCAGAAGCGTGAATGTGGCTGTGTGTAAGGAACATGTACCTGTGTGGGTAAGGAACAGAAGAAAGTTGTTTTCAGGTGACTTCTCAGTTACTAACCCACCAGTCAAAAACCTAGAGAAGTTAGAGGATCTTAAGTTCCTTTTAAAGGTCCACAATTTCATGACTCTGGCAAACAGGTAATGACATACAAAGCTAAAAGTCCTCAAGGAAACTTGGAGTTACCATTCCAACTGTGGTGCAATAGACCTGACATGCTCAAAATGCTTGTGGTATCACGGAAGGACAGCTGGTCTGTCAGGCAGGAACAATTTAGGGTTTTACTAGTTAGAACAAAGACCTTTGGCAGGGATTTTTAAGACCATGAGGGACTGAAGGTGCCCTCCTTCCATAAGGTTTGAATCTCATGAGCTTTTTGTGTCTGGCCTTTCAGGTTTGTGTGTACGTGTGGGGTTGTGGTGGTGCTGTCGTTGTCGTCCCCTTCCCAGCCCAGCCATAATCTTACCCTCTAGGTAGGGAAACAATTTGCTGTCAGTACAAAATACTAATACATACATGGACTGCCTTTTGGTACTAGCTGGAATTTGTGGATAGTTTAAGCTCGTAACTTAAGGAGTGTAGGGCAGTAGGCTATCCCAATATGGCAGTGTTCATTTCTGCTTGACATATTCTTGGAAACTGATGCATCTAACAGGTTCAAAGTGCTGAGCCATTTCATAGGTTTTCCCAGCTTCCGCACCATAGGAATGTATAAGATCAACTTTCAGGACATAGAGAGCTCAGCATAACAAAAAACCCCCAAACTTCAACTGCTTCGAACAGTAACATGAATCCTTTCTACACAGGTTGTTTAAAGATAGAAGTTCAGTGCAGTAGGTTATGTGGTTTTGTGAATGTTTTGGGTTATGTGTATGTGTATGAAAATATTTATATGTGAACTTCCAGCCCTACTAAATTTTAAACTTCCCAGAAACTATGCAGTCCTACTTTCTTATGCCTTTTCTTTAATCTTCAGATGGTGTCCTTGTGAAAAATCTGCTCTGATTACATTCATTATATCTGAAGCTTCATTTGAATTTAATGTGAATACAGACTTCTGCTTCCTTTCTTTAACTAACTTACATTTTTGCTATAGCTGATTAGATGGGCTGTTTTGTCTTCAAGTTAGTTGCCTTTTCATACCTGATAAAATGAGCTTTTATACATATATATTTTTTTTTCTTCCTCACAGAGATTTAAATTCTTTTAACATAAGAATTTCTAGACATTTGGATGAAAGAATATTGAAGAAGTGAATCTGTTGTATAGTTCATAATTATGTGTTTTTTTCCAAATGTTTTGATTATATAGTCTGACACAGCCAAAATCTAGAACTGCTGAAAAATGTAGAGGAAAATGTAAAGAATGAAATAACCTAAGTTCTGCATTTGTTGAGCCAAATACTAATATGAGAGGTAAACAAAGCATGTTTTTCATATTGCAGTTAAATTCAGAAGACAACTTCTTTAATTAACTTAGTATTCTCAATATCACTTTAACTTGGAAAGTAAATGAAAATGTATCAGTGTAATATTGTAAGCAGTAGTCTAACTGAAAACTTTAAAATATTTGAGTTTCTTATATAAAATCTGTCTGACATAGCAGGTAGATGAGTGATACATATTGTTACTTGTTTTTCTATTTATGTACTTTCCAAGCAATATGCAGTGAAAATACTTTCAAAACAGGACCTCTTGTTCAAAGCTTGTGTCTTAGTTACCCACTATGACTCTTGGTATAAGTTATTTTTTTAACAAAAAAACAACTTGTGCTAGTCACTTGATATTTGCTATTGCTTCCTGTAGTCTTGTAGGACACATTTCTTTACACAGATAAAGAAGGGGAAAAGAGACAGAAAACCCAGATTTGTTTGTTCTGATGGAAGCATTCAAGAGAGCAGAAATGTTACAGAATACATTGAAGAAATACACTGATGATAGACATGAAGTACGTGGCTCCTGTAAGAGTTACCATTTATGTTTAGAATTTTACTTTACTGACATAAAACCTGTAAAACCCTTTCTCAAATAGGTTCATCTGTTTCAAATTCATGTTAGTATTTCACTGCCGTGAAGCTAATTGATATAAACATAAGACCACCATTTAGTGACATGAATAAAACCCCAAAATGACAGAAAAGGAATTAACTTTGCACCTCTCTTGAAGCTGAGCATTAAAAGAACAAAGCTAGGAGTTATTCAAGATTTAAAGAAATAGTCGCTACATCTACATTTGTATTTTTTCCTATAAATATAAGCATACCTGTTTTAAATACAATAATGTGTGATTGCAGTTTTTGCTTCTGTTTTATATGGTCATACTGCTCCTCAAGTAAGCTTACATCCATCTTGGTTGGCTGCTTATCACGATCTGAAGCCTGTTGCTCTGACGTATGAGTCACTGAAAAAATACCAGTCATGTATTTGTAAGCCTTCACCATCTGTTCTAACAAGAAAGAAAAAGTCATGCAGAAGCAAGACATTTCCTTCATTGTGTTGGCAAAAAAGCAAATCAAGTATGAAGCATCTGAAATCTTCCTAAATGAAGAAGTAACTTTCTTCCAAGTTCGGTGACTTCTTTCAGAAGTTGCATGGTCTACTCTGAAGTTGTGGGCTTCAGTCAGCTTGTTTTCATGCAGTGCGTCTGGAGCTACTGCATACAGAGTTCATGATTATAACTGGATAGTTGGATTTAATGTTGACTTAAGGTTGTGAGCATATGAAGCTTTGCCAAAAAAAACAGTGAAATACAAAACCTCATTGAACACAGTCAGGTGCACAAAGGGCTGGGTAACACTGGTTTATGTAGCAATTTTAATTCTTAAAGGGATGCTGTCATGGTGACCTCCCCAAGACAGTAGTTCCACCAGGGAAATCTTTCTTCAGGTTTCTTTCCATGTATTTTGTGTCTTTTCCCCTCCACTCTCCCTTCCTTAACTTTCATCCAGTTTCATTCTTGCTGCTGCTTCTTGGGGCAGTGGGGTGGGAGGGGAGGATTTGTTATACCTTAATAATTTTGTGCTCATTGCTCCCTTTTAAGAATGTGTTAAAAGTATTCAGGCCTGGGTGCAGAGTCAAAACAGTACGTGCCAATGACACTTGGAATTGGGAGGCTGGAGATAGGAATGCCTTACTCTGGTTCATTCAGGTTTTCTGCCTTTCTATAAAATGAAATAAACTATGGAAGTAATCATTTCGTTACTGAAAGCCGAACAAACTCTTTAAATGCATGGTAAGCCACATTTTAAAACTTACCATACATATAATAGTATTATTTAATAATGAGGCAGAAATTTTAAAATTACCTGGCTTTTGATCATATCAAATAAAGTATGAGACTATGTCTGGACTATGAACTGCACGTTTCTGTCCCTGAAATAGGTCCATCTGATACTGTTGCAAGGGCCCAAGAGAGTAGTATGTGAAAAACTAACACAGTTAAAGAGTAGTTTTAATATAATTGTGCATCTACTAGGTTCCTTGCAGTGAAAAACACTGCATAAAAAAACATTGTGAAAGGGCAGTGTGTGGAAAGAATGCCCGTGTGCTGTATTTTTCCAGTTATTGGCAGAAATTATGTGATGATTTGCATCGTAAATGATTTACTGAATCAGGCTCAAATCCTGCACATCTTGGGAATCCCTTTGGAAGTAGTGTGTATGCAGGTGACAAGACTCTAGTTATGCAGTGCATAGAGTTCTGGTAAGGCTCAGCAGGCTCACATGTGTAAGTGTGCTGTAATTTACTTATTAATAATTGCTTTTGCCTTCCCAGTATGCTTGTGTCTTGCAAATTGTGTTGCCTGCCTCAACTGCAGTCTTTTTCTGCCTTAGCCAGGGAAAGAACAGTAAACACAATACTTTGTCAGACACTGTAGATACTCTTCAAGTTAGCTTCTCTCTTGACCCTGGAAAAAGCACGTGTCATGTTAGAGTTGTTCTGATGTATCGTGGCTTTGGTAGATCTGCTTTGATATTCTGCCTTCAGTAGTGGCAAACACCTAGTGATCTGTAGATAGGAGCACCTCAATTGCCTTGTTTGTTCAGCGTTCTGAGTTGTTGGCACATGGAATCCTCCTTTGGACCTTCAGGCAGTTGGTTTATACACTGGGGCAGGAGATTTAATTAACCTCATCACAGTTTGAGCTGGTATTCAATACAAACATTATTAATGGTCATAAAAGTTGCCCAACCTTTTTAAAATTCCAGTCACACTATTTGACTCGCTGACCTCCTGTGCAAGTGACTTGTGCAACCTGACTATGTGTTGCAGAAAAAATCACCAGGATAGCATCCTTGAACATGAAACATAGGCTCTGTCTTAAAAGATGTACACTTAACTTCTCATTAGAAGAGCATTTAAAGTATAACGAGTTTGTATCTGATCAGAAATTATTATTATTATTATTAATTATTGGTACTATACCATTCCCTCAGGATCATGGAAAAGCCATCACACTTAGTTACGCAAATGGATTATACAAGGCAGTCTCTTCCCAAACAGTTGCATAGATAAGCAGCAAAACCAGAAACCAGGAAAAGAAACCAGATGCCCAGTGAAATGAAGTGAATGGGTTCAGGTGGTACAGCAGAGCGGTGGAACCAGGAACAGGATTAGCTTTTGTTTTGCTGAGCCAATCCCATATAAGTTGCAGTTTGTTTCCTTTTCGGGGAAAGCCTGTGAACAGGGCATCTTGATTCAGTCTCAGGAGTGTGTATTATATGTTTGCGTGTGTATACTTTGCTATCAAGGCACACATACATGTGTGTGTTTTGTGAATAATTTGCAACCAGGATATGATTCATAAAATGAGTTGCAGGTCTAATCTGCATGATATCACAAAGTACATGGGGTTAATTGTGGTTTTGGTGTGTAGTGAGCTGATGTAACTAATCCTTGTTATGCCACTGAGATAAACTTGAAAATGGATTACCCATGGGTTCTGTTCTTATACCATAGTGGAACAACTTCCTTTGCACCCCTAGTCTGTTTAGGTATTACTAATTAAAAAAAAAAGTTAAATTTTCATATTGTCATAGATGCACACAAAATTATGACTTCTGTTTAAATCAGTCAATCGTTCAGTCTTTAAATTGAGTTACTTGGATCTACAGACCACTGTATACTTTTGAAATACGCAGCAGGTGGCACTATTGGAGTGGTATGACTGTATGTTTGCCTTAGTCTTAAATGTTAGAGGCCTCCATTTGGCTTGTAGGTTGCTGAGGAATATAAGCAGTCAAGCCATTTCCTAGCACTGGCACGCATATTTCCTAACAGTACTATAGGTTCTGAAATTTTATTGCCATGATTAGGTTTGTGTAAAAACTTGTCTTTCTTTAATTGAACAAACTCCTGTCCAAACGTTGTCTATGAGTGATATTTGTTTGATTATCCACTGAAGTCTGAAGTGCCTATTTCCCTTAAGTCTGTTCTTCCATCACACAATGGAAGCAATTCTTTGTTTCCTTGAGGCAAAAAAATTTGAGTGCTTCATAATCCAAAAGCAATGGCTTTTAAAACTTGAAGTAGATGTTTACTGCCCTTGACCTTGGTTGCAAAATCTCATTTAAAAAGATGCAACTAATTTTATCTCATCCTAATTAATTTGTGACTAGTAAATTAGTTTTTTATTAAAAAATTGTTTGGAGGACCTTATAGGAATAATTGTTGATTTAAAGATAATTAAAAATGCTCATAATGGCTAACTGACTCAATGCACTTCCTTTAACACTGGATTTTACTGCACACCTGAGACCAGAGGTATTTATGATTATTCATGTTGTTCATGTGCAGAATTATAGACATGTCCAACACTGTTCATGCAGGTTACAAAGATAGAATACAAATATCTGTCAATTTTAACTGGCACAGAGAAGGAAAATCAAAGTTACTGTAATAATCCCCTTTCTCTAGCTTTCTGTAGTGTTTTTTTTTAATTTAAATGCAGTCCTGAAGTGTTAGAAAGTGACTATTTTATTGTTAGAAAATGTAACAAGAAAAAGAAAGGTAGAAACAGGGTGGCTGCTATTATTTGCGTTCCAGACAGTATTAGTAGAATCAATAGCAATTGTTTACTTTTTAATGAGATTTTTGATAAGAGCACATATATTTCTATTATTTGAAAGCACAACCTTAAAGCATGCCACAGTTAGGGATTGGTGTAAGTAGTTAGAGCACAGGACTTTCTGATGATGCAAGGTTATTTTTTGGTGCTCTCTGCATGTCCATGCTAATGGGATGAAGGAGCCTATGATGCAAATTTTCAGTATGATCTCGAGATGTTTCTTCTGATCTGACCTTTCATGTGCTTTCAGACATAAAGGGTTCAAGTGCGTCAAAGGGAGGGTGGTCCAGCTGTCCTTCAAGTTCCTCTGAAGGTTTGGTGACCTTGGGTCGTATGTAGTCCACCTTCACATTTCCTTGATAAGATTCTGTTTTCCCCTTTTATCCCTTGGGGTCTTTATGTAAATATAATTAGGTAGTGTGTGTGTATGTAGGTATATATCAATATATCTGTATATAAAAAAAAAAATCAGGAATGTTATTTTGTTAGCTGGTCTGAGAAGGTTGCCTGGTTAGTACAGGCTGTAAAATGGCTTGCCAAATTTCTGTTCCTTAGATCCCTGAGGTTCCCAGGTGACTGAATCCTGTACCACTGATCCAGCCCTAGTGATCAGGAGGGGTTTTGCAAAACACTGGTGTGCCCAGAATGAGGTAGAAGCTGTAGAAATCTCCAAATTGCTCCAAGTCCAGTGGTGAACTCTGGCATCTCTGATCCTGCACTCTGCCTGGGTGTCTGTGAAGGCTTAAATCAAGCACACCAAGTTAGCACTGAGGATTTCATACCAATCGTCGTGTGCTTTACCTTTGATACTCACCTATCTGGCTTTGCATGTGTTGGGAACTTGGTGCTATCCAGTTCCCTTTGCAGAACCACATTCTTTTTTTTTTTCTTTTTGTGGATGGTAAATGCGGTCACGCTGAAGTCACTGGATTCATCTATGTCAAATTGAATGGTGCTCGTTGTGAGGAGTTAAATGCAGCAGATGTTCTGTATGTGTTTTTTGTGCCTGGCATAAGCAGCATTTAAAACCCTCTGTTCTTCTGTCTTGACTGTGTTGGTGCTGAGGATTAAATAATCTTCCTTTGGAGTGTTACTTGCTGTGGAAAGTAAACTAAAATGCTGAAATTTGCTCTGTTAGACGGCTGCTCACTCTGTTGGTTGTCTGCATTGTTAGGACTGGAATCTCTCCCCCTGTGCAAACGATCAGCATCCAAAATTTAGGGTCAGGAGTTGTTAATTTTGTAGTTCTGCTGTCCTTGCCCACTGAGAACTTCTGACATTCCCTTTTAGAAGTCACAATGTGCAGAGGCAAGTCTGAGAAGAAACTGAAGGTATTTACTAGTTAGAGATTTTAAACAAATGAACCCTGACATCTTCCCTTGCAGGTTCCCTGGCCACCTCCTTAGTTCTCAGGTTTCTTAAATTAGTGTGACAAACAAGATGGTTAGGTTTACTCCATTTTGACCTCATAAAACTGTCCATGAGAAGAGGGTGTGAGGGAACTGAATGGCCTTCAGTAGTCCTCTTCAGAGGATTTTGGAAATTCATTGAAGCTTCCTTGATCCTACAGATGCCTTAAATTCCAGTTACTGATAAGTGGAGTTCACATTTCTGGTACTGCTACCTAAGTATCTTTTCTATACCAACTACTTCTCCGACTGTTTCCTATCCATAGAGTTATGATGGCTACAGCTCCGGGAGGTGACAGTAGCCTGCGTTTATTCATTCTCCCAACAGACATAATACGCATATAGGAACTCTGGGAGGATTTCAGGCAGGGTCCAGAGTCTAAAACGAATGGGATAAGCTATATAAATTTTCTGCCTTGATTTTTTCCACCTGTAAACGACATGATTTTGATTCATTCTTGATTGCAAAATGATTTTTGATCCTTGCAGGATGGTGCTGACAAGTGCAAGGCTTGGCCCTTATTTGTTTCCACTTCAGGCATTGTTTGAGTAGGAATGAGTTTATCTTTGATTGTTTTTAATCAATAAAATGTACTTATCTGTAAGTGGAGTTTGATAAGAATCAAGTACAGCATGAAAGAACTGGTTAATCTGTTGTTAATGAAAAGTTTTATCTGGATGACAACATCTTGCTTCTGAGATGTTTGCTTTTTAGCATTAGGACACAAACCACTTCAGTATTCATCTTCAAGGAAATCTGCTGGGTGTGTAAGTTAACTTTGATAAGCCTTGCAAATGACGCTAGTTAAGATCGTCCTCCAAAGAGGATGGTGAAGTACTATTAATATTGTGAGAATGAATATGGACTTGAAATCTGTGCAGGGGAGGAAAGTGTCCTAAAAATAATTTGCTATTCAGAAACATCCTTCACTTCATTTCCATGCAGAGATCTCATGAGGAATTTGTACTGCACTTCATAATCACTAGTAGCCTAATTGAGTCAATGAAATTACATCTGTAAAACTAGAGTATGTAAAACCAGATACAATTCCACAGTGCCTGATTCAGTACCCACTGAAGTCAACACATGTTCTGCTGAATTTGATAGAAGTGAAATTGGAGGATTTTGTGTACATGATTAAATAAAAGCTACAGATTGACCAATACCTATGAAACTGACAGTATAATTGAGATTGTGTAGTTGAGCCATCATTTAAATTCTTTTCTTGTACCCATTGTTCATGTGTACGTATATGCTTTTATATGGAATCCTGCGCCAATTCTTCATGAGGTCTCTGTAAAGGGCCTTAATTGGTTAATGCAGTACCACACCTGGGATTTTGAATATGCATATGCCAAGAATTAAATCAACCAATAAGTTTGTGGAATAATTACTATACCTAAATAAGCTATGTCTTCAGTCTCCATGTAACAACTGTGGTCTGGGCTTTCTCTTGTGGAACTCACGCATAGGGCTTTTGCTGGATCTTTATACGTACTTTCATCCATTCACAGTACAGTCAGTAAAATTGCAGTGGATAACAGCCACCTCGATCCACTGCTTTTAAACGTCAAGTACTTATTCTTACAGAGTGAATGATGAGACTCTCCACAGCATTTGGACGTATGGACAAACACAATGTGAATCTACAAAATCATGTGCAAAAGTAACTTCAACAGGTAAGTGCATATTTAGTTAAAGGAAAACATTTTTGGTGTTATAATGCCATCTCAATAAAAAGAACAGCAACTTCATTTTTTAATTTATGGTACTGTGGTATTTTGTATTATCAGTACTTGGTTAAACATTGCTGGAGATTTTGTGATAACAGAGCACCTGCAATGCTAAGTAGAGGGGAATGACCTTTAGAGCATTGTCATTGTTCAGATATCTTTCCAGTAGGTAGGTCTAGTGCTCAAGCTGAGTTTTTTTTTTTTTTTTTTTTTTTAAGGTGATGTGTTATTGTTGTGTTACTTGGAGCTTAACATTGTAAACATCTCCCACCTAATTCACAGCATTGCAGGTGACTACCAGGTTACTTGGCAAATAGGTTGGCATTTGTCTGACCCAGCTTACTATGTTTAATGTTTCTGAGGCTACTTAAAGAGCCACAAGATTTCTTATTGGGAAAAGGATAATTGTGCCAGCAGGCCTAACAGTGCTAGGCCTAAGATGGGCTGCCATGGTTGTATTGCATGTGCATAACTGATGTCTGTCTGTGCACTGACTCTTAGCTGTCCCATTGTTTCTGCTATGCCAGCCTATGCTGATGTACAAATGTGAAATACCTGTTTGGGGCTTAGAAATATTTGGCTGTCCTGCTACTTAAAATAACTAGTTAGATGCCCAAAATCTACTGCTGGAAGCAAAAGGATTGGTAGCTTTGTAGTTGCCCATGGACTTCTGTTACTTCCTGTGAAGGTGTGAGTACTTCCACATCCCATTAAATTATGTAGCCAGTGTAAATCAGGATAGCTGGACTGCTGTCAATATAGTAGTCCTAATTTATATCTGGTCTATCTGTTCTCTAGCTTATTGGCATGTCTAAGATGATGTGATGATAATGAAGCATGGTAGTTAGGCTGTCACTGTTTTTGAAGGAGTTCACCTGTGTAAAGCTGAAGAATGCAGTTAAGTCTAAGTTCATATCAGGGTGCCACTGAGATCAGAGGCAGATTTTGATACTCGAGAATAAAAAGTGAAAAATCTCAGTATGTAGGAATACGGAATACAGTTGTAATTTATGTTTTGCAATGAATTGAAATGAATGTGCAGTTGAAGTTGACAGTGGGGGAAGAAAAAAAAGCATTAATTGGCATACTAGTTATAACTTATCAAAACAGCCAAGGGCCTAGGAGATCATGGAAGTATTGCTTCTCCATCAGGTCAGAAACTAGTTAATAGGAAAAGGGGAATAAACTCGCTTTTCCCTTTACCCTGCTTTACGTGTCTTGAGTGATTAATCTGTGCTCTGCCTCAAGCTGTTAATCTGCAGTGGTGACATTTCAATTATAAATGGTATTTTGTTCATCCCCTCTGGAAATTCTGGATTTGTCAGTGCTAAAACATCACTAGTACGTGAATGCAACTTCACTGGTAACTGCACAGCTAAACCTTGTTTGCTTTCAAGAAACAATTTTAGAGGCTATGGTGGTGTCTGCAAGCATGAACTTTAATGCATAAAGAACAGCAGCAATGCACATTTTCCATACACAAACAACTAAATTTGAGAGAAGACTGCCTTGATGGAAGGCTGGGCAACAGAGTGACTGGGTAAGGCAATGATTCTCCAAACTTCCTTATTTTCTCTAGGAAAACATGAAGAGTGAAAGTAGCAACATTAACATTCCCATTCTGTCCTTGAGTGGATTCTCCTACCCTATTGCCTTGCACCCTTGTTCCTAATTTAAGGAGATCTGATAACACGAGGGTGGTTATTCCAGCCCCAACTTTTCTGTGCTATTTAAAGCAAAGTATTTCTTGCTCTTCAGGACTATTCTTCTGATCTGATTGCCGAAGAATATAATTGATTCTTACATCCTCATAAGTTTGCTTTATTTATTTACAAACTGTTGTTTCCTTTCTACTAACCTTAATACCTCCTTTAAAAAAATTTTAAAAATCCACTAATGTCTCTTTTTCTGAAGTAATTTATCATTCTTACGGCTTTCTTCAGAACTGACTTCAGTTTCTCTTCATTTTTGTGAGTAGATATATTTTGAAAATTGCAGCATTTCAAGCCTCAGCCTCCATATCTGGTACTTGTTTATAGGGAATATGCAGCAAATTAAAGGGCAGAGCAAGCCTCTCCTCCCTGGCTCACCAGCCACGTTCTGCATTAATGGAAAAGCAACCTCTACGTGTTATTTGGTCCTTTGTGGTCTGGTAAGAGTTACACTAAGGAAACAGTTCTTGGTAACATTTTAAAAACTTTATTGCCTTTCACAGCCTCTTCTTGGTTAAGTGAGACCTTTGTTCGGTACAGGTCCATCCAGCATGAGCTCCTTAGGGGCAGGGAAATTCCACCGCTACCTGGTGGCCATCTGATTTAAAGAAGACAAACTACAAACTGGGTGACAATTCTACATACCTTTATTTTTAAATGGACGGGTACTTCCACTTACTTCATTGGGATGTTTCCTGATTGCAAACTATTCAGATAAATTTGCAGGATTCGACTCTAAAATGCAGGCCAACACCACTATGCATTTGAAGGGATTCCCACACTGGAAATATTTTTCAGACAACTTTAATTTAAACTCTGTCTTATTTAAAGATTTTGTGATCACATTTCTAATACAAGTACTCTCAATACAGAATATTCAAAGGTGATATGATAGAGTAAGATTGGTTTCAAAGTCAGTATATTAGAATGTTTGCATTGTAGGTTGTCTTCAGGATTAATGTTTTAAAGGTTTTTCTTTGCAGTGATAACTAGAAATCTTAAAAGTATAAACCTATGGGAGTTAGGGCTTTGAGAAATCACTGGGAATATTTAAAATGTATTTAAAATGTTCAGTATATGACAAAATTTAGTAACATTTTATAGTTTAAAGGGCATTTCAAATTAAGTATTTGTACTGTTAAAACAGTTTAAGATCCTGAGCATGCAAAACCTATTTGACTTCATTAAGGCTCTGCTGAGATACTGCCTTGATTGCAGAATGAAAGCGTATTTTAGATGAGCCTTCTTTTGATTAAGCAGTTCCACTTTGCTTGTCACATGTTATGGCAGGTAATGCAAAAACCTAAAACCTCCCCAAACCCTCACAACTAAAAAAAAAAAAGCAAACCACAAACCAAAAATTCAGCCAAAGTAACAATTCTGCATTTTTTTATGGAATACTGTGTGTGTTTGTGCACACCAGAGTGCGATACCGCAACTGGACTGGTACCTATTAATGTCATATTAAAATTTCATGAATTCCTTTGGACTGTGGTTTGAAGTTGCCCCTTTTTTGTTTTGCTTCCGTTTATCGGGTGGCCACAGTACAGCTCCTTTGGTGTTTTCTCACCGACCTGGGCACCTGCAGGCTGGGGGGATCCCCACATGAGAGCACATAATTACTGGGGTTCAGCAGCTGCCGTGTACAGCCCTGGCACTGAGCAAGCCACCATCACATCACCGCCCCTGAGCCTTTCCCTGCTCTACAGCTCTCGCACAAGCCCCTCCGTGTGAGGGAGGGATGAGGGGTTAGCTCGCCCGGCTCCGTGTGCGCTGAGCACTCATTAACTCCCCTACTCCCGCTCCGCAGGGCCGGGCTGGCGGCTCCTGCCCGCGGAGGCCGGGCCTGCAAAGCCACCCCCTCCCCTTCCCCGGCGGCGGGGCAAGGGTGAGGGCCGGGCGGGCCCCGCCGCGCCATGGCCGCTCCCTGCTACTTGGGCTGGGATTTCAGCACGCAGCAGGTACCGGGCCGCCTCCCCCCGCCCCTTCTCTCCCCTCCCTCGGCCGGCGGCGGCTGCGCGCAGGGCAGCGGGGCCGGGGGCCCGGCGGGACAGCCCCGGGGCCTGCCCTGCTCGGGGCTCGTCTGGCGCCGCCGCAGCAGCCACCTCCGGGGGTCTGAAGCGCGGGGGTGCGGGCGGCTACACCCGGCCGGGCCTCGGGCAGCCGCAAGGGGGCAAGGCCCGGGCTGGCCCGCCCGCCATCGTGGCCCGCTGAGCTACCGCGGTGCTGCCGGGCAGCACAGAAGGGGAACAGGCCTTCCTCCTCTCTAGCAGCTTTCATCGCCTCTTTTCCTACACCCAGCGACGGTTTTGTTTCGCAGGGTTTCCTCATTGACAGCAGGGCCAGGCTGGGCGCTGCGGGATGCTGTGCTGCGCTCGGCGCCGAGGGTTCACGCACGCCAGCAGCCTGCCACGGCTGATGCAAAATAATTCCTAGCGCTTCGTGTGTTTTAAGGCTTCTGTGGGCCACAGGCACTGCGTGTGCCTGGCTGTTGGCATGCCTCCTTCCCTTCGCCTGCATAAGCACATCCTTTCGTCCCTTTCTGTTTGTCACATTTCTTTTCTGAAGCTGTAGGCTGCGTGTCCGAACATGTCCTGCTTCCCCATCCTGCTAGGGATGCATTTAATCCTAGGAAGGAGCGCTATGGCCCTTCTCTACATGCAGGCTGCACGGAGACCCCTCTGCCTGTGGCATCAGGCACGCTGGGAGCTGGGATTTGCACCTGAATCCAGCTTTTCCAGTGTCCTTGTGTGAATCAAGACTGGTGGGATTGTGAACCTGGATGCTCAGGTTGCTTCTTGAAATTTTGATTTGTCGTCACAATCGGGTATTACTACACTCTGAATCGAAACTCTGCCCAAGTTGTGCGTAGGCCTGAGTATGTTTAAAATAGGTGTGTGAGTATAAATCACTTCATTACAGCTGTGCTGAAGTTTGGGACGTTGAAAAGACATATCCCGGTTAGGCTGATCAAGTGTTTTTGCTGCAAGCAGAAAGCCAATTAAGCTGCAGTGGGTCAGAGCGATTTTTAAGCTAGCACAGGGCATCAGACTGCCGATGAGTTGTGCCAGTGCATAAATAATGGCCCGACATTGGTATGGCTAAAATGGGGATGGTCTTGTTATTTGAGTACAACTCTTTGAGATGACTTAGTCTTTGTAGGTTTTTTTGTGTGTTCTTTAGCAGCGGTTTGCACTCTCTCTCTTGTTGAAATATGTGCAGAACGTGAGCTACCTCCTCACTTTTCTTCTAGGCTGTTAATGTTTTTCTTCTGTACTAGGTGAACTTGAGTGAAGACAGAGGAGGAAAGGTTGTGGTACTCTTCTAGTTTGTGCTTACAAGAAAGCTCAGCTTTATGGAGTTACCTGTTTGGGACGTTGCTTTCCATATGTTGCAGAAGCTCAGAATACACTTGTGTAATGCCCACTGAGCTTTGCCAGACTGGTAGAGTTTGATTTACTCACCGTTTGGGGAGCAGGGAAGGTCCTCAAGGTATCCTAAGGGTCTGTTAGGTTCCTTGGTAAGATGGGGCAAAAAAAAAGGGGGGGGGGGAAGCATATGGCATCTTTAAGGTAGTGTATTCTTTGGAGAAATTGGAAAAATTGGTTACCATGATGCAAGCTGTGAACCTGGTAATTCGTTTGCTGTTCTTTAGCATATGCCTGCGTCTCAATCTTGTGCGATTACGGAGAAAGAAAATGGGGGTGGGAAATGCAAGCAAACAAATACACGTGTTGCTGAATAGGTGGCATGCTGGAAATTCATATAATAACTTGTTTAATGTAAAATTGTGCCCATACTTTCAGCGAGTTGTATGGATTGGGGTGATCTTCTTTCCCATTTTGTCTGTGGGAATTAAATTATTATAAATGAATTATCAGTGCTATTTAATTATTGTTAGTTTTTGTTAACATCCTGTTTTATATCTTCTAGCTGAAAGTCATTGCTATTGATGAACAGCTGAGAGTCATTTATGAGGATAATGTTCATTTTGATAAAGACCTTCCGGAATTTAAGTAAGGCTTTTTATATTTTACTTGGAAAATATAATTTGGAACTTTGGAGATCGGGGCAGGGGGGCTGTTGCCCTATGTGGTCTCATTGATATGTGTGGAGGCATTGAAAAAGTTCATGCCATGTTCATGTTTCACACTTGGCAAGGGTAGTATATGCTCTTGCTTTCCTTGGTATGTAAATATGGCAAGAACTCCCAATAGGAAATACATTAAAAAAATCTACCCCAAAGTGTTATGTATAAATAAACTTTTTTTTTTTTTTTTTTTCTTTTGGGACTTCAGACTTGTGGAAATGACTGTTTCTTTTTGGGACACAGAAGTAAGCACTGCCTTTGTGTCAGGGTGGAATGCTAAGATAACAGCAAGTAAATTGCATGAGGGGAACTTCTGAAAGGCATTTGGAGACAAATTCAGTGGTTCCAAATCTCACAATAAGATGTAGGATGACAGTATTTGTTTACTTCAGTTAACAGACTAGAATTTACAAACGTCGTCCTCTGTGGTCACAAGTTTCAATGAAGTACGTTTATTTACTTGATGGTTTAACAGCAAAAATTGAATTTCATCTTCTAAGTTCAAGCCAGTAATGGTGACAGTTAGGAAACTTAGAAACAACTATGTATTACTTGGAGCCAGTGAGCAGTATCGGCATTGGAGTCTGTCACAGATCTTACTTCAGGATCAGAGCCTTTCCTTGCAAATTATTTACTTTGCAATTGGGTCAAACATGTCTTATGTCACCTCCTAGGAGCTGGCTTTTACTTTTTCAGGTTTCAAATACTGATCGTATCCTTGCTCTTAACATAAAAGCATTGCAAACTCTCTTTGGTTACTAATAAATTTGAAGAACTTTGCTTGGCAGGGAAAAAGTTGCTGAATTTACCAAGCGAAAATACCGTTTTTCTGTAGGACTCAAGGTGGAGTCTATATTCACAGTGACAGACTGACAGTCACTTCTCCTGTGCTAATGTGGGTCAAGGTATGAACAAGCTTTATATGGTTCAACTTCTTCCTTGCTGTTATTGAAATGGAAATGTATTCCAAGCAATAGTGAAACTCATCATTCAAATCAACATAGTCCTTTTGCTTGTATTCTGTTTCTTTTAAGTCTTATTCTGTGTCTTTGGTATGCAAATATTAATGTTATCAACAAACATAGTGGAAGTTGCTAACATTTTGAGGGTTTTTTTTGTTTCTTTCTTCACTCTCTACTATTATAGCATTGTATGTGTGGTGAATCCTTTCCTGACTTTCCCTCATTTGAAAAGAATACTGTTCTTTTTTTCCTCATCTTTTTGTTTCATATGCAAAAGAGGCAGCTTTGCCTAGCTTGAATCTGTGTTTTTGTAGCATCCAGGTTACTTGCACTATTTTTTTAGAATAAGCTTTGCTAACCAATTGATGTCTCAACTGGTAAGTGGTTAAAGAGCAATTTATTCAGTGATTCCCAGTCACTTTGACTGGTGTTTAGTTTGAAATACAACATTCTTTCCTATTCTAGAAGAAGGCCTTCCTTGCTTCTGTGCAGATTCTGCAACACTTGCTCTCACATGGTACTATGTAAATTTGTCTTACTAGTGTGATTTGAATAGTTAAGATATTTGGAAGGTCACAAACCCCCCAGCTGGTGATCCACAGTAGTTGACAAAGGTTTGGTAAATTTGCTTGCAGTTGGTCTTTTGAACCATAATGAACAGGAACAGTTGTAATTATTAAATTAATAATACAATGATATAGTTATATGATGTTTGTTGGGAAATTTTGAAGTCTTGCAGTGGTCCATTTGTCAAGATAGTCTGGGAAATGCTGATCTGAATGAGACTATGTAAAGATAGAGTTAATTTTTGGTTTTAAACTTCAGGAAAATGCGGCAAGAACAAAATTAAGCTAGGTGCTTGAAGTGCTAAAATTAACTTGAATTAGCCTTTGAAAAGAGACTTTGAGTTTTCAGCTGACAGTGGGGGCAGTGGTATTGATGATCCCTAACATCTTGTAGGATGGGGTGCAGGGTGCACCCTGTTAAGATTTCATAGATTTCCAAAAGTAAGAACAGAAAAAGATAATCCTGCTTTGTGTCTTACACACTTGAAAGTGGCTTTTTTATGAATTGGAATTCTTTAACTCTTGCCTCTTATTTAGGTTTCAAAGAATGGATCTTTGTGATTCAGCTTGTTTAAAGATCTTTTTTTTTCCCCTGTGTGATTCAACTTTTCTTTTATGGACTCTTACTTAGTAAATTAATTTATGCAGCTTCTTGAGAAGTCCATAGTCATTAGCTAATTTTTCATTATCTGCCAATGAACTCTTATCAGTGATGACATGAATTTACTGTTTAATTCCAGAGATTGTGAGTATGCATAATTTGATAGCTCGTTACAGTCATTCTTGATTCTGTTTGTTCTTGTAGGCTCTGGATATGATTTTGGAAAAGATGAAGTCTTCGGGCTTTAACTTCTCTCAAGTCAGAGCTTTGTCTGGTGCTGGCCAGGTTAGTTTATAAAGAAAAAAAATAGTCTTACTATATTTCTTCAATAGAGTATAAGGTATAGTGATAAATTTAATTTAAATAATTGTATTGCAGAACACCATAATGACATCAAGTAAGACCGAAGCTTCTAAGTAAGCGTCCATTAAGAGACACATTCCTCAGGGGAACTTAAAACCTGAAGCACACAAAGCAGTCACTAGAAGGCAGTAGGAGTGGAGGAAGAGGTTTACAGTGCAGTTGTTTAGATCAGTATAGTGCATAACTAGTTGGTTTCCTGTTGTTTAAATTCTTTGTACATACAGATTCTGAAATGACTGGGGTCGTTTTGAATTTCAGCATATCCAGGTGCTTGTGGAAATGGGGTAGAAAAAACAGTGAGGAGTGCAGTTTGCTAAAGGCATAGTAACATCCTGTTGAGCACAGTTTTTATTGGCTAGGATAGAGATCTGCCTAGGAACAACAAAAATCAAATGATGGTAGCCTTTGATGCAGAAATGACAAAGATGCTGCTGTGATTTAGCCTGTAGTGCATAATGCCTTTTTTCTGAGATTTATAAAACCCATCCTGACATTTAGTCAGTTAGCCAGTCTCCTAGTACTCTGGTGAAACAAGGAAGTCTTTATAACTTTCACACAAGATACTCAGGGTGAGGACAGCACCAAAGCGATAGCTAATTCTGACACATGAGGTTTAGGTTATTCATCTTGATATATCTGGGACTAATTAATCAAAACTCTTGCTTTGATCTCCATGTTTCATTGATTTCAGTTGAAAGTCTGAGCAAAGTGTCTGAAAATCATAGCCGGTATCAAGGCTCTGTTATGAATTCTTCAGTGGAACAGATGTTAGGGACTGCCAAGTAACCCCAGCTTACTCAAGTGAAAAAAGGAAGTGCATTTCCAGATTGCCCGTATTCCCTTTATTTTACCCATCCTTCAGCAAGTTGAGGGTATCAAGTTGGTGCTACATTCAGATTCTTTCAGGTAGAACAGATTTCATTTAGTTGCCCCCTTCCAACCCACATTGTCTCTCTCCCTTTTCTCTTTGAAGAACCTTGTCCTTATGCTGCAGATCACTGCGGAGGTGCACTGATGTGCCGGTGTTTGTCCCAAAGAAGGGACAAACTTGGTCTCAATTGTCTGCAGAAATGGTAGAGAGATGTGAAATACAATCTAGATGACACCGTGGTCAAGTACTGTGTGCCCAGGGGGTTCTGTGTGCACTTGGTGTCATCAGAACTATTAGTGGGTCACTGGATGATGCTTTGCAGTTTGCCTAGGGTGTCCTGCAGGTGCATTACTAGAGATACCTGGCTTGAGGAAGCAATCTGAGAGATGAAGCTTAGATAATCTTCTCAATATTATGCAGTCTGCAGTGGTGACTGGGGCAGGCATGTAACTGAAGAATCTGGGGGCTGTGCTGAAATAGCACAGAACTAACAGTCTTGACTGTGAAGCCCTGGCTACAGCTCAAAGAGCCCTGAAAGAACTATGTAATGCTATTTGCGGTATAATAATAGTTCCCACTAGAAGTTGCTATAGTTCAAAATCATCATTGTCTCTTGACTCCTACATTTTCTGGTTTAGTATATGCTTTGCTCAATCTTAAAAAGCCTTTTAATGAGGCACTTGATTTGAAAAGGTGCATTTTTTTTGGTCCTAGTTTGGAGAGAGTTCTCTGTCCCTTAGAGTTTGAAATTCAGATCAGGATATGAACTTTGTGGCTTGGCGGGGCATCTCCAACTTCTGTTTCTGTACTTTCTACAGCAACATGGGAGTGTATACTGGAAAAAAGGAAGCATCCAAATTTTAAAGAATGCATCACCTGAACTGCCTTTACATCAGTCACTAAAGGTAATGTGCATAAAAGAGCTCTGAAGGGAGAGCTACACTGTCCTTTTTCTCATCCTTACACATTGCTTTTCTCCTTGCAAACCTTTCCTCTTGTTTGGCTGAGTTGCATGCCCCTGCAGCATAAAGTGAAATGTACTGGTTATTCCTTCAGCTCCAGGGCTTTTGACATTTCCTTTTCTCCTGAGTGACAGTATATACTGCTTTAAAAGCTTACAGGTGCCAGTGGGCATCCCAGAATCTTTCTGTGTCAGAGTAACAGCCTGTTTGTTCTTTTAGGAAATGTAATATTTTTGTAAACAACCTGTAAATATTTTACATTTTTTTACATGTCTGTGTTAACAAAAAATGGTGGTGAAAAATACTATTGTAGCTGAGTTTCCTTGCAGTGCTTGCGATTTAATTAGAAAATATTAAAAAAAAAAAAGACCAGTTTACACTTACCTCTGAAAGGATGGAAGTGTAATATTGTGTGGACACAAACTCCTAACAAGTACATTGTTGAACCTCAACATTTTGTGTGTGTGTGTAGTTGGTAAGTTTTGAATATAGACTTGACAAACTTTTATTTAAAAAGAAAAGTAAGGAGGAATCAACTTTCCTCTTGAAAGGAAAAGTTACCTCCGTACTTTCCTTACTTCAAGATCAGAAGGGACAGTTGTATGTTGAAAGGGAGACATTTGTGTAACTGATCTGTTAAATGATTGATTTTGGAAATATCTCATCTGTGCAAAACTCATGGAAATGGAATTAAAATGCTCTCTGGTGATGTACTAAGCCTCAGTTGCATTTCCAAATGGTTATGCCAGTCATTAAAGAGAAATCTGTTAGTAGAGCTGTGGAAAGACAATCTGATTGTTTAGAGAGGGGTTCTAAAAAGCGGGGCTAAACTTGCATAAAAGGGCCTGGGGCTTTGGCTACGAAGGGAGTGTATTGAGACGTCATGCTGCAGGTTATGTCAAGTAACAGCAGAAAAAGCCTGTTGCTTCCCTCTGGTGTGAAGTTTGGGTTAAACTTTTCACCACTGACCAACATGCTGCCCAATATCCGCTTTCCTGTAATTATCGAGAGGAGACCAGAAGGCACGTCAGAGAACTGAACTATAAGCTGATACGTAGGTCTGCTGTATTGCTATTACTCTGGCAGGGACTTCTTAGAGATCAGACTTACTAATAAAGGATGTTGTTTGTTGCAGGCTTGTTTTTCTGTCAGTAACAGCCCCATCTGGATGGATTCTAGCACAGCTTCCCAGTGCAGCGCTCTGGAGAAAGCCGTGGGGGGAGCACAGCACCTAGCGAGTATCACTGGTTCTCGAGCCTATGAGGTAAGGAGTAAATGGGAAGAAAGTCCTCAGCAGAGTCTTGTGATAGAAACAATTCTGCCATTACAGTGGTACTGCAGTTGATAACGATCAGCCATTAACTATGAAAGGGAGAGTTTTTGAAGGAACTCCAATGATATTGTGCTTTGCAGTAGTCTCACAAAGGAAGACGTGGAAATTGTAAAGTGAAGTTAGGCAAACCCTGGAAATTTTGCTGCAGGAAGCAGCTGGGGCGAGCTGTTGCATTTGGCCAGTGGTTCCAAAATGCGGTGTTTGGTGGCCATGCTTACAGTCTCAGGGCCTGGTTCTCCCCTGGGAGCTCCTGTGCAGCTACATTTCCATTGGGATGGCAGTCCAGTTTGTATTACAGGTTTACTTGGGGTTAGGACCCCCCTGTTTGTGGATGACTGCTTTAGGTTACTTCTGCAATTAAAAGATTGGCCTTTTAATGTCCCCTGAAGGCTAACAAGCAGCTGTTGACCGAAGAGAAGTGTTTCAGAAGTTTGGGATGCTATCAGAGAGTACTCTGTCACTTGTCTCCTCTTCCTGACACTTCCCTCTCTTGTAACTGTGACAATGAGTTACGGAGTGTGAGCAGGGCTGCCCTCCAGGCACCCCAGCACCTGGCTACTCTTACTGTTGGTTCAACAGAATAAGGCTCTGACCTCCCAAATTGCTGATTCTGTTTTTGAATGATCATGCAGGGTTTATGGCCAGTGTTGAAATCAGACTTTGCATACCATTAACAGTTTATTTTTAACTTGCTAAAGGTTAAGGTTTCAGTGTTAGAAGTTTTTTGTTATTTGATATAATACATGGATGAAAAATAATTATTCTTACAACTATTAGCCTGTGCTGGAGTTACTTCTTTGAGTATGAAACTTCCTGCTTTGCTCCGAATTCACCTGCCTCGCAGAGAGGTACATAGGTTGGGTAGCTTAAACCTTTTCAAGGATTTGAAGGCAGCATTTGAACTGTGCTGGTTCCTGTGCACAGAATAAGTGTGATTCATTCCATTGAACTGTCATTTCTGAAATGTAAATTATGGATAGTAATGCTTTTTCACATGCTTTTTTTTTCAAAAGGTGAGCAAAAGTCTCATAATGAGACTGTGCGTTATAGCCTGTTTAGTGCAGATTGCATGCTGTGTACTGACTTTCATCATGCATCAAGCAAATTAAATATCCAAAGTGCAATGTACTGAACTCATTACACAGAGTTAATGATTATTGACTCCATTTAGGGTTTGTGCTTCTAAGCATTTGCATTTCTTTCTCAGCGTTTTACAGGAAACCAGATAGCAAAGATTTACAGCCAGAATCCTGAGGTCTACATGCAAACTGAGGTTGGCTCAACTTCAATACGCTTATTGGAAAACACAGTTGAAAATCTTTTAAAATTAATTGTGTGGGGATGTTTTTACAGACTTTTTTTACTAAAGAGTATTTTGATTCTTGTGTTTGATTTTAAGATTAAAATTAAAAATTTGATTATTTTTTGTTTTGTTAAATTATTAGTCATTAGGCAGATAAAAATCGGGCATCAGTTCTATCGTGAATGTTATCTTTAACACAGCAGGCTCCACTGGCTCTCACCTTTGTGGAAGAAGTTCTGAAAAATAGACTTTCATTTGGGTGGTAGTAAATTGTATTTACAGCAGTTTGAACACAAGTGGGTAGTTAAGCACACAGTTGAAATTTTCACACATAGAACTGGCCATTTGCATGCAGAAATGTGATTGCTGTGCCATACAAAGCTGGCATCCGTGCGGATGTGTGTAGGGAAAAAAACTGCAATCAATTCTAGACTTTTTTCATAGTTTTTCCCTTGAGGAGCTACTTTTATTCTGTTATTACAAGTGAATTGCATTGTGTAGTTGGTTTCCTTCTGATTTTTAATTTTCAGAAATCGGCTTGCAATTCCATTATTGTTTCAGTTTGAGTCTGCATCTAGCTGTGACTGAAATGCCATGGTTTGAAGCAAGGTGAAAACTCCGTGCAAATATGATGTAAATGAGAGAAGGACTCTTGTCCTGTGCTTAGAACATGCCAAACATCCAGACCCGTGAAGACAGGCTGCTCCTGTTTTTGTGTTACTGCAGTTCTTGATAGCATCGATCATAATTTTTTGTGGTTTTTAAAATCTCACCCTGCATGAAAGAGTTAATTTCATGGGGAAGTGAGTTGCAAAGTTGACTCTGTATTTTGTGGGAGAAAGCTTCATTTTTAATGTATTTTTTTTTTCTTAGTACATTTTCATTGTATAACTTTTATGCTAGTAAGGTATGGGATGAAACAGAACGCTAATACAGTCTGATCATAAGCTTAAGACTAAATTTAGAGACAGGTACATTAACGGGGAGGAAGTGGGTCTGTGGAACTGAGAACTAGTCAGACCAATTTCAGAGTTTGAGGGCTGGTTGCATTGATGGCACCTTTTAGCAATAAAGGATATGCAAGATGTTGTGTTCAAGCACAAAATATCTCTATGCCAGAGTTGATCTTGGGGACCCTCAAGAAACACTTAGCAGCTCAACAGTCTCAATGACATGTGGAAGGTGGATGTTTTTCCTTCTGTAGGTCAGCTTGCTAAACTGGCTGATTCACAGTTTAACTTCATCCTTTTCCTTCCGTTTCAGGCAGCTAGTGCCCACTGGGGCACCAAAGAAGGTAGGCCTTCGTTATCTAAGCACAATATGATATATTCTTGGGGAGAGATGCATGAAGAGCAAGTGCATCATTAAGTTTCCTGGCCATTATAACCACCTCTTAGAGCTCTGGCTATAGTCTGTCTTTGAATGCTGTGTGAAGCATTGGTTTTGTGATCATTAATAAAAAACCTGTCACTGCTGGCTCACTCGACCAGTAGAGATATGATTCCGATTAGTTATTGGGTGACAATCATATTTCTTCTGAATTAGAGCACACAATAAGGAATTTGTCAGCTTTTATGCCAGCTTCTTGGGAACAGATAATACCTGATCATGCAGAAAGCTCGTCGGTAGCTGGTTAACTTGGTAGTTTGTATAGCAAATTTGAAGTGGAAGCAAGTTCATGTCGGATCAGTGCGTTGTGTCATGTCTGGGGCGTTTTTGGGCCAGTATTAGAAGCCCTACAGCTGGATTTAATGCATTGTTGGAACATACCCTGAGGCAGAGCTGCAGGTAGTGGTTCAGTTCAAAGCTGATTATTGCCAGCTCCTGGGAGTAACTCCTGGGAGGTCTGGGGTCTCAGCTGGGAGGAAGGTAAGAGTTCCTGTAGAGGTGCTAGCAGAACCTTGCCAGAGCTGCTAAAAAGCTTACAGACCTGTGCTCTGGGTGGACCAGCGCATGGTTTCTGGGCATTTCCCCTGTCATCAACATACAGGTCGTTTTTTTTCTTTTTTCTTAGTAAATGTTTTTCCTTGAAATGAGATTCTGTGGTACACTGAAGTTGTGAATTAATTCATGGTAACATAGAGTATGCTAATATACTAGGTGTATTTGCATGTTTCAGAATGCAAAGCTAGTAACAGCTTTTATCATGGGGTTACTTTTAGATTGATATCTGCTGTATTACTTAGGCAGTAAGATAGAACTGAGTAATCCTTCTAGGTGTATTTTTGTGTGCTTTCTGTGTCTAACATTAAGCATTGATTAATATTTGCTGCTTCCAATTACTTAATTATTTACTTTCTTTGGAGTGAATACTGATGGGACTCGCTGTCTCACGTTTTTTCTTTCAGAGAATCTCTTTGGTTAGTAGTT
The DNA here is from genome assembly GCF_018139145.2 of Gymnogyps californianus. NCBI lineage: Eukaryota > Metazoa > Chordata > Aves > Accipitriformes > Cathartidae > Gymnogyps > Gymnogyps californianus. The sequence continues at coordinate 161,036,493 of NC_059472.1, forward strand.
TTGCAGCTTCCCTTTTCCTAGGAGCTTATGCACCCATTGATTACAGTGACGGTAAGTGTGTGGGCTTTTCTCGTAGTAACAATTCAACAAGGAAATTTTCCTTTCCATCCCCACCTTACATAATAGGAGGACAAGGTCTCTGCTATTTATTTTCAGTCTTTAAACTTTAATGACAAGTATATTAGTTTTTAAGCTAAGTTACTCCTTTCAGTTTGTTGCTACTCTTGATAGTGCTGTCAGCTGTGCTTATTTATCCCCATCATACTATGATTCCCATTTCTATGAAATGGATTCATAGAAAATATTCTTAAATGAAATTGTACCTTTTTTCATTACTTTATGATGTATACAGGAATGTTGAAATATCTATTTAAAAGCATGAAAAAGTTGTGGATTTTTAGGCTTGTCCTGGTTTCGGCTGGGATAGAGTTAATTTTCGTCTTAGTAGCTGGTACAGTGCTGTGTTTTGGATTTAGTGTGAGAATAATGTTGATAACATGCTGATGTTTTAGTTGTTGCTAAGTAGTGCTTATCCTAAGTTAAGGATTTTCAGTTTCCCATGCTCTGCCAGCAAGCAGGTGTGCAAGAAGCTGGGAGGGAGCACAGCCAGGACAGCTGACCCGAACTAGCCAAAGGGATATTCCATACCATAGAACATCATGCCCAGTATAGAAACTGGGGGGAGCTGGCTGGGAGGGGCAGATCGCTGCTGGGGCATCTGTCAGTGGGTGGTGAGCAATTGCATTGTGCATCCTTTTTTTTCCTTGGGTTTTATTTCTTTTTTTGGTTATATTCCTTTTCATTATTATAATTTATAATATTATTATTATTCTTAGTATTATATTTTATTTTACTTTAGTTATTAAACTGCTCTTATCTCAACCCATGAGTTTTACTTTTTTTCCAGTTCTCCTTGGGGGAGTAGTGAGCGAGCATCTGTGTGGTGCTTAGTTGCTGGCTGGGGTTAAACCACGACAAAGCTAGACTTCATAGTTCTGCTATTTGTTCTTTGGTTTTGCTGGTTTAGCTCTGAGTTGCACAGGAGGTGAGGAAGATGTATATTGTGATTTCGTCCCTACTCCCCCCCACCACCCAACTGGAGTATGGATCTACAACAGAAATATCTTTTCAAAATGAAGCAGAGAAAAAAGCATAAACCAAGCAAAAAAATCCTAAACTCAGTTAAAAAAAAAAATTAACCTTCCTTATCTCTCTATTCATCATAACAAAGACAAAAAAGTGACAAGGCCAGTGTTTCTCTTTTCTGTTGTGTGTTATCTCAGTTATCCAGCTTTTAAATGGCAATTTTAAATGGCAATTACAAAGGAAACCATTTTCCTGGGAGCTATGCTGTTATTTCTAAATAGCATTTTTGATTCCTGCTTTGAAACTAAGAGAAGATATATTTCAGAGCTGAAAGGTTAGATAACAAGGCTCTCTAAGGAATTTTTGCATTATAGAGCCATAGTTGACACCCATGTGTTAAGACCAACTCATTTTTTCTCCTTCATTGTTCCATCAAAGCACATAGGAAAAGGCAAGACACCTCAATTTTAGCTAATGGACAACTTATTCAATATCAAATCTCCCAGTTATACTTGAGACCTTAAAAATTGCAAGGCAATCTATGCTTATTTTGCAGCAGTTGTGAGATTATTACATCTATCTTCTGGTCCTGTTCTGTTAGCCATGTATTTTCACAGCTGAATTTTATTTTTTTGTGTATTATTGGCAACAGTAACTCTTTGGAGATTTGCACTTTGCTCCTCAGTAGGCCCAGATACTGAGCGCTTCAGCCGCACAGCAACCCACAGAACTAGCTCCATGTACTGTATTTCAGAGAGAGATGGTGAGATCTTCAAGGTACTTTTTCTGATAAAGAAATATGTTGATTTTTTGTTTTTCAGTGAGAGTGAAGTGTTAATTTTGATTCAAATGTTTAAAATCATAAGCATTAAAAAAAAAAAATCTTGGTTTTGGGGTTGGGTGTTGGTTTTTTTTTTTTTTTTTTGGTAATGTTACCTCTGCCTTTTCTACTTGGAAGCAAGTGGGGGAAAGCCGTGCTTCTTCAATTTCAGAACATGAAAATGTCTGTGTTTGATTGAAAACCAAAACATTTTAAACTGAAGAAAATGAAAATTTGCTTCATTGGTAAATTTTCTTAGAAAATGTTTTGCATTTTTCAAACAGCTCTAGGAGAGCCTGTTCTGTTACACCTCTGGATATTTCCAGAACTTGAATAAATGTTATCCACTGTTCAGAGCATGTAAGATTATTAAATCTTTGTGTGAAAAAAGAAGAGAACTAAGCAGGATGTTATAGTTCTCTTTATAAGACAAAAGATTTTTCGGCATTGTAAGCTATATTTTCTTGTTCGTTCCTTTCTTCTGTTAACATAATGAGAAAGAATTCTAATTCCAGTAATAAAGTATAATTATAAAGTATGCAGTGGTTATTTGGATCCAGCTGAAAAACTTGTTTTCTTGTCATTTACGATTTCTTGCAATTCACTTGATCTTTTACATTGCACCTGTATATTGTAGTTTAAAATGCATCTCAGAATAATGTTCAGATAATAGACCTATTCTTCATTTCTGTAGGTTTAACTTCAGGTCATATCATCTTTAAAAGACCCTGTCAAATTGTTTAGCTCTGCACAATAACTTACCTCTCTAAATTTGCAGGTTATTGTAGGAAATGTGCTATTCAGTTTCAGGGTTTTTTTTTTTTCTTTTTAAAGGTCCAATCTCATAAGGTTCAAATCACTCCTCGTGAATGGCTGAGCACCCTGGGTGATTGATTTAAAAAAAATCAAATTACATTCTGGTGGAATGAAGAATGATTTTCATTTATATTGTGCAGATGTTAAAAGTAAGATACATTTGGGACCTAAACAAGTTGAACACTTGAGGCATTGTTTCTTTTAGAAGACACCTTAAAGAACAGCAATTCAGCTCTTGACCTAGAGAAGCTTTATCTTTTGAAATGCTTTTCTAAGAGCCTTAGGCAAATCATAGCTTAGCATACTTGGTTTTGTTGTTCTATCAAACAAGGATGCTTTGAACTGAAGCCTTTTCAAAAGGAAGCGTGGTGGGCTGAATTTACTCCTAATGTAGCTTGTGTGGTGTCAGCAGAGTTACACTGCATATGATTTTAGCTCACTGAAAAGGCAGTCCAGAGTGCTGTAATACAGATGCACTTAACTGTTTATAAATATATGCAAATATTGATCTTTAGTTTGTTGATTAATAAAACCAGTTAGTCTGCATCGTTTGGTCTTTGTAATGAAAATGTTTGGATTTTTTCTTCCCCTCCCCAGTGTTGAAGCACTTATACTTTTGTATATATAGTAAATATTAGCAACTCCTGATTGTGCCCCTGGTCATGTTATGTTAAAAGTCAGTGATGCTTGCAGTGAAATACTGAATCCTATTCATCCACATATTGAACCTTTCCTCAGTCCTTACTAGACCATGGCCTTGGCTGTTGACCTTCATTGCTGATGGGGTATCCATTTGGAGTGACAAGTCGAAGGGTTGCCTTTGATTTTTGTTTTTTTTCCCCCTTAGTTCTCAGATTATTCCTTATTTCATATGTTGAACTTACTGGCGTAGATCATGACCAGAGGTGCTTGAGTTAGGAACTCACTGTGCATCACTTCTCGTGTAATCAAAGGAGAAAGAGAAGCGGTTCCAGGGAGCGTTCAGCTCTGGTTTTTACTTTCCACTGACTAGAGATTCTCATGCAAGTGCCCACAGTTGGATAAGATGAATCCAGGCCAACAGATTAATAGTTCTTGTAAAATAGTTGTTTCACATCTTTTAAATGAGTTTCTGAGGGCAGGGTAAATTAGCTCATCTTTCTTTTCTCAGGGCATATTAAAGTCTTTGTGCCACTGTATCTACCAGTCGATAAACTGAAGTGTTGTTTCTGTATAATATAAACTTAGACATTTTCAGTTATAAAGGTTAGTGTTTTTCCTGTTTTATGCAGGAAAGATTGGAGGCTGTCCTTATGTCTTGCAAAATTGCATTGGAGGATACTGGTTAAATGTTTCTCTAGGCTTGCGGGGTGGGGAGGGGAAAGGATTTTTTCCAAGAAACCCAGAGAAAACAACTACTAACCTTTCTCTAGTAAAATTCCTGTTTATTTAAAGATTCTGTTGCTCACTGATTAATTTAATTTAGCAAGGGGGTTCTTGGCCTTTTAAATTACGACTTTTCCAGGAAAATTTTTAGATTTACATATTTCCTCATAGAAAGCCCTGTTATGCCCGAGAGCTTGGGACACGAGGCTGCTTGTACCCTCTGCCTCCGGGAAGTGCGGACAGTGATGCTGAGCTCAGTTTACCCTGGAAGGACTCAGTTTACCCCTGGAAGGAGGGGATGGCTAGATTTAAGAGTAGTCTCACGTAGAGAACTGAGGGAAGCTGGAGTAAATCTTGCCATCTTTCCTTTTCTGTGAGTGGTAGCAATTTTGACAGCAGAAGAGGAGAATACACCTTTTGCCTGTGGGAGGCATGTTGCACTTTGTGCTCTGTCAAATTCCTGATATTGCATATAGGCCACATAAACCAGTGCATAATTTGTTAAGTGTGTTTAATTTGCCTGAAATGGGATTGACTGATTTTAATAAATTTAATTCTATTTTTTATGTTATTAAGTATAATCCAAATATCCTACTATTTGGCTTGGATTATTCCAGTGTCTCAGCTGGAGTGTGCAACACTTTTTGTTTACAACACTGTGTGAAGGACTAGGTCCAGACCTTGTTGATGGTGCTTAGGATTGGAGTGCACAAATATATACTTTATTTATAAATGTATTAAACTCATTATTAAGCCTATGTGAAAAAGGCTGGTGGGAGTTGATAGGGTGGGCTCATTTGTGCGTGCGTAACCAGCAGCAGTGTATGTATGTGGAGTGTTGCAGGCGTGTGCCCTTCTTCAGAATAAGAGCGTTACTAGAGCCTTGTGATGTGCTGGCTGAGATGTGGGTTGCATCCCTTCTCTTCCTCTGTGTCCCAGCATTGCAAGCATAGTCTTGTTCCACAGACACTGCATGTAGGGTCAACTTCACCATCTTTGTGTTTTAAAAAGCTTAAAGATGTATTGAATGGAAGTAAATGTCAGGTTTTCCACTGTGCTCAGCTGAGTGTGGCTGTGTTTCTGAGATAAATAAGTCGTGGGCTAAACGGTCTTTGAAATGAAAATGTTGTTAATCTAGAATAAGACTAATATGTCCCTGAACAGTACTAACCAGAAACACATACAGATTTTCAAGTCTAATGAAATGTGCAATTAAAGGCATCTTAGAAACATAAGCAAGGCATGTAGAGTGCTCAGTATGTTATGTAGATTCGGCCACTAACCAACTTCAATTAACTTTTAAACCACCAATAAAATAGTGAGGAAGAGGCAATGAGAAACCAAACCAAAACTGCACAGGCCTTCCTCAGATCTAGTGATATTTCTGGTGAGGAAATAGGTGACCAAATCAGTTATCTAGGTTTTTGCAGCCCATAATTCAGTTCACAGAATCTAGACTTCAGAGGTGTTGCACGCTTGCAGGTGTTGCGGATTTCAGTTGGGCTATTCAGCATTTCTGAAAATCATGACTTTCGTATTCAAAGCTGGACTTTCCAAACTAGCCTCAAATTAGAGGCTACATCTGACAATTTGACCTCTTGCTTTTTTTTTTTTTTTGACTTCTAAGCCTTTATTTTGTCATCTCTGAAGAAGGAAACATTGATATGGAAGAAGATTAGTCAGCATGGATTTAGATGCTTATATGATACTCTGCCTAAAGGTAGGAGTAGTGTAAAGCCAAACCACCCAGGGGGGAATTTCGTCATTGTTAGGTCTCAGGTGAGCACAACACACCTTCAAGTGACATTGCTGCATCACCTTTAGATAGTTGTAGTGAAGTCTTTGTCTAAGGTGGAAGATTTGGGGAGGAGTTGATGGGGAGGCATCCATGTTCTTCTTTTTGCTCTTAATTTGGGAATAACTGAATTGTCTAGTGCATTGTGCATCAGAGAAGCCTTTTCTGTTACCTTTACAGGTGAAAGCTATCCAGAGGCTGAATTATCAGTATCTTTTATGCTTAGAAGAGCTGAAACCTTTCTCTTTGAATGTAAAATACGAATCTGTAAATTTTCTGTTGCCTGTAACGAGGTGGAATTTTCTGATACAGTACTGTCTTGTGTTTAATGATATATGCTTCCTGTTTTGATCTGCCTTGTAGGTTCTGGTATGAACTTGCTGCAGATTTGGGAAAAGGTGTGGTCAGTGTCCTGCCTTGATGCTTGTGCACCTGGATTAGAGGAGAAACTAGGATGCCCTGTACCATCCCATTCAGTCCTGGTATGTGCCTGTCTAGAAGAGTTGTAAGCAACAAATAGGGCTTTGTGCTGAGAGTTCTGCTAATAGAACTTTCTTGGAGTGTATTTGTGTGCGCGCGCGCGCGTGCATGCACAGTTATCCTCAGAGCTACGCTGCTTGATTTAATATTTCCAGGTGTGTTGTGAATGTGTATGCCAGAGCAGAAACAGACATCTTTGAAAGCTGCTAGCTGGCATCTGTCATAGCTTTCATCATTGATCTCCTTGGATTCTTGCATGCCCTGGGCTATGATGAGAAAAGTTTTGGTAGATGCTCCAGTGATAAGAATCTTTGGGGTCCCCTCCCATGCCCACAAGCACCTGGTCACTGTAGAACTGTGCACAGTATTTTATTACTGCAGAAACAGAACCCAACATTTGCATTTCTTGACAGAGACCTTGTTTTAAACTGTTTGTAGAGTTAGTGAGGTAATCTTTGTGAATAATTTGGGATATTTAAAGCTCCTCAGTTCATGTAGCGTAATGGTGAAATCAAATCAAGCCGCACATCTCTTAAAGTGAATGAATTTAGTCTTCCTACCCAGCACAGAAAAAGCTATTGCTTTAGCTGGTGCACATGTAAGAGAGTGTAGACACCCATCACCTGATCCCTCTGAATTCAGTGCTGATCTTCTGTAATGGGGAGGAACACATAAAAAATCCTTATAGATGTCCTTGTATTTTTTACGGATAGTTTTCTTCTTCTGTCTTTTCTGTATGGCTACCAAATGTGGCTTAAAAGAATACAGTTCTTGACCCCTAAAATAATAGGGGTCATATTCCAGCATTTGATGTTGTGATGTATATTAATGTTGTGTTTCCTCTTATGTTTGCTTTGAATTTCTAATTTCTATGTATTAATATTCATGTATGTGTGCAAAACAGATGGATGTGTTTATGTTACTTGATTTGAATAACTGGAGAAAGACCCAAAGCTAAAATGCTACTATTTACTTAACCTCTTTCAAAATCTAATCTGAGAATATTTCTGTGAGGATCTCAACAACAAAAAAATTGGGTTAAAAATCTTTAAAATAGTCATTCATACCTTAAATACACAGAAATGATTATTGTAGCTACTCTGGGGTTTTTCAGTTCTATGGTACGGCACATTATGTCATACATTGCAAGATCACTTTCCATTTTTTGAGCTTTTTTCCCTCTCTCTTTCTTTCTTTCCTTAGGGGCCCATTTCTCCATATTATAGTCAGCGTTATGGGTTTAGCCCAGACTGTAAAATAGTAGCATTTACAGGAGACAATCCAGGTGAGATGATTAAATGTATAAGATTCAGTGAATATCATTATGAATGTACTAAAATTGTAAATCAATCTCATTGATTCTCAGATGCTCCCTATACAGTGAAAGAATACCGTGTTTATCAGCATTAATACCTTTTTCCAACAGCCTTCCATTACTGATTCTTCTGAGATATAGACATCTTGGATAAGCTGGGTATGACAAATGAATTCTCTTTTGCCTAGTAATTAGAGGTGACTTCATTTGCCTCTTGATAACTTCGGTTTTGGTTTGCCTGCCCCTAAGAAACTATTCTTACTATGAACTGCTAACATTTAAACTTAGAAAATATGAATTAAAAAATTGCTGTTGTATCTTTTCAAGCAAAAAGGTGGAGATGGACCTCATAGCCTTTCTCTGAGAATTAGAGCTGTCCTTTTGTCAGACTGATAGATCTCAGTATAAGGGAAGGTGTTAATTTAGAGTCATTTTTTTGAATCCTGGAGACTGTTTCAGTGTAGAGCAAATTTGTCTGTTTCTCAAGACTGTGAAAATAAAATACTTACCCATATTACAGTAGTAAATGCAGGTTTAAATCAAGATGGAGCCTTCATCATGGCATTTTTTACATTCATATTCTGGGAGATGGTTAAACCCTGCATTTCCCGAAAGTCCAGTTTTTCTTCTAGAGATTCAAATCCAGCTTAGTCCAATAAATATGTGAGTAGTCTGATGTAAGTGGGAGTGTTTCTCTTTTAAAGTGTGTTATTAAGTAAGGGTCCACTGTATTTAAAACCTGAATACATAAAACAGTAGATAATCATGCAGTTCCATAGTCTTTTGTCTTGAACATTTTGATTTTGTTAAAAATCACTCCCTCACCCAAATGCTTTGCCCATCTTTTACAGTGTATAGGCCAAGGCCATCATGAGCATATTTGCCATTTATATTATACTTTGAGGTGGTGAATGTGATGTATTATGATGTCTCATACAACATGCTATAATTGAGTCAAACAAGTAACTTTTTCTCTGGTATTCTGACTTTTTGCTTTCAGCATCATTGGCAGGGATGAGACTTCAAGAAGGAGATATTGCAGTAAGTCAAAACATACTCCTGAAAACTGTCCATATCCCCAAATAAATGAAATAAATGAAATGTAAAATAGCTGTAGGTTATCAGTTAAATTTATCTGCTAGTGTTGATTTTCTGTTTATTGGATTCACGCTTGTTTTATTTCTATCAATCTGTAAGCTGCCTGAAAGATTTTAAGTAAACTCTTGTGACTATTTTTAACTAATGTTCCAGACATTAAAACCTAAGTCTCTATCTAGTATGTATTTCACTGGCCTGACAATCTAAGTCAGAGCTAGCTTCAACACAAATCCAATTGACTTAATGTGTAATTTAAAAACAATTAGTGGTAATAACAAATGGTTTTAATTTAATTTCTGTATTGCTTTCCATGCACATTGTGATAATGCTTCAATTATTTTTTTTTTTTCCCCTCCAGATTAGCCTTGGCACAAGTGACACATTGTTTCTGTGGATCCAAGAACCAACTCCTGCCTTAGAAGGTCATATCCTCTGCAATCCTGTTGATTCTCAAACATATATGGCACTTTTATGGTAATATCATTTATTTTTTGTACATCTGGGATCAATAATATAGAATTCTTTCTCTGTGTTAGTGTTTTTTATTTCTTTTGCAAAATGATAATGAATAGAACATTCAGCATTCTGTACGGTATATGGCAATCTACTGCTGAAACATTTGCATCAGTGTTATAGCATTCCTGTTGTTTAATTTGAGTAACTGAAACTGCAGAGTTGTGGAGGATAAATTCTCATGGCAATAAAAAGCTGAAATTATTTTTACATATACATAGAGCCAGTTCACTATGAATCTAAGGTAATACATTTAATGTACAGGAATAACAATCTTCTGAAATATAATAATGTGAAATGTCAGAAGCTTGACCAGGCTGTATAACTTCTGTGCTCTTCTAGTGGTCCAGAGGGGACATAACGGGGCAGGTGAAGATTCCCTTTTCAGAGAGGAGTGTAATCAGTGCTGTTCAGGGATGTATTAGGCTGTGCATGTGGAAAATACTGAGATCTCAAGAAACCCAGCTGAGAGAATGATCCCCATGGTAGCTTTTGGCTGCTGTGATTCGGGAATTGTTTGGCCCCTCGCCAGCCAAGTAAGTGGAAAGGTGGCCTGAAGCTATGTTTTCCCTCACTGAGTCACTGTATTCAGGGTAAAAATTTCCAAAACAGGTCATAGTGTTTAGGCAAATATTTACAAGTAATGTGCAGATAAATTTTGAGTCTAAATCCCCTGGATTGTAGGTGCTTGAAACTCAAAACTTCAGCAAAGCTCAAATCTGCCCTTTAACCATCATGTTGAGTCTTACCTGTACAGTAATAGGATGCTGTGGATGACAGTGGGAACAGTGTTCATGAAGTTGAGTTCAAAAGCATGATGTCAATTGCAAGTTACTGAGTTTCATAGTATGATTTCCCAGCAGTTGTTTGGGTTTTTTTTTTTTTTTTTTTTTTTTTTTTTTTAAGTTTTGCATTCAAGTTTCTCTTTTACCCAGTATTTTTCCCAGCAAGGAGATGCTGAGGCATTTTTCTGAATAACTGTTATACTGCCATTCTTTTACTGCAGCCTAACGTGCAGAAGGCCAAACCTGCCTTTCAGAACACAAGATATTTCTGTAGCCATGCAGATATAAAGAGTTTCTGTTCCTCCTGCCTAGCCATTTCTGCCCTGACACTGCCCCTTTTGCACCAATGTCCCTTTATTTCTAGAATATTAGAGTTAACAGGGGACCCTCAGTTAGTAGAAAAAGAGTGCCTGAGCTACCAGACAGAGTATTTGTACAGAAAACTCGAGTAACTTCAGCTGCTGCTACCAAGCAAGTTCAGTAATTTCCTTGCCCTCTTTCTGGATATTTCTGTGCCTTTCCTGCTGAGTTGCTCTGATAACTCCGTGCTGGAGAGTATTCAAACTGCTTTCCTCTGGGTATGAGTCCAATGTTGCAGTATTTTGCAGGAGTGTTATATTGACGGAGGAGGCAAAGGAGGTGACTGCATAAAGGGTGCAAAGACCATAAACACTGAACAGACGCATATTTTACAGCATGGTTTACTGGCTCTGGACCAGAACCGTGCAGATGCAGCTGTGGTGTTTTCCTTTGCCAGATCCTGGTACGGAGCTAGACCTCATAAGTCTTCTTGGACCCAACCTGTCTGCATACCGGTACCATGCTCCTGAAATCATAAATGCAATGTAGAGATGCTCTTGCTCCTCCTTGCAGAGTCATCTCAGAGTGAGCTTTTTAGCGCTGTGTCAGAGAACTTCTCTGAGGAGATGTCTTAGCTGTTCAGAGCTAGCCTGGGTTTAGCGTGGCCTGCCAGACTGGATCTAAGCTGACTCACTGGAGAGATGTATACCAACATCTCTGCACTGTGTTCCTCAACACGTCCTGTAATATTTGTTTTCTCTTTTACCTAGTTTTCTCGCTCTCTATCTTTTTCCGTAATGAAGAAGTGATTGTATCTTTTAGCTTGCCTAGCTTTATTGAGCTGATACAATAAACACCAATATCGAGTAAAACAACAAATTGCTTTAAAAATGTAGAGCCAAATGTTTTGGAAAATGCATATGGTATGTTTGTGTGTTTCAGTTTTAAGAATGGCTCTCTGATGAGAGAGAGGATCAGAGATGACTGTGCTTCAGGCTCCTGGGATGAATTCTCCAAAGCCTTATCATCTACTGTTGCTGGAAACAATGGAAACTTGGGTATGAGCCTTAGCAGGGGCTGGGAGTTCCAGGGTTTGCTTAGACATGTACTTGAGTGGGTGTTGCACCTACTTCTTACTTGGGTCATGAAAAAGGCTGAGAATTAAGTTAACTAGAGCAAGAGAAATGCCTAATGTGTACTTAGAAATGCTCTGTTGGCAGGCTAAGTGTCATGATAGTATTTTCCTTCAATATTCACTAAATAAGAATTATATTTATGGAGCTGTTTTGGTCATTGAAAGGGTGTTAGTAGCATCTTAGCTGTAGAATGTTTAAAACCAGTAATTTCTGAAGGAGACTTTCATTAAAGTTTGTTTCTTTTTCTGAAGACTCAAACCAAGTGAATTACGTAGCTCCATATTATTTCTTTCTCAGTCATTACTCTAGAATCTTATTCATGCATGTGAACAAAGCAGTAATGTCAAGTGATACCCAGATTTCCTGCGTTTTTCCCAATGTATGTCACAGAGACATTTCATCCCTGTTTTTTCCCCACGTTATGGTAAATGAATGAAATGAAACAAAATTATGATGATGGAAATATTTTAAAAATCTAAATAAACGCATGTGTTTGAAGTTTTACATTATTTTCCTTCCTACAGTTTAACACTGTACAAGTGTAGTATATAGCTCTGAAATAAATTACTGAAAGGTGAGCATATGTGTAATCAAGATTAAAATTTAAGCATTGCAGAGCTGGATTTGAAATCATCACCATCATCCTAGATCTGAATTGATGTGAGTAAAATTAATTTAAAAACCGTAGGTAGCAAAGTTTTTAAATGTAGATATTTAAGCTATAGAAGACTTCACTCCTTAGGAAAGTGACTTTAAGATACAGTTTCTTGACACTGTGAGATTAGCACTGCTTTTTCATTTTTAGAAGCTCTGTTGTCTGTCAAATCCAGTCTCTGTGGGGTATTAAAATGACCAGGAATCTCTTTTCACTAGAAGACAAATCAATTCAGGTGTTTCAGAAAATGGGAAGAAGTTATTCCAAAACCCAGAAGTCAGCCACTTTAGACAGTATTAAAAAAATTGGAAGTTGATGAAAATATTGTTACTGATTTCAAGGATACCAGGACACTGCCTTAAAGTTTAAAAATTTGTATTACAGTATATTCACTTGGATATCTCAGTCCCCTATAAAACGGGTGTTTCGTGAAAGTCGTGGTCAATAACCTGTATGCTTGGATAACCTCTGGGTATACCTGTAAAAACACAGTAATCTCCATAATCTGAGTTCCTGAGGGAAGCAGAGCAACGGAGTAACTGGTTAGGCACCTTTCCTTTTCTCACTAGTTCCCTGCACTGCCTGTTGTGTGAGAAGATGCCCCTGCAGAGGTTTGGAGATGGGCAGAGGCAGCTGCTAGGGTGAGGTTGGGATGATGAGTAACAGGAGTAGCAAACAGGGAAGGAGGAGAAGTGACCGCACGAGGGTCCTGTTGTGTCTGGGAGGTACCTGAGAAGCCTGAGAAAACCAGCAAGTTTTCTTGAAGACCTTATCTGCCAGATTCAAGGTGGCAGCAGGGTCAGAAAGGAAATTTTGGGATATACATCCCCTGGCAGGGCCTGCAGATCTGTAACCCACAGTGTTGCTTACTGGCAGGTTTTCAGAATGTTTAACCAAAAAGGTTATGTGTGCTAAAGCACAGTACTATTTTTGGGGTTTTTTGGCTAATAATCATAGGGCTCCTAGGGCAACATACTCTTGTTCCAAGGTCTGAACCTTAGAAACTCTCCTTAGTTTCTTAGCTATTCTGTTCAGTTTTTCTGTCCTCGTTTTCTTTTTTTGTCTCCTTTCTTGAATATCTTTTCTGACCAACCCTTCTTGCCATCAACACAAAAGAAATCTTTTTCACGCTTTTTGTCTAGCTGTCTACAAAGCATTACTGCATTTCTTCAGATCTCATCAAAACTATTCAGAGACCAGCTCTGCTTCATGACTTACTTAAAATATCTGATGTTCTCTAATAAGCTCATGAAATCTAATGAAGTGTTCCAGTATTCCTGTACTCACCATTTTTTCTGTTTTGTTTTTTTTTCTTTTCTTTCACCCTTGCATATGACCTACTGAAACTATTTCTGAGATGTGTTATATATTATCTGTGTTACTTGCATGTGTGTGTTCTGGTGGATGTGTGCTCTTTTGTAGGCTTGTTGTTTATTATATTGCTTGGATGCCTAGAGCCAGACATGCTTAAGATCCACATTTTTGTAAACTGAAAGTAGTTAAATTCCATAAATGTGTGGACTGAAATTGGTTAAGAAACAGGCTGTATGGTGACTCAAATGTCTTTCCAAATATGTGATAAACATTTATCATAATTTTAGCTGTGTGCTGAAATAAGATTCCAGCTTTGGGTTAGGAGCAAACATGACACTCTTTAATGTTCCTTGATGCAGGTTTCTACTTTGATGTGATGGAAATTACTCCTGAAGCAACTGGGATTCACAGATTCAACAGAGACAACCAAAAGGTAGTAATAAACTAGTTTAACGTCTCAAACCTTGAAGGAGTACTGTCAAGGCTTGAAATCTTTGCCATTATCTTTTTTTTTTTTTTCTTTTTTTCTCTGAGATACTTGCTTTCAAGTTTCATTTATTGATGCAAGTCTCTGGGATGATTTTCATAAGCAAGTACTTGGTCTGTAGCTGGAGAGTATTTACAGTGCAAAGTCTGAACTAGAACTTTTACGGTATTTTTTTTAGGAAATATTTCCTTTACTGGAAAATGCGGATTTACTGAAACCAACACTGTTTTTGAAACAGGATTAACTTTAAGCTTATTGAGAGCTTAGTACACTTACATGACTTAGTCTCCATCTTCTAAGTTTCAGACACACAGATAAGGATGTGTTGAAACTTTAGGCTATAATATTTTGTCTTTTATCTTGCTCTAAATGTGTATGTAAAGAGCCCATTTTGCTGTCCTACATGTCTTGGAGTAACCTACAAGCTACATAGTGGTATGTAAGTAAACACAGGCTCAAGTCCAATTGGAATTAAAATAGAAATTATGTTATGGAAAAGAAAGTTCTTTGTATCTTTTTTTCTTTTTTTCTTTTGAGGAATGGATGTTGTTTAAATGTCTGGCTTTCTGGGTGGTACTGAAACTCAAGAGATGTCTTTGATCAATCATGACTCCCAGTCGATTAGACCTCACCTAGGTGAACAGAGATTGATACTATCTTGTGTTTGCAGTGTAGCACTAGTCTCTTAAATGCTGTTTAAAGGAATGCTTAATCACTTCTAGCTGTTATACAAGTTGTAGGCACTTATTGTAGTGCATGGCAAAACTCAACTTCTTGTGAAAGATTCTTTGTATTTGTTTGTAGTTCAGTATTTTCCTACTTCTGTTGCCTTTCTCATATTCTGGTTGATGAAAGGACAGAAAAATGTTATATATAGAAACTAAATAAATTAATGAAAAGATTACATGGTTTCACTTTTGTGCAGACAGAAATAGATTTAAACTTTTGTGACACTGCTTAATGCATCTGAATTTTATCTACTTGCTTTAATTTTATATTTTTGAGATACTGATTCTTAAGCAGCCTTTGATGCTGGGAAATGCATAGAGAAGAGTTTACAACTTGCAACAGAACGTTTTTCCATCGTGCGCTGATTTCAAGTTTGGTGGATTTGCCAACAGCACCGAGGTTATGGGTTGCGTTCTCTGTCATGAGTCTTTAGGTCCATCTTGTGTGTGTGAGTGAAGAACTGGGCCTCATTGAAAGCAGACTTCAGGGTGAAGACAAGGATAATCAACTATGAATCTCTCTTGTGTTTTTAACCAATCTCCAGCTTGGCACTGTATACAGTGTAAGGTGCTTGTTAACTTAATGTATTCCCTCTTTGATACAGGTTTCAGACTTTCCAAAGGAGGTGGAAATACGAGCGTTGATTGAAGGGCAGTTCATGGCCAAGAGGATTCATGCTGAAAAGCTGGGATATAAAGTCAGTAAGTATGATGGAAAGCTGCAGAACTAATGGCGCTAGAGATCAAACACAAAGATAGGAGTCCCGACAGTAATGTCAGTATTGTGATTCTTGTCCTGCCTGATCGTTACAGAAACCGGTGTGAATTCTAAATTAGCCTCCTGGAAAAATTTTTGACCGTGTGTTGGGGGCAAGTTTTTGCAGATGTTAACTTTAGAAGGACCAATGGTTTAACTTTAAGATGACTTCTTTTTCAAGCGTTCTTGCTGTTTCATTGTTACTGAGCTGCATTGTCAATTTTTAAATAAGAGTTTGGGCTTCGATAGCTTGTTATGTGAAAAGAAGACCAGCTTTCTGCCTAAAGCACAAGACTGTAACTCAAAATCTGAAATCTGTATTCAGTTCCCGGATCTAACGTAAGCTGATCACTTAGCTCTTTACCTCAGTTTTCTGTTAATAAAGCAGAAGCCCTTTCCCTGTCTTGTGATTTAGAAAGCAAGAGATCCTGCTTCCTAGAATTTGTAATATGAATAGTGTTTAGCACATTGGAACAACAAAATCAGCCAATATTTTACCTATAGAAGTGGGATCAGATCATTACTAGCTGTGCAATTCTACAAAAATAATACAGGCAAGTTGGTAAGATGTTTTATTGGCATGTTCTGTCAGTGTATCAGCCAGTGGCATCTTAAAAAATACTGATTTAACTCATCGTGAGGGTTTTTAACCGGTGTTTTATTTTTTAAAATCGTATTGTTTTTATTTACATCCTGGCCTCCTCCTTTACAAGCCAATCCTGACCTCCTCCTTTACAAGCCATTGCTTGACTCCTACCTCCAGGCTTTTATCCATAATCATGAAGGATAGAATTTTTTTATTTTTAAGAGAGAACTCTAGGAGCTGAAAGTTGAGAAAATATAGAGATACTGGTACAAATCACAAGGCTTGGCAACACCACCTCATAAATTTACGCTGTAAAGGTTTTCCTGTTATGTATTTTCTTATATACTTGAAACCATATTTATTTGGGCAGGTTATTTATGGAGACAGGCAGAGATTCAAATAGATTGTGTTTAAAATACCTGTTTATCCTTCATTCTTAGATTCTGCTGCACCAAAACTTGGCTTACATAGCCTAGAAGGCTCATGGCTGAAGAGGATACTTTTGCAGTCTGTAAATGTCAGGGGTCAGACAACCACCAGCGTGCGAGAAGAACTATTTAAGATATCAGACAACTCTAACACAGAAACAAATGGGTAGAAATTTATCTGTAAATACATTTAGGCCAAGTAGGACAGCCAAAAACCTAACTAGTTTTAGGATGTGGCTTAAGAAGCTTTAAAAACTATGGTTTTGTTTTTTTTTCCCCCCCGCCCTCTTAATGCTGTAGATGTCTACAGTAAAAAGGAGATGGATGTGATTGCGTTGTGTTCTGTAGATTCCTTGGAACCTTGTATGCTTTTGTTTTGTTGCATCCCAAGGGTCTTTTAGGTATTTGGTAACTAACAAATGAGTTGCTTTAAAAAAGAACTGCTGTACGTAGTGTAGGCTGTATGCATCTCCCACTTTTCCTTAGTGGTATTGTTTAAATGTCATATTCTGTTATTTGTGTAGTGATGGCAGGCTTACATCTGCATTTGTTGTGTGACAGCTCTGAAAACAGGGTGTGTTCTGAATGTGTTTCAGGGTACAAATGAGCATTGTGGGAATTACTCTGGTATTGCCAGACTTTCTCTTGTTTAATAGCTGCTGTTTTTCAGGCTGCTTTTTTGTTTTTAATGTGATTTAAAAGCTTATTTATCTTTTGGATGAAATATACAGTCAGGACCCTTGTGTTTATGCAATTCCTTTTAGGCCTTGTCTACGTGGGGAATTTACTTTGATTTTTCCAGGAATCAAGCTGATCTACATTCAGAAACATAACCACAGCAGTGTAAATCTTGGCTTTTTTTGTTGCTTACACCAATGGGAGAATACAGTAATAACTGCTCACAAGATGTGGAAAGTTATATGATGACACCTATTAAATTGATCTGTAACAGAAATGGAAGTGACACGGTCAGTCACAATAAATGCTTTGCTTTGGTGTCCTGAGGTTTGTGTGGTGCCATCTCAGTGGTGCAAATGAGTCAGAAACCTGGCTAAGAATTTCCCTAGCTCTGGCACCAAGGTGCTGGAAAATCATTTTGGCAGTCATGAACGTGCCTCTCTGTTCTTGGTCCAAATGCAGTTTGGATGACTCTAATCTGACAAGCAGCAGTGTATGTGGAAGAGAATTTTGTAAAAATAAATAAATAAAAATCAGTCATATAGAGTTCTTGGTTATGCACTGTGAACATGACAAACATTAGATAATCCCTTAGAATTTACTTTCAGTTAATGAATATATTATCTTGCTAGGAGCAGTATTTTGAATCCTCGGTCTAGCTAGCGCTGCAGGAAGAAGTGCAGTGATGCTGAAAGAGTGTTTTATATGTGAGGTTTTGTTCCCAGTTGGATGTGTCCAGTATGTTATAGATCTTATATAAATTACAAATAATATTTTAAAAACACCCTTAAAACAGCTCTTCGGGTGCTGTTTGTGCTTGCCTGCAAGCATGTGCACAGGTTTCAGTGCGGCTCGTGTGCCAGTAGAGGGCAGGGGATTCTGTCTCACGATTCTTTTCTTTGGGGCTGGGATGTGTGTGTCAGCCTTGGTTCGAAAATGGCACAGAGTCACCAGATGATCCTTAGGAGAAAAGTTAAACCTTACATTAATTGTGATTTAAGGGTTTTAAAAGTGTGTGTCACTCTGTTCTAATTGCTCTAATCTTTCTCAATCAGATTTCAGGGGAAATCATTCAGTAACACCCTGTATCCTGTTTTGCTTATGTGCTTAAGAGGTGGACAGAGCGTTGTGATCTAGAAACAAACAAGTGAAGTTTGGTCTGTCCCTGTTGTTTACATCCTCTAATTCAGAGATTCGTGCAGATAAGGTGAAGGTTTGCTGTTCTGCCTTTATTTTCCTGAATTTCGATTGTATCATAAACACCTCCTGTTTTGTTACTTCCTTTTTCTGCTTGCAGCCATCCCCTTTTGAAAGCCAAACTCACAACTGGAGTTCAGAGACTGGTCATACAGACATGCTTGCTGCATGGTTTGGGGACTCTCTGAAGTCAAAACCATGGTGACTTTATAGAGAAATGACAGTGTCTGCAGCTCAGTGACACAGGTGATCACAGCAGCTCTAAAGCTGTCAGTGGTTCAGAGTGATCTGACAGTATATACTTCAATAATCTTGACGATCACTTCAGAGTTGCTTCTATTCCTGATCAGGCAATCCTAAAGTTCATCCTAAAATTGACACTGACTGGAGAATGTTGCAGTGGTCCTTGCTTGGACCTAGTGAAGTTGTCCTGGTGAAGACCCATGAAACTGATTATTCTTGGGAGAAAAATCTACTCCTGTGCCCACTGATGGGTGAGGTAAATATTGCCATGAGGTATGTTATGTATGCTGAAGGAAAACAGAATACAGAGGTAGGGGTTCTGGTGTTGATCACACATGTAGTCAATAGATATTTAAATGATGTGCTGGTCTACAGTGTAGAAACCTTCATGTCAATGGTAATCTGAGCACTAAGTCTATACATACTGGGTCAGGTGTGTGCTAGAGTTTTGTTAAATAAGCTTTTGTGGGACTGCAGCAGCAATTAATAAATCCTGCTTTGTAGGTAGGCTGATTATCTGGGGTGGGGTCTGTGTTGAAGCTATTAGCTTTGGACAGGGCTTTCTGCCTTCACATTGTTGGGCCTGTCAGTGAGTTCATAGTATGCCAGTTGCCTGATGTGCTGTTCATGTCACATTTATACCTTTAGGAATCTGATTCCGCCATCTAACTGTCATCAGCAGAGGGAGATGGATAGAAGGTACCACGTTTTACAAGCGCAAGCTTTGTCCATAAAATCCTGTGTCTCTGTTTATTATGTAATTTACAGTTTCTTACATACATAAATCCATCACTTGCAAATAATGTTGGTGCCCTGAATTCTACTGACTGTACTTGGTGCTTAAGTACTGGCTGGGGTGACACAGACATGCCCCTGGCTTTGCACTGGTGTAAGAATGAGCCAATTTTTTTCCTTAACTGCTACATGTTACTGGTGTTTCAAATGGGTGGAAGTACATCTTTCTGATTGGATGTACAGCAGAATGCATTCTTAAACAAAACAGCAGTCCTGCAGTGCTAGGAAAGAAAGGGAAATATCAGAGCATGCTGACTTCTCAGTAGTTAGAGGGGGAACTTACATTTTCTGAAGAACTCAGTCTAAGATTACATGAGCGCAAACTCCAAGGTGCCAAATTTCCTTTTTCTTCAGGTGGTCTTTTCTTCTGATGCTCTCTTCAGCAGGTTGAAGGTAGTAATAATGTGTGGCTCTTTGTCTGCAGGGAAGGCAGTCTGATAGAGTGAGGGGAGTTCAGAAAATATCAAATAGTATAACATGGAGCAGTTGTGTTTCATCATTCACGTTGTCATGTGGAGGCACAGAAACCCGAAGGTGAGGCGTGAGGCTGTCACTTTACAGTGAAGTGTTGGTCCATTGGAGGATGAAGTGGCTCTCCGGTTTGGCATGGCTAGATGCCACTGGTCCTTGAGACACGCCAGGGATGGCTTTATGTCAGGGTATGAGACAGGTTTTTCTGCTGGTGGTTGTCTTTGACTGACTGGCTTCTGTGACTGTAGTCTCCAGAACTCTTACGAATTATCAGGAATGTTGGGATACTTGTTCCGTCAGTCGCCTTTGCCTTCACCGCTAAGTGTGCTTCTACTCCAGTTGTAGCAGTGTTTTGGCTGAAATAAGGAACACTGTGAGTGAGGCCATTTTGTAGTTGCATACAGATTAAATTGATGTTTATGCCCTGCGGGATTTAAATTTCTTGGAGAAATCAATACTAAAATGTTGTGTTGGCTTCGTGCTTGTCTCTTGCTGTTTGCTGCTAAGAGTGCTGATGGTGTTTCAGCAGCATGAGGGCGATGGCTTTGTTAGGGGCCTTTTGCTTCAGCAGGTGAGTGAAAACAGTTTAAAAATAATTAGAGGACAGTGCCCTTGATGGGAGGTTGAAGTTCTCTGTTTAAAATAATAGTGAATAGTGGTAATGGTCAGATTGGAACATAGATGTATAGTGATGGGGCAGAGTGTACCACTTGGTATGCGGTACAAACAGACCGTAAGTACGCCTTGCCATTAGATCTTAAGCCTATATTTTTGAGGGAGGAGTGTTGGCTCAAGAAGTACTTTCAAATTCATCAAAGGCAGGATCTTCCTCCCAGATAAGCCAGTGATTCTGCTGCAGAGGATATTTGTATTTTCTGATGAAACTTCTGGCTGATAAGAGTGCCAGTGTGAGATGGGCAATACCTTGCCAAGAACTTGACTGTATCCCCTCTTATTTTCCACAGAGCATCAGACTTTTATCACGTAGCAGAGCCTTCTAGGCACGATCAAGCAAGGCTTGGTTTTAAGCCAGTGATCTGGAGTGAAAGGTTGGTTAGCTCATTACCAATTCCCTGACCAAGTGTTTTACAAAAAAAGGGCTTTTTATTATTACTTGGCTCAGGAGAGTACAGTATTAGTTTAACTAATTTTTGAAAGGGTTAGATAAAATGTCTCTGAAGGAAATGACCTAATGTGCTATAAGGAAGCTGCTTACGTGCTCTAGAATTTTTCATGCGGTGGCTATTGTCTTGCTTTTATTTTGTTTTATTGTTGTTATACATATACAGGAAACACAATGAAGACAGAAAATCTGAAGAGTTAATAAAAAGATTGGAAGGGATACTATCTGTCTTTCTTTCCTGACACAATGATAAAATGTTGTCATTGTTTGAACAATCGCTTTTAATGTTTGGTCAGCAAAAGACCAAGTATGTAAATGGTTCAATTCCTGTGCCCTGATGTTAGGAGAGGTTGTTTATGACTGTTTCAGTGGATGTACTGTTCAAGCAGTATTCAGAAAAATAGTCAAGCTGTCAGTTGGCTGGTTTTGTTAGAGCTTCATGGATCTGTAGCAGCTGGGGACTTGGAGATCAGTTGGGTTATCTAATAAGTCTCCTTTTATTGCATGTTTTTTGAGACTGATCTACAGTTTTAAATCCAATTAGATTAGCAAGGGAATGACATGATTGCAGTCTATAAGTACCTTCTTGGGGAAAGGAAACTTGATCGTATAGGACTCTTGAGCCTTACAGACAGAAACATTATGGTTCAGTAACTGGAAGTTGAAAGTAGGCAAACCTCAAACAACAAGCAAGGTGCAGATTTTTAACAGAAACTGAAATCAAACAGTGCAGCAATTGACAGTGGCGTAGTGAATTCTTTAGCACTGGCAGTTTTAAGAACAAGATTTTTTTTTTTTTTTTTTCTTTCTAAAAACAGGTGCTCTGGTCCAAAGAGATCATTTATGTTATAGAAGGGTGAGTTCAAAGGATCAGAGTGGTCCATTCTGTCTCAGACACATGGGAATGTGTAAGAGATGCCATTGCTAAGAAGCTCATCTGATTCACAGCTATATATACATTGCTTTGTATTAATCATACCAATAGCAGCTGCTGGTATCACTGTAAATGATGCCCTGTTCTGATGATCATTCTGCTTGTAAAATACTACATTTACCTTAGTTGACACGTAGTGAAATGTTACTTATTACTTTAAATCTTTCTTCCTGTGTCTTTCTGTATTTTCATTTTTGTTGCTCAAATGTGACAGGCCTGTTAGTGAGCTCTAATCAGCTCTCCCAAGATTCCCTAGTCCCTCCAGTTGTCTTTCCTTTTTTCTGGTTTAAGGTTATTCAGGTTCCCTTACACATCTCATGTTATGCATCAGTTCTGAGCACTAAGTGTCTCAATGCTTTCAGCTGCATCAATCCACACTTGAGGTTTTTCAGTGTTAACAGGAGTTCTACTAGACAAGTCATTCTTTCCCTACCTACTGTATTTGCGTGCACCTACAGTGATTTTTAGCTGTGATTGTGTTTGTTGCATAAGATTAAGCAAGGCAGTTTTGCCTTACTTTAAAAGAGATTATTGCCTAAGTTTTTAAAACAGTTTAAAATATCTAAAGCTTTGGTTTCATCCAGACTTTGATTTCCAAAGGACAGCTACTCAGTGCTTACTTGGATTATCTCAAGAAAAAAATAACCAACCACCCCCCACATTTCTTGTTTAAGTAAAAACCAAGTAAATGTTCACGCGTCTGTGGACAAGGGGAATTTTACATTCTACTTGTATAACTTTAATTCTCTTCAGACATGAAAGAATTAATTTGGGCAGCTTTTTTTCTTATTTCTGGCCTGTGGTTTTCAAGAATGCACATGAAGGGTATTCTTTTTTCCGCCTTTAAACTATAATGTTACTTTGTATGTGGTGTGTCTAACTTATGCACTAGCAAAGGTGTGCATGATGCATGTGAAATGACAGGTCTCAGCCCCAAGGCTTTCACAATGTCAGTTTAGTCCAAGTGTAAAGGATGGCAAAGGATGGGAAGTTCCTGAAAAATAAGCTTCAAGTGCAGTTATGTACTTCTAAAGTTCTCTCTCTGATGTAAGAACAGAAATTTTTCAGCTTTGCACTTGGAGGCTGGAATTTGGGATCAGTGACAGGACTGACCCAAAGAAGAAAAATCGGATGTGTGGAAGAGTGAGATTAGAGCATCCACAGAATTAAGTCCCTTAATGATATGGTAGGTAACATGAAATTCCTGATCCCAGCTTCTGGACAGTGATACTGTTTTTCTCTTTGATGTTCAAAGGGCTGGGCTTGACAGTCTCCTACAGTGGCCTTCAGCTCATCAGTGCTATACTTTTCCTAGTTGGAAAATCTAAAGGATGGATGAAAGAACACAAAGAAAAAGTTTGCTTGAATCTGAAATTGTCTTTTTCTGACTGCACTTATAGTGATTGTACAGCATCAGACAGAGTTAAAGTAAAACTAAACTCAGGAGTACCTGCTGAGCATTGTACATCAATTACTACTCAAGTCGAGAGTGAGTTTAAAAACAGCCACTTCTCTACCGCTTCTGTTGGTTTTAAAGTATTTGTCTTCCATTTGACAATATTTGAAGCTTAATAAGAAATTTGAAGAAATTTGTGAAAGCTGGAAATACGAAATTAAAAATAGAAGCATGTATATACATACAAGCAAAGGGTGGGTTTCTGATGGTTTTATTTTTTATAGTGTCTCAAAGTGAAATAGTTCTTTAGAGGATACCTCTACTGCAGATAAATGCACTTGTCAATCTTTATCTGAAGTGTTACTAAAGTGTGGCTTAACTCTTAAAGTTTCACCTCTGGTTGTGCCTATTTGTTGATTCTTCTGAAATGCGTAATTATTACACGTTTTCAAAAGTTCTGGTGGATGAAAATTCAGTTAGCCCCTGTTTGTAGAAATCAGCTAGCATCTTTCTAAAATACAAATCGGTGTGCTTTTGTATTTCTGCTTTTGCAGTAACACTAAGTGAAAGGAATGGCTGCATAGGAATTTGAATGAGCTGAATGCTCTGTCCGAAAAACTCCACTAGAAGGTGTTTGGTGTGTGCAAACACATAATACTGAATTCTTTTTTTTTACAAAGCAACAATATCACCAAAGGTAACAATACTAAACAATTTATATTCATTATAGAAATAGTATCAAATGCCAGTAGTATTTTGGACAACAAATGAACTGACTTGGAAATACGTTCGATTTCCTTAGCCTAAAGTTGGTAGCCAAAGTTTCAGTGTACTTACGTATCTAGTCAGTGTACTCCATCTTTGATAGCAGCTTTCTTCAGGGTTTCTCACGTCTTGTTTTCAACGGGTTAAGATCACTTTTGTTACATTTCAAATATGGGCTTTGTTGGTAGAGGGCTTTGGATCCTAGAGGTATCCATGTGCTGAAGGAAGGCTTCTGGGGGCTCTATTCCAGCACATCCTTGGCTGCCTCCTCTGTGTTTCCAGGACTGGGTCACTCAGTTCCTTCCCTCTCCATTGCTGGTATCTATTACTGAACAGGTAAATGTCAATATTTATCTGTACATAGCAATTTCCATGTATGCATCTCAAGAAGTAATTATGGAAAGCTGGAGGGCACTCAGCATTGTTACAAATCAGCAAAGTATTTCAGGCCTCTCAGTGGCCAACTTAAAACATAGAAAACAGCAGAAAATAATGTCATATATTAGCCTGTGTAGCAGCAGCCCTGTGAGTAGCATTGGAATGAAGGTGGTCGCTGGTCACAGAGCTGGAGGGATTTTGAAGAATA
Source organism: Gymnogyps californianus (assembly GCF_018139145.2). Lineage (NCBI taxonomy): Eukaryota > Metazoa > Chordata > Aves > Accipitriformes > Cathartidae > Gymnogyps > Gymnogyps californianus. The sequence continues at coordinate 161,061,145 of NC_059472.1, forward strand.
TTTTCAAAAGCATTCACTCACTTCACTCAAGGTGCTCTTGATCTTTTTCCTCTGTGTTTATTCTGGTCAAAAAGGAACTTTTTGTTATTTTGAAGTAGTTCTAATTATAATGGTAATACAAATGTACAAGTGGAGAGCTGCTTGAGTAATCTCTTCAAATTAAGTGCACTTCTAGTTAAATGACTTAAGTTTACCTGCAAGTGAACACTTGTGCTGCAGAGAAAGTGATACAAAGCTTCGTATTTCATACCTAATGTTGTCTGTGAACATAAAAGCCTGGTACCCACTGAAATGCAGGTGAACATCTGAAGCCATTGTTTTTAAGTATGACACATTAGAATAAAAAATTGCTGGCATATCTATTTGACAAGGTGGAATTGTGTTTTTAGGTAAATTGCAAGTACTCGGGACCTAGTGTCTCCTTGTTTATTTTTGTGTTTTAAATTCCTTTTTTATTCATTACTTAAAGGTATTTAAGTCTTTCAACTACAGTAGCTGCTATGAGCTGTGATACAGGTCAGTGCAAATTTTAGATGTTATCTAGGCTGTTACTTACAAGCATAATCACTGCAAGGGCATTCCTGTTGATTTCAGTGTTGCCATTTACATGAATAAGGGTTAATCATGAGAACGAGGAGCGTGCAGGACTATAACCCTGCTTTCCATCCCTTGTTATATGCTTGAAAATGAGCTAGATAGCTCCTCAGAGGCCTGACCATTTAACCGTTTTTCACTTTAACCAAGGGACTAAACTGATAGAGTGAGCAGTTCCAGTTTAGAGAGGCTTCAGTTTGTCTTCTTGCATCTGCCTTCTCCGTACATCCTTTCTGTCTGGCCTGATGGCATGTCCAACACCCCAAAATCAGCTGCACATTCCAGGAGACTACAAAAGCAAAAACATGCTGAGGGCTGAGGTAGGATGAGTTGTATTCTACTGGTTAAAACAAGAAAGTTTTATATATGTAGGTTTTTATTTATGCACACGCACACTCACACTAGATATATAGATAGTAATGCCTATATCATACAAACAACTTTTCTGTATCATTTAGAGGATGGGAGGCAAGACTGGAGATTTACAGAAACCTTTTGGTTATTATAACTGACATATTTCTGAAATGAATTATTTTCTCTGAATAGTCATTCATGTGCAAGTGACTGCTACATGTGGAGATGCAGAAAATGTCTTGTAAAACTATTGTGGCTTGGGTAACTCATGTGCGTCTGATGCTCAGGAACAATACCACAAATGTATGGGAAAAGCGATCTAATGGATAGTGTATACCTAAGAGCTCCACATAAAAGGCTCAAAGAACAATTGTCTAAGTTGAATGCAGCGTTTTAAAAGCAGCTTCATCCATTTTCCTGCCATTTTTTGTGCTTTTCCTCTAAATAACTCTAATGTGTATTAATTAATTGCTTGAAATAATACCAATAAATCTAACAAGGTTTGTCTAAAGCTTGACTGCACAGAGGAAACTTCGTGTTTGTTTCAGTGGTGAGAGAAAAAATCATTTACTGAAAATATTAAGAAAGCTAATATTAATTTAGATGGAACTTAATGAAATCTTTAATGGCTTTTTAAAATTATTTTCCTTAGATTTTAATTTGAATTAAATCATTACTGTTGTTAAATTAGTTAAACACTAAATTAAGAAATGCAAATGAAGTGAGCCCAAAATCCAATGTGGTTATTGTTTTTATTGATATATGTAGGCTAGTGGTGTGGAGCAAATTCCAATTATATCTGATCTGTTATTTGCAGTACAAGTTCCTGACTCTTCATTAAGTGTAATACATTAGATTAAATGCTTTGCTCGATAAGAGCTTGGAAAATACCAGTATTACAATAAACCTCTTGCTGCTTTTGCCTCTTTGTTTGGGCTGTTAGCACTGTGTATAATGCAGGCTTCAAGGCTCTCTAGTTTAAAGTTTTAAAATCCTGCCCAGCTGTGATCATCAGAGAAAGATAAATGTAAACTTTAGGTAGCGTAGTCACAGGAGGCCCAGGAACGAGGGCGAGTTGCTAAAGGCAACTCCATTACGTACATGAGTTCACCTGAATAAGTGTTCAATGGCTTCTGCTATGCTAACTTTAAATACTGGTAGCTAGCGAGGAAAATGCTAGTTTCACATGATACATCTCCCTATATGATTAAAACATCCAAAATAAATGAAGCATGTCTTCAAGTATCAGAACTAGATTATTCCAAGCTGTTCTTTATCCTTTAGTTTATATTTTTATAAAATACTGTATCCTAAACTAACTGAAATCAGTAGAAATCTAGGTAGGAAAGAGGAAAATGTATGTGCCATTTTGGGCTTCTCTGCTTTGTGCACAGCCAAGGTACTCGGCTGTGTAAAAGCTCCTTTGTCATTTTTAAGCTATTGTTTTCCTTGGAAGCCATTGAGGAAGGCGAAATCGAGCAAACTAGGCGCCAAAGCTGCTTGTAGCTACCCGGTGACAGTCCCAGGTGGAGAGGTGACACCGTAACAGAGAGTACACCTTGCTGCATGACTGGCCCAGCGGAGCTCTGGGCGAGCCAGGCACACGTGGTGGTACCACGTTCCCGAGCTGTGGCTGTTTGTGTCTGTGCCGCTGCATCTGTCCTGGTGCTGCGTGGCTTTGGATAAGATGGTAGGGTTTCTCTGGTGTCCTCCAGAGCTCCTGTTTGAGCTGCTAGAGGAATTGTATTATGATATAGTGTGGAAGAACTTGCCTGTCCTGTTGAGCCCCCATGCAGAAGTGTTCTTAGCTTGCCAGTACAGTAGTATAAAATACTTTCAGCTCTGTGTGCTCCTCACTTCAATTTATTCTAGCGGTGTCAAGGCACGTGTCCAGCACAAGTGGATGAGCTGCCTCTGCTCTGGCTGCATTGCATTTACAGCAGGGTGTAGAGAGAAAAACATGAGACCTCATCACTGTTTTAGAACCTTCTGGAAGGCACTGTTGGACTTTGGTGAGGAATCCATGCAAGTGGGATGCTGACAGAGCAGTGGTGACAGCTGATGTTTACAGCAGTTGCTCTGGTTTCAATGTATGTACATACTTTTTTTTTCTCCCAGTGTATGAGGTAAGCAGCACTAGTAGCTTCATAATCGTCCATGTGAGTAAAACTGATTCAGCTTCAGTCAATGGTTAACCTTTTCCTGGCAGGATAACTGTTGGAGTTGATGTGATGGAGGCTTGTGAGGTAGTTACTGTTCTGTTTTACCCTAATGTGGTGGGCATAGCTAGTGTATCCAGAGTGGTAGTTGGCTTTGGGAGATGGGATTCCAGTGCTGGGCTTAAGTCGTTTGCGATGTCTGTGTCTACCCGGGGAAGATGTGGCAGAGTTAGGACAAGACATTGAGCATGAAGCATGGGTGACAGCCTTCTCACCCTGTGCCCAGAGAAATTTCTGCCCATTCTACTCCAAATATGGGAAACCAGTCCTATTCCCCTACTCTCTCTCTGTCCTCCTCCTCCTCCTCCTCCTTCTCTTTCAGTTTCTCCGAGTTCTGGATCAACCTGCATCCAGAGCTGTTCAAAATGGTTCTGTGAAGGCACCGAAAGAGACCATTATGTTTTGTTACTGGAATGAATGAAAAAAACCCTCTTTTCTGCATCATGATGAGGACCTCATGGTATTTGCCATATTGCTTTGTTTCATGGATGTGACTGCTCAGTAACTGCTACCATACAGTTAGCAAAATGCTTCCCTTGATGCTTTCCTCCCATGCCCGTCGTTGCACAAATCCTTGGAGCGTGGCTCCAGAATGTCCCCCTGAAACATTTTTGTCTGTCAGTGTAGTCTATTCGTGCTACTCCATTCCCATGGTCAGCAGAATCCCTATTCTGTGCCTGGACTGAAAATGAAACCATTCTAGCTCAAAAACCTCCTGTATATTATGCTGGGTTGTTTGGTGAGGGTGATGCCAGCTATCGAGTGCCTCCTTGTAGTGGTGGCGTGTAGATGGGGAGTTTCTGGGTTACAAATGGAGATCTTTACCTTGCAGGAGATGTCTTGTGGTTTTGAGGCTGATATTGCTTGGGCTTCTCTTCTGGAAGATTTTTGAAAATGCTGTTACACAGATGTTTTCAGGTGCTACTTCCAACCTTATGGGTCTTTTTGCCACACTGTGATCAGAGGATAATTAGACTTCCAGAATGATCCTCTGGCCATCTAGCACCACGTTGCAATGGCATCATCTTATACTTGCTTAACTGAATTGAATGGTGTGGCACTGCAGCAATCTGCAAAGAATGAGGATCTCTGCATCCAGGAAGAGCAAACAGTGGTTTGTTTTCAATGCGTACTAGTTAAATGGGAATCAATTATGGAGAAGTCCTGGAAGCACTGGCATGGAAGAAAGGTGGGTTGGTATTGAACTTTAAGGTTTGACCATGCTGCACAATAGGCACTTGTATTGCTTCATCCTGCAAAACAGACTGGTTTCAGGTGGCTAAAGTGGTTTGCAGGCTATGACCCAGTCCAGGCAATCAAGCTCAGTATCAATGAAAGTACAGGTGTTATGAATAGTGAGGATAAGTAGTGCTGGATTAGAATATAAATCTTAAGCAGGATTAAGCCACAGCAAATATGTACCCATGGAGCAGAACGTGCTGTATGGATAGGAAACAAGCTAGATAAACAGATTCCGTAATTTCAGAGACAGCTCTGCTTCAGTCTGTGAGTGGTCGTGCCCTTTTACACTCCAAGGAGAATTCTCATTGCACTGAGGATGAAGCTTTTCTTTGAAATCAAATTTGTTCGTAGGCCCACGACTGAGAAAAACTTGCTGCAGGATTTGTGCAGGATTCACTCACCCCATCTGAAATTCTGTCAGGGCTCAAATGAAATGTGAGCAAGAGGAAGAACCATGTAATGGTACAGGCTCATTTGTTTTCACATGAATACATTAGAGCAAAATCTTACTTTCATGAATCAGCATTTCCTTTGTCAATAACTTTTAATATTAAACAGTAAGGTGACACCAGGATTACGTTGGAGGAAAAGTAAATTAAACTGCAACAAAAGATTCTTGACGGTAAATTGACACCTCAGGTCTTGATTCATGGTTCAGCTACGGAACAGGATGGGAATAACTGTTTCCTTCCCACCATGTTTAAAATTGTTTTGTAACTGAGAGATAAAAAGAACATTTCCAGATCCTTAATGGATACCAGCTCATCCAAATCCCACACTGTATTGAGAAATGATTCCCTTATTCCCTTCCATGTTTTCTGAAAATTGTAATGCTCATTCTGTGTGCGAAGATACGGAGCATATAGTAGTGCACTTCCCTTGTTGCCTAGAAAGAAAATAGCTGATGTTTTAGTATCCTCATGTGCTGAAATGTCATATTCTTGAGCTGAAGTGCAGTGTTTCCTCCTCTTCCTTCTTGCCAAATCCATTTTGTGGTCCCACACATTAACCTCTTCCTGACCTAGTGCCACTCATGCACGAAAAGCCCAAGCGCTTCTAGGTTGCAAGCGTAGCAGTTGTCTAATATGTTAGTCTTGACAAGGATTCCAAGGAAATACACAAGTTTATGAATGTTATTAATAATTTTAATAAATAATTCCAGGAAAGTTATTTTGGAATGCTTATTTTAGTGAAAAGGCTGTCTTTAAAGCTTCTGAAACTGGTGTTTAAATTACGTAGGTGTCCTGCTATTCTGATCATAGTGGCAGAAATTATTTTACCTTGAGACACACTTGGTTCATATCCATAAGTATCCGTGGGTTTACATAAATACAAATACATGCACTTCCTTGACTTGTCAGTTTAGTGGCACCTCCTCCCTCACACTGATTTGTGTAAGTCTTCTAGACTCTTTAAAAAAAAAAAAAGTTTCCTGTATTCTTTCACTTGGCATTACCAGTTCAGACAGCCAGTCCTGAAATACCTCTGTCTGCTTTAAAAGTTCACAGAAAATTTAGAAGGCAAACAAAAACCAAGAGGGAACACACTTTCAGCAGGATCTACGGTGGAAACTGTGATTGCTTCTTTAGTTGCAGAACAGGTTCTGCACAGACAGCAGCAGTGAAAGCTTCCCTACCCTTCAATCCCAGCTCTGACTTAAGAAAGCACCTTTACAAGAAAATGTATGTATTTTTATATAAATGGGGTTTATCTCTAGTCCAGCCAAATTTTTTTTGTCTAGATTTGAATACAGACATTGTCATCTCATTGACTTGTTGATGCTAGTGGTGCTACTTATGTTTAAGCATGCTCTGAAGCGGTTTCCTAAGTTCCTGGCTTTAATTTTTCACCTCCTGCTGAGAGCCAGCAAGAAAACTGAGTCGTGTCATTTGTGACTTAGTGTGTGCTTAGCAATTCCTGGCAGAAGTCCCTTGAAACAGGGACATGTGGCTTGGGCCAGGTTTCTCACAACAGAGGACTATTAGCGGAGTGATGTCCAGTGTGTTAGTCACTGTGAATATAAACATTGAGAAGGGTCTTATGATATAATGAGAAAAGGCCAGAGAGGTGAGCTGTGCATCACACTACTTCATCTAGTGTACACCTAATCCTGTGTTACACATTCAACTCTATCTTCAGGCTTATCCTCTGATATGATGATGAGAAGCTCATGCTTGTGACTTGAATAAATCATGTAAGTTGCATGTTAAACAGAGGAATGGTCTGTCGGGAGCCTCATCAAATTCAACAAGGAAAAATGTCAAGTCTTGCACCTGGGGCACATAAACTCCCTGCATTGATAAGAATCTGGAGGGAAGCTCTGCTGAAAAGGACGTGGGAGGTCTAGCTAAAAATGAGCCAGCAGTGTGTCCTTGCAGCAAGGAAGGCTGACAGCATACAGGCTGTACCAACAGGAGCACAGCCAGGCAATTGAGGGAAGTGGATTATTGTCCTTTATTCAGCAGTCCGTTAGATCACATCTGGAGTACTGCACCCTGTTCGGGGCCCCTTAATGTAAGAAATGCATTGATAAACTGGACCAAGTGCAGTGGAGGGCCACCAAGATGCGTGGGGGCTGGAGGACCTGCCCTGAGCAGAGAGGCTGGGGGAGCTGGGCTTGTTCAGCCTGGAGAAGAGGAGGCTTCAGGGGGACCTAATGGCAGCCTGTTGAGGTGCTCTTTGCTGAGGTGCACAGCAGAACAATGTGAGACAGTGTCCGTAATTCGATAGATGAGAGTTCCTAATGGGATATACAAAAGAAAATTTTCACAGGGAGGAGTATAAATATAAAGCATTTTATTAGTGGGCTCTTGGTAACTGAAGGTCTTGAAACCTTGTCTCAGAAATGTAACAAGACAAGGCTAATTTTATGTTGTTTTCTTTCTAAACAAAGTTGGTATATTGACCTAGTTCTGTCACTCTGCAGCGATGAGCCAATTGGATCCCTCAGCTGCCACCCTGTCTCATTTTGCCTCGTTTGGACAGATAGAGCTAATTACAGTAGGTACTCTATCCAAATTTTTACGGATTAATTTACAGCATGATGAACAGAATCAGTGATGGAGATGCAACCAAGGAAATGAGGGATGCTCTGACCTTGTCACTCAGATGGATGTGGACACTTTCTGCTCTTTTCCCAGATGGCTCTTGAGTTTTACAGAAAGTCAGTGACATGTTTAATTGGTTCTGACAAATAGAGAATGCTTTCTCTTTTAGCTGTATTGTGTTATGCTCTTCATGACAGTGGAAAAAGGCAAAGCAGCATCTTGACCAGCCACCCTTTGAGTAAGATGTTATGGACTGAAAGTCTCAGGGTTGAAGTACAGGCTTTCAGCTCCCATTGACTCTTGGTGCTGTCAGGATTAAAATGCCTGATGCAAGACAGTGCTTGGGTACCTGTGAGGTCAATGAAACTTAAATGCATGCCTAAATAATGTTCTGCAAAGAGGTATTTTCTCAGCAATCAAGATGTAGTTTACATGCTATGGCATTTGATAACTCTTGTTAAACAGAGAAGATTAGTTTGAAAAATTGCGTTAGGATGTGGGGAAAAAAGGTCATGATTGTTGCAATCTCCAGAATTATGATAAATATAAGTATATTTATAAGTATAATTAAGTTTGTAAGACTTTTGTCTTCTCATAACTTTTAAAACAAACACGTTCAGGGCGAGAAATAGCTATACTTGGAAATTTAGAGCTGGTAGAATCAAATGTCTGTTTGCAAGATTTGAAGGTATCTTATTTGTTGGCTTGATGCTGAATTTTTTAAACACTCAGTGTGAAATAGTGTCATGTGTTTTGTGATAGGGAAAAAAAAAATGTGCAAGGTGTGTCTTCCTCACTGAGAATTCTTTTGGACCACCTCTGGTTTGACCTGATTTACAGGCTTTCATTCAAAAGTGGCAGAGAATTAAGGGGAGGTTCTTTCAAGAGTGCTTAAGGCTGAAATAGCTTTGCTGCTGTTGGTGAAGGTAAAAATGGCTATCCTGAGTCAGGCCAAAGGGCCAGTTTGGCTAGGGTCTTCCTATGACAGTGGCCAGTCTCTAACACACAAGCAAGGCTTGAACAGCTATTATATCCTCCTAGCTTCTGCCAGCCTGCAGTTTAGCAAATTCCTGAGCCTGAGTTTTTTTTATTTAACAGTTGTTGACGGACTTTTTCCCATGAACTCCTCTAATCACTTTTTAAAAGCATTTAGGTTTTTGGCACCCATGGTATCCTGTAGCACTGAGTACTTCAGCTGAGCTGTGCACTGTGTGAGAAGTCCCCATTTTTTGTTTGTGTTGAGCATGTCACCTGATAATTTCATTTGCTCCTTGGTAGGTTTTGTACTATGAGAAACAGTGAATAGTTATTCTGTATTTATCATCTCCTTGACTGCCTGTGCTCTGCTGGCCTCCCCCTGGTATCCCCTTAGCCATTTCTTTTCTTGGCTGAAGAATTGTAATCAAGACTTACTCATGTCTCATTGGAAGCTGTCCCATATCTTTGATCAGCCTTGTTGTGCCTCTCTGTATTGTTTCCATTTTTATTATGTTCTTTTTGAGATGTAGGACCGGCACTGCACTGAGTATTCAAACAGAGACTAACCTTTTATTTAAAAGGTGGCATAATACTGTTTTTGGTTTTATTCCTTTTGTAAAAATTTCAATGTACTTGCTTTTTCAATTTTTGATTATTGATCTGATATTTTCATGAAATTATTAAAATTTACCACACTTTACTCAAAAATAATACTTCAGAGCCTGTTGGGTGTGCAAATTTAGGTCTGTTCTTTCCATGTACATTAGTTTGTACTAATCAACATTGAATTTCATCTGCCATTTTGTTTCTTATCCTGTCTCTATCATGAGAAAATTCTGTAACTCCTCGGGGTTGGCTTTGTTGTCTCATTCTCTGCCCTTTCCCACATTACCTGTGATCACCTTTCACTAGTGACTCTGAAAACCGATCACTTACTTCTGTTTGTTTCATGTCTTTTTTAAAAATGATCATTAATTTATAAGACCACTTCCATTCTTGTCCTGTGGCAGCCTTCTTTCTACAAGAAACTTTGGCGAGGGACCTTGTCAAAAAACCTGTTGGAAATCTATGTTTATGCTTGTGTAAAGCAATCAAGTCGGAGACTTCTTTTCAGATCTGTCTGGCAGGACTTTCCCTTACAAAAGGCACCGAGTCTGCCCCATTAAATCACATTTGTCACAGTATCTAATGATTCTGGTTTTGCAGTGCTTCCTGCCAATTAGCTGAGTGTGGATCTCATTTATTGAAAGCTCCCCATGTCCAACCGGGAGCCCATTTTGATAACTGGCGTCATGTTTGTCACCAACATGCCTCTGTACTAAGGCAGTTTTAAGCAAGAGGTTATATTTTCCACAGGTAACGTTATAACAATTTGGCACTTCATTTATACACAACTTTTGCATGGGTAACGTATGATTTGTTCTAAAACATCCCTTGTTAACACCTCAGTCTGGGACTGGTCCTCCAACACATCCCAAATTAAGACCTCCTTCATACATTGTCCTTGAACAGTCTCAGTGTTAGTTAAGGGTATTCTAGGCTATTGGCTGCTGCCTTTAATTTCTTTTTAATGTGCTTTCTCTTTTTTATGTTACTCCACTTTGCTGAAATTACGTATTTCTGCTGTGGATTGATTATTTACTTTGATTGATTGGTCCTTCATAGACTGATTTATCTTAATAGAACCATAGAATTGTTTGTGTTGGAAGGGACCTTTAAAGGTCATCTAGTCCAACCCCCTTGCAATGACCAGGGACATCTTCAACTAGACCAAGTTGCTCAGAGCCCCGTCCAACCTGACCTTGAATGTGTCCAGGGATGGGGCATCTGCCACCTCTCTGGGCAACCTGTTCCAGTGTTTCACCCACCCTCATTGTAAAAAATTTCTTTCTTAAATCTAGTCTGAACCTACCTTCTTTTAGTTTAAAACCGTTACCCCTTGTCCTATTGCAACAGGCCCTACTAAAAAGTCTGTCCCCATCTTTCTTATAGGCCCCCTTTAAGTATTGAAAGGCTGCAATAAGGTCTCCCTGGAGCCTTCTCTTCTCCAGGCTGAACAACCTCAACTCAGTACTTCATGGTAACTGTTACAGAGTGGTTCTTCAGTAGTAACTTTCTGAACCCATGTGTTTTCTGCTTAAGATAAAATAGGTCAGAAGTTGCTGCTTTTTTTTCTAGGGTTCTTGAGAAGTAGTAGCATAAAGCATATGCAAGTATGATGTTTACCCTAACTCATATAGGGATAGCTGTAGTATCTCATTGTTACTGTATTGTCTGTCCAGGCAGTCTCTCTGATCTCTTTGTGTGTGTTTTAGTCATTGTCGTCATTCTGAGCAAGTGGTCTGTTGTATGGTCCCAATATTGATGTGGTATTCAAACCATATGGATTATGTTACAAGTTGGTACAATTAACTTGTTTGTCTGCTCTGACTTCAGGTTTTCATTAATGTATAGCAACACTCACTGCTGTGGTTTTCTTATATCTTTGCAATATAATTTGTTCTTTTTTTTACAGCATGTAATGATTGTCTACCTTTCACCAGTATGCTGCTTCTGTCAATATCCTCATTGAAAACTAGGCATTTTAAGGTTCTCTATCTTATTTTTTAGATTTCTAGTATCAGTATAGCAGCACTGCCACACTTGGCTCAATAGTTTACTTTTTGTGCTATGATTAAAATGGAATTATTTCTTCTTTGTGGTTTCTTGTTCAGATTTATTAATGTCTGCCCTATCTTTTATTTATAGATACAAAGTTTTAATGATTTCAGCCCTAGAAAATGTGTCATGTCCATTTGTGCCAGCCTTACTGCACTTCTTAGATTAAAGATTCTCCTGTAATGTTATTAATTGTAAATGCCAGTAGTCTGGTACCAGCTTGATTTAGATGAAAACCATCTTTCCTATATAAGCAGCCTTTCTTCCAAAGCCTCTGCAGTTCCTACTGAATCAAAGTTTAATAGTAAAAACTCACATTTGTGAGAAGACAGTTACGCCAGTGTGGAGTTTTTTTGAAAATCATAACTGAAATATTTAATAGACTTTACTGGTTGAAAGAGATTTGTTAGAATAGATAAAATGTTTGATTTACAGTAAATCTGTGGACACTGAAAATGCAGAGTGGTAGTTGCCAAAGCAATAGGCATTCAGGTATTGGCTATGACTTTGGAAGGACTAAGCTATAAGAGATCATTTTGTTCTACCATTGACTTGGCACAAGACATTCAGAATCCTCAGCAGAGGGGAGAATCAGGCTAATAAAGGCAGATGCATGGTGTACGGGTAGGATTTGGTTGTAGGAATTTGAAAGTTGAAGACAGTAAGCTAAGCAGCTTAACATCTTCAGAATAAGAGGGAGTGAAGCTTGTAAGTGCGTCAAGCTGTTTGCTTAGATCTAGACTAAGGAGCTTAAGTAGCTTATAACACCACAAGCTTGCTAGCTCTGGAGGAAGGGACTTACAAGCTGTGCAACAGCTACGCTTCAAAGGCCTTACAAGTACTGCTGATGAAGCCTGCAGGGCTTCTAGAGAGCATGTCAGGTAAATCTGTCCGTCTGTCTGTGTCTCTGCAGTATCCAAGTGCTTCCTTTTGTTTCATCCTTATAAAGTTATGGGCAACTCTCCTCCCTGGAGTTATCACAATGTTAAATACCAGGCACTTTAAAATCAGGAGGTTCTCAAAATTAATTTAGTCATGTCCTTTATACATATTCTGTCCTCCTTTTCCTCAGTAAAAAACCATACTATTATGCATGTGAGGATGTACCATTTTTTTTCTGATGAAATGTTGTATGAGGAACTTGAAAAGGATGAAGAGTCTCCTGCCTTTATAGTGGGGAATAGAAAATTATCTCAGTTGTATAGTTGTAAATTAGCTATCTTTGGGGTCTTCAGCTTTAAATGTGTTTGTTTCTCGTTGAAGTCTTTAGGACTAGATCATCACAAGTTGCAAAGTTGCACTGTATTGCTGTGGTCCCATCCAGTTCCCATTGAAATCAGTTGGCTTACTTGGGGTCAAAGGCTCCTGCAAAGCAGAGATGGCTACGTTCACAAACTTTTGCTCTACGAAATAACTGTCATGTCCTCAAAAGTGTCATTACTTACTAGTCAAAAAATTACCTTCATAATGGTGCTTTCTTGAGTAATTTTGTCATCTTGAGCTTGTTCTGTCCTGACGTCATTAAGTCTACTGAAGATGCACTTTAAATTACAGGCATATGACCAGTTTTCTGTTTTGCGCTGACTCCTTGCTCCCTAGGTATTTAGTTTCTATATTTCAAATTAGATTCTTGCATGCTATTTAGTATTTTTGTCTGTACAGACCGAAACATATGATGATGAAAAATGGATCTTTGTAAATGAATATCTCACACAGTTTAGGCTTATTTTGCAAAGTAGTCTTTCAGGGTATTTTACACTGTTTACAGTTACATGTAGTAAGTTATACTAAGAGTAGTTAAAATCACAGTATGGATGAGGATGGAAAGGACCTCTGAAGATCGTCTAGTCAGAGCAGGGCCAGCTGGAGGAGGTGGCCCAGGACTGTGTCCAGTTGGGTTTTGAATATCTCCAAGGATGGAGGTTCCACAACCTCTCTGGGAAACCTGCTACAGTCTTTGATCACCTGTACAGTTTAAAAAAAACAAAAGGTTTATGTTTAAAAGTAATTTTTTGTATTTCAGTTTGTGCCCTTTGCCACTTGTTCTGTCACTGGACGGCACTGAAAAGAATCTGGCTTTGTTGTCTTACTCTCCCTCATCAAATATTTATGCAGGTTGATAAGGTCCCCTGTGAGCCTTCTCTTCTCCAGGCTGAACAGTCCCAGCTCTCTCAGCCTTTCCTTGTATGCCACATGTTCCAGTCCCTTATTCATCTTCATGGCCCTTCACTGGACTCAATCCAGTATGTCCATGTCTCTCTTGTACTCTCTTGCCCACAGCTGGACCCAGCACTACCGATGTGTGTCACGTGCCGAGCAGTGACACACTCCCTCGACCTGCTAGTAATGTTCTTTTTAATGTAACCCAGGATGCCGTTGGCCTTCTTTGCTGCAAGGACACGTAGCTGGATCATGTTTACCTTGCTGTACAGCAGGATCCTCAGGTCTTTTTCTGCTAAGCTGCTTTCCAGCTGATGGCCTCCACCTAGTCAACCCTCAGCCTATACTGGTGCATGGAGTGTTTCCTCCCCAGGTGCAGGGCTGATGAGGTTCCTGTCGGTCCGTTCCTCCAGCCTGTTGAGGTCTTGCTGATGGCAGCACAACCCTCTTGTGTATCAGCACTCCTCTCAGTTTTGTATCATCTGCAAACTTGCTGAGGATACACTCTGTCCCATCATCCAGGTCATTAATGTTGAAAAGTATCAGACGAGTATTGACCCTTGGGGTACACCACTAGTGAGTTACCTCCAGCTGGACTTTGTACCACCGATCACAACCTTTAAGTCCAGCAGTTCAGTCAATTTTCAGTCCACCTCACTGTCCATGTATCTAATCTGTACTTCATCAGTTTGTCAGTGAAGATATTGTGGGAGACAGTGTTGAAAGGCTTGCTAAAATTGAGATAAGCAACATCCACTGCTTTCTCCTCATCCACCAAACCAGTCATCTCATCTTAGAAGGCCGTGCTGACTAATGCCAATCATCTTTCTATCCTTCATATGTTTGGAAATGGTTTCCAGGAGGTTTTGCTCCATCTTCCCAAGGATCAAGGTGAGCCTGACTGGCCTGTGGTTCCCGATATCCTCCTCCTTGCCATTGTTGAAGATAGGAGCGACATTCGCTTTCTTCCAGTCCTCAGGAGCCTCCCTGAATTGCCATGACCTTTCAAAGATAATCAAGAGTGGTCTCACAGTGATATTGGCCAAGTGCCTCAGCACTCATGGGTGCATCCCAGGAGGTCCCATGGACTTCTGTACATCCAGTTTATATAAATGTTTCCTAACCTGGTCTGTTCCATTGAGGGTAAGCCTTCCCTGCTCTGGACTTTCCTCCTGGCCTCAGGGACCTGGCGTCCCTGAAAGCGAATCTTAGCAGTAAAGACTGAGGCAAAGATGGCATCGAGAACTTTGGTCCTTTATCACCAGGTCCCATTAATGTGCAGTCATGTGCTACAGACCTTGGTCTGTATGTGTGTGTAAGTGTGTTTATGTGTGGGCTCATTTCCAGACAAACACGCCTGAGATTTGTGCTGATTTCCCAGACAAGCTCTTCCTGTTCATGGCTCAGGATGTCAGCCAGCTGCCCCAGTGAGCCAGCGATTCAATTGCGGGGGAAGTTCAGCTTGGGTGAAAACAAAGACAGCAGTACACATTTTTCTTTTGGTTTTTAATTGCTTCCGTCTCTGTATCTGAAGCATTTTTCTTAAAAATACTTCACTTTGCAGGTGTAGCCTCATGGACTTTCTCTCATCATAGCTTTTCTTATCATTTATAGCCATTAGAAAGCTCAAAATACTTTTGGCAGGAGAGTTAACACAGGTGCCCTGGAGCAACTCCCATTGGGATAACTGTATTCTTTTTACTTACAGTCCCCTTTTTGTCAGATGTAATCTTAGGGTTCATTTCATGTCATAAGTTGTTTTGCTGTGCTGTCTGTCAGACTGGGTTGTATTTCACTGCAGGTTTTGTAGGGCTGAAACTTTTGTATGCAAAGTAATTTTTTTTTTTTTATACTGGAAGGACAATCCAATAAACTATTTTCTTTCTTATTGGAAATTGAAATAATGTTGCTTTTTTTGGATAGAAAGAAGTGTACAGGCTGGATTTTGATGTCTCATTGATTTTAAAGCAAAGCCTTGGCTGTAGTTCACAATGAAAAAGTGGTGCGATGTAGGTGCTGCTTTGACACTCGGGAGACTTGGCCTGCAGTCCTAGTTCATCTAGATGACTATCTTCACTGTATCTTTTTCTCACATCTGAAATCAGGATGATGATAATTCCTATCTGTTAAGGGTGTTCTGAGGGTGAATTGACTATTATTAGACTGGGATTATAAAGTCACTCAGTCATTATATGGGAAATGAGATTCAGGCCCAGAGATTTTTTTTTTGTGGTTAATTCTCAGATGAAATATCTGCTAAGGACTCTGTACACCAACATGTACAGGGGTCTAGACTAGGGTCACTGAAGTTTTCAGGTTCACAGTGGTTTATTTGCACCTTGGATGAGATGCTTGTATATGAGTAGACAAGAATAAACCAGTTTGACACTCAGTTCTGGAGAGCAGCAATTGTTGCTTCTGCTGAAAACTTTTGTAGCATATGGTTTGGATTTCTGTGTGGTAGGAAAAGGGAAGATATGGGGTAGGGCTCCCATTGTTTCTTCTGGGAATTCGTGGAAGGAAATAGTAGCTGATAGGCCATGTAGCCTTTGCATGGTGAGCATGATGTCTCTGATATGTCAGATTTCTGACACATGTAGTGCACAGGAGGCCAGGGCACATATGGTAAATCTTGATGCATTTTGTATTCCTCTCTTTTCAGCCAGTCAAAATTTGAGCTCAAAAAAGAAAACATGAAAGCAGAAATCTGAACATATGGTAACCCTAATTAAGGGGGTGATGATGGTTTTTTTCACCTTCAAACTCATTGCAGTCATAGTGACCTTAGTGCTCGTTCCTTTCCTATGGTGCATTCAGCTATTCCCATGAAAAGTTTGCTTTCCTGAGCAGGGTGACTGAGTAAGCATGTGCAATCAAATACCTGTATTTTTGTTTCATAAGAAATGATGTGCTTTCAAAATTTCTTTTCAAACTGTCTCATAATTGAAGTCACTTTTCAGGGGGCTTTTGTGAAGACACATGAAGGATGCATCTCCTTTTGGAGACTGAGACTGGGATCCCTTTTCTGACTGAATAACAGAAATGAGTCTTGAACCTAGATTTGACATAAATCAAGCCAGTGTCTTTGCTATTGGGTTTAGAGTCAGTCTGTCTTCTGCTTGGGGCTATTCTGCTTCTTATGAAATATTCACCGGTCCAGAGAGACAGTGTGAATTTGTATAACTTGATGGTGAAGGAAAATTTGTGGGATAAAGCAGACCCTGGTTCAGGTTCTGTCCCTGCTCTAAATCAGGTGATTTACATCCTAAGTGAGTCCATAGGCAGTGAGGTGATAGTGTTTATGTGCTCTCTTTTTGATCTTTCTTCTGTTGCACATTTTCTGTCGTGGCCCTGAAAAACTCTTTGATTAGCTGTCGTGGTCCAACAAAAAATATCTTGCAGAAAAATTCTTGACCAGCTCTCTCAGAATTACTTAGTAAGTTATGAATTATAGAACGAGGGTGCCAATATGTTCTAGGTAATAGTACATAGGGTTTCCCATTTTATTTAATAAGTCTCTGCTAAAGTTAGCATCTCTGTTTAGATCCTTGGTTTGTTTGCAGCTGCTATATTCCTACTTTGCACGTGACAATACAAGAAGAGGGTCTAACACTGTCTTTCTCATGACTAGAGCTTTGTTTTTCCCTTTTCGTGTGATTCTCCATAATTTAGATAGCTTGACAGTGTGTCTTAGTGGATTTTTAATTCTGCAGAACTTGAGTCGATTTGCTTTTGAAAAATTAACCAGTCCGTGCCCTTGAAAAGTCATTGCATCTCTTATTACCTCCACATGCGATAAGTTTAAGGAAATGATTAGCAAAGGTGTCACTCATTTCTGCATGCTGTATATCAGATCGGACTTGCTGTGAAGTAGTGAACCATATTAAAGCTGTGAAATCAGCCCTGCTCTACAGGGACTACAACCAGCTGCACCAATTTTACTACTTTTTTCCCTTGCAGATTCAGGAATGATTGGAATGGAGTTTGACAGTTTATTTACAGATTTGCTGTGACTGACAGGATGCCAGAGGGGAAATGTTTGTACTCCCTGAAGATAGTTTTTGGTAACTAAGGCTAAATATCTGACAGGACTTCTGTTACAAAACAGAGTGTGATCAACAGTTGTCTTACTGCAGAAGTAAGTGCATCTTTTCATTTAAAATACAGCTAAAAATACAGAACTAAAGCCAGCATTTGCCTTGATGTAAAGTGTCCGGACAGAAGAGATGATGTGTGGCACTGGTGAATTCAAGCCTCGCAGTCCAATTCTGATCTCTCATCCCTATAAGAAGTTAGGGAAGGGAGGATGAAAACCACTCACGTTGCATTCTTTCCTCTTGGTCACTGGTTTTCAAACTTAAAATGTGTAGGTTCCATAAATTTTTCAACATGGGACTGGACCTCTTACATGGTAAATTCAAGTCTCTGTGACAACGGACCTGCTTCTCTTACCTTATGGGCTGCCAAGAGTTCACAGACCATGCATTGAAAACTTAAGTCCATGTGTGTGATGTTAAGGTTCCTTGCAGTTTAACCTTGAAATGAGTAAATAAAATTAATCTTGTTTTCCCTCTTACATTCATCCCTTGGCTTTGAAACTAGGGCAAATGGGCTTTTTCTTTTTCATTTTCATGTCATTCTGTTTCTGATTGTCAGTGTAAATCTGCAGTAACCTGACTCTAAAGTGTCCTCATGGTGTATAAAAATCAGTCTTATACAATGATACTTTGAAAACAGAAACCTTTTGGAAGAAGATGCATGAGCTATATACTGTATTATATACAATATATGGGTAGTAATATTATACTCTGTATTCCCAGAAATAGTATTAAACATTTGATCAGGAAAGTATTTTTTGTTCATTAATAGCTCTTTGTTCATTTAAGAGGCACAGAAGCTTTGTACATTGAAAAGGTTAATTATACTCGGAGTAAAGGTACTTGAATAAATTGTGTGTTTTATGGGTAGCAGAGGTTGAAGGTGGGCAGATTTGTCTAGCACAGAGAAAAAATACAATTTTATTAGATTGTTAGGTGTTAAGAACTGCTGCCAACTAGCCAAATGTAATCTGAGTATTCATGAGAAAGAGATACTGATATATTGCAGGGGACAGAAAATATGCACCTGAGTGCCTGTGTCCTTACTTGCATTTAAGCCTGTCCTACTGGTTATGTCTAGTATCACAGATTTTAATAGGGTTAATTTTTTTCTTAATTTTGTTGTTGTTGTTGTTTTTCTGGCTGGATTAGTAATCTACTGTAGACTGGATTCTTTGCTGTATATTTTTGTTATAATAAAACTATGCATCAAGAAAGAGATGTAGAGCACAATTAGCGAAGAATAAGTGAGAAAAGGCAAAATGAGCCTTTCTCGGTCATGATCTTCTAGTGAAGTATGTCCCTTTTTAATACTGATATGCGGGGTATGACTTACAGAAAGACCTGAATACACTGTGTTGTACCACAACTGTAAGGAAGATTTCTCTGGCTCTCTGGTTATTAGATCATCAGGCTGAGCCCACCTATCCAGTGATGGGGTTCTTCTGATGCAATCTTTACTGTGGGTACCACAGGGTTGACAGGTGAATTCTTATTTGCATTTTTTAATTGTTGGGAATAAAAGACATACTTCTGGGAACAGAGGCTGGCATCCAGCTCAGCCCTTTCCCAAGTAAATTCTCTTTTCATTAGACTATATGGCCATGGTTATTCTGGACCTGTGGCTCTGGCAGTCCTGGCTGCATGGTAACTTTTCTGTAATGGAAGAGTGATGGTTGTCTGTGTTTGCACTGTTATCCATGCGGTCAAGCAGTTCCTCAGGGAACGGGAGTGGTGGTTAACCTATTCCTATGCCTTGCTATCTTGACTATTAAAAAGCTTTTCTTGCAACAAATCTAACTTTGGCATGTCACAGCTTAATACTGTCAGGCTTTGTTCTGTCTGTCCTGGCTATGGAGAAGAGAGTTTATTCCCTTTCTCCTTGTGGATGCTTTTTTATCATGTTTCCACTAGGTTTAATGTTAATACTGCCTGTTTATAAAAGTAGAAGCTCTACCCTTAAGGGTGAAGGAAGGTTGCCCAAGGTAATGCAAGAAATCATTGATGGTGTAAGGCAGAAATACAATCCAACAGCCCTGAATCCTGCTTTCCAGCCATAGTTCTAGTCTAATGCCTTTTAACAGATAGAAGACAAAAGCAGGTATAATGTACTTTTGTTAGAGTTCAGACAATCCTGAATATGGATCATAAAATCCTTAGCTTCCAGATTCTCCCTGTTGCTGTAAGAAGTTGTTAGGTGTCCACCGAGCTGCCCTATTCCTGGCTGATGGCATCATTCCTGCCTTGATTAGTACATCACACTGCAGTTACTACGGCTCATGCCCGCATGCAGGTTGTGACTCTGTGAGCTCTATTAAAAGATACTCTCATGCTTTTTAAGACCCAGGAAAAGTGACCAAAATAGTTAAAGAACAGTCAGTGACCAGGGTGCCTAATATTATAGTTGAAGTTCTTCAGTAGTTGGATTATCTTATTAAAAAAGCATCAGATGATATAGCAGGAATGGAGTGCTTTGAGATCAGAAACAGAGCTGTGAACTGGAATCACGAGTGTTACTGAGACTGTCATCCAGTGCCTAAAGACAAAAGCATAATTACCACGAGAAGGTCATTTTTCTAAGCAAAGGACAGTTGCAAACTGCCTTTACCAGGAAAAAATCAGTATTTGTTGCATTGCATCATTGAATTATTCATCAAGATCAGACACTTTCTTGTTCAATTTACTTTGTCATTTTCTTCTAGCTTATTCTCAGCAGTTTGGATGAAAATATAACACAGTAGCACCTGCTTACAAGAGACATTCAATTCAGTAGATGTCTTGATTGGAAAGACATTTGCTTTGGTCCAAGCTAAAATCAAATGCTCTTTGTTTTAATGGGGTTTTCATGTTTTATGGACAAGTAACTAGAGTTGGGGTTATGATATCTTTCTGTTAACCTGTTCTTATTATTTTAGTGAGTTATTTCAGGCCCTTAATTTAGAATAAACAAGATTTACTCATGGATCAAATCCTGCATCTTTTCTTCTGTTCTATACAGCCTCTGTTGAAACAAGTAAGTGTTTTCCCAGCAGTAAGATTTGATTGTCTAGAAAGGTGTAAACATTCCTTTTTCTGAAATTGCTTCATGTATATAGGTGAAAATAACACTCTCTTAGGAAATTCTAGGCATGGTTAGATTGTTTCAAGACCCTAGTCAGAGTACTGAAATGAGTAAATAATCATTTCTCTGTCACTTCACAACCTTTTCTTCTTATACACAAGTATATAGAGAAACTCAGGTACACAAAGAGATCAGAATCTGCCCCCGTATGTTCCTCTTACCATGATCTCTTTTTTTTTTCTCTTTTGTTGCTTTCTCCCATAATTTACTTCGTTTGCATATTTTAGTGTTTCATACCATGGTGCCTGAGTCAATTTTCTTTTGAATAATTAAACAGGTACATGCCCTTGGAAAGTCATTGCACCCTTTATTACCACTTAATGTGTTAACTGTGAGGAACTGGGAAAAGATGTTGTGCATTTTTGTTGACTGCTGTTTTATGCAAGGATTGGATATAATGTAGTGAATGGGACTAAGTGAATATGCTATATTTTGGTGTATGTGCTGAACCACATCTCGGGTACCCAGAGGATGTACCCAGACTGGAAAACCTTGTCCTTTTGCCATTTCAAAGGAAGATGTGAGCAGCCTCTTACTTAAAAAAAAAAAAAAAAAAAAAAAAAAAAAGCTTGATAGAGTCAGTGACTATTCAGTGATGTCCCATACTTAGATGGGGCTGGGTTTTAGGCAGCGGAAGGTTTCAGTGATGTCCCATACTTAGATGGGGCTGGGTTTTAGGCAGCGGAAGGTTTTGGCCTCTGCAGAAGAAAATTTAAAGAAAAGAATTGGTCATGAGTCCTCTGTGCTGTGGGTTTGGGAGAAGGGGAGGAGAGAGAGGACGGACAGGAGGAGTTTTGCAGCTTTGCAATAAAGGTAGCTGAGACTTCTCTGGAGGGGTGGCAGAGTCAGAGGGGAATTGGGGTAGCTAACGCGCTCCAAGCTGCTCTGGGGATGGCTGGGTTAACAGGGAAGTTTCTGTAAGCAGTGGAGAGCTCCGGGTTCTCATTACAATCCTGAGCCAGGTGAGCTTGAGCGTAACTGTAGTACAGATGCAGCTCTAGCAGCGATATTACAGGGATTTGTTAAAATTGTGCTGGCTTGGATAACTGAGTCACTGTTTCCATTGTAGGAACCATGAGCCCACACCAGGGTAGGCCAATGACAAAATGTGCTTTGCTAAATTGCATTTTATTTTACTATTGTCTGGTAGTCATGCTTTACTTTCTCCCCTCCTTTTGCTAGTGAATACTCTTAATTGTAAACATATTTCAGTGTCTTTGGTCACTCTAAATGACATTAAAATGTCGGTTTGCCTTCATTGCTCATTCAAGCCCTACTCTTTGCAATTAGGATGCTACTACAAATTTATATTGATTTCTAGGTGGGTGTTTTCCTTAGGATAGGACATATCTCTGCTTAAATGTTACAAAATAAACCAAGGCAGTTTGTGTTCTTTAATGCAAA
This sequence comes from Gymnogyps californianus, assembly GCF_018139145.2. Classification (NCBI taxonomy): domain Eukaryota; kingdom Metazoa; phylum Chordata; class Aves; order Accipitriformes; family Cathartidae; genus Gymnogyps; species Gymnogyps californianus. Next base: position 161,083,019 of record NC_059472.1, read on the forward strand.
CAAATAGGTTGTTGGGATTGTGTGACTCATTACTCAGCATGCAGCGAGTGCTGGGGAGAGATCCCGGCTGATCCCTGTGGTCAAGGCAGCTGCCCGACTCCAGCTCCGTGGCAGGGAGGTGAAATCTCTGCTCCAGCTGTCAAAGGCAGAGAATTCCTTTAGAAAGCAAAACTTCTGCTCGGTCAAGCTTGAGGAGAAAGTGCAGACTGCAGCTTATGCTTTTGATGTTTCAGTTAATTAATAAATGTAGAAATAGAAGGAAAAGGTTATGACAGGGTGGTTTTGGATTCAGTGCAATTGATGGTGATTTATTCAGAGAAAAGGGACTCCACCCATCGATACGGTTCTCTTCTCTTGGCCTTTGGAAGAGCTTACCATAGAACTGTCCAGCTGTGATTAAAATTTCCCTGTGCCAGCATGGCTGATGTGTTCAGCCGAATGCTAAATGCAATGTGTCCAGTTCTAGGGTTCGTCAGTGGGAGAAAACATGGGGAGTATGACAGCAGTTTATAAAAATGGAGCCTCTCGAATTGAAGAGGTTAACATCTCAGGGATGGCTACAGGCGCAAAGCATACCTAAATAGTGATCATTGGTTAAAAGGCATCAGTGCCTTGGAGATAAAGAACTGTTATAGATTGTAAAAGAGATTATTAAAATCCCTCAAACCAGACAGTATTAATGATGCAGATCATGAAATATGTGGTGACTGAGATTTAAATGTGTGTTTTGATATGGATTGTATGATCGCTCATCAAAAGATTCAGACCTGTTGTTTTTTAAAGAGTGTTTTCTTTACTATCTGAATCAAATATGTCAGCTCTGCAATCTGTGGCAGGTTAATTGAAATGCAGCGAGAGTGCAAAATCTGAATCAAGCATGAGGTTGGCAAACTTTGTTCATGCTTTTATATATGCAGATCTCTAAAAGTAACCGCTTAGCTTGAGAACTGTTGATGAAATTAGCGTGATTTTCCATCTTTCCTTAGATGGGAAGGATTTGGGCCATATGGAGTCTAAAGGAACAATTTCAAAGATGTCATATTTGACTGGATTGAGCAAATGTATAGCAGGAGCTTGAGGAACATCTTATTATAGTAGTATTGTAGGTACTTTCCAGTGTCCAGTGATGAACTTCATCTCGCTTGAGTGAAATTCTGCAAGTAGCATGCCGAAAATACCCCAAGGTAGTTTTTGCTGTCTCCCTTTTCCTCATAAACTGTTATTTAATTTTATGTGATTGAATTTGGTGACATTTAGTGCACATTAAAGGGAGGAATTTATAATGCTAGCTAAAGTAAAGGGTATTTCAGGTTCGTTCTTTGTGAGCTGCTGTTGCTGTTCTGCCAAATCCATGTGCACCTCTGCCAGTTAGAAACCTGTGCCACACCATGCCAGAGCTTCTGATTGGGCTCCTGCCTTAAGATCAAATGATACCTTCGGAGACTGTCAGCAGGAGGAAAAAAACCACCAAACGTGAATTTGTAAAAGCCTTTGAACTACAGTGTGAGGGGTTGAAGATGTTCTTTCATTCTCCTTAGCTGGACCTTTGGTTCCCATTGCAGTGGTCTCTTGGTGGCTTTAACTTTTATTGATTGTATGGGAACATGATGGCAAGTAAGGATGGTTCAGGCACTAGGATGATCCACCAGGTCTGTGCACCCACACCCCAGCTGGAAGGGATTGTGATGAGGGCAGGCACTAAAAAAAACCCCTTTGCCATCAGAAAATCTCCCCACTTTCCAGTGGCATGGAGTTATTAGGGTGGCTGGGAGTGGATGTTTGTACTAAGGGGTTGTATTGTTCAGTACCCAACAGTGTTCCCTTCCTATGTCTAATATTTCATTTAAAAGCAATTTGCCTGAATAAAATAAAATATGCATGATGGGTGAACACAGATGAGCTCTGTTAATGTATTCTAATTAACTTGCTAAAAATATTTTAAAATCTTAATAAGCTTAAAGAGAATTTCTGATGATCAGATGCAATGTTAATGAGCATGGTATAAAAACATAAGAAGGTAAAGTAGATAGCTGATTGGCAGTTGCAGTGCTGTCTGTATAGCTAACATTTTTCTTGTGCAAAAGAAAGATCTTTGGGTTAAATTTTAGCTTTTGTCTTGGTAGCTAATTTCTCAAGATCTATTTCTAGAAAGCTTAATGAACAAAACATTAAAAAAAAAAAAGAATTTACCTATTTGATTTGGGGTGGAGTGGGGATTTTATTGCTTAATTATGCCTTAGAAAAACACGCTAAGGACATTTATAATAAAGTATCTGTGTTCTTTGTGTGTGGGAGAATGACTCTTTTCCTTTTATATATGCCATAAATCTCAGATTGTAGTTCTTTTTCTCTCCAGGCTATTAGGTTTCTGCAGACTGTATTTCATTCCTTAGCACCTATAGTTGCTTGGCAACAGCATCCGATTTACATGAACCCAGCCCTGTGAATGAATAGTTACCTGGAACCTTTCTGCGCAGAAACCCCGAGAAACGTAGCGGTTCTCCCATTCAGTATGACAATTATTAGGAAATATTAATTGCTTCTCTCTATTCATCTTTCTGTAGCCTTTATTTTTCAGTTCAAGAGGGAAAAACTGTATTCTCTGTTTAGTTCTAGCCTGCCAGAGGTCACAAAATTCATTTATAAATAATCCACTTGGAAAGCAGGTGGTTTATTAATAACAGAAGACTTCAGTAGCGCTCAGAGCCTCAACTGGTACAAGCGGTCCCCAGTGCTGTATTCTGTAGGTACAGAAAGAAAGAGGTTCAGAGGAGTGAAGTAACCCACCACAGTCACATATAGAAGGTCAGTGTGGTTTTTTCCTGCTAGTAAGTTTGGTACAGTTTTTAGGGAGAAAAAGGAGCAAATGTTTCCTACTCAATATATTTGCTTCCCTTCTTGGCATATGGAACTTTGTTGAACAAACAAAATAAACAGATTTTCTGCTACCTCAGCCTAGTGTTTTGCGAGCAGGTACACCCTCCTATCAATTAATTTTATTCTTGCGAAGTACTTTACAACCTGTAGCTTATTTCTATTGAAAGGAGTAGGAGGTATTAAGAAGAAAAATCAAGAAGAAAAATTCTTCACCAGCACCAAACACAAAACAGTCTTACAGGACTAGGAGAAGAGCTACAGGCAATATTTGTGGATGCCAAAATAGTTGTAATAATTCATTTGAAAAATCTTGTAAAGAAAACACCCAGATTGCCTTGTTTTGTAAGTTCTTTTCTGTTTTTCAGCTGGCTTATACTTTGCAAAAATAGAATGATGCTTGGGTCTTGACTCTCTTCTGTTGCATTTCTAGAGACCTTCGTTAATGTTGTTGATAAGATGCAAAGACTTAGGTGCAGTGCTGAGGGAAGCAGAGTAGTCCTGAGATCTGGTAGAGATCTGGTTTGCAAATCTAGATCCCAAACTGATTTTTCCCGAAGTTTGTGGTGGTTTGGGCTTCTCTAAAATCAAAATACCCGGTAGGATGTTCTTTCCTCTCTTCACTGAAATGGCATTCAAGGTCAGGTCGTCACACCCTGTACCTTTTAATTATATCCTGTGGCTTTAGGTAATGCTGAACTTGCAGCTGATTATTAATATATTTTCTCCTGTGGACATGTCTTACTACTGATGCACAGACTCTGCAGATTAACTAATGCAGAATTGAATGCATTTGTGATCTAAGTAATGAAGAGGCCTTTGTTCTATTCTTGGTTGTTCTACTGATTTTGTGCGACCTTGGGTGGCTCATTTATCTCCTTCCTTGCTTTTCTCATTTTAACCTTCGATGGATGGTGTCATATGTTGATTTGCCAATGTAATTTTCTGTTTCCCTTAGAAGATTTGCAAGGCTGAATATTGCTGTATATGAGGACAAATAGTTTTTAAAAATGAAACAATGATGGTTTTTGTGTTTCTAAATAACTCGGTAGCAAGTATTATTTACTGATGTGTGATCTGTAAAGCCACATGTGGTGATTATACACATTAGCGTTGTGATAGGCATGGGAGGGTGTATATTTTGCTGAGTTTCAAGCACGAATTTCTCATGTGTCAGAATATTTTGAGGAAATACTGAGCTGTGCTGCAATGCTAGCAACAGAGCACATTAAAAAAAAAATTATCATTTTTAGTCAGTGGAAAATGCGTAAGGTAGCAGTGACTTTAACCAATTTCTGGGAACATCTTGCATGCTCTTGACTTTGGGTGAATGTCTCGCCTCCAGTCCTGGGAACTGAGCAGCAGGAATTGTAAGTTTGCATTTCCAGGGTTCCCAGAGGCACTGATGTGTAGCTCAGTGCAGAGCCCTCCTGAACCCTGGGACTTTCTGCGACAGGGACCATAGGACACCTGACCTCCTACCCCAGCACTCCGCAGAGCATGTGTCTGGAGCTACAGACCTTCAAAGCCGGAACATTCTCCCAAGAAGCCAGGCAGTTTTCTAGCGCAAGGTTCTCTGTGATTTATCAGGAGTTTTTATAAACTGGCACTTTCCTACCAAATATTTGGATAGGCAGACTGACAACATGCACTGTCAGATACTTCTGACAGGGTAGGCATTTTTAATGCTCTTACCAACTCTGCTGTTTTTTGATAGTGGTTTCAGTGGTGAAGACATTTCTGCTAGGCACTGGTAGTATACCAGCGGCACTAAGCATCAGTGGTTTGTGGTCTTGAAATTATGCCTTTTAATGAGTACCAGAACTTAATATCCTTAGCTTATCAAAAAGAAAGACAAGATGCAATTTAATTGTGGTCTGTAAGTGCCAACACGTGAAGGGGAAACCCAATTCTATAGTAATGTTTTAACTGGAAGGCTAAAGCCACAAAGATCAAGTGACTAGAAGGTTAAAGAATAAAAATCTAAATTATGGGAAAAGTGCAAATATTTAACTTTAAAGGTATTAAGCATGAAAACAGCCAGTAGACACAGTAAATTCTCTGTCACTTTGAGTCCTTCAGCTGGGGTTCTGTGTCTTCTTCAGATTACTGTAGTTCAGTGAATACAGAGCTGGGCTGGATGGTGGGATCACTGTCTGAAAGTTCTGTGATCTCGTTTAAGCAGATGGTCCACTCTGACCTGTTACGGTTTTGGAGCTCTCTATAGGTAGGTTATTAAATAGCTGGATATGATGGCTAGATTTCAAATGCCCAGTTTGGATCTCCTTTAGGTTTTGTTTTCAGACTGGTACCACCTGCTTCAGAATATTTTTTGAGAATCAGTTAATTTGTCACATTGGTTCCAGATTTCACATTTATTTGCTGAATGACAGGAATTCTGAAGTGGAAGGTGAAGGCAGAGGTGTTGCCAAGAGTCTATGAATAATTGTAGAAGCATGGGGTAAATCAAAGCAGGTTGCACTTTGTTATGTTAAGCCTTTAATTGGAGCCTTAGCTACTTTATGGATGTTTGGACAAATGCTGAATAGTTTTTATGGTGATTAGTATTTTTCCCCAACACACACTGTTTTTACATTTCACAGTTCTTGCCATATCCAAACTTTGGGTAACAAAAGAGGAAAACTTTGAGTGGCCAAAAAATAAAAAATTAAACCTGATGTAAGCCGGTTCCAGTGGTACATGAACCCATTTTACCTTACTAATGCATTAAATATATTACTTATTTTTTCTTTACGGAATTGATTCAGAACCAAGAATTTATACAAGTTAGAGACAGCAAGGGTTTATTAAATTACTTCCAGTAATAATGTCATCAGGAGAAGACTATTCCCCAAATACATTTTCAGTCTTGACCAAACATTTTAAGTGGCCCTTCTAATTTGTCTTCCATCTCTTTCCTTAAAAGCTTTCACAGAAATGTTTTTCCAAACTATTCAGCCATATCTACAAAAACTTTGGTCTGAATCTGCTGCTTTTTTTTTCCCCTTGCTGTAAACTCTAGTGCTGAGTTGTGGATTTTTTTTTTTATGCATTACCATTGGAATTTATCCCAGACTTCATCAAAATATTCTGTCAAATAGAGATCTGTGTCTCAAAAAAAAAAAAAAAAAATCACAGCGAATTGATAAGCAATTGCAGCTCTGCAATATTTCTACAAGAAGAGCAAATATTTCAGAGGTCTTGTTGCGAGCGCGTCGATGTATATGTTATAACACTGTTATGACTATTGATCTGCTTGTTCCCAAATAAGTCTTTACCATTCATGTACCAAAGTTTTCCTTGCTGTATAGCTCTGCTGAAGTCAATGAAGTTGAATTGTCAGTAGGGTTGTATCTTGAGTAGATCTTGTTTCCTGTAGTACATCTTAGGCTGTGTGTATTTTTTGGGTGATCTGCAATAATTTAAGGTGCTGTTAAGAGAGAATTCATGTACATGTTTTTCTATGTTTATTTTTTCTGAAATCCATCAAAAAGGGGAAGGCTTTGAGTCAACATTAAATTTTAAATTCATATCGGAAGTGAGCTAGACTAAGAGGATTTTCAGACTTAGGTGTTTTGGTGTCTTTAAGCTTCAGGTTGTGAAATACAAAGTTTTGTCTTTATTGAAGCAAGGTCTTAGGAAAGCCAAATTTGGCATCCTCATGAAGAACAATGTCTGCTATTAGCAGTTGCTTGAGAACATAAGGTGACCTAGACTATCAGTAGCATACGAGTCGTGACTACGGATACCATTCCTACTCTGTTTTACTTAGGTGTGTGCACATCTACTCATTTTAGTGGTATTATTCTTGCCTTACAGCAGTGTGAGCAAGAAGAATCATGCCTGTTCTCCCCTACATCATTGTAGAGACTTTATCTATGTAAGTAGCATAAATGTTGAGAATATTAGCCATATTTGTCATTGCTGCTGAGAAAATCGAGGCTTTTTTCCCCTGTTGAATTACAGCTGGTATGATAGTAGCTGTAGCCTTAGAGGCTGATGATCAATTCTATCCTTAAAAGTTGTTTTTCTTCCCCAGGCACTGCATTTAAAAAATAAGAATAAATTCTATGTCTGGAAAATTTCTGACATACATTTGAGCAGTTGAAACCCTCAGTGAAATTAAAGCACTTTACGAAATATGAAAACTTCTTTGCTTATAAGTAACAAAACAGCCAACCTGTATGGCAAATATGGCTTGCTTTTCTCTGTAATAAATTAGCTGATGCTTCAAAGTGAAAGTCAGAAGCACTACTAAAAAATAGTTTTTGAATAGCTTTTATGAATTACTGTATTGTTTTTAGAATTGTGAAGGTGGCTGAATTTGAATATTTGGCTTCAAGCTTGTAATTTATTCACTCGGGCAGTTGTATTGGTCTAAACTAAAAAAAAAAGGGAAAGAAAACCAAAGAGTTTACATTACTTTTGCCTCAATCAGGTAGATATTGTCTAATATGCTGAAGGCTGGTTTGTGGCAGTCTTTTTCCAAACCACTCTATGATATGATTCTATGTCAGAAGTGATGCGGCACAACGAGGTAGAGAAGCAAGTGCCTTTGGAGCCAGTCCTAGAACTCACAGGGACATAAAAGGCGCTCACTACCTTGTACATTTTCATATTTGAAAGGGTATAGACAGGAGAAACCTTTTACCATAGCGGGAGTTTAATTTCACAGTCTTTTTATGAATAAGAAAGATTAGCATGAATTTTGGAAGAGTTAATATGCAAGGAGGACGATTTTGGAACATTTGTTTTAGAAATGGGACAAAATAATCATATATTTTTGTTTTGTTTTTCTTGAATGAAAAGCTAAAAAATACTTTTTTTGAAATTATAGTGTTTGGAGTTAATCAGAGAAATAAAGGAGGGGCTGATACTTTTCTCGTTGCTTGCAAATTGTAAATTGCAGTTATTCGCAATCATGCTTATAGCTGGCGTGGGTTCATGTGCATAATCAGCCCCTTTTTGAATGCATGTTATATTGTTCTGTTTTATTTATGGATTCAGTTGTGATGAGAAAGATGTTATGAAGTTGTTTGGATGAAGCCCTGGAAATGTCTTTTAGGAGTTTTGAAAGTCAGCGAGTGCCTGGAGTTTGGGGTACAAACCGGGGCTGTGTGTAGCACTGGAAATCTAGATGAAAAAGTTGAAGAATTTTCAGCCTCAAAATGGAAGGTCGAATTCTGCTTTCGGACTTTGCGGCACATGAGCCAGCAAAATTCTGGGCTGACACAGGCACATTGGTACCGTCCAGTTGAAATATAGCCAGATCCAAAAGCCCTGAGGTCAGGAGTCATCCCATCGATTTCAGCATCCGGACCCGTTAGCAGTCTGATCTGGCCCCACTCCTGGTGGAACAGGAGGCTGAATTTCTACCTCCATTCTCCTTGCACAAATGATGTGGCAGCAGACTTCTGATGCTAATTATCAGCACTAACCTTCTGATTGATGCAAGTTTGCTTATGTGATTATTTTTCTTAATAGCCATGGTTATGTGCCAAGACCATTAGAGGGGATGTCAGGCTGCTCAGGAGAGACTCGCCCTGTGTTACCGGTTCCACTGTCTCACTTGCTGAATCTGCTTGGGCAATGCTCTTTGAGTCTGCACTTTCTAAAATCTTTGGTTTTCTGTCCACTTTTTGTCTTAATCTGCTTAAACTGCCTGCTTTTCTGGGAAGGCATCAGTTCTGTGTTTTTAAATATACAGTGATGCAGGACTTCAGTCTTTTTGGGACCACTGACAATGGCTGAACACAAATAACAGTAATTTCTCTCTCTTCTCAGTGACAGATTTTTTTTTTCCCCCCTATGTGCCTTTCAATGAAAGCAATATTTTGGCTGAAAACAAGAGCCAGGAAATGAACTTTAACATCACTCAGTTCTTGCTGGATCTCTGTGAAAGGCAGAATGGGGCTTGTTGTGTGACTAGTAACATACATAGAGTGGGCTGACTTCTCAGCCTTGTGTGGGAAAGTGCCTCATGCTCGGTCTTCCCGCGTAAGTGAACTTCTTCACTTGGGTATTCCCCCCCTCCTCCTGTCCAGTGGGAATTATTATTTTAACTGAATTTTGTTAGATCAGTCGCCACATTCCACAGCAGATAATAGATCTGTAGAAGACGTGCATATTGCAGGACGACACCATGCCATGTGGAGCTGCAAACGCTTTCTAGATAGGGTTAAAATTCTGTATCAGCTCTCTAAAAAATCATTAGTTTTTAAATAGGAAGGAAATAAACTGGTTGGTTAGGTACTATGCAGGGAGCTTTTAATTAAAAGATGTTTAAATCTGATTCTCTCAACTGTCAAAGAATTGAATTCATGAATTATGTTTGCTACAGTTGTTTTTTTTTTTAGTAACACTGTATTTAAGTTCTTTCTGTGCACTGCTGTAGGGGATAGATGGTAGCTCCTGACAGATTCAAACATAGCTGGCTGAGAACAGTGGTAGTGATGGATGAACGATGTCTTTGTTAATGCCCCTGTATACATAAATGATGGGCTTTCTTTATTTATTTATAAGATGTATCCAATTACACATCTCAGAGCAAATGTCCACCGTTCAGTAAAGCACACAATAATGGCATTAAAAAGACAATCCCCGAAATCAGTGATTAATGCATTTTCCTCACTCTCCGGAGAGAGATTGAAATAAGAGGTAAACCTAAAATTCAGCAAATTCAAGTTAGTTCTTTTGGGACCTACTCCTCATCTTTGAGAAGTAGCTGAAACTCAACCAGAGAAGCTGTTGTGTCTGCTCTGGCTGTACGCAGAGCTGCCTCTGGAAACGCAGCGCAGTGGGTTCACCCAAGATCACTCTTCCACGTGGTCTGGATGGACCAGTCCCACCAGTCTGATTCTGTTGTCAGACAGTGATGGCTAGGGTTCACTAGGCTGTTACCTACTGGGCTACGTTTTGGTGAAGCGAGCCATCTGTTTAACCCCAGCTGGCAACTAAGCACCACACAGCCACTTGCTCACTCTCCCCACAGTGGGATAGGGGAGAGAATCGGAAGAGCAAAAGTGAGAAAACTCGTGGGCTGAGATAAAGACAGTTTAATAGGTGAAGCAAAAGCCGCACACGCAAGCAAAGCAAAACAAGGAATTCATTCACCACTTCCCATCGGCAGGCAGGTGTTCAGCCATCGCCAGGAAAACAGGGCTCCAGCATGCATAACAGTTACTTGGGAAGACAAACGCCATCACTCCAAACGTCCCCCCTTCCTTCTTCTTCCCCCAGCTTTATAGGCTGAGCATGACGTCCTATGGTATGGAATATCCCTTTGGTCTGTTGGGGTCAGCTGTCCCGGCTGTGTCCCCTCCCAGCTTCTTGTGCACCCCAGCCTCCTCGCTGGTGGGGTGGGGTGAGGAGCAGAAAAGGCCTTGACTCTGTGTAAGCACTGCTCAGCAATAACGAAAACATCTCTGTATTATCAACACTGTTTCCAGCACAAATCCAAAACATAGGCCCATACTAGCTACTATGAAGAAAATTAACTCTATCCCAGCCAAAATCAGCACACCATCCTAATTATTTGAAGTGGAGGAGAATGAATGGTTTTGCCCTTCATGTAGCTTCAGCATGGGGTTTGGGGTTTTTTTACTGTGTATCTGTGTGTGTTTGTACTCACGAGCTGATCCAGTTTAGAACTTGAGATGTCCGACCAACATTAGAAACTTCACAGTGTAAATTAAGTTAGTTTCTTTTATCAAGTAGGTTAGCTATATACTGAAATAATTCTTAGTATTATTCTGGGTTAAGATGCGTGTGCAGATAATCAGGGTGTTAAACACTTTTAGACTTGAGATCTGTTTGCCCTCTTGGTAGATATCTAACTCAACTAATAGTAGGGTAAATGCATACCCATGAGTGGTTTATATCGAATCACTAATGCACTGTAAATTCACCCCTACTTTTCTTAGGGTAACTTATTTATATCAAACTATCTTGAATTACAGTTATGGCATAAATTGATAATGTAGCCAAAATGTGAATCTTCTGACCTAGCAAGGAGTAAGTCTCCTGTCCAGTCCTCGATGCAGTCCTAATGCAAACATGTTATCTGTTACAGGGGCATTGAAGTCAGCTAGAAGGCACAAATCAGCCCTACCTGGCCTATCAGTTACTGTGCCAGTGAAAGCAGACAGCAATATATACTGACAGAGCTCCGAAACATTTCGAAAGTTGTAGAGCAGAAGTCCTAAGACAGAGAGCTGGCATGCAGATGGAAGTGCAAGAAGCAGTTGAGCTAAGATACGTTTGCGGTTTTCACAGAGGTGGTTGCTGTTTGACTTTACCACTTTTATATTGTCCACCATTCTTTCCTGATGGTGATAGCCCAGCAGTTTATTCAGCCCCTTTCCAGAGGCAGTGGAGAGCAAGCATGCCTTATTCTTCGGTTTTAGCTGCTGTGAAGTGTAGCAAACATGTTTGTTTCTCATTCTGTCTTGCTGTCTGTCTCTGAAATGTGGTATTTTCATGTTGGATGTGGTAGTTCTGCAAGAATTTATATTCGCAACAAGATTTAGCAAGACAGAATTGCGACTACTAGACAAATCATTTAGAGTTCAGTTTGGTTTCTAGGAACAGAGGCTTACTAGTTATTTTTCACTGGTTTCTGTGCTATTATGTTGTTGTGATAATCTTGGCAGGGATCTGTCACTCTGTGTTGGTATAATTGAAACTTGTTTTCCCTGAGGAATCACTCTGCTGTTTGTTTTATTTGTTTACTGACATTGACAGAGATCCTAATGGCTTTTAAAACCCAATTTGTGCATCACTGAATATCCTCCAAAGAGGAAAATAAAATTAAATTTATCAGTAAAATAGGGTCCCCCATGCAATGCTTTGTTTGGGTCTTAGACTCCACCTGAGCACCTAGCTGTGGGTCTACAAATGGCACGGTGAGCTGCATCTTCTCTTTATTTCTAATTCTGTCTTCAGGGCTTTTGTCATTAAGATACTTGAAAGGATAAATGACAATAAGTTATTTAGGGCATCAGTATAAGTTGACCAGCTTTGCCTTGTGAGAAATAAATTATCTTTAGCTTTTATTAAAAAGGAGGATAAGATAACAAAATAATACCTACAGTAAAATTCCCCTTTTTGGGAGGGTGTACATGATGGTATCTCTTATTGTCATAAATCAGGGTAATTAAGTGTTTAGATTTTTTAAGTATACGATATCAAAATATTTATGCATTTATTTTGTTTTAAGCCTTTGAAGAATTTCAGTGAGATCATTTGAACTACTCATGTTCATAATGCCTTGCTGAATTGTGGTTATGGACAGATGTATGGCTTGTTGCATGCCGTGCTCCAGAGGAGCATGCACACAAATAAATGATGAGGCACAGGACAGACATTCAGGAATGTGAGAAGGAAGAGTGGGTTTCTTTAAGGACTAAAGAATGCAGGATAATTTTTTTAACACCCCCAAAGCTGTGACTTTGCGTTGGATGAAGATTCAGATTTTTTTTTTTTTTTATTTTATTGAAGTGACTTAGACCATCTCTAATTACCTTTTGACACACTTCCTTGTCATTCAAGCATATAGGGATTGCCCAGGTTTCAGTGAACTCTGACTGTGAACTTCACGAGGAGATAAGTTTGGAAAATACTGCTGATTTTAAAGGTTATCTGTCAGTTTGTATATATACAGCTATGAGCCAAACCAATCTGACCTCAAACCAGAGCTGTAGTACCATAACACTCTGCCTTTCTTATTGTATATCTCTTTTGCAAATCTCCCTGACTTTGATAGCACTATAATAGTAATAATAGATCTGCAATATTTGTGTTGCCTCTTCTAAGGAAGTGTTCTAATGTGCCTTGGAAAGGTGGGTAATTAGTCTTATCTCCTTTTTTACAGAAGGTAAATTAGAGGTACAGAGAGAGCACCCAGACCATCTGACTCCCACCTGCTTGTTCTCATTGCTTCGTTCAGTAGTGCAAATCTTGACAATACGCACTTTCGGTCTGATCTATATGTTGTATTGCATTGCAGTGCCCAGAACAAGGATTATGGCTACTGGTGGTGCATCCCACAATAAAAAGATCTTGCAGGTAAGTAGAAAATTAAATCCTTTGAACGGAACTTGCAGTTACATCTGCATTTTTATTTTGATGTACTGAATCCAAATCACTGCAGCTGCACAGGAAGGTGTGGATATGGGATTGTGAATCTGCTGCAGGTCTTTGGGGCTTTTCTTCAGGTTTAGTGTGGAAACCGTTAGCCTAATGCTAATTTTGCATTGAACTTTAAAGGTTTTTTTACACTCAACTAGTTTTATGAATGTGTATCTGAAGCACTGGTGATTTCCAGGTCTCATCACTTACATCAAATCAATCAGCAAAGAAATCAGGAAGAGACTTGATATGATACCTGAGATTTTTGTAGTTTTTGCCATGGATTTAAACTAGAGGGGGATTTTGCTGGTGTTGAACACTCAAAAAAAACCCACCCCAAACAAACAAAAAAACCCAAACAAACCCCCAAACCCTGCCCTTGTTGTTCTGAGTATCTGTTACTTATTAGCATTGTGTCACATGTTGGGGGGAGACTATGTTTCTGTATAGTCTGTTTTTCCTCTTCCCACCTTCCTTTTCTGCTGCTGTTGCTGCACATCCAGCCCTGGTGAAGATCCTTCGCCTGTCTTCTTGAGAACAGGGTACTGCATGCTCTCTGTTTCTGCCCGTTGAGATTTGGCAAAGCCTTGCTCATGAATGGTGAGATGCCTCTCACCCGGCTTTTGCTATCACAGAGCTAGACGTCTGGGTTGGGATTCATCTTGCCTGAATCCAGTCGTCTGTGATGTGATGTCTGTATAGGATCTGTCAATCCTGTAATAGTCAGGGGAGATCCAGTCAGTTACAGTGCAAAGGAAACTGGATGGTGTTTTAACTTACCAAATGTAGATGTCTCCCTCCGGGTGAGCCGGAGAGCTTTCTGTACTCCAGTGACTGCCTTGACAAGCTCCCCTTTGACTAGAGGCTCCGACACTGAGCCTGGAGGTAGACATTTGCACCAGAAGGCACTCGTCTTTAATCTTGGGCTAAGTCCTGGCACTGAAGTTAGTCAACACAGGGTGAATTATTTTCTGGAGATGCCAATCCCTTTCCATCAGCTAGAGAGAGTCTAGAGGCCAGCCTCAACTACGCACCATACTCTTTGACAGTTGCAATCATATGAAAGGAAGCTCGTCTGCTCTGCGAAACCTGAGCTGGAATAAATGGAGGTTGAAGAGCAAAAAGCAAAAAGGCATCTCCTAAGGCATCTAAAACACGTGTTTGTATAACCATTGCTTGTACAGCTGATTGGGACACAACAAATTTGGCATGTTTTGCCTGTAGATGTCATTTCTCTTCATCTGCTTTGGTTATTTTGCTTAGGAACTTGACGTTGGAAAATTAACTGATAGGTTAATTGCTTAAAACATTGGTCCCTACTGGAGTAATTCTACTAAGAATACGTCAGGGAAGAGATTGGATTAATAGATGAGTTTGTTTTTAAAGCTGTATTTCCAGTTTAGGTGCCAGGAGGATTTCCTTGCTGTGGAATGAAGGCAGAGAACTGAATGTTCTTATAACATGTAATTCTGCAACATACACACCTGAAAAATTGTGGGGATGGGAGAGTGGTGGCTGTGGTGCTTGCTCCTCATGTGTAACAATACAGCTGCTTTTAAACCTCATTAGAAGTGTCTTAAAATAATATGATCAATACAGTGTCATCCACTTAATTCAATCACTGGTTAATTGGATCCTCCTTTTTAATTTAATCAAAACCTCAGAAACCATATCAGTTGCATGAAGAATAACAGCTTCTACCCTTATCATGGTCAATTTTGGATAATTTGTTCCAGGGCTACAAAAGACTATCATTTAATTAATCAACATGCAGTAACTCCTATATTTTACACCGCAAAGGAGGCAACTTAGGAAAATCTGTTAAAAAATATAGTAGGGCAGCTTTCGCCACGGTTCTGGGAAGCTTTTTATAACATACGTGGTGCTTGATTAATGACCGCATGAAACACAGTGAAATATTTTTAGCAGTAAAACCTCTAACAGTTTCTTTTAAAATTATTCATGAGACCACAGTTTCAAATGACTTAATATATGAACTTTGAATAATTTTAATTTTATAATCATGTGGCACAAAAGGTAGTTATTATTTGTAGTATTGCAGCACTTATTAGCATTCTGTACATAGTTGAGCTGCATTGTATAAGGCTCTTCAGAGATGCAAAAAAACCCCAAAGGACCTCTGTTGTCCGAAGGAATGTACAATTCAAGCTTAAGACAAGAAGTACCTGTTAGAGATGAGATGAAGAAGCAGATGGGGAATGTGCTGAAACAATACAGTAGTATTGGCTGGCAGGATGGGCAGTGGAACCAGCGCTCTGTGACTTTACCATTGCCAGAGGGCTTTTTAATAGATACCACGATTAATTTTCCATTTGTCCTCTAGCATTGAAGCTCATGTATTGCTCAATGCTTGCTTGCAAGCGAAGTTAGGCAATACTGACTTGGCTATCTTACCACAAGAGAGTGTTTTAAGTGTATAACCTCAGGCTTTCATTGGATTCTAGTTAGCAACCAGCCACTTCTGTTTAAAATTATGAAAATTGGTGATTTTCAAAGGTTTTGATTTGCAGATTCCCCACAAACTTTCAGAGAAAGAGGCAAAATTCTTTAGAAATGTCACATACTGTTTATAGCATATATGGATTGAATTTCTTAGTCATCTTTTATGAAGCCCTGGGGCCCATGATCAGTAGGGCTGTAAATTCCTGGATCGGGGTTGCAGATCACTTATCCAAATGCTTTGGATTCCTGGACACTCTGGCCTTATTTTAGACTCGATTGTATGGATATAAATCGGGTGATACGCTGTTCCCTTTGGCAAAAGTAATAAAACCAGCACAAGTTAAATCTGAATTGTTACCTGCTTCTTGTGTTGCTCAGCCTGAGGGCACCTGCAATCCTAGAGGTGATGAAACCAAAATGGAAAGAGTTTGTTGACAGTGTTTTTGGAAAAGTTCATGAACCTCCCGTGTCCCTATCCAAATATGTCTTCATTTTTTGCCCTTCTGTATCTGTTTTCCTAAACCTACTGTGGGGAAAAGCACATGTACTCAGGGAATGCAAGATGCCTGGTGTCAATTTCAGTGCAGAATGATGTGTGGTTGAGTAACTTTAGTATCTGTTGGATACCGTAACAAATTCTTTGCCTGTAAAATTTTCTTTGTATTGCTCAAGCCAAGTTGAGAAGTGTCTTGGTATATCTTCATAGCGAAGGATCCCTCAAATACAGGAAAATTCCTGGTAAATGTAGAGACTGTGTAACCAGCTCTTGTGTCATTCTTCCTTCTAACCCTAATACGATGGGAATGGTGGAGGTGAAGAAGACAGGCTTAGCAGGCCATCATACTGCTGGAGCTTTTATTTTATCAAAGTTGAGAACTGAGGAGCCATGACTGGTTCCTCTCTCCTTCCTTCCCACTTGGCTCAGCTATAAATGCGATGGAAGAAAACAGGCACCGGTTGTGGGTTCATGAGCGGATCTCCTTGCTCTGATGTAAGCCTTTGGCATGGGCTGATTGTGTGAGCTTATGAGGGAGACGATGCTTGAACCTGGACTCCTCTGAACTTACAATAAAGAGATCTGGAGAGAAATGGGACTTTGTTTCCTGGCTGCAGTTACACCTCGAGCTCAGATTTACCAATACACTGTTGTGTGGCAAGTTCAGGACTCGTTGTTGCCTACAGTGCTTCTTCCCGTGGGTACCCAAATGCTTGGCTGGGGTGTACGGTAGTTATTTGTTTTCCTAAGCAGTGATAGGGCATTGCTTATCCCTTGTCTTTCACGGACATGCATAACCGATGCTTTGATACTTCTCAGGTCCTGTCTGATGTGTTCAACGCACCGGTGTACACTATTGATACCGCCAACTCGGCTTGTTTGGGAAGTGCTTACAGAGCAATTCATGGTAAGACTGTAAGGAGATACTTCTGAGCAGTCTGGGCATTTAATTTCAGTTGGTTAATACTTGGAATTAACATTACTGAAAATGAGCGGAGAATAAAGCTGTGTGGATCTGACTGGAAAGTCACTCATGTCAAAGACGGTTTTTTGCTCTTAGTATGCTTGGATCAGGCCTAAGAATAACATTTACATTATAATTCAAGTCTGGTGGCTGCTTCTCAACCAAGGGATAGGGCCTGGAAACTGTTGATACTGACAGGGGAAGGTCTAGGACCTTAATGTGTTGAGCTGCTATCTCCATGTGCCGCTCTTGAAAGAATACAGCCAACTGAAGGTGCTGGTGTAGCGTGCTGCCCCGGTTTGTGGACCAGGCTGTAAACTGGATTACTGAAATGGTGAAACCAAACAAAAGATCAGTCCTAGGAAAGATGATCAGAGAGGGCAGGCACGACAGGACCAGTAATACTGCTGCCCAAGTAAATGTTGTTAAACCTGTATGTATCTTCCAGCTTTTAAATGTCAAGACGAAGGATATGCAAGGTGTCCTGGGCTCCATGCTCAAGTATGTGCTTTCTCTTGTAAAAGCATAGATCTTGGGATACTCTTAGGTTGACCAGTCATTTTGCTTGCTGTACTACATCACTCACTGTAATGCAGCAGTCCAAGTCCCAGACTTAAAGTGTTAATTAACTTATATCTATTAATGCATGCAGGTCTATGTTAAGGGTGGGTGTCCTGGTTTCAGCTGGAATAGAGTTAATTTTCTTCCTAGTAGCTGGTATAATGTTGTGTTTGGATTTAGTATGAGAATAATGTTGCTAACACACTGATGTTTTAGTTGTTGCTAAGTAGTGTTTATACTAAGGCAAGGATTTTTCGGCTTCTCGTGCCCAGCCAGCAAGAAGGCTGGAGGGGCACAAGAAGTTGGGAGGGGACACAGCCAGGACAGCTGACCCCAACTGGCCAAAGGGATATTCCATACCATATGACATCATGCCCAGAATATAAACTGGAGGGAGTTGGCCGGGAGGGGTGGATCGCTGCTTGGGGACTGGCTGAGCATCTGTCAGTGGGTGGTGAGCAATTGCATTGTGCACTACTTGTCTTTCTTGGGTTATATTTCACTCTCTTTTCGTTATCTTCCTTTTCATTATTGTTAATATTATAATTATATTATTTTTAAATTTCAATTATTGAACTGTTCTTATCTCAACCCATGAGTTTTACTTGTTTTCGATTCTCCTCCCCATCTCACCAGCGGGGCGGGGAGTGAGTGAGCGGCTGCGTGGAGCTTTGTTGCTACTGGGGTTAAACCATGACAGTGGGCCATCAGCCATTTAAGAGTTGAATCCCAGGCAGGAAATTTTATTCATGTATTTTAAAACAGTTTCTAATATCTTACAGCTAAACAAATCAAGAAATGTGTATCAAATTCTGAAGTCCTTATTTAGGCCAACTTTTGTTAGCCTCAGTTTTTCTGATTAGAAGCTTTAGGATTTAGACCTTAAGACATGGATACCTTCTGTACAAGTTCATGTAAGATCATGGGATTGCAACAGCATGGAAAAGATAACATCAGCCATCAGAAGAAATCAGCCAAGTTTTAATTTTAGAAGCAAATTCTGCTGTCACATTATAGCATCTGAAGACTACATGCTCTCTTGCATTTGAAAACAGCACAGAAAATTGCACAGCCAAAACTTGAGTCGATGTGTTTAATGCACACAGCATGCTCTCCTCTTTATTTCCAGAAAAGACACAAGGGTTCTGTCAGGCAAAGTATGCTTTTGCAGGACAGTGGAAACAGTACTGTTCGATTATCAGTATGTTTGAAGCCACAGTGGGACCATTTTTCCACCTTGGGGCCCAAATTTCCAAACTGTTTTTCCTCCGTACTCAAACTTTGCCTACTGCTTCAGAAGCCACCAGAAGCTTCCCAGCACCTAATGCTGCAGGCAAATTCCTTGTCCGTGAATGCATGTGAAATGTGGAGCCGTCATTAAGGTTTGTGCAGGTATTTTGTATGTATGGAAGATGTGTGTTCCCTCTGCCAGTTTGGCATATGAAATCTTGAGACTTGGTTGACAGAGCGTTTGAGTGAAGATTTCAGATGCCATGCTGATGGAGGACTCCTTAGCTCAGGTACTCTGCCAGCCAAGCCCCAGAGGTTTGCTGTGTGTGTTTCTAAATGGCAGTTTTGATTGATGCTTTCAGCTGACTCACTCTTGGCCAGGCAAAGGAATTGAGTAAAGGTGAAGACTTGCTAATATAAATGAAATATTGATGGCAAGGGCTCCTTAATATATTACAGTGTACATCTGCAAGTAGGGTGTTCCACAGTTAGCCTGGGGTTCTCGGCAGGTGTACAAGGAACTCCTGAAATGCTGCGATTCACTTGCAAAGCAAAATGCTGTAGTAGCAGAACTCCCCTATTATTCTGCTTCCTTATATGTATTTAGTAATTTGTAACATATTTTCTTGACAGTATTTTCAGTTCTCTTCCTTTTTTTGTTTAGTCACATTTTGTCCTTGAATCCCTTGCTTCCACGTGTTTTCACTGCTGTTTACTGTACTGTTGTAACCATAAATAATTACTGATATTGTTGAGTAGCATTTCTGCTGCTTACCTGTTCTCCAGGGTACGAATTAGGTGATTGGCAAAAACTCAATCACAGAGCCCCCACTTCCCGGGCTAGCGCGTAGGAATGTAAGATCTGCCATTTATCCTTCAATCCTGAATGCTGACCTGACCAGGGAAGATCAATACAATGTATTAATTTGCCAGGGAGTCAAGGCACATCCCTCATCGTGCTTTTTGCATTGATCAGGATTGTGATTCTCGTTGCAGGGCTTGTAGCTGAGACGAATGTGTCCTTGGCTGATGTCGTGAAATTAGCACCAGAGCCTGGATTGGCTGTTACACCAACTGCTGGAGCTGAGGAGGTGAGCAAGCTTGGGAATACCATTTTTCTTTTCATTTCCTGTCTGCTTCAAAAGATAGTGGTTTACTAATTCTTCTAGTAAAATAGATCAATTTAAGAAACATTTGGTTACACAATTCTTACTCCTTGTTGTAAAGATAGATTTGATTTTGGGAGATCTTTAGTTTTTTAATGATGCAATAATCTGATCACTCCATCCATGTCTGAGAGTGATTTTTCCTAACTGGGTGTGATCAGAGAGCAAAATCTGTTGCTTAAGGGACATAAAAAGTTATAAAACAGGTTGAATTTGGATACAGGTCAGTCAGGTCGTAACTGATAATATTGACAAAATAGTCTTGACTTGTTTGCAGCAAGCAGCATGGAAAAAGGCGTGGTGAAGGTGCTTTCTGGCCTCTTTGAAAACGTCCCCAAAAATCCTTCCTGTCTGATCTTAAACAGTGGTCAGCAATTGTATAACTTCACTTGTAGTTCCCAGTTGGAAAGCGTGCCAACGGGGAGGATTCAGTAAGCACGGGTCTTCAGTATCATGCCCATCCTGGGAATTTCAGTGCATCTGAAGGTGAAGCTTGTGCTTTGTGGGTCCATATAGATAAAGCAAAAGAAATAGTTATCGTTGCTAACTATGTGGTTCCAGCGCCTGTAAAACCAAGGAAGGAATCGTTGTCTCAGGCCCTCCAGTGCAACCCTGCACCTCTCACTATCAGGTGCCAAAGGCCTTAGTTTACAACAGCTTCTGAAATATAATGTCCAGTAATAAATAAACAATACAATATAGCAAGATTCCTAGACAACACAAGTTTAAATAACCAAACGTGAATCTAACTCTCTCTTCAGCTGTGCAGAAACTTCTTTTACATCAACACAGCCTTACACTCCCCATTTATGAGATTTGGATGTGCCCTGACTACAGGCAACAAGGTTTTAAAGCTTTTATTTAAACTGGGAAATTAATGATCTGCCAAAACTACTAACTCCCAGCTACATGTGTAGTGGAGCACTAGATATCATCATGAGTAATAATAGAAATGATCATGCTGCATTGTGCCTGCCAGCGTATTATTTAATTATTAACTGAGATGGAGGAGCTCAGTAATCGAATAGAAGTCCCCTTCAGAAATATTAAGACATTGAATAATTTAAACTTGATTGATCTTATCTCATTTACTCAACCTTCCCCCCTTCATTTTAAAAGATAAAATAATTAACAGCAATGGCCTGTGTCATGTGTGTTGCAGCTGAAGCCTTCTGCAGGGAATACACTTCAGGAGCAGATCCTCGGTGTCTGATTCAACCTCACGTTGCTGCCCTGTTCCCCCCAAAAATGCTGTCTGCTGAAAAGCTGCCAGGCTGGCGTGTGTGGAGGTGGAGAGTGCTCAGAGACCTGCTTTTGACCCCCCGGTGCTGCTTCAGCTATAAAACTCAAGGGCAGGGAATACAGCTGTCACTCACAGGGGCCTTGCAAGAGCAGCAAGCACCGTGTACCCCTGCAGGGGCCAAGCTAACCTAACTGGAAAGATCAGTGGGGAATTCATTTACCTCTTTCTATTTTACTGTCTGCATAAAATGGCCTGGAAGCTAAAAGAGTTAATTATCTCCCTCTCAATACTTTTCTTCTCCTTTTCCACTTGGTTAGACCTGACTCTCATAGCACATCTTTTTATTGGTTTTAAATGATGTACAGCAGTGAATTATTGCCCCAGTAGATAGGAGTGAATGATAGAGAAGGTAGTGGCCAAACAGCATGTGAAGGAATAACCGTTCCTGCGCTTTAGCTTAGCTTGCCAGCTTCATTCCATTAAAAGCAGCTTCTTGCAATTATGTATTCCACACCATTTTTTTTTTTCTTCCTGTCTTATAATTTTGCAGTTGATGGTGGATTCCCTGGCTAGTTTCATGGCTGTGAAACTGCAGAAAGCCAGAGGGCCTGTCAGTAATACAGTGTGTTAGCATGAACAGTGCAGTAAAAATTCATAATGTGATGAGTCAGTTTGATTCTGTTTTTTACAGAGCTGCATCTCCCTGTCCATCCAATTTCATTCTGTTGAGGTTAGAGCCTTTCACTTAAATGACGGTTCTTTTTATAAACTTCAAAGTCATCCTGAGGTTAAGTTCTGTCTCACTGAGGAGCTCTTCTGAAAGAGTCTGGCTAACCAATGTGAAATTCCCCGCACCACTTCCCTACATTTTTTGGATGGCTACAGCTAAATCTTGGCAGGGTGGAGAAAAAACAGGTCATAACACAGCAATCTGCTCTGGTTTCATCCTTTCTTCCTGGTGTAGGTCAGAGACAACATGTGTTAGATCATTGGAGAGAGGAAAACCTCCTATAGACAGAGGTCAAACGCGACAGTTTGATGTAGTTTCCTCTTCATTGCCAAGGCTTATGCACGCAGTAGGGGTTTCCAGGAACCAAAAATGCAAAAAGTGGTTCTCTGCTGAGGGATTATTTGGGATAATGAATGTGATTTCAGAAAAGAAGGGCAGGGCACACAAAACAGCTCTTCCGGTTCAATTAAACTGATGGGCAGGTAAAATAGAATAAAGTCACAAGACGGGCAACATAGAGCTTGTGATGGGTGACGAATTAGTAGTTAGTGGAAACTGAAGTCCCCTAAGTTCCAACTTGTCTGGCAAGAATATGACTTTATCCTGTAGCAGACCATCCTGCCTTGAAGAGACCATTTCAAAGAGGATAGATCCTCTCTGTGGCTACGACCCTAAGTCTCTTAGTTGAACCTGATTTCACAGTATATTTGTAGGGTGTGGGGGCTCACTTGAGCTTATTTCTAATTCTGCAGATACCCAAACAGGTCATAAGGTATTCTGATGGTAACCACTGTGATGATAGTCTTTGGTCACTTACTCAACCAGGCTAGCTGAAGTCAGTCATCTGTGGGTTAACCTAATGAATCCTTCTTCCCTATTTTCAGAATAGCAAAAATTAAAGAGTCATCTCACCTCTTTGGAGCCTCCTCTCCCCCCTGAAGAGAAAGATTAATCAGAACCACTAAGCATGACAGAAATAACCAGGAGATTCTAGAGCAATAAATATATGTTAACAGACAGAAAGAATCTATTATTCCAGCATTAGAATTCAGATCTGTTTTAATAATCTGTTAAAACAGAGATGGTTGGCTAGTTGGTTAATTAAGCAAAAAAGCGTGAGAGAGAACATGATTATCTGGAGTTGATCACTTGTGTTTATACAAGCCGTGTGCCTATGACGTAGTATCAGATGTATTGTAATATTGTCCTGTAGGGTTTTGTAGGGAGAAGGCGTAGCGCAGTTCACTACCTCTGGATGTGTAATTTTTGATTGCATTATTGACTCTACTGAGATGTATTAATCCTGCAAAAATTCAAGAAGGGAAAATGTAGACCTAACAGGTTTTCTTGACTTTGGTGAATTGCCTTGTAAGTAGGTGGATTTATAGAAGTGACCCTATTACCCGGAAGGTTGTAATGACCTATTTATTGATTTAAAATAATGATATTTTTGTTGAGTTAGATTTTGGAGGGGGGAGGTTGTTTTCTAGAATTGGTTTAGGTTGGTAATTTAGTGCAAAATAGGTAATAATAATACAACCACAAAAATATAATAGGTATTGATGGGAGTTTGATTAAGGTGATTTGTGTAGCCAATAATTTTTTTTAACCTATTACACTGATTAAGATAGGCTTGCAGAATGAATATCTGAAGTAAATAAAGTAACTGTTTGAGGTGTAGTTCCTTGGAGGAGTCTTCAGAGTATTTCAGGACACTGTCATATTCTTTCTGCTTTATGAGTATTCTTTCTGTGTTAAGAAAGGTGAACAACTGCTATGATTTTAAAAAAAAAAATCTGTAACTCTTGATTTCTTAAGCAAATCTCTTTGAATAATTTGAGTTTGGTTTAAAAAAAAAACAAGGAACCTATCAAAAGTAGCAAGTGTTTGTGAGAGACTGATTAATTTTAATCTATTCAGGGTAGATTAAATGTACTTGGGTAGATTAAAATTAGATAATCATCAGCATCATCTTTGTAATTTGTAAATTTTGAATTGCTCCAATCATTGGCTAACATAGCATTGCAGGAGATAGAAGGATCCATGTGGATTGTCACTTGTAGTAATAATTTGTAGCTAGTTTTGCTTTTAGAGGGCGGCAGGGACAATGTAAACAGTAAAAGCCCTGTTGAGTTCATAGGCTGGTACTATGGTGAGATATAGTATGAAGATGACGTATTTGATTTGGACTAGAGAACAAGGTAACGTTTATTTGAATGCATTTTCCAAGGAGGGCGGGTTAAGTTATTCTCTGTTATAATGCAATATTTATCATTAGCGTTTTCTTAGTTATTTGTGGGATTGTTGGAGTGTGGCCAGATTGTCCCAGGAGAGAAGTTTAGGGTTTGTAAATTAAGCCATCAGAGTACTGCTGATGTTGTGGAGTAGGCTATAGAGATAAGCAGGAGAAAAGGCTGTAATATAGCAAGGACAATTAAATTATGGACAATAATAAAGTTCATGTTGTGATACATGTAATTACTTTTGTTAAATATCATGGTTTGATATATTAGGTTTGAGGCTATGACAGAGAGGGAATTTATGTTCTTGAGTTTTTATGCATCATTGAGAGTTCTTTATTCCCTTTGGACCTCAATTATAAAAATAAATCTATATAATTACCTCAGGAAAAAGACTCCTGGAATTGCTTAGGAGGAGTTGCTCGAGGTTCTGCGGAGGCACTTCAGTCGTGGCAGACGTGGAGAAGCATCTTTCACAGACACAACTGTGTGTGCACTCAGGCCATGTTCTCGGTCGGTGCAGTTTGGCTTTTCTTCTCCATACTTCCTGGGAGCTGCACTGCTTTGGCCCGAAACTTCAGCTGGTGTCAAGCTGGCAAGTAAAATACTGCCTGTGAAAAGCTTGTAGTACTGCTGCGCTTATCAGCCATGATGTACTGGTGGTATTACAGCCAAATTCCCTGAGGAAGAGAAATTTAAGACTTTGGCTTAGCCCTCTGAGCTGTGCTGCTTTTTACCCCAAATGAACAGGAATAGAGTACAAGGAATATTCTTAATTTTTTGTTTGCGTTTTCTTCAGGTGGTCCATAATGCAGCATTCATTTACACTAATGGCTGAGAAGCTTATTGCAAATGCCTGAATTTTCTCAATTAGCAAGCTAAGTGCTTAAGTCCAATAAGCAGGAAAAGAAACTGTATCAGTAAATGTGGTTATTCATTTATTTTGACGCATTTTAATTTAGAGTGATGTATTAACAATAATACTTCCCAGCCTTCCAGTAAATGCACTGTTGTGTATTTTGTAAAAATACTGCCGGGTAAGTAATATGGAGCCTGCTTTCTCAGTGCCTGAGCTCACTTACCAGTGCAGCTCTGTTGTGCTGAATCTTTGCTGAGAAGCGCTTAGGGTTTATCAAATTTACAGAATAGCAAAGTAAGAAATAGCAAGGCTTGATTATAGATGCTTCAGTGAATAAAGGAGCTGTTTTTGTTTGACATACTGATACTCCCAGTATAGCCATAGTTGCCTGCTCAATATTTTGTTGACTCTGATGTGCATATTTAGCAGAAATGGGAGCAATACCATTCTTTGGGAACACGAAACGAATATATGTATGTACTTCACTGAGCCCCCAAGGCCCTCATGTAGTTAGTTAAAAATACCATGCTGAGTCATGTGGCATTTCATAATAGTGGTGCATTTTATTTTCTAACCCCATAAATCTGCATAAATCTCCATGGATCCTGTGGAGTAGAGGAGTTGGGGCACATACATGTTGTATGACTTGCCCAGGGTCACTGAACGAGTCTGTTGCAGAGGTAGGAGTGAGTAGGTTTCTCTGTTTTGATCAGTGAAAGACACTGTAAGACTCAGTCCTGTGAGATGGGTTTAAAAATCGTCCTGATGATGCCTTGGCTAGCAAACAGTGTCTCTTTCCATTTGCTGTAGATACTCCGTCTCTTCTTCCCCTTCATATACTTAATCTGTTGTAGAAATGTACTTTATTTTCTGTAACATCTGGTTGGTAAAAGGGAGGCGTTGATCAAAACAGGCTCCTTCTGTAGAATTTGTTCATTAAGTCGCTCTCACCTGCCATCGTGGAAGGTGGAAGTGGGAATGAAGCGATAAATCCAGGCTTCACTGGGCAGACTGAAACTATCATTCAGGAAGAGGGAAACACAGAAACTGGGTATTTTGCCGTCAATTGAAACACAAAACCAAAAGACGCTAATGCTTTATTTCCTAGATGAGAAAACTGTGATGATGTTGTTTTTCTTTCATCTGAGAAAGTGTGAGTGTTATAGACACTGAGGCTACTGCAGGACTGTACATAAAACTGCCCAAGAACAACCCTGTCTCTTCCTACAGCCTGATAGTTTACAATTGAAACATTTTTCTCCTGAATTTTTCATGCATATACATATACAGTTGTTGGCTGTGGATCTTACCTGGAAAAGGATAAAATGCATTTAAATGCTGGATCTCACTTATTGATGAAAGCAGTAATTCAGTTTACTGGGTATGATTCATTATGTCTCTATAACCTCTCTGAACCTGGAGCCAGGAGCGAGACTGCCCTGATAATGAATAACATCAGTGCAGAGGGCTTGTAGACTAGACTGGCGGCCCCTAGGATTCATTGCGGCAGGGATATGACCTTATGGCATCCTCCTAAGGACTGCTCGAGCCTGTACCAGACCCCACACTGGCTCCTGGCAGTCCCTTCGTTGTGCTTGAGCCAGCAAGTGACCGAAACTGTCCTGGTATGGCTTGTCAGACTACTGATTTTATTAGATGGACGGTTAAAACCAGAAAGAGGAGATCAGGAAGAAGGTGTATCTCCAAGATCTAGATGAAGTACAGTTTTGGGTTGGAGCCAGCAGTAGGGCTAGGCTCTATTTAGGGTTTCAGCTGTGTAACCTGGTCACATACAAGCAGCTCATCTTCTGCAATATGTCCTGTGATAAATTTGAAGCAAAGGTTAAAAAAAAAAAAAAAAGGTAACGAATGAAACAAATCCCAGCATGGATCTCGCCCATATCCAAAAGCATAGGGCGTGTTTGAATCTGGGGTTTTGAATACATTTGAGTCTTGATTCTTGTTTTTATGGTTGTAACAATTCTGGATCTAAAAATTCCTGGAGAATTCTAGCTAGAGAAATACAAAAAAGCTACTCAGATACTTGGTGTAGTTGTGGAAAGAAGCTGGTCTCCATTTGTCCCCCTGGGCCTGGGATCAGGGAGCGAGGAGCCTGGCCGTGGAGCGGACTGTAGATGGGAAAAGTCGTGGCTGTGAAAGATGTGAAGGAGAGGAGCAGCTCAAATAGATACGGGAGTATGAGAGGGGCGGGAGAGGGAGTGTGAAGTGTATTTTAGAAGGCCTGGTCAGCATATTGGCCAAGGAGGACCTTTCTGACGGTGGTGTTTGACTGTGCTAGAGGGTGGCAGTGTGCTTATTAGCAAGGCAGAGGAGGAGGGGACAGAGGCACTGATCCGTCCTGAGGTAGCGGAGGGAGGCAAGGACAGGAGTTCTGCCTGGGTGATTAGGACAGCCATTACCGAGGGGGCATGTCAGACTGGGAGAGGTGACTTTAGCTGAGCTGCTTCCTCTGGAAGTAATGACTTCTGCTTATAGCGAGAACACAGCCACAATAAGAACAACCTGTGCGTGTCATAAAATTAAGCTGTAAAGGAGATGGTAAAAAGGACTGTGACATTTGAAGAAGGAAGACTCTGCAGCATTTTCTTGAGCAAATTGGGGAAAAAAACCCCAAACCTTCAGGTACCTACGAAGATGCTGCATTTTTCAGGTCTGAAGATGTTTTTCAACTGCAGCGTGATTTAAAAATGTAATTTTTCAACCTAGACATGTTTATTTCTTTTTCTTTTTAGCTCTATCGTCCACTTCTGAAAAGATATGCTGAGCTTGAACAGAAGGTTATCTACAACCCAACCTCTTCTTGTCTTGCAAAATAGAAGCAAACAAAATTTATAAGTCGGCTGAAGAGTGGACTCCCAAGGAGAAGATAGAAAAGATTTGGTCAGAATTTACTGGAGTTGTTTAAATCATTTTGTTCCTCTTTGTAGACAAATAATTTCTAAATGTCTGTGTTTGAGTGTGTTGGTGGAAAAAATTACATTGTGATTGAAAACCTGATTAAAAAAGCATCATATTGCTCTGTGTGTTTGTGACTTCAATTTTTCTTAGGTACTTTTCAGATCATGCTTGCTGTTTTGGAATAGCTGGATGACAGTCCCGTGTGTATATGAATCACTCTACCCATCTCTGTCAGCTTTGATTCCATGTGTTTAGCATGCTGGCCTCTGCATACCTATCTAGCACAGTATCTTAATTCCACAACTTCTGCTTAAATCTTTTGAGACTATCTTTCTGTACATCTGTAACTTGTCCATGTTTGTATCTTTGCCTACATGAAACCAACAGAAAGCATAAACACACTGACTTAATCCCATCTTTCTTTAATATGTGGAGATTTGTGGTGTTAAGGCTGATTAACGTCTTTAATCCCTGGGATCCTCAGAGAAGGGGAATTCTTGGTACATGACACTATGGAAAGTCTGTTGTGTGATAAAACATGATGTGGTTGGATTTTATATATTGTGGAAAGCACAGAGGCCTTATGTGATACAGGTGCCATTGCACAATGTTTTACTTGACCTCTGTTTTGTAAAAAAGAAAATGAGGGAACGAACGTGGGAAGTTTTACATGTTTCCTTTCTGTTTCAAAAAGCAGAGTCAGTTCATCTGCACACCAGTTTGGGGTTATTCTGTTGTTCTTTCCTCCTTCAGGTGTCATGGCTATGAAATTC
The DNA here is from genome assembly GCF_018139145.2 of Gymnogyps californianus. Taxonomy (NCBI): domain Eukaryota; kingdom Metazoa; phylum Chordata; class Aves; order Accipitriformes; family Cathartidae; genus Gymnogyps; species Gymnogyps californianus. The sequence goes on from NC_059472.1 coordinate 161,111,665, forward strand.
TTTGTGTCGTGCTGAGTGTGACTGCAGAAGTAGGGCTCTGCTCCCAACAGGGCATGAAGGTCACTGTTTCTTTATACCGCCAGTATCCCATTTCTTTCTTGGAGATATTGAGCAGAACTGGTGACTGTCTTGCTCTGTTGCTACTCTTTCACTTCAAATCTTTTAGTCCAGATTAAGTAGCCTCTAACTGAGAAAATCTTAAGAGAAAATAAAAGCCAGGAGATCTTTCTACAGAGATGTGTGGAAGTCACAGAATTTGAATGAACATCCTAAATCACCCTGTGCAAGTGGGAACACTTTACTGCACCATTCTGCAGTGCCAGTATCTTTCCCTTAGGAGAAGATTTCTTCTGGGAGTAAAGCAGACTTGTTTAATGAAAGTGACTGAAGCCTTTCTTCCCTTCTTGCAGAAGTTGTAATGTGCCTAGGGAATAAGCCCGGGAATTGTAGGGTGTAGAGGATCTCTTTATTGAGTATTTGAGAGCTGGATTATGTCCCTGCTGGAGCTGGGTGACTCAAATTCGTATTCTTCATATTGCAGTGGCATAGGAGCGCTCTCCTGTCCCTGCTGCATCTCTGCGGTGAGGGTAGGAACCCCTTGCCATGACTCGCCTCCGGAGTGGCAGGGGAATGGGCACGTTCCTCCTTTGCTCTCCCTTTTATATTTAAGTGCTTCATTTGCTAGTACGAACAGTGCCTTTTTTTGTTCACAACTGAATAATTATAACTTCTCTGATATTAGCATGATTACTCAGAAAGGTCAAGAATTACATTTCCGAGTTTCTAAAGCAGGCTTCTTTTAAGCAATTGCTTTAAAAGGCGGCATTGCAAATACACATCTATCTCTTTTATGTGCTTATTATTCTGGGTCCCAAGGTACAGTACTAAAACGTATAATACTTCTCACAGGCCTCCACTGTCAGCAGTTGCTTTGTCATTGAGCAAGGCTGTAGAGAGGTACAGAAGGATTCATTAATGCAAGTTAAACAATGCCTACTAGTTTAAGCAGCATTACCATCATCATTAGTCTTTAGTTCTGCCTGGTTACTGGTTCGACAAACAAAGATTAACCACACAGGGAAGGGATTCAGAGAGGTGTTTTAGCTTTGTGCACTTTTGGTGACGATTTCTTGAGTAGCTCATTTGGCTTATCAGAGTGAGAAGACTGATGTCTCTTGTAGCTTTGTGGCTTTATTTACCTGTGAAATAGGAGACTCGGGGTCAATTTCTTACTCAGCTGAGGAAGGTTAAAGCTTACGTTTCCCAGCTCATAGCACATGTTAGAACATTCCTAGATAATATATTGGCTCCTAACAAAGTGTTATGTAGTGCTAGTAAGATGTTGTCTAGATGGTTTAACTACTTTCTGGGCCTGAGCTCTTCTCTGGGTAGGGAGATGGAAACACTTCCCTCTCTGTTGGGCTGGGTTGGTGCTCTCTGATGTGTCCCACGTTAGCATTAAAGCACTGTTTCCTCAAAGTAGCTGATGCACTGTGTGCTTGCTGCAGGAGTCCCTGAGAAAAGACTCGGATGCAAGGCTCTGAAGGGTCAGGAGTTGAGCACCACTGAATTATAGTATTGGTGTGGTGATGGGTTTATTAGGGCTAGCCTCTGAGGAATGGTGTCTGGAGTATAAGAATTTATAGACAAGCTCTTTTTTTTCCAGCTCACCAAAGTTGCACATGTTCACTGACTAGTGTCAGATAGAATAAGACTCAATAAATCTCCCCCTTGAAAGGTCCTTTGAAGAAATGCTGCTGTAAGACTTCCACCACTCTTTTCTTTTTGTCTTTCCAGGAATGCACATTAGCCTGTGTCCTGGTTTCAGCTGGGATAGAGTTAATTTTCTTCCTAGTAGCTGGTACAGTGCTGTGTTTTGGATTTAGTGTGAGAATAATGTTGATAGCACACTGATGTTTTAGTTGTTGCTAAGTAGTGCTTAAGTTAAGGATTTTTCAATTTCCCATGCTCTGCCAGCAAGCAGGTGTGCAAGAAGCTGGGAGGGAGCAGAGCCGGGGCAGCTGACCCCAACTAGCCAAAGGGACATTCCATACCATAGAACGTCATGCCCAGTATATAAACAGGGGGGAGTTGGCCAGGAGGGACGGATCGCTGCTGGGGCATCGGTCAGCGGGTGGTGAGCAATTGCATTGTGCATCACTGGGTTTTTTTCCCTTTTTTTCCCTCTTCTTTTTTGTTATATTCCTTTTCATTACAATTATTATTATTATGTTTCATTATTATTATTGCTAGTATTATATTTTACTTTAGTTATTAAACCATTCTTATCTCAACCCACGAGTTTTACCTTCTTTCCTGATTCTCTTCCCCATCCCACTGGGACCGGGGGGGAAGTGAGGGAGTGGCTTCATGGTGCTTAGCTGCTGGCTGGGGTTAAACCACGGCAGCCTGCCAAGGAACCACAGGCTTCTTGCTCTCACATACACATCCCTTTAAAAAAGCCCCCAGTGGTGGAAGGATCTGGTACCCTTTGGTTTCCAAAATCGTGTTTTTTTGCCAGCTTGTCTACCTTATGTTATTCTGGTTGTCTGGAGTAGAGAGGTTACTGACTTAATTAACATCATAGCTAACAGAAATCTAAAGGCAAGTCAATGTCTTGTACCTCAACATATTTGATGGAGGTTGATTCCCTCCCTCCCCCATAAGTGACCTTACTGTTCTTCAAGGTGAGCAACATGGCATCCCCATCTTGTCTAGACGAAAGGTTAGCTTCTGTGTTTAAAGACCTGCTGAGCTATTCCCAGTCCAGACTAATCTGCTGGAAAATTGATCTCATCTCCTGGAAGAAAAACCCCTTGATTGCCGCAAGGAGGTTGTTCATCGCTGTCTAAGCTGCAGCTCCTGTCCTGCGCAAGCAAAGCCACTCTAGGTTGGAGGTGGGTCATGGAGTTACATGGAAAAATCCAAGCAGCTTCCTTAGCTCGATGGCCCTGTGCCCTCACCAGTCAATCAGAGCTGCACTGGATTCACCCACAAGCTCTTGGTGTACCATGACCCAAAGACAAACAGTTTTCTTTGCAGCCTGAAATCTTTAAAGTCTTTTGTGATGCAGATGGAAACAAACAGGGAAAGATGTTTGCTTTTTCTTAAGGGATCAGTCTGAGAGAGCTGGAGCTCTGATTGAATAAGTAATGTACTGAAAAAAAGTCTATGCTCTGTTGGTCCTTTAATAAGTAATTGAGCTGAATACCGCCGTGTGTGATCCCAGTGGGACCTTTTTGTTTTTCAGCTTTCTTTTCCTTTGGAGTTGCAGCTACCACCACAGATCACAGAGGAGTGCAGTGAAGGATGCGTATCTACAGCCACAAAAAGCCAAAGCAGAACTTAAATACAAATACTTTATTTTATCTGTATTTCTATTACCTTGGTACCTGGACTGCTGCGCGCAGGTTAGGGTCTGAGGGAAGAGAAGAGTAACATTTTGGAGAACTAAACTATCTGCTGTTGGTGCTTGTCATGAATATGGGGCCAAATTACAACCCTCTTCCCTAGCAGAAAGGTGCTAATTTGGATTTTTCTTCTCCTCAGCTGCTGATTTTTCATGTAACCTCTCGGATTTTGATTTTGGTGAGATCCCAACCCTCCTGTTAAACTGGGTTGAAATTGGTAAACATATGGCTAAGGAGGATAAGCAGGTGGGTGGGCATTCACTCAGATACCAGGGGATCACTGTCCCGTGAGGAGCGTTTCCTTAAGAAGCTTCTCTGAAGGTGACTGTAGTCCTGATTCCATGTGGCTTGAAATTTTAGTAGTGTTTTACTCTTGTGCAAATTGTGTACAAAATCATATCTGCACCAAAGGATCTTACCCTGTTATTACTTTACACTCATTTTGTGCAGGTCAAAATCACAATGTGATGTGCAAGGCAAAAGAACTCGGTATGAGTTTTTTTGGTAACCCGCTTTTTTCTGAGCGTGTCTCTGAAGTGTGTGAGTAGGACATCTTTGACTGGGATATTCGGAGTAGTTACAGCCCCTGCTCACCTTCTGTGCTTTGATTACAGCCTAGGTCAAGCCTCTTTGGTTAGCCAGTTCAAGTGGTTTAGCTTTCAGTCGTCAAAGCTTACATTACCAGAATGTAAGGTTTTTAGATTAATTTTTTTTCCCCTGGAACCTTTTTTCCCTTTACTGCAGCACATATGACCTTTTCTTGTACGTAGTTTACCTTGTTAGCTGTTTCCACTTCTGCAGGATGCTAAGAACTGCTCTTACGTGACACTTTCCTGAGTGAACTTGTCTCCTGCTGAAATCCATCCCCAAGAATCATTTTGCTTTACTTGTTCTTCTGCTCCTCTGTTGCTTCTTGAAGTTGGCCTTGACAAACAGAATGATGCTTCTGCGGTGATCCCAGACTTCTGGGAATGTCTCAACCATTGTGGGAACTCAATGATTTTGTTCGGTGTTCTTGAAGCACATACCCTGAGGGATAAGGGTGAAGGAGCAGCTATCACTGCTTATAGATACTGCTATGATCTCTGATTTCAGTCTTTCACTAAGTTGCCTCATCCACTGATGTGTCCGCCTGCCCATTAGAACAACTGGGGATATTATTAATCGCATACAGTGTTTTCTTGCTCTAAGATCTTTAGATGACAGGTATTTGTGATATGTTCTTTGTTAAGAAGCTGTGATTAGCATTTTATTTGGTATATTGTGCCTTAGTACTCTGTAATGAATCCATCTGGTTGTTGTTTCTCTTTTGGCATCTCATCAGCCAGACAGAAGTCTTTGGTCACTCAGGTGTGGGATTCATCTGACCAGTGTAGACATCTGTGTCTGCTATCATATGGGCTCCTTTTATAATCAAAGGAGAGGACCACAAGGGAGAGGAGTTTCTGGCTGTTGTTCATCTTATCTTATGGCAGATGTCTAGAACAGATCAGGTGATTTGTCTCTTGAGTGAGCCATTTCTCCCTGCTGAGTAGAAAGTCAGCAGTGTGGAGAAGAGGACAGAAAAAGCTAATTTTTCTTCTTGTGCCACAACTCCTGAAGACTTGATTGAAAGCTGGTCTCAACTTCGGAGACAAGATTTGTCCCCAGTTACCATTGTACAACTAGAAAGCTTTGTTGTTCCAGGACTACTCTGTTTTTACTGTCAAATCCTTGAGATTGACTTCCCCAGCTCCCTTCAGACAGTCATCTCCGTACACCTGCGTGGAGGTATCCAGCAGACATAGGTCGGGAGCTTTGTTACTTACATTCTTGCTTTTTGCCCTTTTGTTGCATGCCCTTGCTTGTGTTTATCCCTTCAAGCTGGACTCTTTCAGGCATTTGTGTTATGCCTGCAAGCTCAGTACCCCGGTTCAGTGAAAGACAGCTCCCTTAAGACTTAGACAAGCATTGCACAGGAAAACAAAGGTCTGTCCAACTTGCTGCAGAGACAATATTTACTCTTTGACTGACATGTATGCACTACCATCCTGAAACCTCAACTCTGTTCCAGATCTGATAAATACTGGTGTACTGGAAGATGGAATTCTCCTTAAAACATAGTCTAAGCCATGCTGTAGAACAGAAGGGCTTAGACAGAGAAACAGAGCAGAAATGGAGCTGCTTCTTAGTTGAAGACTTTTATCTTAAAGTAAAACATGTTGCAAAAAAGAAGTAAGAAGCAAAGATTCTTACACAACTTTGATATCACAGCTTATGCCTCCTGAGAGCATCTCTTCACACTGCTGCCATAGCTTGTTAGGTTAGGATGGGACATTCCTCTGTCACTCCTGGTATCGTTTCTTTGCTAGATTCCTGCCCTACTTGAGGACAGTTGCATATAGCAGAAATACCCTTTTGATCAAGAAAGATACTGTTGAAAGGCGACAATATGTTTTCCTAATTTCCATTTCTTAGCCTAATTATTCTGGTCCCTGCCATTGTTGTCCCTTAGAAGAAACGCCTACTCAAGCAGAGGGAAGAGAAGACATTGAATGCAGCTAATCCAATATGTGATTTAGTCAGACAGTTCAACTGAATGAATAAGCAAATAAGCTGCATTTCAAGACCTTCCTTGCTGTGAAAGCGGTTTTTTTTTTTTCTCAGAGTGACTCTTGGCTCAGAAGACACAGCCGTTGTTTTTTGTTTGATTCCATCTCGCCATGTTTGCAGCACGGCACACTCTCCCAAAAGCCTTTCAGCATAGACTCATTTTGCTGTTTGCCCAGTGAATACAGATTTTTTCATTTCGATCTGTGTTGTGTGTGGTTTTGGCATGCTTTATAAATGGACCGGTTAAACAAGTGTTGCTAACAACTGCCCCTGCCTGTTGGTAGTCAACCCTCATCATTCATGGGCTTCCAGAGCAAAAGAGATGAGCCACCATGGGGCAAGTGCTTCCTGTAAAGGCCGGAGCAAATGTCAAGAAACTCTTTCCCTTGTCTCTTGGCCCAGAAACATTGCTGGAACTCAGAGTCACGGGACAGGCAGTGTTGGATTGTCCATAGCGTGAGTATTTTGGAGTAAGGGTTGCTGATGTTCAGCAGATTGTCTAGGTGAGAAATCACTGAGGTGAAACTGGACAGGTAATTTATATCTAGTTCTGCATTTTGTAATTTATACTCTGAATCTTTAAATGACAAAGTAAATTAGCTTTCTCAGATGAATGAGAACCATGTGTTTAGAGGGGGAGGGAGAATGCATCTGGACTCAGGACTTGCTTGGTGAGGGGACCCAGGTATTCAGTCAGGCTCCCTTTCTTCTGGCCTGATGCATCTTGCTTTTTTCCTCTACAGCAGCCCAGGATTACGGGAGACATGGAAACTGCTCCCTCCCTGAGCTTCCTCCAGCCTACCAACGCTGGCCTGCAAACTGGGATCTGCGGTCAAACCCACCAGGCAGAGGCAGCACCCAGAGCTCCCTGCTCCCGACGATGTGCTTTCGTCCTGAGGCTGTTGTCCAAAAAGCTGACTGCTTTGCACCCATTGCTTTTAGTTGAACATGAGGCTGTCTTTGGGGGCTGAGTTGTGATGCCTCTTGGACTGGGAGCTCAACCTTCAGCAGGGATAAAGGAGGTGAAAGAGTTCAACATACTAGGTTTTTTACATGATGACTGGAAACTGTGAGTATGACCTGGCCATGAAGAAGGCGAATGTTATCCTTGAGCTTACCTGTGTGCCTTTCCAGTTGAGACGGGAGCATTGCCTCGTGCAAGACTCTGGTAAGACCCAGCCTGGGAGGGCATTTGCAAATCTGCTCTCTTGTGCTCGGGAGCAAATTAAAACTCTAACAGGCGAGGAAGAGGGTTGATACATTGATCAGGGCAAGGGAAAGGCTGTCCTAGGAGAGGAGACTAAAAGCTTAGCTTGCTTTGCGTAGCAAGTAGAAGCTGTGAGGCGATACCATCATTCAGTAAAAATCCTTCAGGTTGGGAGTAAAGAGCAGAGGAAAAGCTATTCAAGCCAAAGAACAATGTTGGCACACGAGCAAGTGGCACATACTGATTGGGAATAAATTTGAACTGGAAATTAGGAGTAAGGTGGGGGCGAGGTGCTGAAGGACCTCTCGTACTCTGTGTGTGGTGCCAGGAATATAGAGCCCCGTACTTGCAGCATGACATTTTGCAGGGCTATAACATGGTGTCAGAAATCCTGTGCTGAAAACTGCATTGGATTTGGACTTGTAGTGACCTTTAAAGAAACTGTTGTTTGCCATGTGGACAGAGCGGGGTTTCACACTTGACCTCTTTTGAATTTCCTTCTTGACTGTGTTTGGTTTGTGGGAAGGAGCTAATATGGAAGGGACAAATAAATGGAAAGCTTCCAACTCTATTTCTTAAACTTGGGACATGTAATAGCCCAGTTTGCTATTGGTTTGCTGGGCTAGTCCTCTACAAACAAGAGGAATTTAGCCCATGGCAATCTTTCTTCACTAGAACCCTGCAAAAGGAAGTGAGGTTTAATTAGCATTTTAAAGTGGACAGCCTTGAAGTTAATGATATTCAATAAAGAAAAATTGTTTTAACCTTATTTGCACTTTTCAATTTACTTATTAGAGGCCATCTGTTATATTTTAAGCAAGAGCACTGGGAGCTAAACTCTCAGATTGTCAAATGAGGTTTTAACTGGCTAAGCAGAAGGGAAAGAACAGGCTGCCTTAAATGAGCAATTAGACTGTTTTTCTTCAATTTCTCACTTTTGTGTCAAAAAGCAAATGGTCACCATTTCAAGCAACAGTTGAGTTGCGACAATGACATCTGTTTTTACAGGTGCTGATGAGTCCTGGGGAACGTCACGTGTCCTCAGATCTCAGATATGGTCCAGCATGGATGAAATTCAAAAAGCCAAAAGTGAGATGAAACTGGTGAGGGGTGTGAAGGGCAAGAATAAGGATTTCTATAAGTAAATGACCAGAAAAAGGAAAACAGGGGAACGTACTGATTTGCTGCTGAATGGACTGGCCGGCCTAGTGACAAAGGGCATGGAAAAAGCTGAGGTGCTCTTTGCCTTTGTCGTTACTAGCAAGGTCTGCTGTCAAGCCTCTTTAGCTCTTTGCCTAGTGGCAGAATTTAGGGGAAATAGGTGCTACCTATAGTAGGTGAGGGTCAATTTAGGGACTTGTCCTGGTTTCGGCTGGGATAGAGTTAATTTTCGTCCTAGTAGCTGGTATAATGTTGTGGTTTGGATTTAATATGAGAATAATGTTGCTAACACACTGATGTTTTAGTTGTTGCTAAGTAGTGTTTATACTAAGGCAAGGGTTTTTCAGCTTCTCGTGCCCAGCCAGCAAGAAGGCTGGAGGGGCACAAGAAGTTGGGAGGGGACACAGCCAGGACAGCTGACCCCAGCTGGCTGAAGGAATATTCCATACCATATGACATCATGCCCAGTATATAAACTGGGGGAGCTGGCCGGGAGGGGCAGATCGTTGCTCAGGAACTAGCTGGGCATTGGTTGGCGAGTGGTGAGCAATTGCATTGTGCCTCACTTGTTTTGTATATTCTAATTCTTTTATTATTATTATTGTCATTTTATTATTAGTAGTATTTTCTTCCTTTCTGTCCTATTAAACTGTCTTTATCTCAACCCACGAGTTTTACTTTTTTTTTGATTCTCTCCCCCATCCCACTGGGTGGGGGGAGTGAGCGAACGGCTGTGTGGTGCTTAGTTGCCAGCTGGGGTAAACCACGACAGGACTACTGAAGCAAAATGGGCATACACGGGTGCGTGGCACCAGATGGGACGTGTTCAAGGGTGCTGAGGAAGCTGGTTGATGTCATTGCGAGACTGCTCTCTATCATCTCTGAAATCGTGGATGGTGCCCAATGACTGGGAAGAGGCTAATGTTAAGTTCATCCTCAAAGAGAGTAAGGAGGATCCAAGAAAACTGCGAACAGGTCAACTTCACCTCTGTCTCCAGGAAGGTTACACAGCAAGTCTTCCTGGGGCCATTTCCAGGCACGTGAAGGACAAGAAGTCACCGCTGAATGCAGGGACCAGATCTCCATTGACTGTCATGGGAATTTGACTCTCTAAGCTTAGCTGTCCTAAGTTTGAGCAGATTCCCACCATACCTTTGAGAAGCTGCGTGTTTTTCCTGTGTCCCTGGGCAAAGCGAGAGCCTTTGGCAGGACAAGAGCCAAACCTTGGTCTCCCAGGTCTCATGAGAATATTTGAAATACTGGGCTACCCATAATTCCTCCTGGAGGGCTGGGAAAGGAAAATAAAATGTCTTCTCCAAATCTACTTAAAAATCTATGGGAGCCAGTACAGCTGGTGCTGTGCATCTGGTTTTGGGACTGTACATTCATGTATGGATGTCAGCAATCCCTCTGGATTTAGTAATAGATATGCTGCTGTTCACCTGAGCAGAGGCTCTGAATCCTGGTCCCTGGGGGATGTGGCTGTGGTGGCTGTAAGGTTACCATGCCCAGAGCAGGGGTGGAATAATCCCTTTAATCCCTTTTGCAAACGACTGCAAAATGTGATCAGTGCCACGGGCTGATACCCTGTTCCCCAGGAGCAGCAACTTAAATTGCCACGGCCTGAATCCCTTTGACCTGGAAATTTGAAGACTGATCCCACAGTTGTTTTTGAAAATTTAGATCTTAGCTTCACTCCCGTGGGTCACCCCACTGAAGTTAGGCTGAAGTTGACTTCTCTATGTGAGGTCTTGTGGGTATCCCCGAGTTGCTAGGGGCTGAACCCACCACCTCCTGTTGATGCCAGGCTTGCTCTGCAGCCAGCTGCGTTTCTGTCCTGCGTGGTGAGTTACAGCGACAGAAGGAAGGAGAAATGATCCAAGCAAAAGAAACAGGGCAGAAATGTAAACTAGATCACGTTGATTCACAACAGCACTTGATCATTAGTAAGAAAACCCCCACTAAACCAAATGAACTATGAAGTATCTGTAGCAATGAAATCCAGCTGCCAACAATGTTATTGTAAAAAATAGCCATGGGTACTGTTAGTTTGCTGTAAGCGCTAAAGCTGAATGTGTGTGCAATAAAATAGCTTTTATAAAACCTTGCTTTTGTTTCATTCCAAGCTTAAAATGCTATTTTGTGTTCAGATCTATAGAGAAAAAAAACCCCACAACTTGAGGTGACTTTTGTTTTAAGACTGTCTTAAATTTATAACTGAGCTGGCTAAAATGCTTTTCATCAAAGTACAAAAGTTTCATGCTGTAATTAATGGCAAGTGATATCTAACGCAATAAAACACCATCATTTGAGTGTTCTTACAAGACTATTTATGACTGGATATTGAAACTGATAATGATTCTGCCATTTGTCCTCATAATTTATTATTCCAAGGAGAGGCAAGTGGTGTTAAGGGTTCACGATCCGTTTTATGGAAAGAGTGCTGAATTCAGCTTTTTATAGGTGTAAATGACAATGTTTGGCGCTCTGTGGAAAATGTGCGTGTGACAGCGAGCGCAGACCCTACTGAGGGGTCGAGATGGGGGGTGTTAATTTTCTTAGAGAGCGGAAACCCCTGGCTGTGTGATCCAGTTGCAGGTAGCCTTACTGGGACCAGTGCAATGACTCAGTCATGGTCTCAGCAGGATCCCTTGGAAGACCAGGGCAGGATTTTTCTGGAAACCTCCTACCTGGTTTCTGAGCTAGATGATCTCATGAAGTATCGCTTTGGGCAGCCAAAGCTGAATTCACTATAAGCAACCTAATCCAAAGCCCGTGGAAGATAATGGAAAGAATTACTGGCTCTGGCAAGTCTTGTGTCAGGCCAAAACAAAAGCTCGACTCTGGAGGAGACTTCCTTTGGTCTTGCAAAGCGCCAGCCAGACTGTATCCCTCTGAGCACAACCCTTTCATATTGCACCGGGCCGAGGCTGATTTACTGAACACTCAGGCTCTGATCCTCACCTTATTCAGGCTCATGGAAACCTGGAGGAATTTCTTTAAAGTCAGGGTTGATGCAACTAATGGAAAATCTGAGTGAAGTCAGACCTTGGGGTTTTTTTGGACTGAGATCTGAAAAACAGAGATGATACTTCAGTCTGCCAGACTCCCGGGCCCGAGACTTCAGCTTTCTGGTTTTCCCCAGCCTTCTGTTCATTTGCTGTGGAATAAGGTATTGTAGGTAAAGATTTGCATTTCCATCAATAGCCCTAGCAGCAGTCTAATGAGTTTCTTGCTGCTTTGCAAATAGCTTGGAGTGAATCTGATGCTACAGAAGCAGAGAGCAGGATATGACCCGTTTTTCTTTAGTTTTCAAGAGCTACGGTCCCCTTCCTCTTCCCTTCCACCTCCCCTCGTTTATTCTGATCAGCATGTCAAAAGGGAAGTCGCTTCTTTATTGGAGGTTATCCATGTCAAGGGAAGTTATGTTTCCATCACTACCTGGGGGCCCATCAGCAGATGAAGATGGAGAGCAGTGACTCAGAATGACTTTGAAGCAACACCCAGCAGCAATTGAAGACAAGAACATAACCTTAGCTGACGTTTAAAATAACCCAATACACAAATAAAACCATTCTGCTAAATTATGCATCTTTTTACTCTTGGCTGTTCTTAAAGGAAAGGGACTGGGTGAGTGTTTCCTATGTGTGCTTCTTCCTTTTCCTGTGCTGGGAGCTGAGTGACAGATGCACGCTGATGGAGCGTAGTGCATTGATTTTTGCGGCTGCAGTACTTTATGCTGAAAAGAAATACGGCTTTTAAAAAGATGGAGGACCCCTATTCAGAGAAAAAAAAAGTGAGGCATATGGATGAGTTTTGCTGAATGCGCCTTAGTTATCTGCTTTGAGTTAAGCACGTGCCTAAATGCTTTGTTGACCAGCATTGATGGGCGTACATTTAACAGTAAGTTTGAGTTGAACTAAGTAATGGCTAAAGAACAAGCAAGCAAAATAAGGTAATAGGGATATTGAGAAAAATCTGTCTCTGTTTCACTAATCATTGGAAACCAAGAAATAATGTGTTAACTGTAAAGCTTTTCCCCTAATGGCACAGAGATATGTGCCATTGCTTGCGCACTCCTCTCTTTTCCCAGCTGAGAAGTAGGGACAGTGAGTTGATAGTTGGTTTCAGCTCTTCAGTTTTACAACAGCTAAGGCTGTTGCTCTCGTTGTTACTGATTTCACTCTGCTCTCAGCAACACAGCTCCTGTCCAAACCTTCCTGAGATCCTGTGGCCGAGCCCTAGCCACATGCACCTTCACTGACCACGAGGGAGATGTGTCGATTGACCTTGAGCAATGACCTGCCTTCTGGCTTTCATTTAATGGTTCTTATTCAAAACTTCTAGGGAGGGTGGGGGGAAGACGAAAGATGTCTCATTTGATTTGGTTATTACTGTATTAGTTTTCCTACTGCAATAGCACTTATCAGCTGTAGGTGTGGACAAGCACGATGTTGCACTGTTGTACAAATGTAGATCAAGTATCATGCTTGGGCCTCTGTTTCTCTTCATTCTGTGTCTTCTGTAAGTGCATAACTAGAAAATGGAACCCAATTTTATACACCCAGAGTCATCTGTTCACTGCTCTTCCCTAGGTACCTGCTGTGGCAGGCAGAATACAGAGCAGCATCAGCCCGGTTTGCAGTGGGGAGGGCAGTACTTACCCCCATTGCATTTTGCCAAGACCTGTGTCCTATGAAACACTGCTCCTGTAATATTTTAAGGTAAGGCTGTATCTTTCTGTGGTCTTCCAAAAAGATTCAAGCATCGCACGTGTCAAAGAAGCCGTGGTTTGCAAGTGGAAAGGCCAGTGTAAGTGAGTTGCTTTAATGTTTATCCTCCTGTCCTGCCTCCAAAAAAATTGCTGCTTCTGATGGGGGCTGGTGATCTGGTCATAACTCTAATGTCTTGAACATGGCTTGAGTCACCTCTCTGATAACTTCAGCTTGCCGAATTCAGTGTATTCATTTTTGGTGAGTCTATGGTTTGAAAATAAAAGTTGATTTTAAGAAGGAATCTTGCATCTTTAAGGGAGAAAAATCACACTTTTTAGAATATGTATGTCAATTGAGAGCAATCTGCCTCATGGAAGGTCTCAGCTTAGTCTTCTGTGAACATGTGTCCACATCACAAAATGACCATGCAATTTAGCATGACAGGCAAGAGTCATTTTAAAGGTCATTAAAGGGATACGCTGGCTTATCTGCCTGCAAAAGCTCACGTAGATCCTGGCTCAGCCCGTGTTTTTGTGTTTCCCCCTTTCTTAACACTAACTAGCAATAAAAATTTAAGCTGTGTAGCAAACCCCCTTTTGTTTCAGGGGCCAGGCAAACATCCCAGGTTTTGTGTTTATTTATAGGAGATGAACTTGCTTGCGAGATGGGTTTTGTAAAATAGGATCCAGCTTTATCCAGAGCTGAGCCAGATCCATGGCTTGCATTACCAGCAGCTGGTTTTCATGGCAAATATCTGGCTGATGCAGAGGAGCGCAGGACGTGGAGGAGGGCAGTGAGGGATGTAAGAGGTGATGCAAAAGACACGTGGCCCTGGATTGCCCCCTACCCGAGCAGGGTCCTTTGGTATTGGACTAACAGGACAAGGAAGAGCATGAGGGATGAGGATAGAGGACTGTTTTGAGGTGACAAGCTTGCCCTAAACCAAACAGAAAACTCTATGCAGATCATAGAAACCTCTGACATGTAAAAATGCCAGCGATGATGTGACAAGAAGGGGTGACCTTCAGTGGCACGAAGGTTGGTTAGATGCCAGCTCTCCAGGGTCAACAGAGACACTCACATTAATGTGTTTGCAGTACCAGTCACAATATCTGTCATGGCATTTTGGGACTTGGCCCTGTCCTGTCTCTGATGGCTGGCAGAATTGACAGTTGCTGCTGGGACAGCCATCCCACCTACACCATCCCAGGTGCTGAAGGTCAGGCCACCAACCGCTGTCCCACGGCCACATGGTCTGACCCCAAAACCCTTTTGCTTGCAAAGCCCTGGGAGAAGAGGAGGTTTTGTTCAGCAGTGTTTGTGGAAATGGTCCCAGTCCCTGGGAGGGGATGGTGCTCTCTGGCTGGGGGGTATTTTGTTTCCTCCTGCCTGTGCTCTGTGTTGGCTCCTCGGGTTCAATGATAATGTGAACTGTCATCCTAAGAAATATACGTGTGCCTGTTTACCATTCGTGGAGCAGCACTGCTCTGATGACACAGCATACATTACCCAAAAGTTCACTGGAGGACGGTGAAGGTGATTAGGAAGGGAAGAGAGTTGTTTTTCTTCCAATGGCTTGAGAGCCAAGTTGTAAAGGGTGAAATGTTCTCGGGCGGCTGTAGCTGTGCCTGCACCGCTGGGGACGAGCTGGGCTGGGAGACCCTGGCTGGTCCTTGAGGACTTTTTTTTGTTTAAATTCAGACTCTCTTAATACAAGTGTCCCACCCCAGATGTCACGCAGTCACCTGAATCTGCTCTCTCCCGGCTTAATGCCATCAAACAGCGACGTATCTCATTTCCCAGCGCATGCCCTGGGACGTGTCTGCCTTTGTGCTCAACCCCGCACGCGCGGTGCTGCGTGTGATGGTGGCCCTGGTGTCCCGGCATTGGCACTTCTTTGGTCTCAGCCATGCCAGGTCCCCAAAGCTTTGAAAATCTCTTTAAAAGCCTTGCCGGGCTGCGCATCCCTTGCAGATCAGGCTTGCGCACGCTGAATATCTTGGGACGCAAATGGCCCGACAGCTCACCGTGATGTGTTGCTGCTCGTGCTAATGAGTTTCGTGTCTTGCTACAGTGGATGGCAATTAAAGGGGGCTGATGAGACTGAGCCTGCCGGCACGGATGGCCTGTGTGGTTGTGAGGAAAGATGCGGCGGAGGTACGGCGAAGGGTGCGGGAGGGACGAGTTTTTCTCAGAGCATCACACTAGAGGGTGCCAGATTGCTTTCCTCCGTGCCGCTGCCTTCCCTCGCACGGGTTTGGACAGATTGGGCTTTGTACATCTTTGATGGCTCCTTCCACCCCTCTAAATGCTCATTGTATGCGCGCAGCCTTGCTGCTAAGTGGGTGGCAGAGCACTGACCACCCCGAAATCCGTGCCATGGACATGTGGTGTCCTCCTCTGCACAGGCTGGCTTGGTCCCACAGCCAGAGCTGCTGCTTGAAATTCAGCAGTGGCGAAACAGCAAATTGGGTTGATCGTGGGATGTGCCTGGTAGCAGGAAGTGTCCCTGGTCTTGGACAGGGAGCCCAGAGGCTGGGATGAGGGCAGCTGCCCTCAGCCCCCGCAGCGGGAAGGTTGGGGGTTATCCCCCCCTGTGCCATGGCAGGTTCATGTGCCAACCTGTGTACCCCCTCCAGTCAGCACATCCCACAACTTTGATGGGATGCTGCTCTCATTGCTGGCTCTTTGTGGCCCTTTTCCCTGCCCTCCGGACCATAAACCAGCACCTCTTCTTGTGCCTGTGCTCTGGAGATGTCCTTCCCAAGGGCAGGGGTTGAACTCATCTCTCTGGGTTTCCTTCTTGCTTCTTTCAGATAGTTACATTTCAGGTCATGGTCTATCTGAATTCTGCTCATCTCCTCTTGAGCACTTGCGCCCCTTTCGGGCTTGGTCCCACCATGCATTTCACAAGCATGTTCTTGACCCTTCATCAAAGGCATCAATCAAGACGTTGGCCAGACCCAGATCTGAGGCAAACCTCTGCAGGTTTGGGAGTGAGCCATCACTAACCACTTTGCGTGGTGTCTTTCAACCCCTTGTGCCCTTTCCTCCTTAGCTTTTCCTACAGCCTGGGGCTATCAGCTGGGCTTTCTGGGCCCAAAGCATCCATAGTACAAATTCACCAAGATCCGTGGATCTGCCCATGGACACTATTGTGCAGTCCCAGCCCTGCAAGGACGTTCCCACCCTGGTGAGGGTCTAGGCCGACCTTTCTGAAGTAACTATAATTCATTAGGACAAGAGCTTTTCCTTCCAAACTGGTTGATGGACGTGTCCAGTGTACCAGACTCTTGTCCCACATTAACTGGAAGCCCCTTGGAAGTACCTCTCCTCCCTAGAAAGGTGGGGCTGGCACCGCTGATCCCTGTAGGTTGAAATTGTCTCCTAATGTGAGACACAAAGAGTCTGTAAGAAAAGGGGGAGTATATGAGACAGATGGGAGAAAATAATTATAAACTCCAAATCCCCCAAACTGTAATCCCGCCCATGCACAAACACACTCCCTCGCATACCACAAAGCAGAGTTTCTACCCCCAAAATGCCTATAGGGACTCCCACTCCATAAAATCTGTAGTAATAGTAGAGACTGGATATTGCAGGGGTGGGTAGCAAACTATCGGGCAGATAAAGCTGCGTAATAGTAAATTAGAAACAACTTGATTCCTGAATACCAGCAGGGTAAATGTTTCTTCAGTGGGGGAGTGCCTCCAGCTCCACCACTGGCTATCATGCACAGGTCCAGGGATGGTTTTCTGTCTTCCTCCTTCCTCCACCCTTGCAGCCAGACCTCAATCTATGTGTTACTTCTTTCTCACCCTGTGTGGGTAAATTCGAGCAGAAGTGATGTGAGGTGTAATCAAACCTGTCAATTAGAATTATGTTCAGTTATACATAATAAGCCAAATTAGAACCCAGCGTAGATCTGCTGGATTTCAATGAATTTGCACCGTGGATGGATTTGACCCAGTGTTTTCATGCCATTTGCACATGTCTGTAAATGGCTAATGTGTGACAGCCCGGTGGCATCATAGGACAACCCAGGAAGAGGAGATGTGTCCTCTAATCTATCCCAGCTGCTTGCTCCTTCATCCAGCCTTTTGCATTCATATTTGCCCACTTTTATTTCAGAGTCTGGATATTATCAGGAACGGCTGGCTCATCTAAACACTGTCGCATTTGATTTTCCTAGAGGTGTTAGTAGTGCTCTGTTTTATCATCCTCTGAGCTTTAGAGGGGGAGAAAGAAGTAGGACTTTCCTCCAGTTGCACAAAAAACCCTGCCACATATTCATTGCTCCTTACAACAAGCCAAGCTCAGAGGAGTTTGGGAACCAGCTGTGGGTCCTACTCCTCACTACTGTAACATAGTGTGGCAACTCGTCCTTTCTGGAGGTGAATCTTTCAGACCAGCGCTCAGCACGAGCAGCACCTTTCTTCTCAGGTTGTCCTGGTGGTGTTAGTCGAGGTGTTTGATGAGTAACTTGTGCTTTGGTTAGCAGCGAGAGGACATAGCCTCTCATGTCTTGTCCTGCGCCTGGCTCTGTCCATCAGGCTCAGCTTGGGTCCTGACCCATCTCCCTTGTCCCTGCACAGGTCAGGGTGGCAGCATCCCCGCTGCGCGAGGGCAAAGCACCTGGGAAGATACCTGGGGCCAGTGGCTGCTGGAGGGCCCATAGAAATTTTCTTTCATTTTCCACAAAGTTGCCTGGGTCTGGCTGCTGGGTACCACAACCATGCTTTGCTCTCTGATTCAGCATAATTGCCTTGATTTTTCTCATGACCGTATCAGGAGATTAAAATTCAAGGTGTTCTCCTCCTCCTTCCTGAACTGAGATCTCACTGTTTGAAAAAAACAGTGCCACTTCTCTTTTGTATCCTTGTTCTCCTCTCTAGTCCTACCAAAGTTTGCAAGCTTTAAATGTTCATGCTTAAAATGCAAAGGAGGGCAAAAGGGGAGAGTGTCCTTATTTCGGGCGCCGTTGCACGCCAGCCTTTCCGTTGCTAATGAGCAGGGATGTTTTCTTAGGTTATGGTGGTAGAGCAAGTAGATGTCCAGTGCTCCGTGCCTGGCTCTGCAGAGTACAAACTGTTGTGTGGCCGAGGCTTTGAAATAAGTTATTCTTATTGTGATTCTTGTTTATAACACCAGATTCATTGTTTGCAATTTTGTTCAGAGGCATCCAATCAATAGCAGACAATAAAATATTATTTCGAGTGGTGTAGACGTTCCACGAGAATGTGATTGATTGCTTTAATTTCTGCCTTCCTCAGTGTTTTTACTAAGCCCTGTCTTGATTTCTTTCATTCTGCCTAGTTCTCTTCAGCATCAGTTGTTAAATAAAGTGACATATTTATTATATCAGCTTTATTTGACAGATTGCAGGGAGACATATTTTAGATTAATTTTTTCATTTATAGATGTATGTATGTGTGCATGTGAAATTATACATATATATACACACTGTATAAAACCAGTGTGTGTATGAACATACGTAAGGCCAAAATTTCCAAGCACAACTAGAGATTTTAGGTGCTGTTTTTATGTGGCTAACTTGACACCCCTTTAACTAGCCCAAACTCTATCGCCAGCAAGTGTATGATCATGCAATTTAAGTGACCAGGTTAGTGTGTGTTATATGAAGTTCTCACTGGTCAGATGAAGTTTATCATCTCTTCAGATGTCTGCAGTAACAGACCCCACGAGCACTCCTGGTTTTCCATGTCTGACAGGTTAGCTTACCAGACCACCACTGAGAACAGTTATGTTAAAACAAGCCCTAGAAGGTGACTTTAATGTGTGTTTTACAGAGATATTTCAGAAATGTCTGGAAAATTTGTTTTTTGTAAAAGAACGAGGGAATTTGTTGGAACTATTTCTGGTAACCTTCAATCCCTCATGGAGCATGTTTGTTCCCGTAAGTCTGGTGTGCACAGGGCATGGAGGTTAAAATCAAGCTCTTTGGGTGGTGTATATTGACTTAATCCATTTATTCCATGTAAGGATATGGGCCATGAGATTTAGTGTGCCTCCTAAATTATGGCCTAAACGAGCTCTTTCTCCCCATAAATATTGCATGACTTTAAGTTAGGTGCCCCAGGACCTTAACAGTCAATCCCAGAAATCCAATGTCGTAGGGAACATGGCAACTACTTCCAGCTTTAGTTGGTCAAGATATTGGGCTGTAAATCCTAGTCTTGGTGGAGGACTGAGCATTGGTTCATAATGTGCCCAGTGTGCTTTGGGTAAGGAGTTTCATAGCTGGAGAACAGCTGGGTGCTGTTAAACATCCATTCTTGATCCCCAGACAGCTCCTTTTTTTTTTTTTGTGCTAATCTGAGTTTTTCATTTAAAATGGCAATTGTCTGAACTTGCTTAGCAATTTAGGATGTTCTCATAGCAGGGAAGCATTAAAGACTACACAGACTCTGAACCGCATATTGAAAATGGAGTACATTCGTGTTTATTTTCTAATCCGTTCAAAACGTTGTTGGAGTAGGGTTTAAGCCCAGCCATCTCCCTTTTCATGAACATAGCTTGTTGTCTCTGAGCTTAAAAAAAACCACAACCACCAAACAACCAACAAATAAATCCTATTACTCCAGAATATGATTAGTGTTCTGGTTTGAGTTATAAATCCCCTTCATTTAAAATGCACTGTTGCTACAAGTTAGGATTTGAAAGTACAATCATGCAAATGCCATTTGCAATGTTTTCACTCTAGTAACCTTGGCAATACTGCAAACACCTCTCCTGTTTGATACACACAGTTTGGGAATCTCAATTGTAAAGCAGAGAGGGGGAAGCTGCCAATTTGTGCCACTCCGGGAGGGGGAAGAAGTAATTTCTGGGGTAAAATTTGGCTTCTGCAGGACCCATGCCTTTTTAGTCCACCCCATTCTAGATACTAGTGCTTTGTTTTATGTTGTTTTACGCTGGTTATATCCAGCTTTACAATATTTAAGCCCCTTGTATAAATCAAAATCATGGAGCATAAATATTTATCAGCAAAAGAAATACACTGCACAGGAGACAAGCTCAGGAACAGAATAAGCCAAGTATTGCTTATAAAGGCAAAACCGGCGGATTATGTTTTCATCCTGTCCAGAGTTGACAGTCACAGACCCAAGCACCTTAATTCCCTCTCTGTTTGATATTAAACATCCCAGACCAGCATGGATCTTCACGCTGTGGCCGCCTGTTCCTTGGGGCTGGTGAAGGGGAGCAGTGGGGCTTCCCTTGGGCACATCTCCCTTCTGAACAAAAGAAACCCCCGCTCCTGCAGGCACACAGCCTGGAAAATGGGCCCCTGTCCAGCGCTGCTTCACCTGCCCGTGATGGCCAGCAGTTGCTTTTTGGTGGACCCAGAGTGGTAGGTTGGACCTGACCGCTGTTGTATTGCTACCTGCCTGGTGGAGCGTGGATGATGCTTTGCAAGAGGCGTCTCGTCGTGAATGTGGGAGAGCCAGTATTTCTGCTTGCGGGGGAAAAAAAAGCCCCTGTAAGATGCAGCAAGAAACTTGCCTTTGTCAGCCGTCACCCTCTGATTGACAAGCTGATCTGACATTTTCCCACCCAGGAGGCTCCTTACCGATGTTGATTTTCTGACAGCAGCCGCTCTTGGAAATTCCTGCACCCACCTTCCTCAGGCCATGGCTTGCTGCCTCTGGATGCCAGCCTTGCTCGTCTTTGAGCCGGGGACACCGAAACCTATTGTACTTTGGAGGGTGGGCAGGACGGCAGTGCATCAGCTCCTGTTGCTTTCCCGTTGGGTCCCCAAGTGTTGGAGGCCACCTGCAGCTCTGCCTCTGCTGCTGGAGGTGCCTGCAAGACCAGGGATCAGCCCTGTGAGATGTTACTCTCAAGATCTTCCACAGCCTTCCTGCAAAGAGAGGTTCTGGCAGCTCCGATCATAAAAAGCAAGCAGAAAAAAAAAAAAAAAAGTGAAAAGGTATGAAAAGAGGTTTAAGGAAAAAACTGTGTTATGTGCATGTGTGTCTGTAGGAAAAAGTATTGCTTATGGCTGACTAAAAGTATCAAATCTAACCTTAGAGATGCTCATGGCTGCTTGAACCTCAGCTGATTGCCAGCATTGAATTTATTAGCAAAAGCACATGGGTTAAAACTTAGTCTTCCCTAATCCAGTTCACATGATAATCTCATTAGGTCTAGAAAACTCATCCAGTACTGTAGAAGAATGTCAGCTGCGTAAATTGAATGTACCTGCAGAAATGGAGAAGAACTACAGTTAGCAATAGCTTGGCTGAGTTCAGGCAGTGGCTGCGTGGCTGGTTGCTCTGGTCCCCATGTGCTCCCCACCTCCACACGAGCAGGACGGGAGGGAACCCCCGGGCTGAGCCTGTTGGGGTTCGTGCGTGGGTGGAGAGCGCCTTGAGGGCGGAAAGCAGAACCTGGGGAGTATTTCTGATTTGCAAGAGCGAAGAGCTCTTGTAATTCTTGTAAAAGGGGAACGCCATCGTGTGCCCTGCCTTTCTGCAGCGCATGCTTCGTTCGGAAAGATTTTACTTTGAAACAGAACACCTTTCCTGTGCCTTTTCAGCATGGGTAGCTAGCATGAGCATGAAAGCACCCGGCAGCTGGGCAGGGGGGCTGTATGGGGGCCCTTCCCGCCTCCGCAAGGGCTCTTTCTGTGACCGTATTGTTTTGCATCGTCTTTTCAGGCAGGCATTTTGCAGCCTTTAGCATTGTTCGGGTTCTATAGCAGAGTCAAATGTTAATCGGTTTGTTGTAATAAAACGTTTTATGGGACAATTTAGCTTTAGCTGTACCCTCCCCCTCTTCCCCCCCTTGTTTTTCTTCAAAAAGGGAAAGGACCTGCATGGTGCTGTTTGTCAGGGTGTGAGAGGTCTCCTGACCACGCTCACTGTCCTTTCCCACTCAAGCAGGGAGTGCACTTAGGTAATAATATCGTGTACATGTGGGATAGTGTTTCTTCCATCCATGGTCTGCAGAGAATCCTGTCTGTATTTGTTGGCTTTGAGTGGGACTCATCCCACCCGACACAGATACCCAACTCTGATGCCCACCCCCAGGGACAAGGGGTTGTGCTCAGGAAGCTTGTTGTCCACAGGGGGGGTCATGTTTTCCACCAGTCTCCTTCAGACAACCTTTCCCATGTCAGCCTTCCAGTCCTCCCATCATTACCTGTGGCACAGCTAGGCTCAAAGTGTTGGACACGTTCCCCTGTGTTGGCAGCAGTCTTTCCAGGTTGGAGGGGCAATTCAGGAAATAATGTGTGTTTCTAATGCAAAACAATCATTATTCATTTCGGAAAATCACATTTGGAGCAAGGGAGGGATAAGGCGCTCAACCAAGCTTATCGTATGTCAGGCTGCTTAACGTCTGTTCTCCAGCAGCTTCCCCAGGATTACAGTCCTCCTGGTAAGATCTCAGCTGTGCTTGGAGGCTGGTTCTGGGATGCTGAGATGCTTCAGGATCCGTGGCCATGTTGTCTGTGGCTAGCTGGCTTCTGGTTATAAAGCCACTTGGAAGACAACACAAGTGCTTTATGGACACCTTGAAATCCTACCTTAAAACTTGTCAGATCAGTATTATTCAAGACAAAAGGCTTTGGAGTAGGATGTCTGGAAGCAGACATCTTCCAAGTGCTATAGCCACAGGGGTGAAGCATGCAGCCAAGCGGGGAGCCAGGAGGGAGAAGAGGCAGAGAAAAGAGAATGAACTGTTTCACTCTTCAGAAGCTTTCATGCTCTGCCTATAACCAGACCTGCTCTTATCCAGGTGAGCACACAGTTGGGGAAAGCAAACATCTGCATCACAAAGAAGAAACTATCATGTCCATGGCTACCATGGACAAGTGTGTTCAAACAAGACTGACTTAAGCCAGAGGTAAAGATGGTGCTGGCACCTCAGCTGACCTCACCAGCCATCTGAAAACCCCACCACAGGTGCAAAAAGACATATCTGGAAACAAAGATACTGTTTGAATGCTCTCCTGTTTAGGGAAATTCCATAAAATTCAATGGCAACAGGAGCAAAAGCATTCTCTAAGCATCAGATACAATTCTATGATTTTTTTTCTGCATCCTGTAGAATTTAATACAGATCAAGATCACTTCTATGAGTGTCTTTAACAATTTATTTTCTATTCAGTTCTGTGGCAGGATCTGAAACAGAAAACATACAGTTGCTATTACAACGTGTAGAGCATCCTCCTAAGGATTTTTGCCTCTGAAATCCATAAAAGAAGCGTGTTCCCCATCAGTTAAGGCTATCCTTTTGTCAGCATTTCCATTCTCCCCTAATCCCTCCCATTGTCAGAGGTCTTCAGTCAGCTGCAAAGAAAATCCCTCCACTTGGAGGCCTAGGATCCAAAATTCACCCTCTAAACAAAATTACCCAGACGCGATTTAGTGTTTTAGAGGGCCATTGCAGCGTTGAAACAAGAATGTGCAAATGCATCTTGTCTTGTGCTCGTATTGTGGAGGAATCCCAAATTATGAACTTCTGCAAGAAAAAGGGCTGGAGGGAAAATTTCCATGCATGCTGGCAAGGCAACAGGCATGCTAATTAGCTGGGCTGTTTGCTACTCTGGGTCTCAAAGGACCTGGGTCTGTTCAGGGATTTCTTAATTCTTTCCCTCATTTCCCACTTGTTTAGTTGTTTTGCTTTCTTCTTTTGGCCTTCACCTGTTTGATCTTGTGGGAACAGCTATTAAAGACTCTGAGGAGGCCTGTCAGTGAGTAATTGCTAGCACCCAGTAATTAGGTGAACTAATCAGAGGTGGTTAATTGTGATGGGATAATAAATAGAGTAGCCCACCACTGTGGTTTGCAGGATGGAGGTGAAGCTGCTGAGGTGGCTGCTAGCACTTATGAGCAGGCAATGAATGAGAGATACATGGACCTGGTAAGGATCATTTAAACTTGGCTGTGGGTCCTCATTCAAGAAATTAGGTGACTCTTGGTCTTGGTAGCCTGATGTCTAGGCACCTCCAACCCCTGGGCTGCGGTTAAGGTGCATGACTTCCAGGTTTCATTACCCCACCATGACTTGTCATTCCTTATATCAACTTGGAGTTTCAATCCAGAGGGTTGCAATGCACATTGGATGGAGAAACTCTGTTACTGTCTTTTCTTTCCCCTTGTTTATAGAGGTAGCTCTGATCTGGAATGAGGGCTTTGAAATCACTACACTAGATTTTGATGAGGATCTCTACAACCTGAGTCCTTCTCTGCTTGGAGAACTCTAAAACCAGAGTACTTGCATTGCTATTTTTCTGCCCTCTGGCTTGCTCTGGTAAAGGGTGTGTTTTGTGAGCCTTATCTTGAGAGACAGTAGGCTTTGGCACATTGCACCACCTGAGACACCAACCTATTGGATCAAAGCTCCTACATCAGGCAGTGATTGAGGTTTCATACCTAAGAAGCAAGTGCAGACACTACACAGAGCCTGGCTGGGGTGGGCAGAACCCTTCAACAGAAAATGTAAAAACGTTGTACTGTTTCCTTTCTCCTCCCTTAAATTTTAGACAGTACTCCTGTCATCCTGCTATTCCATGCCTTTGTCTCTGAAGAAGCATGTCCTGGTCTTCTCTTGCAGTGTTGCCCTAATTGTGTTCTCCTTGGTTATGTGCCTCAGCTAGAAGTGATCATTGTGTTTTGCTCTCCTCATATGGCTGACCAAAACTCTAGACCATGGCTTGGATGGGCCACTTGTGCCAGCTTTTATCGTCTGTTGGCAAGACACTTGGTTTGCTTTTCTTTTTTTGTAAACAATGACTGTGAATGAAGTGCCAGATCTAAAGCAATGACAGGAGAACCAAACCACCTTTCCTCCTCCCCCCCTCTCCTGAGGATGGACCTCATTTGAATGGGGTCTCCTGTTGCTGTCCTGTGTAGAGCTTGTGTAGAAATTTCTGACAGGATGGTAGAAAGTAGTTCATGGAAGCTGAAACTTTGTTAGAAGGGTAGAATTTCTGGCCAGAGAGAAATATCCTCATCTAAAGTACCTGAAGATGGGATGAGTTTGGTGGTCACCCCAGAAGGAAGAAACTGAAGCTCGTGTCACTGCCATGGCTTGAAACTCACTGTGCTGTGTCCTGCATGTGTTTCCCTGCTCACAGTTTATTGGCTATTGCAGATGGGTTGTTTTTCTCCTCTTAGACCTTTTCCACTTCATATGGGTAGTTCAATAACCACTGGGCAGTGAGAAGGTAGGAAAGAGATTTCCTTCCTTTTGTCCCTCCTTCCCTCTCCCCTTTGAATGTCTGCAAGACTGTAAGGTTGCTGCTTTGCAGAACCAGTTTTAAGAATGCCCTGTAATGATCACCATTTCCTACCCAGACCTAGCCCTCCTGGGAGGTCTCGATCCTGCCGCAGGGTAGGTGAGGGGTGTGAGTACGTCTGTGTATCCCAGTGCTTGTTTCCCACAAAGGCATATTTCAGTTATTCTGACACTCTGTTTTTTTGTGTCACAATATTAATTTTTCATTTTTAAAGACCATTGACACACTCCCGCCAAATATTAACGTGCCACTCCTCTCCTGTGATGTGTCAGAGACCCTTTGGGGCAGCTATGAGCACCATAGATTATCTTCAAAGAAATTGTTTTTTTCCCGTTTTACCTGCTGGCTTTCATCACTTGTTCTTCAACCTGGAAAAAAAACCCCAAAACAGCCCCATGCGCAGGAACCCAGACAGACTGGATTGTACCAACAGGATAAGACACAAACTGTGCCTTACACTACCGAGCCCACAAAGCCCAAATCCATTCCAATTTTAATTGTTTTTAAACACCTAGATGGCCTGTACGGCCTACAGAAAATCTAGTTTGCCTTGTCCACACATCTCTTGTTTCTTGTTTGCCTTCCTCTTGCTGTGTCCTCTTGTCTGTCTGTCCTTGGCAAGAGAGAAGCTGCTACTTCTTGAGCATTAGAGAAAAGCTTCTCACACTGTACGCTTATAAATAATAATAGAAATGCATAACTGTTCATACAGTAAACGCAAGTTAAGCACTGTCCATATCTGGAAGAAGTATTCATATTTTATGAGAAACTCTGCACAGCCAGCTAGGCATACACAATAGCGAGGTGTCCTGAACAGGTGAACAAATAGCAACCTAGGCCCTAAATTGTGTTTCTTCACCAGGAGTAGAGACTTGTTTGTTCATCCAGAGTCACTCCTGCTTTCTTACATCGAGCGTGGCATAGTGTTCAGAGGGGTGCGTGCACGAGTGCAGGGTCATCTTACGTTCTTCTCACTGAATCTTAACGTAGACATTTTCGCCACAAACGTAACACTAGTAACAATCAACAGATGTTAAAAATGTGTTGTATTAATGACCTATTTCATATTCAAGTTCAGTTCCAGAATTCCCTTCTCAGCCACTAATTTGCATAACGTTTTATTCATGCTCGTTAACCATCAGGAGACTCTCTAACTCAGCAAAAGTGGATATTCATCAATTTCCCTTTGATAATGAATTGATACGACACCAAAAACCATTGTAAGCCTTCCTGTACCTGCTGCAGTACCTGGAAAGAGTGTGTCGTGTAGCCCAGTCACTTCATATCTGACAAGGATGCCTTGGGGGAATTCTTGTGTTTGATTTCAGTGGAATAAATGAGCCCTGAAGAGAGGCAGTAAAAATATGAGACCACAAGTGCATGCTAATGAACCCAGGCCTGTCTAACTGTGAAGATTTCCAAAACCTCCCCAAAACGCTGCCTGAAGTCCAGGAATCTCTTCCAGTTAGCAGCTGAAGCCTTCAAAGCTGCAGGAGTGTTACCATGAGGCAAAGAGAGGCAGGGGAGGAACCAGCATGACCAACAATCAAAAATTGATCCTAAATCTGATTGATCGACCAGCTTGCATCCCTCCTGTCACTGACCTAGACCATGTCAAACTGCATCAGGTCTTCACATAAGAGCAGCTGCCACCTATCACGTGAATGGAAAGCAAATGACAGCCCAATGTGCAAGTGTGGAGAAGACCAGAAAATTTTTGATCACCAAAGGCTGTTGAGTAGCCTGGATTTTTTTTTTTTTTCCCCTCTTTTAATGCTGCTGGAAAACTTGATGCTTGGGACACACTGAGCTTGTTTTCAGAGCTCAAGGGAGTTGTCCTGATGTCAATGAAATTCGTAATGGTAATGGCACAGAGGAACCCATCAAAAATAAGTTTAGTGTGGCACATTGTTAAGGGAGGGTTGCTCAAACATAAAGATTGATTTGGAATGACTTGTTTCTACATAGTCCAACTAGACATGGAGAAGCTTCAAATTCTGGTGTTTATTTTTGAAATATGCAAAATATGGAATATGTGTGTATGGATGTGCATGCCTGTGTGTGTATGTACTCTGGGGACTGAATAAGAAAGCTTTACAATATTTGGTCCAAATGTATCAGCAATGGACAGAAATATAGAGCTTTTTGTGGGTGATTCATCTGATTCAACGTAGCCATTTCTTTTAGAAAGAGATGCATTGTGCCCTCTGTTTCATGGCTGTTTTAATGCTGACTAGAAGGAGGACTGTGGTGAATGGCTGAGCTCTAGAGGTCTTTGCTGCTGTCTGTGTTTAACTAGATGACAGCCTGGGCCATGCCAAGCACAACAAGCCTTGTTTGCCTTCAACTGTCCAGCAAGAGAAGTACCTCCTGAGTCAGGAAGTCAAAAGCCACCAGTTCCTTGGGTGAACCCGTAGCAGGTTTTGTCCCTGATCAGCGAGGGAGGACCATACCCAGCCCAGCAGCTCTTTTTAGCAACTTTGCTAATAGGGGGTAAAAAAAATAAAAGGGGGCTAGAAAAAAATGTAAATGTCAGTCAGAACTAGGACAGGGTGGATTTGTCTCTGCACAGGGGAAGAAGGTAATTGGGGAGGGCCTTTCTCACCCTGCTCTGCTCTGGATCTGGAGGGACTCTGTCTTACAGCCCCAAGTTGTGATTTGAAGTAATTCTAGGACAAAGCCAAGGCTCAGTTAATAATGTAATACAAGTCTGGGAGTGGGGGTAGGGGATAGCCTGCTGTTCCTTGTATTGATCAGGAATTAATGTCTAACCTTTAAAAATGCAGTGGAGAAGCTCAGTGTGATTGTGAAACCCGACTTTGTGCTGTGATCAGTTACCTCTGGGGACCCGCGCAGCTCAGGCTGCTGATTACAGATGCATTTGGAAAAACCTGAATTTTCAATTTTTCACATGAATCTCATAAAGCGAAACGGACACCTGCTAGGATTTATGAAAACTGGTTTACTCTCCACTGCACTCAATACATCTACTCCTTAGCTAAGTTGGGAGACTGCTCTGACCAGAGAGGCACTGCAAGAATTATTCCACCCTCAGCAAGTTAATTGCTGCATCGTCAAGTAGCATAGTTATCCATCCTGTCCCTTCTGCTTTCTCTCTCTTTTTTCCCCCCTCTTCCTCTCCAAGAGCTGACGTGTGATGTCTTTTATTTTTTTCTCCTCCTTGCCATCTGTTTCATGTTTGTAACTTGGGGAGGGTGGGTGTGTGGTAGTGGAGCTTGTGATGAAGTTTGCTGGTGGAGGCATTTCTTTCACTCTGTTAATTAGATTTGTGTTTTTGTTACTCCCAGTTCTAAGGGCCATGCAAATAAGACTAAATTATGCATTAACGATATGCCCCAGTGTTTAAAACAGTCTTATTGTTGGGGGACACTGGCTCCATCCCGTATTCCTCCCTTTCATGGAATTCAATTATATTTAAACTATTAACAGGGAAAGTCTAAAAATTCTATTAAAATGTCAGTTTAATAAATCTTCCTAGGTTTAATCTTTCATTTCTGGACCGGGGGAAGGGGAGGATGAATTATGACAGTTTTAAGTTTTCCCAGAGCAGCCCCTGCGTGTTAAATTGTCTGTAACTCTCAAAGTGTTTCTGAACTTATCTCTATTTGTAAAACAATTTGAGGCAATAGGAGGGTGCCCGGGGTATTTACTGGAATCAAGCACTTCAGGTCCGGATCTGAAACGTGCCACGGTTGGGGGAATTTGGACCCAGTCCTTTGGTTCAAACCATTACAGAGAAACAAGGGAAATGGCATGCTTCATGCCTGGTCTCCACTCCCCTCTCCAGGCTCTCAAAGATGGGGTTATCTGGCTTTAGACCTGTGATTTGGACCCAGCACTATTTAAAACTGATTAGATTGCTGTTGCTTTTCATTTCTCTCTTCCTCCACATGCCACTTCAGGAATATCAAGGGACCTGCCGTCGTTCTGGTTGGTACCCTGTTGTGGTGAGCACCATGTGAACATCTCCTGTAAGTGATGCTCTCTTCTCCCCCTCTGTCTGTGCGCCGTACTTCAACCCTTAGTAAATGCCAAAATTGTGTCTCCTCTGTTTGCTTCAGCTAACTCCTGATTTGAAGCTGTTCCAGGGTCTAAAGCGCAGGGAGTTTTCTACTATCTCCTCTCAGCATTCCTGTGCTTGAAATCAGGACTCACGTATGACCATATAAAGAGATTGCAATGTTTTAGCCCAAATAAAGAAAATCCAGCTCTTGGTTCTGCATCCTTATGACTGTAACAGAGAGGATGCAGGTGAGGCGGTTGTTTTGAGACCTGGGACATGAATGGAGCATCCAGGAGTGCCTTGTGACAGGGCTGCTCCTACCAGGTGAAGATTCAAGAGCTAAACATCCCTTTGTGTGTGGTTTTGTGGGCACCATCTGCGAGGGCAAAGAAGATCCAGGTGGCGATTTGACGCAAGTGAGTCTGCTTGCACCTGAAGTCCTCCTGGCCTGTGTGGAGACAAGGGTGAGGACGGTGTTGTGGGTGATGTTTTTATGGAGCAATTGGTAGTCCTGCTCTGCCTGTCCCATAAAAATGTGGAGCTTTGCTAGTGTTTAGACAGTGATGGTTGCAGAGAGCTATGAGTGGCAGGTCTGACCTTGCTTGAAGGGACTTAGCTGGAGTTCCTCTGGAGCTGCCTATGTACAGCAACAGATCGTGATTTGTGCTGGCTCTGCAGGCATTGCTCGTGTTGGGGGCAGATCCAGGACTGGGAGCAAATCCAACAAGTGTGGGCTCTTCAGAGGATGGACGCTGAGAAGAAAAATCCAGCTGCCCTGCCATGGTGCGGACTGATACGGGAGTCAATGCACGTGAGGATCTATATTGAGATGGAAGAGATTTTCATTAGTTTCTTGGCTTTGCTGGGGAATCCCTGTGTGCTCTCAGTGAACTGCCTGCACAGCAGGGAAATGTGATTGGCATGGGCTCTGCCATAAGCAATGAAGTCTCTCTGATAGGAGATACTTCCATGTGGGAAATGCTGCTGTGGGTGTTGGTGACATGGCACTGAATGAGAAATGAGTCCCCTCAACAGCCCTGCTGACCCACGCGATGACCTAGGGAGATCAGCATTTTGCAGGGGGCCTAGCATTGCTTCTCCAAAATGGAAATGGGTGCAGCGTGGCACAGACCACCAAAAAAGTCAAACTCCTCTTCTTGCCTCCCTCTTGCAATGACATTTTCAACTTCTCCCAAATGTTTAAGCTCTGTAGAGTTGAATTGCCCTATTCCAGCCCTGGAAATGGAGAAAGCCAGTGACCAGCAAGAAGGGTCAAAATGCTCTCAGTAGCTTCTGGGGAGAAAGAGGTGATAAATGATACTGATCTAATGCCTTGGTCAGCCAGGCTGCGGCGAGTAGCTAATGCCAGGCTGCAGGGAGAGCGTGCGGGGTGCAGTGCTTTGTTTGGGTGAATAAACCATGCATGTTCGTGGAATATTAATTAATAATAAATGAACATGCATGAATTATTCATGCTCATAAAAGCAAATTTGCCCTGAAGGCATAACACAAGATAGGTTTTAAGAAGTTTTTTTTTATTTTTTTTAACTAAGGGATGGATTTGTATAGGGCATAACTGATTGGTGGTAATTTGAATCCAAACGTAGTGTGACTGCCACAGCCGCGGTTGAGCCAGTGTATCTCAGCATACTGAACAGGCACTCCTGCTTCCACTAATGCTATTTTAGTCATTCATTTATCTTCCAAGATGCATATAGGGACCTACTTGCTCTGAATCCCATTTGACTCTAGTGGGCCAAAAACGGTCCCCTGGGTTAACACCATTGCTGTTGCAACAGGGATGGATTTGTCCCTGCACGTTCGTTCTGCTGACAGATTTGTTCCACCAGCGTGTAGCGCAGATGTCTCATACATGATGCAGGATGTCAGGTAAGATTTGAAGCAGTGAGCCGACGTAGGAAATACTGCCTCTGTGTTTTAACTCTGGATTATGCTAAACAGGCCAGCAGAACCTTTTGCTGTGCCAGTGTCTGTTCTTCTGGTCAAGAAAATAAATCCCTGTAAGAAGAATTTAAATAAAATAGTGCCTTTGTGTCTTGATGATGTGCCACCATGCCACCAGAGGCTGCAAATTGTCCATAACTTAGGAGGTATCTTGACCTAGCTTCAGACTGGACTTTACCAAGGCAAAAATGGGTTGCTGCAAGAGCTACATCTAGGACAGGTGTCACTGCGGGACTGTCATGTTGTTCGCTGTGCTCTGTAAATGCTGACCTTGCAGGGACCAGGGGCCTAATGTGTTGTAGCCATGCAAAGAAACATGGGCAGGTATCTTGCCAAGTGTCCTGCTCTATCGCTGTTCTACGAAGTGAAACGCAAAGGTCATTGAAGGCCATTCTCAGGCTGCTGTCATCCACAGTTAGATGTTGAAACATGGCCCCCACCTATCTGCATCCCCGTACGAGTTTCATGTCAAGATACTCCTGGCCTCTCCTGAACAGATGTGGGCAAACTGTGTAAGCTGGGTGTTGCTGCACTTGGCCAGAAGCTGCCTATTGATAGTGGGTAATTTGTAGCTCTCCCTGGGTGCTAAAACCTCTCCAAAATATCACCCTGTTCCTCCCAGGAAAGCTGTTGGGGCGGTGTAAGTGTGTGACATCGTGGCTGAAGCCCCTATTCTCCCTCCCCAGCCTCCTTGCACACTCCCAGCCTTCTCCCATTTTTGCACATCTGGTAAAAAATTGCAGCTGGCTTCCAAGGTGGGCTGAGGAAATGTGACCCTGCACCGTCCCTGGTCCACAAAGACACCAGAGTTTGGCCAAAGTGTTGTCTCTGGGCAAGTAAATGTGGCTCGTAAGAATAACCACGGTGTGTCATCTACTGCTGCGGTGACCAGCTAGGGAAAGGGCTGCCCACATCTCTGGAAAGTGGGTCAGGACCCGTGAAAGTGGAGGATGGTTTGGTCTTTTGCCGAGTGCTGCTGGAGGGATCTCGTGGGCTGGCAGGGCGGCGGATGTACGGCCAAGGATGTAGAGCGGCACAGGAGAAAAGTGGTGCTCATCAGCCTCCCAGCCATCACTTAATGGGAAAACATCAGGGAATGTTAGAAATAGAGGTGAGATCCCCAGAGGCACCTCAGGTCCACTATGTATCTGGCCTCAAACCATTAAAATGACCTTAAACTCCTTTTTATTTCCTTTCCTATTTTTTTTTTCCCCAGAAGCCTGCGTTGACTTCCTCAGCTAATAAAGAGTGGGGCCATAAACTCTGCTGCCTTTCCCCAGCAAGGCCATTCCCTTTGGTAAGCTGCTTCCTCCTGTCTTCATCTTCCCGTTATTACATTTTTAGTTTCTGCTTTTCCAGCAGTCCTTCACTGCTGAGCTGCTGCAGTTTGATCCCTTCTTTTTCTGATTCCATAACAAACATGTTTTAAAGCCTTTGCTGCTGGTCTGCAGACAGTTTTTCCAGGAAAAGTGCTTCATGTATTACAACTTAAAACATGGGTGGATTTATTAGGATTTAATGTATTGGGAGCTAAGCCTTTGGTCTCCTTTTTCATATGGCTGTGGAGGCAGACAGATGAGAGCAATTTGAGTAATTTATATGTTAAGACATAATAATCTTTGCAACCATCTTATCCATCCAAATGCTTTTAACTTTTATCTTTCTGTTTTCTAGCAACACCTTGTGTTTTTTTCAGACTTCTTCACCTTTCAGAGATAACCATCCCTGATGACTCCTTTGAGCACTTCCCTCAGCTACAGAGAAGCAATGTCTGATTGCCACCACACCATCCAAATATCTCCACAATTAGCTGCAATAGTTTTTGGTCTTTAGGAGTAGGGCAGCAAAGGGAAAATGCTCTCTAGACCTTGAAAGCTGCTTTGTCCTTGCACCATGGTAATCCGAAGCCCTAGGTCTTGCTCTGTTTAGAAGTCAGTAGATTTACTAATTAACGTTCTTCACTCA
This sequence comes from Gymnogyps californianus, assembly GCF_018139145.2. Classification (NCBI taxonomy): domain Eukaryota; kingdom Metazoa; phylum Chordata; class Aves; order Accipitriformes; family Cathartidae; genus Gymnogyps; species Gymnogyps californianus. The sequence goes on from NC_059472.1 coordinate 161,144,972, forward strand.
ATTAAAAAGCCCTTGATCTGAGCCCATCAATAGATTTTCGGTATCTATAGAAATCTTCGCCTTGTGTTGAAAGATTTGGCGATTTCTTTCTTTCCCTTCAGACTAAGGCTCGGTGGGATGAGACACCATTTGGCAAAATGGGCTTCATCACTCTGCTGGGCCGTGTCGAGGCGGTAGGAGCCCCGTTGGGAGGCTGTCCTTGGCTGCAGCTGGGAAGTGGGCTTAATTGCAATAATTTACTGGGCTGGGTAATTATCGGATTAAGGGTCAGTATTGTAGCACTGAGGGGCGGCAGTGACAGAAGATAGGGTCTTGTCAGAAGAAACTGGCAGGGCTGGTGCAAAAGCAGTAAAGGCATCTGTGATACCTCTTTTTCAAAGGTCCCACAGCTACAGGCCGAGGTTTACTTTACTCTATTTAGGTTATATCCAAGGAGGGTAAGACGAGGAATATTTTTATTTCACCTTGTAACGGGGTAGAGACAGTCAGTGCTACGTTGTCTCTCTCTCACCTCTTGCTATAAATACCTGCTCGCGAGAAGGATCTTCTCAGCCCACTTGGTTTGCATTTTAATTATTTTCCCTGTCTGGCACTTTTCATCTGTTGAGTTGTCTATTGTTGTTGTTGTTTTGCAATGTTAAATTCAAATTGAGCATCACCGTGAACTGGACATCCCGCTTTATGTGGGAAAATGCATATTAAAGTTTTCTCCATAAGAGAAAACCCTGAAGTGAAAAACTGGATGAAGACAGTTTTTCCTAAGACCATTAGCACAGCATGATGCACTGATGTCTTGAATTGACCCCAGTCCAGTGCTTTACAGTATTAGGGCCTATTTCAGTGACTTTCTTAAGAGTTTTAGGCACACGTACCCTCCAGTTAAAATCTTTGTTCTCTTGCAAGATTCACTACCTTGCTGAAGTCATGAGCCTTAATAAAATCTCTGATCATGCTCCTTTTTTTAGAAACACTTTCATCATTGATTGTCTCATTAGACCACCTTCCTTCCTTCTTTGCAGCATGGAAACCCCTTATTAGTCTTGTGTGTGCAGCATGTCTAAGTTTTGGATGCGTTGGGTGGTGGCAACAGTAAGGTATGGGTGATTGGTAGGTGTCGTGAAGAAGCCAATTCCTAAAGCCTGTCCTTACTTGGCAGTGCTGTGACAGAGCTCACTGGATAACCTGCTGTGCGCTTGCGACTGCCCCAGCTTGGGGTGGGCAGGAGCTTGAGGTGAAGGGCCAGACAGGGGCAGGGAATGAGCCTCTATGGCTTGAAGGGAAGGCAAAGCTCATGATCTGTCATCTCTCAGCTCTCACACTGAAAGTGAAGGGGTAGGCGAGGTGCGGACGGCACAAATCTCTGTAACGCTCTCCCCCTTCTGCTCTCCTCTTCAACAGCCAAGCTCTAAAGCCAGAGAAGTCATCAGCCCTGGGAGGCTACATGGGTTTCACGTCCAAAAATGCAGTTCAGATACGATTCCCTTTTGCTTGCCATGTGGTTGTCTGCTTTTCCTAAAACCTCAAGTCTCTCAGTCAGAGCGGATGGGACTCGTCTCATCAAATTGGCATCCGCAGTGTAGATGCTGACTTCAGCAGTAGTCACCCGGGGCTCCCAAAGGGTCTGCGGAGATCGAGCCAAGGCAGTCGAAGGAGTCCAGGCCATGATTCATCTCTTCTTAAACCAGACGTCTAAAATAGGTCTGGAAAGTTGTGCTCGGAAAGTGCCGATTTCTCTCAGCTGGCTGTGAAAGGAGCTGACAGTGATTAGCTCAACGTCCCTGTTGTGGATGTCTGCGTCTAGTCGGATGAATCCTACCCAGATGGCTTTTGGCTGTGTTTGTATACAGAGCTCAGCACAGGGGGGCCATATCCTCAATCGCTGTAGATGTTACCGTAATATAAGTAATGCCACTAGCATGACTGAGGACACGTACTGTACGTCCCTCATTATTCCAGCTCCACAAACATACATCTTGCCATCTACCACGGTTTGATATGTATTTGTTAATATAATAAAAACAGGGGGCGGGCGTGGGTGAGTGAGCAAGTGTACGGTGTCCGGTACGAGTAGGTTGAGATAGGCTGATATCATCAGACAGCATTTCTGCATCCTGATTGATTGAGGCGCTCTGTTTCCACATTAACTTGCAATAAAGTGCTCTCTGATGCTGATACGCATTCATCATGTGCAATTGCGGAGACTGTTTATAACTTAATTTACTCCAAGGTAATGATGATTATATCTAAATATTTATGGAGAGGTCAGTGCAAGTAAATTTCTCAGTAATTTTGTTTTGCTTTTCTTTTCTTTCTCTTTTCTTCAGCCAGCCAAATTATCTCAATGCTCCCTACAGACCTTCTGCTAATTCCTTTGTTTGCAGTGACAGTTAGTGGAGAAAGAAGGCTGATTAACTGCAGGCTGCCTCTGCGCCGAGCCAGCCAACAGCCTAACCAGAGGTGCATGCCGTGTCTCTGCCTTTTATTTTAATTCTGACCTGCAGGAATGTCATGGGCCAGAGCTGTCTATTAGAATATATCTAAATCGTGCATGTGTTTGTGTGAGTTAGCGACACAGGCTTCCCACTAATGCTGTTAAAATTGATACTCTCTTCAGATGTGAAAGCTGGTGGCATCGGTGTAGCACTGGTCATTTCTTCATCAGATGATGACTTGTTCAGTGCAGGCTGTGGCTGGTCATTTTTAGGGTGGACTCAGTCAGGAAATCAAGTTATTTTTGGCACCTTGGGGTGCTTGTTAATTTTGGGGTGTGGCCATATTTTCCCATTTCTTCTGTTTGCTCTTTCTCTGTGCTTTTTATCTCATGCGACACACTCCACTGAGGGGGTCCCATCTCTTCTAACAGGATTTAGCCCAGTGGAGCTGTGGTCTGTAGACACTTCACAGCCTGTTTGCCAATATTTAGGACTGGCTGGAGCTGGAATTTTTCACCCAGGAATTTTCTGAGACAGCGTGGAAAATGGACCATTTTGTTGTCTCTGAGGGAATAGGAATTTCACGATATTGATATGAAACAGCTGAGAGGAGGTTTCATTTTGATGTCTTATGAAAAACATCTGTGGATCCCTGCACTGCTTGGCTCTCCCTGCTCCATATGCAGAGCTCCAATATATCACCTTACTCTCTTCCTTCTTCTCTTCCGTTAGCCATGTTTTTATAGTTGTGTGACCCTGAATGCTGTGCTTTGTGCAGGACTTGTTGCCTTTTGCATGCATTAGGCAAGCACTGAACATGGAGCGTGTCCCTCAGGGGACTTGGGCAATGGGATGCCTGGTTCCTGGATGAGTGATGAACTTCAGAGGGAGACGGATGCTTATATCCTTAATTCTGCAAAGGTGGCAGTGGGTGAGATGGGTCTGTAGGATCTGATTGCAGCTGGATGTCTCTTGTTCTCTTGGACATCAGCATCAACAGAGGACAATCCATTTCTGCTCAAGAGGTGTGACTGCAAGACATGAACCAACCATCTGCCAGTGGCAGGTTTTTTTTCAGCTTTGGGCATTGGAAGTGGTTGTGAGATGTGACAGCTTTGGACCTAAATGGTGTGCAGAAAGATGCCTGGTGCCTGCAGTCTTCCCTTGAGTTTGGCCCCCACCAGTACTCTTATTACTGCATTCTAGCACAGTGGTTCATGTTGCCTTTAGAACTTATCCTCATCCTACCTTAAATGCTACTTTACTTCCATCCCTGACACTAACTCTTCAAATATTTTCTGCTTTTCCCTTTCCCAGTTATATTTTCCCTGGAGGAGCAGTGGAAGCCCAGTAGCCGTGTCTTCCTGTGCGAGGGCCACTGCCTCTTGTCCTCACTCTGTGCTATGCCATGGCAGAAGGATGCCAAAACTCCGTGACTGGTGATAAGTGATCGCTCCACATATCTATGTATGAGAGATTTGGTGGTGAGGATGTATTTTTAGATGTTCCTCAAAATATTTGAGTATCCGGCTGTGGCCCTCAGCTGCCTGGATCCAGCTGGAAAGTGGACCAGTGCTGTCCTGCAGTTCAGTCTTTATGGCACAGAGAAAGGCAATTGTATAAATCCATTGTCAGCCTGAATCAAATGCTGGAAGAGAGAAAAGATATTGAAGTATTATTGAACCACAAAGGAAAAAAATTATAAGTGCAATCTGCTCCATTAAAAATTTCATAGGCCGTTACTTTTACAGTGCAATTAGCTTTGCGATTTCGATGCTATTGGAAGCCCAGCGCAGTGGATAATCAGAGGCAGAAATGCCTGTGCAGGTACATTTGCAGAAAACCTTTAGAGTTTAGCCGCTTTTCACGTGTTCCTGAGCACGCTCGTAAGTCAACGACTGTTGATCCCTTCCCTTCAGCTTCACTTTTCTCCTTTGCTTGTGTTTCCTTCCACAACTTCAACAAGCCCCAGCCCCTGCGCCTTGATGTCTTTGTTCATTGTGCAGCTGCTTTGGGAGGGAGGCACAATGGGACCTGTCAGCGGTGGGGAGCGGGACGGTGGTGGGCGAGGGGCTGCTGGAGCGAGGCGGAGGGGGGCTTTTGTCAGGAGGGAGTGTTTGCTATCTTTGATGCCAATCATTTTGGAAGAGTTAATGCTGACACGGAAAGCAGCGAGAGGGCTTTTCATGTGAATTCTGACGAAAAGAAAGGGATCCCGAGAGCCACATAAGCACGTTTCCATGGCTGAATGCTTCATACGAAGTCTGCGTTTTCTTTTTAATGCAAACTGATGGCCATTTTTTTACTGCAAGACTTGGGGAAAACTGCCCGTTTCTTTGATAAAGGGCCTGATTCCAGTCTTGCTTGCACCAGATGTGCAGGAGCTGGCATCAGGGGATAGGCTCTGCCTAACACCAGCACTGCAGCGCGGCTTTTCCTGGGCAGAGAAATGTTTTGAGTTTATTTTTTGCGTGACCCAATGCATTTCATTGTGAGGACTCTCAGCCATGCGACATACATGAAAACAATAAGAAGGTTTTTACCACCTAGTGTTTGAAACTGTGCTCAACTCACAGACTTGAGTCCAAAGGCTCAGGCCTGCCAAACCTTAGCAGAAATTTGCAGTGGGCAGGGGGATAACCTCACTTAATGAAAGCTGCAGACAAATAGGAAGGCAGACTCTGATTTTTCACATGTGCTGGGTGTGTGCTTGCAGCTGGGTGGATGCTCTTGGCTCATGTAGCCACGCAGCATAGGAGGTGAACTCTGTGAGTGGACATGCAGACATGGTGGGAGCATGAGTCAGGCGTGCATTTATATGCATGCCAATGACCAGCCATTTCACTGATTAGTTTGACAGTGAGCCCTGTGAAAGTTGGTGGGAGCTTTCTTCCCCCACTGCAAAGCCCGGAGTTTAGTGTCATGTAACTGCACAAGAGTCACTAACGAGACAAAAAAATAGGTTCTTATTCCTTCTGGCTGAAAAAGATAAATTTCCTTAAAAGCCCAGAGCCTGACATTTCAGAGAGCTGGACTGAACACAAAGAATGTGTATTGTTTCTAAACAGACGCAAAAATAAAATAAAAAAATCTTCTGCTTTTCAAGCCAATCTCATGATTTCCAAACCTGGCTCATGGTATTTCTCATGCTTCCTGGTGACAATGCCAAGCCTCTGCTGTCAGACTGCTAAAAAAGCTCATTCAGTTTCACTCAAAAAATTGAACAAAATCAGATCAGTCTCCGAAGTTTGGATAAAGGTTATGTCTCTTGTTAGGATGCTGTGCCTTAGAAGAAGAAATAGGGGCAGGAGGCTGAGCTGCAACACCAAGAGATCTCCTGCTGTCTCACTTCTGTGGCCATGTACAGAGCTCCGTTATCTTCCCTCTCTCCTAAAGTGTCTCCTTACAACCTATTGCTTACAAAAAATAATTACTGATAATTCATTTCTCAGTGTGAAGCCGCATTGCAAAATACAGACTACCATGATGTTATTGGTTCTGCACAACAGCCCTACCCTGTGGTTTTCCGGTATGTCTCATCACTGCTGGGGTTTCTGTTCCCTGGACACTTCTCCACCATTTCAAAAATGAAATTTCTCTCCTTTCCCCCAGGAAAGGACACTTCCAGCATCCAGGTCCGCTTCCAGTTCTCTTGTGTGAAAGATCCCATAGGTAAGTTTTAGACTCGCTTTTGGAAATGTGGTGGACTCCCCAGAATATGAAAGGTGCATTTTCTTTCTAGGCTATTATTTCACCATCTCAGCTCACAAATCCTTGGCTGCTTGGGTGCCCTTTGCTGTGTGGGATCAGACAACTGGCCAGGGCTCCCAGAAACAGCCTGGACAGAGCCTGGGGTGAAAGTAGGACCCTAAATCCCATACTGGAAGGGAACCAGTAACCCTGCTAAGTTGTCAGCACTCAAAGGGCTGCAGAGGGAAGAAGGAAAATTCAGAGTACCTCCTCCCCAGGTCAGTGGTTTATTGCATTGCAGTCAGGGTATGAGTGGCTGTTACTATATCAGCTATGGGGTAATATTGGAAAATCTAGGCGCATGCATGTGGGAGGTGGGACCAGGCTAAACTCCTGCAGTCCCCTGCGGCTTGAGGTCCTGACTTGCACAAAATACTCATTGTGGTGCTGTATTCCCCTACATACAGGCACTGTCGTGCTCCCTGCATGCTGTTTGCAGAGGGTTCTGGTAACGGGAGGTTTAGGATAAGTCAGTTTTTTTGTTGTTGTTGCTATCGCCACAGGCAGCCTGGTACTGCTGAACTGTGGCCAGGGTCTCCAGTCCAGCGCATGCATATTCTGCTGCCTTCTCCAGCTCTGCTGGAAATCATCTCGCTAGCCTGTCAGGCCAGATGTTTAGCAACCAGCTTTTCCTAGTAGGAAATTAGTCCCCATCAGGTAGCAGGTGGCATTTTCTCTCCTTGCTGTACAGTCAAAGGCTTTGGGGAACGAATATCCTCAGCCTCTCCCACCTGCAGCTATTTCCAACGGGCAGCAGTATGGAACCGGCACCGGCAAAGCCTATTACTTGGAAGAAGAGAGAGGAAATGAGGGTAAGAAAAATAAGTGTCTCTAATGGACCCAGACCAACAGCAGAACATCCACGTAACTGTAATTTACAGAGACTTTGACTATTATAAATACCGTCTCAAAAAATGAGGGGTATCTATTTTCTGTTGAAGGCACCGGAGTGTCTCTCTCTTACTGTCAGCAAGAGCTATGCACACCTGGAGAGAGGGATATAAGGGCAAATGCGTCGGGCAACGCAGCTTCGCTTGCCCAGCTGCCGTTGCAGAGATGGCATGGGCAGGGGGGGCAGGTTTTGCGAAGGGGTTTGGTTGCGGCTCCAGCGAGCAGTGGTGCGCACATGTGAGATCTCGAGGCGCGATTCCCCGCTGATGTGCACCTGGCATCTGCTCTACCTGTGCCAAGCGCCGTGCTGCCGGAGCGAGCGCTGCCCGCTTCCCCTGCCAGGGCTGGCTCGCTGCGCAGGAGAGGTGTCACTGAGCAGTGACTAAAGCTGCCGCGTTCGGCGGATTTAGTGGGTGTCGTGAAGGAGAAGAAAAGATGCTTTGAAGACTCCCCAGGGAGCAGGCTTAGTAGCTGAGGTCTCTGGGGGATGCTAGATCCTATATACCTATTTATCCACAGGAGTCTGTGTGCACGGGAGCTTACAGTTTTCCCTGGAGATTAGCGACTTTTTCTGGTTTCCCCAGCATATAATATTGGCTTGACAACTGTAGCTAACTTCTGGTTCCACTTACTTTTCCTATTAGCTGGGAGCGTTGTGTGTGAAGAGGAGCAGATCGCGTTTACGCCTGCAGATCTGAGGGAGGACAAAGGCAAACCAGGAACGGCCCCGGTTTCCACTCAGAGCTTGGGGGGTTTTGGTGAAAACTCCGTGTGAATAACCCCCAGCTGGAGAGTGCTGTGGGGGCGTACGTATGCACGTGAAACACAGGCATGCGTACATGTATCCATACAGTTGCTGTGTTTGCATGGTGGCAGTGTGGACGCAGGTATGTGTTTGCATCTGCCTGCGGGCACCCAGCATGTTAACCCTTTAGCTTGCTTACCAGTTACATCTTTTGGTGGCTAAATACTTCCCAAATCAGGTCAGTCTGTGCGGAAGTGAGCACTGTTTCAGAGGGTTTTGAGATAGACCAAAGTGTTTGGATACTCTGGTAGCAGAGGCTGTGGCGGCCAGAGAGACAAGCCCAGATCCCAGCCCCTCGCCGTACCGAAAGGTCAGGCCCCTCACGGGAGGTTGGGCTCTCCAGGCACTGCTCCAGCTTTATGCCAGATGTCTCCTTCCTTCCCCGCAGGGTCAGGATGTAGCTGGTGACTCCGTGTGATCCTTGGCTCTGCCGTGAAGAGTCCTCACGGGTCGGTGGGTGACCTCTCAGGCTGCTGGCAGCGCATGCTCCTGGGGGGACTGGGAGCACTGGTGTGTCCAGTGATGCTGCAAACCATGGAGATACCTTGGCCCTGACTTGAACCGCAAAGGGTCTGGTTTACAGGAGGATGCAGAGCCAGATTTTCAAAAGGCATCAATCAGGATATCTCTGTTCTCATGGACTGTGACCCCATTGCTTGCACCGGCTCTGGTCAGAGCTCTCCTTAAATCTCCTTTGGAGCCCTGAAACCAAATGTGGGTTCCCAGGGACCACTGGCTACAACCAACGTGCAGCATTTTGGCAGGGCAATGACAGAGGCGCAGTTGGGGTGACCGTGTGCAGGAGCCGTTCTGGCCCTATGGCCGTGGTCATGGTGTCTGATAGTCACGTTCTTGTGCTGGGCTCTTTGTGGGGGAAGGATGGGGAATGTATCTGGCTTGGGCCAGATGTGGCTGAGGGGTGTCGGGAGCTGGGGAACCAGTGGAGACCCACAGCACAACATCAAGACCGGGAGAAATGGGGTCTGAAACTCTCTTGTCTTGCCCATGCCGTGGGGCAGAGATGTCAGGACCTGAGAAGAGCCAAAACCTTCTGCTTGCGCGCTGTTCGCTCCAGGTAAAAAATACAAAACAAGACAAAAACCCCATCCAAATCCTCACCTGGTGCCAGCAGCATCCTGACGTTAGCTGGGGCTTGGCCCCATGCCGGTGCCTGTCCTTGCAGGCTTTGCCTGCATGGGAGGAAAGCTGGCGGCTGCAGAGGGGGAGCGGCGTTGGTAGGCAGAGCCGCTCCGCTCTCTCCTTCCTCCCCATCCTTCCCAGCCCCCTTCTTTACGGGGTTAATTTTATTTTTTCCTCCAGGGGTTTACGAACAGCTAGCTGAAATGCGCAGGCCAGCTGCCTGCCGGTGGCAGCAGGAAAACAGGCAGACAAAGCAGATGGACCCAGCAGGGGTGAAGGAGCACTGTCTTCAGCGGGCCATAGGCACCACTAAAGAGTAAACAGCTCTCCAAAGGGAGCCGGGAGCTAACCCCAAACCCCGTCCTCTCCAAAGTACTCAATCACAGCACATTAACAAGAGTGCCTGGACTGCTGGGGAGAGTAAACAATAAGAGGCCTTGCTGGCGGGAGAGCGGGAAAAGCAGTGCCCCCTCCAGCTAATATTTATTGTAAAAGGGTGTAAAAAGTGGCTTGTGGCTCAGTGTGTTGTCAGCGAGCTGCGGTCCGTGTCACTGCTCATCTCCTTTCAGGACAACCGCTCTTTCCCTTGCAAGGAGAGCGGCTGCTCGCGTGTGCACACGCATTTCAGAGACCCGCCACGAGGAAGGAACAAAGGAAATCCAGAAGCTGGAGGTGAAACCACCACCCTCTCCTCCTGGACTAGCTGCGGCCTGGTGGATGCACCCTCGCTTCCCAAACCTGGGCAGGGACTGGCATTCGGGGGCTCGACTCTCCTGCAACACCAGAGGTGCTCAGCCGTGCTACCACCCAAGCGATCTGCTCCTATGTGGGAGGAGGGAATTGTGTTTGGGGGCCCAGGGCTATTGTTTGGGAGCAGGAGGGGGTGATTCTCCTCCCGCTTGTGCCAGCATGACTTCCTTGATTTTGCTAGAGCGGCTCCTGATTTATGCCTAAGAACTGGATTCCGCTCGCCGGGCGTTGCTCTTTCATCTGCAACATTGCAGTGAAGTTTGTTTACAAAGGTTTTGGCATGGCCACAGATTCCTTCTCCCCTTCCCCCCTTCCTCCTAATCAGCTGCAGTTTTCCCTCTCCTTTGGCTCCCGCTGCAAAACTGATTGACCTTTCTGAGCTGTGTCTGACACATGAACCATGCAAAATCCTTTCTACTCCCCCAGCCCCGTGCTTGTTTGCTTGGGAACCCGGCCACCTGGAGCAGCCCAAATGGGTGGCCTCTGGCAACTGAGTTTTTGCTGCCTTTTGGGAGCTGTTTTGCTTTTAATATTGGGCATCCTTGACGTTGGGTGAATGCATGTTTTGTGGCTGAGTCTCCCCAGTGCGCTTTGCGAACAATGATGCCATCACTAAAAATGTGCCTGTGACATGCGCTCGGTCCCAGGTTGCCTTTAAAAGGGGCCCATTTAAGCAAAACTGAATTTCAAGCCAGAATATGAAAACTTCTGGCCCAGTGGCTCCCTCCGTCCCAGCGGGGTGTTTCCACATGGAAAGGACACAAAGGCAATTTATTCTTTCTTGGGACCAAACACTCAGCAGAGCCCTTGCATGACAAGCTAGGCTTGCGGCATGCAAAGAGCTAGTCTCACCTGCAATGGCTTTATGTTTTAGCCAGGGGAAAGAGTTGCCTGTGCTTGGCCTGTTGGGCTGCTAAAGATCTCATGAGAGCCATGAATTTCCCATAAATATAGTTAAACTGTTTTTTCTTTCTATATCTCTTGACGGTAAAGAAGCATGGGGGAAGAGATGAGTGGTCTGGTGGGCTGGCTTAAATTAGCTTTGCAGCCATTTCCATGGACTCATATCAGTCCAGTGACATTGGAGCCAAACACTCTTTTACCCTTTCTTGAGCACACGTTGGACCTCTACCCTTTTACCACATTTCAGTGCTGGTTCAGCTTTCTGTTGTGTTACTCGTCCGTATTGCAAGAGCAAGGTTCAGAAGCAGCTTTCCGCTGGCACTGGGTGGAAATGGAGTTTTTTTCCAGGCAGGCCAGTAACTGCTAAAGGTTATCTTTTGCTGTCTGCCTTGTGTTTTAAAAGCTGGAGTTTGAGGCAGGTGAAAATATACAGGTGTTTTCTTGCTCTTGTCTAAAGCACTGTGTTTCTTACTCTAACCAGAGTAACTGTGTTATACACTTTGGTGAAACCTGAGTGTTATTCACCTCGACCATCACATATCAGAGGAAATATAAACAGTAAATTGTAGCACAGGCAAAGACGGAGCGCTGAGAAAAAAATGCCAAGGCGACTGGAGATGTGTGAAAGAGTGAAGACTGCTCCGGCTCTGGGAGCAAGACAAGAAGGTTCCATTTCCACAAAAAGACAACAAATTGTCCAAAATAACTGCATGGTAACCATGCAGGCTGAGCCTCCTCAGACTTGAAATGTAAAGCACAAGAGTCCCATGGGGCACCCAAAGCTGTCTGGCACATATCCGGCAAGGGGAGCTCTCCTTGGCTGTGTCATACCCCAAATGACCCGTACCCAAGGTCACGGGTGTCGGCAGAAGGCTTTCACAGGACTCAAGGAGAGCACTGATGTAACTTAACAATGGGATCTCCCTCCCTTTTTCAGGAAAAGACATGTCTTCAAATCAAATAAAAAAGAAAAGCATTTTCTTCCCTTAGCCCTCCCACAATCAAATTCCTCTGGTGCTGGTGGTGGGTTCCTATTTTCCCTGGGCAATACATCAATTTGATTTTCTCCCCCAAAGGATTAGTCACTGAAAGACACCACCACCCTCTTCCCCCCAACTTTTTGGCTGCCTCCCGGGTGCTAGGGGAATACCAGTGAAAGGAGCTCTGCTTTGCTTCAGTCCTTCCGTGCACGCTCCTTTTATTTCTCATGCTTGCTTCCTCTCCGATCATTCTTTTTTTTCTCCACAAAACATCCTCCTCTCCACCAAGAGCTGATGCTGCCGAGGCTGTGCCTGCAGCAGCTGAGCATACCCCAGTGTCCATCCTGGGCAGCTGCCCGTCCCTGCCTCCCCCCTGCCATGCTGATCCCTGCGTCTTTGCATCATTTGCAGAATAAAATTATCGCTGGCAGCAACAGAGTGCAAGCATGTTGACCCTCCTGGAGCACAGCTGTAGAGTTACACAGTAGGTGTAAGTGTAGAATAATTTGATATCTACAGCCAATAGTGGCAGAGCCCTGACACGGTGTATAGGACCAGTCAGCGATGGGCAGCTTTTCTCAAAGGGCAATAAATACTCAGCAGCCCTCCATCTCCCCTGGACGTGGCAACAATTCACTCCAGTGGCTGACCATGAACGAGGTGGGCTCCAAAAGCGCCCTGATGCTTTCAGTACACTGTACTGGTTTTCACATGGTGCCACTCCATCTCAGCCTGGGGTTTAACCCCTACGACACTGGTTTATCTTTTTCCCCACGGCTGAATAAAAACTCCCGTATTTTTGGATGTTGCATGGGTTTATCAGGCAGAGTCACATGAAAGGTGTTGCTCCTTCCCTGCAGGTGGGCGGAAGAGGAGGGGATTCATTTTGAAGACACCTCAAGCTTGCTTTTCATTTCCTCATGCCAATATCTTACTGCTTGGATAACTTGGCTGGAAAATTCAAGTGGAGCAAAGACCTCAGCCTCTTGCAGCTCTGGTAGTGGTCCACAGTCCCCTCCTAAAGCCGTGTTCTCAGGGAACAGATTCACCCCAACCCAAGGGCTGAAGGCTGACTTCTGCGTTGCTGGCCCTGGGGCCTGGGGATGCTGAAGCAGATCCCAGCAGAGATGAAGAGCCACCAGGGCTTGTAGAAGTGAATTGCAAGTTGGGCTGCTCCCCCCTCCTGGATGCTGCACCGTGCTGCTGCAGGGGCTTCGGCTGGTGTTGCCCCAGCCTGGCACAGCGAGATCCACCTGGGGCAATGGGTCCCTTGGAGGGGTGTTAAGGGGGCTTTATATTTGGCCTTGGTGATTTAAGAATGCCTGTCCCTGTCTCCGTGGCTGTAAATTTCATGAGATTGCATGTTTTAGGGATCTTTAATATTTTGAGTGCTCAGTTTCCTAAAGCAACTGAAAATGCTGCCTTCCCCCTGCCCTTCACAGGGTCTGCCAGGAGGCACCCAAGACAGCCCTTGCTTTTGGGAGGGTCTGCCCACTTCCCTGGGATACAGCCAGCGTTGGCTGCCATGGTGGCCCTCAACTCTGGAAGGCAACTCTGGGCTGGAAAACAGGGGCTGAGGAGCACGCTGTGCCCACGGCTGCCCAGGAGTGATCTGTGAGCCCAATACAGGCATGACATCATTTTAAGGACGAGAGCTTTCTAGCCAGCATCTAGGGATGTTGTGAAGTTTCCTTAATTAAAGACTACAGAGTGCTTTGGGGTCCTTGGAAGAGAGGCTCTGTCTGCAGCAAGTCCCACATCCCAATGTGGTTCCCAAAAGTTGTTTGCCAGCAAATTGCCTGGATTTGAAATTCAGGTGAGTTGTCAGATGAAAAAATATTCTTCCCCACATACTCTGACCTTTGAGGTGGCTGGTTTATTTTTTAAAGACATTACTGCTCCCCTCGGGAATGGTGTCTTCCTCTGTTTTATGCTCTAAGGAGGTAGCTCTTTTCATGTTTATCTTTGATTCAAGCATTGTAAGGAGCAATCCCTCGCACTTATGCGCTTCATTGTATTCTGGCCATGAGAGATTCTCCCCTACTGTTTGTAGCTCTCTTTTCAGTGCAGCTAGTAAAATATTTGAACAGAAAAAAAAAAAAGAAAAAAAAAGACACTAAACAGCCTCCAGCATTTAGAGGATAAAACGAGATGTAAGCAGAGGGATGGCTGTGGTTAATGCACAGGGCTGGGAGGCCTTAGATGGACCATGGCCTCTCTTAACTGCTCTTCTCCTGACTTCCTCTGTGACTTTGTCTAATTTATTTGACCTCCTGCTACAGCTCTGGGGTCTTTAACACACCCCATGTTTTTTGCCTGGAAAACCCATGCAAAAGCAAAGCCACAAGCAGAGTTGCAAGGTCTGGGGGGGAGAGATGATGCTGTTTATTAGTCCAACTCATGGCAGATGAAGTCTTGGTGGAAGAGCTCAGACAGCGTTGTGCTGAGGTGGTGGAGCATATGAGGGGCTGTGCACAAGCAGATGAGCCTCCAAGGCCAAATGAGTCAGGAGTTTGCCCCACTCCAGCTTTTTTCCCCCTTGCTGGCCAAGTTAAGACTTGGGAAGCAGTTAGGGTACAGGTAGCAAGACATTTTGGAGCATGAGCTGTTGTCCTGTGTTAGGATTCACACTTGCTGCACACATTTATTGGAGTTGTTTGCAATGTGGTTGCATGTCCACATATCTGCTGAAGCCCCAGCTAGGCTGGGATCTCTTCCCCCGCTGACTGTTTGGGGCAAAGGCAGTTTTCAAGCCCTCTCTCTGCCAGGTCTAATGCTGCAGGGAAGCTGTTTTGCACAAGGTGGTTGCAAGCCAATGGCTCATCCACTGAAAAATAAATTAAATCTCAATGGGCTATGGCAGGCAAACTTGAGTCAAAGGATCCTAAGGCTGATTTCCTCCTTTGGAAACCTGCTGTGAATTCAAAACTAAGCCAAACTGGCATGAAGGGGCATCATAGGGTTAAACGTTTGGAAAAATAGAAACTCATTGCGATGGTGATCATGGGGGGGTTGAGGGGAGGCCTCCAGCAGGATCGGGTGCAGTCCAGGTAATTCCCAAATAAGTCCCCACATTTCGGGGGGTTTTCTTAAAATTCTGGAGCATAATGGTACATTTGGGGATGGAGCACAAAGTGAATATTTGACATAAATAAGCCAATGTTCCTCTGTGGGAGCGGGGCAGAGGGAGCCTGTGAATTAGTGATTGGCTTTTAATTTGTCCTTTCATTGGGATCAATGAAAATGTCAGAATGATTGAGGTTTATGTGCTCACGGGAAAGAGGCGAGCCCAACAGAAAGAGATCATGCCTATTTTTTAATAGAGTTTTTCACTGAAGAAGATGCTTCCCTTCATCTCTAATACCAGAAAAGGGATGAGAGAAAGCAAAAGGGCAGCCTGAAATTTACCCTTCCACAGGAGCTGGTCTGAAGGTGGTGATCCGTGAGAGTGATTGCAGTCACCTGGGGTTAAGTTAGCCACCCTGCGCTGCCAGATTTGCTATGAGTGAGTTTCGCAGGAAGCCTAGACAACGCTCGGGTCCCAGCAGAGTCTTCAAGCCCACCATCCTCGGGATGGTGGCTGCCCGTGGCACAGGATTCAGCCTGGCTGGTGTTGGCAGATGCAATTTTGCTGGCTGCGGATGCGTGCTGTTTGCTCTCCCCAGTGCTGGGAGGTTCAGGGCTGGATGCGTTTCAGGATGGCAGGAGGACAATGAGAGACTCATGTTTCTGAAGACTCTGGTTTGAAAAGGCTGGATGCTGCTGATGGATGCGAAAAG
Organism: Gymnogyps californianus; assembly: GCF_018139145.2. Lineage (NCBI taxonomy): Eukaryota > Metazoa > Chordata > Aves > Accipitriformes > Cathartidae > Gymnogyps > Gymnogyps californianus. The sequence goes on from NC_059472.1 coordinate 161,160,402, forward strand.
CTGGCATTAATGTGTTGGAGGCAAAACGAGCCACTGTAGCCAGATTTGGATTCTGATTACTGGGAATATTGATGTTTGATCCCCACAGCCACATCGAGTTGTGCAGAACAATGTTAACCTTGGCTCTGCACAGGGTGCCACCTTCCCCACCGTGGGACCAGAAGGACTAATGAGGTTTTCAGTGTAATGAAGCTTCCTGAGGGCTTTCTTCAAGAGCAAGCAGTCTCCCAAACGTCATGCTTACAGACATACATTCACAGAGGCCTTTCACACCTAAAATGGGCACCTGCATCCTTGGTTCAGCCAAAAAAAAGGTATTTCTGAGTCTTGGCAATGCTCAGGCAAAAGGAAGCTCCTCTTTTGGCTACTCACTTGGTGCTTGTAGCATTTCTGACCAGTAAGTCGAGTATTCAAGTGGGTGGACAAGAGTTTGGCTGCCTACAGGAGGGACCTAGGGTGGAAATGGTGGGCTGAGGTTGTAGACTCCTTTGTGTATCCCCCCATCTTGACGGAGGCTCTCAAGCAGCCCCATGGCAGGGGGAACGTGTCTGCAAACCGCCAGGCGTGCTTTGGCCTAATTAAATATTCATTGTGACAAAATGCCGTGAACACAGGGGAGTTTTCAGCGATTGCTTCACCCCAGATAACAAACTGATGCCTGCTCGCTCTGGCAGGGCTCTCACGATGCATTTCCTTTCTCCCTCCACACTCACCTGCTCACCTTGGTCGGCCTCTTGTTCCTTGTAATGAACAGGGAAAGGGTGAGCTGGGCTCTTTTATCTCGTGGCTGCTTTGTCTCAGTGCATCAGTCCCCCCAAATGCTTCTTTTTTGTCACGTGGGGGCTATCACATCCCACACTCTGCTCTGTGGACTCCGGCGTTGAGTTGAGGTCTTCTCCAGGTGGGTCAGCTGCCAGACTGGACCTATAGCCCCTCTCTTGCTTCTACACGTTGGCTCAGGCTGAGTTTTTGTTGCAGAAAATTTGTCATTCCCAACACTCCCAGACATGAGCAACGCAACTGTTCTGCTGCCAGCAAACACAGCCCTCAACAGGAGATTTTATGATAATATCAGCTCTGCTATTGCCACTTCTTTTCCAGCCCCGTGGCTGCCGTCTCAGGAACTGACCTCATCGTTTCCTGATTGTGAGCTTGAAATGTGGGGCATGGGGAACGTGCGTGCACAGCACCGGTTGTTGTAAAACCTTAGCAGCCTGGTGAGCACATCCTGCGTGAAACCTCCCGTCAGCCTGTTCCTGCATGCCTGAATCAACGCCGCATGTCAGGGACCACTGAGCTTCCCTGGTGGTCTCAGCAGACACAGGTTTTAGCCAAAATAAGGGTCAACTCTTACACATACCTGGAAATAGAAGCGGAAGGACTGAGAGTCAGGCTCCTGGCTTCCAGCTACATTTCTTTTCTCTTTTGAGAGGAATATGCTTTTCTTGTGGAAGGCAGCAAACTGGGTGTCCAATCTATCCTCCACTCCAGCTTAACACCCATCCCACAACCTGACCAGTCCTTTTTGCTTCAGGGCAGATGCTAAAAATCCTGCTGTTATGGAATAACTTACTCAGAGAGAAACTTTTCTACAAAATCCTTGTTTTGCCTTTTCCTTCCCCCATCTCTCCAAGCAAGAGGTTTTATATTCCTGCTGAACTGCTAGGGCTTTTTTAACTCCTTGTTTTTATTGCTGTTGCTGTTCTTATTATTGAAATGTCCAACCCTGCCTTGAACTTGTGGCTTGTAGAGATGTACCAGAGCAGTGAACTGCATGGATGAATTGTGCATTATGTCAAATCCAGGGCCTCAGAAATCCTTCAGTGAGCTGATTTTTAGTGGCTTTAGTTTCCCAGCTGACTATTTAGCCATCTTTAACCAGAAAGTTGTCTCAGCGAAATGAGAACTCGCCCACATTCAGGATAAACTCACGTTTTTGGTTTTTTTTTTTTTAGATTTGGAAAATGTCAGGTTGTCTGTGGTGGAGGATGTGTGTGTGTGTTTTATTTTGTGTGTGTGGCATCCCTGCATATGTCTTGGATTGGTTCAGAAGCTGAAATAGCAAAATAAGATTTCTTTATTCAAAAATGGAAATGAAATGATCAAACAGCTCAGACAAAAGCTATGTGTAAAGCTGTATTTTTTACTGATTATTTAGTAGATATCAATAGCAGTAATTATTATTACTATGACTCTTTATGCTTTTGCTTTCCCCGTCACTCCTGAGTCCTATATTTGCAAAACATTTTGATAGCCCGTTCCTGTTTGTTTTCCACCCATTGAGGATGTTTTAAATTTTGCTGCAATCTGACTACAGGCTGTGGTAAGCCAAAGACAGCGGTTTGTGTGGTGCACTGGCAGAGCAGAAATCCGGATCCGTGCACAGAGGCGGTACTGGGGATGCTGCGGCAGCAAGGCACCAAGCTTGCTCTTACCCTGCCTCAGTGGAGGTGTGCGTTTGACTCATGCTCAGCTACCGGGGAGCATCCTTATGTCTTTTAGGTGAATATCTGTGGTCACAGGGATGCTCTGATTTTTGGGCTAGGGATGCTAGGACTCACGAATACAGCATAGCGTGATTGGCAGGCTCTAGCAGGGGGAACCTGAGACCTAAGGGGTGGTCATTGACAACAGAGGGCAGCTTCAGAGGAAATCCTGCAGGGAAGAAAGTTGTGGGTAAAAGTGATGGAGGGGACCTGCATAAATCCATGTCCTTTTGCAAATTTCAGCCATTAGAAGATGTAGAAATGCAGGGTGGAAATAATTTTAGGGAACTAGTTTTGTTGCAACTACACAGCTATGTGAGTTAAGAAACAGAAAAAAAAAAAAAGCCAAATCAAAAGTTTCAAGCTCTGTATTTTTGGATGGGGCTTTGCTGAGCTTTTTAGTGGATTTTTTTTTCCCCCTGAATTTGGCACAGTTAACATGGCAGAAGCTAAGATGATACATATGTTTTATAACAGTAGTGCACATTGTGAGTTTAAAATCAGTTTATCAATGTCTCTTCTCCTTTCTTTCTTTTCTCGTTCTCTGTATTTTCTGTTGTTCTTCATGAAAGTTCTGCAGCCTCAGCTGAGGAACTGGATGTCATTTTGTTGAAGGAACAGCAATGACATTTTGTTTGGATAGGACTGACATTCTTGCATTTCTGGTCTCCAGGAGAAAATGACAGCCAGATAGGTTTTTTTTCTGCACATCATTTCTCAAATCCTGGCCGTGACCATAAGAGCATTCATTTAGAAGAAAATTCACTTTCAGAGAGGAATTACCACAGCTAAGTCTAATTAGGAGGAGCAGAATGCCTAGCACAGTGCACGGCACATTTGGATGTAATGGAGACTCTGTGAAGCACAATAGCTTCAGCTCCCCTAGAGGTGTTGGCCACTGCAGATGTGTTGACTGGATGTATCATGGGGCAGAATAGCTACGTGCATTCAAATCTTCAAACAACCCATAGCTAAAAGGTTCACAGTATCCTATATTTCTACACTGGACAAGGTCCATGCAGCCCACAACTGCATGTACCAAGGGAAGGTCTAACACTGCACATGGGGGAAGGCTGTCCCACATGTAGGTCTTGAAAGTGGACATTGTCCCAGTGAATCCAATGTCTGTACATGAGGCATAAACATGGGAGCAGACCACCCCAGCTTGGCATGTCGGCAAGCTCTGGGATGGGATTAAAAAGGGTACAGCACTGGTTTAGGTTGTTGGCTGATGCTCACTTGGTGTTGTTCTACTGACTTCCATGAAGCTAAGCTGAATTACATCTACTGAAACCAAATCCATCTAATTTTTTCCCCTTGCTTCTTATGTTCAGGCTTGATGTATTATGTCTGGAAGCAAACAGTTAGAATAAGATGCATTTGTTAGATTGTGTCTTTTCATTATCCAGACAGAAGGAAGAGGCAGTTGACAAAGTTTCAGCAGACGGTGCATAGTTGTTGTTTATGTTAAACAAAACGAGAATGTGCAGCATTCGGGTGTATAAACAGCATGACAGCAATAAGCATAAAACATAAGATTGGAAGCAGATTTCACTTTCAGGCCTTGGGGAGCAGATGGATCTGAGATCATTGTGCATTTGTGTACAACTCCAAGACCTATAGAAACTCATTTATTCCCCATGTCGATGTGCTTTACAGGAGTCAAATGTAGCACGGCTGCAAATGGATGCAGCTCCATTGAACATAATGGGCTGGACCCAAGCACCTAGATCTGTCTCTTAAACTGCTCCAGCAACACTAAAAGGATGGAGAGCTGCTTTAGTCTTGCAATCAGAGATTGCCTTGTCATCTTAATGTTCAGGTGGCATAAAGACGAGGCAGCCCCTATTTGCATCTCCTCTGTGTGCAGGCTGGAGGGAGCTGAATGCGAGAGGAGTCACAGCTGGTGGAGGTTACTCTTGCTGAACTTGCACAGAAGTTTCCACTCCATCTCTTATATATATGATATATAGAGATATATAAGAAGGCTTAAACTTTTCTCTTGATTGCTCTTTTCTTACCCCCTCAACCTCCAAACTCCCATCCCAGATCTTATACCATGGTGAGCTGGAAGTGGAGATGTGGCTCACTCAATGGAGTTGCATCTGTTTGTACCTGTGTAGTTCAGGACTCATGCTGTAAGACAGAGGAGAAGTCAAGCTCACCCTCTCTACAACGGGGGAGACAAAGCCATCATTTCACAGTTTCAGTGGGCCAACTGGATCAGTTCAAAGGCTGCAATGATTTGGTGCTTGCAGAGGCAGGACCACACAGGTTGCCTATTATTTATGGCCCTGATTCTCCGGCATATCCGTGTCATTGAAGTGAAGGACATAATGAGGGATTTCAGTCCCAAGCACAGACTATCCAAGCAGGTGGGAAAGTGACGGGCCAGTGTCCAGCCTTCAGAGCATGGACCAAAGCAAAGCTGTTTTAAATAGCAACAATGGCCCTAATCCCCTGGCAGGATGGAGAGATGCAGATTGGTAAAGGGAAGAAAGGGCAGAAAATAGTAACGACAGAAAGTGTGTGCATGTGAGAATCCCTTTCAGGATGCATTAATGGGATGCAGTGAATAGGAAGAAGAGACCCCGGAGTGTGTTTAAAACTGATTCCTGGTATAATGTGAAACACTGTAAATGAAGCGCTGTACAAAAGAAATAATAAAAATATATCACTGTAGTCAGTATCACTGGCTGTGTCAGTGTTTAACCGCATCAAAGCTCATCATTAACTAAGAGGCAGAATAACGCGAGCAAACAAGACGGCGACTGGGAGGAAGAACATAAGGACCACGACAGGGCCCCAGCGAGGTTCCTCCCGCTGCCACTCCAAGAATTGGGGGCCCAGGCGGGAGAGAAAGCCCACCCGCTGTGCACAGCTCAGCAGAGACACCTCCAACGACGGCGTGGGTACGCGCTCACCTCCTCCGTCGCCAGCTCTCCTGCAACAATTCGTCTGGAACAGCCACTCGCCTCCGAGTGAGCAGTTTTAATAAATGATCGTCATGCGCAAGCCGTGCATGTATGTGAGAGAGGATGGGGACGTGTATTTTTAAACGCAAAAACTCCCACCAGCCGCAGTTTGAACACGGGCTGTACGATCTTCAAGGGAAGGAGAAAAATGTGCTGGTTTCCTCTAGAATTGGATCATTTGCTGCAAACTGGGCAGCCGATCCAAGAAGAGTTATGGAAAATGTGATCACCAGTGGTTAGTAATTTCAGGGTGGTGTTAATTTTAGGATGGCCTGTTAGCGGCCCTGTCCCAGAAGAGGTGCTTGGCACTTTATGGGGATCAAACCACCTGTAGATGCCTCAGGCCGGATTGCCCCTACTCCAGCAGTTGAAAATGTAAATCTATGTGATGGAGTTTCCAGTGGCTGATTGTGAATAATTTGTGCAACCCTTAGCAGAAGAAGGGTGATATCCTGCCTCCACTAGCATTAATGGCAGATGGACCACTGACTTCAGGGGGGTGAGGACTTCCCTGGGCTGCCTGACTCTGCCCCCTTGGCTGACGGTGGTCTCCAGATGGGATCTGAAGCTGTGCCAGGTCCGGAGCAGCATATCCAGTCTCTCAATGTAACGACTCAGGCCGGTCAGACTTATCTACTCTTTGTATCCTGGCTGTTTTACTTTTCAGTGTTTAATACCTTGCCTGATGTAAGCTTTAGTCATGCTGAAGAAAGCAGCTTTATTGAATTTGGCTTTATGTTAGCATTGACTTGACAGACTGTATCAATTCAGAATGGGCTATTACCGTCCCTTTTGCTAGTTACCTGGAGCTCGAATATCCTAAATAACATGCTCTGATGATGTCAGTGTCTCAGTGTCAATAACCGGTCATCAATATAAGATCTGCTGTCTCTTTCTTCTCTTCTTTTTTAGCACGGGAGAATATACACATAGTTGTGCGACCTTTATGTTGAAGGCCATGATCTGCTTGCACAGAAGTCAGTGAGGATGCACTACAGCAACCATGAGCTGGACCACTGGTCCCCAGGGCTGGGCTTTTGTTACCCAACAGCCTCCACCATGAGGCTGCTGCCTTTGGCTCAGCAGTGTTACTGCAAGGGCAACTTGAGCTGCGTTTGGGGTTCTTGGTCTCTGACTCTTTGAGGCAGTCAGGAAAGTAGAAGGGGAGATGAAGAAATACATACTATATATAGCCTCTCGAGCCTCTCCAGTGAGCCCAGTAGGATGGAGGATGATGAGAGTGGGAGGAAGGTTACGGGAAGGAAAGGGGAGACCATAAAGGACAGAAGTACAGACTTTATGAAAACATGCCGTATAGGGGTTTAACCTAAATACCCACCTGCTGCCCTGGCCTCTCATGGCCTCTGGGGACGTATTACCACAGCTAGAGGGTGGTTGTGCATGACAAGAGATTTTAAAAATGAGCTATGGAGAAAGCCTTCCCCGTGCCCTCAGTCTGACCTGCCATCCCCCAGCCCGCATGGCTCGCGATACCCTACATTTCTGCACGTCCCACCAGAATACCTGCATACCTCCAGCAGCGGACAGAGCCCCGGGCTGGCGAGGCAGGTTTTAAGTCAGCTTCTCAAAGCTGCTTGGCTGTTGTCTGTGTGAGTGTTAGAGCAGCATTTCATCCCAGCGCTTGAAGGCTGCACAGAGCTCCTGGGTGACCAGTATTTCTAGCTCTAAGCCTTTCCAAGTCCAGCCAAATAAAAAGGAAAGGATGAAATTGGTTCTGCCTCATTTCTGCCGAGGAGGCACTTCATGACAAGTGCAAATACAGAAGTTGCTTTGACTCCTGGATGGATAGACTCTGGAATCTAAAGGATGTTTGAGGACAAATTTTCAGAGGTTGGCACGTACATACTGACTGTAAAATTACTTCATGGAGCCTCGCTGTGCATGTTAAATCCATATTTGCCTGCACAAACAAGGTGCTTATGCATGCAGTTAGACGTTTTGCAGACACAAAGGCGAAGGCGAGTTCAAACCCTGGCTTTCTCCATCTTTACGACTGTACTTAGCAGTACTCTCCCCTGGCCAGGAACGCTTCCCTGGGACCTGTGTTTGTGAGGAAGAGCTCATGTTGTGGCCCCAGATGGAAAGGCTTTAAGCTCATAGCTTAGTTTCAGATAGACCATTTTAATTGGGATGGTTCCCAAAGCAAAGAATAATCAGCCTTGAGTTTTAAATTACCCTGGAGGAAAGTCTCTTCGGCACAAGTGGGAAGGTGCCTGCAGCACGAATTCTCACTCCCCATTTGAAGCTGTGGCTTCAGCTCCTGATGTCAGCAGGTAAAAGCTCAGGGTGGCTCTTAGAAAATGCTCAGAACTACCCTCACTTCTGCCCTAGGGCAAAGCTCAGGGCTGGTGTTTGCGTTGTGAGACGATGCTCGGACCCATGGGCAGCTACAAGCTGTGACAATACTCCTGACACTTCCAACTTCAGTCCATATCACCAGCAGTATGTGGCTTAAGTTCAACACCTCCACAGTGCTTAGGGAGAGCTGAGCTTGGGTTTCCTTTCTCCAGCCTGCATGGATGGGCTTTTGGGTCCATGCTCTTCCCCTGCCAGAGCCCTCCGGAGCAGAGCTTAGGTGCAGAACTGCGTGCAAACCAGACCGGTGCTGGGTAGACCTGGACTGGAGGGTGGGCTCAGAGGTGGTGGAGATGAACCAGAGGTGGTGGAGATGGACCATCCATGCATGGAGGGAACAGAGTTATATCAGTGCTGGGTGCTGCAGAATATCCTCCCTGTTTCAGCACATGAAAACTGCCTGTGCTTTCTGTGTATGGGGAATTATGCTGCAAAAGCAGCTGATCGCACCTCGGTGTCTAGAGGCAGAGAGAAACCGTGCTGCTCTTAGGGAGATAATAAAGGCCTAAACATCCACAGGCTTTGAAAATAATTCTCTGAGTAAAGCATGCTCCTAATCCTGCCTCTCCTGTGACATTCCTGCCTCCCTGAAGACCTTTGTCTCCTGCTTGTCTATCTGATGCAGCTCAGTGAGAAAACTCATGTTAGTTAATAATAGTGGCTTGGGGATAGAGATTACAACCAGGGCAACGTAAATAAGACACTTATTTTCAACAAATGGGATAGGGTGTCTGATCTGCCACGTTTGCATTTGGCATCCATGGAAATTTAAGGCCTGATATTTGGTGTCCGGCGCGTCCATAACAATGTGGATTCATCACAGCCCTAATTATAGCTCTCGGGCAGCTCACGTGGGGTAGCATGAGGCTTGTTTATAGGTAATATTTATAAACAGACCCACAATCTTCCCAGTAAAAGGGCTCTTAAAGCAAGGTGTGTTACGGCAATTACTCTGAGAGCCATCACAGGGAATGTCGCTGCATGAATCCTTTCCCCTTCCCAGGCAGAGACCGTGCAGCATCGCTCCCCTGCAGCAGGCGAGTGCCAGTCTCCCCATCCCACCCCAAACTCAGCATGCAATTGCTGCAAACTTATTTGCTGCGCTTTCTGGTTTCTTGCAGGGGAAACGAGGTGTCTGAAAATAGTGATTTCCCAATGACACCGAGGGCATGTGACAAGCATGCAGTTGTATCTCAATAGACCACTGCAGTGTTCAGCTGCAATCATGTGGCTTAATCACCTGACGGTATAAATGAGTTTCCCTTGACAAGTTTCGATCCTTTTGGGCTCCTTGACTAATTACCTGCTATTGTGAGAGGCCCTGCTTGTTGGAAAAAGCAACTCTTGTCCCCCAGCAATAGCAAAATAGAGAAATAAACACAAAAGTCTGGAGATCAGAGGGTGCTCATTTACTCTCCATATTCAGTGCCACATAAAGGGCCATTAATTATGTTCCTCTTTCTTGACAAAAGTAGCTTTTGCAAACAATTTTGCTTGTTTGTTCTCTTTTTTGAACAAAGCTACCTGTACTTTTGTCTTCCTAATCACTCTGTAGCACGCAGCAGCCTTGCAAGGAGGAACGGGCAAGAAACCATGTCACCCAGCTCTGTACGACTTGGGTTTCTCAGTGCCCTGCAAAACAGAGGGCAGAGCTCCCTGTCCCTTGTAGATCCCCTGGATCAGAGCTGCAAATGGCTATGAACATAGAGGAGCTGCCTGGCAACTTTCCTGCGCCTACACAAAGGTAAGGGCTGGCTGGAGAGTGCAAGGCAGGTAGGAGTCAGGCCAAAGAAATGATGCAATACCTGAGCCCTGGAGGGAAAGGCTTTTAGTGTCCGCTTCTAACTGTGCATGCTCACAGGCATCATTTTCCATGCATATGGGCGGCAACGATGTACAAAAAGCATTTGAGAAAGTAACTGAGTTGCCCAAGAAGAGAGCTGGCGTCTCTTCAGAAGAAGCCATCAAGTCTGTGGTGCATGTGGAGACCTCTAGTTTATTCTGCAGGGCTTGCCCCATTCATTTCTGGGTACGTGAATCTGGAAATGGAAGGTGACAGAGCATATGGCACTCTGATCCTGCTGAGTAGTGGAGAGGGTGTTGAGATGCCAGTGCTTTCACTGCACTGCCCTTGGGTGCCGGGTGATTTATGGTCCCCTGCCGGAACAGAGCTACCTATAAATTTTAACAGGCCAGGATCAACCCCTCTTCTTCTTTATTTTTAATTTTTGTTTTGCTGAATATGAAGAAAACAGCCCCAAATTGTCCTAAATTAGCCTCTGTTGTGACGTGCTGTCTCACACCTCTTTGGTGTCAAATTCTTTTTTAGGTAGTGCTAGAAATCACAGAGATGAAAAAAGGGGAGTCGTCTGACCTGTGCCTTTTCTTAGAGCATCACATGGTTGTGGCTCACAAGCTGGTATAAGCCAGCTCCACTGGTGTCTGTCACCCTGTACCAGCCTGGTCCTGCCCTGGGATGAGCAGAAGGTCTTCTCCTGCCCTTCTTGGGGAGAAGAGGCCTCTTTGGTATTTCCTAGTAGGGATGCTCTATTTATAACTGATAATCCCTTGAGAAAATGATCAGGAGCAACCTAAGGTCATTTTCTATTCTTACATTTTTGCTGCTTTAAGCTCCACCTACGATAATGAAGCTGTTATAGGCTTAGGCAGCAAAGCTGAAATCCAGCTGAAATGGGGCCTTAGTAACATGCAGTGGTGCCTTGGTCCAAGGTTTCAGTCCTGGCTCACTTTGTGCAGCGAAAAGCCAGGAGAAGGATGCATCTTCAGGGGTTCTCTTTGAAGGCACACAGTGTGTCTATGCTTTAAAAATGCAGTTTCTTCTCCACTTCTGTTATGATTTGATCTTAAGGGGAATCTTCCAAAGAAATGACCACTCAGGAAACACCCATCTTTCAAAAGCAAGTTTTTGCCAGAAACAAATATACCTCAAAAGCAAGTTTTTGCCAGAAACAAATATACCTCAGTGAGACTTTTGAAGGGCGAGTTTCTCAAGGTAAGGTTGATTGATAGAAAATAAGAAAGGGACATGTGGATACTGACTCCTGCCAGCTAAGAAATAATATGTGTAAGACACTTGGCTTGGACCTGCAAGGATTACATTGGAGACCCTGCTCTGGTTTGTGAGGTGTCACGAGCCCAGCATCCTAACCTCTGGCTTTTTCAGTAGTTTGATGAAGACGAGCGAGTCAGTCAGCATTTCTTTGGTCTGTCTGGCTTTTAAACAACCCTTTACCCCATCCTGCAATGCAGACGGTTCTTTCCCAAGTTAAATGTTTATATTTTCACCTGCCTGCTTCCCCTGAGCAGGGGGCTTTCACCATGTCAGTTCATCAGTGAGTTACACTTGATAAGACTCCGATCTTGACCAACTTGCTGGAGCTCTGCTTCCAAACAATCTTGTGTAGTCCCACTCTGGGAGAGAAATTTATCCTCCACAGATACTGCTGCATATTTTGGCAAGATCAGTTTGCAAGTGGCCTTGACCCATGGTGTCCAATTAAGCAGTGCATACCTGGTCGAAACTATGGGGCAGGGTTGCCTTCCCCTGGTTCCTGATCTGCAGGTTCATTTCCAAGCACCGCAGCAATCTGCATGTCTGCAGGGCGAGAGGGTGTGCACCTGCAGCGAGGGCATGCACCTCGTTATTCCACATAACGGAGACCTTCCCTGCACTTGACTTCTCACACCCCTGCAGCCGGGGTGAACGGTACCAGCATCTCTCTCTTGGAGCCTTTTTGACTGACTTCAAGGTCTCTCTCTGTGTATGTTTAATTTCTTGCTGCCCAAATTAATTTCCCCACTTGTAATTTTTTCTACTGACTTTAATGAAGCTTTCCCAAGACTCCTAATCTTGATGACCTTTCTAAGAAGAAATACAAGTCAGCTTGTTTCCCCAGGCAATTTTTCCTAATTTCTTACAGCTCTGTTGACAACACATTCCCACCTCCCTCTAATTTCCTCTGGATATGATGACTCTTCTCCTAGCTCTAGAAAGAGCAAACAATATCAGGAGGAAAACCAGACTTTTTGGCTGCTTTCTGGGGAAGCAGTTTGTCTTGTTTAAGGAAACTCCGGAGAGGGTCTGTTAGACACAAACCAGAGTGAATTACCACCTCTCATGAGCTGACAACTCACATGTCTACTGTTTTCCTTATGCTGATGCTTTCAAAGTCTGCGTCAGCTACTAGCATCCCCATTTGGGTTACTTCTCACCTGACTGCTGAGATTCCTGTTAAGGACCATCATATGACTTTTTTTTGCACTATAATGTAATTATACTTTTTGCAGCCAGAGAAAGTAGAAGGCATTTGGAGATGACCAACTGAGGCATCAACTGAAGCTCAGGTCTTCAGACCTATTCTCCTGTTGAAATCAGCTTTAAAAAGCCAACCTAAATGACTTGCCAAGGGTCACCCAGGACATCTGTGGCAGTGACAACCGAACTCTGGTCTCCCGAGTCCCACACTAGTGCCCTAAACAGAGGATTATTGGTAGTCTCTTCTGTAGGAATTGGAGAGAGGAGAGGTAGGGATTTCCAAGAACAAAACCTTACTTCTTCAAACCTCTTTAAAGGCTATGGAACTAAATCTTTCCTGTGCAACGGGACCAATATAAGCAGGACAAAAATAACAGTAACCTTCAACTCAGGTTGGTCTGCAATCAGAACAGCCTTTCCCCGCTCCCCTTTCTTTTTCCGCTTCCATACTGAGGGCATTTAAAGAACAACAAAGACTCAAATACTATTCACAAGGTCTGGATTTCTGGCACCACTTGAGCTAGAGCTACTGCAGAGGAGCAACATCTCTGTATTCAGATGACTCGCTGACTCTGTCATAGCCCCGGTAAAACACTGTTAAAAATAGTTATTTCTAACGACATATTCCAATGCAATGGAGATTCCTGTGTACACTAATTTGCTTTGAGGATTGCATCATCCTGAAGGAAGTGTAGCCAGAGAGATTTAAAACAAAAGTGGTCTGTCTCCAGGCTGAGCTGTGGTACTTGGCAGCGATACTACTCTCCACTGAGCCCAACGTGCTGTTTTAACATACTGCTCCCCTCCCTGTAATGTCACACTGGTAGGATGGCATTTCTTGTCTCCCGATCTGTAAAAGATACTGGATGAGCTATTCAAGCTACCAGTGTCCTTGAATGAGGTTATTAGTCCACGTGGGACCTTGTACTGTGAGCATTACCAGGATTTCAGGGGGGTTGTTCAGGAAGCAATATGTTGAAATAGAACCTTTCATTATTGAAGCAAAAGCCATTGAAAACTACTGATAAATTGGTTACGGGACTGACATATTTATCCCTGTTACTGTCCCAGTATTGTATTAGGTAGGGTCATAAGTTAAGAGGTGAATTGAGAGGGTTGGATGCCCAGGAGCGGGGAAGGATTTCTTTGCCCACCTCCAGGATTCACACAGTGGAAACAATCCTAAGGCACACATTTTCAACCCCAAAAGCTGACATATGTCCCTTGCCACCTGGAGGGGACATCTCTGGGTATTGGCTTTGTGATGGGTACAGCTAGTGGAAGGGCAGAAGGTATGTTCTGGGTGTCTGTGGAAGAGCAGATAACTGCACAGTCAGCCCTAGTAATGTTCACAAAAAAATTTGAATAAACAACACTGCTAAGTTCCTACCCATTTTTGAAGGTCCTGAGAGAGTTGTGCTGAAGCTTTGGAGTGCCGGTACTTCATCTTCTTCTTCTTCCTCTGTAAGGCCCTGAAATGGCAAGGGAGGAGCATCTAGCTCTTTCCTCCATCCATTTGTAATGGCACCTTGATGGATGCTTGTCTCTTAGGCAAAGGGCGAACATATCAGATCTACTGTAGGAAATGTGAACCGTGGCTGCATGTGGATTGCAGCCAGATGAAGAGTTGATTTTTCTTTTCTGCTGGTGTAAGTGAGTGACTGGAGTAGAAGGAAAAGAGATACCTTGGACTAAATGACAATAAGATTTTTTTTTTTTGAGATCACAACTAATGAAAACTTTGCCTGTCATAGTTCAAGGAGTGTCTGGATGACACTCTTAGTCATATGGTTTAGTTTTGGGTAGTCCTGCGAGGAGCAGGGAATTGGACTCGATGATCCTTATGGATCCCTTCCAGCTCAAGATATTCTATGATTCTATGATTGTCTTAAAAAAAAAAAAAATCATTGAGGAAATCAAACATTGGTCAAAAATGAAAAAAAAAAGGAAAAAGAAAGTATCTTGGCTTTTATAATTTCACTTATTGACAAATCCGCCATAAAATCACAGAGATTTATGGTGAAAGCTCATAGGACCTGGATAAAGAAAGAAGAAACTCTGCTTGATAAATGTTATCCTGCTTTAGGACTGATACATGGAAAGTACTTGTTATGGTACATTCCTGATATTAGTGGTCATGTGATGGGGATATGGGAGTGGATACAGATGGGTAAAATGCTCCTAGGATTTGCGTAGCACAACCTTCTCCCTCTGGTTCTCTCCCTTGGAAGAAAGGGAAATCTAGAAACCTGGCCAGAAAACAGGGGACAAGGTGTCCCGTAATGGATTAACCCCCTCAGGTTCCATGGTACATCCATGCTTGCTGTCTTGGCAGGGGTAAGATTGTCAAAAAGCGATTCCTAAGCAATCTCTGCTGAAATGTAAGGCTGTTGCAATTATATTATGTCTTCCCTCCCACCTCACAAAGTGGTTATTAATTAAATTGCAAAAAAATTCTGCCTGGTATTTAAATGTTGTGCATGGATTTTCTTCATAGTTCATTATCCATTCCTATGGAGATCAAAAAGCTCTCACTCCGAGGAATATCTCAGTTAAAAAATGTAATCTTTTTGTTGCGCTGATCCGCAAACTACCTGTAATCGGAGGCACATCTGCCCGCTTCATCAGCTGGGGGCAGCTTCTGCCTCTGCAGCTCAGCCTCGTATGGGAGCTGCCTGATGAATTTATGCTCAGGTTCAAAGGACTTCAGTGGGAAAACTGATCAATTAAAAGCAGGAGTCATTTAATCTGCTTTAGATACGCTTTCGATGGCAAAGTTTAGAGGTGCTTAAGTTTAAAGTTGGCAATTGTGGGTTTCTTTTATGTTCACTGGAACAATCACTCCAGGATCCTTTTACATTTTCTCGGTGGAGAAAAACGGCCCTTTCTAGAGGGCAGTTCTTCTGACCTCTCTTAGATGCTTATTTTAGGATGAGATCACTTCCCGTCTCGCTGTTGGCTGTAAATGAGGCCAAGGGTGAATATGTCTCAGTTAGACTTTCGGATACTTAAATTAGGGTAGATGGGCTGCACCCTGTCGTGCCCCTCCATGTGAGGGGTGAGTTGGGCCGTGGGACTCCCCAGCTCCCAGCCGGGGAGCGAGCAGGCTCTCAGCCGGTGCCTGCCTCCTCGGCAGGTTTGTTTCCTGAGCTCAAGCTCTGGACACTTTCTTGTTCCTCGGTACATGAGCCACTGGACATCTAAAGCTGAGGATGAGTTTGCAAGGCGGGTGGCAGGCAGAGGGGAGACCCTCCCTTATCGATTTATTTGGAAATGGAGCACCTTGTTGGACGACAATAAAACGGAGTTCATGGGGGTACCTTTACGGAGTCAGCCTTCAGAGCAGCTCACACACCCCACAGGAGTCTGGCGGAGCGGGGAATACAGTCTGGGAGGCTTCAGTCTCTCTTCTGCTCTGTAACACACACTTCAAGCAAAAGGGATCATGCTCTTCACCTGCAAGAGTGAGAGGAGCCGAGGGGAAGACAGGAGCTCAGCATGCTAACAAGCTGCATGCCTTTGTTACTGAGGGAATAAAATCTCTTTGCACCTACTATTCCTTTCTATGCCCATTTATAAGTGTTTCCACAATGCAAGCAGTGTTGTTCAGAGTTCTATGTGTCTGACTTGTTTTTTAAATCTCTGTTATGCTATTATCTGGAGCATATTAACCCCTAGGTGCTTGGGTTTTTAAATGTATAAGAGATGCCAGAGGGAGGGAGAGGGAAAAAACCCACCCTAATCCTGCTTTAAAAAGAGCCAGAAGGCGAAATAGCAGAATAATCACTCTTTAACACAATTTGATGTCACCTTCACCCACAAGGTCCCTTTGCTCTGATACCCAGAATTGAGACAAACTTGGCTAAGTTACTGCAATTCAAAAAACATACACACACACACACACACACACACACAAATCGGTGCCCAGCAGTTCCCTATGGTACAATTGTTGGAATCACAAACCATTTTTAAACTGATACCAGAAATGAACTTTTATTTTCAATCATATTTACTGTAAATAGAAATTACTCAGTAAAATGCAATCTGTTAGGCAAAATGCATCCTGTCACTTTCAATTAACCAGCTAAAAGGTTGTTAATGAATAAATATTGACTTTTAGAGGAAATGCTTCTTAACCAGCTGCAGATCCATGTGCATGATATTTGACAAATGATCAATACGGAGCTGGTACACTCCTGCTAACCTGGAGGTAACTGTTCAAAATGCCTAGGCGCAGTGTTAAATGACAAGTTGCACGGTGGCCCAGGTGTAGGGGCAGAATAAAAAGATGCCGAGATATTGCAAAGCTGCCTTACGTTGATGCATCAAACTCTACTGCCACTTCTAAAAGTAAGCACCCAAGAGTGTAAACTTGGAGACAGAAATCAGCCATTCAAGCACCCCTGCAACTTTCACTTGATTTTTCAAAGCCTTGAACACTAATGAGAGCTGAGACAGCTCAGCCTCTTTCCAAGACAGACCTTTTATTAGGTACCAAAAATATGCATGTAGGTGCTGTACAGATCGACTCTTTAGGCTTCTAAGAGTTTGTCTGATACCTATGTCTGGAAAAATATCCCACGATGACACTCCAGGTCTGTACTGCCTGGTGTGTATGGTGACTCACACTGGGCTCTTTGCTAATCCAGAAAACGGAATCCTTGAGCCAAATGCTGTTGTGGGGCATCGAGTCTCAAAATCCAGCAGAACTAGTTGGGTTGTAGCATCTGTGAGTAAGGGAGAGCCAGGCAGACAGGAGGATCCCATGGTGAAGGAGCATGACTGGGGTTCAAATCCTGGCCCTAGGGTACAATTTCGGGGCTGGTCATATGGTTGCTTTAGTTCTCATTTGTATGTGAGAGATATCAGTGGGACTGGTTAGCTGAGGGCTGTAGGTGGAAGGGTCCCTAGTAAGTCAGAAGCCTCTGGATCCCAAGTATGGAGTTCATTAAGCTTCCAGTAGCTTCAGTCACTTCATTAGTAATGGCTGATGTGACATGCCATGAGAAGTAGTCCACAGCATGGACTACAAAACACTGCTTTGTTTCACATGACTTCTTCTGTAGGGCCTAAAACTGTACCTGCTCCAGGACACTGTTGGGCACATGGCTCGGGGAGAGGTAGGGATGGAGGAAGGCTTCCATGCCATGGGAGGTTATTGGAGCTTCTTGGGATGACCAGGGCTGTCAAGCGCACCCTGTTACAGTCTTTGTTTTTTCTTCCATGTCCTGTATGCATGAAATTAAAGGTTTCTTGGTTCAGTGCTTCTGCACTTCCAGTTGTTCCTACACTAAAAAAAGTACCTTTCAACCTATTGTTTCTAAAAACAGAGTGTGTGAAACGTGACAGCTGCCATTGGACATTGACTGGGATTTCAAAGAGTTAAGTGTTTTTCCCCGTATTGGTGTTTCAAGTGTTTTTCTTGCTTGAACGGAAACAATTGTCTCTGGCTTCCTGGGCTGAAGATCATCAAGATTATGGAGTTCATAGATGCTTTGCTGCTTTGGCATCTAAATGGAAATGAGTCCATCAGCTGGGACTCTCAGGACAGTATCAGCAAGATTACTGTTCGAACTAAGCCAGTTGCTGTAGAGGTTAAAACGGGCCTTGTGGAGAGGTATTAGCCCTGTCTTAGATGGGCAGGATAGTCTTTATTCTAAATATCCTGCTGATCACTCTGATGCGGTGATCACTTTGATTGGTTTTGTTATGTGAGGGCTCAAAATTTATTCCAGTTGCCCTTGTGGTACTTGTGACCCTGCAGTAGCAGAGGGCTGTGCCATCTTGCCGTTTCAGATGTATTTGCTCCTTTCTTTCTGCCTGTCCTATTTACCTGGTTTACTTTTACCTTTGGCCAGAACAGCATGACCTGTTAACTGCAGGGCAATTCAATAATTGGACCACCTTTGGAATCCTTCTGGCATCCAAGGGCATGTTAGTGAGGTGCTGTGCCCAATCTAATAAGCCCCATTTCTCTGCAGGACTATTTAGCACACTGCCGATGGTCCAGCTATGGCTTCTGGCTCTGAGGTGGCTCATTCAGTGCTCACTGGAGGATTTTGGGTATATGTCCTAGTGCATGTTGAAGGCAGGACCTTAGAGACTTCTTGCCTGAAAAGTGTGTTGGGATATAACTCAATGATTTTCTTGATAGGCCAGGAATTTGGAGTATAAGTGAGTATTTGGAGGCTCTTTGTGAAAATTATAATAGAGTTTTGTTGTTCACTGAAAGGAGAGCACATGTATAGATTAGATTTATACCCAAAGTCAAGTGCAAGGGACCCTGCCTTCCATGTAAGTGTATCACTAGATTTTTCTCCAGCTCTAATACACAGCAAGAACTTGTGTGTGGTGATGCTCTCTCTCTCCAATTGCTTTAATTTCTGTGCCTCAGGTGCACCTAGATTCCTCTCACGTTCTCATTCGAGTGGTAAGTAATGCAGTACAAATTATGGGAATGGACACTGGGTGCATCAACAACAGTAAAAGCTAACAGCATTGCGCAGGGACCAATAAAGCTGAGATAAGAACTGCTGGGCTTTTCTCTTCTTCATTGGCAGTTAAATGTGATTTCTATTATCTCACTGTTTGCTTTAATGTTATATGGAACCTGTCAAAGCCCCATAGTCTTGCCGCTCACTGTTCCACTAGAAAGAAAAGACTCCGTAAATTACAGTACCTTTTGCTACTGAAAGGTGTGTAAAACTATTCCATCTAATTCATGGTCCTCTTTATCATAAGTGATAGTGGAAATGCGGAAGATTAGCAAGGTCAGATGAGTTTGGGATATCAGGCCAAATCTGTAAATCTTCTGAGCTTACTGTATTCTCACCATTATCCCTAGACCTGCGGCAACCTATATCCACCTCTCGTGTGCTCCACCTCCAGTTCATCTTCTCCCATAAAGTCCCCTGTTTTGGGAGCCTGCTGGCGAAAGCTACCAAAACTGCAATAATCCAATGTATGCCAGAGAGGACGTGATTTATGGGATGGTAAGTCTTCGAACTTCTGCACTCAGACTATTTTCTCATGTTCCTGCATAGACAACGATAGTAGACAGGTATCTTGAAGAATGATTGAGAAGGTCATTACCCGTACAAAGTGTCTTAACTAATTAATTCACGTATAGTCTCATGCTAACTTCACTACACTGTTCTTCTTCAGGAGCTCTTTCTCGAACATCTGCATAAAACTGCCTCGCATGGTGTATAGGACCTGATATACACCTTGTCGTGGTTTAACCCCAGCCAGCAGCTCAGCACCGCGCAGCCGCTTCCCCCACCCCCTTCCCAGTGGGGTGGGGAGGAGGAAAGAAAAAAAAGTAAACCTCATGAGTTGAAATAAGAACAGTTTAATAACTAAAGTAA
The DNA here is from genome assembly GCF_018139145.2 of Gymnogyps californianus. Classification (NCBI taxonomy): domain Eukaryota; kingdom Metazoa; phylum Chordata; class Aves; order Accipitriformes; family Cathartidae; genus Gymnogyps; species Gymnogyps californianus. The sequence goes on from NC_059472.1 coordinate 161,179,882, forward strand.
AATAAAATACACTACTAAGAATAATAATAATTGCAATGAAAAGGAATACAACAACAACAAAAAGAAATAACACCCAAGAGAAGACAAGTGGTGCACAATGCAATTGCTCACCACCCACTGACCAATGTCTGAGCTGCGATCCACCCCTCCTGGCCAACTCCCCCCCAGTTCATATACTGGGCATGACGTTCCATAGTATAGAAAATCCCTTTGGCTAGTTCAGGTCAGCTGCCCCGGCTCTGCTCCCTCCCAGCTTCTTGCGCACCTGCTTGCTGGCAGAGCATGGGAAACTGAAAAGTCCTTGGCTTAAGATAAGCGCTACTTAGCAACAACTAAAACATCAGCGTGTTATCAACATCATTCTCACACTAAATCCAAAACACAGCACTGTACCAGCTACTAAGAAGAGAGTTAACTCTGTCCCAGCCGAAACCAGGACAACCTCAAGGCACTTCAAGGTGGCAGAACCTTTAGGTGTCATTGTTCTACCTGTGGGGAGAAGCTTTGTTATTAACCTTTGCAGAGTAGCATCACTGACTAACCAGGCTGGACTATCATTCTCTTGCCTCTGCTGTTCTCAGCACAACTCAGCTTCTGCCTAGTCAGAATTTACCCAGCAGCATTGACTTAGAGGATGGCTTTGATAACACAGTTGAGTCCTTGCTGGGGACCTTAACTTCCTCCTCTGGAGCTGTGCTAGTGGTGGCTGTAAAACAGCCGGAATGGGACATGAGTGTATACGGTATGTGTGATATAGGAAGGAGACTCAGTCTCTTTGGTAAGGGTCCAAATCTTCAATAGGATTGGATTTCTTCAGCTGGCCATTTGTAGAGCGATTAAAATATCAGATGTATGATGAAAATCTCCCAGGACACATTGCTCATCCTGTGCCAAAATCCTCATCACCCTGGTGTTGTTATCAACAAAAGGTCGTAACATTACTACTTAATATTTATGTTGCAGAATACATCAGGAACAATTGGGCCATGTTGTGTTATATACCGCACAAGTAAGTGAAGTAGCATCTCCGGCCCCAGGGAATTTGTAAGATGTGCAAGGCATGGCAAAGGTTGCTGGCTTGGAAGGGAGAACCTCCATGGCAAACCATGACATTTTCCCATCTCTGGGCTCTCTCCTCAGTTCTCTACACCAGTAGAACAACTTTCAGAAATTTCAGAGTAAGTTTTATGGCAATAAAAGTTACTTTATGGGAATTGGTGTGGGCAACAGGAAGGAGCCAGTAGGTCAGCTCTGATTCTGGACCAAAACAGAAGGATCCTAGTAGATAAGATATATTAAAGACCATCGAAAGAAAATACTGAAGGGATGAGGGATAAAGTACCCTGTGATTACTCCAGAATGGTGCACGCCTTTTTCTAGCCTACTCCTGCCTTGAGTATTACTCTCCTACCATTGCAATCTCACCTGAGCCAAGATCTGATCCCTTAGGTCTTTGCATGGTGATCACCAATGTCCCACAAATGCTGGTGGTGCCCAAATTTACATGCAGCTGGGCTAGCCGGGATCTAGTGACTCCTCCCAGCTAGGAAGTAGGCAGCAACTTGCACCCTAGACCCATCTCTGGGAGGTGAAGGGGAAAAGTGGAGAATATGCGTTGAGTCAGATCTTACTGGAACCAGGTTGAGGTCTGTACAGTCCTGCTTAGTTAACGTCTTTTTGTGGGGGGAAAGGATACGCAGAATGTCTGATTTTGGAGCTGGAAAAAAGGTAAGTTTTGAGCTGGCAGACCTGTGCAAGGAGGGAGAGGCAGAGCTTCACGTCCAGTCGCCTGTGCACCTGGTGAGGAACATGTTGCAGAGTAGCAAGACCGAGGATTAAAGGGAATCCATTCCCTGTGCTCACAGCAGGAAAGGATAGCAGTCTTGTCATCCTCTCAGGAGTTTCTTTTCAGATGCGCTCTTAAATAAGAGAGGATAGTGATTAAATTCCTTCCCTGGGAGCTTGCCTTTCTGGGACAAATGAAAAAAGGAAAGGAAACATGTAAACAAATATTAAACAGACAGACAAGCCTCCCAGATTTAATCAGGCTCTGGGCTATTGCTTGGTTTGCCTTTTGAAGGAGATATGTGTGCCTGTGTTGCTGTGCTTACTTCTGTTTGCGTTAGCCTTTCTGCAGCCTCCCTCCATCTTTATCTCTGTACCCGTCGCTGTTTCTCCTTGTGCCTGAGCTGTACGGTGAACTGAAAATTTTGAAGTTGGAGTGGGACTTTTGCTGTTAAGAGTTCCTCTCCAAACGGATTTGGAGATGATGTTTGATTATTCAGAACAGCTTTTGAGTCCATGCAGAGGTTGGGTAGTGAGGTCAGAGTTTGCTCCCGCAAAGGACACAAGGAAGATAGCTGCCGAGAGGTACTCTAGCACCCGAAGCCAGCCTACGGGTGCAGGCAACGCTGCGTCTTTTAAACATTTCGGACGCATCCTGCTACATTGAGCTGCACCTCACAAGTCTGTTCTGTTGCATTATGTCAGGAGCTGACATGACATGAGGTAATTGGATTTGATATGACATAATCCACCCATAACACAACATGTGATAGATGAAAAGACTTTCCCTGAGGCAAGCAGAAACCAACTGGTACTGTACAACACCTGCCAAAAGGGAAGGTTTTTAATCATCTCCTCCTGCCTGGCTGGGGTGGCAAGTTGTTCAGTCTATGCACAACCCTAATTGAAAACTCAAAATGATTAATTGTTTTTTAAAATACCACAGCACGTTTTATTAGGTTTGAAACAAATGAAAGTTTCCATAAATTCATATCAGCCACCCACACAAAAAAGAAAAAAGAAAAACCAAGCTCAGGTGAACATCTACAATATATGAGATATGATCAGTTTGCTTCCAGCTCTTCTGATCTAAAGTACCTTCTGCTCATTCTTGATATGTGCACGTGTTTAGCTTCTGTTTTGCTGCTAAGGGGAACACTGATGGGCCGATACCCATTTAGATCTGATCTTGAGCAGAGCTTCTTGTGGTGCTTCCTCCTGTTCCGCCAACACTAATGACCACTACGTGGTCAGAGTTAGCTGTATCAGCGGTGCAACTTGGAAATGTCACAACTGAACTCCACATTTGATTGTCTTTTCCTTGGGGACATCCCAGACTGTGATGTCCCCTGAGTGGAAAGGGAAAGCCATGAACAGAAGATTGTTCACAGCTTAGGAAAGTGTTTTGGTACCTTCATTTCTGAATGAAGACATCCTGTGAAAAGAGCTGGAGGGGTTGGAGGAACACTTGCTTTAGATAAATTAAAAGGGATCTGATCCTAAAGGGACCTGTCCCCCGTCTGCTTTGATTCAGGTTACTGTCATTCAGCTGTTTTACAGGCTTCCCTTTCAACATTACTTTCTTGAATGCTGTCACATCTTCCTTCACTACAAACGTTTCAGAAAGGTTTAAAAAAATGTAGTAGTAGGAAATCCTGACAAATATAGGGATGGGAAGGAGAGGGCGTCATTTTCAACGTACGTGTCCTAATTCCTCTTGGCTTTGATGTATAGCTCGTGTCTTAAGGAGTTTAGCATAGACTGTCTTGTGCATGTGGCACTCACTTTCATGACCACACTTCTTACTTTTTGAGGTGCAGCATATGAAGGTTCACGTTACATCACTTGGCTGTCAAAGAGGTGAAATGCTCCTTTTAATCTTGTTTCAACCCCAACCCTACTCCCAGTATTTTTGTCCCGGGGAAAATCAAACAAAAATTGCAGATGATAAGGCAACAGTTCTTACTGCTGTCCAAGGCTCCGGTTCACTGAGGGGGAGCAGGACTTTCCCTCTATTGCCACCTCTAGTACCAGCACCCTTACTGTCCCACAGACTTTCCTGTCCTCTTTGCTGGCCCTGCAGTAACCAGGCTGGGCTCTGCTGAACTTCTCGAGTTCTTTTGCAAGCAGAAGCAGCTCGACTACAAAAATGAGGCATGTGACTTATTATGATGATCTCCAAACAGGAGGTGATTTTGTATTCCTGTCAAAGGCTCTGCTGCAGTTTCCTCTTGCTGGTGTTTCCAGGTGCTCCTGCCAAGTGTTGCCATCCCAGTGGATGCCCTAGTGAGCAAAGGCAAACTGTGTTTCAGTGCTGGCCTTGAACGTCCTTCAATTGGGGTTGAAAGAGATGCTGAATGTTGTTCTAAGCTGTTTCTTTTGTGATGCCTTTAGTATAAATCTCTGCCCCCTTTCTTAAAAGCCAGCTCAGCCACATGAACTAGGCTTTATTTTATGAGGCTCATTATTTTTATATTGATGTTCATTTTCTGAAAATAGTGTGAAAGCTAAATGCATACAGCCCCCTAGACGTTTTAACAAAATCATATTTCAGTTGCAGTATTGATTGTCTATCTATAAAGCAATATACGGCCAGGAGTTAATGTTAACAGTGCACTATGTTAACTGAAGTAATGTAGTGAAAAACAAAAATGAGAGTTGGGCTCGCTTTACTTTTTGCTGCAGTGTGACACCTCCAGCTGAGCTTTATTGCTTCTCCTGAGTGTTAGGTAATCACAGAGATGTCCTATAGCTGCTTCCCTTAATGGATGATAAGCAAAATCAGCCAGAGTTCATGGTTGCTAGTATGGGGGTGGCACATAAACAATCCTCCTTTCATTGTGTTTACACACATTTTTTTTCTGTCCTTTGAGCAAGAAGCAGTTGGGTGCAGGTTCAATGTTAAAGTGATGCCTACACTCGGTTACTTCTATACACTCCTGCGGTCTTGAAACTGTTCTTGCTTTGCTGCAAATGGGTGGAATTTTTATAGGAAATATATTTGTTCAATCATTTTCTCCCAGGAAATGAGGCTTTAAGGCTAAAACCAGGCAATTGTTTAGGCTGCAAAACCTTTCTTTTACGGTTACTGCAGATAGTCAAAATGAGTTGGAGGACCCTGATCTACATTATCTCCATCTATAGTAGGGTGGATCAGCTCCTGTTTTCAGAAGTCAGCACCATCCCAGCAGATCCATAATCAGACAGATTTTCTAGGTGCATTTTTTTTTTTTTCCTGGAAAGGGATGAGAATTTTTTTTCTGTGTATTTACATATGGGAACATTGATAAGTAGAGGAACATAGTGATCTGGCCAAAACCCACATTGTTCCACCAAAGATGGGAGCAAACCTAAAAACTCTCTGGCATAAAGAGACTAAGGGACCCCATCCAATGATCTAGTCTGTTCCTCAATCACTATGTCCCTTCAGTTCAAACAAAAACTTTTCTATCTTGTTTTTTAAATCCTCCAGTGATCATCATTTCAAAGATTACCCCTGCACTTGCTGAATAAGAAAGTTAACCTATTGCCCAAACTAAAATCCCCTTAATTCAGTCTGGCCTGTGATTCTATCTCCTACCACTGTGGTCATGGGAAAAAGTTTATCCCCTTTGTCTTTGCAGCTGCTTTGTATGTGTTTGAAACTACCATGGTGCCACTTTTCCATATTCTCTCCTCTGGTCTTCTCTGCTCTTGTTCTACACAAATCATGTTTTCTGGCTTTCTGGTAATGGTCTGGATTTTGTTTTCTTTTCTCTTTCTTTTCTTTTTTTTTTCTAATTTAAATTTCCTCTTCTCTCTTTCCCGTTAATCTAACTTCTTCTGACATACAGTGGCCAAAACATGAAAAAGTTCTCCAGTAAAGCCTTTACCAGCAGCAAACAGAGCAGAAGGCTTTCTTCACACATCTCAAATATGATGGTGCTCTTTGCGTGCCTCAGCATGGTGTTTGCTGTTTTCAGCATAACCCTGTTGATTCACATCTATCTGCTGATCCACTCTAACCCTCAAGTCCTTCTCTGCAGAGCTGCCACCCAGTCTGTTGTTCTTGGCTTGTAGCCATGCAGTTGTTGTTCCTCTCTGATCTTGATATTTGTTAAAGACAAAAGCTCATTTGCATCCTATTTTTTCAGACCACTTCTATCGTTTGCCAGGATGATTTTGAACTCTAGCCCTGTGTTTTCTGGCGTGCTGGTAGCCCCTCCCTCTGTGGTGGTGTGTGTGAATATGTAAACATAAAGGTTACGCTGTCATCCAAATTGTTAAGGAAAATATTGCATAGTGTGACATCCCAGTCAGAACCTTGAAGAATTTTTCTTGATATGTACCTCCTTCTTGCAAGTGATCTGCTGATTACTACTGTAATAATACATATTTTTTCCCAGATATAGTTTTGCATACTCCAATAGCAGTTTCCCCTAGACTGTATTTCTGTACCTTGTCATGAAAAGTTTTAAGCTGCTGAAGTTGAGGTATGATCTCTACTGCTCTTCTTCTATTCACCTTGCCAAAGTGCATCAGATTGGTTTAGAAATTGTATTTGATCTAAAAAAAAATGCAAACATGCGTGTTGCTCAGTGTTCCTGGGTATCTCTTAGATATTTGCAAACAGCTTCATCTTTTGTGCTCGTATTTTTATAGAAATTGAAGTTAAATTGCTTTTCCACTCTTTCTCTCCATTCTTTCTACCTTGGCTGTTTTCCAGTTCCCTGTAATCACCACCATCCTTCAGGAGATCCAGATGAGCCCTGTCAAAGGCTCTGAGATCTTTTAGCCCACTTCTGAAATGCCATGGTTTCTTAGCCATTTTGTGTCTTCTCGGTCCTCCAGTGCTGAGATACTGGATGATCTTCTCTGCTGTGCAAATCCTCGGGAGATGCACAGAGCAGATATTCAGCATCGGTATCCTAAATGGAGAGGTGAGTGGTCTCACCTAATGGCTGGAGCACTTCTGAGCAGCCAGGACGCTTTGATCCGTTGTGTCTCTGGAGAGTTATCTCGTAGTGATGACGAGGGTCAGGGAAGAGGAGTCGACCTCCTCTATTCCTGCTGCTGAAAGGCTTCCAATCTTCCTGTTTAATTCAGAGATCCCCCAAGCCAAGGAGAAGGCGTTTGACTGTCATCCCGTGCCCTTTTCTGGGAGGAGGAGCTTCAGCTTCCAGTCTCTCCTGCTCCAGGGACCGTTTTTGTCATTTAATGTGATATTTTATGCATTTTTTGATATGTAAAGTGGATAATTAAACCACATTAAATCTCTTCATAGACCCTCATTCAAGTTTAACATAGCATTAATTTGGCTGAGCTTAATTTACTTTGTAAACTGAATTAACGACACTTTAATTCTGAATGAGAGTGTGCATAAAGGAACCTAATGTGGATTAAATAATCCAAATTAACTTAAAGTGTGAACAGAAAATAAACTAATTTTCCTAAGTGTCCCAGTGTAGGCTCAATACATCAATCATCCTCTGCTGCGACTGCTCATCCCACGCAGGTGAGGATTAATCTCCAGTGGTTCTCTCCCTCTTTGCTACATGGGCCTGTCGTTTCTCCACGCAGGTGATGACCAGATGCTGCTGGAGCACTGATGGTGAGCTGGATTGGCAGCAAGGGAGCAGGAGGGTTTTGTCAACAGAAAAGGATGCGAGTGTGCAGAGCACGCAGGCAATGTGAGCAGCTCTCAGCGAACAGTTAAATGAAGAAGGGAGCGAGAAACAGCCTCTCTTGACCATAAAAAGGGAAAGGAAAAAACCTCTTTCTCTGCTTTTAGCTTTGTTCCCCTTTGCTTTAACCACCACTCCTGAGTTACACTGAAAAGAAGGCCTGGGCTCATGACTCCTGAATGTAAAGTATTCCTGTAGGACACCATCCATTACTTGTGCTGCGTAAGCACTAATAATCCCATTGAACGCTCTTTCACTTGTGCCTTGATGCTAATGCCTTGTACACCAGCTATCTCATGCATCCCCCTTCATCGGGAGCTCTGGGGAGAAAACTAAAATCAACCACAGATTACTCAGACTTGCCGAGTGTGCTCTGCAGACCGGAGAGTACATCCTCAGCTCAATGCATGTGCATAACTCCCGTTCACATTAATGGGAGTTATGTGCTTACATCCACAGGAGGCTATTCCCCAACGCCTGACATCTTGTTTCATCATTTATGGTACTGAAATGACCTGCAAATTGTAGGGGCCAGGAGCGAACGCTGATACACCAGAGTGGTGCCGCGGTTACATGTAGACTGGAGATCCCCTCTCTCTTACACCACAACGGTGCCTGGCCCAGGGCATCTTTCTTCTCTTACTGCTAATAGGACAACTTCTAGATAGTTTTACAATGTTTTCCCCATGGAATTGAGATAAGACAAAACTTAACCTCCCAAATGCTTTGACACCCCTATAGAATAGATTTATGCCAACCCTACGTGAAAGAGAATTAGCCCTATGGCAACAATCAGCAATTATATATGCCAGGGAAGAAGAGCAGTTGCTGCAAAGGGGATTAATTAGGAGTAATAGGATAAAATTGAGGGGGTGGGGGAATTTAGTTTGAATATTAGGTCACACTTTATACTGTCGCATTTCTCAGCCCGTGGAACAGTCTCTAAGAGGGGGAATCTTGTCACTTTGGGAATTCAAATGTGTACAGAGCTGGAAAGCCTCTGAAGGGACTTTACCTGGCTCAGCAGTAGTGGGATAGGATATGAAAAGGATGGGACCCTCCTCATGGTGCATCAGGGTGAACCCTCTGGCATCCCTGTGTCCCCTCCTCCTTGGCGAAGGGGACACGGGCTGTGGATAACAGAGCTGCCCCACATCTTTCTTTTCTTCAGGAGTGCTGAGGTCTTGTAGCTTCATAGACTCTGGAAGGATGGTTGGTCGGAAACAGAACAATCCTCATGACCACAAGTGTGAAAAAACAAGGTGCAACTGGAGAGAAGACTGTTCTCTGCAAGCTTTGAAAGACAGTGTAAGAGAAGGAGTTGGTGGATATGCTTTTACGTTACTCCTACAGCCATAACTGCATGGCTCCACAGTTGGGACTTATTTGCTGCCACATGGTTTTTGTTTTGTCTTGAGTCTGGAGCATCCTACCTGTCCAGTTGACCAGGGAGACGCACATACAGGGTGGAGACTTGCACGTTGTACTATAGAGAGTGTGTCCCACAAGGCACATAGCAAAGCCCAGCCTCAGGCAGGGTGATAGCGTAGATATATCAAACATGTCTCCTTATAGGCATACGCATATGTCCAATTATAACTGTGCAATGGTTCATTTTTTAAGGCAGATCCCACTTTGTGTCTGCTTTAACATCATCACTACAGCTCTAGACGTAGCTCTGAACAATCTACTATTCTAACAGTGGACAAAATTGATGAAAATAGGGTGATTCCTTGTAATTCTTTAGTGCTGTTCCCTAAACATTTTTAAATCTTTGTGTTCTCCTGAGTACGTTTTTCTCCCTGACATACTCAGTTGGATCACTACGCTGATGAGTGTGATCTTTTAAGCCTCAAAATGCCCATAAATTTTGGGGCTGCATTGTCATGGTGCTTTGCACCGGTTTGTGCTTTCCTGGCATAGACTATCCAGGTTGCCTTTTGCTGGAATTTGTTAGTGCTCTAGTGATAGTAGCTGGCAAGAACATGCATCTACTCTATTCAAAACCTTACAGACCACAGGGGTCATGATGATAATCAAGCCTGGCCTGCTACTCAGAGATCCTGTCTCTACTTGCAGAAAGTCGTTAGAGCAGGAAAACATCATCCTACATTATCAATAGCCTATAGATCTCTCCCTCTTGTCCCAGCCTTCCCTCCCACCCACGGTGACATGTCTGCAAGGAATGACAGCCTGCTCAACACTACCCTTCAGCCAGGTGAAGGTTTGCCCGAACCATGGTGACGCTGTGCCTTCAGAGTGACAGAGCATTTATTTATAGTTAATGGCATTTTTGACCTTCCTCATCTCCTTACTGCTCTTTTAAGTCTACTTTAATCTCATTACATAAGGAAGTAAGAGCCTTAGAGGGAGAATCTGTACCCAAGCAGGCCAGCTCAGATAAAGCTCTAAGCACTGTAGGGTAGAAAAAACCCAGTATCTGGTTACCGGCTACATGGGAATCAACAGGAGTGAAGATGTGACCTGGCAGCCAAGTGACAAAAAGACTTAGAAGGAGGCTGATTCCTCCCTCTGCTTCCCTTTTGGTTTAACCAGACCTTTTCCAATTCATCTGAGTAAATAAAAGTAATAGCAACAATCAGCCACTGACTCCTGGGCTTTTTCCTGAATGAAGTTTGAGAAGCAGATTCATCCTTGTCCTGGTGAAACATCAGAGAGGAGGTTACCTCCTGGTTTCTGTTTCTACAGGGGACTGCTGAAGGCTGGTTTGGCTCACGGCAAAATTTGCAGCAAGTCTAACATTTGTTTTGTGTTCCCAGGAGGAATGGCAGCTCTGCTTTGGCCAGGCTCCTTCCCACTCCCAACCTGCCCCAAAACAGGAGACCATCCATCCCCACATAACCAGCAGAGGTGGCAGGGGTGCACTGGGAACGCAGGGAAGAGGTGTTTGTGCTGTACATAGTATAGACCTGAATGCTCTGAAAGGAGTTTGGGGTTATGTGCTCACAGCTAAATGGGAAATCCCCCTGCCATCGGTGGTGTGGGATTTTCTACTTGGGTGTAAGCAGCTGGAGGCAGAAGTCCCAGTACCTCCATTTGAGCTCCTCTTTCAGAGACAGAGAAGGATCCATAGTCTCAGAGCATTGGGCATATTCCAGATGGGTGCAATAAATATCCCTCTCCTGCATAACTCCCCAAAGTCATGGGTTTTTTTTTCTGTCCCTGCAGGCTTTCTTGGGGCACTATCGCCTCCGGTCTTAAATTTAGCCTCTCAGCAACACTCAGTAAGAGCAGAAGCATTTAATCTCCCATCCCGCGTCCAGGCTGATGCTCCACTCTTTATTGTCTACATATATCTGTAATTATTAACTTACAGCAACATTTCATTGGACAATAAATGTTAGTTATGGTATATTTGGTAGCTTTATGAAATGTAATTAGTGTTGGAATAGTATGAGATACTCAGGAGCTCTGGCACTGGTAGATGAACCTTTTATGAGCTGTGGGCATTTAATTCACTTTAACAGAAAAGACATAAACAAATAACAATATTGCATCCTTGGACTGGCCATTTCATCTTGTTTGCCTGCCTGGCTGCTGTGTTTCTACAGTTTCCTTATACGATTTTTAGCTCCCGCAGGCTTGTAGTAAATTGATCATTGTTAGTTCTGAGATTCAAATTTCCCTTTATTCCATCCACAGACCATTTATTACTGCTTATCATATTTCACTGGAACCTAGGAACCGCCGCCAGTTTTAGAGGTCCTTGCTCAAGGCTCTAAGAAGTGCAGAACAGATAAAATTGGAAAAATACTATTACCAAAGATTTCAAAGGATGCTTTTTTTTTTTTTCCAGTTTGGCAATCCAAATAAAATATATACCATTTGGATTAAACCAAATTATGTTTTCCTTCAGGTTATCTGGCCAAAATAAATAACCCCAAATGCCATTTTATATGAATCAAAACGTTCCCTTCAACCTGGAAGAATGTATTTTGTTTGGTCATTTGTCCAGAAAGTAAAGGGCTCAAAGACCAGCAACATTCCAAAGCAGTGGATATTTCAGAAGACTTGCAGAAGATGTTGGAGACTCAAATTCAGCTATTGTTTCAGGCTGAGAAAACCAGCATCGGCTCCTGCACCTCCCAGGAGAAGACTTTATCCACTAAGACAGAAGCTGTTCTTGGGTGAGATGCACTCGGTATTTATCTTTGACTCCATTCCACTTTATGCAATAAAACATTCACAGGAGCAGGGGTAGGTTTGGGTCTACCACCTTCTAAAGTGGGCATCCTGGATGCCTACAAGGAGGATCACCTGCTCAAAGCAGACCAACTCCAACAAGATAAGCTGAGAGATGCCCGCCTGAACTGCAGAGGCTGCAGGTCCAATTTGCTCTGCCTGAATCAGAGACCTAAATTTGCAAATAACTCCAGGCCGATCAAAATGGATTTTTAGCATATTTACTGGTTGTCAAAAGAGCTGTCCTGGAACTCTGGTTATTATTTCTGCTTTATGGCAAGTTAATGTGAGGCAAGTGAGGTTTGAAGTCCAGGCACACTGGAGAGGTACAGAACATTCCCTTTAAAACCTGCCTGCTTTTCCTGAACTTTTATATCGCACTTGTCATGTGGTATCTCAGCACATCTGAAAGCTAACAACACTGCAAGGATCTCTCCTTGCTTCTGTTACGAATGTCTCAGCACAGTCTTTTCTGACATGTGAGATGGCTCTTGGCAGCCATGGGGTGTGGGTCACCACACCAGACCCCGGCTGCAATGGGCACCATGGGGTCCTTCATCCCACTGAGATGCACCACATCCCTCACAATGAGGTCCCAGTGGTGAACATCTTCTATTTGCATGGATGAATCATGCAAGCATCTCCTGTGACTCCTCAATAACAGGAATCCTATTCTTCAAAGATAGGTTTAATTTCCAAAAAGACACTAAGCTTGGTCCTGAGTGTCGGTCTCTCCACTGAAGTCTTATTCATAGAATCATAGAATCATAGAATCATTTAGGTTGGAAAAGACCTTCAAGATCATCAAGGCCGACTGTTAACCTAGCACTGCCAAGTCTAACACTAAACCGTGTCGCTAAGTGCCACATCTACAAGTCTTCTAAATACCTCCAGGGATGGTGACTCAGCCACTTCCCTGGGCAGCCTGTTGCAATGCTTGACAACCCTTTCGGTGAAGGAATTTTTCCTAATATCCAATCTAAACCTCCCCTGGCGCAACTTGAGGCCATTTCCTCTCATCCTGTCACTTGTTACTTGGGAGAAGAGACCGACCCCCACCTCGCTACAACCTCCTTTTAGGTAGTTGTAGAGTGTGATAAGGTCTCCCCTGAGCCTCCTTTTCTCCAGACTAAACAACCCCAGGTCCCTCAGCTGCTCCTGATAGGGCTTGTTCTCTAGACCCTTCACCAGCTTTGTTGCTCTTCTTTGGACATGATCCAGCACCTCAGTGTCTTTCTTCTTGATAAAGCTTTGCCTATCAATCACACACAGCAATCTCCCCAGCAAGACCTTCTGTGTAGCTGGGGCAAGAGTCTTTCCCCTGCCCCTCACTCTCAGGGGGCTTATAGCATCGTTAGCTGAAATCCACAGGCATGTGTGTCGTGGTTTAACCCCATTCAGCAGCTCAGCACCACGCAGCCTCTTCACCCTTCCCCCTCCCAGTGGGGTGAGGAGGAGGAAAGGAAAAAAAAAGTAAAACTCGTGGGTTGAGATATAAGAACAGTTTAATAACTAAAGTAAAATATAATACTAACAATAGTAATAAAGAAATATAATAATAATAGTAATGAAAAGGAATATAACAAAAAAAGGAAGGGAGGGGGGAGAAAAAAAACAGTGATGCACAATGCAATTGCTCACCACCCGCTGACCGATGCCCAGTTAGTTCCCAAGCCGCGATCCATGCCTTCCTGGCCAGCTCCCCCCAGTTTATATACTGGAAATTTGGGGATCAAACCTGCGACCTTTTTGCATTATTAGCAACACGCTCTAACCAACTGAGCTAACCACTGGGCATGATGTTCCATGGTATGGAATACCCCTTTGGCTAGTTGGGGTCAGCTGCCCCGGCTCTGCTCCCTCCCAGCTTCTTGCACACCTGCTTGCTGGCAGAGCATGGGAAACTGAAAAGTCCTTAACTTGGGATAAGCGCTACTTAGCAACAACTAAAACATCGGTGTGTTATCAACATCATTCTCACACTAAATCCAAAACACAGCACTGTACCAGCTACTAAGAAGAAAATTAACTCTGTCCCAGCCGAAACCAGGACAATGTGCTAATCTAGTGAAAAAGGGAAAATAAGATGCCTGTAATCTGACTTTATTTAGCTGGGAACTAAGAGAGCGCTTGAACACGGCGCCATTAAGAAGCCTTTTGGAGCTGCCAGCACCTGGTACAGGGTTATTGGCATGTTGTGGGACTGGTCTCGGTGCAGGCCGACAAAGCCGGCGGGAGGGGGAATTCGCTTGTCATCCATTGGATTATACCTGATTTATTGTTTCACTCATTGACTTCAGAAATCTCGCAGTGGCAAGCTGCATTGCCTTAACTTTGCATTTGTAGATTATCCACACTGCAGAGTTATAAATCCTTCTGAGCACAGCATGCTTTCAAGGCCTAATTATATTGTCAGCGATAGGGTCTGGAGCGGGAGTGTATGTGCTACAATGCTCTGCTGGCCCCGAGTTCAGGAGGCATTCATAGAGGCATTTTATCAGTCAATTTCATGAGACATTAATTAATGAGATACTTCAATTAGATCATTTCTGTCACTAGGAAGGAATTATTCTTCATGGTCAAGATTACATCATCTTAATTAGTCCCTCTCCAAGTAATTTGCTTCTTTTCAAGCCCCGAAGAAGGGTACATTCATTATAGATAATTAATATTCAAGTTAATTGACTGTACCCTACAATTCATGGAGCCCCTTTGAAACAGATTTTCTAGTTAGGCATCGGAAAGGGCTGTTAAAGTTGCACTGCGCAGTCGTATGTAAGGATTCTCAATCATCCAGGGGACCAAATTATAATTATCAGCCCCAGGCCTGCCTTAGCCACTCCGGTTAATATTCACAGTAGAGTGCCCATTCTGAGTAAATACGGTATAGATACAAAAGTTGAGACCAGAAGGTTAGGCTAAATCTCTTGTATTTATGTACACACTATGCAGGGAATCTATTTTTTGTTAGCACACACATTCTTCACAGCAAAATTACTTTGATTTGACTATTTCAGTTTTAAAAGGGAATTTTTATAACAAGCCAATCAGGAATAACAGATACTTGAAGCTCAGATGCTCCGTTTGTTTATTGTCTCCGAAGAAAGGTCATGTAATATTAATGTTGTGTCTTTTAATGTTGCCAATAATCCACAGAAACCACCGTATCCCACTCAGAGTAGTAAATTTAATGGAAATGTTCTGTATCATATACAAACATTGTTGCATAAATTTTCTTTCCTAATATTTGTGCTTAAGTTTTTACATTTGACTTTTAAGTCAAAACTTGATTTTTCTCTGTTCTGTTTCAGACTATAGCAGTGGCCTTATATTTGAAAATGCTGCCTGCCTAAAATCTCAGAAGCTGGAAACTCAAATACAAGTCAGTGTTTCCAAAAGCAGCTATTTTTTGAAAAAAAATATTGATAACACTTAAAGGCTAGCAAACTTAGAAGCATCTACAATTCTGGAATAAACAGCTACAACTCCCACTGAAGCCAGGGAATTGTGCTGGCTGTGCTTGCATCAGGGCTAAATCTGCCTAATTGCAAGTGCAATATTGCTGCTCTTCATTTTTATGCAGATTGCTGAACCCGCCTGATCCAAGCAAAGCTTCTGAGGAAAGGAGATGCAGTTCATACGTGTGCAAGTCTTTGTTTTTAAAAACAAAACTTCCCCTTTGACTCGAACTTTAAATAGTAGAGCCAGGCACATAATGTGGATAACGTCACTGAATATGTGCTCAGATTTCGGCATTTTGTAGCTCTTCCTGTCTTCATGCCACACATTAGTTTCCTCTGAATAGTCTTTCAAACAAATTAAATGGCAGGAATGTTAGTGGAAGCAGTGAGATATAAACAAACACTGAATATTCAGAGTGACTATTTTTATTCCCAGCAGAATCCTAATTTTAAGATCAGACTTTCTCCAACTGCGGAGAAGAAATATTAGTATGAGTACAACAGCGTTTGTGTGCTGTACTATTACAGGAGCACTCCTAGAAGCTTGCCAGGAGTAGGATGTTGTTGAGTGAGTACACACAAAGTGAGACTTGGGGCAAATCCACATGGGAGAGGGGTTTTGGCCGATATGGTCAATCCGCTGCCTGCATGGCATGGACTGCACGGAGAAAGAAGTCTGCTGTCACACTATTCCCATCAGGGTCTATTTGAATCGGTTAGAAGCGGGGATGAACACTCTCTAGGAGCTGGATATTTGAATTTAGTAATATTGATGTGGAGCTGCTCTGCTTGCATTGCCCTTCCTGCAGACCTCCCAACTTCCTCCAGCCACCCTGTGAACCTCATTGCAGGAGGTGAGCATCAGCACCACAGCAGCCATGCAAGGCATGGAATAGGGGTGCCTGGGGGGGTACCCTCTCTCCTGAAATAGCTGCCACCCCATATACTTTCCTTTTCCTTAGCAGCAGTGGCTTTGCTGGCTGTCTGGGGCTCTGGACTAAACAAAGCTCTTTGATGAGATGTTACCTATCCTGAATATGTGACAGAAAAAATCCAGTGCAAGTAATGAATAATTTTGGAGACGACTGTATTCTGCATTTGACCAGGTGGCAAGGAAAGATTAAAAAAAAAAAGAGAAGTGCATAAACTTCAGCTAGGAAATACTTTGTTGAGAGTAACTCATCCAGGGCTGTTAAAAATGTAGCTTGAATTAACATCCTGCCACTTGCTTAGAGCCTCTGCCTAATTCTGTTATCTGTGATTGATTATCCAAGAGCAATTCTCGGGAGCTTGCCCAATTTGTTTTTATTGCTAGTTAAGCCAATGAAAAGCAATCGTCTAAAACTTCTTGTCCGTCCCCCCTCCCTTCTCCATCCGCATCCCTTTTCTCTAGACAACTCACACAACTCCTAGCCCTGTCCCTGGCACTGTTTCTGCATTTGACTTGCTGATATTTTCTTCCACTTTTCGTGCCTCATGGAAGACACCAGAACCCTTTTGCTGTTGGTTTTAGGATCCATTAGAGTTGCAATTTTGTGGACCAAATCAAATCTGTGTTCTTCTGTCACCTGCTTATATGAGTACAGGCTCTGCCTCCGCTGGCACAGAGTGCGGTGAGTGCACAGAGACAGAGCAAAGGACTGTGCTTCTTCAACTGTAATTTTGAAAGGGTTCCTTTATTGATTTTGGGATAAAACAATGCTAAAAAAGCATTTCTGATTGTGTTATGAACTTGCCCGCCAGGCTGCCTGACGCCGCGGCTGTGGACACATTTACTCTTTCAGCTCTGGAGCTGGCAGCGCTGTCTGCATGATAACTATCACAGGGTTAGTTTAGGAGGATCACTGCAATATTTTTGCACCTCTGGAGCAGCCAGTTTGAGGATCTCAAATTGCTCTGCCAACAAAGGTGCAAAATCTACCGAAGAAGGTCAGTAGCATTAACCCTATTTCGGCACTGGTTAATTTAATGTCCAGAGAGACAGAAGATCCACACTGTGGAGATGCTGAACACGTGCACTTTGAACGGAAGTCTGGAGGAGCTGTGAGTATTTGATGTCTATGGAAAGCAGGGATCCCACTGGGGATTTGTTTAAAGGTAAATAGAAGAATAAATGGGAAGTCTTGACTCCCAGTCCTCTCCTCTGATCACTGAATCACACTGAAAGGTAACTTGTTTAATCATCCTA
The DNA here is from genome assembly GCF_018139145.2 of Gymnogyps californianus. Lineage (NCBI taxonomy): Eukaryota > Metazoa > Chordata > Aves > Accipitriformes > Cathartidae > Gymnogyps > Gymnogyps californianus. The sequence goes on from NC_059472.1 coordinate 161,197,182, forward strand.
TATCTGTATAATACCAGCCTGAAGCTTGTAAAAAGTATTTAGTATTTCAAGGGCTTTGTTTCTTATCCTGTGAAAAATACTCTTTAAGAACACTCTCAATATCTGTGCAGTTCTAATGTTTAAATTGGGCTCTTCTGAGCAGCGGCTGACTCAGGCACATTTAGGTCGCTCACTGTTCCTGCGTGAACAGCTGAAGATGCTGATGGAGATTTTTGCAACATTACACCATCGTTCTCAGTAGCCCAGAAGTTCTTCCTTGCATTCAATTTTCTTATACCTTGGTTTCTGTCCCCAGACCTTTATTGACGTCTTCAGGCCCTGACTGACTCCAAATTAGGAAGGAAATGACCTGAGACAGAAAGCAGTCATCAGCACACCCTGCATACTGAATAATTATAGTGAAAAACCATGTCCATTGGCAGAAGCGAGCAAAATCATGGAAATGGATTATCAAAATCATGGAAATCAAGATAATGGAGTCCATTGGAGCAAAAAATCCATTTCAGCACAGATCTCTCAGAGCTGGGGGAGCTGTCTTCGGTGAGAAAATAACAAATTGCACATTTTAAACTACATTTTTCCTTGCAGAGAGGTCTGTGGGCTGTGGAGAACCAGGTAGATGCTGGCTTTGGACAGCCTGGATCCAGGGTCCCACAGTCCTGCTAAGATGAACTGGAAATTTGAGAGCTTTTAGGGATGGGAACAGCTTCCCGACATGATGCTTTGCCAGACACAGGGCAAGAGGTAGAAATCAGAATTTTCTGAAGTGACTGATAGCTTCTGACAATGTGAGGCAAGTTAATCACAGATTATGCTGTAACCTTGCCGTCAGGCAACTTAAATGTACTTCTGCATGTCTTAATGGTATAGTACAGTACACTCAGCATAGCAGTGTGGAGGTTTTTCCCAGCTAAGCACTTCTTTTTTAATAATCTCCAGCTTTTCATGAGAAAACTTCTTTTAATTAGGGTTATCTTATATATTTGGACATTTGCCCATCGTTCTAGCATCTGGTGTTTGCTTTGTAGGTTGGGATCACTGCTGGCACTCACAGAAAGAAGTTTTTTCCTGGTCTCCGATGAGGCTTAGAGAAGAGTGGTCGTGGCCCAAATCTGCAGTCAGAGCAATGTAAGTCGTTTCCGTACGGTGCTTTGAGTCTCACCGGCTGCAAACAAAGGGAAAAAGGGAAGTGCTCCCCGCGCGCAGCCATGAGGGCTGAGGTGACAACCTGATGGGACCTTTCCAGTGAGCACTGAAAATACCCATCGTCTGCATTCTGGAGAAATTCTTTTCAAGCTTTTTTTTTCCCTTTTCTTTTCTCTTTTTGCCTCTTCTCTCTTTCATCCTCTCCTTTTCATTTTCAATTTCAGCCACTTGATCTTCAGATATTTTTGAAATGGCTAGGAAAAAGGGAGACAAAAATGAAGCCGACATAAGGGAAATATAAGTGTGGCAAAAAACCACAGCACTTTATTCCAGACCTTGTTTAATGAAAAATAATTAGAAAATTTCAAAACACTCTGCAAACTGCAATCGCATTTTCTGTTTATTCACGATGGACAAAACCCTTGAAGCTTTGGTTTCCTATGATAAAAGCAAGACATTTTTGCTTTTTTTAATCACTTTTTTTCCCCATTTAATAATTTGAAGGGCTTTTGCATCTGAAGCAGCACAATATTCAGAGCTCTGCATTCTTTCTAGCTCTTCTTGTCCTGGTCCCCCAACCTGGTTGACATTTACCTCCGTGACCTCCATCCTCCCTGGGTGGGCCCAGAGCTAAAGCCATTGGTTGAAGCTAGTGGTGAAGTTGTGCTGACTCATGGAAGGTGACAACTTGTGTTCGTGCCCTGTTCTCCATCACAAGGAAGAGCTGGCCGAACTGGTCAGGCTGGGTCTTTTCAGTTTGGAAAGCAGATGACAGTGAGGGAAAAAATTAGAAGGCACCAAAATCAGGAAAGGAAAGGAGGAAGCAAAGAGTGAACAACTATTCACATTTTCTCAAAATGCAAGGCGTACCTTGACCCAATGAAACGATCAGGTGACATACCTGAAACAAGCAAAAGGTTGTATTTTCCACGTAATGAAACTATGGAACTTGTTGCCACTGGGTGCTGCAGAGACCAACTGTTTAAGTCTACTTAGAAAAGACTAAACAGTTATGAAGGATATAATTACTAGTGGCTATTAGACATGATGGTTCACACCCAACTTCCAGCTCAGAAAGCCCATAGCTGCCAACTGACAGAAGCTGGAGGGATGAACTAGGTTACAATGTGTTTTGTACAACATTCCTCCTCCTCCTTCCACCTCTACTTTCAGTGATAGGATGGAAATTTCATGTGTTGGAGTTTGGTCGGTTTTCTGTACCAACATGCCATTCTGCAGCCCAGTTGCACTTGGATTCTGTTAATTGAAAATTGAGGATGAATTAGCTGAATCAGTAGGTAAATCTAAACTGTTGAGTAAAGACAAAGACTTCCCTCCCAGTTATCCACCCTGTGAGTGCACCAAACGCTGTGGCAGGAAAAGCAGTTTTATTTTTGACTTCTCTAAGCTCTTGGATAAAATTGTTTCTTCTCTGATTATTTTATCTTCTCACCTGTGTTGTGTCTGGACTGTTTGGAGCAGAACCTCTTCAAAAACCTAGATGTCTTCAGCTGTTAGTACAAAGCCTAGTACCATGGAGCTTTAACCTTCTTGAGGTCTCTAGGTTCTTCTTTAATACAAGTAAATAATTACAATTTCTATAAACTACAGCATCTTCAATTAGATCTTCATAAATATCTTCTGGTAAAACTGGGCTTGTAATAAAACTAGTCTTTGGTCTTACACTTACTGAGTGACGAGCAAAGTTCTCTCTTTGATGCTACGTCCCTACTTCCTCCTTTGAATAAAGTGGAAAATATCTGAAGGATGTACAAGGGCTGCTTCCTGTGGGGTTTTGTTTTGCAAGTGGTGGAGTATTTTTAAAGAGATCTAACTTGAGAACCCCAGGAATACATTGATTAAACAGAACTAAATATATCGATATCCATGTCAAAGTAGGGGTGTTGTTTTGCTAGTGGAGACCACAGGCAGAAGGGGGAGTGTAAGCTTTCCACATGCAAAAGAGCAATAATGGCATTTGATCGTTCAGGTAAAAGAAGTTAAAAATTGCCCCTTATGAAATTATTTTCCTAAGTATAAATAATCTCCAAGTGCTATTGTGCTTGTCTGTCTTCGTTTATGGTTATTATTCAGCAGCACCAAGCTAGGTTTGGTTGTACATTGCCATGTGGAAGCCATTTGAATGATCAGGATGTGATATTTTTGGGGTTGGTGGGGCAGGAATGGGGGGATGATCTTCTGTAAATGTGAACAATGAGGGACTAACCCAGATTTTCCATTCTGACAAGCATGTAACTCGCACAATATGAAGTTTAAAAAAATTGCCTGGGAGACAATTTGGATTCAAATAATGTTTTCTAGAAGGAGCTGCCTGCTGGCAGTGTGTCTCAGTCCACTGTGTGTTGACAAGCCCAAAAGCAGAGTTAAGAGGCCTTCTGAAGTTGACTGAAGTCAGTGTCAACAAAGCTGGGATTTCTTCCAACCAAAAGCTGTGCAACCAGTGTGAAATGTTTGTCAGGCTGTAGGGAGGAACAACTAGAGGAGCTACCAAAATATTTAACGGAGACTCAGAGAGACATTGAGTTTCTACTAAAAGATACTGCAGTGGCATTCAACACTGAGTAGTGTTTTATCTAGAAACTTCCTTGAGTTTCCACTTTAGAAAGACATCATTGGGAAGTATCTGGACAGTTGCAAGGTATTTAATGTTCAGGGCACAGGGGAGCTGTGTTGTGCTATCAGAGGGCTGGAGGCCAGCTCCAGCTGGATTTAAGATGTTCAATTCCAGCCCTGCAATTTGCAAGCCCCCCGCCAGTAAGCTTCTGCTTAGTCCTGGTGTGCTAAACTCCATGCCCAGTTTCTGCCCTGAAAGTATTCCCTGGGACCAAATAAACCCTCTACGGAGGGAGAATCATCGTACCTCCGTGCTCTCCACTGACCGCCTAGGGAAGGAAAAGTGACTGAAGACCTAAATTAGGCTCCAGTTCAGTGGTGGCTCTGACCTGACAGTAGCCTGTGCAAGAAAGATCTTCAAAGGTACGTGGAAGAGGTGGAGGGAATGAGCAGCTGGGGATAGTTTAATGCCTGATGTGAGGGGTTAAGTCTGCTCCCACCAGGACCTGGCATTCACAAAACACCTCAGTCTTGACATTGTGGGTGCTGTCTCACACTGATGCCTGAAGGAGTGCAATTCCTTCATCGAATGGCTATATTTTGGAAGCATCTGGTGCATGCTTATCAATTTAAGTCAGTAGGTTAAACATGTTACGTTCACTCTTTTCGTTTCTTTTGCTCTTTGACTTTTCTAATCTGCTTCAAAGAATTTTTATTTATATTTCTGTGAGTTGCCCCAGCTGCTCTTATTTTTGTCACCTCTAGATCCCCAATGATCTAGTACCAGCCCTGGACTGTGGCTGGCACTCTCTCCTGGGAGATGGGAGATGTGGATCTGAATTCCTTGAGGCAGAGAAAGTCATTAAACCTGGGCCTCTCACTTCCTTCTCCAGGCTTCACATCACCAGTAATTGCCTAAAAGTAGGGCAACTCCACACTTTCTATGGATGTCCAGCCCTCACTCCAGGAATGAATCATGCAATTTCTTCTGAGTATTTTCAACACCAAGTACAGGCAGCCCTGAAAGCAGAGACCCCCTCCACCTCCACTGCAGGGGAGTGTGCGAACCAGGAAGTGAATCTCACTCCTTTCTGTAAAGTAGAAGAGATTGAGCAGATGAGATGGAAACTTTCCAATGAGCCTGTGGTTTGGTTCTTAGGACAGTCTCTGGGGAGACAAGAAAATGTGTTCACATCTCCGTAGGTGGCAGCAGACCTCCCATAACAAGCTGCATTGGTCCTTACTGAGCTCTAGTAACTGGCACCCCTCCTCTCTCCTGCTGAGGAGGAGCTGGGAAAGAGGAGTCACCTCATCTAGGTTTCGACAGGAGAGGTTGTGGGCACGGCATCAGGAGAGGCATCTTTCTGCAGCACAGTGTAAGTAAGCCACTGAAAGATAAGAGGTCTGATGACCATTCCCACCGTAGAATCATAGAGTCATAGAATAGTTTGGGTTGGAAGGGACCTTTAAAGGTCATCTAGTCCAACCCCCCTGCAATGAGAAGGGACATCTTCGGCTAGGTCAGGTTGCTCAGAGCCTCATCCAACTTGACCTTGAATGTTTCCAGGGATGGGGCATCCACCTCCTCTCTGGGCAACCTGTTCCAGTGTTTCACCACCCTCATCATAGAGAATTTCTTCCTTATATCTAGTCTAAACGTATCCTCTTTTAGTTTAAAACCATTACCCCTTGTCCTATCGCAACAGGCCCTGCTAAAAAGTTTGTCCTCATCTTTCTTATAAGCCCCCTTATAAGATAGAGATATATATATATACACACACTTACATAAGTATTGAAAGACTACAATAAGGTCTCCCTGGAGCCTTCTCTTCTCCAGGCTGAACAACCCCAACTCTCTCAGCCTTTCCTCATAGGAGAGGTGTTCCATCCCTCTGATCATTTTTGTGGCCATTTTTGTGACACCAGTCCCTGGGTGCTCCACAGGGTGGTTGTTCTGGATCCTGCTCTGAATTGCTCCTCTTCCCCCAGCTGTTCTCCAGGTCTCAGGACCCTCAGGCACCTCATTCGTGTCTGGAATGCTTTGGTGGAAGCTGGATTTGGGAAGACCAGTACTTCAGGGACTGTATCCCTTTTTAGAGGCAGCCCAAAGCTCATAGAAAATCAGAGCTGATCTGTGATCTTCTTGATTCCTGCCATTTTAGTGATGCTAAATTGCTCCCGCTGCCACTCACAGACAGACTTACACTCACATACCACAGACATCACATTTTCCCTAACTCCCCCAGAACTCACGTTAGAGCTCTTGGTGTCAACTACTTGCCCAATAAATGAATTCTTCTCTAATTCCCCTGCTATCCTAGTGTTGAGGATGACTCCCAAAATGAGGCTATTGAACAAGAGTGACTATGACTTTACTCCTCCGTGGTGGAACATAGCAGCTCTGGTGAACACACAGACCGCAGCACCTATGTGGCATGTCCTTGAGGCAGGGATTTGGCTAATGGCTTTGGAGCACTAGAAATGAAACTCCACCTGAAAAGCCAAGAGGAACTCAACTCAAGCAAATTGGTGAGGACACTAAAGGTAGCTCTTCTGCTCTTGATAAAGCGTCTGTGTTCTGCTGTGCTCACAATTGCTTACAGTCTCAGCTTTATTTCTCATCCAAAGGGCAGCTGCTCGATAAGGCATTGGTTGGGAACCAGTTTCTTGCTCTGTAAAGTTGTATCAAATACCTACTGAGGCCATCACAAGCAATCTTTGCAATGGCCTCAGTGGGTGTCTAAGAGAGAATAAGAGAAGACATGAATTTTAAAGATGTAACATTCCGTAGAACAAGGGACTTATATGAAGCAATTTCTACTTACTTTGCCACCTAACTATAAGATGCATGGATCATTAAAGTGCATGCTTCCTCAGCATCTGGGATAGTGATCCACTGTGGCTTCGATGATGATTATCTAGAGAGCTTAACCATGAAAGCCAGGATAGTTGATGAACTCATGGTACCAAAGATCAGTAGGATTCAAGGCTAGAAGAGACAATTAGATTATTATGTTCTGTTCTCATGAACATACAAGGTAGAAAATGTCATCCAGTGATGCCTGCACTGAGCCCAAGGTCTTATGTTTGATTAGACCATCTGCATCGATTTCGAAATCCCTATCACCCCTGTTTGCAGACTGTTTTAACCAGAAGTCCTGTCTTGCTTGAGAATTACAGGAGTGAAATGGCAACTGTTGAGTCTATAAATAGACCAATGCTCTATCAAACATTATTTTGTGATCATATTAATCGAGACCTTTGCCCCTTGGCATAGGAAGAAGAGGAAATGCAGTGTTTACATTGACTGGAGGTAGCAATAAATGCTGGATTCTCACGGGCTAATTTATAGGACCTGTGGAGTGCTGAGGAGTGGAGTGAACGTTTTGACCTGGCAGGGTTGAAGCCAGTTATGTTCAATATGCTACAATGAAAATATTTTTGAAGGATTGTCCTTGCTATTGTTTGGTGTTAAATGAAAGAAGAGAGGAAAAGAGACAGAATAAAACCAAGAACAGAAAAAAGATCAGAGAAAAACATTGACATGAATCTCACCATTTTTGGGGGAGGAGGGCAGGGGGAAATAATCCCTTTCCTCAAAGATTTTGGGGAGAAAAAAACCCCTGTTGTGCTTGCTAAAATTCCCTTCCAGCTCCCATTGTCAGTGTTAATTGGTGATAGCCCCATCACACAGAAGCACTGCAGAGGTAAAATGAAAGGAAATATGTAAGGGGGTGTGTGTGAGTAAGAGGCTGCTGTATCATGTGAATGAGGAGCACAACAATGGCCCAGAATAAGCTAATATATATAAATGAAAATATTAGCTTGATCCTTTGCTGGACTTTTTGATGCTTTGAAAGTTCACGTTAATTCCAGCTGCGTGAGTCCCTTTATTAATTAAATGGTCAAGGCAAGCTCCATGTGCAGTACCAGCTCCGCTAGCAAACGATGAAAGCACCATGTTGACATCCTTATTCTAGGCTCCACAGTCACCTTCAGGGCCTGCATTCAGGGTGAATTACTTTGGCTTCAGTGAACTTAAAGAATCCCAGGCTTCTCTCAATAGATTTTAAATCCTTCAGCGCTGTTCACCTAAGAAATGAGAAGGTCTCTTGCTGACACCCTTCTTGTGTTCCTGATAGTAAAAAAACTTTAGAGCCAAGTAGGTAGATCTAATTATTTCAAAGGGTTCCCAGCTGCACCACTTCTTAGCTTTCCCTTTCATCATCTATTTAATTAGAAAAGGGCTTTGTTTTATTTATTTTTACACGGTATGTGGTAGAATTTTATTTTAGACTCCTAATAGCTCATGGTTTGTCTGTGTGCTGGAGACTGCAGCACATGTTCCTCTTGTGCTTGGGTAGAGTTTGAGACCAGGTGTTGACCACTTCTTCTGTGGACAGCTGCACAAACATGGATGGCTTTGGTGACGTAAGAGGATTTGCTTTGTGGCCGACCTGAGCATCTGCATGGAGCAGCTTTGTCCTCTCTGTGCACAGGTAGGACCTAAATGTAAAAGCTGAGAGTCTTTGCAATTACACTCTTAGTCCAAAAGCCACCTCTGATGAATATGCAACCTTTGCTCTGTATCACTTCAATGCGCGGTGTCTCTGGGTGGCTCTATGGAAACACACTGAATGCAGACCCCAGAGGTCTACTGAGGAGAGGGAGGAATAGCTGTATGCTTAAGGAACAAAGATGTCCCAGGGCCCTGTGGCTCTGTTTCATGTAGACAACAGTGTAAGGATTGTCCTCCCTCACCCTTCCCCTCCTTTCTCTGCCTGGTTGGGTCTAGTGACTTTTTCTCATCATCTTTTGTGCAGCCCTGAAGATCCACAGGAGCCAATTCTCTCTGCAGGTGAAGTGATGCAATATTGAGGCGTTGGTCTCTTTTGGAAATAACAAAGGATTTAGCCGCCCTCACTGATGAACGTTAGAAGTCAATGTCTAAACTAATCTAAGCTTGTGACCCTCTGTGTCGAAGGAGGGACTTCCTAACAGCTCCTCCTGACCCTCGTCTGGATTTTGAACCCTTCTGAAAGCCTTTTGCAACAACATCTAATTGAACACTAAATTAAGACTGCGAAAACAAGGACAATGGAAATGACATAAACCTTCATGCATGAGGAGAAAACACACTTCCAGCTCTGGTGAGAGCGACGAGGAGAGCTTCCTTGGGGACAAACTGTCATGTAGCTGGGTCCCTCTGGCCTGGCAGTGCTCAGGCTGGCAGACCCAGCACTGACCTGCTGCAGCAGCTCCTCAGCAGCAGTGTCCAAGTTTGAGTGCTGTGTGTTGGGCTTTTCCTACGCATGATGACAGGTTTTGATCCTTAAGTCTCAGAAAAGAAAGCTTGAGCTGATTTAGGGATGGATATCGTTATTCTATAATGATTAGACATTGCATGAGCTTTCCCTGGTTTAATTCACTGTTATTTTACTCTATCCTATCACTGCTCATCATCTGAGGTTTGAATCAGTAATCTAATAACATGCTTCAATGGCCGAGTAAATTCCTCCTCCTGGATTTTTTTCCTTTCTCTTTCTATATTAATAGCAATAGGGGAGATGAAGGCACTGGATTAACAGTTGGGCCCGGTGGCTGACCAAAGTGGTAATAGCTTTTTCCCAAGCCAGCACATGGCGCTTGCTACATGGTTTAATGTGCCAGGTGTCCAGAGGGTAGAGCCAGCTCTTAAGCTGCTTGTCATCCCTGGGTGGCGTCATTAGTGCATCATATGTTTCAGAAAGAGAGAGCCCAGTGAGAGCTGTGCATTGCAGAGCAGAAGCTGAAATGCTGATGCTCTGCCCTTCTGTCTCCGGGAAAACGTCGCAGCGGTCGAGTAGGTTTGGATGCGTGGGAGCATCTCTCCCATGCTGTGCACACTGGTTGTCTGGAGCACCAGTCCCACTTCTCCCCCCACAGCAGAGCATAGGACAAAGCCCCCCCCCCCCCCCCCCCAAGGAAAAGGACTTTGCTTTAACTTTTGGAGTGAGATTTGTATTTCTTCTCTGTTCTTTCTCCCTCTTTGTGCACGTGCATGTGCACAGACACCCACCCACCCACCCTGCTCTTTCTTGGGTGCATTTGTGCTTCACAGACTGGTTATTTAGCTTTACCTACAATTCTGGGGAAAGCTTTACAGCACCTCAGCCTGTTTTAGAGCACGGACACAAGCTGCAACACTCATGTCTTGACTGTATGCTACCTTCCTTTGACCCTCCTGCATGGCCACAGGAAACCCACAGGAGTGTATTTTTTGCATTCAGAGTTTTGAGAGGATCTGTGGTTATTTCCCTGTGAAGGGATCTGTTTCTCCAGTGACAGGGCCTACCTTCCTGGGGCCTTGTAACAACATTGACATGTTTGCAGTGGACAAATCTTTAATACAGTCGCCTGCACCTCCACTGGAGGTTTGCCAGCACGTAGTTGTGTGGGTGGAAGAGCTCAGTGCAGTCCCACCTGATTGACCGTTACTCCATCCTTTCCCGCCTCTGTGCCTCAGTTTCCCCATATCTAAACTGGTGGGACTCCTCAAGAACTATAGCAGAAAAATACCAAATGGGAATCAAGCGTTAACACAGGCAAGGCCACTGCCCTGGCTCTGGAGGCTTTTTCTTTCGCATGCCTTTTCTTTTTTGTGAAGAAAGAGGGCTTTGTCCGTGCTTGAAAACAACCAGCTGAGAAACACAAGTGCTTGGAAGAGGCAATACATGTGTGTATTTGCATGGGTGCGTGCACAGCCCTGCCTGAGCCTGGAGGGTGCACATGCAGAGGGTACTTGTGCAGAGGAAAGATGAGCAGCTCAGGGCATGGAGGGGGCCTTCATCGTGCAGAGCTGCAAGCGTGTGGCTGCATCCTGCTCCTTCACCCAGCGTGCTTGGTGAGGGGAAACATCACAGCATGCCGAGTAACAGCATGTTTTGCTTATTCTCAGGGAAAACAGCTGAAATGAGATTTAGTTATAAATGTGCTCTGTGTTCTTTAGGAGGAAAAAGCATGCGGAAGGAAATACTTTTAATGAGGAACATATAAAATTAGATTATTCCAAAATGTGCGTATGTTATCTAATAGCTTTATGATGAAATGAACTATCATCAGGGCTCTTTCCAGTGTTTGCAGAATTAAAGTAAGTGTCACCATGTTTTGTGTTTTTAATATTATTTCTGCTGCTCCTGGAGCGCAAAGTGGCCTCATCTTGGCTCGGGTCCCTTTGTGGCACTGCACAAACACCAACTGGAACGGCTAAAGGGCAGATGAAACCAGGAGGGTAAATGCTGACAAAACCCCTGGTTGATTCCCATTTTGGCCAGCTCAGTTTTCCTGGGGGTCTGGGATTTATATAACCTGCTGACACAATGCATGGGAGTGGGATGTCATCGCAGGTGACACATTTGCAGAGGTGACAATTGTTATGTCCTGGTTGGAGTCACCTACTGCAGAAGAGCCGCCCTAGTTACTGTTTGGGGTTTCAGCCCCTCTGATGCCGCAGGGTGAGGAGAGGAGGCAGTGTGCGTGCACTGCACTGACACAAAGTGTTCCTGTATATGCAGCACGTGTTTGCTTTCCCCATTACAGCTTATTCCACCTCCCCGAAGGGACAGAGTACAGCTTTCCACTTTGTCACAAATAATAATTATCTCAGCAGTAGCTTGTGATGGGAGCTCACCCTGAGGAGGCTGCTCTGGCTGCAGGAGGCACAGCACGATGCTCCAAATGATGCTCTGTGCTATTTTAGCTGTACATTTCTTGCACCGAGGGAATCCACATATAGAAAGAGGGAAGAATCTCGTGCATTTACCCATCAGAAAATCTTTGGGTATGTCTGCTTGGAGCGGTACAGGTGCTTGTAGCCTTCCCTTTGCCTTCTGACCTTGCTCTCTGCACCTGCCCAGGTGGAGCAGCCTTCCAGTTTAAGCATTTTTCTGCTCTCAGGGAGCACAGCAACTTCTCAATATGTATTAGCCTCACACTCTCGCACTGCTGGTTTGCGTTCTGTCCCAATGAGTCCCTTACCATTAAAACAACTATTCATCATTCACCATGTACAATAAACCAGGAGACTATTTTATTTGGTTCCACCCCCAGGCACCTCAAGAAGGTATGAATCTTTTAAGCGTAAGTTCATCTTTAACTTGTCCCAAACGTGCCATGAATTACTTACATGGTTTGTTAAATGTCTGTAAAACAATCCTGAAATTGAAAATGATGATGTGGCCCCAGCAGCTCTCTAACGTTTGTAGAGGGAAGTTTGCTTGGACTGTAGGTTGGACAGAACTACCTTTCAGACAAGGTTTTCAGAGGGCTTGGCAAAATGCTAATAATTATGGTTTGTGCCATTCCAACAAGATGTGGCTGGTGGGAATCCAACATACCCAACCGTTGGAGTGTGACCATTTATGGTAGAAAATGCTCAGACAGAAGATTAAGGAATTAGGAAAATAGCAGTTTACTGGTTTTGTAGTGTTTAATGACCACAAGAGGTCAGGGCTTCTGTTTTTACATCTCATGTGAGAGAAAAGCCCTGTCAGAGTGCAGCATCTTTAAAGGTATGGTTTCCTGAGCAGCTTAAGTTGAAGACTGTACTACTAGCTAAAAGAAGCATCTGCACCCTTTCACCATCCCAGGCCATGTTTTCTTGCCTCCTCCTTTGCCCTGGCACTGGTAATTGTGCTGCCATATGAAGGGTCGGCCCCACTTTCTGATCTGGCTGAAAATGTACAGGTGAACGCTATGGTTGCTGTTGGTAAAGTAGAGGAAGCGGATGGCTGGGCAAGGAGGCAAGGGCACTGTGGGTGGTGTTGCTTTCAGCAGCAATGCAGCACTTAATGGGCTCATGCTGACTATGAAACCATCCCCTTGGACCTGCAACATTCTCTGGCCCTTTGATAGCCCTTCTTATGTTCAAATAATGACCAAAACTAGTTGTGGGAAGCATGGGGAATCTGAATGGCAGCGATCCAAGCAGCCTGGGGTACTTGAGATGACCAACTTCGATGGGAACCAAAGGACAGGATAGCAAATCCAAACAGGTAGATTCTCCTGGGCAACTAAGGACATGTTTGGCTCATCAAATATCCAGCAAGGAATGCAAATTCCTCCCAGGAATGGACCATGCTTCGTCTTGGAGGCATGCAGGTCATTTGCCCCTCTATTCCTACTAGAAGACAGTTCTGTCATCTCTTTCCTGAGAGGTGTAGACACTGTCTTCTGATTTCTAGACTAGGTAATGCATTGCATGCTTTTACCCATAGAGAAAGGAGGTAGATATAGCTGTTTACAGAAGTCTTTGTCCTGGTCACTTGGGGGTTGATGGGGACTACCTGTTGTCCTGAGTTTCACCTGAAACTGCATTGAAAAAATCCAAACTCAGCTGACCTCATGAAGTAGTGAGGCTAACCTCAGAAAGGAAAGGTTACTCAAGGGAAGGCTCTTGAGAGGAAAAGCACTTCGGGCACTTTATAATCTGGGAGAGAAGTGCACCCAGTATCTCAAACTAGTGAAGATCTGAAGCAAAGCACAGTGCACGGAGCAAGCAGCCCTTACAGCAGCCATTCCTCTCCTCCTGTGTTATCACACAGGTTTATCCTACCAATTTCTATTCCAGAGTCTTTTGTATGTCACCAGTGATGACATTAATGGTTTTGCTTTTCAAACCTACACTAAAGCATACCTTCCCTAGGAGGTAGCCTTAGTAGCAACCTGTGTCAGCACTGTCCTAACTTTGGAGGACAGGGTCTGTAACTGCCAATGAACTCACCAAGTTGGTATTTTTGAGCCTAAGACTGGAGGAATGTATACATTCTGTTGTATATCAGAAATAATATGCATGGACATGGCTGTGCTAGGAACTTTGCCATGAGCTTGTTCATGTTATGCCAGAACAGTCATTTGCTACCAGCCTCCTGCTTCCAGAGCACCACAACATAACACCTATTGGGTTTCTGGTTTTGCTTTAAAGTGTGTGTCAAGCCCCAGGGACGTGATTGTTTTGTAAAGACGAAACTCGCTGCCTCCTCTCCTGAGACGGAGTCAGAAGTGTGAATTCTAAAGGACCCGATGAAGTCCTAAGTGGCTAAAACAGATAAAATACCAGCACTGGGTACTTTAGCATGCTATACTAACAGCAAACAGGAGCTTCAGAGGCAGAAGGGCCTCCTAAATACTTATGATAATGTCTAGCAAGACCAGAAGATGTCAGACAAAATAGCAACTACACATCTTAAGGAAAAGCATTGATGTTTCCTTAGCTCATTGGATATTTATCAAAGCATAACCTGTAGGTTAGCCTACAAAGCACCAGAAAACAAAGGCTCTGTGTTTGGATCTTTCAAGGGGCAAGGTTAAACAAAGGACGTTGAAATATGCTATGTCAGAAGATCTTTGTTTCTAGACATCAGTGGAATAGACGATTTGGAATAGCCTTCTCACTTCCTTCATTGTCCTTGCCCATGGGTGTTTAAAAAAAACGGAAAAAAACCCCAGATTAGGAAGTGGAAACAATTGATATCTGTTGATGCAGTAGTTTGAGTAGCCATATGTGCATCACCTGGAACACGAACTATTCATATTCCAGAAACTAAACTGTGACCCACTCCACTCAGATTTCAGAGTATTCTGCTACCATAGATGTAGGATTTTCAAGATAAACTCATTTGCTCAGGGAGCAATAGATAAAAAAATGAGCAAAATTAATCTATGACCAAATTCCACAAGTGGGACATATGTTATGTATATTAGAGGAATTCATGCTGGTTTTTCTTAGGATGCGTAAATCAGCTGTACCCCCAGCAGTACCTCATGGCATTACTGAAATTAGGAGCTCTTTCTTTTGGTGCCATAAAACAAAACCACTGCCAGGAACCAGTCTGATGTAAAAGGACTATCATGTTTTTAAAAAGTCTTTGTTTCACAGGAGGACCATCATCTAGGATTGACTCTTACTTGTTCCTCTTCTCTGAGTCCTTCCCTATGAAATTCAATGGCTAATATCCTCCTCTTAACTCAGTAGTCTGAGCAAACAACCCTTCCCAAATCCCTTCCAAGGCTGCCTTCTCCACACTATCAAGGGGAAACGTCTTTCCTTTCTTTGTACTCTGGACTCTGGAGCACATGCACCACATTTCACAGCAGCCTGAGATATGACTTCATCCCGTGGGTAGCGGCTGCTTCATGTAAAGGTTACGAGACTCGTGTAGATGCCAGGTAATAGGTCTGCTCTGGCATCAGCCCATTCTTCTCGTTGATGCCAATGCCAGATGCTCTACGGGGTAATTTGTTGGCATGCAGTCACATCTCACCAGGCTCTGAATACTTCACCAGAACGAGCAACTCAAAGAATAAGAAGAAATGCTTTGAAAGCAGGAAAACCACAGTGAAACCACAGAGAACCAAGAAGGTCACCTTTAAATACAAGTGAAATACCTGGTCTTAAAGAAACTTAGTCAGGTTGCTTCTGGATGGGAAGTGTCCACGCAGAGGGATTTACATTGCTGGGATGCTGGTAATGCACAGCTCATACATGCTGAATTAGTCTTGTATGCATGGGTCGGTTACCTCGTACTGATTGCTTTTCTCCAAAGCACCTGATCGCAGCTGCTGTGGGAGACCATACACTAGACTAGATATTTCACTGGGATGCTTCAGTGCTTGCTTTGTGTCTATTCAAAACCATACAGTTCTTCTTCCATTGCTTTTCAGGCCAAGAATGTACTATTCCCCTATGTCCCTGCCTATTGATGCTACAGGTTTAAAAACGAGAGAAGCTAAAGGTTGGCCTTTTTCAAGTATGTAAGGTGGCTTTCTGTGTTGCCTGCAGGCTTCACATTTTAAGAAGCAACTTTCCCTCTCTAATGGCTAATTCTGATGAGATGATCACACAATCTGGTGATGATAGCTATTGAAATGCCTGTAATGTAAAATTAAATGGGTCATTCTGTGTATTTCACTGATAGACATAAAATATCATAAAAGTTGGGCAACTGGGGCTGGAAATTATGGTTTTTACCTTTTGCCACTGAACTGAATATAATCAATGTACAACAGAGAATAAAAAGGGTTAGCGTGTACATTTGGATCATGGGGACAACTCGACTGTATGAAGTTAAGATGCTTAACTTTTAATGTTGATTGCTTGAAAAAGCCTCTCCAGAGGAGTTTTCCATTCTCTGGAAACATGGCCAGGATAAATGCTCCATAAATAAAGGAGGGGACACTTAGTGGAACTTGAAGTGATCAGGAGACGTGAAAGATGGCCCTGGGTTTCGGGTACTGCATTTCAACTCCAAATAGCTGGCTTCACCTGCAAACTCCCACAGGCTTCCTGTGACTGAGAGCAGTTACCTGGGGCTGCACTTTCTATTTATAAACCGAAGGAATAAAGCAGTTTTAATGCACTTTTACAAGCCCCTGTTTACTACAATCTCAGCAGCAAAAGACCATTTTTTTCTCTTGCTATCAGAGGAAACTTGCTTGAAGAGTTACTTGCGTACGGCAGCCATATTTTATCTGATTTTTCTTAATGCATACTGTATTTAAAATGCAGGGGTTTTAGCATTTTACTAATTTCTTTTAAAATTGTAATTTAAATATTGACTAAATGAGGCCTTTTCTATCTCCACTGGTCCTTCATAGACATCATGGGAACCCAACAGCCAAAACCACACCACGGCTCAAAAACAGTGGACTGCTGTCATACCTGGTCACAGTGACGGGCCAGGGATGAACCTCATCTACATATTACTATAAAGCATATTAATGCAAGATTCAGCATGTGGAAAGGCTTTTCTCTAAAGTCTGCAATGCCCAGGCAGGAAGGAGAGCTTTACCTTTAAAAAAGCCACCTTTGCTTTTTGATGAATAGGATCATCTCCTGTGGCTTTGTTTGGGGTGAGGGGGATTTTGGTGGCTTGGGGCAGGGGGAGGCAGCCGTGGTGTGATGTTGAGTGGAAACAAGGAGCAGGATGTCCTGGGGACATCCGACCTTGAATAAACCCTGAATAAATCGGGACACTGGCATCCACATGGGGAATGCAACCTGGGCCAGGGGATATGTGTTAGGGAAGTGTCTATGTCCCGTCAGCAGGTTGGGGAGCAGGGCAGAGACAGCCTTTTGGCTCTGGACTACGGCTGTACTCACTTGACAACAGACCAAATCAGTGCTGTTTCCTTTAATTCCCATTACCTATGATTTTAGCAGCCTTTACAGGCAACATAAACTCTCCTGATGTAGCACAGTTCTGGAGAAGCAGAGCTGTGAAAGAAGGCATTTGATTAAGAGGGCAAATAATCCTCACTGTGTTTTTGGATTTTACTCCAGAATCGCTCCTAAATATCCATTAGTGGTAAGACTTTACTAGACATGCTCCCAAAGAGCATCTTCTAGGGTCCTTTAGTTGAGAAAGAATCCACTTCCAGTGCTTTGTGCCTGCACCATGTTGTCAATGAAAGCATGGTAAGCAAGGACCATAAGAAGGTTCACTTCTAAAGTGCCTGTCTGCTCCAGACTAAAATGCTGATGTCAATGTGCCCCCAGGCACCTTGATGAAGGATGCAGTGATCCTTAAATCTAGAGCACTGGGTCCTTCCCTTAGAGTGGAATTCAATTGCCTAAATATAGCTACGATGCAGGACTTTGAGGAGACATGCACCCACCTGGGGTAGGAGCAGGCAGCCAGACTACAGCACCTAAAACGACGTTAGGTGCCTGCATTAAAGCAGCTGAACCCTATCCTCTGTGGCCAGTGTCCCAGCGCATCTCCAGGTCACCCAGAGGGGACCAGGCTGCATTTCTGCTTGTGCTATCACATCCCATGGGAGCCAGATCAGGCTGCTGCAGCCGGGCGGCTTGGGAGGCAGCTGGTGGGGAGGGCCCCAGAGATTTGGAGGGGGCTTCTAACAGTGCGCCGTGATGGTATCTAATTCAAATGGGACAGTTCTTCATACATCTGAGGCAGTGACTTGCAAAAAGTTTATTGCAGTGAAAATCCTGTTACAGTGAACATTTATCCAAGTCCCTCGGGGGTTTGCTGTATAGAGAAGTTAGATTGCAGTCTCCTTTTTTCCTGTCATCTATTCAGACTATACACAATCTGTGGAGCATGTATCAGCTTTTCCTCTGTGTTCAGTACTGTGAGGCTCAGGTCTGTGCTGAGCCCCTAGCTATGATTGTGACTAAAGGAGTTTGGGGTAAAGGGTGGCTTGTGGTGTTAAGTCAGAGACCACAAATAATACAAACAAGATGCCAAGTGAGGTCTGGTTTGAATTCTTGGATAATGCTTCCTCGTGGCTAATTTAGAAGGGCTGAGGCTTAGAGTTTCTGTGGTCAGTTCTGCCACTGCGATCTGGTAACAAATCTGTCCTTGCAGAGGCAGGAGAAAAAAAAAAAAAGTCACAGCATCATGTCCTCTTTCGCAAGCCAGATCCTGGGGTGCTTATTTAGAAAAGCCTCCCGTTGACTCCTGTAGTATGAATGCACAACATCCGCAGGAATGTAACCCAGAAATGTGACCCAATAAATGCTGCTTCTTCAGCCATCAATCTGTTTTGCATCATGTTGTTCTCTCAACTGTTAATCCAGATGTTATTTACATCGGTACAGTAACATTAAACGCTTGTACAAGCAGTATTAATAGCATCAATAACAATACTAAACATAAATAGCGGCAGCACTGATAGTAATACTTCCAAAGCAGCTTGTAATTGTAACAACCTGTCATTCCTTTGCTAACTCGTGCTGACTCAAGATTAAATTGCTCTATGTGTGGAAAGCAACATGCAAAAGAGCCCATCTGTGCCAAGACTGTTTTCCTCCCTTTGTATTTTTGTTTGTTTGCTTACACCGACTAGCTGAGAAAATGTCACCATGCTTTACCCTCTTTATTGTTACCATGTTTTTGACTGGCATCATTCACAGGCTGTTAGTTGTTGGAAATAGAGTATAGAAATGAAGTAACCATGAGTCCTCCTTACCGAGCAGAGTCTGAATGCTGGTGAAACTGTACTGGCTTTGGTGGGTTGACTCCTGATTTATGGCATTGCAATCTGACTTGCTTGGTCAATTATTTAAAAAAAAAAAAATGTGTAAGAGTTGTCAAAATATCCTCTGGCTATGTTTCCTACTGTTTTGGTTTTGAGCTGTTTTTGGCAACTTAAAAATATCCAAAGCAGCCAAATTTCCCTAAAATGGCTCTTGTCTAGAACAAATGTGACCTGTTGCTGCTCCTAGGTGTGAATGGAATCTCACAAGAAAAGAATTGAGACTTCTGACGTGCAATACATCAAAAGCGGCTGTGGGTTTTATGAATTCCTCAGCTTTGTAAAAGGATTGTCTCCTAAGAGAAGACAGGTAGGTTTTCAGCTCCCAAAATTATATTTTTTTTTTTTCCTTCAGTACAGTATGGCAATGTTTCTCATTCTTAATTAAATGGATATGTTTTCATGTGTTAAGGACATGCAGAAATCAGGGTTTTCCTGCATTCCTTGTAGAATTTTCTGCATGGCCCCATTTGTTATAAAGCAAGCAAAGAATAATTCCTGTAAGATAGGAATTTGATATGCCTTTTGCTGGCTATATGGCTTATCACAGATTGGGGACTATATCCGCATGCCTTCATTCTACTATGGATCAAGCCTTAGGTCATTAAGTAGTTGAATAGTTCCTACTCCAAGATGTAACTATGATAACAGAAGGACTGAAGTATAACGTGTATTGAGGAAGATCTGAGAAAACTTCCTGAGTTTAATGCGGATGCAATCAAGGTGTTTTATGGGTTTCTTTTTAAATCACTGTTATTTACATTTATTGGCTTGGACTCTAACCTAAGTGAATAGCTCTGCTAGACTGTATACATTGCCCCATGTAGCTCATAATCTATTCTCCCATGGATTACAAAGGGAGCTAAGCACCTTAGGATCCACATCCACAGCAGCAGTTTTGGGGTAGGACAGGTCTTTCTTTTA
Organism: Gymnogyps californianus; assembly: GCF_018139145.2. Lineage (NCBI taxonomy): Eukaryota > Metazoa > Chordata > Aves > Accipitriformes > Cathartidae > Gymnogyps > Gymnogyps californianus. The sequence continues at coordinate 161,216,862 of NC_059472.1, forward strand.
CACTTGCAGTCATGAGATGATGCATGGAGCAAGAGGATGGTCACTGTAGTTGTGCAGTGTGGTCATCTGTCCTTCTACTCCCCATAAAATGGAGACAACACTGTTTAGCTGCAGAAAAGGGATGTTGTGAAACACGGATCATTGACAATTGGTCTCTGACAGACCCTGGAGCTGCAATTTCAGATGTCATCATGCTTGAGTATCTCTCCTGTCCACAGAAAGTGGATTTGTGCTAAGATGCCTGTGTATATACCAAAGCAGCAGAGGGAAGGACAGGCAGCATGTGGAGGCGGCATCATTACCCATGGACTGGCAAGGTGGATACTTGGGGCAGCAGTTTTTTGAGTCACCACAGCAAAATTCAATAGGAAATATCACCCATTGTCCTTCACTAAATAATATTAAGTGCCTAAAGCCTATCTACAGAAAAGAACTAAACAGAGAAAAAGTTGTATTTGCATGTCCCCTTTTCTGACAGCCTCACCTTGAAAACCGCCGTTGAAGTCACCGTTAGCTCCTGTCTCTTGAGTTTTCCATTTGATTGTGTCATATAAGTTATAAACAGAATTGTAAAATGAACAGTAAAAAGCCTAGCCCAGGATACTATCTTTAAAGAATTTAAACTATTGTACTTTCATAGGCCCTGGTGATGCTGAGTTTAAATCGGTGGCTGGATCCTCGACAGTTTGCCCAGGGGTTGGCCTCCCCATCCTGTTGTTGCTCCCTACGCCCTGTCTTAGCATGTTTTCAGGCAGCTGGTGGAGAAACATCTCCATATGTCTCAGAACAAATGAACAATTTTGTAAGTGGATGTTACTTTGAGGCGTTGGAGTCAAAGTTGTTCATCTGGCCTGGGTTATAGAAGAGGTCAAATGAAAGGATCATTGTAATGATGACTTCTGGCCCTTAAAAAAAACCTGTTAGTATGTGGATTTTGGGGATCTTGGAAGATTTTGCACAATGTTTGCTCGTAATAAGAACTGTAATAAAACTTCACTTTGAACTTTAAGAACCTTAAAAAAAAAGAAAGGAAATGGAAAGTCAAAAACTTAAATGTAGTCTTGGCATGAGTGGTTGTACCTTGTCACAATTCTAGCTGTTTGTAAATGCACCTCTGGAAATCTTTTTCTCAAGAAATGAATTACCTCGGCTTGGGAGGGCTCTTCAGAATATGAAATAGGAGTTTCAAAAGGCAGGGGGAGACCCTCCTTTGTATCACGAACTGTATTTTAACTGTGCTTGACAAGTCCAGTTCAGATATGTAGCCAAAGATTCAAATGTTTACTCAAATCTTATCTGACCTACAGAAATCTCTGAGTATGCCAAATTAGGCTGCAATTTTGTGATAACAAGATTCTTCGGGAAAATTACAGTATTTCTGATGGGTCCTAAAATAACGGCAGCGTAATCTGCTGCAACGTATTCAGCCCACTCTCTTCTGATCACGAAGGGATTGCGGAAGAAAAGTATGGAAATAGAAAATGTTGATTTTTTTTTTTTTTTCTTAAAGAATATCTCCAGCTGTGAAAAATATTGTGTTTTCACTTCTCAGTTCCAGAGGGTTTCGTTTCCCTCCTGACAGTTGTGGCCAATTTCCCCCCAGATAGAGGTGGTGCCAGACTCTTTTTTGCCAAGAATTCAGCCCGTCCAAATTGCCTTGTGCTTGCTGTGGGACTAAAGCACAGGCACAAGCTCACACGCCACTCATGATGTGGCTGCCCCTTCCTGTATCTGATCCCTGCATCCCAGTTTATTCTGTGAGTTAGCCTTTTTCATTGGCACCCTATCTTATACTACAAAGGGTGGAATTTTAGGGGCATTTAGCAATCCTGACACGCAATTTGGCACCTGAAGTATTTCTGAAATATTTCTGAAATATTTGGTGTCTAATTGTCATTGAAACCTGAGCCCACCTACCTAAGCCCCTCTTCTAAAATGGGACGTAGGTGGCCGTAGCCTCTGAGACTTGTACCCAAAAACCCCATCCATGGGACTGCACCTTACACGTCTCCATCAAAGCAGTGCCCTTGCCCACTGAACACCACTTAAGCATTAATGACACAGTCCCATCTGGGCAATTAAAAGCAGAATGCTTTTCCTCATCTGACCACAGGAATGGGAGGTAAGATTTTGCTTTTGAAAAATCTCAAGTAAGAACAGGTCTGGTTTTTGGCCTTGTTTTAGAGTTGGGCACAGGAGTGTGCCCAGCTGACCTGCTCTCTGAGGCTCCTGGTGGGAGTTTTGCTTCCATATGACTTGGGAAGTCTGGACAATATCCTGGGACTGATGCTGCCAAGTCACTAGGGCACTTTCCAACAAGTGCAATACTCTGTGGCAACATGCGATGCACTGGTAAGGGCACAGGACCAATTCTTCACACTTTTTTTATTGCTGACATTGCTTTTCGATGTAAGGCAGCTCTGTGCCTCTTGCTAGACAGAAGGTCTGTGCTGTGCAACAGGATTAACAATGAGCCATCCTCTCTCGTCGTGCTGACCTCTGTCATTTCTTTGGACACCCCCCCTGCCCACCAGTCCCTCTCATGCTCCTTCCTCCTGCTGCCTCTTGTCGGTCACACTGATGGATGCTCCAGGGGCAGAGATCACCTTTGCCTTTGCTGTTTCTGTACTGCCTGTAGCAGCCACGTAGTCCTTTGGTCTCCAAACCATTAAAACCACTGCTTTTCGGGTTACTTCATCCATCTGCATGGCTGTGGGGCAGAGTTAACCAATTTTTGCAGACCTTTGTTGAGTCTTGAATGAGAAGCTACTCAAGCACAGCAAGCCCTGTGAGTGTATGCATAGCCTGTGCGAGAGCACCACTGGAATTTCAAACGCTCTGATTAGACTGGAGAACTAAACTCTCATGAGTCACTCAGTAGGACTTGGGCGTTGCTCTGCCATCGGTATCTTCTGAAAAATGCCCTTCTCTGGAAACAGCATCTCCATAGCACTCCAGAAGTGCTCCAGTGGCTGGTGCTCATTTCGTCCCTAATGTAAACAGCACAAACCCTGAGCTGGAATTTGAACGCTCACATTGTACAGAATTAAAAGAATTTCCTTTGTTACTGCTCGGTAACGAAATGTCACTTTGTCTGGCCCCACGAGAAGAGGGTTTCGCTGTACATCCTCCTGGGAAATTCCTCTTGGCTGGCAGTCAGGAGAACAGCGGTGTTTTGAGCACTGCCGCAAGATGCTGCAATTACTGTACTTGGGTTTCTTTGCATTTCAAGCTGCTGTCTTAGTATCAGCCTGTGCACATTAAACATGACAGTGCTCTGTAGACTCCTCTGTGATACCAGTATATCTCTGACAAAAGCGGATTCCAGGAACATGGCTAGAGAGGAGATTTTTGCTTCTTCTACCCCTCTCCTTTTTGCTGGTGGGACCAGTGATGATTCTGGCATGAATTTGGAGCCAGCTAAAAATACACCAAAAACCTGGGTGTAGCTATGCAAAACATTAAACAAAACCCAGGAACATTTCACAGGAAGGAATTGTGTGTGCTGCAGTTTTTTGATTAGATTAAAGAACTAGGATGAAGCAGTGTGATTCAAAGTGGTCACACAATAATAATAATAAATAATAAATAAAAGCTGCTCTGAAATCCTTTAATTGGAAATAAAAATCAGCTTTTGCTAAGCAACCTGGAGAGAGGGTACAAAGGGAGAGAATGGAGCGTGGATTTGGAGACCCTTTGAATGATCTATTATGCTGAAACTGCTTTTATCTTTTGTTTGGTGCAGTTCTTGAATGCAAAGTTGGCTTCATCTGTGTGACATGTGTGGCAGACGCCTCTTTGGTCTGTGCATCCTACAGGGTGCAAAAGACCAGCTGGCTCAGCAAATTCCTCCCGGCATTATTTGCTGCTTATCTTAATACCGTGCACAGGGATCCTCTGACATCCTTGGGAAAGATGAACTTGCACAAGAAGAGGGAGGCTGGGAAGGAGGGAGGAGGGGGAAGGGAGATGAGGTGCAAGAAGGCAACTGCCTCCCGGCATCCCAAGGAGCTTCTTATGGTTCCCACATCCCAGCATGGGCTGTAGAGATGCTTTGCATGCCTGTCCCCTGCCCTCAGTCTGGCAGCAGGTATGTCCCATTTGATGAATGGACAAACCCAAAGCCACCTGCACACTAAGTGCTTTGGTTAGGCAAATTTTCCGAAAACCACCTCCCACGGCCTCTCCCCAGGCTGCTTAGCAGAAGCAGAGCCTTTTCTCCTGTTACAGGGTTTTTGACAAGCTCCTTCCTATTTATTATCATCATCGCTTGGCCGCTTTGAACCCCCTGTGTCACTCCAGTTTAACTGAAAGGCAGCACAAGCAGCAGGCAGCAGGAGGGTTATTTACCCATCATATGATGGTAACCAACCTCCTGAGAAATGTGTGACCTAGTGGTTAATGCCAGCTTGGACTATGGGTGATGGATTTTTTTTCCCTCCAACAAGCTTTAACAAGACTCCTGTCTGATGCGAAAAGCCTGATCTAACTTGAGTAAGGTCCTGTAGATGGAGTCACCCCTATGCTGCAGAGCTATATAAAATATAAGTTTGTCCATTTACGGAGGTGTGGTGGGTTGACCCTGGCTGGATGCCAGGTGCCCACCAAAGCCGATCTATCACTCCCTCTCCTCAGCTGGACAGGGGAGAGAAAATATAACAAAAGGCTCATGGGTTGAGATAAGTACAAGGAGATCACTCAACAATTACCGTCACAGGCAAAACAGACTCGACCTGGGGAAATTAGTTTAATTTATTGCCAATCAAATCAGAGTAGGATAATGAGAAATGAAACCAAATCTTAAAAACACCTTCCCCCCACCCCTCCCTTCTTCCCAGGCTCAACTTTACTCCCGAGTTCTCTACCTCCTCCCCCTGAGCAGCACAGGGGGACGGGGAATTGGGGTTGTGGTCAGTTCATCACATGTTATGTCTGCAGCTCCTTCCTCCTCAGGGGGAGGACTCCTCACACTCTTCCCCTGCTCCAGCGTGGGGTCCCTCCCACGGGAGACAGTCTTCCACGAACTTCTCCAACGTGAGTCCTTCCCACGGGCTGCAGTTCTTCACGAACTGCTCCAGCGTGGGTCCCTTCCACGGGGTGCAGTCCTTCAGGAACAGACTGCTCCAGCGTGGGTCCCCCGCGGGGTCACAAGTCCTGCCAGCAAACCTGCTCCAGCCTGGGCTCCTCTCTCCATGGGGCCACAGCTCCTGCCAGGAGCCTGCTCCAGCACAGGCTTCCCACAGGACCACAGCCTCCTTCGGGCCTCCACCTGCTCCGGCATGGGGTCCTCCACGGGCTGCAGGTGGAGATCTGCTCCACCGTGGACCTCCATGGGCTGCAGGGGCACAGCCTGCCTCACCATGGTCTTCAGCACGGGCTGCAGGGGAATCTCTGCTCCGGCGCCTGGAGCACCTCCTCCCCCTCCTTCTTCACTGACCTTGGTGTCTGCAGGGCTGTTTCTCTCACATATTCTCACTCCTCTCTCTGGCTGAAGTTGCTGTTGTGCAGGGTTTTTTTTTCCCCTTCTGAAATCTGTTATCCCAGAGGCGCTACCACCATCACTGATGGGCTCGGCCTTGGCCAGCGGCGGGTCCGTCTTGGAGCCGGCTAGCGTTGGCTCCATCGGACACAGGGGAAGCTTCTGGCAGCTTCTCACAGAAGCCACCCCTGTCGCCCCCTGCTACCAAAACCTTCCTACGCAAACCCAATACAGGAGGTGGTAAATGTGAAGGTCATTCTAATCAAGCTGATAAAAAATACTCACTTGGATTGAACTCCCCTGGAAAACTCTGAAAGTGATTCTGCTCCAGGAGGGGTCTGGCATGGGACATTCGCAGACGGCACATAGCGTATTTTTCATTTCCGATCTGCGCCTGTAATAACCTTTATGGCTGAAAGAAAAGTCGACAACTTACAATAAAGGTGCTATAGCCAGAAAAAAAAATATTCTAATTTATGGTGATTTAAACACACTGTACCTGCACTGCCATTTGAAAACCATGATTGTAAAAGAACTATAACATGAAAAACGTGGGGAGGAATTTATTAAAGGCCAAGCCACTTTAGCAAAGCCAAGATCTGAGCTGCCTGAAATGTAATGTGGTACTTATAAACTAAAGGCATAAGTTATTAACTTAACCTAAATGATTTCAGATTTGTGTTCAATGGACTTGGTAATTATACCAAGGAATTTAAGCTGACCTCATCAAGCCTGCTTTCTCTTTTAAAATGTATTTCTATGTCAATTAAAATGCCTGAGTATAAAAAGCAAAGTTTTTATAGGCCCAGCCATACAAATTCATTATCGCGCTATTATATACTTGGCAGTCTACAAATATGCCAGTGATTAACTGAGTGTGCATTAGCTGCCAGTGTTGCAGCATTTCAGATAAGTGTGGCTATTGTCTACACTCAGCTGACTGAAATTGCCATGGATATAGACTTTGGATATCCTGGAGAAAGTAAGTCCTTTCTGGCTGATAGTGGCTGTTTGCTAGATGAAGCTTATATTGGATACAGAAGCATCGCAGTCAATAGACAGATAACTGTTCCTGGAAAACGGCTGCTGGAGAGGCAGGTTTTCTGCAGGGTGCCGGACAGGGATGGCAAATTCCCAGGCTGGGATCAGTTCTCGCCTCTGCCCATGCATGGCTGGATAGCTTTAGTCAACAGCTTCCCTGCTCCATGTGTTTCCATTTTGTTCCATTTATATGTCTGCTTTACATTGTAAGTTTTATGGGGCAGGGACTGTTTTATGAGTGGCTCTTATTGTATTATTGTAAAATATTATCAGCTAAGCTGAAATTTCTCTAACACTTGTTTCTGCTCCTCTGTCTTACCACTGTGATGGCAGTGGTGGTGGGGAGATGAAGCAGATCACCACCGGACACCAAGACCCAGGGAAAAATACACCCTCCCTTTCCGTCCCATCATTAAAGTGATGAATCAGGCCAAGAAAGGCTAAGCACCACACCCAGGGGACACCCAGGAGGGCAGAAGCAGAGCAGGCTACACCCCAGCCCTCCAGCGTTGCAGTTTGGTGCCATAGCTGTAGACGTATCCTTTCCCCCTGTACCTGCAACATTGTTTAGTTAAAAAATACAATCATATCTAACCTGCTTGGTAAATATGTCAAATACCTAGTACAAAACTCAATAAAGTGATAACGTCAATAGGGGAGGAAACCATTTCCTCAGGGTAATGGGCCCTTTCTGTCAGATAAATGCTGGAGCAAAGCCTTGAGCTGTAATGGTAATAGACATCAGGGCAGGCCCAGGGGAGAACTGTTTAATACTGTGACTGGGTATTTTTTCACTTGTGCTTTTCGTGTTGGCATCTGGGAGCTTGTTTTCTGGAGGTGCTGAGTAGCCATGTTCCCTATGGGAGATGGTGGTGCTCAGCACTTCCAAAAATCAGGCCTCTCAAGATGAATTCTGCTGACCTCAGCTATATCTGAAGGTGAGTGACAGCTGCTCAGCGAGGCCATGTTTTGGAGTAAATCTCTGAAGGAGCAGATATAGGGCTTTTCCTCTGCTGTTTTTCACCCTTGGGAAGAGCTCTGTGTTTCTGGGTTCCAGCTGGAGCAAGTCCCAGGAGGTGCAGTGGGAGAGGCAAACCTTAGCCTCAGTGGCTCAAGAGGCCAACGTGTTCTTGCATAATTTTTGCCTGTAGTAAAGGACTCCCAAAATATGGACACAGTAATCTGCGGAAGCATGAGGTTGGGGTTCCCAAGCTTGGTGTTCTCTTTTCCTCCATTGGTGGTAGCTCTTGGCTCCACACATCCCCCTGAGATGAATGCATCTCTCATCCTGCATGTACTGCAGTTGGGAAGCCAGTCCTAGAGAAGCCATCTGGGCTTCACATCCACGTCCAGGCTTCATGTCCATGTCTGGGCCTCAAGACGTCATGTATGTGAGATGAACCTTACTCTAACTTTAGCCTTATGAAAAACAGGGATCTAGCCTAGACAGCTAACCAGGTCCCTCCTCAGTCAAAAGTGAGGGCAGCTATGATGACAAGACCTCCAACTTAGATACTGGTTTTAGGCTACCCGCCCCCTTGAGGTGCATAGGAATGCAGGGGAGAAACCTAGGCTGCTTGCTGACATTAGAAACTCAATTTCTCTGAAGGTATAAGATGAATTCCACCCTGACTGGATTAGCTGATCAGCAATATGCATCAGCTCTCAAAGGCCACCTAAATATGAGCTAATAGCATGGTGGTCTCCAGGTGTCTGATCTGTAACTGAGACCTGATCTGAGTGACTGATAACCCCTCCAGGCACAGAAGAATATTCCAGGACTAAGAAGCATCGATGAAATCATGTTTAGGTATATGAAATGATCAGTTCTGTCTTAGACTATAAACAAAATCAGGCAATGTAAAATGAGCCGTGTTGGGTTTTTTTGTTGTTTAAAAAATACCTGATGAACTTATCTGCAATGAAGTCTGGCTATGATTAGACTAGATCAGCTTGGAAGGAGCCCAGAGATTTCCATACCGAGTTGTGCATCTCTTTAGTAGATCTTGCTTTATATTTCAGGTAATGATGGAGCCAGAAGATACTGTTGTTATTACTTAGTGACACTGCAATGTACAGTCTGTACGGTCTCCTGGTTTTAGCCAGCCTGCAAACAGTCTCTTTCTGGAAAGGCTTACTGCTTATGGTAAGCTGAAGACAAGAGAGAGCTGGGAGGGAGATATGTGCGTTATTATCGTTTTACAGCTAAAGAAATAAGAGAAAGAGAGAGAGGAGTTGTTTGTGGCAAAGGCAAAGACTAAATGCAAATTTCCTATTTTGCTTCAAGCACGAGATGACTATGAACATCTCTGGGAAGGAGATCAGTCCTGCTTGGGATGTAAAACACTTTGGGATCACAAGCATCTTTATGGGTTCCTGCAGACAACATCTTGTAGCTTAGGTGTGGCAAATTCCAAGGCATGAATGGAGGGTGATGTGTTAGAGGTCCTGATACATATTTTACTCCTGAGCAAATAAAACTCAATTATTGAAGTTTTTTAAATGAAGGCGGACAATTATGTATGCAGGGGAATGCTTAACACAGCTAGACATGTCACAAAATGAGACTCAAACTGATGCATTATTATTTAATTAGTATTGCTCCGTTTAAGCAAGCCCATTTGTACTTGTACGTATCACAAGCCCTTAATATAATCCATTCAGGCACAATAGTGGCACAGAAACAAACAATTTAAAAAATGTACCTTTTTGTAAATGGAATAGTAAAAAGTCTGCTCTGGGTCCAGTGAAATCCTTGTCTCTCAGTAGGGGAATTCGGCAGTATCCACCAAACAAATCACATAGGAATTGTCCTGTGGGTTTGGATTATTTAGGTACTCAGGGAATATTGAACCTGGTACTTCAACTGTGCCTCCCTGTGCTAGAGGCCTGGTTCCCAGAAGTGGATGCAATAACATGTTCATAAACCATGTGTTGTCCTGTACCTATTGGGGTAAAACCAGACCCCCTCTTGAACATACCTATAGATTTATACCTAAGGCAGATCTGACAGTGTCCCTACTAGAGTGCTCTCAGAATGGGGTCACATCTCTTCAAGGCACTCATGGCACCATCTCTGCTCCCCTCTGTGACCAAATAACTCTCTGTTGGACACAATAGGGGGAAAAGATGGGGAGATGACCTCCAGGTCACTGTCTTGAAACACCTGCAGGTCTACTGGGAGGAGTTCTTGAGTGATGGGATTTCAGTTGTGTTACAATCCAAAAGGTGCCAACCTGTTAATGTACCTTAATCCTGCATAGATGTGTTTACGTGAACCTGGACCTTCCTTTGGCTGTCTTTTGAAATGCTAGAATCTGATTTCATGCCTAAAATAAACAAAAATAATCTAGTCCTTGTCACTGTTCCTCTTACCAGACATGAATTGTACAGCAATGCTTACCTGAGTCTGAAGACAGTCTACAGATAGCTCCAGGGAAATAAAGAACATAAGTCAATCCTCGATCTGGTGGGAGTGCTGCAATGCTGTGACATTCATGTTGGTCTTGATATTAAGGACTATGTAATTTATCAAATTGCCTACAAAAAGAGAGTGCAACTGACCCGTTCTTTGGGAGGGGAATGGTCAAGAACCCTTTCAGTCCTACTTTCTATGATTTTTCTATGAAGATGTGCACACTGTGCTGGCATAGTCAACAGCAAGATGGAGAACCTGGGAGAGTATCACCATTTATTTTTTCCTCTGGGAAATCATGGACTTCTTTTATTTTTTTGCCACTACAGCCATTCATTATCCTTGCTTAACCTCCCTCCTCTCTGCTGTGGGAATCAGTGAGGAGCTCAACAAGATGGCAGAAGCCCTCATGCCATTTATATTTGATGTAATAGCTTGGGACATGTGGATGTTTTTTTCCCCCAAACTAGAAACATGCTGTGAAAGTAGATGCCTGCTAACTCCTTGCCTGCTGAGCCAACAGAGCGAGCACAAGGGAATGTTTGCTAATCTAATGGGCTTCTGGCGTAGACCCAGCCCCAGTTCCAGCCGTGCGAGACTGGATCTGTCCCTGCTGCCGCTTTGGTTTCGAAAGGGCAGGGTAAGAGGGGCGCACTCCCTTTCATGCATTTCATCCTCTTGGCACAGAAGAGACATGGAGGTAGTAAGTTATAGAAAGGGGGATGATTCTGCAGCATGCTGGAAAGAGAGGGAGAAGCACAGTTAACTTGGCTGTTGATGATAAAACCGCTCAGAATATCTCCCCGTGCCTAAATCAGTGGCACTTATAAGGACTCAAATGAAAGTACTGCAGTACCATGACAGGTGAGCATTTGTTTTCCTAGCCCAAACCTAGGCTATGCTGTGAATGATCTGGGCCAGAGACCTGGCCTGACAGCCTTGTTTGTCATTAGAGAAGGTTGTGACAACATCCATTAATCTTTTTTAAATTCTTCTCTTACCCACATATTTTTTTTAAGCAGGGGCTTGTAAAATGAGTAATTTTGTGTCTATTTCCAATGATCAGTCTCTGTGAAGTCAAGCCCTTATTTATTTATATAGGGTTAATATTTGTGAGGCTCATCGGTAAAGTGGCTGATAGCTTTCTGTCCGGTGCTGCCATCCACCTCAGCTGGGTCTTTCAGAGGAGGCTAGTGGCTGAAGTGAGCAGTGCTTTTTTTTCCCTTGGTAATTAATTTGAGTGGCTCATCAAAAAGATCAAAATTTCTCCTTCATTAAAATAAAATCACTCACCTGCATGTGAGAAAGCTGCCTGTACCACTCACTGCCACCAAGCAACAGTTTTTCTTTCTCCTTTCTGCTGAAGAGAGATGCACCTTAAACAGTTAAACCGTCCTGATTGCCTCTCCTCTCCACCTTGGCCTGGGCACCAAGTGAGGAGTACACTTCATAGTGATACATAAACACGACTGCTGTGGTGTAACAGTGGCATGTTTGTTAATTATCAGTAAGCAATAGTGTAAGCTGTGTTTGCTACTAGAATGACATTGTGGTTACTGAGCCCCCTGGCAGCTCCTGGCAGCCTGCTCTTCATGTGACATTATTCATGGAGATCCTACAGCTGGCCACAGTGAGCTCAGAGTGCTCCCAATAGAGCAAGGTTTGCTTTGTAGAGAAAACATCTCCACAAGTGTGTGTCGGATGGTTGAATGGATGTTGCATGAATCTGAGATGCAATGGTTTCAAAATAAAAAATGTTAAATATAGCACGATGGCCAAGAATAGTGCAAATTGAGATTCTAAATATAATCAGCATGGAGTTTGACCTTGTAGGGTATTGGCTTAAATATTCATCATCAACACCAGCCTTCATATTAATGAAAAATATTAAATATTTGGCTCACCATATCCAATCAGAGCCATCCTGGATACAATGCATTTACGCTAACCGAGTGGAAGACCTTCTGGAGAGTTACCAGAGAGAAGGAGCCATTCAGGGATCTTTCCCTGCTAAATATTAGGTCTGTTGTTGTTAAAGACAGTTGACTTTGAATGGCTTTTGTGCAGAAATGTTTTGAGGAGGATCTAGAAGTCCACAGATGGGTTTGCATCTTTGGGGTTTGCAGTATCATGGCTTGATCTTTTGACAAGAAGTGGAAGAGATCATTGAGGCAATGAGCTTCTCTGAGGCAAGGGCAGCAATTTCTCACCTGAGCTCCTGAGCCAATCTGGAAGGCTGGAGGTCCAGGCCAGGTCCTCCTACAAATGGTGAGACTGCATTGAGCAGAAATGTTCTCAAAGGTGCTTGTTTTTCATAATTGATTGCTTTCTGTGCTTTTTTAGGAGTAGAAGTGTTTGGGGTTAGAAAATTCCTGTGGCTCACCAGTGTTTCGGCTTTACTGCCATCTAACCCTAAGGAGTTAGTTGAGAAACCAGAGCTCCAGGCACCTCTGGAAGCAGCTATTTGAGCGACTGATGTCTCAATAGAGCTGAAGGACTGTTTCCAGGCTGCAAAGAGATGGGCAGTAGGGCCCCATATTGTCCAAACAAGATAATCTGGCATGAGCTTGGCCTCAGGGTGCCCTTGCAATGAGCTGGTGGCCACTGGAGAGGGAGACAGGACCACTGTGGGACTCTGTTTAAGCACTCTTTACAGCTCCCATCAGGGGGTTATCTGAGCACCTTTGTCCTACAGAACAAAGTGCTAAAGGTTGTGCTTCTGAAGTTCACAGACTGTCTCAGAGCCAATAGGACTTTATGTTGCCAACACACCCCCGAGGGGATCATCTGAGACTGCCTATCAAAGTAAAACAGCCACATGATGCAATGAGTGAGGCAGCATGGCTGGAGACCATCCTGCTGGTTGTCATCCAAACCATGTGGACTGTAGTCAATTGCTCCATTGCCATCTCCTCGGAGAGCCATTGTTTACACAGCAGGTAGGTTTTGCCTGGAACTAGCATCTCATTTCTTCCAAGCAGGGAGTTAGGGATCAAGAAAGAACAGGAACGATTAAAGTGGTACAAAGTATAACTGGGTGTCTTGGCATGTGGTGGGTCAGATCCCACGTGGATCTTACTGAAATGGGGGAATTTTGGAGGATGTTGGATCTCTGGGAGATTAGTTTCACTCTGTGGCTCTTCCATAGACCTCTGGTGATCACCTTGAGCAGCTGATTTGGCTTAATGATCATGCTTTTAATGGTGGTTCCCTTACATTTGCATGCTATATGCATGGACAGTTCATCCAGTCGTGTCCAGAAGGACTGATGCAGGCTCCAGGGAGCAACTTCAGTGATGGCTGAGGCAATGCTTTTGGGTTTGCTGTCTCCATGGACAAGGACAACAGTCAAGAAAGGAATTCTTGTCCCATAGAGATCACACAGATCTCTGTGCCTCTTTCCTCCTTCTTTAAAATGAAGGTGATACTGCTTTTCTCTTTTCTGTTTAGATTGTTGCTTTTTGAGGCAAGGGACATTTCTCACTCTTTACGTTTACTACTTTGTACAATATGTGAACGCTGATCTGCTGTGCCTCTTGTTATGTGTATATGAATGACCCGGTATAAAGGGCCTCAAACTATTCAATAACAGATACAGCAGACGCTTTTCAATACTGCCTTTGCCGTACTGAAGACAACAGCTTATTAAATTAACTAAAAATTAAAGGGGGAGCAGACCTTAAGTCCAAGCAGTGTGCAGTGCACAGTGGTATTGCTGGGGTTGGCAGTGGTGAGCTTTCATGATGCTTAGATTCCACTAGCTCTCTGCCCTATAGTCTGAACGCTCCTTGGGGGCCACCACACCCCCCAGGGCTGCCTTTTCATCAGTGGCCAAGATGGCAGGTGCTGTTTGATTATTACTCATTCCTTTTTTTATTACCTTTGACATGTTAAAATATTGTTTAGTGATTTACTTCACTTTAGATTTAAATGTAGTGATTAGAATATCTTTTTATATTAGACTGCAGTTTTACTTTGAAGATGAAAAGTGCCATGTATTAAATTATAGTGCAATAACTCATGGGTCCTGTTATTCACAGTCTGCATAACCTGTACTTGAGAAGCAGCAAGTTGGACACTATTCACATGTGTACCTGGATGCCTTTGTTGCTCCTACAATTACATTTCTGCAGGGAATGAACTGCAAGCATAAAGACTACGTGGTCCACCCGTGTCCTCGCAGCCGATGATACCAGCAGAGCCTCTATTTTGCCTCCTGAAGAAAGAAGAAACCCAACATCCCAGCAAAACCATATCTACCCATTTTTAGGAGAAGGTCACAGACTAGGCAGGCTGAAAAGGCCATTCAGCAAAAATAAACAGAGGGAAATATGACCATCTGTGCTCATCTCAGATGAGCAAATGGTATTTGGCATAGTCGTAGTCACAGCTGAGTACCATTACCTTCTGTCTCCTCCAGAGAGGGAGTGTGAACTTCACCATTTAAGCACCAGGAGGTTTTGCAGTTGAACTGGCACTGTGAGCTGTGAAACCTTGTCGTGTGAACCACAACCTTCACTGCACAACTTTCCCTGTCTATTTGTGACTTTTCTAACCCTTGTGCGTATGTAAAGCAGACAATATGAACCATCTCTGGTGTAACTTCATCACCCGCTGTGGCTCACAATTACCCTGAATTTGCCCCAGAGGGCTGATGGAGTGGCTCACAGTCACCCCGGAAAGCTGTGAAGCTTGGCATTACGAGGTAACTTACTCAGATACTTATGATGGAGTTGGTGGCCAAACTCTAGACAGCCATCTTAGAGCTCTTATCTTTAACACGTGTTTCCTCCCCTCTTTCTGGTTGGTTGGTGACATGTTGTCTTGAAGGAATAGTCCAGAAATAGGGGGGAAACTCCATAAAAGAAAGCAGAACGATGTACAAAGGGAGCTTTGGTGAAAGATAGCATGTTTTCCTGTGGAGTGATGCTGTGAAGCTATCTTCTGCCTGACATCAGTTAAGCCCAAATTGTTATGCAGTCTTGGCTTGCAAGACCAGATGTACTCTGCATTTAACTGATGGACTCCAAGCTCCTTCAGGCATGAGGCAAGGGCATTTTCAGTAGCCCATGGGCCCGAGCTTTCCTGGTGGTAGTGTTTGGTTCAGCTCTCATGTAACACCTGAGTACAAAGTTTGTGGTGTGAAGAGCTAGTCCAAGGCTGAGACGCTAAGTTCAGCACAGCTACCTTGTCAACTTATTAACACTTTTCTTTTAAATTCCCAGCTCCTGGAATCACACAGTTAAATCTGACTTTCAACTTTCATTAAAAGTAAAGAGAGGAGTGTGACTAGAGAAAAACTGTCAGGATGAGTCTTGCTCATTCACAACCACAGGGAAACAAAATGTGAAGTAAGATAAACCTGTCTGACTTCGAGGTGGCCTGATCTCTGGTTAAGCAAACCTGGCTGGGGGGCTCAGGCTGCAGTTACAGATGTCTCTTCTACAGATGCCTTCCAGGACTGCTCACCTTTGACTTCATCAGCTTCTCTCCCCACTCCTTGGGGGAGTTACGGCTGATGTGGCAGCACCTAGTCAGCTCCTTGTACTACACTCTTTGCCACATTTGTGAAATAAAGTATTTAAAAGAAAAAAAAAATCTACCAAAAAAATACCATCATGCCAGATGGTCTGAGGTGTACATAGCTACTTCAGCTGCTGACGTGCACTCCTGACTGTAGCTTTTACAGCATCCCCAGTGATCACCATGGACATGGTTCAGTTTCCTAAATACAATATTTAGGCAACTTCCCATGCCACTTGAAGTGCCCTTGGGCAGCTGAGACATCCTCATAGGTTGGGCAGATGTGACCCACTGGAGACCTGTGCCTCTCTGCAGTGACAGCCAGGTCCAGACAGGATAAGCTAAGACAGCCCAGACGGCCACAAATACTTAGACACCTAAATTGTACCTGATGTGTCCACACTATTTTCATCGTATAGAAAAAATGGTGTGGCTTTTGAAGTATACAGGCAGTTATATTGATGTGAAGTGGCTGGATGTGACTTGGGCAGAAAATTGCATTTCCATAGCCAGTGCGTGCAATCTGATGTTCACGCTGCCCATCTGCTGACCACAAGAGGACGAAGATCCTAACCTGGATAGAGGAATATGGGCAAACAACCCACATCGGGCATAAAGTCTTCCTGGACTAGATAATTTCCTTGAATACATTTAAATACATTTGAATCTGGGTTTGGCTGTGGGGTTTTTTTTGAGGGTGGGGGTTTTTTAATTAGGGTTACATTTGTGTTCTCTGGCCGCAGTGCTTTTGATGGAGGACTAGACACCCTGGAACTCGGTTTATCGAGTGGCTGAGCCATGACCCATCTACATTGGCATCAAGGACAGGACATTTTTATAATTGTGCAACTCCATCTGCACTAAGGCGTATGCCAGTGAAATGTAACTGCTTCTAAATGAAAGGATCACACAGATTTGCATAATATATACAGGGATATAGCACACAGGAACATGAAAAGTAGTAATGGGCTTATCTAGTTCCTACCTGTCAACCGAGATACCCCAGCTATCCTTGTGTATATTCTTTGCCTATTATTTCTGTTACGAGACCTGCAGTTTAGCTTACCCCTTTTTCACTGAGACATAAGCTATTGTGCTTAACTCACAACAAGAAGCAATTAGTTACCTTGCCAGTTTAAGATGCTGTAACTCAATTGACTGATTGTGTCCTGGTGTTTTAGACCAAGTCTATCATGGCTGCAAATGTTAACTTAATTTAGGCACTCACCAAATGCTTGTTTCTGGCTGGGGTCCAGCTTTCAACAAATGTTTCAATCCTGAAAGATGTATTCATGGAGGACTGCTAATTTGCAGCCTTATTAGTTAGGACTCTTTCTCCAGCAAGTGCTTCTGCTGCGGGAAGGTTTTTCTGCTTTCTGGAGGGGGCTATGGGGGGGGATACTGGAGCAGCACCAGCCCCCAGCCTACCCATCCTCTCTCTGCCCTGCAAAATCCAGAGCTCTAAACAGCACTGCTAGCTGTGTAAGCTCATCCAGGCTTCAGATAACTCTTAACAGCAAGACCTTTGCATGGATTTGGACTTTGCATGGATTTGCAGAGATTTGGAGTAAAGCTGCATATATGCCTCAGTCAGCTGCGATGTGTAGATATGACTCAACATTGCACCATGCCCTGGCTGTTAAGTTGTCCTCTGGTGAACCAAGAAAACAAGAGAATTTTGGGATTTAGCCCCCCTCAGCCGGAGCCGCCTGCTTACTGCTCACGGTTTTCCTGGAAGTCACTGAGAACTTCTTACGCCTTGTACGGGGGCTTGAAGTGACAAGCGACTGGGTGAACCCCCTCATCAAAGAATTACATTTTAGTTTGAATATGTTAAATTACACCTTGCACAAGAAGCCAGAACAGACTCAAGAGCCTCTGCAAGGAATGTTATTCTATGGTCACTGTCACCCCCGCAGAGGGTGGGGATTTCTACACAGACTTCAAAGGTGGGTTTGTTTAGGATCATGTTCTACCATCCCAAATGGACCTTTGCTGAGCAAGGGGAGCCGTACATAGCACCAAGGTGCTGGCCGCGTGAAGAGCCTTGCAGCATGATTGGGCAGGACCCAGCCTTTACTGAGCACATCAGAGCTCGGATCCAGAGTCCAGAGTGGCATGGACATGTGGACAGAGTTGTTACTGGAATTAAAGGCTTTCCAAATACACACACAAAATATGGGATTCTGGGCATAATTGGGGATCGAAAATCAGGCCACTGATCCAAAATGAATCAGTGCAGGTGCACAAGTGAGGTAGGACCAAAGATCCTCACCCTGGAGAAAAGTGCCAGGCCCTTTCAAGTAGGTAGTTTTCCATGAGAAAACCACAATACTTAACTCTTAACCGGTTTCTACCTATGTCCCAGGGTATCCACTGCGTCGTGTCTCATGAAAAGGAGAGGAAGATTTGCCTGTCCTGAGCAGCGAGACTTCCACGGCTGCCTTTGGGAGAGTCTGTGCCAGAAAATGTTTAAGGGGAGTATTCAAAGCAGCAGCAGTTCTCCTAGTGTTTAATTTCTCTAGTGAGAAAAGCACAGGGTGGGCTGCAGATGATCTAAGCATGTCAGTTGTCAGATGAAAGCATTTCCAAATGGCTTTCTGGTTATATTTATGTCTTCTGGCTGAAAATGCATTTGATATTTTTTTCAGATGAGGACTTTTTTTTCCTGCCTGTCTTAGAAAGGGAATTTACTGATTAAAAGTCACTGCATTGACAGCACTGGAAATTGAAGTTCCTTTTTTATCTACAGAACAGGTACAGCATGTACAGAGGCAGCATAAACCCAGGCTGCTGATGTGTCTTAGCTCTGTCTTGGGCTTAACAACCTGGAAGGAAGAGGGAATAAGCTGCTCCTCATGGTCCTGTTAGGTTGTGCTGCTGTTCGGCTGGAGAACCCCGGCTTTAAATCTGGGATAGGAGGTTTTGTTAATAGGATTGCCTGTTCAGCAGGAGCACGGCTGAAAACCTCTCTCGGTGGATTTGCAAAGAAGGTAACTGGATAGCTGTCAGGTACTGACAAGCGTTGATCTTCTGAGTTGGATTTGAATGGCTCAATGATTGGCAAAAGACTTTTCCCACTTCTGAGAAAGTCCCTTTAAGAGGAAAGTGGTCTCCGTTTGACTGCAAAGGAGATCCCATTACATACTCACAATGAGGATATCACTTTACATACAGGTCTCGTTCTTTTAACAAGCCTCTGAAAGAGGTCTTTGTCTTGTGATTTAGTAAGGTCCACTTTTTTTAAAAGATCTGTGCCAAGAGCTAAACGTGTATAAACTGATTTGGGAAAAATAATTCCACAGCAAGGTAATTGGCTGTACCACGAAAACCAAGGGTTGCCTTTCCGTTTGGTGTCTAGGTGCTGCCTCTGTTTGCAAACTTAGACAGCCAATATTGCAAAAATAGACCTTTAGTAAGCAGCTTCCATTTTTCTTCCTCTAGTGAGGCCAAAATACCTTGAGAACAGTTTTCTTCTGGTAGACCATCAGGACACTGGATGTCAATGTAGTATAGGACACTTGTTTCTGCATACAGAAACAAAAATATAAACATGAAATTAATGGTCATTGACCTTTCAACAGGTATCTGTGTGCATGTAAGAAAAGATAAGAGGTGTATTTCTAGCCTATTTTCCTCAAGAAATAAGACTTATATGATGGGAAATAAGACTTATATGATTGCTGTGTCTGTGTATATATCCCCTTGCTACCTTCTAAGCCTGCTGGCCTATTTCAATCAAATTTGACACAGGTCTCAAGATATTTCATTCCTACAAGTTTCATTAAAATAGACAGTACAGAAGGCAAACTCTCTTAACACCTTCCCTAGAGAAAGGTTGCAGTGTTAGCATGGCTCTCCATAGACACCAGAGAATGCCTCCAGAGATGTCAAATTTGTGGGAAAACTGGCTTCACTAGTTTTGTTATCTGTGGAGTTATTTGGTGAATTATAGGGAAAGGTGCCACTGTAGGACCTGCTCTGTATGTCCTCTGTCCCTGGGAATGGGTGACTCAGGAGCTAAAGCACAAAGAGGAGACCTAGGCAACATGGATGATGCTCAGCCAACAAATTCTCACTGTAGTACCTTAAGGGAGGGAGTGGCTTTGCTTTTCTTTCCTTTAATTTTCACATGAAACTTAGTGGCCACGATATCTCCTGAGATTACCAGGACCTCATGAGGATATATGTGTTAAACAGCTTAGGTTAGGTTCCTTGAAGTCCTTGGGTAGATGTTTTGTACCAAGGAAACTTTGTACTTCAACAGGCAATGCAAAATAATAGAAGAAGAAATGTTCTAAACTTGAAAATGCTAATGCTCAAAAAACCCAAAATACTGAGAGGAAAAATATCCATAGTTTGACTTGCTGGAGAACAGATGCAAGTTTTTGAAGCTTTCTCGCTCAAATGTTGAAAGGTTTTTTTTGCAAAATGTTTCTTTCAGAGCTTTCCTTTCTTCTTCATCTTCTTTTTTTAACTAGCTCCAATGCAAAGAACGTAAAGCAAGCCCTTCAAATGAGTAAATTCATCATTAAACCTGGATAGTGTTCTTTATAGAAGCCATTTTTCTCTTGAGCTGGTAAATTAAGTCCATATAATAGGGAGAGGTTTTGGCTGGGTAATCTTTACATAGTATACTGTTTTCATTCTGCACATTGCATGTTATTAAAAAAAAAGCGGTGGTCAAATGTCTAAGGTGGTACTTTGCGTACATTGCTTTGAATTGGAGGGTGAATCCTCTCTTGACTGTAAAAGACAGAGAAAGCTCCAGCCCCCAGAGAAAGCTCCAGCTCCAACCCTAATAGAGGCCACAGCAGGACCTTTGGTGGCTCTGTGCCACTAGAGCCAAAGTGGCAATTCTCTGAGATGGCAGCAGTTACAAGCAATCATCTTCAGTAGGTCCCGAAAGTATATTTGACAGCATTACATCTCCTTTTCAAAACATCTCCCATGCAGGGGACAAGCCCCATTTGCCCTATATCATGGTTTGCTACAGAAGGAAAATTTTGGCAAGGTAGAGGGTCTGTCATGTTGTGTGTGACTAGAGGCAATGCAGCACTGTCTGGGGGCTGTTTTCATGCAAAAGCAAAAAAGTTCCCTAATGATTAATAATTGGGAGGTGTGGGGAAAGGGGAGAGAAAGAGACCAGCTAAATAGTTTCAGCTACGCAAAATTCATGTGGTCAGTAAATCAGTTAATAAACCTGTCTGTTGGAAATGCCCCGGCTTACGCTGATCAAAACGTTCCAGCAGGCAGTGCCTCTGAGACCTTACAGCTCAGCAGAGAATTGCAAACTGTTAATCTGAAAAATATTAAGAAGCAAAGCACAAAATAAAACAACCCTCTCCCCGGCCCAGCCCTGAAGTCAAGTGTCTGTGGTTCTAAACGCACTTTGTCTATGTCACCCCAGCTGCTAAATGCTTTCTATTGATTTCTCTCTTACAATCTTTTTTCCCCTGTTTTTCTTTTTTTTTTTCCCCTCTCCCTTTACATTCAGTCCCCTTGTTCTATAAGTACAATGCATAGCTTTAAACAAAGGCCACAGAATGACCATTTGGAAGATCACAGCCCTTTCTGTTGTCTCAGCTAGCAGCACCTTGACAAGCAGACACATTTGTGTTGTTCCAACAGGGGATATTCAGCGCAGCGATGGAGCAAGAGGTGGGTATCATCTGGGTATCATCCCATACACATGCTTCCATTGCTTCCATCCATCCCCCTGCATATGGGAAGGAGCAAAGAGAGGGGCATTTCCATCTGCACCAGTCCCACCACCACCCTTACTCTGCATGTCTCAGAGACGCCCAAAAGGTCAAACAACCAGACCTTGCATGCAGCTGTATACCCTTCTACTGGCTTCACGGAGACTGAAAATTAGTAAGTATCCCATAAAACTGGGCTCTTTTGAGACCAACATGAATGGTTAAATAACAGGGAGCTTTACAAGCTTTCATGCAGCGGCAATCTAGTTCAAATGACTCTGCGGCCTGTAGCATCATATAACTGTTTCGTCTTTTCCCTCGCCTGCTTCCCCAGGGAAGGAGCCTGCAGAGATTTTTCAGCTGTGTGGGAATGGTAGGGGAGTGCTGGTCGAATGACTTGCGAAGCAGTGAGCTTCAGTATGGGTTGGAGACTTCAGAGCGGACGTCTCACAGGAGGAATTCCAGCTCCGGAGGCTTTAGTGTTTGTGTGGGTTGTTGTGGCTGCTGTTTTTTTCTCCTTTATTTTCTGCAGCTCAGTATATTGTTATAACACAGCAGGGCAGCATGGGAGTTGTTAAAAAAAAAGGTGTTCTATTCTGCCCCTCTTTAGGAGCAAAAGGGAATACAATTTCTCTAAGGTGGAGGTAAAACATGGTGTGCAGAGGTATGAGCCACCTGGCTTGGGGTATATAGGCAAGCTGCTTTCTCCCCCCTCCCTGCTTTCTCACCATCCATCAGAGTTGAGATCAATTCAAGTGTCTTGGCCACAAATTTGATTAGTGAGTGGGGAAACTATGCCTTTGTTCTGATGCTGGCAAACCTTAGCAAGCTTGATTATCTAAAATAAAACCATCTGCAGCCACTCTAATCAATGGCACATGCATAGCAGCAAAAGCTCTAAGCTCATGGCTCGTGTAAAATGTTCATTACATCAGACTGTTGTGCTGCAGGAAAGAATTTATGAGCGAGAGCAAGTGGCTCAGTATTACCCAAACTTGTCGGTGGGACACATGCCCTACTGTGTGCCCTGTGACACTTGTCCCCTCCGGTGGCTGGTCCAGCAAAGATGAGGCTACTGCAGCTACTGGCTGGAGGAATTTCTGTGAGTGCCAGGGTCGTTCCTGTGGCACTGCAGGTTCTGGATTCAGGACTCATTACATGGTGATGTTTTCAGGCAGGCTTGGAAAGTAGAAAGGAGTCATGAAGTTTGCTCGTATTACTTGTGGGGTGAATGAGATTACACTAAAGATGTCACTGGATTTGCAGGAAATGGGTTAATATATTTCTCCATGCATAAACTTGCAGGGGCAAGCTGAGGGCTCATGTTCAGCTCCTTGTCTCGAGGGTGAGAGGCAGCCTGCTGTTACCACAAACCATGTGGGTCTAACTGGTGACCATATTCTGGATCATAGAGGAAATTTTTAGGCATCCTTTCACAAGCTGGAGCAGCTATCCAAGGCGGCTTGCCAGTATAGGAGTCAGCAATGCAGTACCTGCACATCCCTTGTCTTTTAAATATGTGTGCTAGCCTGGACCAGAGCACATAGGAAGATCTCCTCTCTTGAGAAGCTCAATGCAGGTACTATGTCTAGCTCCACGAGTGTTTTCTTAAAAACTGATGGCAGATCAAGGCCAGGAATAAGTTCCCATGCTACTCCTATAATTCCGTTTTCCTACAGCCTTGTGCAATGCAGCTAATGATGCACCCGCCAAGACCAAATATTTCCTCAGGCACGGAGAAAATATATCACTTCACCGCTGAAACTCACCTGCCTTAAAGTTATAGAGGTTGTTCACTGCCATCTTTTCCCATTTGCACTTTTCATGTCAAACTATTGTGCCAAAATTGACAGGCATGGCAAAGCTGGGATGCTGAAACCATTATCTTGGCTGATGATAATCACAGCATCTATTCCTCTGAAAAGTACAAAGTTCTGGTCCCCCATGGTCTCTTTGGAGCAACATGTAGCCTGGTACTCGTTAAAAAATTTCTTTGACTCATCTTTTCCTTCGTGTTTGAACAAATGCTGAGCCTGGGAGATTCTCTCTGAGTTTGTGATCTTCCTCCTGCAAAACCCACCTCTTTGTTCAGCAGTACGTGAAGTGGTGATAGAAACAGTTGCTTTGTATTCTGAGACGGCACTTAAAACTAGCCTTTTCCCTTCAAAATCTGATACACAGGTCAAAGGGGCGACTAGTCACATGGTTTCATCTACATGCGCTTGACAGCTCCCATCCTCTTCTGCATATTCATCACCGCCTCTTTCGCTGCAAAATGATGTACTTGAAAGTCTAGTCCACATCTGACCACTTTGGGGACTGATTTATGACGGTAGAGGTTTTTTCAAATTGTATTAATCTTTATATATTGAATGTGGTCCTGGGCTACAGCGCATCAGTTTCTGGCTTGCATGCTTCTGTTTTTTGAAGGGTTATTATGTTGGTTTATAGTAAAGATTGATTTAATCAGACACAATCTCCCAACCTAGAACCAAATCCTAATTTAGCAAACCACATCCACTCAGCAAAGCGTGTAAGCACATGGTTTATGGCAAGAAAGTGCTTAAAATGGGATAACATCAACAGGTTTGAAGGATTTTCTTAGGGAGCTCTGCTGAACTCTGTAGGGAGAGCGGAAGAGGAAATCTCTGCTACTTCTCGCGCCAAAGTTAGGTCACTTAGGTACAGTGAAAGCAGCGGTGGGAGCTATGGTGATCAAAAGCAGGCTGGCTTCTTGTCTCTGCTCATAGAGGCCAGTGCAGTATTAGTGATGAAAGCTTGACAAGGCTTTTTCCAGTCCCACTGGCTACTGTCCCACCAGCTTTAACGCATGCACCCAACTGTCCCACCAGCTTTAATGCATGCAGTGGATCTGAGCGCTTTGCAAGTAGTTGCATTGCCCCTACAGAAGATACTTTGCCAGGGTGAGATCTTCTCTAGAGCAAATAGGGTAGTTAGACGGAAAAACCCCTTCCAGCCTCAGACACAGGAACAAGTCACCCTGTGATGTGACACCCTGTGTCACCCTGCTAATTTGCATCCATATGAGGACTCTTAGCCCACAGCAAGGTAATCTGCTAGTTTAACCTCCGCTGAGGAGAGGCTCAATTAATCCAGGTTGCCTCACCCTGAGATCGTTCACAGGGGCAGCTATCATAGATCAGCTGTTAGGCTGAAATTTGTCACCCCCCAGTAACTTTACTCATGTTTCCAAGCCCTCAGATTTGCTACAGGTGCATATGCAGCTTTGATATTTACTTTTCTGTAGCACTGTTTGACCGTTCACTGAAGGGAGGTTCTGAATTTGACAACAGCGCTCAGCAAGGGTGTGAATTTCCAAGTTTTACGCTCATATGTGCAGTTTGAAATTCATCCTGCTGTTGGTTAGTTACATAAGGCTTTCCAGGGAGGGAACAGGAGCATTACCTTGACGTTCCTACAGCGAACCCACACAGCGTGAGCTGCAAACTGTGACTGCTCGCAGTGTACCGCTCAAATGATCTGCAGACTGATTATGATTCACCGAAGAAACCTGCAAATAATTTTAGATGAAGAGTCCAATCAAGAATCTATTTGCAGACAATTCACAAACACAAAAAGAAGTGAGATTCATTGGATAAATTATACTTTATGAATTATTCATCCAGCTCCAGTTAATGAGGTAAATGGTACTATCAGTGTTTAAAGTTAAGCTCATTTGTATATATTGGGCAGATCAAGGCCGAAGTAAGAGATGAGGTTTTGGGGGAATAACCTGGGAATAACCTGCTCCACAGCAGGGCTACTAACTACATGTGCAACCAGGATTTCATCCTTCAATTTGAATGTAATGGCTTGTCTGTGCTCTTGAATCAGAGGAGCAAAAGAAGGTATTCCTAATTCCAGGTTTGGGTCTCCACATTAGATGCCATTCTGTGGGGCAATGAAACCAAGACATAAATCATCAGCAAGGAAAAGAAGTTTGAGGTGGTTTCTTTAAAGGTTTTGTGAGGTATTCTATATGGGGATTGGCCTGAGCTGGAAATCTTGGGTCTTGACTGAGTTTTTGCAACAGTTAAGTGATATCCAGACATCCATCTGTGCTATGATATGGAAAAATCCCGTTGAAGGAGGGATCATGACAATTTGAGAATGCTCTAAAGCTTTCCTGTTTAAATGAGCTTACTTTGACCAACATTTTAAGACTTGCATACTTAAACCTTGGCTTTAGACCAGCAAAACACTTAAGCACATGCTTGACTTTAATCACATGAGTAAGTCTACTGAAATCAAGGGGAATACTTCTATGAGTAAATGTATATGTAAGCATAAGTCCATTCAGAAAATCCAATGTAAAAGGTTTGGGTTTAGCCACTCAGAGATTTAATCAGAATTAAATAAGAGGTGGAGGGGATATTAATTTCTTCCAAAACATTTTTCTTTAAGAGTCTCAAGGTGGATTTAATACCTTAATTTAATCACCCAAGTTTGAAAGTTTTCACTTTTAATCTCCTGCATCCTTGAATAGAAGAATTCAGAGAATTCTTCATGGAATTGATTATTGCTTTACTGGAAAAGCCCTTAATTCCAAATCTAGCTTTTCCTTTGTATTTTCAAATTTTGAATTTTAAAAACCTGATTTCTATTTGTTCTAGGACTTGACTTTTTTATGTGAAATGACATTGTCAAGAAACAGGATTTTTGACATTGCTGCACTAAATCTTTAGCAGGTAATGCTTGAAATTACAGGCCACAAATCTCGGTAAGTGCTATTTACTAACATGATAATTGTGGAACATTCGATGATGTGTTAAGTACCATGGAGTGGCAGTATAATTACAGTACATGGCACGTTACAATATAAATATAAAGTAAATACATGATTATTTCTGGCTTAGGTCACATGGTAAATACTAAGTGCAATTACGGCACCAAGTAATCTGCAGGAACGTGTAATTACTCTTGGGCTCAATTCATTTACAAATCCTTGTCCAGCTTTTCACACCACATGGGATGTGGAAACTGTGGAAAACAGATTATTGATGGCTGCGGTGGCCTCCTTATTACCACAGCCAAACCTTATATACGGATGATGGCTCCTCTGCCCTCTCCTGTGTCCCAGAGGATGGAGGTGAAGGTTGGCGTTATCAAGGCAGTACCATGTAGCCAGATGTCCATGGAAAGCTGGGCCAAGAGCTCTCTCCAGCTCATTTGACAAACTCAGCTGATGTTATCTAATAGTTTTCATCTCACCAGTTTTGCTTTAGTGAGATCATCTCACCCCACTTTTGAATTATCCATCAGCAGCGTGGACTCTGCCTTACTCTGCATCCTGGAAGTCAAAGGCTACGGCTGATTGCAGCTCGTCACGCACTGGTCCCAGGCTGATCAAGGAACCTGCCATTTTGTAATCTCTATTTGGATCCCTCTGCTCTATTAGCTAGTAGGTATAGAGGGGCTGGGTGGAATGGCTTGGACGATACAGCCAACATCTCCACAGGTTCAAGAGCAGGAGATGGCAGTAGAAGCACCCAGGGCATATGGAAATTCTGTACACCTAATGGAGAGCAGACATTTGATTCAGATGGTGTGAAAAAGTCAGTCTACGGACAGCCACAGTGCATGATACTTGAAGAAAAGTCTGTCAGAGAAAGGAAGAAAAAGTAAGGGGAAAAAAGTTTAAAG
The DNA here is from genome assembly GCF_018139145.2 of Gymnogyps californianus. Classification (NCBI taxonomy): domain Eukaryota; kingdom Metazoa; phylum Chordata; class Aves; order Accipitriformes; family Cathartidae; genus Gymnogyps; species Gymnogyps californianus. Next base: position 161,243,686 of record NC_059472.1, read on the forward strand.
CCACCAGAGCATCGTTGTGTTTATCCAGCCAAGAGGACAATGCGGTGCCTCGAACATCGTTGGCTGCCTATTCTCCCAGGCACCTGGGGCCTCAGAGAAGGTGATCCTCTCTGTATTTTGCTAGGCAAGATTATTAGTATTAATCTTACAGTCTATCAACAGGATCTGAACCTGGGACCTTCTCTGTCAAAGCCCAGATCCCCTGAGATGACATTAATGACTGCAGCTGTTTGCCATTAGCAAGTCATGCTCTCCAGGGACTGCTTCTGGGGTAGCTGGGATTTTGGATTGTTTCTTTTAGGGTCAGCTGTGAAGCATTTGAAGTAGAGATGGGAGGTGGGGAACCGAGTCGGACGCAGCAGGAAGCTGCTGTCATCTGCGCTGCTTCAAAACGCACAGGAGGTGCCGGCTCCTGAGTCGAGGCGGCTGACACTTGATGGGGTCTGATGAAAAGAAAACTTCCTGAACTCAGGATGGGCATCTCCTGAAGCTTTGAAACTCTTGCGACACTTGGGTGCGGGAATATCCCAAATGCAGAAGCAGGCGCAGGTCAGCTAAAGGGCAATGTGGCTCTGGAGAGGCTGGGGAGGGTTCAGAGAAGACACCACTGCATTTTGGCTCCCCTCAAGAGCTAAAACGATGCTCCTTGTCTGAAAACTGCTTTCCTGCCCTCAGCAGGCCAAACACAACTTCCAAGCCTGGGGAGGTGGATCACCCCAAGGCACAGCAAGCAGCCCACGCTGCGTTGCTCTGCCATGGTCTCCTTACACTTCCGTCTCCCAGCAAGAGGAAAGGCTGCGCTGCTGAGCCAAAATACTGAAGCAGAGATGAAAGGATGTGATCTCTCAGCATTTTTGTTTTTTCCTTCTACACTCCCTTCCGTTGTGCTTTTCTTTGGCTTGTTCGGTCTTTACTTGGTTCAGTTTTTCTCTCAGTTTCCCTTGGCCAGAAGAGAGGGGGAAAAAACAAACTGTGAGGAAACATTTGCAGTTGTGTTGCAAGCACTGCAGTGCACAGGGGTAGTTAAATGGAGCCTTGAGGCTAAAACAGGGGAGAAATAAGAGAAACACCAATGATTCTGATTTAACTTCAAAATGCATCTGTATCTTCCCAGTAAAACCATTGAAAACTCCTCTAAAGTTCCCAAAACTTTGGATAACGTCTACAAAGAGGTGTCAGATTAAAATTTCTGCCTTGCATTAGGCTGGAGTATATAATTGTATATTATATGATTATGGCGTCAAGAGAAACTCCAGAGCAAGAACCTTCGTATTTGTTGCACACCATTTGCTTATCATGAAATACGAAACGCACTTACACTGTGCTACAGCCTTGAGAAATCATTATAAAAATCTGTCATTGCAAGCGAAGACTCTTGCTTACTCTAACCACAGCAAAGGCAGTAACGAAGACATGAATTACATGTTACCTAAGTGAAGAGAAAAGTTCCTTGCCCTAGTTCAACCGACTAGTATAATTTTTCAAGATGCCGTGTCTAATGCTAAGTGTCTGAACACTCTCAGGTTGTTTAGAATCAATTGGCTTAAATCTTGTGTAATGAAAGTGTATTTGCCAAATAGGCTCAAGCTTATTGCCGTGCAAATTAACATTTGCAGGAACAAATTTCTAAGTCCTTCCTCTCTTTGTTGCTTCCAAGATGTTATGGATACAATTTTGCACTTGCAGTTATGTGTGGGTGCAGTTCGTGTCATTTAAACTTCTAATTACGGCATCTGATTGCACCCACGTATCTTATCAGCTAGTTAGACACGTCAATGACACGCACCATAACTGCAAATAACTGGGGGTACAAAATCGCACCGGCAATTATTTGCACCCACTGAAGGAGAGGATGGTTATAAAGCAGGCCATTAAAGTGTTTAAAATACTTTTCTTACAGTAGCATAAACCACTGCTACAGGGTTATTACCTGCAGGAACGTAGAACAAACATTAGGCTGAATTTTGAGCAGCAGCTGGGTTGGCTTTGTAGCCCGAATCTAACCAAGGTTCCCTTTATGGGTGCAAAGTGTGTGAGCCAGGTCTGAGTTTACTTACCTGGCTTCCTCTCTTAGCTCTGCTCAGGATCCTGATAGTACCAGCACTGAAACACTTCCTTCAGTCCAGCTGAAGCCAACAATGATGCCTGTACTGCACCCTGCAGAAAATGTGCTCTGGCAGTGTCTGAGCTGACACCTGCAAATCCACTGTGAGCACAGTCTGGTTTTTTAAGCAGCCTCAGGGCTTCTCTTAGCAGCCAGAGGAGATATGCCGATGGGGCTTATGCTTATATTTAAATTTAAGCTTGCAAGTGCTCTGCTGAATAGGGGCGTAAATGGAGTGAGGACAGTTTAAGTAAAAAGAAAACTAAGCTCTACTCAGGATAATAGAAAGCAGCTTCATGACCTTCCTGTTATTAATCCAAATAAGAAATTGTGCTTGGTTTTGGGACACATCCCTCTGCCCCGATCTCTGTGATCTTGCCATGATTTCCTGGAACTCTCAAGAGATGTCACCAGCATCATGGCAAAATGTAGCAAATACTGTGTGATTGTCCTACAACTTTGTGTTAGCCCAACCCTTCGGTACTTGGCTTAGAGACTGATCCTCCACGGGTGCAGTACAGAAGGATGGTCCCTGACCCAGAAACCTTCCAGGCTGGTTCGATTCCCTGTATCAGGCACGGGACATGCAAACAACATTTGCTGTCATATATTCATGACTGGCTGAAGGTAGTAGAGTTACTAACAGGAGCTGAAATACTGGTGGTTACATTTGGAGCGCAGCATTGTGAAACCAGATCTGTTTTAATGTCTTTTTTTTTTTAATAGGTGCCTTTTAAGTGATAAACGTCCTCACTCAGAAATGGTGTACATTTTACCATGGATGTTTTGCTGTCTGAATTGAAGTCTCCTACAACAGCCTAGGTGTACGTCTCTTCAGGTTTTTTTTCCCTATCACAAATACTTGCAATTATTCAGGATTAGATCCGAGCTTTGCCAAGCAGCTGGTAACATTACAGGAGCTGAGCTGGAAGGGGGTTGCTCTTAGAAAGGAGCCCTCTCAAAAATGGAAGACAGTAGGGAGCACAAATATTTACATCCACACAGATAACAGTGGTGATGAAGAGGTCATACCTTGGAGCTGTACTGATATTAGCTGCTTGGAGTCTGGCCCTGATTCTTCTTTAGAAAGAAAAGGAAAGAAACGAAAAAGAAAACCTGGGAGGATTGTCTTCTGTTCTCATTTACCCTGGGGTAAATCCAGAGCAAATTCAATGATCCAAATGGAACTAGTCCAGATTTCTGCTGGCCTAAATGAAAACATTGTTTTCATATCCTAGTGGGGAATTCTGCCTTCTTTAATACCATACTTTTAAATTTTGCTGTCACCATGGGACACTGAAGTTTTATTTTTGGGCTTATATTTTACCCATGAAATAATTAACTGCTTCAGCTTCCTAGAAATCATTGCATGATTCAAGTTACTCTTTTTCATGGCTTGTTCGAAAGTTGGGCTTAGTTTTCACCACAACCGCTCCCTACTCTAAAACATTATTTATATCCATAAACTACTGCAGGTGGGGAACAGCCAGTGGAGAAGTAAAATAAACACAGTACTGTCTTTTAGCTGGAGTTGCACTCTGCTCCGCAGAAGGGATAACATTTATAAATCAAACACGGGTTTAATTAACCTTCTGTCTTTGCACAAGATTACGAGGGCGGGCACAGTCACACTGATGTGAAGATGCAAGGTGCTCACACGACTACTTCACAAAATTTCAGGGATTCAAAACAATAAAATAAAGCATGGTTTAATAAACTAAGGTCTGGGTTGGGGGCTTTGCCAGTGCTGGCCCATAGCCGTAAGAGCCACGATGAAGTCATTTCAAAGCAGCGCAGGATCAGAACATGGTGCCCAAAGTGAGTATTTCTGGTTTTTACATAGCAAAAAAGATTTTTTTTTCCTCAGATGAAAAGACAGTAATATACGTTCTGGCATTTGAAAGTGGTTTGCATATACTTTACCATCTTGCAGTCTGCAATCATACACACTTATCCTTAACCTGTCATTTCAGTGAGTGACACTACTGTAGTCAGAACCTCATTTCTCCCTATTGAGAGAGAGAGAGGAAATTCTTCTTTGCTTTGATAAAATGCTGTATCCTAGTTGAAAGGCATCCTTCCTGGGAAGCCCCTCTTTGTGCAAGTAGGCAGTTCAGTAACCATTCGTAGCCTAAAATTAACAGTTAGTGTAAAATCAGTCAAGAAGGATAGCAGTCCCTTTTGCAATGAAGTTAATTAACCACATTAATCAAGATTTGGGTGCCTTTTGAGAAGAAGAGCTGTAGCTCCATCACAAGGTGTGAGTGTTTGATCCAAGAAGCATGGGGTGCATTTCTGGGTCTGTCGCAGTAGGGTTGCGTGAGATGTTCAGACTGATTCCCATGGCCTTTAAACTCCAAGTCTATCAGCTCTGCCTGTGCTGTGAACACTTTCCAGAACATTTGTGCTATGGATAGCGTCGTTTGAATGACATTATTTTTAGTGGCAAAAGAAAAGACCTGCTATCTACAGGTCACCCCCTTACATTCTTATTTTCATTGCTGTGTCTGTTACAGCTGCTGGGAGCTCAGGCTGCATGAATCCTCCAAGCTTTGCTAGCCCGATGCAGGGAGCTGGTGCTAGCAGGGGAAGAGATACAAGAGCTTTGTCTGATATGGATGGAGCATGAATATTTCCAGAATCTCACTGAAGAAGTCTGCAGATGAAGATTAACGCTGATGGAAGTGTCAGTCTCAGTTTTCTGATTGACCCAGAACTGATTTCCACTTGGCAAAGCCTGTTATGAAGGCGGGCTGACACCTTTGCCCAGAAGCCCTCTTCCATGGGATGTCTTCATTCCTCCACATGCACTGGTGACAGCACTGGTATCAGCAGGTATCAGCTTGGGAGTGTTCGGCACTGCCTGGGAGCCCTGGCAGGGTGGGTGGCTCTGCTTTTTATAGAAAAACATGGTGATGCCTGGGAATCAAGCAGAAAGTCTGGGTCCTGGTCCCCAAGGCTAGGGAGAGCCCCAGCACTGAAGGGAAGGAGGCAGGGCTGGTAGCTGGTGAAGAGGGATTTGCTCTTGGGGAAGAGTTCAATCCCACCCTGATGTCCAGTTGGAGGGAGAGAAGAGGTTTCTAGTTCCTCATTATTCTGTCCCTTTTGGTTGCATTTAAAGGAAAATCCAGTTGGGCATTTCACTGTGGCTACTGTTGCACTAGCCTGGCAGGACACAAGACCAACCTTGCTTGACTGATCTCTGTTACCGAGGGCACAGGGCTGCTGGTCAGACACCTGACTGCAGTTCCTAGCTTTGCTGAAGGATTTTTAACAAAGATTTCGCCTTTTCAGTGCTTCAGTTTCCTTCCTCTTACCCATTGCAATGCTGCTGCATTACTAAGAGTTTGAGGAGCATCTAACTACTCCCGCTGGAGGACCCTACTGTCAGCTGAAGCTCCCAGCCTCCCTGGTGAATCAAGTATATGGTATATAAAAGGGTGCACTGCAGTGCACAGAGATAAGGCACTGGTAATCCAGCCAGGAATGCAGACAAGGAAACCACCGAACAAATTGCTCTGCAATGCACGGTGCACATGTGTGTGTAAAGGACATGTTAATTCTAACTCCATTTTGTGTTTCTTCTCCCCAGTGAGCATTGCTGACGTCCGATCTGTGTTCTTCACTTGCTATTTCTAAGGAGTTATCAGGTTTAAGTGCTGTCTTTTTCTGTCTTACAAGAAGGGAATGCTTGAGCTTGTTGATTAAACACATCCCTTGCTTTTCCCTGTTCAGGCACAAATTTCCAGACTCAAACTCTGAATGTAATTTCTATTCCTCCTACACCATGTGCGTGTTGCAGAATTTCACTGTCACGTTCCAAATCTTGCAGTAAAAACTTTTGCAAGTTATTTACAGACAGGATGGGTACTTCAGCTTTGACTGCTCTAGTCTTTTGGATTGGGCTGGGCTCATTATTTTGTTTGGTTTTTTTAAATGAGGGATTCCAGCCCTTGGAGATCTGGAGAAAAATAGGTTGAGGCAGGATTGTGTGGATCAGTCACACTTTGCACCGTGCTATCCATCAAGGTAAAACACAACATCCTAGATGACCTTGTAGAAGTTTATATACCAAAACGGAGAAGCATGTCACTCAGGTGAAAAATGGCAACAAAAAGGGTACTGAAACTATCTGATTTTATTACAGTGTGTCTAGCAAACTGTGTATTATGGTGCCTGTATTGCTTTGCTATTACACATGTGTACATGGACGTGATACAGTGCAGTGCACACATTATTTTTAATTCATGGAAACATTAAATAGGAAGCCATTAGGTGCAGGGTAAAACATGCAACGTGCGTGCCTGTGAGCAGAGAAATGATTGACTGATTTGCAGAGGACCTTTTAGAGGCTTAAAATAATTCTCAGGGCCAGGCTGTGAACCTCATTCTCCAGGGGATCCAATGCTATTCACACATGTAGCCTCCTTGGCTTCACTGGAATTACTCATGGGAACGCTCACCAGTGGGAGTAGGTGGTGCACAGTCTCGCTGTAAATGCTTGTTTCCCTGGGTTTCTTGCAGCCAAGCAACACTGATAATTATAGTCACCCACAGGTTTGAGACATGTAAAAAGAGGCACTCGAGAGCCCTTCCCGGAGTAACTGTACTCCAGGAGTTCCAGTTCCTGCTATTCTGAACATGTGTTTCAGGATACTTTCCTGCCTCCCACATTCAGTCTGGACACTGGATTTTCTTTTTCAATCCATGCCTTTGGAACCTTTCTGATTTCCAAGTGATTGATAAGGGGAGGTGGGAAACAAGGGCTTTGCCCTCAGTACTAACCACATGCCCTGTTGTGTGACCCAAAACATGGAGTATGTCACCATGGCATCGGCACCCTCCTTGCATCCTATTTGTGTCCCACCATAGTGCAATTGCTCTGGGGTTTCTTTATGAAGAAAGACAAGAGCCTCCACTGTGTGATTTATATCTTCAGTGGGCTGAATGCTCTCTGGAAATGCCTCTGTCTTGAGTACAGAGGGTGACTGATGTGACTGTCTTCAGGCCACCCTCAGATGCCTCATGGGTCTCATAGACCCTGAATGGGCCATCCCGATGCTCACAAGGACCCCTCTGCCAGCATTACCGAGAAAGAAGAAAAGCGTGAGTTGTCCATGCCTTACCTGCATTTCAAGTGCATGGAAGAACTGGGCATTCTGGATCTGATAAAATGAACTTCTGACTTCAGGGTGGTGGGGAAGCAGGGTGCTGGGAAGCCACTGTGCCCCTTAGGCAATGAACGGAGAGGAGAACTGCACCAGCAGTGCCTGTATAGCCACCGCCCAGAGTGACTGAGTTGGGAAACCTGAACACCATCAGGAGAGTGCTTCTGCCCAGTGTCTCATTGATGGCAAACCCCCTGATCCTTCTGTGGGGCTCAGCATGATAGGGAGTACTTTGGAGACAGTGCTGGGGCAGCTCTGAAGAAGTGGCAGAGCTGACAGTGCTCCAGTGAAGGCCACAGAGAGCAGCAAGCCAAAAGCTGATCTCTGGGAAGGACCCTTTATTCAGTCATTCGGCTGGGGATGGTGCAGAGCTCCTGGGTCTACAGTGTCCTATAGAGATGGGTCTGGAGTTGGGGTCACGGTGGAGGTATCTGGGGCATCACATTGCCCTGTTAGCTTCTCAAGACTGAAAGAAGACTAATGCAAAGAATGCTGCCAGGACATTCTGGAGTTAGGGTCTTCAAACGAGATCACGTTGCTGATCTGCTCAGTGCTGGGCTTCCTAACTTCACTCTGCTTTTCCACCTCCTGCCACTATTTTGGCCCCAAAAATGTTCCAGTTCTTTTAACTCTTTGCACTTAGTACTTAGGAATAAGAAAATATTGCACATCAAAGAGTCTCCTGGAGGGAAATGTCTTCTCTGGAATTGCACTGAGGTTGTCCTTCTAGTGAATATATTCAGCCACCCTGAGTCACTGGCCACCCCAACCCTATCCTTCCCAGGACAGCAGCCATTCAGCTGCACGAGTTATTGGAGGGGACTAGTTGGGGAGCAGATGGAAACCATGTGCAACTCCTCAGCTATGCTCCTGCCTGAGCTTTGGGCCAGAATCAAATCCTGTATTTGAGCAGCCTTCTGGCTGTGGAGGTGGCATAGACAAGAAGCCGTGCAACTCAGCTCACAAAGCCAGAAGGCAATAGCAGGATAGATTTCATCACTTCCCCTTGGAAACTTCCATGTTTCTCTTCTCTTTATTCCTCTTTTCCTTTATGCTGCTCTCACCTCCCTTCATAAGAGTCCTGTGCGGCAAAGGGGTGAATATCTTTGATATCTTTCTTTCCATTAAGCTGCAGATATGATGAGAGGGAGATTCACCACAGTCTACATTCACCCATCAAACTTCAGGCATTTCACCAAGGCTCCTAAATTAGAAGCCTCATTGTACTGACTTACTGCTGTTTGTGCCAGCAGCATCTTGAGAAATGGAGAAATACTGGCATCTTGAGAGCATGATTCACCCTCCTCAGATGTGAATCCCTCTCCTGAGGTGTCTCTCTCTTCTCTGTGACTGTAGCTGTTGCCCAGATAATGACAGTCCTAACTTCAGCGTCTCTGCCTACTATCAGGTGGGATGCATCTGAGCCGAAATGCCAGATAAGCAAAACAGCCCATCAGAAGTACGACGGGGAATACGAACCGCACGACTGATCCAGTCTTTCTTGTGAGAGGAAAAAAAGTTATCAGAACTTTTTAAATCTGCTTCTGGGATGATATTGGTCCTTTTTTTCATTTGTCCTCTTGCAATAACCTTCTGGTAACCCACTTTGAGCAAGAGCAATGGCAGTTTATTAGTGCTCACCTTTCAGGACAGCCAAGGAAAAGCAATCCCACTCTTCCCCACTGCTGACAGATGAGGTGTCCACTGAAGAAATCAAAACAAGTCAAAAAAAAAAAAGAAAAGAAAAGAAAAGATAACCACCCCCCCCCCCCCCAAGATAAAAAAACCCCAAACCCGTACCAGTAGATAAAGTTTAAAATAAACGGTTGCTGCTTTCCAGGAAAAGGACCTAATAGGAAACATAAAACCTCTTAAATGACAAACTGTCCTGGTTTCAGCTGGGATAGAGTTAATTTTCTTCCTAGTAGCTGGTACAGTGCTGTGTTTTGGATTTGTGTGAGAATAATGTTGATAACACACTGATGTTTGAGTTGTTGCTAAGTAGCGCTTATTAGTTAAGGGTTTTTCAGTTTCCCATGCTCTGCCAGCAAGCAGGTGTGCAAGAAGCTGGGAGGGAGCAGAGCCGGGGCAGCTGACCCAAACTAACCAAAGGGATATTCCATACCATAGAACGTCATGCCCAGTATATAAACAGGGGGGAGTTGGCCAGGAGGTGTGGATCGCTGCTGGGGCATCGGTCAGCGGGTGGTGAGCAATTGCATTGTGCATCACTTGTCTTTTCTTGGGGTTTATGTCTCTCTCTTTTTGTTATATTCCTTTTCATTACTATTACTATTATTATATTTTATTATTATTGTTATTATTATATTTTATTTTACTTTAGTTATTAAACCGTTCTTATCTCAACCCACAAGTTTTACTTTTTTTCCCGATTCTCCTCCCTATCCCACTGGGAGCGGGGAGGAGTGAGGGAGCGGCTGTGTGGTGCTTAGCTGCTGGCTGGGTTTAAACCATGACACAAACCTATATCTACCTTGCTAGCAGGTACCACTTTCCCAAAATATTGATGCTTTTAAGCCTTAATCCATCTGTCAGAAGTGATAGGATACTTTTAAAAGGAAAACACTGCTCCAAGCTATTGGAGGGAAAATGGAACAGAGTATGTTAGCAAGACGTGGTACTTGTCTTCTGACAGCTAATGTGTCTTTCTTCACATCGCTGTGCCTTTGTCCTCTTCCGTTGCCAGATAAAACCAGAATCATTATGGATGTCCCCAAAGACAGCTTGGTAAACATGTGCAATAAATTAAGTTCTAGATTCTCCCGGTGGGATCTCGGCATGGAAAACTCAGCGCAGAGTCTGAATGGAGGCCAGGTACATCTGCTCCACGGTTGTGTCTGGAGCTGGTGAGAATGGTAGGACCTTAGACTGAGTAAGGGGTTTTCTTTCTTATTTGTAACAGTTCACTCCTGCCTTTTTTTAAGGCTCTTCTGCTTGTGTGCATGATCTGCCAAAAGCAAGGTAGCTTTGATTTTTAAAAGCCACTTAAGCCATTTAAAATGGAACCGATGAGCCATTCAGGTTAGGGCACCATCCACACAAAGTTATGGTCAGAGGAAAGCAAGACATCAAATGGAAAAGATGGTTTGGAAGAACTGAAGGGGAAGCACATGGGTTTGCAGCTGGAGGAGGAAGAAGAGGACATACTATCAAGACAACTTAGAAACTTTCTTCTGGTAACTAAAGAAAAGAGAAGTTAATATTTAAAAAAAAAAAGCGTTTACTTGTTTGGTGGCAGGACAGTGTGAAACCTTACAAATAAATCATTCAGAAGAGGACAACATGAATTTAACCATCCAGATAACGGTTTTGCATCATTTTCTTGCATTGAATATCAGGGTTCAGGAAAGACAGAGGAAGAAATAGGCTATGCCAACAGAAGTGATGATTCTGTTTTCAGGAAAAGGTGCTCTCAGTGTCTTCTCACAGAGAATGCTTTCAGCTGCATTTTTCATTATCCACCTGCACAAGTTTTTCAAGCAATTTGCACTCTGTGATTTGTTCTGCTGCTTGCTTGAGGGCATGGTCCCAGGTCACAGTCATGTGAGATATAGGAAAAGCAAATGGTCCCTCAATGAGATATAAAGAAAATGCCTGGCTTGCTTCCACCCAAGAGAATTGAACTGTGGCCTTGCAGGTCACCTGCTGCAGTAGGACACGTGTGTTTGGGTTCACTTTCCAGCTCCATTACAGATGTCTTATGTAATCCTGAGAGACTCACTTTGGAGCATTTCTGGAAATCTATGCTATTTAGTAGATCAACCAAACTGATTTTATCAGTCTCTTCTGGCCTTAAAATCTGTGCCTTGGCTTCACACTCTCGTATTCCTTTTTTAAACCTCCCTTGGGCTGCACTATAGGATAACACATAGCCATTCCTCAAGCTGGATTGACTTTACCTTTATGGATATGATCCAAATTCTCAGTAGGGGTAAATCACCACTGCTCCACTGTAGGGAATAATGTAAAAGGTCTTACTCGTTTAAACGGATGCAAATCAAGGGTAGTTTAAGACAAGTTAAGTAAAGAATTATACTGGTAGAAAAGTAAATACGGAGAAAGAGGAAAGAAAAGAATGTTATTTATTACCAGTAGACAATGGTATGATGATGCTTTAAGTGGACTTACTTATTTCCAGCCTTGTCCCCTTTCTGATGTTTTTTCCACCTTTGCAGAATGCACATAAACCTGTAGCAGTTCAGGAAGGTCCCTTTCATGTCCAATTGTCACTGCATTACAAAGTGCTTTAAGATGCAAGATGGCAGGAAATCCCTTCATTGGGAAGTCTTTCCATTAATTCCTGACTCTTGTCACATTTTGTTGAAGGCACCTAGTGCTTCACCTCCTTCCCAGAGGCCTCCTACAAACTTTCACCAGCCCAGCTATCCTGCTGCCTTCCTGCTCTCCACTTGCAAAGAAGCTTCTGCGTGGCTCATATTTGCTTGCCCATCTCACAGACTCGCATATTCCTGAGCTGCTGTTGGACAATAGCCATGAGAAATCCTTCCACTAATATATTGCCACCTGGTCTCTGAAAATCTTCTTGATATCTGGTTTTCTTGTAGTGTCTGTGACTTTGTTTTCTGATTCTCTCTTTCTTCCAGCTTTTCACAGGTCCTTAAGACCTTTCCTTTCCTCTTTTATATGTCTCCATGGCAAGTTTCCTAGTTTCTGGGGGAATAAATTAACAATGCAAAGCCTCTCACAGTGGATGTCAAGTGATTTTTTTTTTTTTTCCCTTTCAGCCTCAATCTATGACTTAAAAAGAAGTTCCTGTGAAGGCTACAATTCCTGCTAGAAATGCAAAGTTATTTTGGGCAGCGGGGCATATTGGCCACTGATTGTGGCTTTAATGTTTATACACACGTGCACACAACACTGTCATGGAGACTATTCCTTGTGCACATCCAAAGTTCAAGTTAATCCTAATCACAGTGCAAATTGCCCAATACTGCAGGAGAACAGATTTTTAAAGACATTTTGAGGATACAGTCTTAAGACAATTCTTGGTAACTGGGGAAAGATCTTATCTGAAAGCGGTTGTGTTATTACTGCTGTTTTGTGCTAACAGGAATGGCCATAGATGAAGGTATGGCTGTACTGAGTTTCTGACCAGCAGGTTTCCATAGGCTTTGGTTCCTGCCCTCAGGGATGCAATCTTAGAGACATGATCTGCAACAGTGAGAGAAAGTCAGTCGCTATTGCATGACCATCTCAATTCTAGGGTCTACAAAAGACTGAGAAATCAAAGTCTAGGTTTAGCTAGGAGGAGGGAAGGGGGTTTAAAATCCAGAAAAGAAAACCTCTGGGAGCATTAGCATCCTTGAACTAGTTACAGAAAGGTGGAAAAGAGTGGGTTAGAGCTCAGAAAGGACTGGAGTCTTCTGCACTTCGGTCTACCATCTGCTTGGCACATGCATTAACAAATAAAAAAACCACTGAATGATCTTTTAAAAAGAGGAAAGGTTTATGGGTAAGTGGCATTGTATTCTCCTATTTGTTCTTAATGAGGTCAGAAGTTGTTTAAAAATATTTCCTGAGGTGTCTTGTTTAATGTGTAGTGTATGTGTTCAGGGCAAAGAATGGTCAATGAAATCTACAGTTTTCCATCTCTCAAGTGGTTTTTGATTGTTTAGAGGTATGGACAGTTCCCATGAATACTATGCCTTTTGGGCTGACTCCATGCCAGACATACTTACATGTTTTGATTTCCATGCTGTATCACCTTGAAAAGCTCAGCCTTGGGCGTTGTCCCCAGGTCACGTTTAGCCCTGCTCTTGGAGAAGGCAGAGAGCCGGCAGCACTGACCGTCAGGAGACACTGGGTCTCCTGCTTTGTTGTTGATTTTCTGTAGCAAGCTGCTTACCATCACTCATATTTTCTGTCTTACTTTTCCTGTCTATGGACAAATGCAGTCATTAAAGTCTAGACTAATTTCCACGGAGACCATAAGTTCATCAGGACAGGGCTGGTGTCTCATTGTCCACATATACTGAACTTAAAACAGTTGGCACCTGCCAAGAGCTGTGCTGTGGCGGCTCGGATTGCCTTGAACTGACTTGTACTCTTCTTCCTAGTGTCTCTGCCTGCCTTTCTACAGACCCTTTGGGATTTGGCCACACAGAGTGTGTGAGCTTAATTAAAATTAGCTTAAAAACTGAAGCAGTTGAAAAGATGCAAAAGATGCTGGGGACACAGCTGGCAAATGCAGAGCCTCAAGTTAAACTGAATTTAAAAAAATAAGTTTAAATCCACTGAGAGTATCTACACAAGGGTTTCTACCAGTTTAAGTTAATTGGTTTAAAAGAATGCTTTTAATTAATCCTGTGTGTTCCTATAGGTGGATGAGACCTTCCTTGGAGGCAGTAGAAAGTGGCCAGTGTTCTCAGACAGGGATGATTGCAAGAAAAAGCATTTAGCCATCCGCGTCCTCCTCCCGTGGGAGGAGCAGATAGCCCAGCCGCTGCACCAGGAATGCTGATTCAGATCCATGAAGTATCATAAAACTTTTTGTGTCACCTGGGGCGAGCTGCTTAACATTTTACCCATTTCTCTGCCCAAGAAAAAAAGGATAATTGCATCTAATTCCCTGGGGTGCCTAAGAATAAATATATAAAGCATTATGAGGGGATAAGATACTGCAGTAATGGGGGCCATGTTAAAACTACCTCTTCCTTTCTATGAGCTGGTTCTAATGATGTATATTGCTTTGCAGGGTAGCTACCAGCCATCCATTACTTTTCAGACAAGGAAGGCATTAGATGTGTCACCAGAACGATTACTGCCAAACTTGTGATGTATTTTTTTATGAAATTTAAACATTTATGGTGCTTTGTAAAAATAAAGCAAAAAAAAATTAGAAATCTACAAACTCTTCACCCTTAACATCTTTCAACAGATCTTGTGGTGTTGGATGGAAAATGAATTTAACAGGATATTACTGTTCTGTTGCAATATTTCTGGTGTACAACAATATTATACTTGGTGTTAAACTTTATTACTAGCCCTGTGATAAAATTAGTTCAATATTGGCTGCTTTTATAATGTGGTTTTACAATTGCAACATGGGATAATGTGATAGTACAAAAAAAAAAAAAAAAAAAAAATTGCAAACAAACCCTAACCCCCTAAACCCAAAAGCATGGAGTAGAGGAAAGGAACAGAAAGTTACATAGTGGGAAGGTACAGGACAGGGGTTGCATTTTAATGTAGGGTGCTGTGAAAATTTCTTTCTGAAACGGCTTGAAGCCAGAAGCAGCCTTTTGATTATATTATACACAGGCTGATGACTGTCACAGAGAAAAGTGTCAAACAGGGAGCAGGCAGGAAAGGCAGGAAAGAAGGCAACAATTTCACGGTAGTGACTAAGCCTAGTTTGCCCGGAGGTGAATTTAGAGCAACGTCATCATGCTGTCATTGGCTTCCCAAGGAATGGAGGCTTCTGAAATAGGGCTTTTTGAGGTTATTTGTATTTCTAAATTGGGTGAGCTTAACCTCAGAAGGGTTTAGTACATTAGGGTGGAAATACAATCTAAGCAGTGGTATAACAGCATAATCAGTGTGTGGCGTTCAGACACCCAACCTGCAACACTGTGCCATGTTCAATCAGACATCTTCCTTTCACTGCTGTGTCATTTGCTGTTTCATTTACAGAGCCTGTGAGCTCCTTCAGGCAGATATTGTCTCTTATTTCACGTTTGTGCAGAGCTTGGTGCAACAGGACCTATTCCCTACTGTTATTTTTAGTTACTGGGCTAGCATAAATCCTAGCAGAGCTGGGACTGGAGAGCCCAATTCTGAACCAGTGAAAACCTGGGGAGCTCTACTGGAGCCAGGACTAAGCAGGTAGAGAAAGAGAGTAGAAAGGTCTGTTTATGGAAATTGAAAATCTAAATCTGGAAGGTGACTTCAGAGTTGTGTTTAGGATGGTGTGTCGTAGGTATGTTGTAGCTTCTGTCCTGCCGTGTCTCCAGGTCACCCTTGTCTTAGGGATACCCATCCCTCAGGAAGCAGCTGGCCTTTGCCCCACCTTGTCATAGAGTAGAAGATTAAATTAGAATCATATCCTGCTTAGTATTATACTATTATATCATCTTCTTTTTTTGGTGAATGTAGGAATTTTACTTCTTGAGAATTATGGCATCTACTGGATGCTGCTATTAAAAGCAAGGCTGAAGTTACACAAACCGAAGAGCTATACTGTTGTCTGTGCAGAGCTCTGTGCTGATTTTGACAGAAATTTCTGCTATAAAACTATTGAGCCAACCTGGCTCCAATGTTTCCTCTGCTTCAGCTTAATCTGTTCTCATGTTGGAGCACATCTCTAGTAAAAAGGAGTGGAAGGTGGAAAGAATCTGGAAAATGTATTGCCTACATGAGCAGTGTATGCAGCCAGTAGAAGCAGCTATTCCTAGTAAAGAGAGCTGGGAATAGTTAGGAACACTCACTGGAGAGTATAAAACCCTTTGGGCTTTGTTGTAAAGATGTAGTGATACAGATACGCAGTAGTTTCCAGAAGTAAAATACAGCTAATGAAAAGGCATAGCAAAATATCAAAACTTGAAGGTGAAGTTCAGACGTTCCCAAATTAGCAGCTAAGGTGCTAACTGCCTGTGGAAGCCTGGGCTGTGCTAGCCCTTACCTCACCCGTTGTGCACTGAAACCAGGGAGTGCTTTGCCCTGGACACCAGAGCTCGATGGCACCGGCACAGACCTGGTATGATACCCACTCCTCAGGCAAAAAAGAGAGCAGGATAGTTGTAAGGACCTGTTCAGCAGAAGGATATCACTAGCAGAATCTGGGTCTAAATAAGTTGTTGCAGTTTCTAGTGGTTCTAATGTGCTTTAAACTCACTACGTTTACCTTATTTTGTTGTTCCTAGGTATGCAGGCACTTCGGTTTTTCCAGATCATGCACCTTTGTCACACTAGCTGATCCTGAAAGCCTGTTCTCTCTGAGACTCTTTCTCTCCTCCAACCAAACCATGCAGATTTGGGTTCGTGCATAGCTTTTTTTGAAGCAAGTTTGTTTGGCTGTGAATCGCCACATTCTCCACGACGTTCAGTCTGTTGTACGTAGCTGAGTTGCATCCCTTCACGTGGGTTTCTGCGAGCAAGGCGATGGATTGGAGGGCAGTGTCGTTCATTGCTTGATGATCTTAAGGGTCTTTCCAACCTAAATGATTCTATGATTCTATGAGCAACATTTAAAGGCAAACATAGCATTGCTGTGGATGATTTGTTTAAAAGTAAGAGCGGCTGAAGGGTGCCTGAACCTGTAGGTGGGAAGGATTTAAAATGGTGAATAATTAAAGCCTGCAGACAAACTGTCTGTTTATCACCGTAATGGCCTTGGTAGCTAATAGTACTGCTTTGACCCATGCCTGGAATTGATGAGATGTTTAAGGTACACTGAAGCGGGGAAAAACTTCTTGGAGTGGATGGTCCTTCACCATACATGTATACTTGACTTATCTTGCAGCACTGTCCGTTGCAGAAAGTACAATATAAGCTCAACCAGAAGGACTAGCTTCACCCCTTGGTGCCACTGGTGGACCGAGGCTGCTGCTGGGTGCCACCGTTCTCTCTCTGCTCCTGAATGTGCATCCAAGAGCCACCTGCCTCCATGTCCCAGCTTTCGTCCTTGGGCAGAGTATCTCTGTCTCACTCCGGTGATCAGAGTCCGTCTCTGTCCTCTCCACCATCCTCCAGGCTCTCCCAGAGCAGCCGGCAGCCTGCAGCATGCAAGAGTAGGGGCAGGGCTGCCTTACCCCTCGGCCCCGAAATGCAACCACTCCAGGGTGCCCATCATATCACGGGAAGCGAGGCCTTTTCAGGGGTGATTAGGAACACAAAGGGCTGTGCCTGACAATTAGAGAGAGGCTGTGGGACTGTGACAAGCATGACTGGAATTTGGAGCAGACGAGCACTAAAATCATCTATGGCCACAGCCTCAGTTTTATGTTTCAGCAGCAAGTTTTAAATTTGGGGGACATGTGTTCTTGTTTTGTTTTTTTTTTTTTTTTAATGTGGATTTATTTATTTTTTTCACAGCTTTCTCAGGCAGTTGAAGGGAAACTACAATACCAAATCAGCCCGTGGTGGAGGCAGGAGGTTTTGCAGCATTTAGACCTGGAGTAAAGAACCGGGACCCAGAAACTAACTGTAATGAGAGCGTGTCCTTTCAGAGCCAACCATCAGGGAGAGCAAATCAATCACACCCTGCCCTCCACTGGGACCAGCGAGTGATTGATTCAGCTCCTGTCGGCTGCCCTTATGGACCGAGATGTGCGTGAACATGAAAGGAGCAGAACAAAGGCCCCATTACCGCAGTGGGCCGAGAGAAGGCTCCCCTGCTGCTTGATGCATCTCTCCCTCTCTAAGCTATTGCAGCCTCCCCGTCTTTGTCCTCCTTCCTCCTCTAGTGCTTTGATCCTTCCTTCCTCTGCTTTCCAGCCAGCCTGGCCCCAGTCCCTTTTTCCAGTTCCTCCCAACTGTGATGTTTTCTTGTCGGAAAAGTCCCGATAACCTCACGTAGCGACTACTATTCCTGGCCGATCCTTGTTGGTCAGTCCTTCTTTCCCATCTGTTCTTCTCTCCCCAGCCTCATCCATCCACCCCTTGCAGAAGGAATAAAAAAACAGGCTCAGACAAGTGTCTGCTTTTTGGGATTTGTTACTGGTGATGCACTGGTCTCCCAGTTCTTGCTTGTGGTTCCCAATGTCTCTCTCCTTCTGGGAAGATCCCATTTTTCTTTATTTATTTGTCTTGGGTAGGACCATGGAGCTGAGTCACAGAAGTGGAACGGAGCATGGTTATTTTGGTTTGAAAAGAGTTTCTGTCCCTTCCCACTGCAGAGAGAAGTGTGAAGGGATGAAAATTTGCCTGTGATTTTTCTTCCCTAAACTTCTTGTTTTCACCCACATTATTCATAGTCCCTGGCTCTTCCCCCTCAGGGCTTTTCTGGGCTCTTGTTGCTGAGGCCCCTCAGCAAACTGATGGCTGAAGCCAGCAATGCCAAGACACGAGCTAAAAGGTCCAAGGGGTATGGTACTGCCTGCCCCCCTGACAGCCAGCTGCCTGAAGCTAACTTGCTCCTCTGCTGAGTGGCTAGCAAGTTTTTGGCACCTCAAAGATGGTGTGAAGCTTCATGTTGTAGCATCTTGAGACCAAGGACCTGTGGGGGTCTCGTCCCAGCTCTGACTGTCCCCAGATGTGGATATTGATGAATATTGAGTGCATCCAGCTTGAGTTCACAGGCTGTGGTGTCTTGAGTGCTGCTTTCTCTGGGACTCCTAGACTTCCCAAAGGAGAACACAGATGCTCAGAGCTCCAACAACCCCAATGTCCTGCTGCCCTGGTTGGCCTTTGGCTTGTGAAGACAGGTCCTGGTACTTGTTTTTCTGTTGTCAGCTGTTGTTTGACCCAGCAACAAGCACCAGAGCTACAAAGATAGCTTCATAAGGCCAGGGGAAGATCTGACACTCCAGGACACCTGGAGTTCAGTAGCCCTCTACTGCCTCCAAAACATGTGGAGTGGCTGAAGGTAAGGAAGAGCATCAACATCTGGCCCTTCCTCCGCTGATTCATGAGGCAGTCCTCCCTTTAATGTGTCCTTTCTTACTTACCTCTATTTAATCACCCCTCCATTACCCATTCAGTCTAAAAGAAGATTCTGGTTGTGCTGAGTGAAGAATTTTTGTTTCTCCAATCCGTATGCCCATGCAAGCTCAGCAAAACCCACCAGTACAGAGCAGCATGGTTAGTATTCTGCAGCTCCACGGGTAGGTTTTGAGGTTTTTTTTTTTCCCCTTCGTCTTTGTGTGGACACACACACACACAAGGAGAGGGCAAAGGCTAAAACCTCAGAGGGGCTGCTTACAGTTTCATCAATATTTCATGATTAAGAAGGTGACAGAATTCTGCTTTATTTAATAAGAATATTCCCTAGGTAGGTCCTGTTTTCCCAGCCTGCTCCTGTAATTACAAACTGTTTGTGCATTAGCTGAGCAGCTTCACCGAATTGTCTCCCCCTCAACTGTTTTAAATTAAAGGGTTGACTTTTGCCTTGGTCAGATCCATGCTTTTCCTGGAAACCAGTGACATTTTTCATAGTTGATTTTAAATGAATCAGGAAGGGAAGAAAAGGAAGTGTGAGAGAGAAACTGGGTGCGATTGGAGGAGCTGAATTTCACCCTCTCTGAGCACAGCTTGCGAGCATCAGGCCGTGGTAGTCAAAATGTCAGACGAGACTCTCTAAATTAAGAATCGTAATATGGGAGCAGCGGCACCCACCAGCTGGATAGACAGTGGCCTGCAGAGAGGTGGGGATGGAATCACGTTAACCACTGCTGCAGCTCTTTGCAGCAGAAGCTGTCACTGACTGTGGATTTCCACAGCACCAGGCGTAATGGGCCAGGACCCGGCTGGCTTCTCAGGGCTGCCGCAAAATATCACGCTAAGAGCAGGTCTATTTATTAGTATGCTCAGTGCTTTGCAAGTCCCTGGTGTTTTACAGACAAGGGAAGTGCGGGGAGTGTGGACATATTTTGAGCTCCCAACGTGGAGATCGGAAGGGGCTGCAGAAAAGCACCCCTGGTCTTTGCCCCACCTGCATTCCTGCAGCTCAGGCTGGGGATGGACACAACTCCAATGTGAAATGGGGACAGGTCATGTCCATGGGACTGTTGCCACACCATGGGAGCATGCTGTGGTGCGAATAAGGGGAAAAGGAGGGCTTAAGACTCCTTAGCACTCCCTCTCTCATCTCAGTAAATTTGTAGCAGGTTTAAAAGCGTTTCTGCTGCTGGGTCTGTGCTGGCTCATCTCCACCTCCTGATGTTTTGGGGCACAGGATGCGTCAGGGGCAAGCACAGGGGTTCACGCTGGGGGCTTTGACCCATGAGGAACTCCTCTTGGCTGGCGTAACACACTTTCTCCTCAGCTTCTGGGAGAAAAGCTGATTTTCCTCTTGGCTCAAGCAATGGAATTCTGGGCCCTAGCAACTCTGCAGCCCTTGGGATTACCCCCCTTATCAGGATATGTTTCATTAGCATCTCCAAGGGATGCTGTTAGCTTGTCTGAAGGTGTCACCGCAGGAAGGCTCAGTCCTCTCAAGGCTTCCCACCATGCTATCTGCTTTCGTCCACGCAGCACAGTCACGGGTTAAGTGAAGCAGTGTTTGCAGTATGGATATGGCAAGCAAATGACAAGGTGAGCTGCAGAGGGTCGAGGGGGGACGTGGGCAGAATGATGGGAGGTGGCTGCTGCTGTCCTGCCTGCTCGCATTCATCTGGCTTCTTTGTTCCAGCCTTAGGAGGGCAAATTCCACAGGAGATCAGCGATTCAGCCTGCGGCAGGATCAAAGCAGCCTCATTTCCAGGGTTCCTGTCTGATGTTTGGATTCTCTGGCACAGGGACAAAGTCAGGATTTTCCATCAGCTGGGGCACTGAAAGCTGTGTGTGTTTGTATGTGTGTATGTCTCTATTTGGCTTCTCTCATGTCTAATACTGGCTGGGGGTCTCCACCCTTCCTTCTTCTTGGGGCTCTCTCATCTACCTGGCTGCCTATTTTTATGAAACTTGGAGGAACTGCTTAGCTTTGGGAATGCTTCATCTCTTTCATACTTGGAGGGAAATGACCATTGGGTTCAAAAGTTATTTCGGATGAAAACACACAGGCTATGATTGCATAAACAAGCTAGAAGTAACCCTTCAAAACACTTTTCAGTGTCACAACTCCCAGCTTACCTCCCAACAGGATCTAGAGTGCATTTTAAAAAATTGTGATTTTTTTTCCCCCCATTTAACTGAGTATCTGAATACATGCAGTTGGAAACACTCAGTAAGTGCCATGAACATGTGCTCTGAGTAAAGGAAATGAGCCTGATGTGAACATCGCTGTTCACCGGTCTTTTCCCTCTGAACACCGTCCATCACAGCGATCCCTCCTTCTCCTGGATAGTTTACCCTCAGCCAGCACCACATGGAGTCAGTGTGGTGCAGCAATAGGATCTGAACAAACAGAAAAAATCCTAATCTGTGCCTATATATCCCAAAGAACATTTAAGACATCCTGAAAATGTCTTCTGGGGCATGGGGACATCCTATGGTAACCTTGAACATATGGTCACTTTGTGGGGCAGCAGTATGGGTGGCTCAAACCAACAGGCAATATTATGGCCCACAGCTGCCTACATTTAGCTGGGACTCTGGTGATGTGGGCTGGGGTTTCCATCCTCTCTGTGCTGCAGGGTTCCGTTGGTAAAATGATGTACTGCTACTGACCTTCCGTAAGGTGCTTTGGGGTCTTCAACTGGGAAACACCCCATGAAAATGGCATATTATTGGGAAGAAGAATAAAAAGCATTAAGTTCAGAAGGTGACTAAAAGAGCTGTTGGCAGTTTGGCTGTCATCTGTGGGCAGCGATACTCTGAAAACCTAATGTCATTAAATGGACACCGTGATGGCTCTGAAAACTGCTGCTGAGCAAAGGCGAGGAGGGAGTGACACCGAGAGGTTGCAAAGGCTTCTCTTGTCTGTGGCAAGTCATGAGTTAAATGTGAGCTGGGATTAGGCAAATTTACTGCTCCAGGTAGAGAAAACAAATACCAGGTCCTAGAGGGTAGGACATGCCAGGTGTGGGAAATGCTCAGTCTTTTCATCCGAGACCAAAATTTAGTAATGAGGTTGTACTCAGAAAACAAGTCATCTGGGTGAGCTCTTTCACAGGCTCCAGTTCAGCTCTTGTCTTGCCCCAGGACATGGGTTTGCTTTTAATGGAAGCCTTGAAACTAAAATAATAATAATAATAACAACAATAATAACTGGTTGGCTGCTGTTTATACTCTAGGCGAGAGCTTATGGCTCGAGGTGTTTGCCCTTATTTCACAGCTAATTTCCCTATGTTCCTGTATGTGGATGAATTTATACCATTCTTTATGAGCTTTTTGGAGGTGGGGAGGCAGCTGGCATCACTACGAGCTACAGGCTGCGGGGTGCTGTAGCAGAAGCAGCTCTGCCTCGCGGTCCCTTCTTGCAAACCCTCCTCCTCCTCTGCACCCGAAGACCTCCGCAGCCGCAGGGGTACCACCAGCAGCACACGACAGCAGAGGAGCAGTGGCTGGTGCACGCCGCCCCCATGTAATCAAGACACCCAGTGAGCTCAGAGCTCGCCTCGTTGCCTACTACAGTTTTTAAGGTGATGCTCCATGTTCTCACCTGCAATAGAGCCTCAGCACAGATTTACAGGCTGTCCATGGCTAATTTTAGAGAGATCTGCTAAAAGAGGCCTTCTTTAAAGCGACTCCAACATATTGGGCCCCTCTCTAGCTAGTGCTGTAGTGAAGAGAAAGGGTGTTTATGGGTGTCTTCGATCCTTGAATAGGAAGAAGGAGGAGTAAAAACATGTATGTATTTGGGGGATATTCACATACTTGAGCTAGGAGGCCAGGTTTCCTCAGGGGCAGGGGAAGAACAATTACAAGGGGATGCCGTTCTGCCACAGCTGTATAAGGGACCTCCAGTTTAATTAGGCTAAATATAGCCCCTTAGCAGATGCATAAGTGGCTCAAGAGTAGGAGGAACAGCTGGACTTCATGCACCCACATGAGATGCAGGACAGTGGTTGTCGTGGTTTAACACCAGCCAGCAGCTAAGCACCACACAGCCGCTCACCCACTCCTCCCCGCTCCCAGTGGGATAGGGAGGAGAATCAGGAAAAAAAGTAAAACTTGTGGGTTGAGATAAGAATGGTTTAATAACTAAAGTAAAATAAAATATAATAATAACAATAATAAAAAAAAAATAATAATAATAGTAATGAAAAGGAATATAACAAAAAGAGAGAGACATAAACCCCAAGAAAAGACAAGTGATGCACAATGCAATTGCTCACCACCCGCTGACCGATGCCCCAGCAGCGATCCGCACCTCCTGGCCAATTCCCCCCTGTTTATATACTGGGCATGACGTTCTATGGTATGGAATATCCCTTTGGCTAGTTGGGGTCAGCTGCCCCAGCTCTGCTCCCTCCCAGCTTCTTGCACACCTGCTTGCTGGCAGAGCATGGGAAACTGAAAAATCCTTAACTTAAGTGCTACTTAGCAACAACTAAAACATCAGCGTGTTATCAACATTGTTCTCACACTAAATCCAAAACACAGCACTGTACCTGCTACTAGGAAGAAAATTAACTCTATCCCAGCCGAAACCAGGACAGTGGTCCAGAGGCATAGGGAAGCCAGGGTGTCTCTGGAAGAAGATTTCCATTTTGCTGTAGTGGCTTCCTGAGCTGTCCCATGGCTCCCAGCCCCATGGCTGATCTGCAAGGTCAGACTGCCACGTGCTCCCAAGCAGTATAGGAAGATGAATTTGCAGAATCAGAGTCTTGGATGTTAGGGGAAAGGAGGGAGTCTGTTTGCTTCCACGCATTGGGTTTGTGGGGTTTTAGTCTTGCAGACTCACCACTTGTTTTGGCCAAGTGAGATTCTGCTACATGGTGGAGCAAGTCACCAGCTCAGAGGGCTACTCCTGGACTTGGGAGCAGAGCCAGGTGCCCCAGACAGCCTCTCTTGCACCATATGGCACCATGGCAAGGTCTGAAATCATTGACTGGATCCATGGACAGCCAAGTCTCCGATCTTATGGGATAACCCACCATCCACTCTTCAGTCCTATAGGAACTAAAGCATCTGTAGGACCTTAAAAAGTTGTCTAGCCCTCAAGGGGAGTCCCCAGCTGCTCAGCCTCTCTGTGCCCCAGCTGACTCAGGCTGTCTCCAAAGAGGAGCCTTGGTGCTGTGCTACAAAGGCTGCAGGATGAGCAGCAGCACTTGTGTGTATGCCCACAGACACAGCCCATCAGCGCTGATTACTTGTCTCACCCTTCCTAGAGTATTTTTTTCCTGCTTTGAATGTACAGGCAGGATTTTTTTCTGTAATTTGAAAACCAGCGCTGACAGGACTAGAAGTGGAGCAACCTGGGTATGTGCGTCTGTGAAACTGGCTGTGGCATAGACGTGGTCAGCAATGGTAGAGTGGGGGCAGGTAGGGCAACTCCTCCAAAAGATGGGTAAATATTTCCAGTTCTTCCGTCACTGCGTGTCTCACACTAGCCAGAAACCAGCAAAATGATACCCATGACTGAAGAAATACCCTTATAAAGACGAAAAGAACGTAGTTTGTACCCGGCTCTGAGGCTGTGTTTGTGCTGATGACTCAGTTTGCTGCAGTGATACTCACTGGGAAAATGAAAAAAACCCTCTTAGAATATAATTTCTGAGAAGAGGTGGGCTCACCTGAAAATCAGCTGTTGGTTGATAAAACTTGATCTGCTGAATCATGTCTTTGTGCAGGCTGGGCTGATCTGCTGTGACCTAGGGAGGTTTTTTGGATCTGAATACAGAAAGCTTTGGCATCCCTCTGCTGCTACAGAATCCTTAAAAACAAGTTTCATCGAGAGCAGTTGTTACTGCGAAAAACTCTGCCTCGATTGCAGTATGTTTCATGCAGTCAAGGTCTAGGAGAAAGTTATAGAGCAGACAGTAAATCCCACCTACACTTCTTTTTTTTTTTTCTTTTTACAGACAGATGTCAGTGCCTTTGAGTGTATGCTACTTTTCAAAGTGGCTTTGTAAGCTGATAACACATTCTTCCGAGGCTACACAATACTTAGCACTGCTCTAACAATTTTTATCTTCAAAGTGCTCTCCCCTGTGCAAAAGGAAAGTCAGTCTCTTCCCTGAAGAATTTTAAATCTAAAAAGACAAAAAAGGGTTAGTGGAGAATGGAGCTATATGAAGCAAGTTCTCAGACAGTAGTTCACTTGCCATAAACAAGTCATTTTTGGTTAACCTGAAACTTGGCAAAATCATGCCACATTTTCAAGGTTTTTCACCCCCAAAGAATGAAATAAAAATGGTTTTGAAAAGATTGCAGTCTTGCACCTTGCTATTTGCAAAACCAAAACTTTACATCTCAAATCAGTATTATGCTTGGAAAAGTAACTTTTTCCTTTTACTTCAAAAAAAGTATAAAAATAAAAAAACCCAGAGAATGAAACAGATATTTCATTTTGGATAAAATGAAACAATCTTTATGTTTCCTGGTTCAGCCACTGAATCAAGAAAAATAAAATCAATGCTGGGAAGAGCCTTTATAAGAGAAAAGTATTATAACCCATCCCATAAAATGGAGAAACTAAATGGTAGTGGGTATCACTGCACTGATTTTTACAGTTGACCTTCTGGCTACCCTTGCCCTTCCCAGACCTATGTCATGCATCAAAGCCAGCTATGCTATACTCATGATTTCTTAAGCATGGCGCTGGGATGTAGCTGCATTCCCTCATTTCGTGTAAAACAAGAACCGTGCAGGAATGGGTCTGCAGAGCACTTGTGTTTCTGAGCTTCTCTTGCTTAAAGATCAGCAGAAGGGATACAGAACCTCCTGGAGGTAGTAAAAAATACTATGGGATGGGTGCTACAGATCACTTTTGTGGTGTGATGCTGCCAGGTATGGGTAAGTACCAAACCCCATAGAGGCTGTGCTGGACAGTACTGAGATGTAAAGCACCAGCCTTCATCACAGGAGAGCTCTTAAGTTTGGGCTGGGCAGCCACTGGGTTGAGAGTTTAAGCTGGTTGCCAGATACAAGCTTGAAATTCATCTTAAGTATCAGTGGAGACACAGTAAACAACTGTGTTGGTTGGAGGGAGAGTTTGGACCCTGGATAAGATCCCAGCCTGTTGTGTTATGGTCGATAACCACATGAGCTGTTTTCTGTAAATGAGGTTGGGTAATGACCAAGGGGAACGTCTTCTTTGTGAGGAGGATGAAGTATGTTCCTTGCTGCGTGGAGAAGGTGAAGTGTGCCCTCAGCTGCGCTGATTCAGGAACATGCAGTCTCCTTCCTTGCTTTGAGATGGCACTGGTGTTCAGTTTGTGGATCTCAAGCTCCTTTGGCTCCTCATTTGTAGTTGAGGCTGCTCAAAGGGACCATGAGGTCCTCTCCTTGTCTGCTGAAGCAAAGAGCCTAAACATGGTCCTATCCTTGGAGGGGAGTTTTTGGGATCCTCCCATCCCACAAAGGACTCATAGTATGAAATTCATCCTCCACCAGTGTTTGCATGCCATGCTGCAGACAGAGGTTGTACAAGGGTGCTTGAGAGCATGGTGAGATTAAGTAGTGAGACCTTCCCTTGCCTTACAGCATCCTTGCTCTGCACACTGATAACGGCTCACACTGCAAATTTACAAAAGAAGCAATAAAAGATCACCATGAGTACTCTGAGAAGCCCCAGCATAAGGCCTCAGCCTTAAAATAATTAGTATTGATTTGCTCCAATAACTTGGGCTGAATGTGATAGTTCCACAAGCTACATCTGCCTAGAGGCTTTGTGCTCAAAATAGCTTCCTTTTCCGCTCTCCTTCAGCTCCCGCTTCCTTCGCTCCTCCAAATCACTGCAGAGTAGCGTTCTGCAGGGAGCTATGGGGAAAATCCCATTATAGACTGTGTGGGAGCTCATAAGATATTCAAAAAAGTGAGCCAGGTTAAGTTAGGTTTGAGTATTAGAAGACAAATTACTGAAAACCAGGCCACGCTTCCGCTGTGTCTCACAGCAAACAACCAAAATCAGTGCTGACAAAATCAGCTCCTTTAAAACTTTGTTTGAGAAGAGTAAACACCCTGGTTTCTGCAGACGCTACAAAGCTGGCTGGAAGTGTTGGCGAATAACTTTTTAAAAACCCCCTTTGCTTACCATTGCTGTGCTAACAGGAGAATAATACTCCCTGGTCTTATCTTTTTGGAATATAATCCCTGCAGAGTGAGGATGTCTATTTGCATTTTCCCATTAGTGACTAGCACAGTGGGTGCAACAGAAAGTTTAATTACGATTGGGCTGAGGGAGATGAGAAAGCCACAAAGGGGAGAAAAGGTTCTGTAACCGACCACCGGTTTTCCTCCTCCTCCCCTGGTTTCTCAGAAAACCTCAGGCAAGTTTCTCCTGCTTCTCCCCAGACTGAAGGGGAAGGCTTTTAAAGAAAAATTTGGGGGAGGTTGGAAGAAAATTAGTTCAATGTGTTCTGTCAGTTGGTCTCCTTATGCAGCCATTACCCTCTACACTGGGTACCTTAAAGTTTTTCTGACGTGTGCAATTACTGGCCTCCAGAGAGACCGAAATAACACATTGCACAACATGATGTTGGGGCCGCCCCTGGGCTCCAACTTCTTCCTCCCATAGCTGGGCAATCCTCAACCCCTGTGTACATTAATATGCTCCAGAGTGTCCCATAGCAAAGATTTGGGGATTTTTCCCCCCCTATTTTTCTATTTGCAAAGACAAAAGAAATGAAATAAAATAAATAAAGGCTCAAAGCTTCCAATAGGATGATATAAATCATTGGGCTGTTATGTAATAAAACAGTCATGTCCTGAAAAACATGCTTATACGGTTCCTTTGCTCTTTTGGGAAACAGCTCCACTCTCCAAAAGGAAGAAAGTCTCTTCCCAGAGACTTCCAGAGATGCATACCCCCAAAAGGGAGAGGAAATCCTCCCAGACAGCTAAGGAGAAGCAAAATTTGGGAGTATGATTTAAAAGAATGAATGTTATGATACCAATACTTACTATGCAAATGAAAACTCAGATATGAGATTGTAGGGGATGAAACTGCACCAGCATCCAGATCCCAAACAACAAAATAAAGAAAAGTGGGAGCCAAGTATGAGATTAACTGCTTTGGGTAGACCAGTTTGCTTCTTGCTTTAAAAGCACTTTATTCCTGAGGGACATAAATAAGGGACACAGTGACATGGGGAAAAGGAACAATCAGCATATTTCCAGCAGTGCTATTGCCTGGAGGGTGATCTGCTGGATTTCAGTGTCATGTGGGACCACGTGTGGTTGTGTCTCCCATGATGTGCACACGTAGATCCATCGCACACACCCCGAACTCCTGGGTCTGGGCCTTCCAGGTTTGCAGGTCTGTCTTCAGACTCCATTTTACCTCCATTTTTGAACTGAGCAGTTGGGGCATGAGGAGACGGTGGAGCAGATACACTTCACGTGCTCAGCCCCCATCTCATTCAGAGGGACTCAGCCTTGCCTTTGATCACACTTGCAAGTTTGGCATCTGAATGGATGCCAAAATAGGAGCTACTTTCTTGAAAATCTAGCCTCTAGTGACCTGCTCTAGTGAAAATGAGGAGACTTCGACATTTTTGGGTGGGATTCAGCTCACAGATTAAGGCACATGAATTTAGATGTTCAGCTGTCCAAATTCCCATTATAGTCAATAGAGGTCAAGGATGTCATACAGTTGTCTAAACATAGGCATCTAATGTCATTTTAAATGCCCTCTGGTATCCAAGATATCTCCCTGGGGCTGGCAAACATTACCCAAAATCTATGGGAAACGTGCACCCCTCTGGAGCAGCAGCTGGGAACCAATCAGGTCACCCCAGAGACTCTAATGGTACCAGATGCCTCTTTTATGCAAACTAATTTATCCCCTGATCAAGATTATGTAGAAACAAGAAAAATGGACTTCTACAGATGATCACCATTGACTAGATCTCCATTGGTTATAAAAGAAATTAAGCATCTATCTCATAACACACCTAAATTTAAGAGTCAATCTGACGCTTGATCCGTAACTAAGAACTGATTCCTTCCTTTTGGTATCTACACATTCACAACCCAAGCAGAGCAGCCCTGGACTCCAGACTGGTGGTCCCTGTCCCAAATCCCAATGCATTGCAGCAGAGTGGCCAGGCAACCTGTTAGGTCTGCTTCCTCTGGGCGCTCTTGGCTGGTTCATGGGGACATGGCCCAGATGGCTCCAAAAGGACCAGTGGCATCGTGGAGCAGCCCGGTGGCCAAAACCCAGACTGGCTCTGGCTCACAAAGCTCTGGAGCAGCCTATGCCCAGCTCTCTATGTATATCCTTGTCCTGGCTTTTCTGCTGTGGTCCGTTTCCATCGTGTTCATATTACCCAGGTTTCAGGTGGTGGTCGTGGTGCTTTCTTTCCCTTGGAAGTAAGTTTTTTGCTTAATTTTGAGGCTTATATAAATTAAACAGCTAAGAAAGTGTATATGAATATGACCTCATTTTTCCCTCCTACCTCCCCCCACACACTTCCCCAGTTGACATGTTTGTGCAAATGTTGGAGATGAATAACGTAAATAGACTTCTTTAACAGTGGTAGCTTATTAAAATAGCATGGGTGTGTAAATTTCTATCGCTAACCGGGAACCCTGCTGCTTACCAGTTGCAATGCCATACATGCATTATTCAGCAGCTGAAAAAGCCCATTGTTCCTGTGGTCTGGAATTAATCAGTTGAGTATGAAAATTACCTGTCACCAAAATATCATGTTTACTCAGTCCATCAAAACAGCCTGCTCTGATGGCAGTTGCATTTCCTCCGTAGAGCGTTACGTGTTAAAATACATGTTTATAAATACGATGGGGACCTAGTGGCGTTAAGGAGAATGCGAGGAAGCAATCTTTTTTATCTGTCTTGTATGCTGGAGTTTAAAGTCTGTTGTGGAGGGAAGAAGAATGAAATGCATGGAGCAAGGAGCACCTGTGAGTTATAATTCAATCAGTCTGAAATGCATAGTGTTATTGTGACAGATCTAAATCTGACTTTCAGGCTTAAGCATTTTCCAGCTGCAGCAGAAGCATGTGAGGTCCTTGACTTCATTATTTTGCTTCCATGCTGTTTCTGAGCTCTGGTACTTTACTGAAAGCTGTGACCTTTCTTCCGTTTCTCTTCTCCTGGCCCTTGACCTCTTCACTACGTTTGCTCCTCTTGTTGCCGAAGTGAAAGTATTTGAGCATCTGGCCTTGCCTATTTTCACCACTCTGCTGTATCAGATTAAGGAGACCCAAGGCTGAACTATGCTGTGGCACACCTCAAAAGACTATTGTGGACAGTCTGACTGAACTGAGACCCGAGTGAACAATAACAAAAACAAACAAACAAACAAGTCCGTAAAGGAGAAGAGTGGCCTACTTGGCTGGTTTTTTGGCTTCTCAGTGTCCAGGATATTTGAAATAGGCAGGAATGCTACTTACACACAGTATCCCCCATTTTTTTTATTTATATACAATTTTTTCCCCAACACATACATATTAAAATATCCATAAAATGGGATCCTAGATCTTCAGATACGTGTGCAGTTGCATAGTCTCACCTAGAAACAGGTGGTTTTCTGAGCGGTGATGAAGGAGGCGGCTGGAGTTGTCCCTGTTGTGTCTCCGGGTCCTTGCAGAGCCCCCACCGGGCAGAGGCAGATGTGCAGCAGCAAGGTGCTGCCTGCCTCTTTGTCTGCAGAGGCACTAATTTCAGTCTCTCTCCTTTAATTTGCCCAGATGCTGCTTTTAATTAAGCTCCTAAAGTTTCATGGTCTTTGAGACCTCTTTCACTCTGTCAATTTTCGTTGAAGCTGGCAGGCAGCGTGATCACAGACTTGCTTCCTCTTAAATTCAGGCTGAGGTTTGTGGGTAGATGTGACTGTTTCCAAGCAGGGTTAATGCATTCACCTGGGGTGTGAAATATCAGTGATGTTGCATGTTTCCCATATGACCTTGAATCTGAGAGTGACTTGCCATATGCTCACTTAAGCTGGTTGCAATTTTTTTCCCCCCTTGTTGACTTCAGCGGGTGTCTGAGCAGGGTCCTAATCTCTGTGTGCCTGTAATCCCAATCAGTAAACGAGCATGCACTTTGCTTTATTTAAAATACAAGCTCCTCACGATCACCACTTGTACAGATTCCAGGATGACGATGTGGGGGCTGGTGTCTCCTTCTGCATCACCTATACCCAATAATAAATACCAAGCCTTGCCACCCACCCCTGAGAGATGGTCTCCCGTGGCCATGCTCCTATCAGGGACTTTCATAGTGTGTCACTGTCCATGGCTTACAATTTTGTATCAAATGTGACCACGGCAAGGAGTGTAGTGCAGGGAATAGGTTGGCCTTGTTAAGTGAGGGGTATGTCCCCTCGCAGAAAGGCAACTGTCTCCATGTCTGTTTGCTCTTAACTAGATCAAATCTATTTGCTTTGAAAGGATGTTTTAAGGATGTTCTGCCATTCTTTAAATTTCCCAAGGAGAAAAATGAGTAGTTTTAATGGAGAGAACCCAAAGACAGATAATGGCTTTAGAAAGTATTGGGGGAAAAAAAAAGATAATGATGCTGCTGTCAAATATTCCAATTAGCACTTTCAGAAGAAAAGCTGTTCTCCTCAGAAGTGTTTCTTTGATCTTTTGACCGGCTGAGACCCATTTTGTCGGTCTGAATGCTGGTATCTCTGCTCTTACCATATAGAGCATGCCCCTGGCCTGGCCATTTGAATTCCCTAAGCTGGAAACAGCTTCATTCATTGCAAGTATGTCAGCTCTGCTCCAGGCTCTGTAATAATAACTCTTTCACTTCAGCTGATGAGATCTAGATATCAATCTTGCTGAGGTCACCAAAGGAAAAAAATGAGCTTGGTCACTTCTCCATTGACAATTCAACACAAACCATATATCTATGCCTAGGGGGCCTCACACTTCCTCCTTGTTTTATCCGAATTGCACAAAAAAGCTCAACTGAGATTTCACTGAGTTAAAAAAAACAGCCCTCCATGACACCGTTCATTTTTGGTACCTACAATGTCATAGGGACAAGTGGCAAAAGGCTTTTCGTTTTATTAATGCCAACCATCTCTAATCGAAAGAAGCTGTGAGGCTGACCTAAGCTCTCCTTGAATGCAAAGCACAAAAACCCTGTACCCAGAGACGCTATACAAAGCTACTAACAGCCTTTTCTCTGGTGCTTGCTACTACTGAGTAGAGAAAAGGGAGCAAATGAATTCAAGTCTGTTTATCCCCATCTGGTTAGATGATGTGTTATTGGCAGGCCTGGCTGAATTTGCTTTGTGTGGCACCTTATACAAGACACCTAAGGCATATGTCTTCCAGATAAAAGCCAAGTCCCCTGATTAAAGGGTCAAAGCAGAGTGCTGACAGTAGGAAGATGAAGCAAGCTGTTACTGAGCTCTGCAGAGGGATGGGAGTGGAGATTTCAGAGCAAGACAGTGAAAAGCTGAGAAAAGACGCATTTCATCCAGGCAGAGATACCAGCACTGAACGGGCTGCGTGAGACGCAAAAAATGTACCTGCTGTTCACCTCCAAAATGCAAACTGGAGAGAAATCCCCCCCAGGGCCCAAACACGGACAGTGGGGAGTGGTGTGTGAAGGAGATCTGGAAGGGGCAGCTGCTGCAACGTGCTCCTGCAGCACCTCCCATGTTGGTGGCCTTTGCCTCCCGCCTTGCACCGCCTGCCCCCGCCGCCGCATCCCTTTCCCTCGTCACCCACCGCTTTCGGCTAGCCATGGGGACCCCGGGCTCGTGAGCATGCAGGATTTGGGCTGAGCCAAGAAAAGGCACTGACCTTTATTAGATGGCTTCAGGTCACCAAGCTGGACCAGCACCAGCACTGGGGAGTAAGAGCAGTTAGCGTCACCACCATTTGTCCCTCTCTTGTCTGTATTGCCCATTCCTGCAGGTTTTTGCTGTTTCACATCTCCCCTGGGGACAGAAAGGCAGCTCTCGGTACCTCCCAGAAGCGGAGAGCTGAACCTTCCCTGCAGGAGCAGTTTCCATCTCCACGGGCAGCCCCGGCAGCCAGCATGCCCCGGCAAGCACGGCTCCGCTCCCGGGGACCAGCTCTTGGTGCCCTGTGGAAGAGACTGCTGTACAGGATTCCCGAAGCACAGATTAATTAATGAGTGTTTGCACAGCACTTTAAAGGTGTGAAGAGCCATATAGATGCTGCTAAGTATCATTGTTAATTATGATTAGGTGTAATATTGTAATATATCAATATTGCACAGTAAATAGTGTGAAGAGCATGAGAGAGAATTTCTCAGCAGCCACGGACATTTTATCTTCATAGCTGGAGACGCATCTACCCATTGGATACCAACCTGGTCTGGGAATTTGAAGGGTACAAGCAGTGGGGGACAGAAGTCAAAAAGCTATTTGGTGGTAGACTGACTTGTGTGGACTTTTTGTAGGGAGTGGGGAGAAGGCAGAACAAAGTGGCATTTTAAAACAAAACAAAACAAAACAAAACAAAACAAAGCAAAACAAAACAAAACAAAACAAAACATTGGAAAAACTGACTATTGAATGAACATAATTTCTCCAGCCCACTTTAAGGAAACCACCACCTCACCAGCCTTCACACCTCACCAACAGCAACGTTTTTGCCAAGACGTATTTTTTTCAAAGGCAGGTTTTGTACTGCTGAGCACTGAAAAGGGTGACTGTAGCCCAGGGATGGTCCCCAGGGTGGTCCAAACAGCCACTTGCAGCTTTTCTCTCCCTGTTATGGGAGCTTTGGTGGCTGCGGGGGAGCTTCCATCTGCACCTCTGGGTGTCTGTGCCAAATGTTTAAGTCTCCATCTGGGCGGGCAGTGATACGCTCGTAACGCCTGTTCTCAGCTCCCTGGGTTTGGGTTTGCCTGTGAGCATCGGGGTTTGTGTGTCCACCCACCGATCACCCAGAAGGACCACCGCCTCCACCTTCCCATTGCCTCTGACTGTAAATCTGAGGGTTAAGTTCTTGAGCCAACACACCCGACAGACTTGCAGTTTTAGGTGAAATCCTGTTAAAATCAAACACCTGAGTATCCCTGAGGCTGGGGTCCTAATTTCTCAGTTGCTCACTTTCCTCACCTGTAACACTGAGGACAATAATTTCCTTTATGAAATACGCTGAATTAAGTGGATTCTGAAGGCCAGAAGGACCGTTGTGATTGATAGGTCTTGTTCGTATAACCTTCTTCTGCACGTTCTTTGTACCGATCCTTTAGCCTCTGTTTTAGTGCTGGTGTGTTGTTATTCTGTGCCTTCACCCATCCCTGAGACGTCAGTCTGCCTGCCCCAGTGCCACCCTGGAGAAGGGATCTGGTACCTGGTGCTTTTGATACAAGGGTTGCTGCGAGGATGAATTTGTTAATATTTGTAAAGGGCTATAATTTGATGGCTGAGGGGTAGGTATATTAATCAGTGGCATGTGAATGCTTGTGAAGCCCAAATTTGCCGGAGAGAAAAGAAAAGAAGAAGTGGGTAGAGCAGGGAATTGGTACATGATAAATCTACTTAATATACAGAGAGAGAAACTTGTAGGGAGTGAGCTGCTCTGCTTCCTCTCTTCTTTCTGTTGTTCATGCCTTATTAATAATGCTTGTGATGTTAATTTTCATCTCACACAAATGACAAATAAAAAGGCCTGATTTATATTGTTCTTGAAATACAAAGATTCATACACAGCCTTGGAGAGAAACTCTGATCACTCATTCCCCCTGGTAAACATAAATATTCAATAATTAATATTGAATTTTTGGAAGGCTGATCTGTTCTCTTGATCTCTACAGCAGTCTGTTGACCCTGTCATATGTTATAGGCAGTACAATATTGAAAACTGAGCCTCATCTATACCTGCACATACCAAGTGAATCTATTGAATCCCAGTTAGAAGGTGATATAATAACCATCTCTGACCTGCTGCCGCTGCGTTACTGCCTGGCTGAAGAAGCAGCACCCTGACTATGCCTTTCACGCAGTGCTTTGGAAATTGTTTGTCCTGTATTTGCTCAAGGGAGTCCTTGATCTTCCCCGTTCCAGCTTGCAGAGAGAGCTCTGCTTCACGACAGAGCCATTACGGGATGGCAGGAGAGCATGGGTTTCCCGGGTTGTGCCCACTCTTATCCCAAAGGTCCTGGCTGCCTTTGAGATTCACTGCAACTCTCTATCTTTAATTTTCCTCTGTACCATGTGGGGGACATCTATGCTTTCTCCACCCCTCTACAGAGCACCCAAGCACCCTCTTGAGGGAGGGAAATGCCTGGAGGAGAAAGAGAAGAAGCAACTGGTTCAGTCCTGGGGGGAATTTGGACCCGACTCCTTCCTCGGTGCTGGTGGGCAGGGACCAGCCTTCCCAGGAGTGCAGGAAGGAAAGCAGGGAGTTGGTATTTTGGGCTGGTAACAACAGTTTCCTCCAGCCACGAGGACAGTGGTGAGCAAAAGCCTGCCCATAAATTCTCCCAGCTCAGCGCAACACATTGCTTCTGTAATTGCAGTTTTTTAGACCAGCTACTCCTGACAGCAGGACACCAGCACTTCTTGAGGCTGAGTCCCCAGTGCCTCAGCCAGAGGACCATCTCTGTTAACTCACTGAGAGCCACCGACACAGAAACCTCACGTGACCTGCTGTGTCAGCTCTGAGAAGAGGCTTCAGCATTTGCTCTTTTCCAGAGCATCACTGCCAGAACAGCCACAGAGGAGGAACATGGAGAAATCAAAGGAAGGAATAGCTTCCAAAGCATCTTATTTTGGAAATGAACATTAAAAACCCCCCAAAACCAACCCAAAAAACACCCTCAGCACAAGAAAATTCCTCTCTGGACTCTCTAGTGGTTTCATCAGAATTTCTTCCTCCTTGCTTGACCTCTCATAACACCGCTGAACTATAAATAAACTTGTGATAGTTATGACACAAGCCAGGCTGCCAAAGCAGGCGTGGAAAGTGGATGGAGATGCTATGAATGATCTCTACTATCTGAAGTGTTACTTTACTGTATTTCTTTGCAGCGACCAAGACAAGAGAAGGAAGAGAGCAAGACAGTTGAAAAATGTCCTCTTATTTTGCACTTTCAAAATCATTCCCTTCTTAAAAAACTGCTTTAAAATGTATAGGCGGTTTTCTGCCTGTAAATAAATGGCTCTTTTGTGCAATAAACATGTAAATTAGACTATCGAGCATTTCAGATACAAGGTATTTCCTTTTGGGTATCATAAATATCAGAGTGTAGCCCCTGCCTCTGTTAGCAAAGTTTCTGTCTCATAGTCAAGACATAGGAAGAATCATTCTCACAAAAATACCTTATTCCCTGAAAACGGTTTGTTGTAGGTTACCAATCAATCCTTTAAGAGTCTGTAGGCAGACCCTTTCTTGCTATAAATTGGTGTCACTCCACTGAAGTCAATGGAGATTATATAAATTGAGGGTCTGACTCCATGTGTGTGTCTCCCACTCCCTTATGTACGGTGTGTTTTAATCAGCCGAAGTAGAGAGCTTGCTGTATAACCTATTTGAGGAAGGAGAAAAAATAACATTAGAGAAGTGATCTTCTTTATCTAGGGCATGGATTTTCTGTTTGAAGCTTGGGCTTGCAGTGATGACTGGGAAACAGCTTGTTGGTGAATGTTTGCAGGTCTGTATGCGACTGAGAAGAGCACTATTCTTTTAAATGTTCTAAGCAAATTTTCAGGGGTTCCTTGTTTATAAAGTGTACTTCTGCTGGCAGCATCTCTGACCACAGGAACATTACTTGTCTGAGGCTGCGCTCTTGAGTTCTGGTTGCTGACCCATTACTGCATCAAAACCGAAGAGATTTAATTTTGTTCCAATAAAATTGCATTAAGTTTGCAATAGATGTCTTTTATTTCCAATAGGATATGGCAGCTCCCTTCTACAAAAAAGAACAGTGTTTCCAACAAAAACCTCTGCGGGTCTTATCTGTGACCTCCTCTCCAGAACTTTTAGCAAAGTCCTATTGAATTAGGTACCTATTTTGTTACGAAACATACCTTCGAACTACTATTGATAAATAATTCTGGGTTGACAACACTTAAAAACTTACTCTTGCAATGTAGCTAGACTCATAGGCCTGTCCGGAGTACCGAGATGATCTTTTTTTCATAGAATAAGGACACGATGTACAGTAGGGTGTGTGATATCTCTCTATTCCTGTAAGTATCTATGGGAAAGGGGGACAGTTTGAACGTGTTCTTGCTTTTGTATCTGAGGATCATAATTACAACTAGACATGATCCAAATGTCTCCACGAGTATTTGATATTCAGTGTTTGACGAGTTTTTCAGAAAACAATTGTCAGGTGTTTAGTTTTTAAACTGTTCGTTGTGCACATCCATTACTTCCACTGGGTGATTGGCTGCTATCTGATTAAAAGAATGCTCTAAATGGGAAAATAATACGATACTGAATTGTGCATTACTGAATAATGAATATTATTAATTTATCCTGGCACAAATTTGGAAACATTCTGGGCATTGTGTTTATTTTTTTGAATGCCCAAAGTCATAGCTCTGCTTGTTTGCAAAGAACAAGCAAAGCATTTCCACAAAATACCAGGAATCAAATTCAAGCTGTTTTGTTTATACTTATTTACCAAATCTGTTTCCATTCTCTGACTAGCTCTCATTGTAACTAGAGTTTATCAGCATTTTTCAAATGCCAACATTTCAGTGAAACAGATTTGTTTGGGGGGAGGGAGAGGAAATGTTCATTTCATTCCAAAAAAGAAGACTACTTATGAGTCAAATTATTCCATTTGATTTTAAAAAAGCCCTATTTTCAGTTATCATTCCATGCATCTTGCAAGTTTCTGGGCTGAATTAGATAGTCTTCAAGACATTTCCAAAAGGCCCCTAAAGCTGCTGAATGACAATTGCAAATTTCACTTGTTTCTGTTCAGTGAGAGCAATATTTCTGAGAATCCCTATGTAGGACAAGTATTTCATTTCTCTTCACATCTCTGGTCCTTCAAAGTTTAATTATTATTTATTATGAAATTATCTAGAGCTGTAAGTGTACATAGATGCCCTGAGGACTTTACAGAAACAATACAGAAGGGATCAGAGCTAAGGGGGACAAAATCAATATGTTCTTGTCATTGCTTAGAAGGTGACACATGTCACGTTATTGGCTTCAGCTCTTACCCTGACCTGTTTCCCCACCTGATTGCAATCACTGATGTACATGGTACTAGTAATCTGTGGCATAGACTTGTCTATAATTTCTCATTCTTACTTGATCCAGTAAACCCAAAAGATTGTGCACTGGCTTTGGTGAAGTGGTGCCCGAGTTATGGTTGTGGTAAGAGCAGAACGGAGCCTGACATTTGCGGTTGGGGCTGCTGATCTCTAGCATTACTGATTATTTAATATCAAACATTTTGTGTCTGAAATAAGTTTCCTGGTAGTTTGACTTAACAAGTACGGTCTGTACAGCCCACATACTTTTAAAATAATTATTTTCCTCCCACAGCTATTAGTGAAAACTGTGACATCTTCCCCTTGTTCGCAGTGATATGTCATCTCTGCTTCAGCACCAGATGGTCCAGGAAAATGAGCAGGAGAAATAAGCGTGTCTATTTTCCCCTTCCCTAACATGGCGAGAAAATAAATGTGAAATAAAGAATGTGTTACCTGTGCTAGGATAAAGCCTCCGGATGTGATGGCTCGCTCTGCCAATTTCCTCCTCTGCTCTTTCCTCCCTGCCCCCTCCACCAGTGCAGTCACTGCTGATAACTGGACGTTATGTACAGACTGGTCCTTACCCCAGGCCCTCCTCCTTGAGCTTCAGGTGCAGGAAACACTTCAGCCGCCTTTTTTATCAAAGACTGTTGCATACCATATGTCCTACCTGACCCGTCCCATGATTAAGGCTCTCTGTTGGAATTAGGAGAACTAACTTTGGTTCCTGACTCCACTATGGGACTCTCCAATGACCTTAAACATCGTTCATGCTTCCTGTTCCCCCCAGTTGTCAAGCAGACAGTGATTCTTGCTTTTTCTCTTGCATATTTAGAAACAGGACTTGCCTATGACTCCCGAGTCAGGCAATCAGATTAGAGATTTGCTCCCATGTCTAGAAAGGTGTTTCTTACACTCACACCTGTGAAGCAAAACTCAGAAATGTAAACTGAATATAATGGAGGAAACAGTATCTATATACGTGGATAGGCAACTGACACAATAGTTTTGAAGATCATGACCAGGGAACCATCGCCCCACCACCAGACTTGGAGGCCACAATGCCCTGCCATCCCTGCCTTAGCTTTGCCTGAAAACTGAAGATGGCAGTAAGTCCCAGCAAATATGCTCTGGTTACTGGATTAATGAGAGAAGACCTTTTATTGACCCTCAATGCCTTGCCTTGAGGGTTAAAAAAGACCTCTTTTTCCGGGGGTGCTGGACAAGCGTTCTCCAGGCTGGTGTCCCAGCTACCTAGGAGGGTTTGGACCTGTGGCATCCCCTGTTGTGGTGTTCCCAGGCCCATATTTACCTTTATCCAGTATCAGTGTTCAGAGATGAGGGAGAAAAGAAAGAGGAGTTGAGGACGGCCTTCCCAGTTCCCCTGCAGCCAGGATTCTTCATACATTGAAGCTGTTTTGCACACATCTGATGTACAAGAAGTTCTTCACTCAGGCTGGAATAAGAGCAAAGAGAAAGTAACTTGGGCATTAGCTCTAGTTAGCATCTAGAGCTCCATCTTCCCTTTTAGCTTGAGCTAGAGCTGCTAAACCAGCTTAAAATCCAAACTGTCCTACCATTTCTGCCTTAACTTGCAATGTCAGGTTACCAACCCATACAAGGGACAGCCACCTTTTTCACTGTAGGCATGTTTTTAATGCCCTGGTGGAGGATCTCATCTCCAGTCTAATCTGCTTGCATGGGAGGTAATAGCATTCATGAGGATGTGAGCATGAAATTCAGCTATGAATTGTCTGGGCCCTTGTTTTATTTTGCTGCCTGCTCATCAAAATGTTTGTTAATCCTCAAATTCCCTTCAACTTCTGCACCAGTGATTACATCTCAGAGTTTCCTAATACATGTTTCTTGTTCTCTTTCTTGAAAGCCTTGTCATTTATCAGATAATAGAAACAGTATGACTGAGATGAACCACAACCCAATAAGGATATAAAATATTCTGAGTGAGCATCTTGTGAAGAAAGAGGTCCTGAACTTCCTTCAGCAATAGCTTGACAAAAACATAGGAATCAAGAGTATCTTTACAAAAGCATAGATTGGGTCAGAAGTATTTTCTGGCCCAAATTACAGCTGTTTATCTCTTCTTCTAGCCATCCATCACAAATGGTTTGAGCAGCCCCCCATAGTTCTTATTCTTGGCAAAATGCCATGCTTCCATTTTCTTTTCATTACTGACCTACAATAAATTGTACTGATGTCCCAAAAGCAAAAGTCTCTCCAGTCCATTATCATTCCCTAGAGCCATCCTTTCAAATGTAGTTAAACTTGGATCTCTCTTGCCTCTGAGGCCTCTCTCTTTTTCAGACCATTTTCGATTTGGATTGACTGAAGCTCAAAAAGGTTAAATGACTTGGCCAGGGTCATACAGTGAGTCTGGGGCTGAGCAAGAGAGAGCCCCTGCACATGACGACAACTGCAACCTTCTTCCCTACCCAAGCCCCCAACCCCAAGCCCTCAAGCAGTATAAAAGGATTTTATAGGCAAAACTTCAGCTCAGAAAATTGCAGACTCTTAAATAGCAGAGTTTATAATGGAAATACTAAGAGAAACCTGACTGTAGCAGTGGAATAGTAGTAATGCATTACTTATTCCATTAATGGCTGTGTTCTTAATAGAAACAGGTTCATTACATGCTAAGAAGCAAAGTTTGCATTAAATAGAAACATCATTTGGTGTTTTATTGATTAAAAGGAGATTAGATTTCCATGATGTTCTTTAGCAAATAGGATGCCTCGGAGGAAATGTATATATTTATATTATAAGGAGGAGGGTTTTATTACGGCATAATGGAAAGAAAATGTATCTCATAATGATAGTTTATATCACACAAGGGATCCAATAACTAAAAGTTTAACTCTTAACCTAGCAGTGAAGTCCAGAAGTCTGTATTAATGTGTTAATGCAAAACTAACGTTTTCCATTTGGATAGCCTATTGTTACATGCTGCACGTGACAGC
The DNA here is from genome assembly GCF_018139145.2 of Gymnogyps californianus. Lineage (NCBI taxonomy): Eukaryota > Metazoa > Chordata > Aves > Accipitriformes > Cathartidae > Gymnogyps > Gymnogyps californianus. The sequence continues at coordinate 161,284,799 of NC_059472.1, forward strand.
AAGGTTAGACCCTCTCTTCTTGACTAGAAGACTCAATCAAACCTGTCCCTGTGGACTGCATGGAGGGGGGGAATGGCGGGGGCAAATTATTACACTGAAATATCAGCATCAGCAGAAACATAATCATCTCCAATCAGCAAATATATGGCACACCCTTGTTTCGCTTCTCCCTGGATCCTTAATGGTATAAATATCAGCAATGCTAATTACCCACCAACTATTTCATTGCTCTCTTTCAGACACATGTGGCTGTGCAACTGCGTTTTTTCTGAGCTTCAGGACCGTGGGTGATGGGCTGAATTTCAGCTGTGTAAGGGCCACCTTTCCATCTGTCCCACCATTGCAGAGAAGTCGATCCCTGATATCCCAAAATCACCACAGAAGCTTTTGTTAGCAGATCAGAAGCACATCAGCTCCATCTGGAGAACATCCTGCTGAAGGTCAGGGTGGGCTAGGGCACCTTGGAGGCTGCTCTGACTTACACCTTGACCAGCCTCCAAATGCTGTGATTCATGTTCCCCAAGGATTGCACTGGATTCAGGCTGATGGATTTAAAAACTAAATCTTTAAAACACGGTGTGGATCCCTATGCTGATGTGAGTGTGGGGATATGTAGGCTGACTTAGAAACAAGCATCTCCATGCCTCAGTGTGTATTTCCAGTTCAAGCAGAGAAGCAACATGCCAGCTGAGCCCTTCTTCAGGGGTGGATGAGATTTTACTGAGTACCCCAAAGAGGCTGGGTTGTCTGAAACACTCCCTCAGTGTGTAGCCTCTCTGAGACCATGTCCCTACAGCAGATGTCTCCATTCATGGGTATACGGCTTGAACAGAAAGCCATCACTTTTCTCTCTGCCATGAGTCAAATTCATCAGGTCAGTCAAGAGTTAATTGAAAAGCTCCCATTAACTTCAATGGGGCCAGACTTTGCCCCTAAATAATTCTGAGGAGTTCAATTAATGTTAATGGACGCCTAATGCCAGTAACTAACAATCTACCTTTAACAACCTAATTATTTCTTGACAGATGTTGGACTAGTAAATAATCTAGTGGTCTTTGGTGATAGCTGTTTGACAGCTTTGGAAAAATGCCTCTCAAGGCAAAGTAAAAATGGTTTTCCACCAGCCACCCTGCAGATGGTCAGATTTTACAACTTGGCTGTGTTTTGATGCCCTTTTTTCTTTTTTTACTATGGCTGAAAAATGCATGATAGGAAGGAAATACTGTAAATGTAGCTTGGTTGGCTCTACCGTTCAGCCAGAGCACAAGATTACAGTTCCTAAGTGCTTACTGGCAAGTATGACCTGATCATTTGTAGTCTCGTTTCTCTCTAAATGTCTGTAAAATGGGACTGAGGCCTCCTGTGCCTGACTATGAGCTTTACCCAGGGAGCAGGCAACAGCTCTAACTACCCTTTCCCCAAGTGATGTATATAAGGATGCAGTAGTTCAGTGTTTCCAGATGGGTGCAAGGGGTGAGGTGGGAAGAAAGACCATTTTAGAGGTCTCCCAAATCTTTCATTTCTTAACGTGAGAAGTGTCTCTTGCTTTCAAATAGCCATACACAAAAACACACAGGCAGAAAAGGAAAAACGTGTTTATTTGGAAAATGTGCCGGAGAGATTTGTGGAAATTGCAGTCTACTTCATCCACTGCCCTCTATGGCCCAAGTCCCTGTTGTGTCGTCCTTTTGTGCCACAAACAAGGGTTCCCAAAAGGTAGCTCACATTTGTCACACAGGATGTAATCCAGCTGGTCTGTAGGTAATGATGATAGCAATAGGAGCATGGAATAAATCAAAGACAGCTCCAGAAGACACTGCAGCATTTCTAGATAAAAAATGACAAATTTCAGAAGAATTTGTGGAATATCTAGATTTCTGCTGAAAAATCAAAGACTCTTCCATAAATGAGGATAGGGAGGCATAGACCTGATGATTATTTTGACTTCCCTTGTTTTCACCAAAGGACCATAGTTTGCACCTGTAACACACCTGGGCTGTAAGATCAGTGCAGCATTCAGCGTCCCTTTGCATTTGCCTGCCTTTGACGTGTAACCTATATGGGAAACCTCCTTCACTCACAGAAACCTTTTTCACCAGTCTCAGAGGCCGGATTTGGAAAAGACTGTTTCTGTAACCATGTCCACCTCCTGCCTGGCAGCCTGCCTTCTGCTGCCTGGCACGGGCTTTACCTCCTGGGCAAACAACAAAGCTCTCAATACTTATTGTTTTTATAGGAACAAGGCATAATGATGATATTTATGTAGTCCACTATGGGTCTGATTCAGCTTAAACTGTGTGAGGACCGTTTTTAAGGAAATAATTTCCTTTTGGATGGTATTGAAAGTCTGCTTAGTGTGTTTAATGGTGCTAGACCTGGACAGGAAAAAGGCAAATTCGATACGTCTATGAATTCTGTGTGTTCAAGAGCCTACTGGGGAAATGCCAAATAACTTCCCGACCCAGACTTACCTGAAGATAAATGCTAGGGTGCTTGTTACAGAGTGTACTTGAAGGCATCGATCCCGTATTTCGGGCAGTTTGCCTGGCATGGGAGTTAGAGAGGTGGTCAGAGCAGAGGCAGAGGTCAGCACTACAGGGTGCATCTCTTGTGCTTCCTTGCTGGCACCCCGGGGCAACTGCATCTGTGGTAGCATCCATGGCCCCGGCTGTTATGGCAGTTTTTCACCAAAGGAGAGGAGTTTGTGCTGATGGGGATCAGGCAGAGGAGAGATGTGCAGCTCACTCAGCGAGATAGGGGTCTCTGGCTGAGCTGGTCACCCATGGCTTCCTTTATAGCCAACGTAGAGAAATGGGTGTGATTTATCTGACCCTAAAGCTGTCTGGTTTAGAATGAGCTGAACTGCACAAGAAAAGTGTCTGCTTCTCTGCGCGGATATGGAGGAGTCAGACCGTTCAGCTCCGATGGAGACATTCACACCGCCAGTGCTAATGCTGGGTCAGATGAATCTCTCCCACCAGGCTTTGGACACTGATCTCACTCAGATGGCTGTTATGTGGTGGCTGGACCAAACAGTGTTAGCCCAGGCCAAAAATGATGATTTACAATTTGTCACTCACTTCTCTGAGAGCTATGATCTTTGCAATACTGATCTGAGATGATTCCTGCGAGTTAATTCTTTCATTTGTTGACTTCTATTGCTTCAGTAACTTGGTAATAATACGCTACTTTTGCTTACTGTATTTTGATGCAGCGTCAAGTGTAAGTAGTTACAGTGTAAGGCATTGCTGAGAGCAATCCTGGGACACCGAGTGGATGAAGAATATCGGATGGGATTGGTTGAGATGCAGAGAAGCAAAAAACATTACGATTAAAGACATAATGCTTATGTCTGTGCTCATAAATAAAACAGGCCATGGCCTGTGCTCTGGTCCTAGAAGCCACTGGCATCTCAAGGCTCATGTCCATGCATTTAAACTCTCTTACACTCATAATTAGGCTATGAAGTGCCCAGACAAGACTGAATGATCTAAAGATCTTTTTTTGGTAGATCAGCTGTGGATGCTGGTGGTTTCCTTTGATTCATATAGAGATGAAGAAAACATGAACATGTGATCTATGAAAGTCAGGAGTAGGTAACAGGAGGCAGGAAACTATACATCTCTTGTCAGACATGGGAAGGTAGGCATCGGTGGTGGCAGAGGAGGGGCAGAAGCCCTTATGAGGTTTTAGGCATGCTCTTATCTGGTGGTACGGGGTTATGCCTCCGGGTGAACTTCCCATTGCTTTATCCAGGCTTTCCTGAACAGTCACAAGCACTGGGGACTCCTCCAGGTGACAATTTTGTGGTTCTGCAAGAGTGCAGGACTTCATGGTTTGTGATTCAGCTGCACCAATGAGGTAATTACATCTGTGAAGCCTCACTTCTGGCCACTGGCTGATACTTTGAAGAACATAATTTTATGGCCATGTTTATTACTCTGTGTGACTGTAGATGAGGATTAGTTCATTTCCAAAGTAAGAACAACTCTAAGGATGAGAAGCAGACATTGGAGAAGAAGATGGAGACACCTGGAACTTATCAATGCTGAAAAAAGTAAGGAGAGATTGTTTGAAGAAGTGAGATTTAAAGATAGATTTGGATGTGTGAAGATAGAGGCCCAGATTCTCAACCATTCCCAGCTGCTCTCGAGATACAACACAGCAATAAAATTAGGATTTGAAGCTCTGGGTGGCACAGAACGGGCAGACCCCTGGGGGGGGGGTTATGCTCTTCACTTCAGAAAGAAAAAGTAGGAAATCCTCCTTGTTGGAGCAGTTCCTTAGAATCACATGTATAAGTTAGAGAAACTCTAATTCTGATGGATTTGAGTTGTAGCTGGAGTAACTCAAAGCCATTAATGCCTTCCTTTGGTCATCTACTAGAAATACTTCAATGGTCTACAAGAATGTGGCCCAGGGAATCTACTACCGAAGAAGGTTGGATTGTGGAGCAAAACAATAACGAGAATGGGAAAATGTAGCGATAGAACTAAGAAGACCAAAATAATTATGGAAGAGTGTAGAAAAGGGAAAGATTAGGTCAGAGACATTACAGAAGGAACAAATTGTATTTTCCCTGTCCCCTTACAGCATCTGCTAACTAACACATTCTCTCTCTCCTTTTCTCACTTCCATTTTCTGCACAACTCAAAGATGAAACTGCTCATGACTTTATTTTTGGCTTTTCAATGTCTGTGTCCGTATGAATTTTACTCATCTGTATATCTCAAATGAATGAGATATGAAATGTAATTAACCAAGTAAATTAAATTAGCATGATTTGTCCTGTCCTTGTTCTTTGCCTCAAGTCCATCTCTTACATGTTTCCATGAATTATGGTTTCTGTTGGGAACGAGATTGAAGGCCTAAAAAGAATAATGTGTTGAAAATAGCATGGTGCTGAGATGGGATCCTTGATTTAGGCTCATCGTACATTAACGACATTAAAAGGTCAAGCTCCATCCCCACACACCTTTTGAGCGGTGACTGTTTCCTGGGCTATATTTACTTATGAAGAGAAACAAATGAGGAAAGATGAAGGTACACGGTGCTCCTGGCCCTGGGGCAGAGACAAGCTTTAAGGTGCTTGCTGCTGGAGAAGAGGACTGTTTGCTTGGCTCTAACCACTTCTGGTAGTGGTAACCCGATGCACTGCTGTCTGTGACAAGCTCATTAACCACTTTACATATTGGCTCTTACCTCCTCCTGAAGAACTTCCCACTAGGGCTCTTGCTGTGCATTAGCTTGAGTGCTGCTTGTGTGATGGAAATAAAGTGGCTCAGACAGAAACATGAAGTGTCCTCTTGGGGAGTGCTTTAAACGAGACACAAAACCCCATTGTGACCGAGATGTGGTTCCCCTTTTGTCTGACACTGGAGGGGAACAGGAGGAACTGGGTAAAACGGCCACCACAAACACAGCCCGGGCAGTGGAGAGCAATTAACTTGCATGGTTAGAAAAAGATGCTTTCAGTCTGAGTTGTTTGCAGGACATGGGCAACGCCAGAACAGAGAGAAGACTCTCCCCAGGTGTATGAGCGCAAGGTTATGGGAGAAGCATGAGCAGAAGCATCTAATACCCTATGCAGGCAACTCCATCTCTCCTTCATCATTCTGTCAAGAGAAATGATGCCCCAGAGAACTTACCTGGGGATCTTTTGGTTGGTGCTCATAGGTCCTTGCCCACATGGGACATGTCTCACACAGCAGTTGAATGATGATGAAGAATGCAGAGCTCTTCTTGGAAACATAACCAGCAAAACTCCTTCTCAGAGGGAAATAGGACCAAGTTTCGCAGCGTTGGCTCCCTCAAAGCTCCTGGAGGCACTGGTCCAAGTCGTCCCCTCTGCAGTGCTTTCACCAGACACAGCAGCAGTGAGAAGCCCTGGTCAGGCCTCCTGACACTGAGGTTTGCCCCTGCCTCGCCAAGGACGCAGCAGTCCATTTGCTTCTCATCCCAGCTGCCTGTCACAAAGGCCATTCACTGTGGTGGGTCTGTTGTGTTCCTCTGTATCAGAAGGATCTTCAGGTTGGCTTTCCACCCCAAAGGAGCACAGTGGGCCTTTTGGGCTGTGCTGCCACCTCCGTAGCAGTTTCTCTACTGCAATTAAATCACAACAGGACTCTCTGGCTTTTTGCACATAGAGCAATGAGCAGAGCAGAGTCAAAAGCTTGCTTGGGTCTTCGGATGCTTCCCTGTGAGCAATATCTGGATGGGATCCATTTACACTGTTACTGGGGAAGCCTGTACAATCACACAGTCAGTTCCCACATCCAAGGACTGTGCCTTACACCAGCCGGTGCTAATGGCTGGGTGGGTGCTGCTCTCTGTGTCAATCCCAGTACAGACGTGAACACAGCCTCACTTCTGCACCACCGCCAAACTGGAATCACTGGACTGGAAATCTATAATGCTGTGATGGGCTGAATGCAGAAGAAACAGGACTCACCATGGAGATCCTTTAGGAAAGAACACAATGTGCAAAAACCTGGCTCAGGACCCTTTGACTCCCAGTTGTCTGAGCAGGTTTGATAATACGTGTAATCTGGCTCAGACACTTTACCGGAAAAAGTTGCGTCAGAGCAGCAAACTCCAGCACAGCTTGCATTGCAAGGATGCTGATGCCTTTAAGCCATGTGCTCTACAGGTCTCTCATCTCTGCATAACTCTACTCACAGTATATGTGAGGACTGGGGTCACACGTGAGCCTTCATTAATTGCAGATGGCAACGTTGTTTCGGGAGTGATAGATTTTGTTTTCAGTTTTCTGGAGAGAAGCTTTGCCTTGCTTTCACCTTCACACTGCATCCATTCATCCCGATGTTCTCCTGATCCCCCTCCTCCACTCCGCCTCGTTAAAATTGTTGCACAATAATTGTAAATTTTACAGCGCTCAAATTAGATTATTTCCCTTGACACAGAAACAAACAGACTGCTAGGAAATGACCATTTCAGATTACTGGAAGAGTCACACAACGCTCCCGAGCCCAGGCCAATTGCTGTTCTCAGTTGCACATGTGTAATCCCAGGGATATCATTTAGGGATGCGCACATGAAACGAGAGTGTGCATCGTGCCCCAACATGCATAAATAGCAGTGGACCCCATCCTGTGTACTGCTGTCATCAAGTCCAGACCGCTGTGCTTATAAAGCAAACACAGTAAATGTAATTAAAGGATGATCCCACAATGCTAATCAGATACATGTGCAGATCCCAACCATGGGATCCGGCCCAGAGCTCTTGAGGGCTGAGCCCCATCCGCTGCCATGGACTCGTTTAATAATTTGGGGTCTGAGGAACCACAGGATTGGGCTTTTGGGTTATTTTGCTGCTGAACCAAAGCACATGCCAAGAAATGCACCCAGAGGTTTTTGCTTCCTTCCCCATGATGTCCCTGAGGCTGGCAGCAGCAGCAAGCAGAGCTCCCTCCGCCATGCCAGGCAGGCAGGTTGCCCAGAGCAGTGCCAGGAGGCAGGCCGCTTTGATCCAGCACCAGGCGATGCCCGGGGTGAAATTAGCTCAGACCAGCGCTGAATTCACCATGTCACACAGCAGCGAGGCTCTGTTCAGCTCCCAGCAGCTGCCAACACTTCAAAAGGAATATCAACCTGGCATTAAGCCTGCTTGATGCTGTACAGCGTCACCACTGCTATGGCCATGCTATACCTTGAAGCCTGATACACACTTGGCTCTTGGCTCAGAAATGATGAAAATGAGTGCAAAGGGAGCAGTTTTACCATTATCAGTTGGTGAGCACCATCCCCATAGGAACCATGACAGCAGGAGGACATCGTTTGCTTGCATGTGGAGACCACAGGTTCCTTTGCATGGGCTAGGGGCATCTTAGGAGATGTAGGAGAGGCTTGCATGGCTTTTACCTGCACTGGGTGTAGGCTACAACCTCTGCACTGAGAGCCTCCGCTGGAGCCCCTGCTGTGTCTACATCTGCCGAGCTGATCCCTGTGCTATGCCCTTCGGTGGAGGAGGAAAGGAGTTAGGTCTGCTTTATTCAGCACCTTTCCTCCTTTGACAGGAGGATGTAAAGCCCTGCCCCGTCTCTGTTGTGCAAACAGGAGCGGGGAACCCCATTTTCCATGTGCTGTGCACTGCAATGCTGCCATTAGCTGCTGCAAGGAGGAATCCAAGCTAATGATAGCAGTTATTCCAACAATGTTAATGATTTGTAGAAAGATGAATTAAGCAAAGAGAGAGAGCTGCACAAGTCTATTATTACCCTGTGCCTAACTCTATTAAAAAGAGCTGAGCTGTTCATCCATTTATGAGCCATTGACAGGGAGGCATATATCTCCATGAAAAAGGTCAGATTGCTCCAAAATGGTCATGGGCACATTTCTTTTCAAGGAGGAGCTTTCTGTGACAGAAAGTCTGTGTTTGGCAGAGGGTTTCCAAATGCAAGGCTACCTGAAAGACTTCTTTCCTGCCTGCTGCATGCACAAGGACTTACCTTCAGCTTTTGAGGTGCCGATTAAGGGGACAAGAAACCCAATTCAACCTTCACCGCTTGCTTGCACCTTGCACGTGGCGAAGGCTACAACCCACTGGCAGAGGAAAGCTCTGCATTTCTGGGGCTGGGCCAGAGGCAGGGCACCCTTGAGGAAAGCTGGGTGTTTTGGATGAGTGTTATTCCTCTGCCCCACTCCAGTCTAACCCATGGGTTTTGCCCTGTCTATCTATCTTGGAGTATTTTAGGAAGCTGTCATTGAGGTATAGAAGTGCCACTTGTTTAGTGCAGTCGGGATGAGACAGACTTGAAGTTCCCTATTGATCCGCAGAAGAAAAACAGCCTCATCAGCAGTGGGGATAGCATCGCCGACAGCAGCGCGCGGCTGCCTGGGAGGTGGAGGCAGCCGGCTGCCGGGCCCCCTGCGGTGGGGGAACTGCGGTGCTGGCTCCTCACCGCTGTAGGGTGCATGCACATCAGAGAGGACCTGGGCAAAGGGCAAGACAGATTTGCAAGAGGCACTACTGAGCTCTGAGTCTGTTTTCGTGTAGCTGTTTACAGCACTGAGAGCAGATTAGCCATGACCACCTCAGTATGGATGCACCAGGGTCTGTAAGTCCTGCCCTGCAGTTCTCCCTCAGGCATGCAATTGCACCTCTCTGGTGGCTGCGAAGTCTACTGTTGTTTCAAGTCACAAGGACAGTCAAGTGACAATGGCTCTTACCTACTAATGAGCTACGCAAGACTCAGCTGGAAACAGTGACCTAGAAGTAAAGCACTTCATATCTCCTTCTGTCTAACGACCTGACATCTGGTGCTGTTCTGTTCCTCAGAGTAGTTTAGCCATGAAGGCAAAACCCAGCCAAGATGCAGGTTCGGCTGGTTGGTCTGTTGGAGGCTGTGAAACTTGTGCAACATGTGATGCACTTTGCAGGACCTACTCCTGTCTTTCCCTGCCAACTGAAAAGAGGTTCAGGAGCGGCTGTGTGCGTGCGTTGGAATTTTTGTCATGTCTTGATTTCAGTATGTTGTGTCACTTCTGTTATGTCGGGCCATGGTGTGTCAACCCTGATGCCATGACATTATTTGCTGACATCTAAGGAAATAAGATGGAAGCAGGCTTTCAGCTGTCAGTGCTGCTTAAAATTTGCACTATGGTCATGTCTAGACAGCTGAAGTGAGACAGGGCTCTTCAATGATGGCAGCACAGCGAAAACAAGGTAAGAAGTAGACCATTGCCTGGAGAGCTTTAAGCTGAACATGAAAGACAACGCATCGGAGGAAGGAAATATCATGCCTGTTTTTTCTGATGGCAGCCTGGGCCACATGTCACTTATCAGGATCACAGAAGCCCTCAGCAGGGGAGTGGGATGGACCCTGCTCAGCTGATCCCACTTCCACGCTTCATTAAATCTGTCCATCCTTGTCTGGCAGTAAAAAGAGAGGCTGTACCAAAAAGGGACTCCAGCACCACACTTTACTCTCTAAACCTTTAAGAGTAGTCTGCTGTCTAGGCAAGGCATACAGGGCTGAGTATTTCCTCTGATATTTCCTCTTATTGATAGTGATGGGCAACGCAGGGTAAGTCGCTACTGAAGATCAAATGTTTTTCACGACATGCAATCCAATTTGCCCACCTCCTGCTGCCAGCCGGAGCCATGCAGTTGTAGCTGCTTCACGCAAGACAGGAAAGTTGCTTGTGAAGCTCCTTTCAAGGGACATTGCTTCCAAACCAAACCCAGCATGTAGGTTATGGAAGGTCATTCTCTGAAACCAGTGATGGGTGAACAGGTTGGCGTAAAATAAAAGACAGCCCCAAACCTCTCCTATCGCTCGGACTGCATCTCACCCAAGCAACAACCACCTCTTTACCAAGGGAGTTCTGACCTTTATCTGCAGGCTTGGCAAAACTGTATTCAAAAGTTTGTATTCAAAGTCTGTTGTTATCTGATTTCTCGTAGGGTTTTTCTGGGTGGGTGGGAAGGGCATATCTCTCCATCGCGTTAGCTCCATCGTGTTCACTTAACAGGTTTGACAAAGTCCTGTTAAAATCCAGCAGTGTTGTGGGGAAGAGCCTAGATTATATCATCTAACTCCAGATCTTATCGTGGCTTTGCAGCCCTCATCAATTACTGCAATTCAGACAAATGTATTTTTTGCTAATTCAAACCAAATGATCCTAGAAGACACTCAATTGACATCCTAAATAACACGTCATCTGTCCATTACTCGGGCATAGTGTGGCTGTAGTTCCCCAAAATTGATGTGCCTCTGCCCCAATGGTACTAGAGGGCTCAACTCTACCTCCATGCATTTCCAAGTCTCCTTATTAAAATCACTGTGATAGATCTCTGGAGACAACTGTGAAAGTTATATTAATGACGATAAAAAGGTTTAAGCGGGGTTGCCTGATGCTTTTGGGATCCAGCCCTATTTCCCCTCAACACATTACTTTCTGTTTTGTGAGTAGGAGTTCATAAAGCAGATAAAGAAATTAAACAAAGCAACAAGTTAAACAAAGCAGCAGGTTCCCAGCTTGAGTAAAGAGTTTGCTGTGAGCTGAGAAGTCCTTTTATACAACTGGAACTGGAAACTTCTGGGAAAAATGGAGGTCCTTAATGAAGAAAATGAGGACTGCCAGCAATATAGTGAATAGTTGGGCCGCTATTTTCTTTCAGAGCAGATTATAGATAAGAACCAATAGATACCAAGTAAAATTGATTTCTGTGGCAATTAAACCTACTCACCTTTGAGGAGTTTGTTACAACCTCAGAAAAGAGGAGATAAATGCTTAGAAGAGCTGCAGAAGATGTAACAGAGTATTGTGCACCACAGCCAAGCAATTTTGTCGGCTCCTTTGAGTTTCGCAGGAGGATGAGATGATGTAGCTGAATATGTGGCAGAGCTGGAGGGGCTAATTGAATGTTGTTTGATTAGCAACCTCCTGAGGGATCTGCTGTGAGACAGATGGAATTTCATCATTACGAGTGCCATAAACCATCGCTGATTGCTGGTGGAGGAGAACTTCACCTGGCCCAGAACAGCACTGTCAGCAGCAGCAAAGGAGGAAACTGTGAAAGGCTGAAAAGACAGGTATTTAGAAATACCCGAAACAACTGAGCTGACCAACCATAAAATGGAAAACCTCGATGAGATTTTTTTCGACTGCGAAAGAGCAGCTTGTTTTGTAGCAAAATTTACATATGAAGTATCCCAGGGTCATATGTGCTTCAGGATGGGATGTGCAGACAAAAAAAGCAATGGCAGCTCTCAGAAACAACCTCTCACATCCACTATTTATTCCAGAGGTAAAGGAAGGGAGCAGGGGGCTTTTGATTTTGATGAGGTGGAAGATGCAAGCAATATATGCTTTCTAAAAGGCAGCGATGGACTTTATGGCATAAATGTAGAGTTAAACTGCCTGTCAGCTTCCACAGAAGCACATACAACACCCATCAATGAATATATATCCCGAAGGGCAAAAGAGGACTGAATCCACTGCTGAGTGCCACATTGATATGTGGGTTTGCTTTGGAGGACTCCTTCTGGTGACAGTCTCTTGGTTTGTTTCTCTAAAACACAAACGCAGAGATAAAATATGTATTAGTCCTAGATACCTAGGCCAAACCCAAAACCTGTCAGGTAGAGACTGTTTACAAGAATTAGAAGGGAAATGTCAAACTAGACCCCATAGATATACTACTTCTCTGTGAAAATACGGGCAGGCATTTATAAAGGGTTAGGACATTTAGAAGGGAGAATAACTGGGATTTATGCAGAGGATGGGCTCATGCTGAAATAGATGCTAGCAGGGTTAGCTCCCCACGCCCTTGGAAGAAGGATTGAGGAGGGGTGGTGAAGGAGGGCATCATTCACAGCTGTTCTTCTCTGCCTGGATTGCACTTTGAGTCCCTGTATTTGAACCAGAAAAAAATGGTTTCCTCTGCAGCAATTGTGCACAAAGCCACAGTGAATCAAGTCTCCAGAGGAGACAAGCATCCTGTCCCTCAGACATGGACTGTCAGGCGGGGCGAGGGAGGATTGAAAGCTTAGTGGAGTGGGTGCATAGCAGTGATCTCTGCAAACAGGGATAGGTGAGCACAATGAGGATCTGATTACCAGGAGAGCAAAATAGGCAGTGAGAAGCCTTGGAGATCATCAAAGAGCAAACGAAACTCCACTGAAAGGGAGCCTGTGTTTTACAGTGAGAACAGGTGATGCCCTCAAGTGCAAGAGAAGATATTTCAGTCACCGGGGGCAGCAGGACTTCATAACCAAACATCTGCTCTCTTGTAAAACCAGAAGTGTTGTAAAATCAGAAGTGTAGTACCTGGGATACCCGGTAGGCAGGGAAAGGATTTACCCTATGGCTGTTCACTTGTGACCTTTAAACAGGCCAGCCACCTGGGAGGCAACTAATTTCTGAAACATACTTTAGTTGGTTAAAAACTATTATCAGAGTTGCTCTCAAATATTTAAATTACTTTAGAGTCATCACAAGAAAACCTGAGGTGACTCGGTACCAGTGGAAAAAGGCAGAGAGGATTATGAGAAATCTAAAAAGCTATAAGGTCATGGGAAGCGCTTTCCATTTTGACCCTTGCAAAGATCATCAGTGCCACATCCCGTGATATTTTGGTATGTAACATGAAGGCTATTGGAGGGTGGACAGATGGCTTTGTCTTCAGGTCAGTGACTAGGGCAGAAGAGACTAAATTAGCTGGTGAAAGAAAGGCAAGTTGTTGTTCTGGGAATAAAACATCTCCATAACTGCCTAGATGGGAAGTACTTTATTCTTCTGGCAGATCATCGCCTACTTAAAGGATTCTTCCATGGAAACGAAAATGGGCTGACCAATGCACCCGGCCAGCTGCTCTGCTGGGTTTTATCCTTTTGCATGTACGAAATAGTCTGTAAGGTGAAGGCTAATGTAGATGTCCTCCCTCTGGCAACGGCAGAGATTGAGTCACTCAAAAAAGAGAGGACATCTCCTCCAGCAAAGAGAAGGGGTAGCTTGGACACAACACATGCTGTATGCACAATACACGCTATTGTACACTCAGAGGCCAAGAATTATATCAAATGCACAGGGCATTTTTTGCCTAAAATATTTGTGGAGGTGATGAGGACCTGAGAAGTCCATCAGCATGGTTTCTTGCAAGGAGTCATCTCCTCCTGCCCCTCCCCAGGATCACGGGGATGCTCAGCATGTAGGATTGACCTCTCCTGATTTAAAAATTCATACTGTGGGACATATACACCCAAAAGAGCAGGGATGTCCATGGTGACCTCAGCGGCCTCCACTGCTATCCCCAGAAAGAGTAAACCAGCTGTGGCTATGCAGAAACAACCCCTAGGGATTGTGGAGATTGAAAAGTAATGAGTGTGGACATACTGAAGACTTTCTGAGCAAGAATGGACATAAATGTGCTCAAGCATTTTAATATAATCCAGCTTCAAATGGCATATCGGAGAGCTGCTAGAAAGGGGGTGTGAAGAAGATGATTAATGGGAGCTTGGAAAAAGATCTGGATAGATTTCTTTTGAACTATGCCTCAAATTACAATGGATGTGAGCCTGGCCTAGCTGTTGATGAGCAGGAAGATAACACTCATTTGGCCTTAATCTATCCCGTCCTGGAAGAGGAAATAAAGCTAGCCTCTTAAATACAAACCACTCGCTTTCATGCAAAGGATGGTAAAGACCATCCACATAAAAATGCCAGTAGTTGACAGTCTACATTATCTCTAGGTATTGCCTCAAAGTAATTGGACTCTTTCTATTTAAATGGTGGCTGAGGCTTAAGATCGTATCAGGACAGTGTGTCTACTGGATGATGTTTAAATATTGGAGCTCGGGCCCCTCTTGCATGAAGGAGCTGAGGCCAGGAGACGTGTGTGTGCTGCTTGCACCCAAGATAGAGGCACCTTCCCAATTCCTTGGCTCGACAAGGGGGATACCTCTGCCATGTGAAGGAGAGGACGTGAGTGCTATGGAGAACAGGTATGAAATAGGTGACATGAAAGAGCCTCTGGTTTTTAACATAACGCATATGAGCTCTAGTTAACAATCTTTGTTGTTAATGCAATGGAGGGATAGAATAAAGACGTCACAGAAGTGTTAACATCTTACCTGTGGCATTATGGGATGCAACACACTCATTTTCTGTTTTCTGCAGCTCTGTGATAAATAAGGCAGCAGGTTCCCACCTGCAGTGCTGTGAGCAGAGTGTTTGATTTTCTTCAACCAAACAGTCTCTTTGCTCAAGGAATTGTTTTTTCCCCACCTTGGTTGAAGCCCTGAGGAGTCTGATCCTTCTCGGGTAAACTCGTTCCTTGGATGTATGAAGTTATTTCCTTTTACTCCCTTTTCTTTGTTTCAAGGAGAGCAAATGAGACGGGCTGGCCCAAAAGCTGGGCTAGTCTGGAAGACTTTTATCTGCTCCCTGGAGGCACATCAGTCGGTGCAGTAGCCCTGGGGAAATGTTTGTGATTGCCTGGGTGCCAAATGCATGCCATAACCTGATCAGCCCTGGTTTTGAGCCTGCAAGCACTGTTGGGGGAAGATATAAGGACCCATGCAGGGAAGCTGAGCTAATCTGTTGATGGAGACGGGGAGCTAAGTGGAGTCTCCTCTTGCTTCCATCCCCATGTCCACACCAACTCCTACCACTGGGCAGAGAGGTCAGGAAGAAGACCATGCAATGGAAGAGCTTCAGAGCAAACTCACATTGAGCTGGTTTGTGTTTTCAGCAGCAATAAAGAAACTCCCAGCCCGGTTAGTTGTTCAGCTGTGAGCGTGCAGCAAGGTGTGTGCCTGTGCATGGGCAGGGGCAGCGCTGGACCGCAGCCTCCTCGCCAGCATCTTTTAAAATTGAGTGCAAAAGAGTGCAGTTTGTCTTTCTTAGCAGCTGCTTTTCGGAGTTGTCTCTGGCTGTCATTTTTGGGGAGGGATGGGGGCAGGGAAATTGGGTTGGGTGGCAGATGGTGTTAAACAGGAAGGGAGGCAGTATTTGTTTGCAAACACGGCGAGGTGTCGTTCCATTATTGCCCGGCGCTTTTGACAAAATCAGTGTGGGAGCTTTCTGCCAGCTACCGCAGCCCCGCAACGCTGCGCGGCAGATGAATCAACGCCAACCAGGGAGTAGGTCCCTGCCCCAAAAGTCCTCCCTGGGAGTGCGACGAGCAGGAGCAAACATGCCAGAGATTCGCTGCCAGGCACGAACGAGGACGGTGGTGCCCCGTATTTCAAGGCTAGCACGGGGCACCGGTGGTGTGCCTTCAGCCAGCCTGTGTCTCTAGCTACTTGTTTCTCCCCCTCGCCATCCTTGGAGGTGGAGTGATATCTGCAGGGAGAGAGAAATGCCGCCCGCCGATGTGCTGGGAGGCGGCGAGCTTGTGTCTCGCTGCGCTCACATGGCAGGTTTCAGGCATTTGGGACCAGCGCTCAGCTCCTGCGTTTCGCCTCATCCCCGTTACAGGGAGCAGGGCTGTGGGGGTATGTCACAGCCCTTCAGTGGTGGCACGAAAGGGGCAGCGCTCATGTCTGCAGCTGTGGCAGGTCCCCATCAGGAGGGAGCCCTGCTGCGGGTACCGATAGAGACCCCCGCCTGCATGGGGAGCATCCTGCACCCTTAGCACCCATCTGGGCATGCAGCTGCTGAAGCTTCTGCACCCTTTGCACATAAGGTATAGCTATTGACAGCTCGTACAGACCAAGGCTGGAGTGTCAGGAGTTTGGCATGTTTAGAAAAGTCAGCTTTGCCATGATCACAAGTTTACTGACGGTGGGGTTGGGAAGGATGCCAAGGGTTTTAGCCTCCCCTATAAGCCCCTGGGTTGCACTCACCCTGGTGCAGTGTCGATGGGTTTCGAGTTGCCATCCCTGGTGCCAGATGTGGGCAGCACGAGGGACCCAGCAGTGCTCTGCTGAGCCTGGGGCAGTTGGCATCTCCCTGCCTGCAGCCCCACGGCACGGTGGGTGCTGGGGAGTTAACAGCCCGCTAAGCCTGGGGCTGCAGCCAAGGCTGCCTCCACAGGGACTGAGTGGGTTAAGGACTAAAGAAGAGACGGCAGCTTTTATGAGCATCCTCCGAAGCCACCACAGACCCTCTTTTATTTTTTTCTGAAAACATGGTGTCTTAGGACATTGCTGCTTGTGCTTCTCCTTTCTTCTCCTGCCGGGAGAGCCAGGATTGATGACTCAGAAATTGCTAAAAACATCACGCTCAGCACTGCCACAATCAGGAGACTGGCTTAAAAATCATGAGATTTCTAACAAACAGAAATCAATTCTTTTCCCTTGTCCCCTGGTGTTTTTGACTCAGAGGTCATTCTTCAGTTCTCAGCTCTGAGGAATGTATTATTTTATTTTGTTTGTTTTTTAATGGAAAATGGGGTTCCCATCTTGTCTCCAGAAAGGAGGGCTTGAGCACTGTATGAAGTCTCGTGCCTCTCCCATGGGAAACGTGAGCGCTGCCCCCATCCAAGTGTAGGAAATACCAGGAAGGACGAATGCAAACACCCAACTCTGCACCATTAGCTCTTATATGAATATTAATGACCAAGGCACCACTGCAGTGAGTCAAGATCCGGGGAGCCAGGTTGTCTCCAGATCCTGTGACCACTTGCCAACAGGAAAAATGAGTGAACTTTCACTGGCTGTTTTTCAGGGCTGGATATTGTACTTTAACGAACAATCAGAAGGCAACTAGCTGGAAAATAACTAGACCTTTAACAGCCTTGGTGCTTAATTTACCATGTACTTTTTCTTACGTTCTCCCTCTCATTGCTGATATTATATCAGCATGGCCGCCTCTCTGACACCAGTTTTATTCAAATATTGCTGTTTCATCTCGCCTCTGCTCCTCACCCTGCTTCCCTGGGCTATTTCACTGGATCTGCCTCACCTGTCAGAGCAGCCCATCACTGCCTCCTCAATCACAGCCCATTAGGAAAGGCTGCACGCCGGACACCTCCGTCTCTGTGCTTAGGCCACGGTTCAAACACCAGCTCCTCCATCGAGTTTGGGGCTGGTTACAATGCCGACGAGCCCACTCTGCCTCGGTGGAGGGGGCCGTGCGTGGCAGCTGTTTGGATGGAGTCATTTAAATCCATGATTTATGTGTTCTTCACACTTTAATTGCATCGAGGAATCTCTCACTCTGGCAGTGTCTAATCTCTCGACATTTCACATGCTCTGCCTGCGCAGTGTCAGAAGATGAATAGCCCATTCATATGGGGAGTGCTTCACATCCAGATATGCTGACTTACAATGCTGATAGACTGGAGCAAGAGATGAAGGATAGCAGCAGGGACTGGGTAAGTTGTTGTGCCTACCAAACCTCACTGGTTCAAAAATAAAATGCATTGTGTTTATCTGTAAATGATGGCATTTTTACTCACACGCCTTTTTCCTTGCATCTTCCAGCACATCTCCTCCCTATTTGCTAGTCTCTAAACGAGCTGCAAAGCATATCTTTGCCTTTAGGGTTTGCAGGGTGGTGCTCCCAGAGCCAGCTTTGGCAGAACAGGCTATTGAGGAAACCTGAAAGCTCTCTTTAGAATATGTATGTGAGTATTGTTACTATTTGGCACTGACTTTGTCACCTGAAATGCCTGAGATTTTCTTAATGGTGCATGCACATTTTTCTGGCTCCTTTTCTCTGTTCTCCTTAAAATACATTTCTTCCTCAATACTGTAGGGCTGAGGTCCTGGATTTTTTTTTTTTTTTTTTTGGCATTGTAACAAATAGGAAGAGATCACACCATACCATCAGAGTGGGAGGAAAGAGGTGACTTTATCCAAATCTGAGGAACTAACAGATTAAATAATTTGCCCAAGGTCATACAGAAAGTCTGTATCATCAGATCAGGGAACTGAAACCGGGTCTTTTTTCAGAGTTTTGATCATATGACAAGTTTTATTATCCTGATCTGCTATATTTTCACACCGAAATATATTACTTACCTCTAGAACAGGTAAAACTTCCTTACAAAGAATATTTGTGAGGAACATGTCCCCATCCAGTCACTGTGGATGTCTCCCAATTTTCTTCTGTAATTTGTGTATTTGCACTGAAGAGTTTGGAATAAATGAAGGAGTTCATCTGCCAGTGATACAGCACTGGCAAGAACAGTCATATTAGACAAGTTAATAAACAGATAAATAGAATAGAATAATAGAAGCACAAATCAGAAGTTGGCTGATCTGAAATCCCAATGCTTATAAATCAACAAATGTGAAGGTTCAGCTGAGGAAGGAGTAGAAGGGAATGTGTCTCTCTCTCTGAAATCGTAGTGTCTTGTTTATTCTGACCACCCAAATGATAGCTAGTAAAACTTATTTGATTGCCTAATAAATGCTAAGTTACTTGTACAAAAGAGGAGCAGCTTTGGCAGAGTTTGAGGCTTAGCCTAGAGCAGTCCCAGGTCTGGCTGGGACTGGTTAAAGGAGTCTCCTGCGTGACTACTCCTTGGTGACTGAGTCTCTCCATAATTTTCAGTCTGGAGGCTTTCTGTCATGCTTATATGAAAATTTTTGGAATTTTGGAAACATTCCTGAGTAAGGAAAATCAGTTTTGGCCCACATCTGTTCTTGAAGTCTGAGGTCAGGAAAGAGCACAGTGATGGGATCAGAAGGGAGGGGTGGTTCTTGCATTTCAGTCTTATGAAGCACTTATAGCATGAAGAAGTGATGTAATTACATAGGTTTGAGCAGTCATATAAGTGAAAGGCAGGAAGAGAGGCCTGTCTGCCATAACCCAGGTGTGGACCAGGGGAGGATGCATGTATTCAGCTGTCAGAGATGCAAAGGACTCTAACCCACCAGCTGCAATTATGTTCCCAATGTTCATTTTCTGGGTTGATGTTTCCTGGCCATATCTCTCTGCCACGACATGAACTGTCTTGGAAATGTTGACCAAATATAGCTTAAATGATATCTTTTTCTTCTTCTGAGAACATATGAAGATATGAAAATCTGGATTATTTTTTTTAACATGGAAGTCACAGTTGGAAATGTTGGTCTGTGTTTGAATAGACCAGCAAATAACTGCCTTTAACAGGGAGGATGGGGCTTGGAAATGGATCTAACAGTAAGATTGCTTGTTTATCATTGCAACGGGTTACATGATGAGATGCCGTCTACTTTAAGTTCTGCTAATTTGGCAAGTTACTGGAGTAACTCTAGGTCCAGATTTTCAGAAGATCTTGGAGGCTTTTGAGCGTGTCTGAAAATCTGGCTCTTATTTTAGGTGTCTAAATGGAAATCAAACACTTGTAAAATAATCTAGCCCAGTTGTGGGTGCTGAGCACTTAGAAATCTGGCCTTCAGTTCTCGAGAAAATCTGGCTGCTAGCATGTTTTAAGACTGAGAAAAGCATGGCTAGAACATCAAGCCAAAGGAAACAATTTGTCTTGTAATGACAGGGTTGAGAGGTAGATGATATTCTTTTAAATAAGTACAGTACCTAGGTCTGGATGATCTCTGCTTCCAACTAGATGAGGTTATAAAGACACTGGTAATGAGATTCATTACAGCAGCTTTCTAATCTCTTTCACTACAAAATACATTACATTTGGAATTTAACTGTGTGTGCAGCACACCAGGTGGCCAAGCTGCTTTTACTGGGAGAAAATAAAGAAGCTGAAATGCACTGCTATATAGTGCTCTTAATGCCTAATAATGTCATAGAGGAAGAAGTATGTTCTTGCTCTCTGTTGCTGATGACTGCCGAGCGAAGCACATGTTATACAAAGTCACATATGCTGGAGAATAACGCTGCTGCGGGAGCCCTTAGCTCACTGGTATGTGACACTGCAATGTGATTAGGAAAGAAATTACATACTGGCAAAGAGCTTTCCCCCATTTTGGGAGTGAGAGAGAAGAATTACCCCCTTGGAAATGTTATATCTGAGTGAATTTACTTTTCCATGGGCTGATATTCTTCTAAGGAAGAAGGATGTTCTAGCTGTTGCTCAGCAGAAAGGACATTTTTTTACTTTATTGGCCTGAGGTGGTCACGGGGTCGCGGACCAAATTCCAGGGGGAATTTGGGGAGGGTTTCATCAGTTTCAGGGGAATTTGAGTCTGAGGTTTGTGTTGTGCTGAATTTGAATACGGAGACTTAAAAATAGGGCTTCTAGTTCACATCCCAGTCTCTGAGGTGTTCTTGCTAACGGTGGAGGTGTGTTGACATGGCAACTCCCTAAATCTAGCCCTGAAGGCTGTAAGCTTAGCTCCTGGCCTACCAGGACCTGAAGCTCTTCTGAATGAAAGACTAAGTCAAGGCTTTCTGTCCACTGAGGGTGACACTTTATCATATAGGTGAAGTTGGCCTATGTGGTTTTTTCTCCTAATCTCATAAAAGCCCTCAGAAATTTTGCATTTTAATTTAATAAGAACAGAGCTGGGCTGCTCACTTGTAGTATTTGGTCATCATAATAAAACTGTGGCAAACACCGTTTCTCCCCTTCTAGTACCTAAGCTTGCTGTGATGCAGAATTACTTTACCTTTTTCTTTCCCCCCTCCTTCTTTTTGGTGCTGAGCAGAAGTTCTGGTTGGTTTTGGTAGGAAGCTGCGGATGGGCTGTGAAGCACAGTGCAAGTGTTGAATGCTCTTCCCAGCTGTTTGTCATGGATCAGATTTGCTCTTTGTCACAGGCTGGGATCCAGTTGCAGGACAGATGCTTTACAGTTTTGTTTATTGGATTTGCTACACAAAGGGTTGTGCTCCACATTGACAGGGAGCAGGTGGCTTGTAGAAAGAAAAAAACCCACCATGGTTTTGTATTTTTTTGACTGTTTACAGATTCTTGTGGCATACTGTTTGCAGCTGGATGTGCAAAAAAGGCAGGGCTGGAGGTATCCATGCAGCCTGCCATCCTGTATCACTCAGATGCAAACACTGATGCACCAGGACTTGTGCTTTCTCCAGAGTTCAGGGATGCTCACGCCATGGCCCATGGGCGAGCTTGGCTGGCTCATAACCTCCTTTCCCTTACCCTTCTCCCATGACTTCTTACTCCTCTTAAAGCTGTGGACCATGTGGGTGTCTCTGGCAGTCTACCATGTTAGGTCCCAGCAACCCTGGAGAACCCCCTAGGAGTGACCAAAATGCACCCAACCCTCACCATGCAGTACCTACGTACACACGGGTGTCAGGTCGTGTAGCAGGTCTGCTTCCGCCTCTTGTCATGTACAGCACACCTGCCTGTCATTGCATGGAGGAAACTGTCATTTTGGTGACAATTATGTTGGATATCTCCTTAGTCTGTCTTCACTGATGTCATGGATGTTGCTTAGAACGGAGAGAGAAATGAATTTATCGAAATACGTAGCTAAATGGAGCATTGATTCACTTGAAAAGACAGCAGGAAACTGAATAGACCACTAAAGCCTGACTTTTGGTTTTGGTCCCAAATAGAGCTGAACAGTGGCCATGCTCCCTTCATGACCTTCTGTTTCCTCCATCATGTGACCAGACATGAGCCCTTGTGTGGCCAAAATTTAGGTGTCTCCCAATCCTTGCTGGATCTCTGACCATAACAATCATATAAAGGTATGTGCAAGAAGTTCCACTTATGGGACTGAGGGATACCTATGTGAGGTCCATGTGAAACCCCACATCCCTGGGGACTCCAAAGGAAAGAGAAACAGCAGCAAAAAATAGACTAGTTTGGGTAGTGACCCATGGAATGCCTTCACCATATAATTTTAAGGCAAAATCCAGGAGGGATATGCAGGGCTGTCAAAAAATGACCATATGAAAGACTGAGAAGTCATTGCTGTCAGGACATTTCCATCTCTGTGGGATTCCTCCATGCTGCGTTGGTTGTGCAGAGCACAACTGGTGATCTCTCAGGGACTTTTTCAAGCAGTGCTAACCAGTTATACAGAAATGCTTGGACAGTGGGACCAGCATTCAGACCCTAACTCATATAAGCATAAGCTGAAAAACCACACTACCGTGTAGTATGACTGCCATTCTGGTGTGCTTAGCCATGCAATTATTTCTGCATATCAAAGCGTGGATAAGAGCACTTTCACTCGTGTTTGTGCAAGAAGCACTGGTGAAGCCATGTGAAAATCTCCATGCCCTGTTCTTGGCTTATGCAGTTGAAGGGTGGGATGAGTCGCGTGGTCCCAGCAGCATGAAGAGCAGATGAGGAGCCAGGATCCTTTTATTCATAGCTGCGATGACCAGTGTGTGAGCAACCCTGAGGTCAGCATAGGTTTGTGTAAACCAGTCGAGCTAACTAAGTGTGAATAGGTGCGGACTGGGGAAAGATCAGCCTCTTTTAGTGGCAAAACCACAAACAGGAAAAGGAGCTGACTTTGTGAGACTGCTCACAGCTAGCAGGTTGCCTGATTCTGGGGCATGACTGAACAGCTTCTGTGGAAATTTAGGAACTAAGGAGAGAAATTGCTTTACTTTAATATACAGGGAGGTTAACAGGCACCCACTGGAACCCTTTTAATTGGCAAGTAGCCCTGTGGAGGCTGGGACATGTTAAACAATCATCCTGGTAACCCAAAGCACAGCTAGGCTGAAAGTGTTCACATCTATCATGTGAATTCCTTAAATAATAAACACTGGACAAAGTTCAATAAACAACCAGATCAAATCTTGCTGAGGAGGCACTAGGAAAGCAGCTAGACAGAAGCGTCTATGGGGCAATGCTCTGCAAAGAGGAGAAAATCGCACAGAGACGCAGGTTGGAACTGATGTCTGCTCTGGAAGGATTTACTGGCAACGTGAGGTGAAGTGTTTTGGGCAGGGCAGGTGCCTTTTATTCATGTTTTGAAGCAGGAGTTAGAAAACTTTTCCAAGGGCTGAATCAGCCTTTCGGACTTGTTTGGTGGACCAGAAATGAATGTCAGTCCGTAATAAGGCCAAAAAACAATGTGTCCATGAGCTGTATGAAATGGAATTGCGGCTTGTGGAAGGGCCACAAGTTCTCCATTTCCTCATTTAAAGTACGTGGGATTCAGTGCAACAAATCTCTTTTCTACAACCTTCCTCATTATCTATTACTTCTCTTTGTTAGGGAGAAGTTTAATGTCCCTAAATCACCATCAGCTCAAAGTATGCCCTCCCTGAAGCATCTTATAGTTCCTTGCTAATGAAAGTACTTTTCTGAACTCCTGGCATGAATCTACCATATGATGCCTTCAAGAAACCCCATAGCTGGGATGACTGGACCAGTCAGCTGAGTGGTAGGGATTAGACACTGTGGCAAGATGAGCCCAAGCAGAGGCAGCTTGGGGGTGCCCACGGGAAGTGGCTGTAACCCATCCCATCCCTCTCTCCTGGTGAATCCCAGTCCAGACGTGGTGGATAAGGTTTATGGGATGGTATGTAGCACTGGGAGGAGATAGGCTGTGGTGTTGTGCAGTTGGGTGTATGGGTAGGTGGGCTTTTGGGGGGATGTGAGGGATGTAGACCATGGTGGGATCTGTGGGGTCATACATAGAAGGGCAGTGGTGCCATGCATGGGGCTGAGGGAGGTGGGCAGCGCATAGGGGAGGGCCGTGGAGTTGTGGGGAGGTGTCAGGGTTCACTTATAGATATTGTATTGAGGTTGCTGCTGTATCCTGGATAAATATTGCTGTGACATTACTGTCCTTGAAAAGGAAAAGGTTTTGGTATCTCTTTTTTAGCCAAAATGGAGATCTCTGAGCCTTGTGGATATAACACCTTTGTCATGTTTAACGAGATATGTGTGAACTGCTGGCTTTCCTACAGCCTACCTGAGCTTTCGCCTAAGCCGTTATGCCAGGCCTCTTATCATGCAACACTTTGCTGTTTGCACCTTGCTGATGGGTTGTCAAGACAGTGCACGGGAATGTCACCGCACAGTTTGTCACCGTGCCATCTGAGTGGAAGCAGGTGGCAGTGACGTGCAGGTCTCCTTCCCTGCCCACCTTCTCCCTGCTCTGCTGCTCACGGCAACATCCCCATGACTCCTTCCAGCTCTTTCTCGCCCCTTGCAGCAGGCGGACGTGAATGGAGGGGTCTCCAAGTGCTTCGGGTCTCTCCCGTGGGTCGGAGGATGGAGTTCAGCCTTTCCCTGCCATGGCACCATGATTCCCAGCCACAGGGCAGCAGCACGTGGAGGGGCGCCCGATCCCTGCTGTGGGCACTAGAGGGGAGACAGCCCACCCAAACCCACTGTGGATATGGGTATTCATTTCTGCAGTGAAAAAAAGGAGAAAAATCTTCTCTCACAATCTCATTCCCTGTCATTGTGTCCAAGTGCAAAACCAGTTAAAGAAGGAAATAATACTGCTGCCCCCATGGCAGGTCGATATTTGGGCCTTGAAAGGTTGTTTCTCTTAGGATGAATAAGCAGCGATGTGGGCCAGGTACCGGACTGATATTATTTTGTTTATTCACCAAAGAATGCCAACAAAATCCTGTTTCCCTAAATGCAGCGGAGGCAAGGAACAGGCAGCCCCCTTGACCTAAGAAGCTCTGAGCGCAAGCAACTTGTCTTTTTGTCTCTTCTTAAGACCCTGCTCTCATAAGACTTCATGTCACCAGCATAAATCCTTGGCTAAGCATAGCCAAAAGCAGGGAATTACTCCCTTAGGAGGCATCAGACCCAGCCAGAGGTAGCTGATGTGGGGTGAGCCCACAGGCAGCACTGCACAGTGCTCATGGATCAACACGACTCGACCAAAGCTGAGTCCTGGCAGAGTTCTTGGCTACGATGGGGTCAAGCTTGATATTTCATCCAAATCCTCCATGTCTGGATGAGTTGCTCCCCAGTGCCTGCTAGGGTTGTTACAGCAAGCGGCAAGCGAGTCCCTGGCAGAGCGGGAATGGACCCTGTGTATCCTGCTCCCATTCATACCCTCGCCCAAAGCACTTGAATATGAGCAAGGAGGACCTTGACTCTGCAGGTGAGCTCTGAAAGGTGAAGCAGCGGTGAGCTGTAGGTATTTATAGGTGGAGACTTAATGGAGGAGCAGCACTCATCAAATCAGCCAGGTTGCTGGCGGGGCTGGTTGTAAACAAGCTAATGCTGAATTGCCATCAAGTCTCAAAAGGCCAATAGTGTGAGTGAAACACCAGTTTATGGTTGTGGTGGGCTTTGAATGAAGTGACCTCTACACTGGGCCTCCAGGAAATGAGACAGGGGAAGCTAGATGGGAGCTGGATCCAGCAGGTTTCAGTTATGCCTCTTGAACATATAGAGCACACCAAGTTATTACACTTAGAAAGGTGAAAGGGAATACTTGCCATGATTTGAAACACTCTCTCGCCTGCCTTCTAAGTATTTTTAAAACCGAAGGAGCATGTCAGACCTTGTCTTTCATGAAGAATGAGTTAATTTCCTATAGAAGTATGAACATTTTGCATGACCAGTAGAGCCAGCCTGGAAAGCACCGAGCTATCTGTGCAACAGTGGATAATATGTACACTCTGCTGTACGCAGTTTGTCCTCCCGAAATGTTGGCCGAGTCTTTAGCTGCTTCCCAAATGTTGGTCCTAGGAAAGTCACTGGGATCTCTCCTCCTGCATTCAAGTGGGTGAAGATTCATGCTGAGGAACTCTTCTGCCTGGGTCTAGCTCTGCAGAGTGTGTTTGATTGTCCCACAGAGGTGGAAGAAAAGTGGTCACTTGTAGGAAAACTTCCTACTGCTGCCCCTCTGGGGCTGATGTTCACAGAGAGGGGAGCAAGTTGCTACATGGAACAGAGTGGAAGATTTACACCCATATAGGTTCAGATGGATTCATCTGGCCTAGTTTATGCATCTAAAAGACAGTTTTAGATGCAAATTCAGACAGAGTTTGAGTTTGAAGCAGTCAGTCTGGGCATCCTTTATAGCCAAGTGAAGGGGGAAAGGGAATTCAGCTCCTCCAAGAGGTGCCCACAGAGCCCCTGTACCATTTAAGCTCATGTCTGACCACCATAAAGAGAAAGCTCTGGCCCAGATGTCTAATTTCCAGAAGCCTAAGGTATTTGTGATCAGACCCAAGTCAGCCAAATCAGATCTGTTCTCCTTTTGTCTTAATGGTACAAATCTGAGGAGGAAGCAATGTGTTGCTGCAAGAATAATGCCAGCAGGATTTCTTCATTCCCTATGTTTCCTAGCTCCAGGGGGGACAATGATCTGCACGGGTGATGAGTCAAGGTTTCCGATGCTATGTCCCTGTGTCAGCACGGATCCAGTCAAGTGCAGATTTGGATCAGCTTGCTAGGCGTGTGAGAGGAACCTGAAGTGGACCTTGCTTAAACAAAATTGAATGACCCTGGGGTGAATCAGCACCTAGAAGCTTCTTCACTTTTTTTAACCTAAATCTGACTATTTGGGAACATTGACTCATTGCATTACTGCAGGTAGAGCCCGTCTCTTTACACAGTGTAGCTCAGCTGGTCCTTCTCAGAGCTCTCAGCATCTTTTGTGGGCACTGGTTGCTGGACCAGTGTATTCACGTAAAAGTTTTGACCTCTGTGGGACTGTGTAAATGTGTCTTTCTCTTGCCCTTGAAAACTGGCCAGATCCCTGGATTCAATTTGCCTGGACCTAGCAAACAATGGGATGACAACATGAAGGATTTGTGGGATGTGCCTTGCACGTCTCTGAAGTCAGCATCCTCACAATACAGGGACAAAATTTGGTCCTGGTTGCAGTAACCTCAGGCTTGTCACTGTATCTTGTAGCACCATCAGAGCCACATAATGTAAATGTTTATTGCCTTCTTTTTATGGGCCTGTGGCTTGTGTTTTGAGTTTCATGCAATGCAGTGAGGAAGGCCTCTGGAGAGCGGTGTTATAAAACAGCCAGAGGCCAGATGCGTATGAGACTCCAGCCCAGAGAAAAGTCCCCCCAATTTGACTCCGTCAGGGCAGCAGGGTATTGAGAACAAGGGAAAATTGAGTCGGCCATAGGATGCCATCCGGTCTTTAGGGCGGACAAATGCATGTAATCTTGGTCGGGGCTGTAAAAGCAGCATTGCTAGGCTGGAGGAGAGGAATGCATGGCCGGGGAGCGGTGATAATGGAAGGAGGAGCTCGGAAGAAAGAGGAGAGGAGCGGCATTCGCTTTCCCTATCTGTGAACTTGATGCAGAGAGACATTCATAGTTTCCAATAAGCAGTTCATTTATCTTAACTTAATACCTTTTTACTCCATCGCTAGAAGAGTGATCCCAATTAAGGCAGCACAGCAGGGCTTCCTGTATAAACCTCCTAACACCGCCAGTTAAGTTATTTGCTACAACCAGCCAGAGTTATGATCACCAGTGAAAAATAAGCTTCCTATCTGGCAGCTGGCCAGATTCATCCTAGCAAAGCGGCAGAGTAGAAGGACTGGGAGAGGGAATGCATTGAAATGTAAAACAGTTAACATTTCTACAATATATGTCAGCATCCACCAAGCAGTGTGGGCAATTAAGTAATGTTACATTGTACACTTCACCTTGGAAGAAAAGCTCATTTTGATGGAATAAAATACCCAAATGCCACAGACTCTACTGCCGATTTCATGTCTAAAGCAGTGTTTTCCCTTCTATGTGCAATGCTTAGCACAGAATTAAGAGAAAAAAAAAAGCAGCATGATTTTAGATGTAGAAGATAAGTAAAAGTGTGGGCCCTCTGCCAAGTTTCTCACCATTTAGCAGTACTGAGATGGGATAAAGAGCAGATTTCTGATTGCTTCCCACAGCCACTTTTCTAGTTTTGCAGAGCTGTTTTATATTAGCAAATTGTTGAAAATCTTTCATTGCATCTTTTCTTTCCTCTGATTTAAGGGATCTTCGTGTCTCCTCCTCCCCCTGCTTTTCAGTGGAAGCAGCCTCTATAGGGGCCCTGACCCTCGCACTGCATGGGAGCAGTTTGCTTGCAGGAATGATAAAGCTCTTCAGCAGAGAGACCAAGGAAATTGGTTGTGGCTGCATATGTCAGTCCTGCTGCACTACATTTTTAAGGTAGGGGTGTCCCAAAACTACGTGTGATAGCACTGCTGGAAGTCTTCCACATCACCCTATGGACAGCCTTGAAACTGGGTGGTGACTTGGCTGAAAAATAAAAGAGTGTATGTGCATCTGGGTCATTAGTCTGAATAGCTGAACTCGAGAGATGAATGGAAATTGCCTGTTGCTTGAGTTCACCAGAAGGGAAAACCTGTCTTTCACCAAAAAAAAAAAAAAAAAAAAAAGAGAGAGAAAAAGGATATAAGCAAAAAAATGTAGTCTCTAAATTCCTGTGGGTTCTATTAAAATTCTTCTTCTGCTGGCATGTTATTGGAGAGCCTTTAGCTTTGAGAACTGATTGTCCAGTACTGCTGGCTTGTCTTTTTTAAAACCTGGATACTGACTGGAACCAGATGAAAAATTTTAACTGAAATGTCTATTAGAGAACTAATTCTGGGAGGAATTCAACAGACTTTCAGGCTCATTTCTGATACATCCAGATGCCGAATTGGTAAAGAGATACTGCACATGCTGCAGAGCAATAGAAGGAGAGGAATGGGGAAAGAGAGAACAAAAATAAAGTGGTAAAAGTGTGTGCAGGGCTGGGAGGTGGAGGGGGAACATTTTAACCAGGTCTTCTTTTGCCATTGGTCCATGAATCTCATGAATGTTACTGTTAGTTTAGTCATTAAACATCATAGGATCATGAGATTCAGAAGAAAGTTCCTATTTGCAGCTATGCTGAAGTTTCTGAGAGGTGTTTTGGATACACAAACTGTTGTTATGCAAATGTAAAATGGCTTTTTCTTTTCTCCTAAACCTCTCTGTTTGGGGCATTGGAGCCTGGTGCTGCATCTTCCTTTGGTGTGGTATTTTGGAAATTTGTTGGGCTCAGATTCTGAATGCAGGCTCTGCTCTTAACACTTTGAGGGTGTAGGAGGCTGGCTTTGATATTTTGCATAGGTTCTGCTGAACCTATTTCAGGCTTCAGTTTGATGGTTTACACAAGAAAATAGCCTGAAGAAAGCAACATTTAAAACCTGACTGTTCATGAACTACCAAAGCCATGAGAAATTGTGTGTAATGGGAGAGCTGGGAATCCCAATTATATAGAGATTCCCTTCTGGTCATCAGTGTTATGCTTCCGAATAGTCACTGGTCATTCATACTAGGCAGGGAATCAGTTTTTCAGACCTCCCAGAATACCCAAAAGAGCAAAACTGAATTTTTCAGGCAGCCAGAACCAAATTGCTCCCAACAATGCCATGTCTAACAGTGGGACACTTATTCAAATGGCAACAGAAAGTCCCCCTAGAAAGCGTCCGTGTGACATTAGGAACATCTGAGCCACGGGGACTCCACGGGATTCAATTGTCAAACACAAAATGTCCTTCTGCCACTGTTTCACCATGGGGTATGTTGCCTCAACCTGCTAAACGCTTTGCTGTTATGGACATTTGTGCAAATTGTTTTCTGGGCTTTGTCTTACCATTTATCTAGAGCTTTTTTGATAGCACAAAACCTCCTGTTCTTTGTTTGAGGTACAGCTCTGACACAGACAAAATGTCCAGAAGGTCTAAGGCACCGATCCTGCAATGACTTAGCCTCCTGAACCAACTGACTTAACTGGGTCTACCTGAGCTTATTGTTAAGCATACACCCAAGTCTTTCCTGGGCTGAAGCCTGGATTAGTAACCAGGACAATAAACTGCTGGTGGTAGCTTAGAATGCCAAGTAGCAGGTTTAAAATATTTAGATGTCCGGGACCTGAATCCAAAGAAAATAGATTCTATATTTCCATATTCTGAGCTGACCTGTATGACAAGGGGTCTTTTTTATGTTCCTGCAGCACTCTGTTAATCCCTATTCCTTTTATTAACTGGAAAATGAATATACTGCCTGGGGTAGCAGCTTGGTTCACCTTCATGGAAGGGCTCTGGTTGTACACCAGTTTGAGCAATAGGCTATCAGGATCTATGTTTTTCCTGGGTTGTTTTCTGTTGTGTTCACTGTTATTTTACTTATCTCTTTGGCCTATTAATGATTGCAGTGGTCATGTTAGTTTGCAGCAAACTTCAAAGACCATTATGTGTTTCCAAAAATCTTTGGATATAAATCACACTGTTAATTGAATGCTGCAGTTGTCAACGTGTCCCGTTCCACCCAAATCATGAACATTATGACCCTTATATCCTTCTTCCAAACTTCTCTTTGTCCAGCTAATACCCTTTTAATGCCTTTTTAACCATCTGAGACTATTAATGGTGGCAACTCCAAGCACTTTCTCCTGCTGTTGTTTCCCATATGGCTTCTGAAATGGGACCCAGGAGCCTGAATGGTGTCTAGCTATGGCAAATCCCTCCCACAGCCAATGATGGAGTTGTTCTGTGGAGGAGAGCGGGTGATGGATCAGGCCAAACGAACTAGTCACTCACATTTATAAACACAGATGTGGCAGGTTGGGGGACACGTAGTCGACTCCTGCAACTGTGCTTGTGAGGCTTTAGTCTGCTCCCTTAAAAAGCAGTTCACATGCTGTTCCTTGGTAAGATTCTTGGTCTGTTTAATAGGATAAATTCATCCTCTGCCTGACCTCGCTAAGTTTTATAGCAGCACTGCATGTAGCTCCCTGTGCTCAGCTGAGATAGCTCTGGGTAAAGCCAGCAGTGGGGAGAGCCGCTCTGTCATTTGCTTAGGGATCACTGCTACAGGCACAAAACACTATCAGCGAAATGTCCCTAAATATGAAATCCTTTTACATGTTCTGGAGAATGAATACAGAAAATACCCCCGTGTAAGCTGAGATACCGAGTACCACAGTACCAGTGCCCTGAGTTCCAGTTCCTTGTGTGCTGTCCTGACTCTGTTTTAGTCTGAAATAATCCACGATGACTTCTGTGAGCAAGGGGCTCTTCTGTGTGCAAAAAGCCTGTGCTAATCTGTGATATGGAGAGCAAATTCAGCCCATGGCTCGAATGCACTATGCAGTCTCTGGGTTTCCTGAGCCCCTGTGAAATGAGGTAAAGCAAAGCTCTGACAGCCCCAACGCACAGTGGTCACCCACCAACAAACTCATATTGCCCTTGATAGGGCAGGGTTTTACCCAAGATATGGAAAGATCCTATTCCTTCTTGTCTCAGTTTCAGCAAGAGGGGAAATGAGGCTTAAAGCCTGTCTTTGCTCTCACTAATTCTAGTTCTCTTGGCTAGATGGGTAAAATTCATCTCCACTATAAACATCTTCAAATATTTACATACAATAACAATTATGGGCATTTTGATTTAAATGATTAAAACACCAGGCTTGACTAGACACTAATTGCTATTGATTGTTTAATGATATTGTGGAATGGTAATGCAGGCTTCATATTGACAGTCAAAAGCAATTGACCGAAAAGTCATTATCCATTTTTAGCCTTACAAGTAAACTGCCTGAATTTTGATTGAAAAATATTGTACTAAATGTAGAAAACCTTCTAAAGAAAAAGGATGAAAACTCTAACCTCCATATTATTGAAAGCATTTAAATTACTGTTCTGACCACACAGCGGGAATACAAGAAGAAATTTAACCTTCATTTCCAGAAGGAAGCTTTGACTACAGTCAGTGGTTAGAGCACTAATCTTTTGGTTCTGGGACTGGGATTTAAGTTCCTTCTCTGATTTTTATGTGCAGTATGTTTATGGCCTCATCTCACTCCTATAATTGGCATTGCATTTCATCACAAAACCATTATACATAATTTAGCTGTGTTCTTCATAGGTCAGACCTGAGTAGAAGGTCACATTGGAGCTACCTAAACCATATGCATTCTGAAGATAAACACTGAATCTTGATTTTCATTTTGCTGCCAATTCTTTTTTTTTTTTTTATGAGAAGGGGGAAGGGAGGATACAAGGAAAATCCTGAAAAATGCTGTATTTTATCAGTAGCAGTATACTTTTAGTGTTCTCTGTGTATATTATTATGCATGCAGCTTGTAGCATAATATAGAAACCTACTGGGTAAGATCAAGGGTCCACAAACTCACCAGCTTCTCTCTGATCATGACCACTATGGGAATTGTGATGATATTATTGGAGCTAATGTTCCTCAAAGGTGTATGTGAATTAAGGCAGACTCAAAGCAGAATCACGGACCTACAGGATGCTGAGCCATTGGGAGGATCAGAGCTGGACCAGAGCTTACACAGAGTTAACCAGCTCCAAAATAATCGTCCTGATGTTGGCCAAACCCAACTTCTGCATCTCATCTCTCCCACTCATGTTAGTGGTTGTCCAGGTTTCAAACCAGATCCAAATTCACGAACCAGATTAATTGTCCCCAGAGAAGTGACTTCAGTGGATTTCAGTTCAACGATTGAATTCTGTCCCTCCTGAAAATATGAAGTCATAGTTAACACGTGAAACAGGAGTGAACCTTGAATTAAAGGAAGGATTTGAGGAAGTAAGGATTTCATTTGACCTGGTAACTGTAGGGTGGGCATCAGTGAAACGATCTGAATGTCCAGAAACATCCAGCAGTTTCCCACATGGGCATTTTCCAGGACTTCTCTACGAAGGGGTCAAAACATGGCTGGGTGAATTGCAGTGGTAAGACCAGCGGGCAGAGCCATAAGAAAATCCAGCCATGCATACAGCGTGGAGCCTGGCACCCAGAGGGATATATCCTGAGTATTTCTTTGTCTTCTAGCTGTTTGCACTGGGGTGAGCTGTCTCCCACGTTTAGACTGTCTTGATCACAGTCAATGGGGAAAACAGAACGGCTCCACCAACAAACTCAGGAGAGAGAAGCACAATTTATGCACTTAAATTAATTAAGAAAAACCTGCCTTTTCTGTATCGTTTATTGTGATACTCAGGAATCTTTTCTAAGAAACTGAAAACAGTCACTATTCTAATTAGTACACTGAAATCTCATCTTCTCTCCTTGTTCGAAGTACGAAGCTATTTCATTACAACTCCAAGAGGATGGGCTGCTAAATAGGATGCCTCAATCAATATTAAATCACAACTACTTTTCAGGGCTTTAAGAACAAAAATATACACTTTGATAATTGCACTGTGACCCCATTATATGACAGGTATAAACCACAGCTGCTAATGAGTTGTCATAAAATAATATGAAAGCAACCAAATAAATTTATAAATAGTAATTTTGTTTTGAAACAATTCAGAATGTATTTTCCTAAATGGACTCTTCAAAAAATTACTTTTAAATAGTTTTCTGCCAGAAATGTGGAAAATATTTTCATATGCTACAATTAAGAAGGAAAATGAATATGAAAAGGTTTTACCTGCCTACCAAGCACAAATCATGACCTTCCAGCCTAGGAATGCTATGAGGTTTGCTTCAAGGTAAGACCAACATTTTCAAATATTTGTTTTCACTGGCAGACCCCTAAAATCTAAACATAATCAACTAAAAGTAGCCTGATTTTTATAAGACTGTTGAACCTTCAGTGACTATAGAAGCCGAGAACAAATTTTATTCATTTTTAAGGCCAGAAAACCTTCAGAACAGCTCATTAAAAAAAAAAAAAAAAAAAAAAAAAAAGGCATAATTACCATACCAGTCCTAGTGGTATATCCAGCTAAAAATTGTCTTCCAGAAAGAAATCTCATTTTGGCTGGGATAACACAATCTATGGAGAATCTTTATCCTTGGTATTCTGCTAAATTTCTGCATTAGTTGGCTTTTAGGAAAGGAAAGGAGCATGGGCATTTTTCTATTTAAAATGAGTTGAACTTCCAGGTGCTGAATCCAGCTGATAAAGTTTCTTTGCTAAAAAGCTCTTTAGGACCTGGTGTTCTTTCACTATGAAGATGCTTGAAGATGCATAATTATCATCGAGATTGCTCAGTTTTAGGCTCAGTTTTGGGAACTTCGGTCCTTTCTTGCAACCTTGCAGAGACTATTGCCCTGTTTGGGAAATGAAGGGAAAAATGACTTCCTCTAGTGCTCAGTGGCACTGAGAAGCTGGGAGTCAGGTACTCTGCTCCCTGCTTTTGAATGATAAAAGAGATGAGCCTAATATGGGATGACAGCTTCTCTGATGTGTGCAGTTCTTCTCTAACACCGTGTTCATTCCCTGTGCTGTTCTTACGTGAAGAGCACACATGAAGCAGATGGGCTTCTCCTCTCCATGAGCATTTAATAGTAGAGTGGAAAGTCATTGGCCAAGCTTTACTGCTTGATTTGTATGCTATTTCATTGGAATTTTAGGTGCCTCATCCTGAGAAAGAACAGAGGTGATATAGTTCAAGTTGCCTAATGTACCTAAATACCTTTTCTTCAGACTTTTCAGAAGTCTGACCCTTCTGAACAACTGCAGACTAGACTGCAGCCTACCTAATTTTGATGCTTTCTTTCTCCATACTTAGGAGACCTTCTCTGGACTGCACACAGGTCCAGAGGACAATTCAATCTGCTTTTGTCTCTTTGCCCGACAGTACTGGGAGGCAGTTGGAAGCCCTGGGTGCCACCACTCAGCAAGGAATCTGGTCTGCCAGGCTAAAAAAAGGGTGTGTGGTGGTGACAGTGGCAATGCTGCTGTTTTGCACAGTAGCATATCCAGCCAGGAAGAAGATCCTGGTCTCTAAGTTGTGCTCAGCAGGAGGGGGAGGGCACCCCTTCTGTCCACCCCAGTCTGTGCCCAACAGTGTTGGGACTACCTCTGCCTTCATCACTCTCCTAGGGCTGCAGAGCAGCCAGGACTGGCAGAGTCATAGGGCTGGCCAGAGAGAAAGGAGGAATCTAACTTGAGCCTAACCGTAAGGGCTTTTAGCCTGAGAAAATAAAAATTGGGCTCCAGGCCCAGCTTCCTGGCAATCCCGTGCAATTTTCTTTAACTCATCAATGGGGTAACAGTGAAGAACTCCGTAGCAGGGACCTGAAGCCTAGGTCCTTTTCCTTGACCACTGGCCACTCCTTTCCCCATTTTTTACCTAGTCCTTGGGAAACATCTTTCAACCTCTTTTCTCTCCTGGAAATTTTTGTATTCCTGCCTGCAGACATAGCCCAGCTGCAAGGGAAGAGTGCAAGAGCAGGCACTTCTAAGCTATCTTATATCCTAGTGGTTAAGGACCTCTCAGGAGATAAGAAACAGGGAGACTAGTCTCCCCTGCACTGAGCAGACATAAACTACGGCATCCCACTGTGGGTGAGCATTTAATTGCTAGAGAAATGGGCCAGAGGCTGGTGACATGTCCACCACCACATACTGCCGTCTGCTGCAGCCCTAATCATATCTTTGCACTTCTAGCAAAAGAAGAGATGGCCATCGTCTTCTAGATTAAGGACGTCTGGTGATGGCTGGTGACCATAGCTATGCAGCCAGCGATCTTTCAGGCTTAGTGTACTTAGACATCTCCAGGGCAAGGCAAACTTGTTGTATACAAACTGTTTGGGACTTTTGATGAATTTCAAGTGTTTAGGTCTCATTTGAAGAAAGATTTGACCTAGCTAGATCCTTTTGTAAATGACTAAAAATGGTTTATAGATTTGTGCCTTAATATGTGATCTTTTGATAGGATTCACAAGTATTGCGCTGGGAAATGAAATACTTTTGAAATGTCTGGCTAGGAAAATGCAATGGCTTTAATTCAAGTCACAGAGACTTTCTCTGTTTATTTTAGGACACTCAGTCACCACTTCTGCTATAATCCTATGCACGCTGGAATTAGAGATGGAGATAAGAGCTTTATGTGCTTCTTTCCAAGATCTCTTTTTCTGAAGTCATTGGTACTCTCCCCTTAAATTGAAAAGTTTCTATTCAAAGTGTGAAACTTCAATTATGGGTAGTGGTGTCTTCTGTATATACATTCCATCCATCTTTATATCTGACCTTTCTGGTGTTAACAAGAGACTTACTAAGCATCTAATAGGTAAAGCGCTCTGAAAAAAAGCATGTAGGCACTTTTACTACAGCTTTGTTTTTACTGCAGATTGACTAAGCTGGAATGCAATGCAGATATTAATTACAATCCCTTTTGCTGTGTAATCAGAATAATATAGGAAATACTTTCCACTTTCCTGGCAGTGGCCCTGATCCAGCAAAGCACTTAGATGTAAGAATAGTCCCATTCAAATGGGCAGGAATTTTACAGGATCAGAGTCAAAGCATATATGAAAGGGATTTTTTTGTATGTGTGTGAAAACACATATGTACACACACATACAATCCAGATGAAATTTTTTTGTTAAATTCTTAAAAGACAATTCTCTAATTTCTGAATATTAGGGTCAGATCTAAAAGGAGACAAATGTTATTGTTCACTTCACAGCAGTTACTGTGAGGCTTCTGTCTGTTTAATAGTACTCCTACTAACCCACATGCAGCACCACGCCAAGGTGACCATATGACCCCTGCAAAAGAGCTGGCTGGTGGGATGAGTGGGAAGAAGTTGTTCGTCCATCCATGTAGACATGCCCTTAGTCATGCTGAGTGAATCACATTTTAAAGAAAAAAATGAATTCTTAGATGAGAACGTCCAGTTCTTTTGGATTTATGATAGCACAGTCTGAAGTTAGATCCAAAATTCATGGCTGACTCTTTCCTCCAATGATCCAAGCCAAAATTCTGGACAGGAATAAATATCCTGGAACTCTTGGAGAGTTTGAGATCCAGACCAAACTTCTGCAACTCACATCCCTCTCCAAGGGATTGCAAGGTATTTTTTAATTGAATGGTTGTTTTCTTCAAATAACGTAAGGCTTCAGAATTTGTCCTTTAGCCTCCAACTCCGTTTTGTCACTTGTGAGCAATCTATACTAACACGTCCAGGTCAGGCATCCAAGGTTTACAAATCCGGCTTTGCATACCTCTCTCTCTTTCCTTGTCTCATCTTGAAATAGGAATAAAATCTCTGCTTGCTAGTAAAGTGCAGGGAGCTCGTGCTTGCAGTGGGGCTCATAGCACATTGGATTTGTTGATTTTTTTTTTCAAATAAGAATGAAAAAGAAAAAAATCCTAGGACTTGTATCTGTTAAGGTTTGATTGGACACCACCACCAAGACAGGGAGCAAGCATGGGTGATTAGGGGGCAGCACTTTGGCTTCCTCCCTAGACCTCTTCTGATTAACCATGTAGACATTCCCTTGCCATCTTAAGGCCTCAATCCTTCAAAAATATACAGCTTTGTTTAATTTTGCACACAGAAACTTGATATATGAGGAAATCTGTGCAGAGTCAGGGCCCCAGTGAGCAAGGCATTGACTGAGAGAACTACAGTGAGGGAGCAGCTTGCTCATGGTCAAAATCAGTTGGGAATAGCACCAGGAACAAAATTCTGTTCTCCTTAGCATCGGTTCACCAAACTCTCCCAAGTGACTCCTTCAATAAAGAAGTGTTGTTGTCCTCTCCAATGGACACTGTGCAGTACTGCTCCAGGTGGTTCTTTACACCTGGAAACGTGCAAAGATAAGCTCTGGAGTGGGACAGGCAGATAACTCAAAGAACATCTAGAGACTGAGAGAGACTGCAGCTGATTAGACGAGAAAGCAGGAAAGCTGCCTTCTTGCTTCTCCAGAAGAAAATCCTACAAGACCTGGTGGAGTCCCCTAATTCTGTAACACCTGGCAAAGGGTTAAGCACTACAGAGGCTCCAGCCTAACAGCCACACTCGCTGTGAGTAGTTAGGAGCTCTTTGGCCCATTCTTCACACTTTAGGAGGCCCCTCTCAAAGCAAACATACGTCAATAGTTTAGAGGCAGAAACTATCAAGTCATGCTGTGTTACTCAGAAACAAAGAGAAGAAACCGGTATAATGGGAAAAAGAAATGATCTCACCTGCCTGGTGGTAGAGAGACATTTCTCACAACATTTAATCTAAGAACTAGTCTTAGCCGCTGGCCATATCTATCATTCATCATGACTTAATGAGAGAGGAATTGTCTCGCATTGGGTGCAGAGCTGTGCAACAGCAACAACAATAAACATTTTTGCACTTATAGTGGAATTCTCTTATCTTTCTTTTTTGTTTCTTTTGACATATTCAGCACCACACAGCAGGGAATAGTTTGGCTTTATATAGAGCTGTACACTCGCTGTGTGCTTTGCAAAGTAATGGATTGGTATAGTAGCAACGATACAGTGGTGCCGCTTGGACTGTCAGCTCAGCAAGGGCTCACTGGTGGATGTGGAGCCTATGGAGATGAGGAGTGCTCAGGGCATCAGAGGCATCAGAGATATCCTTCTCCTTCAAGCTTTTCAGTCGTAATTTACCAGCAGGATAAAAATATGAGTTGCAAAAATCCCACTTTGTAATCCTCTGCATTTGAATGCTGCTCCTGAGACTGTGGTGCAATGAACAGATGATGGTTTTCAAACAAGCTAGTTCAGATGCTGGATTCATTTTAGCTGGAGTAGCATCAGGGTCCATGCAGACCCATAACTATCTGCCTCTCCATCATAGTCCTACAGCACAGTATGTGTCTGTGAAGGGTCCTGGTTTTTCTGCTGCCTTAACTGGGACATGAGGTGAAATGTCATCCTTTGGTCACTTCTTGTTTCCGCTATGCCTCCTGCTCATAGCAGGTGAACATGGAGGTGTCACCTTGTCTCTGAGTGTGCTTGCAATAAGTAGTGTGCCTTCCAAAATTCTCTCTCTGTCCAGCCACCGTATGGTATAGGACAATGTGCAGTCATGGCTAAACCTACTGATGTGAAGATCTGATACAGGAAAGGCAACGCTAGCTGAGTTACCATGAAAGTGTATGGAAAAAAGTATCCTATTGATGTCCAGACCACAACCAAAGAGGTATCAAAATATGTTGTTAGTTTTTTAGTGATGTGAAACCCAGCTCTCTAGAGATTTTTCTTTCTGGAAGATAAGTGGAGTCAGAGGAATGACAGCCTCAGGTTTTGGTAGAAAAACACCTGGCAAAATAGCAGAAAGGTGAGTGCTTCTTAAAACATACAGCCCAGCCTGGGAAGGGAAGGGAATTCAGAGCACTCACAGGCTCTTTAGGAAGACGGCCTTACCTGCCACATAGCCTGTGCTGTCCCTCCAGGGCACAAGGATCACAGTGTTTGCCAGACCTGTGATTCACTTAGACCAAAATACAAAGTGGCAGTTAAATGAAGAAAGTGTGAAGTAAAAAAGGATTCTTTCTCTCCCAAAATCTACACTTCTCTAGACAGAGATCGGAACAGGGGATCAAGAAACAATAGTACATGTAAAAACCACAAGCCATTATAGAGTGGAAAAGATGCTATCAAAAATGCCACCCTTCCTCCCAAATGTGAAGTCTCTCTTCCTAAGGAAAGGGGCGATGGGGAATCTTGGAAAAAAAGGATACCAATATTTAATATTAGTAAACTGGACTTTTCCCGCCTCTTTTTCCCCAGGAGTGTTCTCAGAAAAGTCTGGACTGCTTTTGATTATATTGAAAAGAATCAGTCTGAGGCAAACACTCAGTATGGAAAACCTTTTCTTATACCACCGAAATTTTGCAGAGTTATAAGAAATGAAAAGCAGAACATTTTAATGAAAAGCATTGGCTTAGATTAGTAGTAGGCGGTGTTAGCTTCCCTAACAACGGTATTGTTTATCCATGCACAAGATTACAAATAACCACATTTCTAAGTACAAATTATGGCATGTGCATAGGAGCTGCTCCAAAACCCCTTGAAGTCCATGAAAGTCTTTCCACCGATTTCACTGGGTTTTCACTTGGATCAAGCCCAACGGGCTGAATTTGTTAAAACAACTTAAGACAGGAGAGTGTTACTTTGAGCTAAAATTTGCAAGGTAATTATAAAAATAGTTGGCCGTTGAAGTAATGTACAGGGAAACCACTGTTTGTTAATGAGAATAGCAATGGGCTTAATATGTCTAACTGGAGGTAATAAATAAATCAGTCTCAGATTGAGAGTCTGGGTAGTTACCTGAAGCCAGGGTAAAAGAAGCTCTAATGTTCTTACATACACTGTATAATAAGGACGGAATTTGATGAGGATTTTGGAGATTTGTCTAGAGACAATGGAGCTTTAATAGTTGAAAGCTTTTTTATAAACCTTCTTAAACTAATGTTACTTGAATATATTACTGGATTACATGCATCAGCTACAGATACATTTGCGAACAAAATATTGAATTTAAAAAAAGAAATTCTGTCAAGACTCCAGTCTCACATTATTTGACACAAAGCATCAAAACTCAGATCTTTGTATGTCCTGTTCCTATACGTCTTGTATGTACAACCCTTTTGAACTTTTAGGTGATTTTGATCCAATTCAAATAGCTTGCTTCCTTCGTCCTATAAATTTCAATCTGTTTTGATCATACTAGTGGAATAGTACAGGTTTCTTCCAGCAGATAAAACAACTCCTTTAAATTCTTGTGGGTGTTAAATGTCTGCTACCCCAGTGCTTGTTGTTATAAAAACTAATTCTAAGCTATGTGCCACCTTGAAATACTTTCATTTGAATTTTCTTCAAGTCTTTTTACAGTGAGCAGGTTATTTGGAAGTTCTTCCTTTTCATTGCCTGTATAAATTCATAGACTGTGCGTCTGATTCCTGTCTGAAGGCAGGTAGGGGTCTCACCCTGAAGGTGCCTGGAACTGACTCTTTAGAACATTAGCTAAGGCTTGGCTTGCTTGTACTGGGGTTACCAGTGGGAGTTCTTCACCATAACCAATGCAGTGTCCGATTCCTCCTGTACATTTTTTTATAGCCAGGCAAAAATAGAGTTAAGTAGTGGCCAAAATATTGAGCATATCTGGGTAACAGTTCGGTGCACTGTGTGGTCACAGACACTGGTGAGAGCCTGATCTGCAGGTGTGGGTTAAGATTAATGAATATTAGGGTGGAGAACACAGGTCCATAGTAAGTGCATGGGTATCTGATGTGGTCAGTCAGTTGGCTGGATGCAGCACCCATGGCATCCCCTATCTATCTCTTTACTTGCCAGACATGGATGAAGAGAGTCTGGAACATGCCAACATTGCAAGCTTGGGTGGGATTTATAGGCTACTGGTGCTTGGTCTGTCCTTTGTGAGGACAAGTAAGACTGCTTGGAGCTAAGGCAGGGGACACAAGGGACTGGGGACAATCTGTCTTTCTGGAAAGCCAAGGGAAGCTCTGTGTATCCAACAGATGCTGCAGCCCTTGTCATGAACAGGAGATGAATTCAGACCTGCCTGCCCCCAGCTGAACCTGAAATCAACCCTCCTTCCTTCTCCTCCAGCAGTCTTGGCCCCAAAACAGCGAAGTACTTGTGTCCTGGAGTTGTCCTTTCTGTTTGTGA
This sequence comes from Gymnogyps californianus, assembly GCF_018139145.2. NCBI lineage: Eukaryota > Metazoa > Chordata > Aves > Accipitriformes > Cathartidae > Gymnogyps > Gymnogyps californianus. Next base: position 161,326,438 of record NC_059472.1, read on the forward strand.
GCCCTACACACACTCCCACAGGCAGAAACACGGAGATTACTAAATCAGGAATGTTCTCTCTTTGTAGGTGGGAGAAAGAAATGGGAAGGAAGAAGATGTACCTGGAGACAGGGTGGGGAAAAGCTACAGAGCTAATTTAGGAAAGATGGCTTACTTAGCACAGCATGCAAACACTCAAAGGGACAGCATGCGGAAACACTTACCATCCTGGAGTGGAAGAGAGAGCTCATTCAAAAGAGCATTTCCAGAACAAGACTGTGAGTGAGGACATAGAGATGTCCTTCTTCCTCTGTACCTAGAGTAGTTCCCTCTCAGCCATCTTCCACCTTCTCCCCCACTGGGTTTTTTTAAGGGCAATAATTAAGGTGGGTCAGGGAGAAAAAAACCCTAGCAGTTAGGATGGCTCAGGCAGGTAAAAGATATGCTTGTCCCATTCTTCTCTTCAGAGCAATGAGTCAATGTAGAGAGGGGTTGAGGTCAGTGGTGGAAAGGGATGACCTTTCTCCATCTGCCCCAAGCCAGGGAGATGGGATGTGAGGCTCCTTGGGAGGAAGGGATCTTGAGGCAGTTTGGGGCATAACTGATGAGAGATGAAATAGGATTTACTAGTAGAACGGGAGGACACAGGGTTAAGGTGAGGGATGGCAGCAGGTCTAGCTGCCGAGCAAGGAGACAGGCAGAACTGTGGGCAAGAAGAATGATGGAAACAGTGGGCTTTTCAGGGTTTTCCAGATGACTCTGAAGGTGCGTGTAATAAGAAGAGTTGCTTATTAGAGGTGGTGGACTGACCTTTGCGACTTGACCAGTCTTTCACATGTAAACTGGCCCATCCCACTGCATATACAGGATGGTTGAAAGGAAATAGGTAAAATCCACAGCTGTAGAGGGGCAGTTGGCACAGCATGGTGAGCAGCACAGCCACAGCAAGGGCAGCCATGAAGCTTGTTGTGATCCTTCTTCCAAGGGAGCATGCTGCTACTGAAACATCTGCAGCCTCTCAGATGGGCAGGGTTGCTGGGAAAACAGCAAGGAATTGGTTGAGCCAAAGATTTGAAGCAACAGGAGTCAGGAGAAAGACATCTTAGGAAGATGGGTCTGATTTGAATATCGCTGAGCAGCTGAAGTGCAGAGGCACCAGCATAAACAGAGCATCTTTGAACACCCAGCTTTCCCCTTTCTTCTCCAAGCTACGCGAGCACAGTTCACATGCAGAGCAGAGAGGAAGCCCTTCCAGCTGTCTGCCTGGCACGTTCACAGCAAAACAGAAATCATTTTAGTTTTCAACTTCTAGAAAACCCTCATACTTCTTAAAGAAAATAGAAAAGACCCTTTTGTAGCTGAGCAACGTGGGAACAAACGCCAAGTCTTTCTGTTGTTTCAGTTATCTTTATTAATAAGTAAGAATACTAATGGTCTAAATGCATGTGTCGTGGAGATAGCTAGTGTCATTCTGCTCCATCATCTTGCTGATGCTAAAAGGACGCAGTAAGGGACAGTGATGCAATACTGCATCCAGCATACTCTGGTATTATTAATATTGCATTGTGAAAGGCCTTTATCAGCTAAATTAGAGCAGCAGTGGCAGTAACACTAGGAAATGCCTGCGCATTATCAGTACAATAATAATTATATAATTGTGCCCCAGAACCATGCTGTCTTTAAAGAGGGCTCTGAGATATAGAAAAATCCAGCGGCTGAATTCTAAAGAAATTAATTTGGCCGAAGTCCCTCTCATCAGTAACCTATTTTTCTGACTATTGAGGAAAGAGGCTGATGATTTTCCTGCTCTGCTCATTTAAGGATCACCTCCAAAATAATGCCCTTTATGAAAAATTTCAATCAGGTTTCAGACCTTATCACAATGCGGAGGCAGCTCTTCTCAGGGTCAGCAATGATTTACATATGTATAGTGTGCTGATCGCAACTTACTGTCAGTTGTTTTATTTTTGGATTTCTCATCTACTTTTCACAGGACAGACCACACAGTCTTGAGCTCAGCTTGGGGAAAAGAGACTGTACGATTTCCAGCATGGCTTTCAGTAAGTTCAGCCCTTACATTACCACATCCACCAACTGATTTAGCAAACAAGATGGGATTTTTTTTTTTTTTTTAATTCCTCCCACAGCTTTGCCTACCAATTTCCTAAAAATCAAAGCTTTGGGTTCATGCTTTAGTAAAGATAATATCTTTTGTATTGGCAATTAAGCAGCAGTAGAACTGAGCTGTGTGTGAAGTTCAGCTGTGTGTCTCAGACCATTGACACCAAGGCCAATGTATCGCTGAAATCCTCTCCTACCAACCCAAAGCAACATACTCCTTGAACCTTCCACATAAACAGCATAGAAATGGGGCTGAATGTTCCTCTTTCCTTCATCACTTTTATATTGCTTCTCTCCTTTTCCTCCTTTTGCAAAATTCAGCTGGAAAAATAGGATCATACCACTGAAGTTTGGGTTCCTGTTCATGAAATCATTGTGTGTTTTTATGAAATACCATTAAATATCAAGTGCACAACCAGAACTGGAAGCAGGATAGGACCCCAAAACCTTACCCCTGCCTGAGTATCCTAACCAACAGGCTGCAGAATAAGGATCTTCTTTTGACTCATGAAACTTGTTTTCCTGAAAAGTGGCCAATTTCAAGCCATTTACCCGGGGCTTGTGGATTCATATCCCAGCACCCCAAGTAGGGAAGGAACATAGCTCCCATTTAGGACCTTAACCCCACTGCTGTCACTGAGAGAAAATAGTTATAAACTGCCTTATTTTTGAGGGTCTGGGTCTTCTTAATGTGAATTAGGAGTACTCAGACTTATGAACCAGGGCCAGGTAGGTATCCAGCAGTATGCATAGAACAGTGCTTGTTGGCATGAGTGGGGTTGAGACAGGCATCTGCTATCAAGATGTCTTTTCTGGGTCTGGGTCTATGCTTTTCTTTGCCTCATTTACACTTCTGTAAAAGGGAGGTGATGACTGTGAAAGGCACTTCAGAGTCTGAGCAGGTCAAGGGCAATTGTTTTTCCTCTTTGCTGTAACAAAAAGAAACCTGATGGAGAATGGAAATGTTTTCCCTCAGTGTCTTGGTTTTGGCTGGGATAGAGTCAATTTTCTTCCTAGTAGCTGGTACAGTGCTGTGTTTTGGATTTAGTGTGAGAACAATGTTGATAACACACTGATGTTTTAGTTGTTGCTAAGTAGCACTTAAGTTAAGGATTTTCAGTTTCCCATGCTCTGCCAGCAAGCAGGTGTGCAAGAAGCTGGGAGGGAGCAGAGCCGGGGCAGCTGACCCCAACTAGCCAAAGGGATATTCCATACCATAGAACATCATGCCCAGTATATAAACTGGGGGGAGTTGGCCAGGAGGGGCAGATCACTGCTCGGGGACTGGCTGAGCATTGGTCAGCTGGTGGTGAGCAATTGCAATTGTGCATCACTTGTCTTTCTTGGGTTATATTTCACTCTCTTTTTGTTTTAATTTTACTCTCCTTTTGTTTTAATCATTACTATTATTATTTTTATATTTTAATTTTTATTTCAATTTTTTTTATTTCAAATTTTAATTTATTTCAATTATTAAACAATGTTCCTATCTCAACCCATGAGTTTTACTTGGTTTTGATTCTCCTCCCCATCCCACCAAGGAGGTGGGGGGAGGAGTGAGTCAGCGGCTGCGTGGTGCTAGTTGCTGGCTGAGGTTAAACCACGACACTCAGGAAAGCCTCATCTTTGCAACACTTTACAGTGATATCAAGCAAGACATGCCTTGCATTGCCCAGTGTACACAACCTCTGATTAATCCCATTAACTTCAGGATCCTGCTCACATGCTTAAATCTAAACATGTGTCTAAGTGTTGTGCTAAACTGGGATCGTGGTACTCTGCTTCTCTACTCATAAAACCAGATTGGTTTTATGGCAAGTTCAGTTGAGCTTCTTGAATCCATTTGGAAAACAGCGGTGTAACATGGAGTACTTTGCTTGTTTCCTATATCTCTTTGAGCCGGGTAAGGATACAGGCAGCAGAGAGTTTGTGACCACACAGCATCCAAACACAACACGTCAGAGGCTTTAACATTGTAATTCAACAAAAAAACCCACGAAACCAGTTTGTCTGATTTTTACTTTCCCTTGTTAAACCTCACTTCTCCTCCTGTTTCTTCTTCTTCTGTCTCATGATAGCACCTCAGGGCTTCGGTCATGACAGATATTGCTCCTGCTTATACAAATGCTAAGAGAGGATTCCTGCTTTGAAGAGACTGCGGTCTAATGGAAGATGATGCAGCAAAGATGCTGCAAAGAAAGGAGGAAAGGGAAAGAAGCAACACTGAGAGGATGAGGAGAACACAGGTGGCTTAGCTGGACAATTAGAAGTTTTAAAACGGCCATAACCAACAAGTATAAATAGTGTAAGAGCTGATGGATCTGTTACAGCTTTTTCTTTTTTTTCAATATTTGTTCCTTTACTTTAAAAGGTGTTGAAGCTAGGTTTAGGATGTAATAGGCTGAGTTTTGTCCTTTTTTGAAGAGCAGAATATTGTTTTTCTTTTTTTTTTACCCTTTCATCTTTTTAACACCTCTCCAGGTGTCTAGAATTTCTAAAAAAGTGTCATTAGGACAGTAAATTCATCAGTAAAGCTCCCTTTGATCTCCTCAGAATGGATGTCTGAAGATATTCCCTCAAGTCCCCTGTCCACTTCTTATTGACAGATTTGACTGCAACTAAACCGTAGGAGGCCAGAAATAATCTGTCAAAACTCCTTTTTTTTTTTTTTGCGTGTTTCAGTAAACACAGCTCTTTAGGGATAACATCTGCTTCCTGAAGAAGACTTCCACTTTGGAAGAAAAGCGCAGACTTTTACAGGCAAATTCCCTTTCCCTTCCCTTTTCCTCCCTTGCCCTGCCTTGCCTCGTCTTCCCTTTATGAATTTTTCTCTTGATATCCTCATGAAGTTGATGTTGTTGCCCATTACCCATAACTCCATCCTTACACAAGAGTTACTTGCCAAGTGAAGCAATTCAGAGGAGGGTACAGCTCCAGCTGCTCTGACCTTACAGTGGAATAAAAAGCAGTGGGAGGATGCAATTGACTGTGATATGGTCTCTTAAATGGATACCTAAGCAAAGTTTGGGGTCTATGACTCTTCCCTTCTTTTAAAATTGGTAACACTTGCTTTCTGTGCATTTATTCCAAAAAGTATGTTTTTAAGGTAGGCTATTATACCTTATGTTCATCTGACTAACTGTCTGAATCTCAGCTAGTCACCCTCAGCTCCCTCTGCAGTCAGTGGAGATCTAGTCCAGGGAGCCAATGATTCATTTCATCCTAAATTAGATACTTAAAATGGATGAGAGAATCGTGCCTTAGGTGCCTGTTTGTCTCCATTGACTAAGAGGGAATGACTGGCCGAGTGACTAACTCACCTGCAGCCATCTACTTACAGACATCTGAAGGTTGGGAAGGCAGACCCTGCCTTCTCAGACTGATTTCTGAGGTTTACTTTCATTCTATCTGGTTTTGTGCCACTTCATTCATTCTTTGTTAGCTAATGAACCTAAATTCTGTCTTCAGATGCTGCGAGATGGGCCTTGGAGGATTGGATTTAATTATTGCAAAAGTTGCAAATATTTACATTTCTACTAGTGTATACTGGCAGATGTGCCTTTTCTTGTGGAAATACATCATTGTGTTTGAGATACAGACATCAAAAAATCTGTTCCATATCCAAGTGGTTTTATTTATACCAACTATTGAGAAATTAATCATTTACCGGAGAAATAGTTTCTATTAATATTCATTATCATATGCCTTGAAAACCCATACACAAAATGTAATCACAGCCTGTATTAGTTTTGTAATTTGTGCACCTGACATGCAGTTATTTGAGATCCACGCTGGTAGTAGTATTGACAGAAACTCTCCACTTGCAATGTTTCACAGTATCTGGATGGGAAAGGAAAAAATGGTGGAAAGATGTGGGATATTTCCATCGCAGTCTGAGAGAGACAGCCAGGTCGAGCTGTCTGCAGTAATGGAGAGTTTTAGGAGCTTTATATGGAAATTGGAGGAGGAAGAAGGTCCTAATGCACTGCTGAGGTATGTATATACTGAAGGGCTGGACTGAAACTGAGGAAGGGTTGGAAGACTTTGAGTTTGACTTTAGTTTGGAAATGGAATTTGGAAAATAAACACCAAAATACGTTAGTTTATCATGGTTCAGTTGGAGATGGAGGAAAAGTGAAGTAATAGCTAACTCAAGCAACTGACTTTTAGTGTTATAGCATATTGGAAACTTAACACAGATACAAAAAGGAGGAAAAAGACTTAGGGGTGAGATTCATCTCTCCTAACTTCAGGGATAGGATCCATCTCACTGAAATGTGGGTGTACAGAGAGTGATTCACTGACCAAACGTAGGAGTCTGCTTTACAGTGAGACAAATCGCTTCCTAGGCTCCGCCGACCATGTTGACTAGATCCCCAGTGCCGGCAGTGGGAGTGCAGACTTCCAGCTCACATGTAGACTCTTGCATTGCACCATCCTACACTACCTCCTACCCAGGCTGGCTTTAGGGATGGGATTCACTTCGTCTAATTTCAGACATCTCCACAGTACACATCTACATCAAGCTGGTCACCCTAGGCTCCCTGCACAGTCAATGGAGAGACACAGGTATTTTTAGGGAATGAGTCATGACAATGCAGATCTGTCCCTCCCAACTGTTGGGCTACAAAGCCAAAGCCCCTCTTGCTTGATCCTGCGATTCCTGTACACTTGTCTATATTTAAAAGAAGGAAAAGGAGAGGCCATCACCCCAGTCTTGCTGTAACCTGAAGAACAGGGAGCTGCAGGCTCAGTTTTGCAGAAGCCTTGGAAGCTAGGTTTTCTCCCAGCTCCCTTTCCCCATCTGCAGGTACTCTTCAGCTCAGTCTCTGTGCCTACAGCCAGCTCTAGACATACAGTCCAGAGGGTGGCATTGCTGTCACCTTGCCCACAGCTCTGATTCAGGCATCAACATCTGCAGCCCAGTGCAATTCCAGATCTCCTTTCGTGGTGCCCCACTCTGTGTGTTCAGAGCTTGAAGGACCTCCGGGCTCTACCTAAGCGATGCGGGAGCCCAGCTCCGTACTGTGGCTTCCACACCATTGCCAGGTACCCAGAAGTGTGTCACCGTGCACCTCAGTCGTGGGCACGCATGTCCTTTCTGGGACTCAGAGCTCATCTGTCTCTCAGTCTTGCTGAAATAATAGTTTCAGCAAGGTATTTGCCAGAGGGAATTGGTTATGGAAAAGTTCATTGTGATTTTGGCTTTATTTTCATAGAGTTATTAATTTGGGGAAACGCTGCTTTACCTGTTCTCGGCTTCTAAGATCTTGTGCCAACAGTGCTCCCAGCTGCAAGACCAATAAAAAAGAAAACAAAACCCATCACTTTCATATTACTTCTCTCCTTTCCCCAATTCATAAGGTCCCAAGGTGCCTTGCAAACTGCATATGCACAGAGGAGACATTTAGCCATCATTCAAAGGACGGTGACTATGCAGCAGCCAGCTGGACTGTTAAACTGCTGTTTTGGACAGGAAGGGAAGAAAATTGCTAAATGCTAGGGAAAACTGAGGAAGAAATTTAGATAAGTGGGACATAATTACCTGAGCTGGGACTGAGCCAGGACACTGGAGCAAAATATCTTCATTGTTTGGGTTTGCCAGTGCCATCGAATCTTCCTGGATCAGGACTTTGGTCTTTTACTATGCCTGAAAGGGGTTGGTTCTCCCTGAGCAATGGCACTGTTGGTGTGTTACGGTCTGAGCCAACAGCCCCAAAATGTTTCCTTGTAGGACTTTATCCCTGCCACCTCCCCCAGCTCAGATCTGCTTAGCTCTAATAGGTGCTTGGAATGACTTCTTTTGAACAAGCAACTGTTGATTTAGTACCAAGCCACAGTTTTTCCAAGTGCAAAACACAAAATATAACAAGCTACACATCTGTCTCTGCATGGAGAGATGCAGTCCAAATCCACTGGAGACAGGAAGAGCTAATTCAGCACTCTTGCTGAGCTCCATTAATCCACATATTTAATACAAACACAACATTAGAACTAATTCTGGCTCTGATGTAGAAAGCAGATGTAAAGGGTGTGTGTGTGTCAGAAAATCCAGCTTTTCAGATTGTCCATCATTTGTGGTTTGGATGTTAATGTGGTAGTCAAACCTCTTAGGATTATCTACCTGTCAAGAAGAGAAAAGTAGTAGTATTTTCTGTTAGGCAAATGTTAAACCACATAAATGAAGTTAGTCCATTGCCAGCTGCCTTAGAGGATTGTCTAAGGATCCACTGTGGTTATCCTGTTTCAGAATTAAAACTTGTTTATCTAGCTAAGTGAATTTAATTATTTGGATTATGTATGGAGGGCAAGATCATCAAAGATGACTCCATTTTCTGTGCTTCAATGTCTGGGTGCTCAGCGAGGTTACACTGGAGGAGGCCACAATTTGGAGGCTGGCAGCATACCCAGGAGCTTGACCCCGCCGAGTGCTCTACAGGCTCAAATTCTCATGCAGGTATCTGAAAAAAAGCTTCCGTTCCTGAGCCAAAGGCATGCAGAAATGTGTACGGCAGAGAACAAGCAGTTAACACCTATATATTTCTTTCCGGTCCTTTAGGACCTGACCTCTTGAATTCCCTTTGTGTCTCAACTGGCAGGTCCTCACTGCAACAGATTTCAGTTTGCCCTTGAAGCAATGTATGTGACAGCGAGAGGGGAGGGAGTTGTCTGCTGGGGGCAAAGCTGGGACTGGTACATGTAGCAGTCGAGAGGAGATGGGATGAAAAATACAACTGGAATATTAAAAGATGGCCAGTGCACAGTTTTCTGAAAAGTCAGTGGAAAAGTTTTGCTTTCCCCTAGCCAAAATCTATGAACCCTCTTCGTGCCGAGGCAACCGCCACCGTGCAGACGAGCTGGGGCAATAGATTAGTCCCTGTGCTCTGCAACACGCGCCTCTGCTCCTGGGAAAGACGGGGAAAACAAAGAGCAACATTACCATAAGGTAAAAACTCTTCAGTGGGGGAGGGATATTCAGTGCTGGTTCTTGTGATCTTTACCATCTGTAGAACAGATGGAGCTTCATTATGAGGAAGGGAACACCTTGAGAAGCATTATAATCTCACACCAGCCCGGAGAGAAGCAAAACCTGACTGTAGTCAAGATCTCTCTCAGGGAGGATTTCAGCTTGTGTTTATGAAGGTTTAGGGAGCAGGGAAAAGAGGCTAATGAATGATTGGCCAAAAAAAAATGCTACCATTAATTTCGTTAGCAGCTGAGACGAGAAGAGCAGGAGTGGCTTTATTTAGTTCTCTGTCTGAAATAGCAGAGTGTATATTTTTTAATCCTGGGAAGCAAGCCTCATGCTTGCACCTCAGAGCTGAAGTTAGCTGGGTGGTTTTTGTTTGCAGGGTTTGGTGCAAACGCTTTTATTTTTGTTTGTTTAACCTTTGCGCCTTCACCCTCTGTCTGCCCTTCGGAGCGTCTCTGAATCTGGCATTCTTGCAAATCCCAAACTCACAGCAAATCTCAGCTCTACCCTCTGTGTTTTTCCTGCATTGGCATGCAAATACCAGAAAACCACAAGATTCATCCAACTCATGAGCAGTGGATGCAGCACAGAGCTGCAAGGAGGCTGTGCAGGCATTCCTGCCTCACGTGGCCGGGAGACAGCCGGCTTCAGCAAGCCCTGTAACGGGGGGCAGGCAGACCCTTAACCCCCTGGCAAGTCTGCACCTGGCTTCTGCACTGCAAAGCCATAAATCTAGCTGTGGGACGCACCAGCGGCCCTTGGGTTCCACCACCCTCCTGACAAAACACAGCTGAGCTTCAAGTGTGAAATGAAATCCAGGTGAGTTAGAGGGCTGCAGAAACAACCCCATGAAGCTCTGAATCCCTAAGGGTGAAGAAACGCAGCTTTGGGAGAGCAGCCATTACTCTTTATGATTTCCTAAAATTCCCCTCTGCTAGTTCCCGTGGTCAGATATTCCTGAACCTGAAAACTGTAGCCGCTCGGATAACTTACCATATTCTTGTCACCCTTGCAATGATTGCTATGTTTGCCTATGAGAGATCTGAGAAGCTTTTTTATGAAACAATCTGGTCCACTAGATACAGAACATGGGACTGGGCAGCAGAAGCCCAGCTACAGTCTTTCTCCAGCTTCTCCATATAGCTTTTTTTCCTTACAACTCTTCAGCTGCCTTGTCTCTTCCTCCGTATTTATGCAGTGCCTAGCACTACGGGGCTGGGGTCTCAGCCGAGCCTCTAGCAAGCAGCACCATAATACAATAAAGACATGCTCCTTTAGAAACTCTACCACCTTCCGTGAATAGCTGCAAGTTTGGTTCTGATCCAAGCAACCTTATCCACAAAGTACAGAGAGAACCTGTCATGGTGTGAAATACTGAACTCTGCCTCTATTTGGAGGAAAGCCACAATTTATCAAGCTGAACACCACAAGGAGCGGATCCGTCTGCCTACCTAAATCTTCCTTGCTAGTTAATAGCTAGGCAGGGAGTTTTGTCTCATATTTTTTTTTATATTTTAAAACTCAGAAGATCATTTATTCAAAGTGTAATGACTGCAGTAGATGGGACTCGTAACAGATTCAGAATTAACATAATGATATTTGATAATAATCATAACATTTCATAATATTGATTGCTGGAGAGAACTGACAGCAAAAGAATGTACCAGCTGTCTGTACGTGTAACATCTCCCAGCTTTTTAACTTTTTGTCTCCTGATGAAAAGTATCAGACGGAAGCTTTATTTATTTTTTTATTTATTGGGGGTTTTCATTCATAGAAAGCAATAAGAGAGATGGCAGAAATGTGAACACTAAAGTATCTTCCCAGGAAGGTAACAACCTTAAAACCATGATCTTGGCCCAGATTAATTTTCTGACCTCACCATCTCTTGCTCAGCCACGCATGAGCACTCTGAAGAGAAAGCCCTGATCCAGCCCATTGGGACCCCATGGGCTCCAGGAACCTGTGCCCAAGCCCATGGATGGTGGCTGTGGCTGAAGCTGATTTCAAGAAGGGACTGCTCCCTCACCCTGAAGCCAAGAGCGGTGGCATACTTTATACCTGTCTTGCTAAACCCCTTTTTTCTCTTTTCTCCATCCAGCTTCAGGGTGGCTGTGTCCAAACTGCCTCCTACCCATAGCCCGGTGCACGAAGCCCTGAGCCACGCCGGGGACAGAGTCAGAGAGCACGAGCCAAACACCACCCCAGGGATGGTGCAGCCATGTGGGTCACTGCAGGCCAGCCCAGTGCACGAAGCCATGATTTTATTTATGGGCACGCATGGAGCCTGGATGCTTCATGGGTCCTAATTCAATGGCACATTTAATCCTTTGCTGGACAGAGCTGCCGCGGTGGTGGTGTGGTATTTCCAGTGGCTAGATGCTTTGAACTTCTTCATTTTTACCGTAGTAGTAGATCCGTGCAGATGCCAGGCAGGGATATAACTTTCCAGGTGCTTAGCAGTTTCTGAAAAGCTACGTATGTCAAGAGGAACATTCAAAATCACTAGTCACATCAGCTAGCATTGTCTGGAAAAAGTGAAGTGTTTCCCGTGACTATGCAAGTTTGAAGAAGATAAATCAGCCTACCTCTCTCAAATCTTATTCCAGCTCTTTAATTATAAAATCTTACAGTTGGTGAGCTTCTTTTGACCACTCAAAGGAGAATGAATTGCTAAATTTGTACTGTGGGGAATTTATATTGTGGGAAATTATTGCCACTCCTACCACAACTTAAAGGTACGAGTGCTTCTCCGTGCTAAGAAACGATTCAGAGGGTCTGTGCACAGGGATGTATGTGTACTGGAGAGCTCACTTGAGCTGCCAGCCCCCTGCTTTAACTCTTTACCTACGCTCTGTGATAAGTTATATTGCAACCCTGGAAATTTTTGGTGAGGAATTTGTCATGCACTTGCGATGTAATGACGTTGTGGCAACATCTGTGGCCGGCATTTTCTGTCATGCGATGGAGTTTAACAGCAATGTGAAATCAGGGCTGAGAGGCATTATCTGAGAGAGGGGGGGGGAAGGAAAGAGGGAGAGAGAGTCTGTTGACTTAAGAATCCCTCCAAAGAGCATGGGATAAGAAAATAAGGAGACTGGTGGAACAGTCAGTCCTTGTTTGGCTGGCTGGCTGCAGATTGAAAAGATCAAATATTTACCGGTGCTCCCAGTGCAGAAGAATAGCTGGATCTCTGGCTGATTGGAAGCAAAGCGATACTGAACACTGTTAAAATAACATAATGCTTAATGCATAATGCAGTTTTTCAGCCAGTACTCTGGTAATCAGCTATACCTGTGCTTGGGAAAGCTGTTCATCACTGCAATACCTTTCTCCTTGGAGAAAAGTGAGTTAGGGAAGAAAATATACATTAGGATTGGGGAGATGAGTGATTTTGTAAGGAAAAAAAAAAGCCACTGACGTGAATGGAAAGGAACCCTCCCAGAGAAGAGTTCATCTGTCACTGGCAATGCAGTCCCCCTCTGGAGCAGCTGGCTATACAACAGACAGGAGAAGATGGACAGACTCACTCAGCACCCGTCCTCTGCCTGGTCCTCGCTGCAACGCCCGCAGCTCCGCTGCTGCCGCCTTCCTCCTGCCCTGAGACCCAGGCAGCAGGCACAGGCAACCAGCCTACATGAAAACCTGCTTTTTGCAGAGGATACTGGAGAGCTTTGACTGGCTTTCGGTGCTGAACTATCCAAACCCATGAAAATGAAGGGTTCATGAATGAGAATGCACCCCAAGCAATTGCACTTGTTTTAGGGGCACCTGGTTTAGGAGATGGCAGCAGTGCCAAGGTAGCAGCCTGCGTGTTGCGAGCCGTGCATGGTGCAGGAGATGTTACATGTCTGAAGATCCGCTTTCGAGCAATCAGGGAAGCAAAAGGAAGTAATAAAAGGCACACCCTGAATTTCAGAATTGCTAAGATCCTCCGGTCTAATGACTTCAGCTGGATTTGCAAACACTTGGCATCTCTACAGATTCAAGCTTTGCTTCTTGGGACAGTGGATATAAAACCAGAAGGACTGCATTAAGCGTGGTAGGTGAAAGGAGAATGAGGCTCAAAAGACACATGTGCTTTAGCTTGGTACTCCCCAGCCTTTTAAAGCCTCGGCAAAATCCTGAAGCTTTTACCTAACTTTGACTCATCCTTGCTCAAGGAAAACATTCTCTTGTTGCAGTGGATAAGTTGCCAGAGGAAATTCTTAAGGATTTGTCTGATAATGAAAAGATGATCGGGATGGCTGTGTAAAAAGCCTAAAATGGTGAGAAAGTAGCAGCAGAGTGGTTTGAGAATAATACGTTCGCTTCTCTGTGTGTATAGCTCCACTGCATCTTTTGTGTAAATTCTCAGCATTCCTGGAAAAGAAGAATATCAACCAAAGGTGGCATTTTCCAGGAAACTCTTTGAAAAGAATCATCCTCATATTCATTCACTGGAGACCACCAATATACTTGTGTGTGAAATTGTAAAGCCTTTTGAGAGAGCAGTTGAATTAAAGTTTGCAGTTGTTGGTCTGTGAGACAAAGAATTTTCCCAAATACATTGTGCTATAATCCCCTCCTCCCCTTTTTCCTGTTGGTCCAAAAGCTGGTCATTTTAAGTAATTGATTAAATTGAAGATTTTAAGTAATTAGTCTGCCCAACACAGTTTCTTCTAGGAACTAGAGTAGAACCAATTCCTAGACATAAAAAATGGAAAATATTGGAGCAGAAGTGCTTAAAAAGTTGTTCAGAGATCATATACCAAAGTTTAATGCAGTGATTCTTTCAGGTGCTGAAAAGTGAAAATTAGCATATTAAACATTTCCTATGGTTATTTATCTGTGGATCCAATAACCCAATAATTGACTTGGTGATGGTAGAACATGAAAACAAAGGATTCATGAATGAGAATGAGGAGATAGTGGTCCGCTCTGCAACTAACTGCTCCATGCTTAAATTCCTGTAGCAAGTCATCAAGTCATCATCTCTGCTAATGAGCTACAGCCTGCAGTTTTTCATCCAGCGTGCTTTTAATTCCCGCATTTCATTTCTCTTGAGGGACTATGGAAGAGCCAGGTGAGAAGTTCTGCTGCCATTCAGCCTGCATGCAGCTGCAGACTTCAGTCTGAATCAGCCCATCCAGGAGACACTGATTTATTGAAGAGGATTGAACACATTAGAGATGGTCTGCTGGAGAGGCGAGAATATATTAAAACATTGAGAGAAACTTCAGGGTCAAACAGATTCAAAATGGAAATCACAGCTGATCTTAGTTAATAAACTGTTGGGAGAATGGCCAGAGAAAAGATGACTTTTGATCTTGCCAAGCATGGAGACTTGTTGGTAGGATGGCCAAAGTGCCTTAGATACTCTCCATAAATGTCAGAGAGAAAAATGCACCTGCTGGGGAAAAATTTGGTGTGTGTGCGATCTGAATGCCTCGTTGGAGAGTCCTGTCTCCCTCCGTTACAGAAGCAGCCTGAGGTGATTAAGTTTCCAACTGATATGCCCTAATGAGATGCCCAGTGAGGAACCTGAAATTGCTGCGTCCCAGAGTTGGTTCCTGGGGAGGGTGAATTTAGATCATTGCTTTTCCGTGCAGCGAAGGATGGCTCCCCGGGAGAGGGAGGAGGAAGGCTAAAGCGATGCAAAGGAAAGGGAGGTTTAGAGAGCTGCTGAATGCACCCTGGTCTCTGCTTCTCATGCTAAGAAGCAATTGAAATATTAAAGGTAATAAAACATGATTTAGTTCATGCTGTGAACTTCAGTTATTTACTTCAGTTCACGCTTTGCATTTTATCTGCTGGGCCTCAGACTGTCTATGTTGATAAATCACCATGTTCCAGGTACAGAAGGGGGGGAGAACACTTTATTTCATAACTATTCAATTACGAAAGCAGGGGAGGAGGGAAAAATGTATGAATCAATATCACTTTTTCCAGAATTATCAATATCTCTAGTGTCATCTTTATTTTACCCTTTCTCAGCCAGGGATCCTCATCCCCATTTTAAGGACAGGAATAGTGACTTGTCCAAGCAGCCAGGGATAAAAATGAGATTTCCAACTGTGGTTAACTTTTTCCACTCTACAAAACAGCACAATAACAGTGTGCTGTGACTGAAAAACAGCCCCTCCACCCCAGGGAGCCTCTGGACCCAAATCCTCCCTGCTGAAAACCCCAAGTTGCACTCGCAACTTGTAGCGTGAGGAGGTTGTCAACAGCAGCACAGTGATGCTCAGAGAGGAACTGTTGTTGCAGCTTTAGGGGCCTACCCTTAAAATGATGAATTGTGACACTAATTGACAGAGTCCCCGATAATTAAATGGAAGGTTGAAAGTGATTTCCTTTTTTTCCTTGCATTTCTTTCCTTTTGCCACCCCCAACAAAGGACAAAACGTCAGTCATAACTTCGACTCAGCAGAGCTTTGTCACTTTATCTCCGTTTTAAATGCTATTTGAATGTTAGCTCTTTACATTTGCTTTTCTTTATTTAATAAAAAAGGCAAACCAATCATAATAGGCATAAAACCGTCATGAGAAGGTCATAAAATGCTTATTGCTTACTGAAATGAACGGGGCATCTCCCATCCTATCTATCTGGTAAATAAATACTGAAGGAAGTTTCTCTATCTTGCTGTTGTTTATACATTTTTAAGCGTACTCCAAGCTGGTATAAAGTGCCAGATTGACAAGTCTGCTTGTTGCCAGAATAGTGACAGCATAGACTGCAGGCAGGGTGAGACACCGTCATGCTAATACGTTTCAAGCCTGTTTTGGACCAGACTGGGATGAAAGAAAATATGTGGAGTGAAAGATCCAGTGTGTGGCCCATCTAATCTTTTGTCTCTACAGTCTAACATAGATGGTGGTTGTCCGTGCCAGATTACAGAAGGAAAAAAAAAAGGGAAAAAAAGCCAGCATTAAAATAATTACTAAGCAAAGACTTGGCCAAGATTTACAAATATAGTGATTTCAGTGTGGTTGGATGCCATTATTTCTCGGTGTGCACATTAAAACACCTTAGAGAGCTGATTTTCAGAAAGCATGGAGCACTCCTCCTGTGAAAACTGTGCTTCTTAAACAGCATGCCTGTCCCTCAAAACCTAAATAATAGTTCTGAGTATCCAGCTTACATACAAACAGGACATGAAAACGCCAATAGCTTGTGGCAAGTAGGAATTTTCTCTCTGTAAATTGCCTTTGGATTCTACCCAACCAAACATTCATTAAAAAGGAAAGAAATCCCTAGACCCACAGGTTGCTAGGAAGTCCTTTTGAAACCTGAACAATTACTTGGGACCTGATAATATTCCCAGCCCATGAGTCAAATAGGTAGCTTGGGTGTTTTTCCTGCTGCTCCTGGTTTTGCGAAAGTGAGGGGGATTTAAAACTGTCCAGAGCCTCATCAGTTCTCACTGATGCAGTGTGTAACACTGAGCCAAAAACCAGGTTATGTCCATTCTGCTGCTGCTGAAGGTTGCACAGCAAAGTGTATGTATGCATCTATCATATATATATGTATCTATACATTATAGCTACCTGTGGGAACAGGAGAAAGGGAAAAATTCCTTCACCTCCACCCTCAATTTGGGAAGAAAAAGGACAAAAAGTACTTTTTTAAACAGAGAGGTTACATGACTTCTGGGAAAATTGTTATTTAGAGGTTTGATGAAGATATCCTCTTTAAATAGAAGAAGTGGCAAGCTTAACCAATACTTCCACTTTTTAAATCTGCAGGTGGCACATCTGATTGACAGACAAAGCGGTAACATAGGTGTTTTTCACCTTGCCTAGGCGGCAGTTCACAGGCCAGGAGATGTCAGGTCAGCTTTTGGGAGCCTAGTTTCATAGTAAACTACAATGTGTGGCTGGAAAACCTGTAAGCCCTCCATTTATCGCCTCCACAAGAGTTGCTCTCAGGGCAGAAACATCTCAGCAGCGGTGGGTGTATGCACAGAGGCTGGTCCTGGTGTGTTCCTGCAAGGTCTGTACCGACCGACTCAGCTGTGGGAAGGGGAGCCCAACTGTGTCGCTTCATCAGCTCTTGCAATTAGTTGAATCTATTCGCAGGACCAAACAATAGCAATTGATGAATTAATGAGTTGGCAAGAGATGATCAAGAGAACATAATGTGGCTTTCAGAGCCTTATGACTGACGTTGCAATGTGAAAGAGAAGGAAAGAAAAGCAGGAAAGAACAAATGTTCCCACCCACCCAGCTTACCTTCCTGTCCTCAGGAACTGGAAATGTTAGTGGGCAAAGAAGAGAGCTTCTACAGGAGTTAAGACACATCATAGGAAACATACCTTGCACTGGAGAACCTGGAGTAGATAAAGGAGCAGAGAAGGACGGGATGGGAGAAGCACAGTATCATTTTCCCCAGAGCTCCCTGAAGCCCCAGTTGGATGCATGAACTTGCATTTCTTTGTGCAGGAGACACATGGCAGAGCCTTGAACTGAACCTACAGCTCCACAATTAGGGCAACTTACAATCATAGAATGGTTTGGGTTGGAAGGGACCTTAAAGATCATCTAGTTCCAACCTCCCTGCCATGTAGACAAGTGTAGTTAGACACCTGTAGACAGGTGTAGTTAAACACTTGTAGGCAAGTGTTTAACTTTACAAATGTGCTGAAGTTCCCTTCAAATGCTTAAGAGCTATCCTAGGAACTCAGAAACAGCAAATGCAGTTCCCTGCCTTTTTAAGTGACCACACCTCTTTCAGAAACTGGTTTCAAGCCATCTTCGGCCCACTGGATATTTTGCTTAATTCCATCCTTGGCCACCACTGACTGGCTGCTTTTATATCAGGAATGCTCTCCAGCTTACCCTAGACAATGATACTGCCCTGAGTTAGGACCATGTGATCTTTATCATAAAGTCTCTCTGATTCATTTTTGTCCTTTTCTTTTACATATTATTCTTATTCCCGTTATTGCTAAGCTTACACTGCTGGGAAGCACTCTGGGCTAGGACACCGAACACATTCATATGGTGTTATACATCTCCTTCCGTCTTTGTGATGGAAGGAGTCAAGGAAACTTGTGTCCATGAGTAAGCCTGAAATGAAAAGCAATCCATTGCCACTTCAGTTTGGAAGAGGAGCTGTAGACAAAATGCTACCCTTTGAAAAGCTGTGAGCTTTAGAGACCCCACAAGGCTTCCCATCTTATAAATCACATTATTTGCTGAGGGCAAAGTTTTGGTGCCTTTCCTGGCACATATCTGGGGGATTCCAGTTCAGATGTTGCATTCGTACCCACTGGACACTTAGTCAGGTTTCAGTGAGCCAAGGAAGCGCTTGGCTGAGCAAAAGAGTTATTTGGGACTTGAGTCATGGTGGAAATGAACCTCCCTGAACCTTGAGGCCCCAGCCAGGATTGTGAAATCACTATGTGTCTGGACATCTCTCCTCTTCCGTGAATAACAGCTTTGTTCAGTTGACTTTTGGAAACCATCTTTTTTGTCCTAATAATTCTACAACAACATCTTGGGGGAATTTATCTTAATCCACAACATGCTCATGTTTCTGTTCGTCATAATCTAAATTTAGGCAAAAAGAAAACTGCAGTCCACTTTTATTCTCCCTACTGAAAGAGAGGCTAAGAGGGAGTTTTTACTATTTGCACAAGCTAATGGAGATACATCTCCTAATTCCCTCTTTGCCTCACAGACTTGAAGCTGCTTCTTGCTTGCTGTTAAAGCTGGTAACTGATAATAAAGGTAGCAATTATTTTTACATTGCAGGATGCCCAGTACAGAGACTATGCAGGAGCCTCATTACTAAACAGTATTCAATATTTATTCATGTATGTAAATTCCACCGGTCGAAATCTTGACACATTCACAGCATCACATATTTCATTCAGTTTATCCTCTGTAATTGTTCCCAACTGCTCAACAGCTCTGAACGATGAGTCCCATTGAGAGCAGGAGGTACAATGAGTGTAGTGGCTGTTGCTTCATAAATAATCTCAGAAGCTTGAGGACTGCAAACGACCTTGTTGCATTCAAGCTTGGAGCAAGGAGCGTACTGTTGAAAAGCTGTTCGGTGGCTTTGACTTTTACACTCTGTGTTTACATATGTGTTTCATTACTTTGTCTTCTTGAGGAGAAGATGGATGGCACAAAGGAGTATAGAGAAAGCAAGGTGCAAGAGGTGTGTAAGAGTCATCGCTGTAAATAATAAATTTGATATTTTGACTCTGGTTTGGGGTTTTTTTGTGTATTTATTATACGGAATCACACTGTGCAGTTGGCAGGAGCTGATCTAGTAACTTACATGCATATATATTTTAAGAACAAAAATTTTAAAGGGGATGCACACAAGAAAGTGTGGAGATTGAAGAGCAATAGGTTAACATATGTTATGGCTTTTATTTAAAATTTATCTCCTGATTCTTCATCTCTGTCTGGAAAACATTTTGACATGACTCTGACTACATTCAGAAGGAGTAGTTCAGTGCAACTTCAAGATCTTGTTAATTCAGAGCCTGAAATGGTGGGCATAGCAACACCCAGTTTTTTTCTTAAAACTGTGCTCACATTGATGGCCCTGGCATCATTGGAAATGCTTGGTAACTATTCCTGAACTGCCTGGCATTTGTGCTGCAGAGCTAGTAGTGCTTTGCAGTGGTGCAGTCAAAGATAAGCCCAAGAAAATGGAGTTCTCACATGTTATTTGGGCAACGTGTTGTTTACTTACTTCTTAGATACATCAATGCTGAAATTTCACTCTGTCCTCACTGCTATGCCCCAGGGTGCTGCCTGCCTCTTAAAGCATCAGCTAGTTCAGCTGAGGGAGAGAGACCCCTCTGAGAGATCTGAGCATTAATAAGACACAGATTATGCCTTCCACCTTCACACAGGGCAATTTGGAAGACGCTACTAAACATGTTGAAAGACTAAATCAAGAGACGATATTTTCACGAGGCAAATCAACACCAGCACAAGGAAAGGAGGAGAGCAAAACACCCAAGGTTTTTTAACATATCTGCAACTTGTTTGTTGCTTTAAGCAAGACTTGAGCATTGAAATGAAGCCCAGAGAGGAGGTGGAAGAATATAAACATTATTATTACTACGTGTAAATGTGGATGTTTTTGAAGGAAGACTTGCCACAAATAATCACAGTCTAGAAACTTGCACTGGGGAACCAAAAAGTGAATGGCTGGAGTCCCAAGCCCGGACAAGTGAAAGGTAATCCGCAGGCTCAGTCTCGTAGAAGGAAAATAGTGAGGAGACTTGCACTCCCATTTAAAAACAAACAAAACTGATCTTGGCACAAAACTGATCTTGGCCTTATTATTACTGCCTTAAGTTTAAGAACTGCATGGTAGTGATTATCATTTCATCATGGAAGGAGAAGACTGCTCCAGGCTCTGGCTGAAATTACAGCATCTTGTCTTCCACGTACCACTCCTCTGCATCTCCAAGTTCACTGCCTATGTGGCAAGAGGCTGTCGTTGAAACCTTGCCACGGCCACCGCCTGCTACAGACAAGACATACTTGCTAAGCTGATGTTCACGGTCCTTTGACATTTGTCCTTTTTTTATTGTTTTCTTTGAACTAGGTGATGTTAGACTGAAAGCATATGTTGGCTGTTTGTATAAAGAAAATCATGACCAACCAGTGCATATAAATTACAGCTGGTCTTGTTACTTCTTATTAGCAAGAACAAATTTGAGAGGATGTGGTTTGCGCTCACCCTGACAAGGTTCTTACATCGTGTCTGTCTCCAGAGCAGGCTTCGGAGCTAAAGACTTTTGTATTTCTGCTCTTCCATCCTGGACCATCCACTAAGTTCAGGCTGTGTCACAAGCTTAGCAGGAATTACTGTGAAGAGAGGAGAGTATGAATGATTAAAAGGAGCCTTGACCAGCTAAGCTGCGAAGGCATTTGACAAAAAAAGTCTATGTCGCTGTCACAGTAATTAATGCTGAAGAGCATTTTGGTGCCACGAATATTGTGCTTAAGGCATTATATCAGCATGTTAAAAATGCATCATGAGAGGGCACATTCCATTTGACTTAGTTTCAAAAAGGAACAACTAATAATACAAAGACATAAAACGATGCCAGCAGAGAAAATCATCCTTTCTTCTCTTAGGTTGCTGTAACCAGACTCTTTCAATTACAGAGATCCCAAGAATGTGCCCAGTTGTTAAATTTAAGCTTATCAAGATTCCAGCAATACTGTCCGGTGTTGCCAACAACTTACTGGGTGTCTCAGATGGGCACTGTCGACAGAAAAATGAAAGCTTTCCAAAAATTGCATGCTGAAGCAAAGGTGTTGGAGCACATCTTTTATACAGTGTGCAGCTCTGGTCCTCCAACCCCTCCATCTCGAGAAGGATCCATTAGAACTACAAATAAATGGTACTAAAAAGGTGAGAAGGTTGCTTACAAATATAAAAAGGCTTTATTACAAGGAGGCTACATCTGTGCTAGTAAATGAAATGGTCTGGGGCCCTGAGGACAGGTAGCCCAGCACAGCTTTCATGTGTATAGCTAAACTCTTCTGCAATAAAACAGGTGGGTCTGCTCCCTGCTGCCTCTTGGCAATCCCTGTCTTGATCTGTCCTGGGGAAGGCGTAGCGTCTTCATTACCAGAGAGTTTAGAGAACAGGTTAAAAAACGTCAGGAATAGTTAAGTTCTACCTGAACCTGCCTTGGGACTGGGAATTGCTATCTTCCTTCCAGCCCCAGCACTTTCAGTTCTGTTTTAGTTTATAAATATATCACTTCTTGCCCTAAGATGTGCTACAATTTTTCCAGGCATTTTTCAAGTCTTACCTTTAACTCACTTCTGAAGTGGCTGCAGGAGGTGGTGAAGTAATCCTTGTTCATAACAATCTTTGTATTGTATGTCTGCACACAATGTCCCTTGGGATCCAGCCCTGGTACTGGATGTGTACTAGACATGACTATTTTAGCCATCACTTTTCTATTCAAGCTGTAGGATGCTGCTCTGCTCTTCCTTTCATTTGATGGCGTCATCTGTCCTATTCTTCTTCCAGCTTTTTGTTTGTTTTGTGTTTGAGGAATGTTCCTTGATTCTGAACTGAATAGAGAGGTCACTAATGGAAACCCTGCATCTGAAACACTGGGAAGTGAGAGAAAAACTCTGCCCAGCTTTGAGCGACAACTTCTGGTTGTTAGGCTATGTTATGAAATTGGCCTTCATTTTTGTGCCTGTGGCAAGGGAGACCACCCTGGAAGCACAGGGACAGAGACTAGTCTACGCCGTGTACGTCAGCTTTCTGGCTTAATTTCCCAATGACCTGTACCTTGAGCAGTTATTTGCACCAGGGTGTACTAGCGTTTTACATCCATCCCATGTGGCTATCGATCTTCACGGGGCAAAGACCAGCAGCCCTCTGCTCCCATATTATAAAGGGAGATGGGAGGAGAGGGCAAGTGGTACCAGGGGACAAAGCTGCCATCTGGGGACTGAGGTCCCAAGAGAATGAATGTTCCAGCTGATCTTTGTGCTCTTCCCCACTAAGTGTTAGATGTTAAGTCTGATTAATAAAGCCTTCTCTTGCTTTGTCATCAAAACCTTTGGTGTTGTCTAAATTCATGAAAAACATGTTTCTTTTACCAACAAATTGATTTGATTTTCTTTGATAAATTATGAGTTCTCATAAAAGAAGCAGCACTTTGTGTGCCTGGTGACAACTTCCTTTGAGGTAGAGCATATTAATCTGCATACCGCATTTGCTTTGAAGTCAGAACAAAATCCTGAATCGTGATGTGTGTGCATGAAAAAGAGACAGACGGCAAGCTCAATTCTGTTCTGCTACATCCGTGTAAATCCGGAACAATGCCAGGGCTGCAACAGAGATAAGGATTGGGCCCAGTATGTTATCTCCATGCATATCCCATGCTTGGTAGGAAGCAAGAGACAGGAAAGAGAGAAGTGAAAATTCCCCATTTTAACTCTATGTCATCTCCCCGGTGAAAGATGCGTTGACCGGAGAATGATCTTACACATTAAAGGTAATATTGTGTATCTGTATAGAACAGCTTAAAGTGAACTAGAAATAAAAAAAGTCAAAGGAAGTAGTTATGGTGGTAAATATCAGTGTGACACGGATGAAATAACTCAAAATGCTTTTTACTGACACAGCGTCAGCAAGAGGTAGAGCCTGTTTCTCCACTCGTACCAGTTTTACAGCCACATAACTCACCAGACGGCAACAGAATAATCCTTGATTTGTGCTGGTTCAAAAGGGTCAAGCAGTTACCCAAATTTCTTAGTCCAGCCCTCTCATTTCCTTTAGCCATAATATAACCTCTTCCTTCCCAAAGCTGTCATTGCTGAAGCCTGTGGGCCTCCTGCTCTGACAGCTCCGGTGCTGCGGGACTGGCTGTCTGCGGGAAGGTCCTCCTGCACTATGTTAGCATCCCTGAGAAAGGAGTCAGAGCCCACGTGTGGTTGTCAGCATCCCATTTGCAAAAATCTTGTTCAAAGGCAATGTGTATAATGCTGAATATAATGCTGTGGTCCATGGAAACCTACGTGAAGGAAGCGTTACAGTGGAAGGGAGATGTCTTACCTGTTGTTTACCATTCATCACTTTTCTTGCTCTGATCTCCTCTCATTCTTACTCCTTCGGCCAAAGTATGGACCTAAATATCACCCTTGAATTTGGGTATATTATAATTTGGCTTACAATTTTTACTTCCCAGGTGTCTCCAAGCACATCTTGGTAAAGGAAAGCTGCTGCGTGGGAGGAGGTTAACGCAGGGGATAATGGAGCAGGAAAAGCAATCACAGGCATCTGTGCTTGGATAACATGGGAAAACCACAGAATAAAATAAAGAGGTGGTGAAATCATTGGAAAGGACTGGTTTTATTATCGTCATTGTTGGAGTCTGTACCACAGCCTGTAACGCCCAAAACCACAGAAGCAGCTGGTCCACTTCTAGTGAGAGAGCTCCCTGCATTCAGTGTGGTGGAGTTGTGCTCTGCAATGGATGGAGACATTGTACCCCAACCCAGCACAGAATCACTGAGGTGCTGAGGCTGGAAGGTGCCTCTGGAGACCACCTAGTCCAACCACCCTGCTCAGAGCAGGATCAGCAAGAGCAAGTTGCCCAGGACCTATTGTAGCTGGGTTTTTAATATCTCTGAATGAGATGCCACACATTCTCTGGGCAACCTGTTTCAGTGTTTGACCACCCTCACTGTAAAAAAGTTTTTATTTAATTTAAATGGAATTGTCTGTATTTCAATTTATGCCCATTGCATCTTGTCCTGTCACTGGATAGCACTGAGAAAAATCCGGCTCCATATTCTTTACACCCCCCATTAGGTATTTATGCACATTGATAAGATCCCCGTGAGCCTTCTCTTCTCCAGGCTGAACAGTTCCAGCTCTCTCAGCCTCTCCTCTTACATCATATGCTCCAATCCCTTAACCATCTTTGTGGCCCTTCGGTGGACTCACTCCAGTATGTCCATGTCCTTCTAGTACTGGGGAGCCCAGAACTGGACCCAGCACTCCAGATGTGTCTCAGTGGTGCTAAGCTGAGGGGATGGATCAACTCCCTCGATGTGCTGGTGATGCTCCTAATGCAGCTCAGGAGGCTATTGCCTTTCTTTGCTGTAATGGCACATTGCTGGCTCATGTTCGACTTGGACACTTAGGCCTTTTCTGCAAAGATGTTTTCCAGACGGTTGGCCCCCAGTATGTACTGGTGCATGGGATTGTCTCTCCCTAGGCGCAGGAGCTGGCATTTCCCCCTGTTGAGCTTCATGAGATTCCTGTTGGGCTACTTCAGCCTGTTGAGGTCCCTCTAAACAGCAGCACAACTGTCAGCTACTCCTCCCAGTTTTCCATCATCTGCAAATTTGCTGAGAGTGTCACTCTGTCTAGGCAATTAATGTAGATGTTGAAGAGTATCAGCCCCAGTATTGACCCCTGTTGTACACTGCTGGTGACTGTCCTCCAGCTGCATTTTGTGCTGCTGCTCACCCCTTGAGTTCAGCAGCTCAGTCAGTTTTCAGTCCACCTCACTGTCCACTTATCTAGCCTGTACTTCATCACTTTGTCAATGAGGATGTTATGAGAGACACTGTCATAAGCCTTGTTAAATGAAGATAAACAACATCTACTGCTCTCCCTTTATCCACCTCATCGTAAAAGGCTCAGTCAGGCATGATTTCCCCTTCAGAATTCCATGCCGACTGCTCCCAATTGCCTTCTTGTCCTTCATGTGTTTGGAAAAGGCTTCCAGGAGGATTTGCTCCTTGGGAGCATCACCCCAAGGATCAAGGTAAGGCCGACTGGCCTGTAGTTCCCCAGATCCTCCTTCTTGCCCTTCTTGAAGACCATAGTTACATTTGCTTTCTTGCTGTTCTCAGGCACCACTCCCAGTTGCCATGACCTTTCAAAAATAATTGAGAGTGACTTCACAGTGCCATCGGCCAGGTCCTTCAGCACTCATGAGTGCATCCCATGAGGTCCCATGGACTTCTGTATATTCAGCCTTTTTAAATGTTCCCTAACCTGATCTTACTGTAACCAAGGGCAAGTCTCCTTGCTCCATACTTTGATACAGGTCTCAGGGTCCTGGGATTCCTGACAGCAAGACTTATCAGTAAAGACAAGTAAAAACCAGCACAACATCCAGCAACAAATAACAAGGCAGCCTCCTATCTTTTTTTCCTTGTCAATAATTACAAGAAATGGTGTATAAACTGAAATGAAACTAGGTAGCATGTAAAGGCCAATCTGAAGAGGATACTAATGCAGCTCAGTCCTTCCTAGTGTTCATGTGATTGCCAAATAAATGCTTTTTTACTAGAATAGCAGCCTCTTCGACCTATCAGAATGTTACAACCACTAATGCCACAGTTTAGTCTTGTGCATGTTCCTTACAAGCCTATAAATACTGTAGAGTTTTGCTTATAAATACTGTAGAGTCTTACCTATAAATACTGTAGAGTCTTACTTACACAGAAGGCAACTGAGGTCTTCAAATGGCTTCCCTTTAAACATACCTCACTGTAGTATTTGAGGTGCTTCTTAGCTTGTGATAGTAAATGAAACAACCAGAAAGGAAAAGATGCAATCTGGATGGTGTTGGATCTATTTCAACAATTTTTTTGGTGTGTGTTATATGTAAGAGATCATTTGCATCTGCACCATCTTTGGCTTTTCTTAAAAAAAAAAAAAGCTTTTTTTTTTTTTTGCGGAGGGAGAGTGAGAGGGGAAAGAATTGTTTCTGAATCTTATCAAGAAATAAAATAACACAAAGTACATCTTACGAAGGAAGAGGCACACTGTGCCTTTTTTTCCACTGGCCTACTGCCTAAGGGAAACATTCACTGGCAAATCTAAAACTTGTTCAAAACCCTTTGGAGAAGCAGACTATTATTAAATTATTTATTTTATCTTTGAAGTGTTTCCATTTTTATACTGTTAAGGATTTCTCTGTAAAAGCCAGGGTGCCTGAGAATATTTGGCCTGTAGTGATCTTTGAAACATAAGCCTCTTTTTTTTCTCTCTGTCTTTTCTTCTCCCCCACTCTCTCCCTTCCAGTTTCTTCCCAAAATGAATGAGGATCTGTCTGATGTGGAGAGGCTGTACTCATTGGGGAAATTTAAGGAGATCTTTAGTAGCTGGAAACAACTAAAGCCTGGTTTGCACTGTGTTTGCTTAAATTTTTTTTTTTGAAGAGAAACAAACCTGGCAGAATCAGAAAGGGTGGGAGACATATTCAATTGCTCTCAAGCACTTATTAAAATGTTATGTAATTAAATGTTAAGATCACGCCTGTAGCAGTGTCTTTTGAAATAACTGTACTAGCTGGGCCTTCTGAAACCAGCACAGGAAAGTAATTCGTTTGCAAGGTTATCGGCCGCTGAGGCATATGCCTTGGGGACCTAATTTAATGGGAGAACTCCCATTGACTTGCGTGGGCTTGGACAGGGCCTGAGGAGAGCCCTGCTGTTGTTTCCCAACATGGTCCTTGCAGACTCGGAGGACAAAAAAATTGCGTAGCCATATGACGAGCACAGTGCTTCGTGTTGGGGTGAGGTGTTGGTGTGACCCTGAGTGGGGTAGTGGCAGAGCTAGCGGGGCTGAGCCCTCCACGGGTGGTGGGTACAGGGCTCAGGAAGGATGCTCTGCTGGATGCTGGATGCAGTACTGCTGCCAGCGGGAGTTGCGCTACTTGAGACCATCACTGTCTCTGCAGGATTTCTTACTGGATAGCAGAATGAGGGGACACAATATACGGGTTAGTGTGTGAGCCTGGTAGAAATGTGCCTTTTAAAACAGCATTATGAGGCTTCCTTTTCCAGTGGTGGCTTCCCAGTTACCACAAGGAGGGTAACTCTATTAATGCTGCTCCAGGCTCAGGGAGCAGAAAGGGTCTGAGTGTTGCACGAAATGGATGTGGAGGTGCAGCCTGGGCACTGTGAGCATCTGTGTGTCAGTGGCTCCATCCCTCGGTGTGGGAGGTCCCACGCTAAGAGGGTGAGTAGTGCAGAGTTGCATGTGTGGAGGAGTTAGCAAGAAGGATGCGTTGTCCCATCGGTGGGATTAGGACCATGTGTGTAAGGGAGCATTTCTATGGAGCTGGGCTAAAGCTGAGCTCAGCAGTGAGGAGTTAGCACAGTGGCAACAGGAGGGGTAGGGCAGGTCCCAGTGCAAAGGGGCTGATGAGGCTGTTGGTGCTGCTTCCTACAGAGGATAATGTGCCAGCTACTACTAACCCATAATGCTTGATGATCGTCGTGGGGAATTCCTAGCTCCCAAGATCACTGGTAGTGAGATGTTTTCCCTTTTAGCTAGCTCTCTGATTGAAGGGCACAGCTAAAATGCACTGAAAGCCTGTACACAACGCTCCATTTATATTGCTAAACTTTATTCCACAAGGGAGGGCTTCTGTGTTGGTCTGTTTTGTCTTGTGCAACCTCCTTCTGGCTGTCTTAACTGCATACAATGATTAGGTAAATGAGTGTGTTCTTTCCAGTAAGTAATGGGCATCTTCACTCTTTAGTGCAGTCTGGGTTGCAGTGGATCATCTCACACTGTTTCACTCAGCATATTGCCTGTCCTTAGAAATCTGCTCATCTTTCCTTCATTTCTAAGGCCAGTTAAGTGCACATGGCTGCAAATGCCTTCAGGTGCTGCCTCTGCTCCCACACCTCTCATTTTACAAAATATTTGAAACTTAACATGCTGAAAGTGCATCATCTTGTGAAGGGGGACTCTGCTGCCACAAATTTAAAACCACGCTTCCACGATCACTACTGTAAGGTCTGTGCAATGCCAGATCAGCCACTTCTACAGACCTGAGTTTGGGCGACTGCGTATCTGCACCTCCATGAACTGGCAGGAATGGGACAGGATAGAAATTATGCTCCCAGTTGTGGGAAGACTAAACACTTGATCTGGCAGAACAATTCCTGATATGGGTTGAATCTGTGAATAGTTTTTGAACAACTAGTAAGCCCCTACCAGACTGATGCTGTATGCCACGTGGTCTTTTAGATCCACCACTTTGACCCCAAAGCCAGAAGTCGTGTGTCATCAGACCACGGCTTAAGCTTGCTGCAGGATCCATATTATGATGGGAAAGTGTAAGTCTGTAATGCCAGGTTGTCCACTTTATATTTTTTTGCGAAATAACTTAAGTGAGTGCAAATAATGATTGTGGGACCCAAAAGCAATATCAAAATATTAATAATTGAGAGGTTTGTGTTATTCTGGGTAGCCAGGACAACAGGCCAGCTTGTGGTTCCAGGGAAATCAGTGGAAGCCAGTGAAGCTAAATTTCAGCCCTCAAAAAGGCCAAGTTCAGAAGGGCTTCACTAAAATCAAAGGAATTATGTGTGTCTGGGAGTATCCCTGAGGCAACTGCTTCTGCTAGACTGAAGGATTTGGAGAACGGGGTACAAGGAGAGAAGGAAAGCCATTTTCCTTGTGTACGACATAAAAATCAGAGCCAATAAACAACATTATTTTTATGTCCCCTGAATAACATTGGGGTTTTTTTCAGGCTTTTAACATTTTCATCTACTACTTGCAAAGCCCTACACTCTAGCTCCCTCTTAGCAGATGGAAATTGGATGAAAAAAAAAAAAAAGACTGTATGTGCTGGCATATCCATATGGCATTCAAGTGACAAATCACTTGGAACATGGGGCCTCATGTGGGGTCACAGCCTCCATACGTTCTCTGATGGGTGCAAAGGGTCCTGAAACTTGTTGCTGCTGTAACAGCGGGGAATGGGGTTGGTATAGCACAGGTTGAAAATCCCTGACAGAGAAGGAGGGGAAGGCAAGAGATATGAACAGCCCCCAAGGTGTTTAGTTACCTATCTGCCCCTGAAATCTCAGGCACGGTTGAGAAGCCAGGCCTGCTTTTGAATGATTTGCAGCCTCTTGCTGTAAAACGATAATTACATCAGAGCAAATATATGCCGGCTTTATCATGCATAATAAACTCCATCTGAGTGAAACCCTCTCCAGCACGGAGGATCTGCAGAGGATGCTGCACGCCATGCGGGGAGGGTTTAAGTGATGCAGGAGCCTCGTGTGGGCTTTCTGTCTTACTAGAAGGACATGTGAGGACTGCACGTGCTACAGCAGGAGCACGAGCGGATAAAAGGGACATTCCTGCATTGTTCTGAGTGGCTCAGTAGTCTGCTCACGTCGTCTGAGCAGGTACTCGAATGCCAAAGACTGACTTTGACCAGGGTCTTTTCTCTTATCCCTTGCATTATCTCAACCTGTTCTGGAGTCATCTGGTACATCCATCTTTGGCTTTGCATTGACTTCAGCAGGTTTGGCATCAGCCCTGTGTACGCGTGTATCTGTCTCTGTAATTCTCCTAGCTGTTTACATATCTGTCTTATGTATTTATTTTCCCTAGTACCCACCACTGCAATATATAAGGCAGGAATCATCCTCTACAATGCCAATTTCTTTTGGCTTCTTTCCTGTGCGTGTTTGGCTTTGCACTTTTCCTCTAAAGTTATGGCTGGGATTCTCAGTTATTCTACAATGTTGCTCTAACTCTGCTCAGATGAAGGGTCTACCGCCAGCTTCAGTGGGAGCAGACTCAGAGCAGGGCTGAATTTTTCTGGGTATCCTGCCCTATGTGTACAACAGAAATAGCCTTCAGTTGCAGTGTATCCTCTGACAAAGAAAAGGTAGTGGACCATGACTTTCCCAGAAAATCAGAAGGGCTTCAGAGACCCGGCAGATCCTTTCCCACCTGGCCAGGCTTAAATGTTAGTTGTTGCATCTCTAATTAGGAGTTAAAATAGCTGAGATGATGGATATATTTTTTGAGAACAGAATATCATGTACAAAAAGGAAACTAGCTGTATTCAAAACTTTATTCAGAATCATATCCACAGCCCCAAACTCCCATCTATATAAGTAAGTCAAGGGAACAATCCATTTGTTCATATTCAGAGTGCCAAAAGGAGGCTGCAGAGAAGTCACAGGACTGCAGCACTTGCAGACCTCAGGATCCTCCGAGGCAAGCTCTGGTTTAGCCCACGTTCAGCCTCTTGCCAGCCAGTTGCTGTGATCCTTCCCAAGCTCCTTCGCAGGGAAAACCAGACAACTGATGCTCCAAAACCCACTGAAGCGATGGGGAGTCTTGGGCTGAAATCCAACTCTGTGCAAGACTTTCATCTAACCAGTGCTAGCAATTCAGCTCCAGGACGACAGATAGACATTAGCTTTGTGCCCCTCAGAGCTCTTTGCCAAAAAGCTGCTAGTTTATGTGCCCTTATATTAAAGAGTAATCTTAGTTACAAGCTCTGACACGGACTTCTCATTAGTAACCACCTATGAACTTCAACTGCTTCAGGTCAAGTCGGTTGTTGCTTCTAATTTTTCAAAAGGAAAGAGCTTTGTGGAATATCACCCTTCTCTTCATTTCTTTGTTTGTGCCTAACCAGCTCTTGGAGAGCCTTATAAGAGGTGTGCACCTGTAAGGATGTGTTCTTGTAGCAATGAAACAAAAGACAACCAAATCCAAATGCAGCTAACACTTGTTAATCTATTGGAAGTCCAAAGAGCCAGTCATTACGTATGGACAGCTTTATACCAGACATAAGTATTGCTTGGCATGGGTCCTTCTTTAATTGCATTATACAAACATAACAGAAAATTGACCCAAAGGGGGAAAACAATTTTATCCTTAGAACACTCTTCTGACTAAGTACAGAGCTTTTAATTAAATTCCCTATACAAAGTGACTGCCTGTCTCTCATGTTGAGCCTAATTGATATCAAAGCCATCCTTAAAATCAATATTTTTTTCTGGAAAAAAGAGCAAATACCCTCTCCACCCCAACAGAATTCAATAAATAATTTGATAGTACTTGACTCCTAACTGTAATCTTTGTCTCATTTGAGTAGAATATAAAGTGAAAATTTGTCCCCACCACCCCCAGCATTCCCATTGCATCACAAATCAGGCGCCACAAAATGTCAGTATTCCTCCTCAGCAGGTCTGCTGTTTCCATTTATTTCAATGAACCACACTGAGCAAGGGAGGAATTCGAAATCTTCAAGTGGCAACACATTTATGCAGCTTTTGTTACCTATTTTATATTTTTCACTTATTTATGATTACGGTTGCAATTGGATCCCATTAGAAGTCTCAGTAAGATCAAAGGCTTGTTAGAGCAGGCAGTAGACAAACCCATACTCTTTCAAGCCTGCTCAGGAGGGTTTGCAGTCTACTGTACCCCTGCTGCAAACCCGTAAGCAGGCGCTTAACTCTACTCCTAGGAAAAAAGGCGTGCAGGTCCCTGCAAGATGGGATCCTGCTTTGATAAGACAAACACACAAATCAAAGAAGCAGGCCTTGTTCATTACCTTTGCTTTCTAAACAGTCTCCTTCATCTGTCCTTCTTGCTTTGTGCAGGAGCCCTGTCAATGTATCTCGTCAGAGTTGGCAAGAGAGTTGGTCCCCTTTGCCAGGAGCAGCTTAGAAAACCGAAGGAAAAGAGCAAGAACAGAAATGAAGCTAAACGTTAGGGTGGTTGGGGTTTTTTTTTTCAATTATTCAGCCAGATTTAGTGAAGCGGGGAACTGAAAGTCTGGCATTGGTTACTGCCTCACCAAAAAGGTAGTCTAACCGTAAGTCAAAGCAGAGTTAGCATGTGTAGTCCTTTTGCAGCGCCTGTTCCTGATAAAAGCAGGAATAATCTCTGCAGAGACCACTGCCTAGCAAGGGAGCACGGACTTGAAAGCTCAGCCCTGATCTTCAGTTTCTGCTCTGTAATGTCTCTCTGTTGATATTGGCCCTTCGGGACTCTTGCTACAAGCACAATTTTCTTTCAAGAGCGTATGCTAATTGTGGCATTAGGGGTGTATTTATGATCTCTAGCTGGCTGTGGCAGGTAAGATTGGGAGGGAAGTGATACTGAATCTGCAGACAGATCACACTCATAAAGCATGATTTTGTGCTGCCCGTGCACTGTGACACCCTGAAGCACGAGGGATTAGCATAAAGACAAACCTGCCTCGGCGTCACTGGAATAAAAAATTCATCCACAATTTAGGTAGCCGAGCCAGCTCCATGGACCTCACAGCATGCTTATGCACTGGGATAACGACCTGAGACCTGGTTTTCGTAGGCAACCAGCAAAGCAGTCTGCTGTCCTGGGCTTTGGGAAAGGAGAAAGGCTGGGGGAAGACTGGGGGCATGGAAGGATGATGCTATTTTACCACTTTATGCCTGGTCCTTTATTCCAAAAAGCATCATTCATTTAGTCCTGAAAATTATTTACCTTCCAAAGTGGTCCCGTGCCCTCACACCTTCCTGTGGTCCACCTCAGAAGCAAAAACCCGGTGGCTGCAGAAGGAGATAGCAGCCAACTAGCCCTCCTAAACGCTCACTGTTTGAGGTGTTTCTCATTGGGGTCTGCATCCCACAATCCTTTTAAAGTTCTGTTGCTGGCTTTGGCAGACTGATGTGCGAGCGCGTTTGCGCACACCTAAGTCGCATCCTCAGCTGGGATTGCAGCTGGCGGCGGGGAGCCGAGCCAGCGCCCACCGTGGTGCACAGAAGGCCCTTGTAGACGGCGTGCGTTCAAATACACCACCATTTCTCACCTAACATAAACTTGTTTCAGCTACATGCAATACAAATAAAATATTTAGCAGAGGCTGGCCGTACATCTGAATGCCAGCGGAAAGTGAGAAGGGCTGGAAATAAATATTGAGGTGAAGGTGCCAAGGCTCACAGTAAGTCAGGTGTATGTGTCGCTATTTTATAGGCTCTGCTAAATGATCGGAGCCTGACTCTGCTCCCAGCTGCAACGGTGTAAATCTGAAATAACTCTGCCAATGTTAGAGTTACACCACCTCAAAACTGTCCATTGGGGCTGAGCATTTCAATGCAGTCAGGAAGACCCAGACCTCCTTTCCTATTAATATTTATGCAGGACTCCTTAGGCGTCTTCGGAAGAGTCACCATAAAATTTCTGTTGCTGTAGGGAGGGCCCTGAAAGAACAATTTGCAGGCAGTTATTATCGTTATTAGACATGGTAATTGAATTAGTAGTTATTTAATTATTATTATTAGTATAATAAATAGTTCTTGCCCTCCTTGGTCCTGCAAAATGCAGCCTGAGGAAATCCCAGTAAGAGGGAAGAGCTTCATTTGGAGACAGCTATTAGAAAAACACTGCAGTGAAGGAGGAACCAGAGGAAATATCCATACCCACCCAGAAGGTAATTTCTGCATGCTCTAAACTGTTGCAGAAGGTGCGACTTCCAGAGATGTATTTTGGTTCAGGGAGGAGTTACACTGGGAGGTGAAATTGTTGATTTATATGTACATATATATGTTGGGGTTTGCTTCGTCAAATATATAGCATAGAGACCCCCAGTGTAACCGGTTAACTTTTCTACGGAAAAGCTGCTTTGAGTTATGAGAAACAATTATTTACTGATGGAGGCTGTGTGGTGACAACACAGCCTGTGAGGCAAAGCAGGTGGAAAGAAGGGTCCGTCTTGGCCAGTCTTTAACATGAGCCCAAGAGATAAGTGTTTCCAATACAGCATGCCAAAGTGATGCAGGGAGATTTGTCTCCTACCCAAGCCATGTCACCATATGTGTGGTTAGTTTCCAGCAGCTCCTCACTTTTTCAGCACGAATGGAGGATGACAGATTGTATATTAGACAAATTATTCTTCTCTCGAAAGCAGCAGTCACAGTGATATCCAAGTGCCTTCTTCACTCTCTCTTCACTGAACAATTTCTGCACCATCATTCAAAGCTCTTTGCAATAAAAAGGTGGTCGGTAAGCAAGAATTACAGAGCACCTCCTTAGCTGCCAGCCAGCACTTCCTGAGGCTGTGCCTGTACCAGCAACCACAGCAGGCTGCCGTCCATCCTCTGATCTTCCTGCCAACTGGCACGGTCATGCTGGCACCCACATGGACAAACCCTCTTCTTCTGAAAAAACAGGGTGGCCACATCCCAGCTGCCCGCTGAGAGCAGCCCTGCAGACTCCAGCCAAATACCCGCTGGGGAGGATGCTTGCGGGGACAGTGCTGACATCTCCTGGGCTTTGAGCCAGGCTACGGACCTGTGTCCACCCTTGGATGGGTGGCAGGGGAGGTCTCCAGGTGTAGCAGGATGGATTGATTCCCTGACCTTGGGGCTGCTCCCAGGAAAGTCTCCAAAGAAGCAGATCGATCAGCACTGTGGGAAGGAGACGGGGAATTGATGTCCTCAGGGGAAGCCTTAGGGATAGCCTCAGACAACAAATTCAGTAGTTGCCTTGCGGGCAAAAACTGGAAGGCAAACATGCTCCTTAAAAATGTGATGTCCCTGGGCACACTTTGGTAGAGATGAACTTTTTCACCGTGTTTGCAGCTTTCAGAGACAGATGGTGATTCCCCTTGCAAGCTCAAATTTTTAAGGCATTTCTGATATTAAAGACTCATCTCAGTTATCAGTTGAACCCTGAGTTCCCAGTGGTCATTCCCTAAGGATACTGCATGTAGGGTCACCCAGCTGGTGATGACAACTGGTCTGTAAAGAAGTACCCTCTTGGCCTACCCTCCTTTGAGGACAAACGCACAGATCCCGTCAGCCACATGTTGTCAGGGGCCCGGTGCTCCACGTTGCCCTCCGTTCATCTGCGTTTGCTTTTGTCTCGCATCATCCACCTTCCAGCACATCTTCCAGGCACCACCCGAATCACAGTCCTAATTCTTGGGTTTGCTCTTCAGCTATGGCTTCTGTCCTTCTCTTTGCCCCCTCCTCAAACTCCTGCTGCTGCTCTCTGTCTCCAGGACATCACTACGGATAGTGCATTGCCCTCTAATGGATAGATTTCAAACTGAGCTCCTTGACCGACCAGAACTGCTGGTAGGATCCTTTGACCCACTAATGAGGCAGGAGACTTGATATCCACATCCAGGCCACTTTCTATCCCCTGCTTCCCTTGAATTAAAATAAAATGCCTTTTTTTTTTTTAATAGCACAGACATCAAACTGAATGTTGCAGCTGTTTGTAAGAAGAGGCAGAGGAAATCTGTGCTAGTATGAACCCTGGTTCCTTCATGTCCATGAATGCTTTAATTGGCTTCCGAGTTAGGAAAGCATTAACAAAGCTGATTTCTGTGATTCCACGCATCTGGATTTCGGGGTGGGTTTTTTTTAGCTTGCCTAATCCTGCTTAAAGTCTTAAGATTTATTTGTATGTTTATAAGATGCTGCTTTTCTCATTATATGTACATTATAGTCACCACTAAAATAATACAAACAAAAGGAAAAACAGAATGGACTTGCAAGCTGCTGATAATTAATTACAGAGAACTTTTGAAAGGGTGGCTTAGCATCTTAAGCAATTCCTTTTGCTGCCAGATACATGGGCTTGTTTTATAAACTACAATCAATCTGCCATTGGGGGGAAAACTGCAAAATGAACTTAGTCATCTGAGCTCATTTTCAGTTTCAAAAACTGAAAGGCTTTGGAGTATAAAGTACCCTCTTCTTTTAATGTCAGTAAATAAGTTGATCTGTTTATATGGTTTTCAATACAAGTAAACTGCTTGCCATTTAAACAAGTTCAATCAGCTGTGAAAATTGACATTTTTAACCATAAAATCAGACTTCATCCTACCATGATATTAAATATTAAGGAATCATTTAAAGGACAGTATACATTTCAGAAACCTGCCTGGAGAGATGAATGCCAATTTCTGCCATTCACAAATAACGTACAAAAAAATGGCCCCTTGGCTTGGGGCCTGCTGCTCCGTAAAAGCCATTTTACAGACTTATTCCAACATGGTAAATCATCGTTGCTCTGAGAAGACATTCAAGCTTCACATTCAGCCCTTGCGTGGCAAAAACACATCCTCGAAGAGGACTGCCAGCGAGGACGGATGGGAAAAGGGCATCATATGCTGATGCTCTCCCTGGTGACAGCATGTCCAGGTCTGTGGGAGGCTGCGGCAGGGCTCAGCATCCTCCAGTCCCTGGAGCCTGGGGCTTCATGAGTCTGGGAGGCATCTGCCCAGCCGTCCCCTGCCCATGGAGGTGAGCAGTGGGATTTCCAGCTCCCCTTGCTCATACACATGGCTGCACTAGCAAGTGGCACTTGGGAATGGGACATTCCTATTATCATCGAGACTTCAGGAGGTCTGCACATACTCCTCTGGCCCCTGCCTTCTTTTTTTTTCTTTTCCTTCCTTTTTCTCCCTGTTTCTATCCAATTTTGGGGACAAAAACCCCGCACTGCTTCTGACCAGGCTTACAACTGACGCAGCTCTTCACAGCTCAACACCCCTGATGTTTTGCCTGTGCCAAAGGGGTCTCATTGTGTAAGGGGTTTCCTTCTGAATAGGACAAAGCAAAACAGCGAAGCAGTGGGATTACTGGGCTGCTGAAGGGAGACAATGGGGAAACAAAACTCAGGCCGGAGAGACATTTATTTTTCAGAGGGGCATGGCTGCCCTTACACAATCCCTTTTAAAGCGCTGTGAAGTTTCTCTAATACAATCCAGTTCTGCAGCCAGGCAGAAATCCAGCGTGTTCAAAACCTTTTCATTCCATCTTTAATTTAAAAAATGTGTACCCATTTACTACCACAAACTGCAAGGGTGTTAAGGTATAGGAAGATCTAACAACAGGCTTTGGGGTTTCTCTGCTTGAGCGCCTCTGGACGTTTCAAGCACCGAATGATGACGGCAGTCAGTCCTTTCCGTGCTGGCTAGTTGATGTGGAAATCCGAGTGGTTGCAGGTTTCGTTGATCTGCTGCCTGCTGACCGAGCACATCTCTGTCGTTCCCTGTCCCGTACTGGCTTGCTTTTGGCTTCCCGCCTGCATTTGAGCTCTAATTCCCCCCAAACGGCCTGAGGTTTTTCCACTTGGGGGCAAGGAGAAGGGGCAGCCCTCTCTTTGTGGCTGTGGTAGTGATCTGCATCCACGGTAGGGTGAGATTGAAAAGGGGGTGTTAATTCTGGGGGTGCTGGTAGGGTCTGGGTTTGCTCCCTGTTGGGGATTCAGGCTGTGGCTGTGCTTCTTTCCCGTGTAGAAATTTTCTCCAGGACCCCTCCAATGCTGGAAGTTGACCTTACCCATACAGGACCACTCAATGCTATCTCACTTGTCACTAGTGCTGGGTATAAGACCCCCAGATCAGCCCGAAGAATTCATTTCCTCTCAGCTTCCCACATGCCAAGCTGTGACTCTCTCCCTGCCCTGGGCATAATGGGAAAAATGTTGGAGAGAGAGCATCTCATGGGGCCACTTGCTATAGGGCTAGCTCTTGGCACTCCTTTGTTCCCCTACAAAGGCCTGTGGGATGGGGAGAAGCCAGTCCCATCATAAGTAAACAAATGCGCTGAGTTAAATTTTTTAAATGGAGTCATAAATAAAGAACTATCATTGGAGAAGTCCCTAAAGACACTGTTTTTGCTAGGGTTTTCTTTAATGTTGGCTGCTTCAGCAACTTTTACAGAGATGTCAGAGCAAATAGCCTGCGATCCTACAGCATCTTATAAAAGTCTTCAACAACAAGATTTTTATGCTTTCATATTAGATGGGTTCCTAATAGACATTCTGTTCGTGTCTCCTTATTTTATGTAGTGTAGAAAAAAATAATAATCCCTGTCTGCAGCATGTCTTAAAATGTACATCTTTAGCAATTTCCGACTTAAGGAAAAAAGAACTAGATGACTTCTGGACAGAAGACGATCAGGGTTTTCTGGGATTTGGAACATCCCGTAGCTTCTGCACCAGCCATAAAGGGGGAGGGAGGGCAAGAAATATTTATTCTGTTTAACTTAACAAACAGAAATTTAAGTGAGACTTAATCACACTGTGCAACTAAATTTCCTGAAATGCTATTAGAAGGCTCTTTCATCTTGCAGATTAAAGGCTACCTGGGGAAGCTGTTGCACAGTGAGGTAAAGGGTGCATTAACTCTCCTGGCTCAGTAAGTACAAGGTGGGCCATTTCACTTTCAAAGTGGAGTAAATTTTCTCTCATGAGGAGAGTCACTACAAGGAGCATTAGTACCGTGCGCTATATGTTTACAACTTGCATTTGGGATAGGGTTGATTTCCCCCAATGAAGAGGTCAAAAACATGATGAGATACAGTAGCTGAAAGCTGAATCTCTCAAAATTCAACCTAAAAATGAGCATACACTCTTATCCATAGGCATTTTTAGCTCTGGAACAACTTACCTAAATTCCCCATCATCTGACAGCTTTAAATCAAGTCTGGATGTGTTCCTAGAAAATACACTCTAAATCAACCGAAAGTCAAGAGCCTGATGCGTGATTCCTACAGGGAGGCTCTACAGCCTACATTATGAGGGAGGTGAGACCAAGTGAGCAGAATGGTCTCAGAGCTGCTGAAGCCAATGAACAACGTGTTCCACACCACTCCTGACCAACTGCATCTGCCTGTAGAGTGAGTGCCTTTAATAAATCATGTTTTTTTCCTTTCTGTATCAATCACTTGTTTCAACTCTGGAGCTTTCTCAAAGGGAATGTTATAGGGGCCCAAAACCTCCACCCATGGCTGAAGTGCAAACACGATGACAGGGTTTTAAAACATGGAGCTGTTTTTATTATATAACATGGAGGTTTTATTAAAGTCTCCTTTCTTCCTCATGCCTGGAACTCATCCCTAAAACTTTCAGACTCCATACTTTTCTAAATCTACTTCCAAGGCGACAGATAAGGTGAAGCCCACCCAAACTACCTTTGGAGTTGTCTACATTGCAGATATCCACCTGACCCAGTCAGCATGTATAGTGGAAGGAGAGAAATAAGCCTTTGTAAAGAGTGACTCTTCTGACTAACGTTAGGGTGAGGTGAAAAGTGCCCTGGACTCCCTTGGCTCTACCAACAGGATTGGCAGCGAGCGTAAGAGGACCTGAGGGTGATGAGCTCAGATAGATTTAGAGCCAAGACGGTGTTGCTTGTATCTTGAAACAATCTCCAGAGGAGAATTTAGTGCAGCCAAGTTGGAAGGGGGAGGTGGTGGTGGCAAATTTTATTAGACCTACTGATACCTCTAGCGGAAACCCCAGATAAGCTTCTCAGAGTTGTGTTCCTTCACCAGGCCTGGCAAGAAACAGTAGGCTCCAAGGTTAGCAACCAAATACAGGTTAGCTGCAACTGTTAATCCAATTCTCTGCACAGGTCCAGCTTGAGGGCTGGGTGCTGAGGGCTGTCAAGAGGTGCCCACTTCCTAGGAGCACAGTTCCCTGCAATTGCAGGAGCTGTGCTGGCTGCTTACATGGGCAACTCAAGCCTTGCCCGTAGTACCAGCTACCTCCAGTCCTCTCTGAAAAACTGGCTTTCTCTTTTCCTTTCCATGTGTGTAAACCATCATCAGAAGCTCAGTCTTTCTTTTAATGCTGTAAATAGACAGCCTGCTAGTTCCATGACCGTGTTTGGCCTATACACTTTTTAAACATTGCTCTCATGGATCCTTTTTCTCTTTATTTCAGGCTATTATCAAATCAGTGTGAACTCATGATGGAGATACTTACAACACTTTACAATGAGGTAGGAATCATTCAAGCTACAATTGCATCTGGTTTTGCTGCAAAGGTATGATGTCCTTTGTACTGTCTCTACGCTGATAACCTTGGAGACTTTTTTAAGGCAGAGTGGAAGTTTGGAAGGATAAAGAGTGTCTATACCAAATCTGGAGAAGTGACTGCAACTGAGACGGAAGCCTAATTAGCTTGGGTAGACCACCACGCTCCTGTGGGTACTGTAAGCTTGATTCAAGCTACTGCACCAATGTGGTGTTGCACAGTGCTGTATAGTCAAGCCAGACTATTCAGAAGTAGATCGGGCACCTCACGTTACACGTTACATCCATACTATAGTGTTTATAAGACTATCTGAAGAGGCCTAAGACTGGGCCAAAGGAATGGCATGCTAAAATCAGGATAATTTCTTAACAAGCAAATCTTTTATACTATGTAATGATTTCCAGTGGCAGCTCTGTTGCATGGGACATTTAAATCTAGATCTGGAAACAATAAGAATCAGCAATAGGATATGACCATCCAAAAGGCATCCTCCAGCTCCACTTCCACTGAAACCATGAATAAAAAAATGGTGATGGATTTACCATCCTGAGTAATTCTGAGGCCATTCTTGGCAGATGGCACTGGACCTGATCTGCAAGACTCTACCCAGACACCACTCTCCCTACTCCACTAGCTTACGACTGCTACCAGCTAGTAGGTGAGCCACATTTCTTAAGCAAGGTGAATAAAGTTGTTCAAATCTTCTGCTGAGCCATGAGGAAGTCGTTCCACCAGGATGTAACAAGGGATGTTTTAGACTATTCTGTGCATATCTGTGTTGGCCCCGCTACGATGACATCCAAGGGCGCTTCAGCATTAAGAGGGTTTTTTACGCTAACAGCAGGGTAATAGACAGGTTTTATTAAGTGCTTCTAAAATCTCTGCAGACAAATTTAATTCTTGCACAGAGCTTCAAGAATTATCTTGGTGGTTATTGTGTCTTTGAAGCGCAGAACAGCCTGGATACCAAACGCAAAAGGCAAGTACCAACTGGAAGTAGATGGAATTAGGGTTGCTTAGTTGTGTGGAGATGTGAAGTGAGGCTGGGTTCAGACAAGGACCTTCTTGTTGTTGGATTCTGGTTTTCTTGTTTACACTGTTCTGCATTACCTCTTTCCGATCCAGCAAATCTGTTGTAGCTAAGCCACAAGTGCGCCTGCTTACAATAATTGGTAAAAACAGAACTGAGAGAGCTCAGCAGTAACCGAAGGCACTGATATCCCTTGACCACTCCTAGAACTGCTATATCTGAGGAATATGCAGCTGGAGCAATACACTGGGGACCCATCTTACGTTCCCTGGACAAAGCCATTTTTTTATATCTTAGTCCTAGAAGTTACAGTCTGCAGATCATGGCAACTCCAGTGGGTCTCTCAAATCACAGATCTTCTTAAAACAGAGGAGGGCCTTTGAAGAACGCAGAAACAAATAGGCTGAATATGAGTTGACTTCCTGATTTGTCTCCCCCCTGTTTAACAGGACCCACACCCTGTCTCATTCCCTCTACGCTCTTTATACATCAAATGGCTGAATAGCTACTGTGAGTAAATCTGTCATTACGGCCTTACTTAGCATTCAGACCAACTTTCCTGTTGGATGCAACTTGTGGGATCCTCACTTTGCAGACCTAAGACGACTTGCGTAGTTTGTGTTCATATGAACAGAAGCTTATGCATTTTGAAATGTTACAATCAAATAATCCCATCTGTACTTGGGAGTGTGTAGCAGGCTGACTTACAGTTGCCTTTTTGCAGTAATTATGGAACTTCCTTGGTAGGAAGCATTTCGGCTGAGCTAAACCTCAGTCCTCTTGGCTTTCGGCTTCCTCGCAAGATGAGATTTGTAAACCCAGTGGAAAACTCCTCATTTTGCATTTTAGCGATCTCTAGAAGACTGACCACTTAGTGACAGCATCTCCTACCTTCTTCAAAACATCTCCCGTCTTCTATACTTCAAAATCCCTGTAAGCTTCCAGGGTGACAGGAAGGCATTTTTATCTCTAGCCTTTCCCTGACTTTAGGGCATTTCAGTTTTTTCGTTAAGTACAGTGAAGACCTAGAGAAGATTGCTCTCATCTTCCAATTTGAGCTTTGCCTGTCCTGCTGATAATGAAATACACTGTTGCCTGGTTTCTCCCTGCGCAGCATTTTTGGCCGTAGGTGGGATACAATGAAGTCTTCATCAACAAGAACAATTAAAATAACATTTCCCTGCTGCTTATTTGTATTTTGAAAATATAGGTGAAGATTTTTTTACAAACTGGATTTCCAAGGATCTGGGTTTGAGGTCTGAATACAGGTTAATAACGGTTTTCTAAATGCCAGTCTACTCCTCCTGTCACTGGTGAGGGTTGCTTAGTATTTCTGTAAAATCAGATCCATTGCTAAAATGTGCTGCCAGCCAGAATTTGATATCTATTGTTAAAGTTCATTAGACTGAAGCCAAAAAAAATCCCTGTCTGGTTTGGTGCAAAGCTCTTTTTCCCCTGACTGCCTTTGGCTACGAATTCTGCATATTCTAATTTTAAAGTATCATTCATTTTCTATTTGGTGATAAATGCTTTCCTGCGTAAGAGTCTTTTGATTGCTCTGCTAATTAAAGTGGATAGTTTCCTTTTATGTTAGGTGACTGGGCTTCTGGGTAAACTGCAGTTTGCAGGGAACAGCCAAGGTTACGTGGCAGTGTTTATTACCTTCACTCTCATCACCAATGGGTACATGTTCTGGAGCTCCAAATTCTCAGTAAGGAAATGAATTAAGAAAATGAGGAATTTCTCATTTTGGATGCTTTTTGGTCCCCCTTTCCTAGGAATGGCTTTTTATCCATTTTCTCTCCCAGATTCATTACACTGTGAGAAAGTTTTGATGACTTAAAGGGCACGGAGACAGTAGTAGGAATGGAGCTTCCATGTTGTCCCTTTTTTTCCCCTCTGAGCCTATTTTGGTCAGCATAGATATTTGTGATAGTGGCACATGAATGTGTGCTGGGAAACTCACTCTTTTTGTGAATGCTATTTTAACTGTCAAATGACACTGTGCCTTCACTTCTGCAAAAATGCCTCTCTCTTGATCTGAACTGCTCTGGCAAGTGCAGGGGACTTGATCTGAAATGTTAGAGAAAACACAGGAGAATACCCTGAACAGAACAGAAAGTGAATAACTATGGCCAGTCAGAGCAACCTATTCAGAGGAAAGCCTCTGCAGGTGGAGATCTACCTACCACCCAGGGGACTGTTGTTCTTCCAGGCTGGACTTCTCCTGTGATGGATATCAGCGACAAGCTACCAAAGAAGGGCCTCGAAATATCTCAAGTGAGTATCTGATAAAGGGCACTACTGTAAGCAAAGAGAACTACTATATAAGCAAAACTCTTTCCAGTGAATAGGACTTACAGAATGCATAACAAAAGATCAAGGGGAAGATGTGGAAGTTTTGGAGTCTCTCTGAAAGGACGTTACTCACATCTGCAGGATGCTCCTGCCTGTAGGCGCGTGTTCCTGCAGCTCTGTAACTATCATGGTGTGTCTTTGTCAAGTGTGCACGTGACTTAGGAGTGCTGTTAAAACATGACATTAGGATCTTTAGCTGTTTTCACACTGTCAAGGTGACCAGGAGCTCTGCTGATGGTATGCAAGTGTTTTTGGTGAGCGGGAAAGTTCCTGTTGTTTCTGAAGTCTACAGAAGCTGGTCTTCAGAGCTCACATGGAGCCAGAAGGGGTACAAGCCTTAAAGGCCACCTCCAGAGCTAGTGTCTAAAGGGATCTTAGACTCAACAGGATCAAAACTCATGGACCAAAATTTGGGTTTAATATAACATCATGATGACAGTTCTTAGGGAAGCTCTGCCAACTGTCTTACTTCAGATGAAATTTGGAGATATCTGGAGACCTAGTCTGACTACTCTTCTCTGAATGCTAAATATACCGTCAGACCCCAGTTTCTCCTGTCTTGAGTAGTGGCAGGAATCGTGAGCCTTGCAGGGCACATCAGTGAGGGAAAGCAACCATGGATGCAGCATCTGTGTATAGGGTAATTTGTTTTAGTCAGACCCCTGAAGCAGCAGAAGCCATAAACTGAAAACCTTATAACAGCACCATTTTCAGACTCCACAGGAATAGAGGAAACTCAAAGTGAAACTCTTTAGGCTTGAATGCTTTGATCCTCACAGGACTCTACATAACCTGAGCTGGGAGCATTTAAATCATCCTCCCAGAATAGACCTTTGAGGTTAAGAAGAGCTTGGAAGGCAACATGTGCTGATACTCCCATAACCATGTCTGCTGGGTATCATGTGAGAGGAAAAAAAAAAGAAAAAAAAAAAATTTGCCCTGTTATTGGAGACATAGCTCTCTGCCTGCCCTGGTGACGGTGCTGGGGTGCAACCTGAGAACAGTCCTACCCCACATGCAACCTTCCCCTTTGCACCTACAGCAGCAGACTGCATGGTATGCTGCATTAGTTATAAAGCTACACTG
Organism: Gymnogyps californianus; assembly: GCF_018139145.2. Classification (NCBI taxonomy): domain Eukaryota; kingdom Metazoa; phylum Chordata; class Aves; order Accipitriformes; family Cathartidae; genus Gymnogyps; species Gymnogyps californianus. Next base: position 161,371,045 of record NC_059472.1, read on the forward strand.
TGCACAATACTTTGACTTGTCTATAGTAACCAGGATTTTCCTTTTATAACCCAGACAGGACATATTGTCTATATGATTTCCCCAGAACCGTCTCTCCTGTTGTCTCTGAGGCAGAGCCACTGGGTGAATCACCAGCAGGATTAAAGAAGCTGCTATAGTCTTCTTGTTCTTCGTTTCCGCAGATGTGCCCCTTCCTTATAAACAAGAGAAATGAAGAGCCCAGACCTCAGGAAGCCACACAACACAGCCTCCCAGGTCTTGTTTACACAGCATTTCCCATTTCTAGGAGCTGGTGACCTGCAAGAAAACCATCACCTCCACCTGCAGAGATGCTCCTGTCTGGAAAGCAGAGCACACTTAAACAGGGGGAATCATGGCTTTCTTAGTCCATGTTTTGTATTTGCATTTGCAGTGACAGATGAGCATTGCTACATCTTCAAAGCCACGGCAGTCTCAGGCGGGTGCCTTTGAAACTCCCGTCCTTCCACTTCAGGGGTTGGATCCCGGGATTTTGCCTTTGGGCCATCCCTACCCAGCAGCTGCGTTGCCATTGCTGAACAGTGACTCTGACTTTTGCTACCCTGTTCTGAAACCTCCCTTAAATTGTGGAGGGAACTAGGGGAAAAAAAGACACCGCAACAGACGGGTGAGTCTAACACTCGGCCACTCCGGCTGTAATGGCTGTAACAAGCTGTCATTCATTACCAGGCAGTCTTACACGGGAAACAAACGTTGTTCACCTTCCAGGTATCCTCTTGTGGGCATGATGCTGACTGCCCTGTGGAGGTTAATTGGCTATTTAGAAGCGCCACTTTAGGGTAATACGCTGCTAATAGCTAGCCAGCAGGTCCCGAAAAATAAATATTCAGCCAAATAATTCTAGAAAGCAGAATGTCTCTGGATGTTATGGAGTCACCATGAATCCTCCTCATAATGCATTTTAAGCCTGGCTGCATTGGTTCACTGCAATCGTAATTCCAGAGCACCCGTAGAGCTGATGTGGATCTGGGGAGTTGTTTAACAGATGGTTTCTTTCAGAAGCTGGATAAGAAAAGCTGCCTGTTAAATACAGGACAAGCAGCTGTGTGAGGATTTTTTGAGTGTTCAGGTAGCCTTCCAGCTCAGCACTTCTCTGGATTTAGTTGCTAAGCCAGACTGCGTGAAGGTAATGGTTAATATGGAATTATATAGGTCCAGGAAGAGTACAACTTGTGTTCAGGCAGAAGATCTCTGACTTTAGGAAAAGGATAGGCTACAGTAACAGTGTATGGAGGGCTCCTTTAAGTCTGAGGCAGAAAGGTTAGGCATGGGAGAAGAGACTCAGGCCAAAACTCTGCCACCGAGATGTAGATTAGAGGCAGTTACAGACTCTGGGGATAGTGCTGTTCTCCAAGTCCTCAGCCAGGGTTAGAAGAAAGTTCCTTTCTGTGATTCCCTAATCTTATCATGGGATGATTATTGTAAAGTCTAGGAGAAACACTGTATCATTCCCTATTTCTTTTTAGTATAGCCTATATCTGCATCCTGGTGTGTTTATTCTGAATGACTGAGTACTGAGGTCACTGGGGGAGAGCCATTACAATCATCTGCAGTTCTGCTAAAGCCAGAAAAGTTGGACTTGCTCAAACCAGGTTCAAGATTTCTTCATCTTGTAATGACTGAGAGGATGTGGGTCCCCATGGGAATTGTACCATCCATCACTGAGATTTTCAACAGAGGCTGCGTGAAGACTTTTGGTCTGTTCCTACCTTGTGAAGTCCCGCAGTTGAATTTACCTTCATATAGCTGTGCCTTTATCTCCTCCAGTTCTTGTAACCACATCTCATTGGCAATGAAAGCCTTGTGCTGTGGTGGGCTTTCTGCCTTCTCTGTGAGAAGATAAACTCATGGCAAGACCCACAGCTGTGTGTTTGTGATTAGGGGGAAAGAGTTCTCATCGGCTTTGATGGACATTGGTTTGTGTTTCATATCATGCAGCCCAAGAGGGGAAAAGCTAGTTCTGGAAGAAATGATGTTTGCTGTTCACATCACATCAGTCATTTCTCATTATGGCATGCATAGCCAAGCGAGTTGGATGCCTTTCCTTGATGTGGACACTTTTTCTATAGGATGTTTAGTGACACCCTACTCAAAGATCAGACAGACTCCTTAAATCATTGCTAGCACTATGAACAGAATCATGATGAGCAGGTAAGTTTGCTGTACTAGGAGTGTAATTGTAAAGAAATTCAAATCAATATAGGTCTAATCTAAGTTAAACTGAGCTTTAGGGATTAATCAAATCTTAATTACAGACCAAACCACACAGCCACAGTTATTTCTAAATTCACTGTCTGAGCATTGATGCGGGTGCTAGAAACTAAATATCACCTTTTTGCATTACTGTTATTAAACATTGCACATTCATAACCTTTGTGGTTGTAAATTATTAATGTGTGTAGTTTTACTTTTAATTAAGACAAACTCTTAGGGACAGATTCTACTACAGTTATTTATCTTGTGTCTTTTCCCACCAGGAGCTCCCTTAACTTCAATGGGATGGTTCATGTGATAAGATACTATTAATTTGTATTTATTTTTGGAAGAGTGAATAGCGTGTTGGACCATATATTCAACGAGGGAACATTCATGTCCAAAACAACTTGAAATCTAAGACCAACAGGCAAGAAGACACAAACTAAAAGAGAAGAAAGAGCGATACAGAAAAAGGATGGACAAGCAAGGTGGTAAAATTTATAGCTAACATCACTTCTGTGTCCAGAATAGGTGATAAAGAATTTCTGAAGGTCATAACTGAATTAGGTGAGTGGACGGCATGAAGGTACATGACAAGTTAGTATTAGCAGTAGTATTATTTTGTGGGCTTAGCTGTGGATCAAGGTCTTACTTTGTTGGGCAGCATATAAACCCAGATCAAGGTGAGAGTCCTTGCCCTGTTATCCTTCAGTTAAACCATTGCTGGTGAATGTAAAATAATCCATATAAAAAGAGTGGAAAGGAATTTGAGTACCCTTATTAGTTGCAGATGCAGCACTATCTCAAGACTGCTGCAATGATAGATGGCAGGGGATCTCAGGATGATTTAAAGGGACTTCAAAAGGTTTACAAAAGTCTTCTATTAATTAAAAAAATATTAATTAAGGCAAAACAAACTGAGTTATGTTGACTTACATTGGCTCAATACAAGTCCTCTGTGGGGGCTAGTGAGTGTTTATCTCTGCAGCCACTAATTACAGGTGCCTCTTCCACCCTGGAGGACCTGAGCTGCTGTCAGCAGTGAAAGGTAGTTAGCAGCTCCCTGTTTGGAGTATTGCACAAGGAAAGATGAGCTCAAAAAGGGGAATGCACTTGCAGAAAGCTTGAGAAACAATGAAGCACCTTAGTAACAGCACTGACCGGCAGAAAATATCTCTGAATCATTATTGCACCCTTCTCACTTAAGTTTTAGCTCAGGGTACAGCTTCTGTCAAACAGGCAAACAAAAGGTTAGGATGTGTAAGAAATGGGATGGAGTAAATTTCAGCATGGTATAAAACCAAGGCTTCTCTCTCATCTGGAATGCTATATGTCACTGCCAAGGGAATTAAAGGATGTTCAGATAAGGATGACAAGAATAATTTGAGACCTAGGGAAAAAAAATCTTATATGGAGAGAGATTGAAAAGATAAGTGGTGTTTACGGTGGAAGGGAGCTAAATAAGAAGAACTGTGATAAAAGCTCATGCTGTCAGGGCTGTGGCAAGGGAAAGAGCAGGAATGGTGAAAAGGAACCCCAGAGGTGTGAGCATGCCTGAGCCTGAGGGCAGAGGTGCTGCCGAGCCCGCTCGGGGAGACATCAGGCAGGGTGGTGGGAGAGCCGGGGGCATCGGGTAGGAGCCAGAAATGCTGCTAGAGCTGAGGACGTGACTTGGGCTCCCAAGGGAAGGGACACGCACCAGTTGCCAAAACTTCCCACCCTAACTCTATGCACTATCAGCAACAGCGAAAAGGAGGCTGGCTCAGCATTTTTTTTTTCATGTCTCCCAACACAAGGCATAAAAGAGTAGAAGGCAGGAAATTAAAGATTAGTAAGAATTGCCACTGTGGAAAACATGATGGGTTTGTGGAGCTCAGTTCCACTGGATGTTATAGTGGCCAAGGACTTAACAAGATTCAAAGAGGGACTGACCATTCTTGTGAGGAATTAAAACCCAGTACTGCCATAGTGAACATGAACAGACTATTTGGAGCAAACAGGCATTCTCCAGCTCCAGGGATTACACCATCTCCTACCTATTAGGAGCTGAGATGAGGCCTTCATGCAGAACGTGGTCTCCAGAGGGTTTCCTTGCACACAGCCTGACATAGCCTGAGACAAGGTCCAGGGCAGGATGGAAGGAGGTTGGTTTTGCTATGGCCAGCCAGCTGTTCCTGAGATACAGTGTCTATGAGAGGGGCTGTCCTCTGGGAAGGTCAGCTCTCATGTAATTGTAGTTTTCCCCATGGCTTGGGGAAAGCAAAGCAGCTTGGCACTGCGGCTCTGAATGAAGAAGAGGAGCCCTGGGCTGTACTCTCAGCTTCACCACTGGTTCCTTAGGTGCTCTTCTCCACACCACGGTTTTCTCACATGTAAAATGGCATCAGTGACACTGACCACACTCAAAATTTTGATGATCTACTACTAAAAGGTGCCACACAAGTGCTAATAACCTATATTTTTTGGTCACATAATGTGTGCTTAGCTCCAAGGGAGGAACTTGTCCCCAGCAAGAAGCTCCAGCTGCCTTCGGTGTCACCATCCTTGCTCCAGACAACAGTTAAGCATTTCCTCTCCCTCACCTCACTCAGGAAACTGTTCCAGCAAGAGGCTAAATTAAGTTTATCCAAAAGCATTTAATTCAGCTTCACTAAGACAGTTATCCTATATTAGATAAATACCCACTGGGTTTTAAGAGCATATTTATTTCAAGATTAACTACAAGGTAGAGTTGTTTATCCAGTGGGGCAACTGGATTAACAAGGTGAAAACTGAAGCACCTATCCTATTATACGACAACTGATGACCTAGTTTTGATACTTTGGTGTTTGGATTTATTCTAAGTCATGTCACCTTGTGCTTCTCCTGCTCCTTCTCTCTAGGTAAAGCTGCTGACCTCATTCTGTCCAGCTTCAGAATGGGGAACTCAGTTAAAAATGGGTCAGTGGGGTCAATGATATTAAAGGAGTCTTTGGGATGCAATCTGGGATCTTTCTCATTCTTCCTCCTTCTTGCCCTTCTCCCAGAACCTCATCCTCCTCCCATCTTTCTTCATTACAGGCTCTCTGCAGACCTCAAATCTTTAGTCTTCAGCTTCTTCTGAAACTTCAGTCTTTCTTTTGCAGTAGGTTTTTACTCATTTGTCCAGTAACGTTCCTCCAAAGCAAATTCTTTCCATTAGCCAGAGGAAGTAAGTGATTCATGGCTGTGCTGGGCATGCTTCAGTTGCTTGAAGATAGGTTTCTACTGCCATCTGACATGGTCTAGCATCTCCCACTTGCTGCTGCAGAAGAGTACAAGTAGATTTTATATCGTGCTTAGCTGCCCCAGATGTCCTGGATACCCCTACATCCATTTACCACATACCTATTTTTGGCAACTGAGTACTGTATTTTTGTGCCTAATTGGATGTCTCCTCCTTCATTTTGGGATATGAGAAAAAGAAATGGGGATGTGAAAGCACTATGGCTGTAAATGTAGACTTTCAAAGCAAAGGAGCTAAGTGTCAGCTCCTGTGGACTTTCAGCATATTCTCTGAGTTTGAAAATACCAGCCAAGTTCCATACCAAGGCCACAGGTAGCAGCGCAACACATAGCATCAACAGCATGGCATCCCAAACTAGCCATGATAGTCTTGCTTGAGCCAGTTTTGAAGAGCTGCTTTAATCACAAATCCAGCAAAAAAGTTCATCTCTCTAGTGGTGAGGAAATCAAAATCTCTCATCTTCCTCTAGTCAGGGAAATGTGGGGGGTTTTGTTGTTGTTTTCATGAAAAAAACAACCGATATTCTAGACCAAGGACGTGCAGCAGACTAGTCCTTACGGGCATTAGTAAAATGGATCCAACTCCAAATTTGGTGCCAGTTTGAGTGGAGCTTTGATCAGAGGGCTTCCAGCGTTCCCCATCAACCTAAACAGTCCTCTCATCTTGTTTTATATGCAGTGACACATGGGAAATGATGAGTGAGTTGGGGAAAACAAGAACAAGCAGTAGACTATAAGAAGGGCAAGGAACTAGCTTGAGGAGAAACGACCATCGCTTGTCCTGAGCAGTGACCTCTTCCATGGGGCAAAAGATACAGATAGAGCTTGGCACCAAAGGTAGAAGGGAGGGAAAAGAAAATGTGCTGGTGACATAAAGTTGAGAAGCATTGTCAGTACTGAAGAGGCTCCAGATATCCTTCAGGAAAGCCTGGATGACCTCACAGACTGGAATAGCGGAAATGGGATGAAACTCTCAAATCCTGAGTGCATGACCTTGCATTTTGCATTAACTCCTGCCATAATCAGAAATTCTGTGGATTTGCTGAGATTGCAGAGTAGAAAGACCTAGATGTATTGGTTAATCATGAGATGTCTGAGCTACCAACGTCACGTCACGTCATGTCAGACTAATGCAATCCTGAGATGCATCAAGAGACACATTTCTAGCAAAGATACAGCTGTATTAATGCCATTGTACAGGCAGCTGATGAGGCCTCTTCTGGAACAGCATGTACAATTCCCGTCACTGGTGTTCAAAACTGATGAATTCAGATTGAAACAGGAAGGACCACTGATCAGGGAAACGAACAAACTCCTTTGCAAGAGGAGATTACAAATTCGACTCCTTCAGCCTGGGAAAGACAAATGTATATAATGGCTGCTTATAAACGTATCAGGGAGGTAAACATCAAGGGGAGGATAGACCTATTAGCCTGAAGGACAACATTGGCACAAGAATAAACAAGAATGAATTGGCCATAAATTTAAGCTAGTAAGTAGGAAGAAGTGTGCAAGTGACAGGAGAAGCGAGTTTGTAGCAGCCTCTTCTCTGAACCATGGAGGGGAAAAACCTGGTTAGGTTTAAGTTGGAGCACGATCATTTCTGAAAGGGGAAATATGGAATGCAACTGTTAAAAAAAAACCAACGGAGGCACCTCTTAACCTGGAATAACCCCCTTTTTTTTTTTTTTTTGCAAGTCCACAGCCCACAATAATGTTGCTTGGATGTGAAAGGGGGAGATGTCCGCTGCAGGATGCCTTCTAGGCAGAACTCCAGCATCCATACTAAAAGAAAGTCCTCACTGACATGTAGTGTTGCTGTTGCTTAACTATTCTTCATACGCTGAACCCAAGAGCCCCATTTCTCCAGGCATTCTGCAAGTGCATAGGTACAGTCCCTGCCCCAAAATCTTACCAACTAGGGTAGGACTTCTTGTTTTGTTAAAAATGTTTTATGGTGTCTCAGGATACTTTCCAAACGGGGCCAAACCATAGAAATAAATTCACAATATGCTTTTAGTGTTTGACTGATATATTAAACTGGATTATAGACTTGTATCATAGGAAATTATACTTGCGCTTTAGTTCCATTAGCCTACTTTAAACATTGGTATTAAAAGCGGATACTTAAATACCAAACTGTGCCTGGGTTATAATCTGTTTCTCTGATATCATAGATCATTTGCAAACCACAAAGCCCCTTTGATCTCGCAGAATGCTCAACTGAACTTAAAAGGAAATTAAATGCAGAGCTCCATTTTTCATTAAATTGTCACCCACTGTTTTAGAGTTATGACTCTTCAGATCTGTTTCTTCTAACAGGTGGACAAACAGAATGTTAATACCATGGTATCTGTGGAGTTATAAAATCTGCACTGAGCAAGAGATTTTCTAATTATTACCGCTTCTTTATTAGCAAGACTAAAATCTCGTTTTTCCAAAAAGTCTCAGGACACTCCAAAACACGACTGAAAAATCAGGGCTTTAAAAAACTGGGGACAATTCTGTAGCCTCAGATGGTTTAAGGCAATAAGAGCTGAACAGATTTTATAAAATTGGAGCTGCAAAGATCAGGGCTTATGTGCAATTAAAGAAGTCCTCGATGGGTGTTTTGCCTTTATAAAACCAGGTATACTCCTTAAGATCTACAATACAGACACAGACTTTGATTATGAACCTAAAACTGCAGCATTAAATCTTGCAGGTGCTTTTGCCAGGGACATCAATGGGTGCAGAACCAACCTCCGTGAGGAACTCCCAACTCGCTGTATCTCACTGAGCAGGATCACAGCAATCGTTTTGCACCCCAGAAACGCACCTCTAGCTCCAGCTCCCCGAAACACCGGCTGTGCAACACCTCTAAGAGGCTGAATCAGGCAGCGGGGTGATACAAGCCATAGGTGTGTGTTGCATGATTCTCTTGCTTATGTCATTCTCAGAGAAAAGATCTATTGCAGCTCCATCCAGACAGCCTTTGGTGTCTTTAATCCAAACTGTGGCAGCTCACCATTTTAGGCTTGAAAGCCTCCAGGTTTGGCAAAGATTGTGGTCGTAATAGATAGACTTATCAAGCTACCCATTAAGGTCACAGTCTGATGCTGCAGATACAGCAAAGACTGGCTGGAGGGAAAGAAGGAGATTAGGAAGCTGCCTGTTGAATGCACCCATTAGTAACATCCATTCTTTTGGATCAGGGTTAGGGTCGAGTCGTGCTAAAAGCTAAGCAGAATTAAAAGCTGGATCTGTGAATTACCTGTGCTCCAAACTCCAATTTATTCATACCAGAAAGCTGCCGGTGAAGGGGAATGACTGCAGTGAGTGAGGCTGCTCTGTGTTTGTAGAACTTTGTCTGAATTCGGCATATTTCTCTGCTTTTAATTTCTTTGTTTTGTAGCTGCACTTTGCTTACAACTGGGATTTTTATTTTTTTTTTTTTACTTTTTAATTACAGCAATTTTTTAATTGGAGGATTTTTGGGTGGGTTCTGTCAGGTCCAACAAGTCCTGTTCTTGGAAATCTGTTTTTTTTGGCAGGGTTTTGTATAAATCTCCCTCTGGTTTCAGAAAACTTTCTCTTTTGAGAAGTTGGCTGAGCTTTTGTTTGTTCGCACAGTCATCCTTCTCTCCCAGGAAATGCGTTTGGATCTAACGTCTTCTTCTGTGAACAGCCTGGTTGGCTCACCGGGCTGTTAGGAACAGCGTGCTGGCTGCATTTACTGCTTTTATACTAGAACCTTAATGCTCTGACAAGTTGAGAAATGAAGAGCAGAAGATGTTTTCGAACTGTGGAAGCAAAGAAATGGTGAGGGTGTCTGGGCCTAGGTGGGGAGACAGACATCCCTTTTCGTCCTGAATTTCAATGAGACTGTGAAAGCACAGCTATTATTTCCCAAAAGAGGAGTTTGGAAATGCTGGGCAGGTGCTTTTATTATAGTAATACAGTCAATGTTAGTACAATAAAAATTAAATGCAACCGTTGCCTCTGAGCCAGGGAGAGAGAGAAGACACTCTTTGCGTGCCCTCTTTCCACAAACACTGGTGGAAGGAGCAGTACTTTAGGAGGCTTTGAAAAGCAATGGATTAAGACAAAAGTGTATGAATTTCCACGTCGAAGACTTATTGCAAAGCACTGTTAGTGAATATTACAAAAGATTGCAACTGAGGTCTGTCAGCTCAGGCTTGTTTTATCTGAGCCCTGTAGAAACTAGGGGTTTTAACTGTAGCCTAGTGGAAAAAAGCCCGAAGAGTTGCCTTTTCCAGGTATGCATCTTCAAGATCGTAGCTGTCCTGAAAAAATTTTCCAAACCAAGGAGTTGTAAGTGGATCACCTCTGAGAAATGTCCTCTCCACACTCTCAACATCTAAGTGAGAGCAATTCTACTGACACAGACTTGGTTGACCGTCAATGATTTCTCTGATTGGTTTGAAAATCTTTCCTTAATTAGTAAATCAGTGCATAAAGGAATAGCTCCAAACTCCTTTTGAGATTGCTATGGCTTTGGTCAGGCTCCCATTGACATTCTTCTCCAGTAGTGGTAAAGATGCAGCAAGACTAGGAGTTTCTGTTGAGGTCTTGCTCATCAACCACCCATTGTGCCTCCTCATGCCATGCACATGCATACATACAAAGAGAACATCCCTGGCTAGAACGCAACTATAGGAGGAGGCTAAAAAAACCCAGATGGGTGCAAACATAGCAGGGAAGCATGAGGCAACAGCAAGATAGTTACAACTAGCTTGAAAATACTTTGGACCTCTTGACCCCTACCACATCCCCACTGTGGTGTTTTAGCTATGGTGTGCAAACAAAGAGCAGGGAGGAGAAGCTTTAAAAATGGCACTGCAGTCAAAGAACTTTTTAAAAATTCTTTATGCTTAGCCTCCATTAGTCTTGTAATGTTAATTAGGTCTCCTGGGAAGTAAATGTTCTTCCAGGACAGCCTTTTGCTGGGAGGCAGAGTATGGATTGGAGGGAAGATGATCATTCTTTGGGAACAGAAGGCTCAGAAATCCCCTTTGATAATTGGCAGGTCTGGCTTACGTGCAGATTCCCCATGATAATACGTGTCTATCTGGGTGGGAGAACCAAAATCCAAGAAATGCAATAGACAGGGTTAAGTCTTCCTTCATGTTGTCATAGTTTTTTAACTTCAGAAAATGATGGGCCCTTACAAACCAACCCTTAGCCTCTAGCAGTTTGTTGTTGAGGGCTCCTTAGGGCTCTGACTATCATCGATGATGTGTTTGACATGTTTAATGCTTAGATTCAATTAGCTAACTACCAATAATTAGCCCTTAACCAGCAATACTCAGCCTTTGAAAGTGAGAGAAGAGGAGATACATAGTACACAGGGATGCTGCAAGCTTCCCAGTGTGTTTCTGTCTAGGTACTTCAAAACCTGTGATAGCAGGAAAGGCTCCATCCAAGGAGATGACCATTTGCATCATGGTGCTTAAAAGGTCTTGAACCTTTTAAGCATTTCCAAGAAACAGTTTACTGACAAGCAAAAAACTTTACTCCATCTTCCAGGTTCAGGAGAGCAAGGCTACCAGTATATTATATGACTACATCACATATAACCTCCAGACAGAATATGTTATTAGGATTTATTAGGTTATAATCCTTTTTTGATTAAAAATTATAAATCAGCTCATGTTTGATGTTAACCCATAAATGCATAGCACATGTCAAGCAAAGCATAGTATACATGGCCCCTGGGCATGCATGGAGGAGCCCACCCTGCTGCTTCCATCACTTTGCAGAAAATAATGGACCCGATCAAAGGAGTGTGGCCCGCGCTGTGTCGGGGACATGGCTTTCAAGAGGTTAACTCTCAGAGATGGAGCATGCTAAGCTGTTGCGTTTGATTTATTGTCCCTCCTTTCTTCTTGTTTCTCCTTGAAACATAAAAGCTTGCAGCCCACAGACTCTTGACATTTCTTTTAAATGCTCTTGTCATTCAGAAATTGCCACAGTCATCTCCCGCAACTTTGCACTTAGTGTTCCCAGCCTGTTTGGGGTTACTTGCAGGAGTTGAAAAGGAAATACGAATAGATTACAGGGCTCAATCCTGCAAGGTGGAGAGTCTTCTAGCTCTGAACCAATAAAGCACTTAACTATTTACTTAACTTCAATGGTGGGAGTAGTCTGACAGAACTGTGTTACCACTAACTGAATTATAATCTTGAGAATGAAATTGTGAAGATGTCTGCAAAATAAACAGCCACTCTAGCTACCGAGGGCAGGTGACACTGTGTGGGATTTTTAAAGGATCTTGTTGATTTATGAGCACAATTATGGCTTGCACTGGAACCTGCCACTTAAATGCTTTTCTAAAAATCTGCCTCCCTGTGATTTGGGGTTAGGTTCCTGGGCTCAGGTCCCTGGGCTCCTTGAATTCTCTTTTGTAATTCTGCTCATCCTGACCGTACCATGCAGGTCTCCCTCTCTCTAATGCATGCTAATGAAGGATGGAGAGTCTTGCAAAGTGCAAGACAGTTCCAGCGGTTTGCAACTTACCATCCCAGACCCAAACAGCTCTGTGGGAAACTCAGTCTCTGGCATTTGTAGCCATCTAGGGTTAAGAATAAAAGTTGAGGGTCAAGAATAAAAGTTAAGAAATCCTGGGCTTTTGGGAAAGCACCTTTATTTACAATGCAGGAATGCCAGGTGGAGCTTTCATCCATTTATGAGCCATTGAACTAACAGCACATTTTTTAGCTCTATTAGCTACGTATATGAACAGGGATACAGATAATCGGCTTGTAAATGGCACTACATTCAATATGAAAACAAGCACAATACCACCTTCAATACTGCCTTCTGAAAGACAGCCAGAGTGAAGACACCTATCGGGACCTTCACCAATCTCTGATTGATAGGAAAGATCCTATGGTTCTGACCTGGGTGGTTTTGTTGATCACAGATGATAGTGCTTGGGTTTGGTTTCCTACCTATTGTGCACCTTCTCCTCCATCCAGTGCTCATCTCCAGGAAACGTTCCTCGTGGTCTAGTCCCTGTATACAATTTTTTTTTCTTCTCTTGGAAATTTTCTTGATTTATCCTTTTTGGTGGAACGTATTTTTTTGTGACTAATGCTTCCAAAATCCTTTCCTTTCAGCCCTGAGCACTAGTGAACCTGAATACTAGCCAGCTCTTCCAAGGACATGTGGAACTCGTATTTCCTAGCTGAATCCTGACAGTTCACTGGGCAAGAAATCTTTTTTTTTTGTCTCACACACGCTGTAAATTGGAATAAAAATCTTAACTTTTTCAAGTTGCTTGTGGCTGAATGTAGCAGTAGCTTCAGTGAAAAGGTCATGCAAGAAAAGCATGACAGGGTGGTGGCAGATCGGGGTTTCAGACCTCCTCAGACAGAGGAAGGGAATGGACCCAAGTTTTCAGCTTCTTGGGTAAGTGCTTGAAGGTGAGGTTACTATGGAAAATGTGGTCCCTTCCCTTTTCACTGTACCCTTTCAAACGCAGTGCTGCTGGACTCCAGAAAGCACCTTGCCTTCTGGCTAGGGCGTCCCGGTCATTTCGGCAAGCAGCAGTGCTTGGGGACACCAGAGTATGGGTATCGGACCTGGATGGGCTTAGTGAAGACAGGGACATCCCCAGGCATGGGGAACAGCAAAACTTCAAAGAGTCTCCTTGGAAGCTTTTGCCAGGGAAATGGAGACACTTACTTACAATTTTGCAGGCACCCAAGTGGGATGGCATTATTTTTTTCACAGATCTCTCCGTTCAGCTGAGGTGTCTATATTCTGTGCAACTGCTGTTTTAAATGTTGCCCTTTGTGATTTGCAAGATGAGGCCTCAGGTGGCTTCAGGAAGCCGTGCTGCACTGAAAAGGCACAGCTTTCTCTCAGTAATCCTTGGTAAGATAGCAGGGACAGTGACATGAAAGGTGCGTTTTGCATGACGTACGTGGAAAAGCCAATTACGTGTAATTAATGTTGGTTAAATGCTTTGAAGATGAAAAGCTTTTATATAAGTGTGATTAACATCTATTCTGTCAAAATGATTGTCTTTCTAATGTTTTAAGAAGCTGAATAGCATGCTTCAGCTTTTCAGTGTTTATCTCTGAGATGTGATGACCCCATGTAAAGCATTCACTGGAAAACTGTGTAAGAAAGGCCTTCAGTGGGAGTTTATGTTGGCCACAAACCAAGAGTAAAGACTGAGACACTGTGGGACAGAGATGATTCACCTGTCAGCCGCTCAATCTCTTACAAAGGTTCCTAATCAGCAAACCAGTTGAGTGATGCTAAAGTATTGTCCTGAGACAAGGTCTTAAATTGTGAGCACTCACTGCAGGATGGCTTATGGAGCCTATGAAAAGATAGTCTGTGCATGCTGGATCCAGTTTTAGAAGGTGCACGGTAAGGCGTACCAGCTTACGCTTAGCAGGAGCCCAGGATCTGGCACAGGACCGAACAGACACCTCCAAATGGGAATTTTGCCACCGATTTCAATGAACGCAAGAAATGACTACATTTTAGCATGCACAAAAATAAGCTGTTATTGACTGAAGGCTTAGAGTCGATTGTCTTGCCTCGACATATTTTGCTTTCCACTGTAAATAAAGTGAAATTCATTGTAAACCACTCACAGGAGATGAGAAACAATAAGGGTTGGACACTGAACAATAGGCGTTCTGAGAAAATAGTGAGTTCATACATTGGCAGTTGTTGTTATTTTCTGAAAATGACTGCAGATGTTTTAGTATGCTGAAATCACTCAAGACTTTTATGGCAGAAAGAGGCCATGGAGTAAATAAACTGGTGACAGGTATAATGAAAGGCATTCAGTTTATTTGCTTGTTCAGAGTTATTTTATTCAAGGAAGCCCTGTTTTGCCTACCACAGGCAAATCCTCGAGACCGTTTTGAAGAAGTATCTCCCTGGAAAAAAGAATCGTGCAAGATCATGTAGTAAGCCCAGGGCTTCTGGATGACAATCAAATGGGTTACTTAATTCTTTGTAAGCAATTCCTAGAAAGCATCAGTTCCCAGAAGAGACATATATGAAGGCTCTGCTCTTCACTTGCTGGTGGGGACACACAAGGGCTGTACCTCCAGTAGTGAGGGGAATGCCACTTGAACCGTTTGTGGTGCTGTCGCCAAGGAAAGTGTCCAGATATCACCGAACAGCACGCCATTAAATCAGCCAGATAAAGATCAGGGAGGTTTGCAGGGCTACAGGAATGGGCAGAGATCATGCTCTTTCCCTCTGTCAGTTAGCTCCCTGGATGAGCTGATCGCCTGGTGGGTTAGGACCAGTCCCTGCAGGTTTCCCCTGTACGGTGGAGGTTGCAAGATAGCTCTGAGTGGTTGCTGGGATCACCTTTTTCTCCATTGTTCAGGCAACCCAGCAAAACCCTTCCCTGCACTGCGCTCCGGGCAGTGGTGGGGGACCGGGTGCTGGGGTCAGTATTAGCATCAATTGCAGCAGTGTTTGCTATCAAGCACTGAGGCAGGGTCACTGTGAGCTGTCATCCTTCAAGACACCTCTCTTGAGGTTCAACACATCCCTCAGAAGTACTAGTGATGTGGCAGTGGCGGGTATTCAGGACTCACAAAGTGCCACTTTTACCCAGCCGCAAGGTCTGTGCTTATCGTGTCAGTCCACACGTGGCAAACCAGGTGAGACAACCCGAGCTTCACTTGGACCTGCTAACACACATGGAAGATGGATGAGGTCCTCAGGGCTTATCTCTGTCAGTTCGCATGTATTAATACTTTAGCTGCTTTGCCTTCACTGGGATTTTACCTCAGGTTAATTACTCTGTATTTGCTAATGCCATGTAGGAACATGCATTTTTCCCCCCTGGTGAAGAGAAGCTATATCCAGAGAAGCGCTTACCTTTAGTGCAGCTTGCCGGAGCACTGGCAGCTTCATCTTTCAAAAACGCGATTGGTAAAAATGTCAAAACCGTTTCCATGAGGCTGTTGCCGCAGGTGGGGATTCACGCACTCTCCCACCAGGCACCGAGGTGCACTGCTGGAAAAGAGGCATTGCTCGGGCTCTACCTCTCTCTGGCATCTACCGTGCATCAGGTTTTCAAGTCCACCACCTTTCATAAAAAACACTAAATGCCCTGCAAAAGTGTTTTAGAGGAGAGAGCTGCAAGACGACCAACCTTTCCCTCGAAGGGAGGCGTATGATAACTTCAGCTTTTGTTCTTGTGACCTGCCCTTGCAGGACTGAAAAGAGCTTTGAGCACACACCCAGGAGAGCAAGAAATCTCTCCTACGGATCACTTGTAAAATGGCCCGGTTTGAAAAACACGCTGCAGAAAGAATGAAGCCTGACTGCAAAGGAGAGTGGGGTTTTTTCCGCCCATGAATAGGATTTCAAACTAGCAGCCAAAGTGAATCATTATACATCCTTGCCATATGCCACTTTCAATCAATAAGGCCTTATGCTCTGCTAACAATCATCCTAAACTATACCTATTAACAAGAATGCACATTTTCATAGTAATATTCCATGCACGTCATTGCACACAGACTGCAAACAGTCAAGAGTGATCACAGCCGAAGGGAGACAGAGTTTCTGAAACAACGGGCTAAGTGTGTGGACGTACACCACACTGTAGAGGCTGCCACTCTTACACGTGTAGGCTGGTTTTTGCTTTTAATGGCATACGCTCCTACAGACTGGTGGGTTTTTTTCTCTCTTTCAAGCATACGCTTTCTTGATGACCCAGCCAGTTTCTCTCCTGATGACCCAAGACTATGTCAGAAGTGGCTGATGCACTGAGGATAAAGTGCAGCCATAGCCACGGGGGGATGAGATACGGCTTCAGCAGGACGCCTTCAGTTTGGAGGGAGAGAGATGACAGCAATATCATGAACTAATCAGCAGTATGATTAGTTCATACCTGAACGAATCTCTCTGTGAAGACACGGAAACCTGCTATAAAGAGACGCAGGGTTTGAGGGACGTGGTGCAGGAGCAGGAGACGCAGACTTTATTTCCTACTAATCACGGGGCACCTCTGTTTTCCACCTGCTATTTCTTTTGTCTACTTACATTGCAAACTCCTCCTGATGGGTGTCGCTTCTCCAAAAATACTGTGCTTGCCACAGAAGTTATTGACTGAAATGCCACAGTCTGAGCTGCTCAGAGCAGCCAAGTCTTACACTATGGGCACGAAGCACTCGGTAGATTCACCTGACTAAAGCAGAAATCTGCACTTGAGCTAGTCACCCGTGGCTCCCTTGCTAGTCAATGGAGAGCCAGTCAATACAGTCGATGGAGTCTATGGTGATTCATCTCTTCCTAAAGTAGATGGTTCAAACAGAACAGATGAATTGCATAATAAAAACACTTATTTCTTCTTGCTGCCTGGAAAGCCCAGTGTGACAGCTCACATTCAGAAGTCTACTCTGTAAATATCTGACACGAGGCGAGTCCAATCCCACCACTGCCCTCACGACCTTCCCCTGCCCTGACACTCTCTGTGCATCTCAGGCATTTGCTGGTGCAGCGTGCTCTGTATCCTGTAGTGCAAAGAGAGTTACGGTTGGGTTGAGGGATCTCAGAGCAGCATGGCAGTCCCGCACGCAGGTAGCTAAAACGTACCACCTCTGACCAACAGCCCACAGCCCCAGGCCCTCCCATGTGTCCCCAGACCCCAACCCCACCTGAGTCACCGCCACATGACTCAAAATGCAGTATGTGAGCTGTGTATTGGGATTGCATCAGCCCTGGGTGTCTGGTTGTGCAGGAGCTCAGGGTAGACTATACAAAGTTCTTATGTCTACAGATCCTGGATTAGTAGAGCATGTACAGTATGGCATGGTCCCAATACAACAGCCTTCAGATGCTACCACATAAAAACCCCTTCTATCTTTCCCTCAGAGGGTGAATTTAATCTTTGCTTATTTCTATGTTTTATAACTAAAGGCTGCTTCTGCAACCCTTGTGTAGATATCTTACACATGGTCTATGTGATACCCTTCATGAGTAATCCTTGTGTGTTTTGCAAGGTTCAACATAAAAATTCTTTGCTAATCAAAAGCCATTACTGCTCAGATGTTTCTGTGCTGCAAAGTAACCCCCAGTCAATCAATCTTCCCTTCAAAAAATCCCTGCCTATGCTATTGCTTTGCAACCTTGTTTCCTGCAGATGAAGGCTAGAAAGGAGAACGTGCTTACCTTTGAGCAAAGAGCTGTGCAACTCTGGGTGTCAGTAATGCCACCAAAATATAGCTGAGGTGCTGCAGTGCCCTTTTGCTGGCTTTCTGCGCAAGCACATATCCGTAATAGCATCATTTGTTGCAAAGATTTCACTTAGTTTCTTCCTCTCTGGCACAGTATGCACTCCTTGAATCTTGAAGTCCTTATTCCTCAGACAATTTCTCTTGCCTTTGATGAAGATTTGTAATCCTGGAAGGGCTGTGCAAAATTTATACTACTAATTTTTCATATTTGGAGATATTAATGATGTACAAGTTATCCAGTACAAGATAACTGGCCAAATTGCTGTAGTCTATGTTATATGTGAAGTAAATATAAGTGATCAAAGGCTAACTTCTGGCTTGAAAAGGCATTAATACTACTAATATCAGCTGAAGTAATTAAACTGCATGTATTTGTCTAAACACTTAGTGTAGCTGTTGACCCTATGGCATCCTCTCCCTTTTTAACATCTATAGACGTTGCGACATCGGTGGAATCTTTAGGAATGAGGGCAGTAAAGCTGAGCAGAAAATAGTTTTCCCATCACAAAAATGCTCAAGATCATGAAATAAACACACCCTTATTCCAAATCAGGATGAAAGCTCAAAATCACAGCCCCAGAGCCCAGTCCCAGCAATGGTAAAACCACACACAGTCCCATCTAGTTTCACATCTGGAAAAAATGGCCAAACACCTCCTAACATTTTTGGCTGCCGTTTCTGGCCAACACAAGATGCACCTGCTTCCAAAGCAGCCCTGCATCCCTGGGGATCCCGTGAAGGTACGCGATGGGGGTGCAGGCACTCCCTTACGGCAGCTACTTACGGATAAAGTCAAAAGATGACCTTAGCTGGGGCTGAGCAAACAAGATGGTGGATATTTCACACAGAAAGGTTCCTTTTAAATTACTTTAAAGGGCTGTGGCTAGTTGAAAGGCAGATTCGCACCTGCCCATGGCGATTCATCCCCATGGTGTCCCCAGGCATGACGTATTGCATGGTTTGGGACCCAGGACTGCTTTCTTACACGTGTCCTCTGTGACTTTTTAGGAAGGAGGGCAACTATCGAGATAGATAATTATTTCGTTACCCACACTATATCCAGAAACACAGTGCAATCTCATGCTCTTAGTCTGTTGTTTCAGACACAGCCAGTGGGGCCGGCTCTGCATGGACATGAATTCAGAGCAAACTCAACTCCCTGTGCTGCAGCTAATTAGAAGGTGCTTCCAGTGGGTGAGATACTGGAGAAGAGCTTTAGCCACAGCAAACCGTGATCTCCAGCCAGAATCAAATCCATACCCCCCAGCAACTGCAGAAGTGTGTTTTCTACCCTGTGCAGACCACATTTATTAATATTTGTGTGTCTTCAGGTTTTTCATCCTTTGTTTCCCTTTACATAGTTTTATTTTTCCCAGTCAATAAGAATGATTTTATTCTTCTTAATTAGATTTTTTTTTTAGGTTTCCCATAGTAATTAATGCACTTTTCTTCAGCAGTATAACCTATTACAGTAGTTAAAATATTAAATCATGACTGCTGCCAGATCTAAGGGACCAAGAAACATAGGTTTTTCAATAGCCACTTTGTCTTCATCTTTTGAATTAGTTTGCAGCCTGCTTTACATTTTTGGGTAAGTAAAGAGATTTGTTGATTTGAATGAAGAATGATATAAAAATAAATTGCATTGTACTTTTAATTACATAGTCTTAATTTTTGTGGTGACACTCCAGGCTCTCATATAATGTTGTTTAATGTTTATGTCTCTTTATTGATTTGATAATTTAAATACAAAAATGTCGTTTAATTTGCAAATTTCTACATTCATTGTTGGGGTGCTGTGCTCATTAAGGAATCGGGGGAATTCTGTCTTTTCCCCCATCTCTTTCATGCACACGCAGGCATGTATGTTCCATATTTGCTTTTTCTTAGGCACCAAATCCCAGCTACAGAGATGCTTTCCTTCTCCACCGCTGTGAGACCGTGATCCTCCCTGTGCTCGACATTTTGAACCAGGGGGCTTGGTGTGAAATAGGCTGCTGCTCCAGGGAGCCCTTTTCTTGGGACTCCTTGGAGGTGGCTGAAGATAGTGGTGGGTAGGTCGAGAGCCGCCGCTGGACACGCTAGCCTTGGCGGGCTCTTTCTTCACCTGGGAAGTCAAACACCCTCACAGCACTGAGAGTGGTTTGAGTCCACCCATCCCCTGCAGAGGACATGGTGGAAGCAGATCTTGCAAAAGTCCACAGAAACCGTAGGATAAGCCCAGTCAGATCTCCTTTGGTTTAGGGTGAGGATGACGTCCTTACTGCTCTCCAGACGCCATTCAGAAATAGCTACGAGAATGTAACCAGCCAACAGCAAACCTTCAAACCTTCCGTCCTCCATCAAAACCAACATCTCTAACCTACCTTCCTCCCTCCATCAAAACCACCATCTCTAACCTACTTCTTCCACTCACCTCAGCTCTCTCGGAGAGGAGCCATGGACATTGCTCCATCCTACCCCAGGCAGTGTTAGCCAGTCGGCTAAATCACATCTTTGTGGACTGGTTTTGAGGTGTTTGTCTTTCAGTTTTAGAGCTCCAGGCATATTTCAGAGTTTCTAAAAGTTAAGCAAAATTAAACTTTTCTTTCAAAAATTCATCACCATAAAACTGTTTCTCCCCCCTCTTCATTAATGATTTACTTTCTGTGGAATAAATGCACCAACTGAGGACAGAATCATTATTAAAATCTCAGTTAACAACACAATATTACTTTGGTCCTTTCATTTCCTCCACTATTATAAAATTCAAGATTCATTTCATCTATTAATATTAGCAATCTTTTTTTTTTTTTTTAATTTTGACCAGGCACAAATTAAAGGGGGAATGATATTATGGAAGCAGCACTAGAACTTATTCCTTTTTTTGTAAATCTATTTTTTCCCCTTCCATCAGTTCTTTCTTTGCATCTAATATTGGCTTCTTTTGCATTGATATTCCCAGTGACTTCATTTGATACCTGGCATTACTCCCATGGAAGTCAATTGGAAGAGGCCAACAGACTTCCTTGTAAGGTGATTAAAATTAAGAGTCAACGAAGAGCTGAAGGCTGGCACACGGGTTTGGGAGCAAGGGAGCTGGATTCTGGTCCTAGCCCTGTCACAAAATTGCTCTGTGACCCTGTGCAAGTCATTTTATTTCTCTGTACTGCAGTTTCCATGTGTTTAAAATAGGAACAAGAGTGTTTGCTGCTCATCATTCAAGTCTCCTAGCAAATAAAACGTGATGTGTAAGAGCTAACTGAGCAACAAGGTACAGATCCCTCTCTCAAGAAAGCTGTGTCCTAGAGTAGCAGCAGACAGTGAGGACAGGGGCAGAACAGAGATGCACTCTATTTTTCCGAGAGCTCACAAATTGCTACTGTTCCCTTTATAACAGATCATTGTTGGTGGGTTCTAACGATATTTCCTTTGTGCCTCTCTAACACTAAACATAACTGAGATTTCTTTGCAATATTTCACACGGAAAAGCTCCGCTCATGTGCGGCGTTTCCTTGTCAAAGGCAGGTTGGATTTTTAATGCTCTAGAATAACCAACTTCTACAGTTACGGCACACTTATTTCTCAGCTCGTTTCTGTACCCCTACAATCCTAGGAGCTACACATCAGCTAAATATGCATGTGATTGCTCCTGCAATCTCCTTGATTGCAAACAGGGGATTGCTATTGTGGTGCATCTTCCCAAATGCTGAAGTGCTGAATTCCAATGATTTCAGTGGCAACTGGAGGAAATAGGAAACGAAAGTTGGATAAAGCCTTCTAAGAGGCCCCCGGTACAATCAACAATACCTCAACCATCCCTGCAAGATCTTTGTCTAACACCTTCCCGCAGTGACAATTCCACAACAGCCTGTGGGAATATATCCCTGTGCTGAACTATCCATAGCACTGGAAAGTTTTTCCTCATCTTTTACCTACGTCTTTCCTGCTGGAGCTGAAGCCCATTACTTGCCCTACTTGCAGAAGGTACAAAGACACATTGTGCCACTCCTCTTTGCATCAGCCTTGCGTGTACTGGCAACTTGTTTTGTCTCAGCTTGGTCCCCTCTTCAGACCACACACTTCTCTCTCAGCCTTTCCTCAAAGGCAGGTTTTCTACACCTTCAATGATTCTTTTTGCACCTCTTTGGGCTTTTCCCAGCTGAGCTGTATCTTTCCTGAGGTGTG
The DNA here is from genome assembly GCF_018139145.2 of Gymnogyps californianus. Taxonomy (NCBI): domain Eukaryota; kingdom Metazoa; phylum Chordata; class Aves; order Accipitriformes; family Cathartidae; genus Gymnogyps; species Gymnogyps californianus. The sequence goes on from NC_059472.1 coordinate 161,392,944, forward strand.
GAAATTGTTCTTGAGCCAAGACCCCGCCACTGCCAAGTTGAATGGAAAGATTGTCCCATGCCTTCTGCAGTGTGCCCCTCTGAACAGGCATCCCGCGAGGACTGCCAGATTTTTGTAGCACTGGATTTCTGCTGTAGTCCCAAGCATCACAGCCCCGGATCTTTTTCCGCACGGCAGCAGCCTGGCCAATTGCTCCTCATCTTGTATTTGAGAAATTGATTTTAACTCCCCTGCCAGGGAGTGCAACATTTTAATTACTTCTCTGGATAAAGCCCGTTGTTCCCATTCTGATCAGGACTTAAGAGATAAGTAAAGCAAAGCCTATCAGAGATCCTGCAGAAGCTTGAGCTGGAACCCAGGCCACCGGAATACCCTCAACCAGTGCCTCTGCCATATGTCCTTCACCCTTCTCATCCTTGTTCCATGCCGTCCTTATTTTTTTAAAAATCTTTCTTCTCCTCCATTATTACTGAATTCTTTCCAAACCTGGTGTTAGTAGCCACTTGCAACCATTTAAAGTATTGTAGGTGAATAATTAAGAGTCTGTGCACTATCTCACGGTACGGATAGGCCACAAAAAATGGGAAACAGATTGGTTGCTTGCTGGATTATTGATAATCTCCCTGCTGCCAGTTCCTACTTCTCAACACAAATGAGTGGCATTTGGTGGCAAAAATAAAGGACAAGATCAGTGGTCTTTGGGAGCAAGGGAGGGTTGGGTGGATACGGAGCCAGGAAAGTCAAGAGATGAAGTGCAGTCTTCCTGCCAAAGGACCTAATCCCAATTTAGGGGACACCAAGACACCTACAAATAGATAAAAACTTGAGGCTGGCTACAAAAATATTTCTGTCTCATTCTTCTGAAATCCACGGGGAGGCACTGCCCACGCCAGGAACCCACAATACCCTGGCATCACAGCCTGCAGGGCTGGCTGCTCTCACTTCTGAATACATTTATCACTGATAATATGCCAAAATGTCCAAGAGTTGAACACTGCAGAGTGCTGGGAAGGAAAGCAGGTTCTTCTCACAGGCATGACCGAGTGCAGCAGGACTTTACCTGCATCTGTATTGGCAATGTGTCACTCCTGTCTCTCTACAAAATTGATGGACCAGTAGTTGGATTCTTAATAGAATAGTTTTTATACTTTGCACTTTTTAAGACATGTGGTATGTCCTATGCTATGAAGCTAAAGAAATAGTCCGAGAAAGGGCATTAGGACAGCTGGGTTAGAAGTAGTTGATAGGAGGGTAAAGAGGTAAGACCAAGGTGGAAAGCCATGAAAGCCAGAAATTGCTTGGAGGAGTCCATCAGGGAGCCCTTCAGCATCCCAAAGACCTGCAGTATAACTGAGAGGGCTGAACCGAGAGAAGTCCCCCAGAGCTGAGGAGCGCATGCCAGAGGTGGTGGCATGGGGAGTCCAGGACTTCAGCAAGGGAAGTTAGCCCCTGAGATACGGCTAAGCAGCCCAAGGGATGGAGCGAGGGTCATGCTATGCCGCCAGAAATACGAGGAAGGGACAAATGAATTGGCCTGTTTTGGCTTTGGCAGGCTGAAGACAGACAATCTTCCAACGGGTAAAGGCTGGAGCAGAGAGAAAAGGAGCAATCTATCCCCCATGTGCTCAGACAGGACCAAACTGCAGCAGGGAAGGCTGAGGTTATGCAGGAGGGAAAGTGTTCTGCAGGCGAAGCTCGTGATGCCCTGGGAGCCTGGAGCACTGTGCAGTGCCCAGCACTGCAGGAAGAGGTTGGATGAGCGTTTCCCAGGAACGACACAAGTCGAATAAACACTGCCAAAGGGAGGAGGATGGACTGGATGACACCTGAAGATCCCTTCCAACATGAGCTCCCCGCTTGCACATTGCCAGCTGCCAGCGTGTGGGACGCGTTTCCTCCAGGCAGTTTACACCATCATTTCCCCACGATCAGCAGCAGAGACAGACACTTCATGGTGTAAAAGCAAACTCTGGCCCCAATAAACACAGGAAAACTACCTTGCTAGTGATGACCAATTCATTACTCAATACCACATAACACAATAATGTTGCACTTTAAAGCTTAGTGCATCTGCCTTGCTCTATTTATACTGTGGTCTTGAGTGTTTATCACCTCCTGCTAATGGCAGTAGAGTATTTGCCACAAAAACTTAATTATTTGCCTTCTCTGAGAGGGTATTTTTCCTGATTAAAGCCTTCCTGAGAGCAATGCAGGAAGCACTCGCCCCCACCGGGCATTCTTATACCCTAACCACTGAAATCTGGGACAAAGGCCAATAATCTGGGACAAACTCTAAAAATACACCAAACACTCCAGGACATATTTTATTGGTCCTTCCATACATGCCTGGAGTGTGTCGGGAGGCACAAGGCCACAGGTAAGAGTAGTGAAAGTAAGCCCTCCGGCACGGTCCAGCTGGCTGCAGGAGGGATACGGATGCTTTTCTTAGGCAGAGCCATTTCAAAGGGAGACACAGCACCTCTGTATGAACCTTCCCATTAATTACAACCAGTTGAAGAACCCCGAGTCTAGCTTTTTAAATAAAATATTGGAATTTGAAAGACGTTCTTCTGCCAACCAAAGACCTGAGGAGAAAGGAAGGTGAGGGAGCTGGAGAGATGACAGGCCTTGGCTCTAGGCTGCTGTAGCCACCATATGCACTTTGAAACACCTGCATTGCATTCTCAGGTAAAACATCAAGAGCTGAAAACAATGTGGGTACATACCCACTATCATCTTTTACAGAGGATGGTAACTGAAATGGATAGCATTAGGGAACAGCCTAAGCGCAGAGACTGAACACGCTGTTCTCACTCTGCAGATTCAAGGGTTGCTGTATTCTCAGGCTCTTTTCTAGGTGTTTGCAAAACCCCGTGGGATCTGCTGGCAGCCACCCAAAAGAGTGCAGCACTTACTTAAGGCTGCCCTAACCTGGTCCAAACGCACTCCAAGCACAGAGGAGGTTTAACACCTTGCCCTTCACCTGCCACCCCCAGCCGGTGTCAGCAACGTCGGCCGTCGCACAAAGCGGAATGACCAGGGAGAGTCGGCAGCTCCCGAGCCCCAAGCTCGCAGCGTTGCAACCTGGCTAGCCTTACACCGAGGACAGGAAGATTTTCTTTTGCCCTTCTGCTCGTCCATCTCATGTAGAGGCTTTCTAGATAACCTCTATGCAAGCAAAATGATCTGATGATGGGACCTGTATTTATTCACCTTGAGCTTTTAATGGAAGGAGGACAGAGTGCTTTACAGGCACAGAGCAAGAGATTAATAGATTGCCATCACTGAAGGCTGTCACAGTCACCAGGATTGTTACCAAGAAGCGATTTCGGTATTGTTACCACCAATTTGGGAGCACATTTTCCTGACGGGCATCCAGGCAGTCTTAAACATTTCAAGCAGAAGGGATTTTGCTGCCATGGCACTTGGTAATCTGTTTGAATGGTTAAGTACCATCAGCTGGTAGAAACATCTTCCTTCCACTGAATTTAAGATGCATTGACTTCAACTCACTGCAACACGCACTCTTGGAATTAGAGATATTTATTTTTTTTATGAGCTAAGCATCACCAATGCTGTATTTGGATTTTACAGGGAAACCGAGGCAGAGAGCTTGAAAGCAGGACATTAAAATGAATGTCTAAAGTTCGGTACCGTAGTCCGCTTACATAAACACTGTGCTTTTCCTAACTCCTGGCCACTGGCTTTTGCAACAGCCAGAGCTTTTGTACCTGAGGTTCAGGGAAGTCCCTCTACGAGCTGCGAGAGCAGCACAGTCTGGTGTTTCAAGGGAATTTGAATGCTGGTTTCTCATCACTAAAATGCATAGTAGTGCTCAAGGGCATAAGACAAAGCTGTCGGCCACAGTAACCTTAAGTACAGTGAATCTCAATGAAGAAAATACCTGAAAGGAACCTCAAACATCAGGCAGACCTTTGACGCTATGTCCTGGGTTAAAAAAAGATAGAAAATGCAGTCCTTTACCAATTAAGCATATACCGTCATTGCAGAATTAGTCATATGATGTCCGTAATCCTCCTTGTCTGAGCACAGAAGTCTCCAACTTGAGTGTGGGCGTGCTTTGGTTCCCGGCGAGCTGGCATGACTTGGGGGTATGGATTAGAGCCTGGATTCTCCTTTTTGGGGGCGGGTAACATGCTAACGGTACAGCTACCATCCAGCGTCAACTGTCCTCCAGAGCCTTCTCGCAATTAAGTTCCCCGCCCAATAGGCCAGACAAGTTCTCCCAGATTTAAAGGGAAATAATTATACGACGACTCCGCTAGTTACAGCGGTAAAAATGAGCTATGCCCCAGAAGTCCTAACAAAATCCACGGACGACTAAAACGACGCTAAAGATCCAACCTGAACAAAGCTTTGGCATGCGGCTCTGACACCGGCTGACACGTGCCAGTTGCTGGTATTTACACTTTAATCAAAATACAACTGAAAACCAAGGGAAAAGTTCAAATTCTGGAGGACGGCAAAACTGCCAGTTTATGGACATCTCAGTAACAGATCCCTTTGCCTGTTATATTCCCCTCTAATCTGTCAACATCTGATGCCTTGCTCTTTAGTCTGGAGCTAAGAAAAGCTATCAAAAAATACCTTCGTATAGTTTAGGGCCCATTCTGTCTGCCGTATCACTCGCTATTTTTACCGGCCGCACTGAAGCCAGACCGCAAAGGGCAAATTTGTCAACATGGGTGGGCTTTTTTAGTGCGAAAACCAAGGGCTCGTACAGACAGTAGCAAAGACCATCTGCATCCACGTCTGGAAGTTCAGGGTCTAATTTAAAGCTGCTTCAAATATAGAAATTCCAGCAAAGCTAATTGTAGCTGCATTATGGAGAGGTGACAGCAGCGAGTCCTTAGAAAGCTGGGGAAGGTTTAAATCTGCCTCAGGTCTGTTGCCTTTACAGTTAGGCAAAGCCATCGGGAGCAGAGTCCGGCTGATACTGGGTATAAATCCTACTGGGAAATTCTGCAGGTGAGATACTGACCACACAGCAACGGCATTTCTTGAAAATAAGGATAAAATTCTTTAGCAAAACCACCTTTTCTCCACATGTTGAGAACTGTGCAACATTGCCCTGCTGTATTAATTGGTCTGTGCTTTTAAAAGCTTCCTAATTCTGCTCACAACTGAGAACTTAGCTTACCGTTATATCAAGAAACTGCTTCATAGTGTGGGTTGGTTATTACTGGGAAGCACTTAATTACAATAAAATGTGTAGTTAAAGTGACAATTTATTTACTCAAGGTTATGAATATAAATTGTTTTTTCTTACCCATGCACTTTGAAATGGGAAGGCAGAGGCTGGGATCCCAGGAGTTTCTTTAGGCTGAGTGATTTCCTACAAGCAGCTTTAGGAACCGATATGGAAACTGCAGCCTGTGAACCAGTTTGCTGTCTCGGGGCCGCAGCACACATTTCTCACCTGTTGCATGTAATGCAAGTTTTGCTTAAGAAGACTGGAAACAGGTCCCTTTAATTGCACCAGAGCTCTGTAACCTGCAACGAACCAACGCCGAGCTGAAAAATAAATCCCCGTTAGTGAATACTTGAAGTGATAAAGGAAACGTTGGGTCCCCTTCCCCCAGTATTTTCCATGTTTTATAACACCTCTGTCAGTATAAATTTCCATTCACTGAAGAAATTACATTTCATGAGAGCTACAATAGGATTTTAAGATAAATGACATGTGAGCACTGCAGTTTTGTACAGGCTTAAGTGATCCAAGTATCTTTATCACGTGCGGGGTATCAAAATACATGGATTTGACTTGTTACAACAGTCACACGAGAAAGATTGAGTGTCATATGAGGCTGCAAAGCATAAAACCATCTTAGCTAAAATTTATTTTAGCACGGGATGGTTTTTTAACTGTTGAGTATAATTATTTAAAAATGGTCGGAGCTGTGCAGCTCTAATGATAACTGGAAACAGAAAAAAACTCTTGAAAACACCGCTTGTAAGGGCACTTCCTGCAAGCGCTGCCTGCTCTTAACACTTGCTACCTTCGTTCATCGCTATTTCCGAAATTCTTGGAGGCTGACGAAGTTTTTAAGTGTCATCTTGCTAAGGCTGTAACATTATCTCCAGTGACAATACTCACTCCTGGGCTTTTATGTTGCAAGCAGAGAAAACATTTTAGCTTTTCAGGAGGGTAAACATCTCCCTGTGAAACAATGTAAGCAAGACGGACTGCAATTTAATAAACGAAAATTCAGGGTATCATTTATCCCTGGGGAAAAATCGCCCTGGGTCCGGCGCTCTGTCGGTCTGCTCTTTGCAGCATCGCCTGGGCCACGCAGCAGCACGCCGTCCCGGTGCAAAAGGCCATGCTACGCCCGCCCTATTGGGTGGCTTTAGGACAACACCCGAAGAGCTCCGGGCCCGTTTCCTCAAAAGCGATGACAGCCGCGTGATAAACGTGCTCCCAGGTCTCTGCCCGTAAAGCACAAATTCAGGCACTGTGAAACGGGGCTTTTCATAGCGCAGCGATTAAAAATAGGAGCAGCGTCGGCCAGGGAGCGGTTCAGCCTGGGCAGGGACGCAGGCCAAGCGATCGCTACGTTAGCCACGCTGCCTGCTCCCGAGGGCTACTATTTTCCTGGTATGAATCAAATGTCTCATTTTAGCTAATCGTGGGGATGCCGGTACAGTGAAACACTGGGTCATATTTTATCACCCCACACATTTCTCCATACTTCAGCCACTTGGTAGCTGTTTAAGAACTTACTCCTCGAATGAAATAAGCAGAAATATTGACCCGTTATTTGCTTTCGAATGAAACAAGCAGCCTTATAGGAAATATTGACCCATTATTTGTCTCTTCTCTTGAGGCTCCAAATGCATCCCGAGCTGCTGCAGCCCATAGCCAGGACATTTACTTCTCCTTCGACCGCTGTTTTGCATTCCCTTTTGCACCCTGCGTGGCCTTCTCAGTGATTTGTCCCACAAGCGTCCGATGACAAAATCAGTCCTCGCTGCCTCCAGATTAAAAAAACCCAAACCCTACTTGTGAGTGCTTGTTTCTGAATAAATAGGGATCATCCCTGACCCATCTCTTTGACAGACATGTCTCCTTATTTTCCATCCTTGGTTTGACTAGCTGGGTGACTTTACCCACCCTGCTTTTTCCGTGCCACAGACCTGCCCAGCACTAGCTCTTCGTGGGCTTGGTTTTGCTGCTTTTTGCTCCAAAAATTATTTTCTTGAGCATTTTTTGTAGCTTTACCAATTGCATTGCCCGTCGGTGCACGCATTAGCTGTTACTTTCCCGCAAGAGTATCGTGTTTAAAGTCGCAGCCACTACATTCCTGCTGATGTATTCTTCTTTACTTATAGTAAACATATGAATGAGGTATGATACCATGAATGACACTATTAATCAGTTTATTGCAACTGCACCTAGGAATCCCATTCACAGTTAAGACCTTGCTTAGGTCTTAACTAGTGCAAGTGCTGTACGTATATAAAAAAAGTCTCCAGCTTCAAAGAGGTTACTAGCCCTTATAAAAGCTTCCTGAAGTTTCCTGCGAACTTCTTACTGTAAAAAAACACACATACTTCTTCTTGGAACAAAACGCTTCTCAAACTTTTAAAAGAATGATTCATATTTACTCTTATCTCCCTCCAGAGGAAAAAGCAAATGGTTTTAGAAATATTTTCAGCCTTACTCCTCATCGGACAAATTAGAGGGAGCTGCCCTGCGATTCACCACCGTGCGCAGGAGCTCTGCCGGCGCGCAGCGTCCGTGCCGCAGCCCTTTCTCCCGACGAGTCAGCGGACCTCGCAGACCCCAAGTCTTGGGAATGACCCAACTTCAGCATCTTCCCTTCCTCTTCCTTCCCCTTAACATTCCTTTGGTGCTCCCTAATGCCGTATTATTTAGTTATAATTAAAATAAATTGCGGAGAGAGTTCAATTCCTGTAACCCTGGCAATAGGCAAAACCTTATTAACCCTGAAACGGCCTGGAAATTGATTCTGCTGAGGTGCCCCTTCAGCCCTGGCACCCCTGGACACTGTCCCTCAGCCATCGCTCCTGCACCATCTGGGGCTCAAGGGACTTTTTTGGGTGCGGGGGGCTCCGGGGCGGGCGGGACACGAGCAGGGACAACACATTCCCACCAGCCTGGAAGAGAAGGATTGTTTTTCCTACAAGGACACGGTTTATTCCTACCCCCGGGGGGGGGGGGGGGTGTGCGCTGCTCTCTCCCCTGGGAAGGCGGCGGGCGCGGGGGGGGGGGGGGGGGGGGGGGCTTCCCGGCGGCCACCCCCTTTCCCCGAGAGGCCGCGGAGCCTTCGCCCCGCGCCCCTCCATCCTCCACCTCTCCCCTCTCGCCACCGCTGCCCCCATCCCTCCCCCCCCCGGGGTCTCCCCGCGGGGGGGGGGGGGGGGGGGGGGGGGGCGGCGCGGGCGGGGCGCGGCGCTCCGCGGGGCGCGGCCGTGACGGGCAGCGCCGCTCCCCACTCAGCGGCCGCGGAGCCCCCGCGCCGCTCCGCCCCCCTCCAGCCTCTTTGTATCAAACATCCGGGTTTCCCCCGCTGGCTCCGCTTTGGCTTCTCCCTTTTTTTAGAAGCCATTTTGGACTCGGTTCAGGTTTTTTTTTTTTTTTTAATTATTAAAAAAAAAAAACAACAAACAAAAAACAAACCTCCCCTTCCCCCCCGCTTTTTTTTTTTCGCCTTTTCTTCCCCCCCCCCCCCCCTTCCCCCGTACATGGCAACTCCCGACCCAGCCTCTGCTCCCGCCGCCCCCTCGCTCCGCGCCCCGCGCAGCCCGCGATGCCGCGGCGCGGCCCGCCGCCGCCGCCAGCCCCCCGCCGCCGCTGCTCCGCGCCCGCTCCGCGCCTCTTCCGCGGGCTCTTGCCTGCCGCTCAGCAGCCACCCTGGATGCGGGGTCGGTAACCTTGCAAAGTTTCTCTGCTGCTGCCGCCGCCGCCGCCGCCGCCGCCCCGCTCGCTGCCGGCGCTGGGAGCGCGTGTGCGTTGCACGGGGAAGCGGAGCGTGTGTGTGTCGGGGAGGGGGGTGTGTGTGTGTTGCGTGTGCGTTGCGCGCCTTGCACACGGCTGCGCGTGCATTGCGCGGGGAGGGGAAGGGGGGGGTGCGCGCACGCGGGCGTGTGCGTGTGCGCTCGCCCCTGCTGCTGGGGGAGCCGGAGGGGCTGGGTTGGGAGGAGGAGGAGGAGGAGGAGGAGGAGGGGGAGTCGGTGTGTGGTGCACGCCGCGCTCCCAGCACAAAAGCCCAGGGAAAGAAACTCTTGGAAAGCTCGGAGCAAACGCCGGGGCCAGGCAGGAGCAGGTCGAACCGTCCGGGGCTGTTCCTCTCCACTGGATACATTTTGCAACTGCGAAGGAATTAAATCCGATTTTTTTTTTTCCCCCTAGGATTTTTTTCTTCTTTTTTCTTTTTAAGAGAGAGAGAGGGCAGAGCCTCGCTTCTCCCCCCTTCTTTCACTCTCTCGATCTTTTTATTTTTATTTTTGTTTCCCTTGGGGATAGAGGGGCACACGAGGAAAAAAAAGTAAAGGAATATGATTGCTTCGTGGCTGACTTTCGCCTTGCTTTGTGGAACTTTCTGTGCAGGTAAGTGCATTTCTGCGTGTTTACCTCCCGCTCGGGCTTACGGTCGCCTCTCCAAATGCAGAATTGAATGGGCCGTGCAATTATTTGCAGCCACCCTCCAAAACAGAGCAGAGCAACCAGCGAGCCTGCAAACTGGGGAATAACCCCACCGCTGCCATCTGCTTAATTTTCTTTATTATTACTACTATTTCTTTTTTTTTTTTTGCTTTTCACCCCTTCACCTCCCCCTCCGTTTTCTCCCTGCTCGCAGGACGAGCCTTCCCGTGCTGCTTTTTGTTCCCTTCAGGCAGCCTGTGGGAATTAATGGCAATGTAAACACGGCGCGATATCGAGGAAACTTTACAAAAATGGGCATTTACTTCTGGGCGGGTGCTGCCGGAGTGGGGCGGGGGGGGGGGGGGGGGGGGGGAAGCCGGGGAGTTTGCGGTGGCGGGGGGGGAGAAGTTGGGAGCAGCGGGAGGAGACCTGGGGGTTGCTCCGAAATGGTGCGGAGCCGCTCAGGTAGTGGCCATGTGTGCGCCCCGCTCCTGCCGGGCTGCGGTTGTGTAACCCGGGGGGGGTGTGTGTGTGGAGGGTAGCCCCCCTCCGCCCCGAGGGGGACCCCCCCCCCCCCCGGTTCCCCCTCAGAGCCCCCCGGGACGCCGCGGTCCCGTCGGGATTTGCCTGTTAGGACGAAACGAGCCGTTTGGGGCTGGCTGGCGCTGCGGGGAGCTGGGAGAAAGTTGGGAAAAAGGGGGTGTGCGGAGCGGGGGGGGGAGTGGTGTGTGTGTGCCTGAGGGGAGCATCCCCCGAGAGGAGGCTTTTGTGGCGGGAGGGGTGTTTATTTTGGGTGTTCTTCATCCCATTTATTTGACGGAACTGGGCTGGCCCCCGAACTTCAGCTCCAACCTGCGGGGTGCGCGTTTTGCCGAGGGACGCGGGGTGGAAGTTAGCCGAAAGCCCGGGCACGGCCGGGGGAGCGGGAGGGGGCACCCGGGCAGCGCTCTGGGGGGCGGGGGGGAGGGTTCTCCATGGGGTGCCCCATCCCACAGCCCTCGGGAGGCGAGAGGGGTCAGACCCCCTCTGCACCCCCCCCCCCTCCCCCAGCCCTGAAAACGCGGGCACGCTTGAAATCCCCACGCTCCCCACTTTCCCTCCTTGTTTTTATTTTTTTTTTAATTTTTTTCCCCCCATTCCTTTTTATTATTGCTGCATATTCCCTAGGAGAAACCGGGGCGGCAGCAATTTTGCCCCCTACGCCCCCGATCACCACGACACCCCTGACATCCCCCACCCCCTACCCCCCCGGGGCTGACCCTGCCGCCCCTCACCACGGCGCTGGGCAGTAACTTGTTACGTTACCTCCATTTCCCAGCCCGGTGTGTGTGGTGGAAGGGGGGGGGGGCTGTTTGTGGCCGAGGGCTTCCCGGGGGCAGGGTGTGGGAGGCAGCGATGCTGCAGCCGTGCCCTTTCCCCGCTCCGCGATGGGCAACCGGGGAGTTCCCGTCGGCTTTGCCATCGCGGCTTCATTGTATTGCAAAGCGGGTGGGAGTGCGTGTGTGTGTGTGTGGGGTGGGGGGGTTCCCCGCGTGTGTGTGTGTCCCCTGCCCCGGGGAAGGGGCTGCCCGGCGGGGCCGGGGTACGGGGCAGGGAGCGGGCGGCGGAGCCGGCCCCGGGGCGCTCCTGCAGCCGGGCTTCCTTTGTTCCGAGTGCCCATTAAATATGCACTGCCACCGCCTGCCTTTGGCATTATAAACAGTGCCATCGCTTAATTATTTTTTTTTAAGTCACACCGAAAGCGTGAGGCGGGGGGGGAGGGGAAGGCAAGGCAATAAAAAGGGAGCGGGCAATAAAAATTTAAAAAAAAAAAAAATAATAAAAATTGATGGTGAGCAAAGCCAGCTTGGGCTTTTTTATCTGATCGCTGGGACACTTGTACGCAGCTTTGTTTCCATGTGTTGGGAAGGGGGTTGTGCGGGCTTGTATTTACATAGCAGTGCTGAGGGAGAGCAGGTATTTTGGAAGAAGGCAGGCGGGGGGGGTGTGTGTGTGTGTGTGTGCCATCAGTATTCGTGGTGCTCGGCGTTGCTATCATCACAACAGCTCTCTTGGCTGGAAAATTCTATTATGTGCATAAAGGAGATTTATGGTCAATGTATTTTCTTTCCATATATCTTGGAATCCTTTTATCTCGGGTGATTCAATAAAAGAGATGGCTTCCGGGTTTTTTTTTTTTGTTTTGTTTTGTTTTTGTTTTGGGTACGGGGTTGGGTTTTTGTTTGGTTTTGTTTTTTTAACCTGATCCTATGGCTGTGTGCGTATAGTGGCAGAAATCTAAGTTGGAGGAAAAAAGCAATTGCTTTAAAAAAATTAACCCTGAAAGCTTCTTAAATGTGTCATGTTATGAAAAGGATAATATGATAGGGCATACCTATGCTGACTTTTTCTCCCCCCGAAAATACAATAAAGAAACCCCAGAAAATGAATATAATTCTGTTTATTTGGAAAGGTCCTCTTGAATCATCATGTCAGTGCATTAGCAATTCTGTAAATCCCTCCCTCTCTTTTAAAGCCTTCCTGCCTTTCTTGTGATATTTATGAGTATTTATCAACGTGATCTTCATTGTCCAGTTTTTCCTAAAGCTGTTCAGTCAAAAAAACCCGAAGAAATCAACCTCAAATACCCAAAGTTGCAGTGTGTTGCTGGGATTCATAGCACTGGGCTTTGCTTGAAGTATGTCTTTTGTGTGTGTACATGTTAGGACTGTGTGAAAGTGGTGGGCTTTTCAAAAATCGCTTGACCTCCATTGTTGATGCTTCTCATCGCTACCTTGGCTGGCTGTAACAAAGCAAGCACGAGCTGCTATTCTTGGGGGAAAAAAAAAAAAGATCTGTTATGCTTAATTTTTGGAATACTGAGGATTCATTGAGGAAAACATTATGTTCATTTTTAGCCCTTTGTTTGCAAATTTTCTGCAGCCCAAATGTTCAGAAATCATGTTTTAATCTATGAGCTTTAGAAAATACAGAAGGTGTAAAAGGATTTGTCTTGCAGAATGCATTGCTAACACGTTTTCCCCGAGCCATTACATTACTTTTATTTTGGTGCAAGTTTAAGTAATGCCATGCAGCAATGAACTGTGCTGCAAATGGATCTGGTCTCCTCTTTCACTGTCTTGTATTTATCCTCTTGTGCTTGAAAAAGGGAATAAAACTGGCTTCATTAGCTTGCTAATTAAACACAATGAAGTGCATGGCCCAAGGTTAATGGCAATGGCCTTTAAAAACACAAAACTCTTGAACAGGTGTTTGGGATATATATTTTTTTAATCTGTCATCAAATCTAGATAATTATCCCACCGAGATAGCCATTGTCACAGTTCTGTGGAGAAGAAAATGCTATGTTAGAGATGTGAGTGCGCAGTGTATTATTTTTAGTGGCATTATTTATAAACACCTCTCCAGGTCCTGCACAGCCTGTGGTTTAACTCCCCCCTTCTCCCCCCCCCTCCACTGCAAAGCATCTTCTGCATCTTCCCTTTGGTGTATGTTTTTGTGGATCAGGTAGGGTTAAAAATTCAGTCTCCCTGGACCGGAGTGAGAGTCTAACCTGAGCCTGGGTAGTTAGCTAAAGTATTTACACGTTGAAATTTCTGCCATTTCTTGTGTCTTTGAGCAGCCCATCCAGGCTGTAATGCTCCTGCTCGCTTGATGAGATAGTAAGAAACGGCCAATTAAAGCGGAGGTCTCTTACTCTCTGCGTTGGAGCTGTCACCAGCCTCCTGTCCACTCTGGTCTCCATCAGCTAAAACACGCTTGTCAGGTTTTTTTGTGCTTTACGTGACGCAACAGTTGTAGACCTCCCCTGCTGCCACTGAATAGATGGTAGAGAAGAAAGAAACAGGCCAGCCTCACTTTTTTCCTTCCTTTTTTTTTGTTGTTTTTGTTCTCTTCTCTCCCTCCCACCGTTTTTTTTTCCCCCCTTCCCCACCACGCATGCACTCCTCGCTTTGCACATCAACCTAGAGGGGTTTCCTGGCTTCACCAGTTCTAGGAAGCAGGACCCGCACACAGGTTGAGATGGAAGAGGGCCAGCTTTTGGAGCGTTGGTAATGGGATGACAGGACCAGCCCAGGAATCCCGCTGCTGTGATTTGCATCGTGCCTGTCCAGGGGGTGGGTTCCTCTGCAGAAGTCTTGCAGGTGTAAAAGGAACCAAGGGATGTTTATCTTAATTTATCGAGAGCGAAGGAGTTGGATGGAAGAGATGGTTTGAGGCTGGGCACCCAGCAAAGGTGTACTTGTGTGCTCTGTCCGCATGGTGCCTGTTTCTAGAAAGCCAGGACAGCTATAAAACAAAAAGAAGTCGAAGTTGCTCCACTTTTGGGCCTTGTAGTGGAAGATGTTATGGCTGTCATATTTCAGGGTCTACTTTTAGAAGCATTTCTAAAATTGAATGTTAATAGTAGTTGACCATGTGGAGCTGCACTAGAATAGTCAGAATTAAATGGGATTTTAGTGGCACTGCATCTTTCAAGCCCCGTAAAATATAGCACCTTTCTACCAAACACACCCAGGACAGTTATTTCGAGCTTAACATAGTAGCTGTAGTCTAAAAGTTGCGGAAGCAACTTGATAACCCCCCTGCTTCTGGCTGTACGTGGCCAAGGCAAGGTAATTTGCTGGATGCCCCTTCTCCAGGGACTACCGCACCCAGCGCCGGGGGCACGGCCTCTCCTTACGGTGCCTCCCATCCCTCGCCTGGAAATCTGTGTATCCAGCCGCATCAGCCGACGCTGAAGAAGCGTAGCTGTAATTTGGGAAGGGTGAGGGCAGGGGAGAGAACCTGGTTGAGTTCAGTGGTAATCAAGACCCAAGTGAATGCCCTGATGGGATCTTACCCTCAGCTTCGGTGACCGAAGAACTACTTACGCGCTGAAAAAGGCTTGCGAAGGCAACTCTTAGGAAGTCAGGGTTGGTCGGTACCTGCTTCAGAGTTGGCTTTTTCTTGCTGTTGGACTGAAGGAGTGGTGTCAGAAAGGTGGCAGCATTTTCCAGGTTCCTTGGTCAGCTGCGGGCAGCAATGCGGGCAGCGTGGTGCCATGCCTTGGCACTACCGCAGTACCCCGGCTCCGGCGCTCTCGCTGTAACAAAACATTGTGGGAAGTTGGGAAATGGGAACCGCAGAGCGTAATCTCTGCTTTAAAGAGGTGTTGTCTTTCTCTTTTATCCCTCCTTGGCCTTTGATTTTAAAACTAGCAGGGGGGTGTGATTTTCTTGCCTGGCCAATAGCGCTGCCTGGATCTGAATTATTCAGTGTAGCACTTGGCATTCTGCACTCTGTTCCCACTTAAGCTCTTTTTCGCCTGTTCCTTCATGTGGAGATTTTCACATCAGTGAAATTGGATGTGTTTAAGAGAGGTGTTTGTGGCTGCAGCATTCACCAGTGTAAGCTTTCCTCTCCCCTGCCTTTCCCCTCCATTAACCATTGAGGATCAACTAATGTCTAATCTCTTCTCTTCATTATTATTTCATTCTGAAATAATTTTGTATCTCTGTAGTCATTTGTTCCTTTAAGGTATATTAAAAAAAAAAAAAATACATCACTTCCCCCCTGCCCAAATCTTCCTTGTAAGTTTTCTTGGAGCCACTGAAGTCAGAGGGGCAGAGAAGTAAATTAAAGATGAAACGCTCTGCCTGCATTTTGCAGACCCAGCACATTTTGTGCTAAGATTTGAATATTACCGTTGGTCTTCTTCACCAGTTTCATGTTCTTTTCTCTCTGTCATCTTCCTCCTTTACTACAGTATAGCTTCAATTCAAACTAAAAGTTAAGAGTGGCAATTGTCAGTGTACACTGTAAAATAATAATATGCTTCCCTCCAGCACACAAGTGCCTCTTATTTCGCCAGTATTTGAGTCTTGTCGCTCTGATTATGTTATTGCATGTGGCATTGGTCCATCATCCTACTTAAGAAAAAAATACGTTACTGATGTCTAGGTGCCTTGAAAAATACGGATCCTCTTTTGCAAAGTGCTGTTTGTGTAGAGAGAAGGTCCCTGCCCCGAAAACACTGAGCAGAGGGGCCAAGCGTGAGAAACTGTTACTGTCTGCAAGTGCTCGCTGCTGCATGGTGAAGTGGCTTACCCAAGGTCACACCAAATATTTTGTACCTAGACTAAAAAAATAAGCTGCGTAAGGAAGTGTTTCTGTATCGGGTAAAATCAGGCTTTAACCTGGTAGTGTGCTCTGGCCACCTTATGTGATTTTTTTTTTTTTTTTTTCTTTTGGTGACTTTGGGGGTGGTTGGTGTGTTTTTGATCTTAGAGAAGATCCTTCCCTTTTGGGTTGAGTTTCCCAAAAGCAGGGACTGGCTCATGCATACAGGTTGGTAAATTTAAATATAAAAGAAACACAGCAGAAGAAGCGAGCCTGTTTGTGCTTGGCTGGAGGAAGATGTGAATTACCCATTTCTCATTAATAATTCTGCAATTTCCAGCTTGGTGTGCCGTTTCATCGCAGCTTCGGTTTCGGATCTTAGGGGAGGTTTGTGGGCAGGAGGTTGCTCGGAGGAGGGCGCGGGGCTGGGTGCGGGCAGGGCTGCCTCGCAGGCGCTGGGCAGGAGGCAGCCTGGACCTGAAGCACCTTTTTTTGGCTCACTGATGGGTTTGGGAAGCAGGAGTGTATTAAAGAGCTGAAATGAGCCGGTTAAAATGTTCGCACAGGAGCTATTAGAAGTACAACTTGTATCCGTGGATGTTTGCATCCTATTCGTATAGTGCATAAGTTATGGGACGTAACAAGAGTTTACCAGGTATTCCCACCTCTTCTATGGTGGGAGTGACTTCTCTGAGATCTTTGGAGTCAGTGGCAGGGCAAGAGTGTTGCTCCCCATCCTCCTGGGTCCACGGCTGGTGCTCTGACCACCACATTATCCTTTTTTGTCCACCTGGAATTAAATTTGCTGGGAAAAATGGAATGTTCTGATAATTTTCTGAAAACCAGAGGTATCATTTTGTTTTCTTTCTCCTGTCTGTCTCATACTAAGAGATCCATATATGAGTTCCTCCTCTTTATTTAAAGAGAACAAAGCGCGTTCACGAAAAGATACAGCGCTTTACAGTCTGAGCTACATTAATTTTCATCTAAGTGGATACTCGTGCAAATTAAGACATGGATTTTGAACTCGACGTCTCATGTCTAATATGTACCCTTGTGTGATGACAGAAGAAGAAAAAGGGGCTCATGGGAGCAGAGGGGGTGCGTTAATCCTCCTCCAGTAAAGCTGGAAATGGAATATATTGCTGTCAGTTTTATAGAGAAATAAACAAAAACTGGGAGAGATGAGTGTGTCTCTGGCACTTTCCAGACCAGTCCAAAATCCCAGGCCTGTGCTGAATGAGCCCCAAACCACAGCGGCAAAGGGTGTCATTTTAAAAAGTCCATGGTAGCTGACACTGCCCTGTAGTGTCTTAGGTGCTGTGACTGTCTCTACCTTTTTTTATTTAAAGTTTTTCCCATTATAGAACTTGTTTTGGAACTGGTAGCAGAAGTTTAAATTTTCTGTGTGGTGCCTGTAGTGCTAATGTAATGCTTCTTCCTAATTTATTGCTCCAAGGTGTGAGATTATAAGCCTTTGAGTGGATGAGAGGGATAAAGTTAGCTCCATTTGTGCCTGATCTATCAAATGGTCAGCCTAGGCAGCTAACTCTTCTTTCCTCCGACATTATCTATTTAAAATGCCTTGTGTAACGTGTGCAACTTTTTAAATTTGGCTTTTAGGAATAGTTTGCTTATACATAATTTACCTCTGCAGACAGTTTTGAATTCCTGGGGAGGGAGGAATGCAACCGTGGGTCTGAAGTGAAGAAATGTTCAATCAAGCTCTGTCTCCTTTTTGTGACTTTTTAAAAGCATTTCATAAAATGAGGGTATTTCAGGCTTTTTAAGCCTTTTTAGTGCTGTTCTCATGTTTTGCAGTCTCTGGCTTGCTTCTGCAGACTAGTGGTCGTTGCTGCAGTTTGGCTGAGCTGTCTGCAAACTCCCCTCTCCAGTCATTCTATTTGCCATCAATACTTTCTTTTTCTGGGAAAGGAGGGCATTTAAGCTTTGCACGGTTGATGTTCAGGCCTTTCTCTTGAGGCAGCAAGCTGAGCTTTACACTGTTAAAGTTGTAAGGAGACTATGGTACTGGTCTTGGAAGAGCCTGTGAGCTTTGTGGGCGCTCAAGTGCGAGTAGGCATTTGCTTTGCTTCAGACCTGTACGCTACTGCGCGGATTTGCAGAAGTCCCTGTACTCGGCAGAGGGAAACTACGGTTGACTTGAGATGCGGCTGCTCAGCAAAGTGCAGGTTTGTGGTTATCTTGGTGGTAGCCTTGTCCTGGCAAGTTCGCTCTTGGGACAACTGAGACATGGCAATGCAACCTCTGGGCGCGCGGCTCACTTGTTTCTCCAAGTCTTTATTTTCCCTTCCCCACTATAACAACTGAAACACAGCGGGATTTGTATTGCCGCTTTAGTTCCTGAGAGTAATTACTGGGTTAAGAATGCTAATTCCCCTATATATGTGCAGGCTGAGAAATTCAGTTGTCCTTGGGTTTTCATGGTGGGAGTATCCAGTTACAGCTCGGTGGCTATTGGGTAGCTCTCCGGTGCACAAAGGTTTGAACTCGGAATCCCTTGCTTTCACATGCACCCACAACTTATCAGGCACTTTTATTTTTATAGGAAAGTCTCTGCTAAAGCACATTCTTACGCCTGGGGCAGAGCATTTTCCCAACTACCTATTGCAGTTGCATTGGATAACGCTCACCTGCTTGGCTCCTAAAAAGCGAGTTTAGGGTGGTGGCAATAGGCACTGTTGCTGACGTACCTGAAGCAATTCCCTGCTGTGAAATTCCTGGTTACGTAAGGAGCCTGGGATGCACGTGAGATAAAGCTTAGCACAACCCGAAGGAGAAGAGGAGGACAGTGCATTTGATGCTTGGCGCTGCCTTACTGCTGTGTTGGCTCTGGCTGCCGGCAGGCGTGGTGTGGAGTTGTGAGTGCCTGACGCCGGTGATAATACCGGAGCCGTAGCATCTCCGGCTGAAATGCTGTGTGTGGACCCTCGAGTGGGGATGCTCTCATGGGCTGTGCCCTGCCACAGAGCTGCCTCATCCATGCTCCTTGGCTTCCTTTGAAATATTTCAAAGACAAATGCTCTTTAAAAAAAACAAAACAAAAAAAACCCCCAAAAACAAAACAAAAGACAAAAAAACCAACAAACCAAAACTCATGGAGATGAATGTTTTTTATCTGATCACTGTTGTTTTACTGCCTTGCTGTTACAACAGACCTTAGTCCCTTCCTCAGGCTCCTGGAGCATCTTTTTAAAGTGAAAGCGTGAAGCAGGGGACTGTAGAAAGGGCAGGCTCGGCACGCTTAGTTATAGCAAGAAATTCCCATGTAGATTTTAATCACCTTTTAGAGTCTTTGAAGCAACACGGTGGCCCTCTGTTCTTGATTTCCAGGCTTCTTTACGCAGGCGATAAAGAAAAGCAAAGCCTGATGGAGCATTTCTGATGAGCACACTTGCTGTTGCTGGGCAGTTCCCCTCGTGGGTGCAGCTTGGTGGCACAAAGCTCAGTCAGCCTGAATTTTGAAGGTGATGAATGCAAAAAAAAACCCCCCCCAAAAAAACCCCCAAAACCCCAAAACCCCGCTGAATGTACCGTCCCTGCAAGTGTGTGTCCCCGCGGCTGTCGCCTGCCTGAAGCCCTGGCACTGTGTCTGTTTGCATCGGCGGGGAGTTTGGCCCGATGCGTCCATTCCTAGGGGGGTATTTTAACATTTATATTGTACCTGAGATAACTGGGGAAGTCTTTTACAGATAATTTTTATGGCTATAGATAATTTTCCGTAGATAGCTTCTGCTATCGTCTAATGGGACGGAGTTACTGCTGCTAAAAGCAAACATGAGAAACCTTTTTTTTTTTTTTTTAAATTGGTAACAGAATTTCCTTTCCCATGCAATCCTGGACAGATTGGCTATTTATTATGTAAATAACAGCTAAAAGAAGCCCTTCCAAGGTAACTGTAAGCCCCAAAGGTAAATGAGATCACTCCTACCCTGTTAGATAAGTGAGATGCAAGTGTATCTGGCTGTGTAACTGTGTCTATAGGCTCCTTCTCAATGAATTGCTGATGAAAGAAGAAACCCCGAGCGAGGGACGCGCTGTTCTTGCAGCCTGCGCTCGAGAATCGCCCTGTTGATGTCCCCGACGCTTTTTGTGCGTGGAAATGATTTCGAACCAGCTAACGCGCAAAAACTTTGAAGTGCGGTACGACAAGATAAAGGCAGCTAAAAATAGGTCTGAATATGAAAGCCAGGCGAAAACTTGGAGGGAGGGGAAGCTGAGGGTCGTTTTACAGGCATTGTTGATAGAGTTTCAGGGTCCCGAGAAGGGAAGATGAATGTCTTTCTGTTATAGTAACAGCTGCTCTCTGTCCATCGGGATCTAGTGTTTGCCGATCCAACTCATAATAATTAAACAAAAGAGTTATTTCATAGCAGCCTTGGTGGAGGATTTATGTTGGAATTTTATCTCTCTCCATTTAGACTTTTCTTCGTCTATTAAAGAAAAATACAAAGTTAACCTCTCACCTGGACTCTGTCTTGCCTCTTGTCAGATCCAACTAATTACTGCTGGGAGGAAGCTAGCCCTTAACTGGGCATTCAGAGTTATATTTATTAAAAAAAAAAAAAATCTCCAAGTTTCACTAATGCACTTGTCCTTAAAGAGCTCTTCAGGGTTTTTGTGTCCTGAATCCCTGAGCTGTTGGGTGACTTTGCGGGCTTGTTAGTAGCTCCCTAGTATGGCCATGTAATGCGACATGCAGATTTCTTTCCTTCTTTCCTCTTATTTTTTAGGGATACCCGCCCCCCCTCCCCACTTTGAGAGCTAACAGCTAGTGTGAACAAGCAAACAGCCCCAAAGGAGTCCCAGATGCAAGGTGAAGCAGCATTCTGGGGACGGATCTATGTTGTGGGACTTCATTCCAATGTGGTTAACTCTGCAAAACCCCCTCGTATGGGTCAGTCTTAGAGGAGTCACAAAAGTCCAGAGCAAGGCAAAGCTTAGTTACTCGGTACCTTCTTGTGTATTCAGCCACAACTTTTAAGACAATTTGGGCTTACATCTGTGCTCCAGAATAAAACAGTCCCTGGCCCAGTGGCGTGGCATGGCACAACTGGTACCATGTGCTTCAATTCTCCTCCCACCCGAGCAGGATGGCCGTGCTCAAGCCCTACCCTGTCCTGTCCCATCCCCTGGGCATGGGCTGGGAGAGGCACCGTCCAGAGCCATGTCAACTGGTCCTCCTCTTTGCAACTCTCTCCTACCATTTGCTGTTCCTGGGCTCTGTCCCTGCAGAGGGTTTCCAGAAGATTGCACCTAGAAATAGCTGGTTTGCAACTATTTTTCATCACAGTGGCACAGCTTATTTTAAAATACACTGAAGCTACCATTCCTTGAAGATCACAGGCTTGAATTTATCCAGGGCTGAAGCACCATGAGAAGCTACCTGAAGCCCAGGGCTCCAGTTGCAGGATCCTTTCCCAGGTCTTAATGGGATACATGCCTCCGTGTAGCTGCCTTTTGAATCCTGTCTGTTAATTTAATACCATTTACCCTTCTCCGAAGGAGAATAGGCCCAGTTGGATGGTAAGGTTAAAACCTGAGCTGCGCTATGTTTATATTAATAATTTCCACTGGTGAAATATGGATCTGAGACTTTCCTCATTCATTTAAACCTCATAGTTAATAGGCAATAGTGGAAATGTACCATGTACATGATTATTGCAGTGACCTGATTTCACATGCATTTCTGATCTAACGTCTCTTTTAAAAAAAAAAAAAAAGAATTATATATAAAATTGATTTTGGGAGCCCTGGGAAGGAGAAGGAAACCATTTATTTCAACCTCCAAATTCCTTTGAGCTGTAGAAACATTGTCAAAGTAATTGTAGCCTTTTCAATTTTTTCTGTGTAGATTTCTTTCTGTGTAGTCTCAGAAAAACTGTGCTCTGTTGATGGATGTCACTGTTTTTTTACTTGTGACAAATATCTCCCAAGGTATTGTTTGAGTGATGTAAAATTGGTTCATGTGTAAAATTCTAGCTTTTCATGAATACTTTATCATGGATATGCGTATGCCAGCTTCTTCTGGATTAAGGTGTTATACCTTTAGTGGTTTGCTGCGGGATATCATCTTAATCATTTTTGCTGTAATTTAATCATCTTAATTAAAACTGCATTGCATTGTGGAAAGTAATTTGGGTCTGGAGAGCAGAGGGTTTTGTATTTGTATTTTTTTTTTTTTTTTGTTAGAAGATGGTAATGGTCTTGGCAAGATTCTGCTAAAAATTAGCACAGTGTACAAAAACTCATGTTGCCAAGTTAGTACGGTATTTCTCCAGCTAATTGTGGCCTTGAAGGGTATAATATAAAAGGTCATTTTTGTTAGTGAACTGCGGGCTTCTCCTGCGAGACAGAAATCCATGTCCTTATCAAGGATGAAATCTTGGCTCCTTGGTTACACAATTGAGCTTTGCTATAATTTGGACATCATTAGGCTCTTTATTAAAGCAGCGGAACACTCTAATCAATCTTGGTGCTTTGCTTTCTTAAATGTACTTCTGTATGCGAATTTGTGTTACAGCTTCCCTTTTTTTTTCCTCTTCCACAAACCCCATGAAGGGGAAGGGTCTGAATATGAGGTGGGATGAAAACTTGCTGGTTTCCCCTTTTTGGGGTGTTATTTGCCCAGAAGGTTCCCATATGTGACAGTGGTTTCGAGAGCTGGGATGTTTGACCTCCTCTTCTCATCTTCTTGTGTTGAGAAGAACCAGGAGGAGACCATTCTGGAAAGAGCAGCCACTCGTTCTGGTTTGTGATGTTAAATTTAAAAAAACCAACCAAACAAACAACTACACAAAACTTCATGAAACCAAAATTTAATTTAAAAAGTGGTTGGCATTACTTTTCTCTTTCTTAAAGTCAAACAAAAGGGTTTAATTTTTTTTTGGAGGGGAAAAAAACCCCAACCCAAAACAGAACTCTCCTTCTGTGGCATATAGTCATGGGGCAGAATTATGGGGAAAAGTAAGGGGGCTTTGTGCTTTTGCCCCTTTTTTATGTTCTGGATCTCATTTTCATTAGGGTGTTAGCACTCCCAGGGATGTATTTTTGTGGCTCTGACTTCTGCATCGTAAAACATAGCCGGTGCTTACAATCTTTTTGTTTGATTGCTGTTTCTTTAACCAGCAGATATTTTTCTAATTGGATAGATAAATGGTTCTTTCCCACTTACTGGACAGTTAGATCTGGTTTTGCACAGCTATAAAAGTTAGACCCATGCTTTGGCAGAGCTTCATTCGCAAGGTTTTGGAGACTAAATTTTGGTGCCTTCCATCACCTATATTTGGCTGGGTGATGTGCTGGCAGTGCCTGTGTCCTTGAGGCACTCACTGGTGTTAGAAACACTTGCAGAGGTAGGAACAGCAATATCGGATCATCTCTGTAAAGGACTGTCTTCTGCAATATCGCTGCCAACTTCACATTCATACATCTTGAAGATGATAATCCGAGAGTACAACCCCAGTGGGATGTGGAAGTGCTGTTATTCGCACGCACAGATGAGGACCGGAGCAGAGAGACATGCTCTATGGGAGCGATGCTCGGGCCCTTGGTGGTGTTTGGGCAAGTTAAAGTCTGTGGTCCCTGATCCCCAAAGACAGGGGTTTGTATGTGGACCTCTAGATCATCTCAACGTTCCCATGCTGGGAGGTAGATACCTACAGTTGTTATTCTTTTAATAATGTGCCATATAGATGGCTTCACCTCAAGCACAGATGCTATGACAAATGCCTGGTTTTGCAGTTGGTTGGTGTATATGCTGTGGCTCTGCTCAGAGTAACACGTTATGCCTTTAAAAATAATTAAAAACTGGAAAAGAGACTGTGTTGTGCTTGCGGATGAAGAAAGCTCTGTCCAGGGACTTTTGGCATCCAGCAACTTCTTTTCAGGAGTCCTGCTTTTCCTTGAATCTGCTTACCGAGGTCTCCCAACCTCATGCTGGTACCACTGTTAGCGGCTCCTTGCTGCGTGGATGCACGCTGAAGTGCTCAGTGGCATTTGAAATGGGTTGTGCACCACCTCATTTACAACCCCCTGGTTGATACTTCCCCAGTTTCTGCCTAACAGATGCATGTGCTCTTGAGGAGCTCTCCCCAGGTTTCGCTGGTTCATGCAAAAATTTGCTCTTTGAGCAATTACGAGAACCGAACATTTCTGCTCTGAAGGGATGAGCTTTTTTGGGCTGCAATTTTTTAATGAAAGCTATAGGTTATGAATGTGTCATCATCTCATTACTGTTCCTTACCGCTGGGCGTCCTGTTGGTCTAAGCTAGTTTAACTGTCTCCAGCCTAAATTGAGTGCTGCTTTCAGTATTTATAAACTCGACAACTGTTAAAACAAACCAAGCCTCCAGTTGCAGCAATGGCAGCGGGGTTGAAGACAAGGAGTTGTCTCTAAGGAATATAGTCTATTATACGTTGGGTATAAATCAACCTCTGACTTGTGGGTGTTGGGAGGAAAATTTCCTTGGGGACTTGTAATCCAGAATCAGCCTCCCATAAATCTGCTTGGATCTTCTCCTGAAGCGTGTGGCGTTACAGGAGAGCTGATTATGGATGTAGACCGTGGACCTGGGAGTGTGAAATACTACTGCTCCTTCCCTTCCATCACCACGCTGGACGGACAGGTCCGAGGAGCAGATTATTTTCAGTATGTGAGAATTGATGAGTTCATTGTCCTGTTCTCTCCCTCTCTCCCAGTAAAACCTGCAGACTTGGCTTTAGATATTGGGAATTGAAAGCAAGCAACAACAAATATCACTGGGTTGGTTTTATTTGCTTTCTGGGGTTTCAGGTGCGAGAACGCGTGTTGGTTGCATTTTTGTGCTTTTTATATTTCTTTTCCTGTTCCTTGAGGGCTGGAAAATATTTTTCTTTAAATGGAAGGTGATGTTTTACATCTTCTAAATGTCTCTGAGGGATGAGTTTGTAGCAGACAAAAATCCAGCTCTTCACTGGGTAGCGAGAAATCCTGGGAAGGAAGAACAGGGCAGGAACTGATGCCACCATATCTGCAGGAACAGGTTGGCTCTTGCCAGCTGGACGTGACGGTGTGTGAAGTTTGTCATTGCATGCTTTCTTCAAACAAGTTTTTTTTTTTTTTTTTTGTCTTTTTGTGGTGCCACCCAGTTCCTAGCAGCTCTCTTAGTGCTGCAGGTTAAGGTACCGCTCGAAGGATGGGTTACGTGAGCAGCTCTGGTCCTTTGGGGGCTTTCTATGAAGAGCAGAATATGGTTGATGTCCCTGAGCTCTTTGTAGTTGGTGAAATGTTCCCCAGAAAGGTAAACCGTTCTTACAGCAACTCTAAAATGTCATCCCTACTCTGTGCTATAAAAACACCAGTGATTAGGGCAGCTTTATTCTCTTCAGTTGCCTGGTGGGTTCATCGGCCTCCGGATCCCGGAGGCTGCAGGATCAGGCACCTCCTACAAGATGTACAACTTGTTTGCACCTCATGTTGGTCACCTCCTCTTCATCCCTGCGTCCATCCTGGTTTGCACACTGCTCAGATGTGGTGTTTACAGGAGGTTTCTCCTAATGGGAAACATGGCCAGCAGCAAGTGATAGATGGACTTGGTTTGTGGTTTTTTATTAACCTTTTTTCTTTTATCGCTTCTCATGCAACTTGCCTACTTCTCTTGCCTTTTTTTTTTTTTTTTTGGTTGTGCTCTCTCCACCTTTCTCTCTCTTTAGAAGAAATTGTCTGTTCTGACTTCAGTAAATGTTTTCTCACTTGTCAGAACAAAAGCAGCTGAGCCTGGTGGGTTTTTTGTTCGTGTGTGTGTGTGTGTGCAGGGAATGTGTCAGGGTGTTTTTACGGGCACTGCTGCCGAGCTTGTCAGCAGCGGCTGGGCCAGGAAAGCCAGGCTTCTTTATAGATTACATATCTTGACAGATTTTTATCTCCAGTTTGCAGGGAAGGGTAGCCTGAAGTTAGTCTTGACAGTTCAGTAGAGGAGAACGCTGTAACCACCACTCATGCAGTGCCTTTGCCAACTGACCCGTCCTCCTGCCTGCTAGGATAGGAGAGGGGTGATGGGCGCTGTGGACAGAGACCCTCTCACAGCATCTCCATCACTGGAGAGGTCGTCCTGCGGTGATGGTCGCATCGATCCTTCTGCGTTTGCAATAAACTCTGCTCCCTTCCCCTCCCCATGTGCTTGTTGCTCCTCACAGCTGGAGGAGCCCAACTGGAAATGGAGAAATCTGTCCCTGCCCTTTCCCCATCGAGGGGATGGTCCTCTCCGACTCGCTCTTTGGAGTCCTAGTGACAAATGATTTGCCATTAGTCAGGAGTCCTTAAAACTGTGCCTGATAAAGGCTTTTTATTTATCTTTCTCCCAAGTGGCTGTTTGGGGATGGATGCTTGCAATTCTTTATGCATATTTCTTCTCCTGCTCCTTATGTTCAAAGGGCCCTGGAGAGGAGCCGCATCAAACCTTCTGGGCTGGAGCATCCCCCGCCCCGGGGTGAGCTCCTGTTCCCGGCATGACCACGCTTGTCACGTTTTTTTGCAAGGTCTGGGCAGTGCCTGCTGTGATCCAATCCATTTTGGCTGCAATTTAAAGATGTTACAGCGTCCTTTTGCGTGTACGGGCATTGACACTTATCCCTCCCCCTCTTCCCCTATGGTATCTGGGACACCGTTATCTACAGCAGTTCTGTTGTTTGGTGGAGGATGAGCTGTCAGGAGTTAAATCGCAAACAGGTAGCAGGTAACTGGACTGAATTAAACTGGTAATGCCCTACTAAACCCCTTCTCCCTCCCCTCACATCTCTGGAAATGCCTTTTATCTGGACTGTAAATTAAATTGTTGTCGTTGATGTTGCTTCAAAGAAGCTGCAAGAATGAATTAATGGGGGCTCCTGAGAGGTCTCTCAAGGAAGTCTCCTCTTAGTAAAATGTTAAGGCATTTTCCTCTCTTCCCTAATTTTTCAGAAGTTAGAATAGAAATAATCATTCTGTCTTTTCAACTTTCATGATACATTTACAAAGAAACAAAAGTCCTATAAATGTCTTAAGTATTATCTTTTCTTGCAGGCTTCATCGTAAAAATATTTATTGAGGCCTCACAGGCTTAGAGTGTTGTGGTCAGCATCCTGAAAGGAATATTTTTGTTTGTTTTTTTTTTTTAATTTTTTTTAAATGGTAAAAAAACCCCAAACAAACAAAATAGAAAACCCTCATAGCCTGGAAATCCTTGTTTCCCTGGCTTTTTGGTATTTCTTTACCAGATACGAACCTGAAAAGGAAAAGGAGCAGTTCCTTTCAGTTGTCAAAGCTGAGCTAGCGGCAGAAAATGAATGTTTAAAATAATGCTACAGCTTAGTAGTATACAAAGGTTCTTTAAAAAAGATAAGGTATAAAAGGTATACTTTCTTTTTTTTTGTGGGTTGGTTTTTGGTTTGTTTTTTTTTTTTTTTTGGGGCGGGGGAGTGTGTGGGAGTTTGTTTGTGGGTTTTTTTTGTTTTTTTTTTAAAACAAACTCTTTGTTAACTCTGTCCCAGCCAAAACCAGGACACCTGGTTTTGGAGCTGTGGAGGGCACAGTTCCCAGGCAAGAGAAGGAAGGGGAACATCAACCATTAACAGGATTTGGAGAGGAAGGAGCAGGGTGATGGGAAGATGTGCAGGAAGAGAGACAAGGCGGCCTGTCGGTGCTTCCTTTCACCGCTTCCCGTACTTTTTTGTTTCTGCACCTCTCCTGCCTCCGGATCGTGGTACCACGCGACTTAATGCTTTCGATATTGGCATCTCCTATGCGTCTGTTTGTCCCTCTGCTAAACTCCTTCTGTCGAAAGCACACTGGCTTTCGTCTGTTGGGGCTGGACAAGTGGCACTTCGGCATATGGTGGTGCAGAAAGGTGGTGGCAGGCGCTGGGGTGCGAGCGTACCTGGGGGCTGGCTTGCACCGTGGTTATTGCGGGTTCCCTGGGATGTGAATTACTGATTATAAAGTAACGAAGAGATCTTCCTGAACTTTCTCAGCACTGATGCCGCCTTTGAATTTCTCATGGAGACATTCATGTTTGTTGTCAGACATGTAGCTGAAAACACAAACCAGCAGTGGGGCATTTGTGGGTCGCAGAGCACCACTTGGAAATCCCTGGTGTCAGGAAAATACAAGGGAGAAAAATAGCTTGGAAGGTATTTAGGAATCTCAGGCTGGTATTTTTTTATGAGATGTAGCTACATAAATTTTTCTCACTATTTCCATCTCTCTAAAGACATGGGGCTCAGCCCTGTCGTGAGCTGTGGTGGCATTTAGCCAGGGCTGGAAGCTGGGGCTGATGCTGACGGTAACGACGATCAGATTTTGGTGCGAAAGATGGACTTTCTGGAAGCGACTGATGAACTAATTCCCCTCATTTGTTGGTGAAAGTACAAACTCTGGAAATCCTGCCCCTGTGCCAGCCAAGCAAAGACAAAAACCAGTCAGGGGGAGTTTCTGTAACAGGGATATCACTCCAAAACCCAGCAGCAGTTTCTTGTTTCTTGCCTGCCAGAGCACACTACAGCCTCTCCTCCTCGAGCGGTCATGGTGGCTGACACAAACCGTATTTTTCAAGTAAGAAATCATCTTTTCCACAAAACACAAAGGTCGCCATGTGTATGTACAAACCTTCTGTCTGTGAAGGGAATAACGTAACCTCTGTCCTTTCAGGCTTCACCTCAGTTGATCCGTACCACATGTCCTTCAAGGTAAGCTGGGTAAGTGGCTAGCAGTCAAGGCAGGGAAAGAGAAATCCCATTTGAGGCTGACCTGATGCCATCTGACATTTTGCTTATTTGAAAAGAGGAGGTTTGGTATGGAAATGGCAGGGCTAGTTCTGAGTTGCTGCAGCCCTTTACGATGTATTAATCTTCAGGGTGAATTACAGCCTTATAAAACAAGGTTTTTTACTCTGTGGTAAAGACTTTTTCTTCTTTAGACGGGCCACCTAAGTCTGCTTGGATCCTTGACATGTTTGTGTGCCTCACTTGAAGCATGTTGAGAAGCCGTTGTATACCTATACATGTGCATTAATTCTGTATAATTAAAGCCTCCTTAATTATCCCGCTACTTAGGTTTTATGGATGATGTGGTGCACGTTCCCTACTTGTAAGTGAGGCCAATAGATTCTTGCTCTCTCTTCAGCCCTCCTTCTTGGAGAAGCTGAAAGTTTGCAGCGTGCTTCAAAGACGAAGGAGTTACCATTGCAGCCTGTCTGCTCTCCGGCAGATGCAATCCCCTCACTTAGGAAGCATTCAGCTAGAGGTTACAGAAGATAAAGCACCTCTCCGTACTGTAATATTTTTGTTTTAAATGAGGTCTAGAATTTATAGGCATGGCTAGGAAATTTAGACTGCTGCTCTGCTTGCTTTTTCGGTCTTTGTGAAACAGCGTTAGCTTTGAGGTATCTTGATACTTTCTGTTGACTTTGTGCCAGGGTGAGGGTTTCTCGAGCCTGCCGTCCAGCTTTCCATGACCGTAGAGTTTGGAGCGTGCCATCAGCACACAGCAGATACGAGTTGTCCCGCCTTGGCGCGGGAGCCCTCACGTGCCCTGCCCTTATTCCAGCTACTGGTACTCGGACTGGCAGAACCTGTGCAGCTGCTGCGGAGAAGTTTAAGGCAATGAAATTCCTGTCGTTGGGAATAGAAGTTACTGAAAGTTTATGTTTTTCTCACTTTTGATTGGCACATGTGATGCCTCCAGGAGGAAAGGCAGCATCTTTTCGGTTCGTCCTCTCTCTCCCAACATCCAGCAGCTGGCTGGCGAGGTGGCTGCTCCTCTGTCCCACCCACATCCCGCTTGGTGCACCAGCGTGCTGGGCTGGGGTTGCATTTCTCATTGTGCTCTCCACTGGCTGCACCCAAAGAGTGGGAAGAGCCAAAAGAATGATCTGATGGTCCCTGTCCCGTGAGGACGTAGGGAGGGGAGCGCTGCAGCCGCGAGCAAGCTGAGTGCTCTGCTGTTACGCTTTCTGCCCACGTCCCCTTCTACAGTTGCATCTCGTCCAACATTCCTGATTTTCCTTGGCCCAGCACTCGTCTCTGAGATACCCTGCTGGGTGCTCTTTAAAATGTACTGTAATCCGGACATTGGCTCCGTGTGGTCTATGGGCCACCGGCCAGGCTGTGGGACAGGAGCTGCTCTCTGAGGCGAGGTCCAGCCTGTCCGCGGCAGGAGCAGGTGGACCACTGCTGCGGCTTTGGGGACATCCACACAGCCATCTCGCCTCAGATGTATGCGGGGATGGGCCAAGGGGTGATGAGGACATGCAGTTGATGGGATGTGGGGCACAGCGGGAAGGTGAAGGACATCTGGGGATCCTCAGCAGAGCCATCCCAGGAGAGCAAGGGTCGTTAGCTTCCACCCACTTGAAGGGTGCATGTGGCAGCTCTCCCATAGCCCTCGTTTCCATGTGGCAGTGTGTATTTCAGAGAGCTATTCAGGATTTTCCTTCCTAGAAGGAATTGCATTGGGTGAAAATCCCGGCATGGAAAAGCTGCTGTTGTCCTGGTAGGATCACATTTGAGAGTGCCCTCTAATTCGAAATCACAGCTGAACCAAGACTTGCTTCTATTTTTTTTTTTGTTTTGTTTTGTTTGCATTCCTAAAAATCATCCAGACTTTTTCTCCTCTTTAAAAGCAGCAGGGCTGCAAACCTCTCCAGCTGCCGTTACGAAATGAGTGAGTTATTCTAGCTAAATTGAGTAGATTGGACTGGAAGCACTTCTGGAAATACTGTGCAGGTTGTGGACCAGCTGTTGGCAAAACTAGCCAGGGTTTCATACGCACTGGGCCCCAAAAAAGAAACGGTATTTTACCATAGTGTTTTTCCCCCCCCCCTCTTTATTCCACTACAAGCACAATCCTGTACTTCTTAATTAAAATTTGAGCTGTCTCAGCAGCGGGAGAGGGCTGTAAGTCCGTGGTGTGAAAGGGCAGTCGTTTCCTTCATGGTAGCTGGTTTCTCTGCCTCCATCGGCTGGTTGATGACCTGAGACAACAGCACGTGTGAGGGGACAGAGTGGTGGCAGTTTCCCCTCCCCCCCCCCCCCCCCCCCCCCCCCCCCCCCCCCCCCCCCCTTTGATAGCAGAGTTTTCATGGCCTTTCTAACCCCCTTCATGAGCTGACTCTTCCTCTGCTGTGCTCAACGGGTGGCCCAGCAGCAGAGGGAGTAAAGGAAGAATTTGCAATAATTGAGATAACTCAGCAGAGCATCCAGCAGGGACGAGGAGGGGTCCAGCGGGGATGGGTAGACCCGCGCTGATCTTAATCCAGGCTGGCTCTTGTGAACGTCTCCGTTTCCTCTGGTGGTCTCTCCATGTCTGCCTCAGTCTAACGCTCTCGGGCCCCATCCAGTTTCTTGGAAATTTTCTGCCTTCCCAAGAGGATATCCTAACTCTTTAGTTTAGGACTGTGGTTGTGCACGAAGGCTCACGAACCCTCTTCCCTGCCTGAGCAGCTGGGGCAGGCGCAGCGGGCTGGATGGGGACTGAGCACAGAGCAGCCCCGGTGGCTTTTGAGTTATTTTTCTTTTGGATGCATAGTCAAAAACTCCCCCAGCATCTTCTCTGCTTTCTCATGGGGAGGAATATTATCATCAAGCAAAATGCAGAGAGCCAAATTCTTCAGCCTGATGCTACTCTTACTATTTGTAAAGCATGTGTCCTTTTTGACTCCCTTCTTAAATGTTTCCCTTTTCCAGTTTGCGTCACCTCTTAATCCATCAGGTTTTCAATCAGGCATGCACAGATAGGAATTTTGTTCTTGTTTTCTTGCTGCACTTGGGTGTTGTCCACTGTCGGGTATCCGGCCAGGTCAGCCGGAGCCAGCTACTCCATCCTGCCTGTGCAGGAGCAGCAAAGTCCAGACACAGCCTTGCCACCGCTGGCTAGGGTAAGCTACCGTTAGTTTCTGAATGAATCCAGCTGTAATGCCTTGCTGTCAGGGATATTTGAACATAAGAGGGACTTTTTCCCCAACCTCCCAAAGGGAAAAACCCTAACTCCTTAAAGCATTGTATTCAAGAGTCTGCAACTTTCTCCAACCAGTTGACCAAGAGGTTGATAGAACTGGTGAGATGCTGCTGGTTACATCCCGTCTGCTGCTGAGATACTAAAGAAGTTTTGACTCCCTTAGAACAACTTGAATTCGTCTTTGCAGATTGAGATGTTCCTGCTCTGCACTGAACATAGCATTTAAAAACAAAAGAGGAGGTGGATGCTAGCCCCTCTGTCACTCTTTCTACAGAAAACCTTGGAAGTGCTACAGGAGGAACCGCTTCCTCCAGTTCCTTGCAGTCTGCCTTGGCCAAAGATTTGCTTCCATTTTGATGCATTTTAGCAAAAGCATGATACTTGGGAGCGTTGGCAATTCATTTCTTGTTGCAGGATAGCAGCTGTACAGTGCAAACTCCTGCAGCTAACTTCGCAGCAACAAACCAAGGTTTTGAAATGTTGCTTGTGGTCCAACAACATGTGGCTTTAAACAACGGCTTTAAACTAGGCCATGCTCTGATTTTGGGGAAGACAAGGCAATGGGGAGCTGCGGCTCGGCAGCTGAGTAAGCGTGTTGTAGCAGGGAGATAAGCTACCACGTCCTCCCTCCTCTGCTGTAAATTCTACTGGAGATCAGATGCAAGTAGCGTTCATGGTGACATGGTTAGGTGACCTCCCAGGACCTCGCTTAACTGTGGGTAAGAACTTCCCTGATTTGCCTTTGTGACTATTTTAGAGTGGTGTAACTATCATGCAATTGTTACCTGACAGTAAAAATACAATTTTGGGGGGAATTTTACTCTTTAGGTGCTTTATCTTAATTCGAGCTGTAGCTTCAATGAAAACACCCATTTCATCCTGCTGTGCATGGGGTCAGAGACCCTGCATACCTCGTCTGAAACCCAAGAGCACTTGGCGAACTCCATGGATAGCTTTACTAGGTGTACTTGAGATTGCGGTATGCTGATACACTGCTTTAAAATGCTATGTGCGCTATTTGGCTGGAACTTTTCATTGTGGACTCCACGTGCTTTGAAAAGCACTGCTCTACTCGAGGCAGGAAAAAGGAGGATCTGAGGGTGCTCAGATTGCCGCGATCGGCCTCGGAAATCCTCTGCGTGACCGCGTTGAACAAGAGTCTTGCTCCTGGCATCGGTGGGAAGGGATATTGCCCTTTGGAAATGGTTCAGAAGCGTGAAATGCTGTCCCTCCCAGCGTGCCGAATGCCGCAAGGCTGAATTTTTCCCCTGCCCCCTCTTGCCAGTGTAATTTTTATACGTGCAAAAATTTTGCCTTGAATTTTTCAAATTTGCGTTATCAGCACAGATTACTTTCTCTTCTCTCTTAGGTGTAAAAAAACATTCTGAATGGCTGATCTGCTTTCTGAGGAGTTATTTAAGCGCAGTAGGTCATCAATGTATTGCGCATATTACGGCCATGCCTTGGCATTTGTTTTGCGTTTGTAATCCAACACCCAGCTGCTTCAGCCTCAAACTCCGGGCAGCTATTTAGTGGTTCAGCTAGTGCTGAGGAATGCATTGTGGTGCTGTTTACTTCGTTACGTGCAAGGCTTATATGGAGTACAGTGAGGTTCAATTAAAAAAAAAAAAAAACAAACAACCCAAAGCTGAATACCCAGGCTAGGAGATGAAAGCTTAAGATAGATGTTAACCCAAGTCAGGGTAGAGGGACCCAACGGAGAAAACTTGGGTTATATTCTGCAGTCATTGCAAGCATTCTTGATGATGAGAGCAGAGATTACTTACAGTGTGATAGGGAACTGGACCAAGAAAAAAAAAGTATCCATCTCCTCCTCTGCTGCAGCTGTTCTGTTGCTTCTCCATCTCTGGCTGAGCAAAAAGCACTGAAAAACCCCACCCAGAGCAGTAAATGGGGCTTTCCTCTGGGTATACTCAGTTTTTGCTGGTCCTGATCTAGGTTAATGTTTCAATTGTAGACTTGGCGGATGGTTTCACCCGGCATTTCCACATCCCTGAACTCTCTAGTTTTACCAAAGTGCTATGGGGAGAGTTGCCCTGTGCCTTAATTTATATCTAGTGTGGTAGTGAAAGTGCGTGAAGTCAAGGCGAGTTGAATTCATTACATTCAGCTGGATAATTAGGATGCTGCTAGCTGGGTACGTAAAGGGTGGTAGTAAGCAAAGCTTTTGATCAGCTGATGAGGATTTTGCATGTATTCCTGCTGAGACTCTCTAAGTCTCCTGGGGAGTGAGGAGCAGCGGTGGCTCTTAAGAGGATATAAGGTACTGAAATCTTGCTGCTGCAGGAGAAGGGGGAGAGGGCAGAGCTCTTCCTGCTCCTTAGCAGGTGGAGATTGTCATGACGGTGTCTTCTCGGTCACAGAATAGCTTCTCATGACAGACTAGTATGTTGTCTCTGAAATGAGGAGTGATTAATGGGGGGCTATTCCCGTCCCCATGCTGCAGCAGCTGGCATTGGAGGAGGGCTCTAAGGATACAGAAAAATTCAGGGACCTCAGCCCTTGTCCCTGACCGTCACTCTCGTGGATGAATTTGGTGGAGTCAGGGTGAGGGTGGTTAGCTGAACTCCCAGTTTGGGCTGACCACAGCAGGGGACACATACTGGGTGTTGCCAAAAAAAAGTGAAAAATATGCTTTTCTGAACTGGAAGTTCAGCATATGTGTATTCAGTCTCTTGGAAGAGCCGCTGCACTGCAGTGATACCTGCAAATGCTCCAGGGCAAACAGGGCTGGTCCAAAGTGCTAGTACCTGGCCGGGTCACTTTATGGCTTTGCTGGAAGAAGAGAACAATAACCTTCTCCTCGTGCTTTATAAAGTGTGGGCCTGTTGAACTCAGATTTCTTTAAAAAATAATGTATGGCCTGAAAAGAATAAAGGTGGGATTAGGATATAAATCTCAAGGCAGCTTGGCTGTGTGACCTGGGCAACCTGCACGGCAGGGTTTGGGTTTGTTTGTTTGGTGTTTTGGTTTTTGTTTGTTTGTTTTTTTTTTTTAAATATTGGACTAAAGAGCAGTCATTCTAGTTTTAGGCTTGGGTTTGGGTTTTTTTCGTTTACCTGTTTTTCATTGGGCTTTCTAAAGATGATACCATCCTTTTTAGCTTCTCACTGTTCTTGTGTGGAAGAAACAAGTGACGTTCCCTGTAACGGTACAAGAATACATCCTGGTAGGCAGTGAGGAGGTCTGGAGTGCTGTGTGGACACAGTTATCCAACAGAGCAGGTTTAAAATGCATTTGGGTTTATTTGGGCAAGAAGTCCCTTGGGATATGTTGCTGCATCTGACTTGGCATTTATTTTTTGGGTTCAGAGATCTGCTTTAAAGCTCGTGTATCGCTGACATATTTTTGGGTCATGCCATTATATCCAGCGAGCAGACTGTGCTGGGCTGTAGGAAGGGTTTAATGAGTAAAGGTTGGAGCACTGACCTTTACCACGTGTATTGTTTTGGATGTGATCCTGCTGTAGAGCCTGGTGTCTGACTGCTCTGCGTTTGCAGCTGGAGTCAGGGCTTTATCAGCCTAACTCAGCATTGCTTATCAAATCCCGGGACAGGAGTTCAGTTTCAGTGCCAAAAGGAGAAACTCTTTTTTTTTTTTTTTTTTTTTCTTTTTTTCTTTTTCCCTCCAGAGGAATGAAATTTGAGGGAAATGAGAGAGACCGTGGTCTTCTCCTGCTCCCCTTCCCAGGGTGTTGAACTGATGGAGGCTGGGGAGCGAGGTGGGACTCCTCCCCACAGGTCTCCTAAAAACGAGTACAGAGGCAGCATCCTTTAGATACAGATCTCTACACCATGCTCCCATGTTGAAAAGAGAGGGGTGGAAAAAAGAAATCTAAGCCTATTTGTAAGAAAGCAAATAAGAAGAACTAGTATTTTATTGAGAAGGGACTGAGACATCCCTTAATTCCAGTAAGCTCTTTGTCGTTTACAGCGGCAGTAAAGGATCTTCCTGCCTCAAAGCTGATGCTTCCAGAAGGGTTTCCTCCGTGTACAGCAGCAGTCTTTAGATTCAGAGAGGTGTTGGATCCTGCAAATGTCTTCAGCTGCGAAATGGTTATTATCCAGCTATTTTTGTAGTAGAGGGCATGTAAAAGTGGCTGTGTGGATTTGATTTGCCTGTTTTCTCTGTCACCGTAGGTTAGGTATCTTGTCATATTCTGCAGTGGCTTTCATTAGAGTGGTTTCCAAGCAATAGCACTTCAGTGGTTTTGTTTTCTTTCTTTCTCTCCCTACTTTTCTGTCGGCACATTTCAGGTTTGAGAAGAGTCGAAGAAAGCTGGGCACGTTTTTGGTGCTTTCTCACCTAGCCTTCGAATCCTTCCCTGCAACCTGGGACCAACTCCTACCTGTGCCCCATTTTTCCAGACTCCCAAAGCTTTGTGGTACCAGGCTTAAAAAAAACTAGCTGCTGCTTTCTTATATGTTATGGGATAGTCTAAAAATAGTGCGCTGCCCTTCTTAACAGAAGCATGTATTATTAAAGAAAGAATGAATAGGCGACAGAACCAGAATAAAATCTCCCTTCTTCTCGCTGAAGACAAGCTTTAAAAACCTCTAAGCCAAAATATTTGACCCTTTTGAAAACGGGAGCTCCTCCTTGGGAACTGCAGTGTAAACTTTGAATTTCTCAGCTTGTGGCAAGGTGGTTGTTTGCCTTTGCAAATTTAGTACCCAGGTGATGGGTGGGTTTGTTTTTTTTTTTTTTCCCCCTCCAAGAGGAGCAGCAGCAAGGCTGGAGCTGGAACCAGCATTTTCCTAACCACTCTATGCCCTTGTGTTTCTGCCAGGCGCTCGTAGGTGGTTTATATATAGTGATAATGGGGCCGATTTGTATTTATCTTGCCTGGGACATAGCGGTATAAAATACTCCTAAATTGGGCTGGTAGCATCTGACACTGCACAGTCATTCACGTGGGTGCTGCGGTGTATAAAACGATACTGTGCTGCTGTGGTAGCGTCTTATATTCGCTGCTGGCACAAATGAAGCGAACAAGATGCCCTGTGCCTTTTCTTGTCTGAATGACCGGTTGGGACAAATTATTGCAGGGTGTTTATAAGCAGCAGGCTCTTCTCTTTGGCTCAGTTTTCTGTGTGTTGCTGGTTGAATAACAGTGTGTATAATAAGCAATTAATGTCTATACATTTAATTTTAAAGGACACTGTAAATAACAGGTTTTACTTCCCTCCCTCCCCCAACTGTTGCATTGAATTTCATTCCCTTTAATTATACTAACAAATGTGGAAAAAATTATAAATATTTATAGTGGACTGGGTGGCTTTATTCCATGAGAGAGTGAATGTCCCAAGGTTGATTATAATCGTCCATTCAATCACAAATCAGAAGTATCTATTATACAACTTCAAGAATGAAACTCCAAACTTCTGCCAAAGGCAGAATGAAGCAACATCAGATGTCGGGAATGTTGTTAGTACGAACCGTGGTGTGACTGGCCAATTCATTTTTGTTATCCCTGTCTCTGAGCAGCTAAAAAGTGAATTATATGGCTGTAATTCTGGTGTGACAGTGCATTTTTAGATGCTGCCAATAACTAATTTTTGGAAAACAAATGTCAAGCATTGTGCTTTGACATTGACTTTGATTCAGCGCGTCTTTTAGAGTTTTAATTTGTTAAAGGATATTTAGCCAGGCATATGAAATGACGGGTGCACAAGTATTTTTCCCACATTTTTTTACATTTAGTGTAAATCCTTTACTTTCAATATTGCATTTATATCCTAGGTTTCTCTCTGACAATCTGAGTTTCTTCCAGCATCCTTTCCATGTGTGCTGGTCACAGGAGAAGCCATTCTCCTGGCAGACCAGGGTTTTACTGGAAATGCTGTATATCCATTCATCTTGAAGAGTATTAGCAGCATAACCCTTCGTATGTCCTCAAAAATTGTTTTTACTTAGTTTTCTGCCTTTTTTCCTCACTTGAGAAGTGCTGTGAGAGATGGGTCTTCTCTTGCTGCAATAAGAATATATAGTTTCAAGTGGAGCTGTGGAAGGGTTGAGCATTGATCGCTTGGTGGAAAATAAGAGCTAAAAGTTTGATGTTGTTTAGAACTGGTTAGTTTGCATCAGCATATGCCTGCTTTTGCTTTATGACTGTGTGGCTGAGAAGGAAGGGAAAAAAATATCTCAGCTTTCACCAGTGAACGTTTGATTGTCACTTTAGTGTTAGTGCTGTGAGCAGCTCTTGGAGGATGAATTCCTCAGTCTGTGTGCTTCATCTCTGCTAAACTGCTGGGACTGCTTCTGTGGGCTCTGGTTGTGTATCTACACCAAGCTGCTCCAACGAGGACCTGCCTGAGCTTTTTACAAATGAGGGGAAACATTTTTTATATATATGTATGTGTATATATGTATATATAAATAAAAATATAAAAATAGTATAAATATATTAAAAAAAGGCATTGCAGCTATAACTACTGAGTAATGGTCTGTTTGATTAAAATTTTCTTTAAAAGAAAATAAAGAGAAGACTTTCAAACCTTCTTTCAGTTCTTTATTAGCTATTCTTCTTTGTATCATCCAACTGCTGTAAGCCAGCCAGGTAGACTTTTAATGGTATGGATTGTGTTTTATAAAGAGTCCAGCATAATAGAGTCCTAACTGAAGCCCATAATAGAGTCCTAACTGAAGCCCGTAATAGAGACAGTGATCATTATTGGCAATAAAAACTGGCAAATTTGCTGGAAGTGTCTTGTGATTTTATAACTTCAGATGTCTATCTTACATTATGCTTAAATAAACGGGTCTCAAATTAGGAATTTAAGGCTTATATTAGACTAATATTCCCACAATTTTCATGATTTTTGTTTTGAATTTCAAGAGCTGAAATAAAATCACTTCGGTTTATCACTCATCCCCCTCCCTTTTTATTATTGAAGAGGACTGAAGTGACAGTATTTTAAATGTGGTCAGATGAAATGTTGCTTATGTAACTTTCTAATAGGCACTTTCAACTGCAAATAGCAGTTTTGAGTTGAGGCTTGAGTAGAAGACATGTCAGATATAGATTTCTGTCCTTTTTGTTGTTTTTATAATTTTTAGTTTTTAAAGTAAGTTGCAGTGCTGGACAAATGCTATATACTCTCCCATGTCTAGGCTCCTGGCATTTGCTCCTTTGGCCTCTCCTCTCCAGCCACCAACCCTCCAGCCATCTCCACTGCATCACCTCTGTGAACATCCCCCAGCCCTTCCTTCCCCCTTTCAACGTTTCCTTCATCCCCAGTATCACACGATCTTTTTTTTTAAGCTCCTTTTCCTCGTCTTTAAAGATTCTTTGTGGCTGCCTCTCTGGTCGCTTAGGTGATGTGGTGCTTTGCCGCGTCACTCGGACGATGCCAGCCTTAATCATCCGTTTGTCTGGCTCTCCTGCGGGTGTCCTCGGCTGCTCTTTCATGTGCTTTTTAAACGGGTCCATGAAGATGCTTCTCTTTCCTCCAAATTGTTCTTTAAGACTCCAGGGATCCTACAGAGAGTTGGTATTCACACATGCTAGGAGAAAGGCCCTTTTGATTTGCTCAGATAGATAATTCAGGGAATCCTGGAGATACAGTTCCATAGGAGGCTGAGGGTTTTAACTTTCCAAACCCCATGAGTTTTAGATGGTGCCTGTGTAAAATCACATCATCTGTGTGTCTTGTTGTGGATTTCTGTTCTTATCTCTATTGCTCTCCTTTTCCATTGTTTCTTCTTGAATTAAATTGCAAATGACGGGGTGGCAGCGCAGAGAGGGAGGAAGGGCAGGAACCTTTCCTTATGTGCCTGAATGGTTCCTACCACAGTGAGAGCTTAGTCCTGTTTCATACCTTTCGGTACTACTTTAATGTAGACCTTTTCGTTGAGTGACACGCATAATTCCCCAACAGCATTGTCCACTGGCACCTTCCTGAGGCTAGCTTGTGCTCCCTGCATGGGCAGGCAGCTTTCACACATCTTTTATATAGACCACAGTGACCTTGAGATACTCAACAACAACCCGTTTTATTTTCTTCTGGCCCCTTCCTAAAGTTGGAGTAAATTACTTAGGTGGCATGGTTGCTGGTAAGGCTCCTGGTAGTCTAGCTCCATAAGTCAAACGAAATAGGTTGTGAAATGCTTCCCTTGTATTTTAACCTCAAGTCGTGCCATGCTGGGTCTCAACGGCCATGCAGTGGGAAAGAGGACTTGTGCTCGCCACATCAGCGCGCTCTGCTGAGGGCATTTGCCATGTAGCTTTTGTCGTGTGTAATAAAAGTCATATTTATGGATCGGTGGCGCGCACTGTCCCGTTCCTGAATAGCGCTGATTTGTACTTCACAGCCCAGGAGGCACCCAAGTGTGCGTCAAGGGTGAGAGCGGTTGAAGCTAACCCGGAGCCAAGTGCAAGAAGGAGGGGGAGAAAGCAAGGTCCTAATTTTTCTAAAGGAAAGCATGGCTGAACACCTGCTGTTCCCCAACAGAATAATATGAATTTGCATCAAAAAGGGGTCCCAATCAGTTGTGCTGGCTGCTTTTGAGGAGAGCAGTTGTGTCTGGAGGCATTCTGTTGGGGGAGATGTCTTCCAGTGAAAGCATTTTCCACACAAGGGCTGTGGGGCCCACCCCGCGGCTGGCATTTAGAGAGGGGTGGAAGTGCTATTTAAATTTCAAATGGACTCAAGTTTTCACAGTTGCCATGTCAATAGATCAAGTTCCTTGAAATACATTTTAAGCGGAGTTTACACAGAGCCGCAGGAGCCCGCATTGACTGCAAGGCCTGCCTTTATTGTGCCTCCAGCAGTGGTAAGTCAATATGGCATATTGAAAGCAGCTCTGCTCCGACGCTGAGTGAAAGTTAGCAAATTCCCCCTGTCTCCTTCCAGCTCTTTTCTTGGGTAGCAGCATGTTTAACTAACTGAAATGGTCTTTTTTTTTTTTTTTTTTCCTTCTTTCTTCTTCTTTTTGACTTGTTTTGGGAAGGCGGTAATTAGATCAGGCTATCAAACTCATCACACCTTCCAAAACGCCTGTCCAGTCAAGGCTGAAAAACCAGCGTGATACAAGGGAAGGTAACAGGAAAACAAGCGGGACCGCGGCGGTGCTGATAAGGGCCGACAGTTGCTCAGTACAGAACAATAGAAAATAAAACTCGGAAAACAAGACCGGCCAGAAGAGTGGTTGTATTTCATTGCGGGAGCTGATAAAGGTTGCAAACCGTAACTCTGGCGGTTCCAGGAACAACATTCTCTGGGAGTGACCTGATCTGACCCTCCCTCCAACTGTTACCTTTGCCTAATTGTGGTTCTCACTCATTTATCTTCCCTCCCTATCCAAAGTAGCTCCAAACCTCTTAGGTCTAGGGCTTGCAGCAGGTGTGGGTTGTGGGCAGAGACTGCTGGAGATGGGGTTGTCTCCAAATAGAGGTGGGATGGGAGCTCCCAGCATGGCTGGAGGTGGCTGCTCCTGGGGAAGGCTCTGGACCTTGTCATCAACTTCCCTGACTGATCCATCAGGGTACGAAAGTATCCGACATAAATGTCATGGGTTAAAACCACTTGATTCCTGGCCCCCCCCTTTTTTTTTCCTGGGGGAATGGTGTGTGGAGCAATGTATTGTGCTTCTGCATGCTGTTGTTCATGGCTGATGCTGGAATCGGATTTTGTCTCTGGTCTTCTGGCGTGTGTCTGCATTTGGTGTGTGGGTGCGTGCAGTGAGTCTGCAGTGCTGGAAACTGTCGGCTTTGATTTCTACAAGACATGTTTGAAATGCTTCTGGAGATGTTGTGTGTGCTTCCTTCTCTGTCACCCGCTCATGCATGAAAAATAGTCATTTCTGCTTGGTGTGAGTACCATACAGGCTGTCCCTATTAAAGATGCTCGTTAACTATTTCTTGCTGTGCGTTCCCAATGGATATGTGAATCTGAACATCCCCATCCGTGGTGAGCAGATGCCAGCAGGTACTTCTGATTTTAAGTTTGACCTGCTTCGATATTTTAAGATGTGGCACGTTGCTAGCTGTCTGCGGTCTTCCTCTTTGCGCTGGTGTAGCGTGTGAGGAAGCTGGAGCAATATGCAAGCTGGAGTCTAGACTTTGAATTTTAAATGCTCTGGTATGAGTTGTTTTGTTTCTGTTTGGATTGCGCCTACCACTTTTATACCCTAGTGCTACCCTGCCAGGATAAATCACTCTTGAGGTGACCACGCATTTCCTGAGGAATACTGTTAACTTAAGCAAGCAAACAAATGACCTGGCAAATCGCCGTGTGATGTTGGGCACTGATGATGGAGCCTTTGATTCTGGAACCCAGGGAATGTTCCTCTCCCTTTTCTAGGGCTCTGGTAAAGCTCTGTGATTGTGGTACCCAAAAAAGAATGGCTAGATTTACATTCTACCAGAAATAGAGGATAGCATGGGAGAAACATATGCCTTGATTCCTAAATGGGGAAAAAGAAAATATTTAGGAAGGAAAAACAGTTCTGTGACTAATTATTTTTAATTGTTTTCTTTTTAAAAAAAGATCAAGATTGTTAGAGTGCTTCTTCCCCTCCAAAACATCTACAAGTGATCAGGCTACCAAACAGACTAATTAGATGTCAAATAGACTTCAGTTCTTAAATTGGTTTAGTTACACAATACAAAACATCACATTGGGAAGCAGATGGCGTGTCATTTTTAATATGTCTTGTAACTTGCCTCAAACCACTTCAAAGTTTCCTTAAAGAAAATATTGCTACTACTGACCAAAAGAGATGCCACTGAGTATCTCTCAGCATAACAGCAAGATGTCGGGCCAGCGTCTTGCAAATATTCTCGGTGCCTTCAGAGGCTTAGAAGTAGAGGTGTCATTTTAAAGGGGTTTATATTCAGTGGATAAAGAGCTGGTGCTCTCTTAGAAAACTGGGACCCTTTAAGGTTGGACAAATTGGACACCAAAAAAATCAAGGCTGTAATATAACTAGTTTTGAAAAATTCTTTCGCTGTGCCCAGACTATATAGTTCAATTGGAAAGCCTTTTGGGCCATGCCTTCCTTAGAAATGCCTGTGTTGCACTGGCATCTAAAAGATACGTTGAATAGGAATATGGAGAGCCAGAAACCCCGCAGCAGCGGGGGGAACCCTTAGCCTCATTTGCAAAAACATGAAAATGGCTCAATATCTTGTAACTTGAGTCATTACAGCATTAATAAAAACAGCATTAAGTGCTGCCAGGCTGTTCCATTGCAACCTTAATTACTGAAAGAGTAGGAAATGAGTGGGTGAAAAACAGGTTTAGGATTGTGGTGGAGATTAAGTAATACCGAAGTGGAGGGAGAGCTGTGCTCAAGTGATCAAAACTAGGAGATAACCTTAGTTGTATTTCAGTCCATACCCAAAGCTATGCTTCAGTGGCTTTGGAGGGTGTATTTTTTGCATAGGTGGGAAAGTCCGTGAGATGCTGACACTAGCAATGAAAATGAAGTTGGTAGTAGGTGAAGAGATGAGATTTTTTTGATAGGTTCTAGTATATATAAAAGGTTAGTTTAAGTATCCTCAGATGATTTAGTGCTTGAAGAAACACATCTTCCCATTATAGGTTTCATTAAATGTTATTAGAAGAGTATCTGTTTGGGTTGGGGTGAAAATCAGAAAATAAATCAGTATAGGCAAAACAAGGTGGAGGGTTTAATTTCTCTCCAATATTCTTCATTCATACACAGCATTAGTTTCGTTACTTAAAATTCATATTTCTAAAGGAAAGTGATAAATGCAAAGGATTAGTTCCAAATTAATATTTTAACCTGTGGTGCAAACTTTGGAAATATCTTCTTCTTTATCACAAAATAATCTGAAATAGTGAAATTTCCTCCTTCCCTTCCATCCCAAGCTCTTAAACGGCAGGAGGAGCGGGGTAAAGCTTTGCCATGGGGCATCCTCTTGTCAAAGATGCTTAATTGCCTCCGAGCCTACTAATCTAATATATGAACAAATACCGAAGCAATTAATTGTGTTGATTTAAAACCCATTTCCCCTCTTTTCTTTCTGCTTCCGCCTCCCCAAATCTCTTTACATATTCATCCCATTGGTGACAGACTATCGGTTATGAAATTGGGTGATATATTGACCTTTTTGGGTTAGAAAGCTGTGGCTTGCAGGGTGAGCGCTACTTTAGGAGGGAGGGAGGAGATGGAGGAGTTGGTTTGGACGCGTTGGCGGTGGGAGGTGCTTTCTGCTGGGATGAGGTGTGGTCTAAAACTGCTGTTGGATGTGGGACCTTTGGTCA
Organism: Gymnogyps californianus; assembly: GCF_018139145.2. Lineage (NCBI taxonomy): Eukaryota > Metazoa > Chordata > Aves > Accipitriformes > Cathartidae > Gymnogyps > Gymnogyps californianus. The sequence goes on from NC_059472.1 coordinate 161,436,922, forward strand.
TCCCCATGGGGAAAGAGGAAAACCAGGCTGGATGACACCTTCCCTGGGCAGGGAAGAGGGGAGCCAGCCCTTTTGAGTTGTTTTCGCACCTTTTAGTCCTCCTGCTGGTAACACAGTTTATAATTAACCTCATTAATAGGGTATACAGGGCCTCAATCAATATCTGGGCGATTGCTCCCAAGGATATCTTGCTAAAGGACTATATGATAAGCACGTTTGGCACCAGAACGTGCTGAATATCTTTGTCCATGGCACTAATTGCTTGTGTCATCCTTCTCCCTGCTGCCAGCTACACACAGTTCTGGAGATTTTCCTGAACGGCAAAGAGTTTCCTTGGAAAGAAAACAACCTTGACTGTACTTTTGATCATTTTATATGGCAGCGGTTGTTTTTCATTGCTGCTCTGGGGGATTTGAGGAGGCGGAGGCAGTTTGGAGGGGGGGACCCCATGTGGACCTGGTGGAGAGCTGGGTGGTTTTGAAAGGTGCTTCTCAACTTTGGGTGCTTTAGAAAAATCTGTTTCTAAAAGAAAAAAAAAACCAAACTCAAGGTGTAAAACAAAAGCAGCAATGAGCAGGATCACTTGCCCTTATTTTTCTTTTGGCTTCCCCAAAACAGGAGTGCATGGCAGTGTGGAGCTGCATCGAGGTCATGAAGTTTGCAGAATAGCAACCAGGTGGAGGAGAAGGCAAAAGTGAATACAAAAAGACTGGGATTAGTTTGGTTTTTTGGGGGAAAATGGTCATCCAGGGTGTTTCTGTTGTAGGCTGCTTTCTGTTGAGAGCAAATCGAGTCATCTCATTTTATTCGGCTCTTGGCATGACTTTGTTTTTTGGTACCTGGTGGGTTTCATCCTCCGTGGCTTTGTGAACCCTTCCACATTTTTACTAAGGTTTTATAGATCTCGGGGAGCAGTTTTTAATAGTATTGGCAATAGAGTTGCTTTTATTTGCTGCTTTCCTAGACCCTTCACAAGTAGTCCTGGGATCCTGAAGAGTCTGTGCATCAATACCTTAAAACTCCTAATCCCTTGAATAATGGTAGTGCCTGAGCTTGTGGACTGGGACCTGTTCAACTCTTTTGTTTGGTTTTTTTTTTTTTTTTTTTGTTTTTTTTAAAAGGCAGAGCAAGACTGGAAACTTTATTTTGTTGCAAAGGAGTTAGGGAAACTTTCAGCATGACCACACTTTTTATCTTGCAGTGGGAGTAAAAATGCTGGAGCATTTAAGAGAAATGGGGGGCGGGAGGGACACGTTCTGGGGTGCCTTTGCTGATGGGTGAATGTGGGTGTTTGCTCACCTTCCTGGCGGTGCTGGATTACTGGCTTCGTGTGATCCTGGTGTGGGAAAAGGTGTTGGAGGAGGAAGCGAGGAGCAGCTCTATTGCCCATCTCGCACACTGAATCCAGCCTTGCTCGTTATTTTAATTGCTAATGTTTTACTTATCCGTTTGTTTGCATAGGGGCTGGACTCTAGCAGTAGCCCCTTGACCATACACTCAAACGAAGAAGAATGATCGAAGAAACCCGACCTACCATTGTCTTTCATTCTCAAAGCTATTTTCAGTAACTGTAGTTTTTGTTTGTGCTACATCTAAAAAAAAATCGCTTTTAGCAGCCTCAATTGGTGGGCTGCAGGAGGATGGGGAGGCCCTGTAACCATTTCCCCCATTTTATTTTCCCTAAAGTGTGAACATTTGAAACAGAAAACCTGACAAGTCGTTTCCTATCATGCATTGTAATTATCTATTATAATAGGGAATAAAGGATTAATTAGTTTTCAAGCTGCAGATATGATTTAATTAGTTTTCAAGCTGTATCTGAAACACCTGTCTCGGCAAAATCAAAGTGCTTTCATTTAGGGGGGAAAAAATAGGGGAGAGGGAGAGAAGGAGAGAGCGAGTTCAGGGTCGCTGATGTTTGCTGACCCATAGGGTCGCTCCCCCATTTTACACCCTCATCGAGGTGCGATGCATTTTTTCTTTTTAACTGTCCTATTTATGACAAGTATTTAATTGCACTGATGCGTGCACACTTGCTCAAGACACGTCATCGCCGATTTATGCCACTACTCCCCAAAATCTAAGAAATTTTAAGTGTCCTGTAGAGGACACATGTGCTGACCCCAGGGAGGTCACAGCAGAGAGGAAAGGACCAAAAGACGTTGCTTTTTGTGCAGATCTCAGCTCCAGTCACTTTGCTGGGGGAGGGCAAAGTGGTGGCTGTGAAACTCTCGTCTGGTCATTGATTTGGGGACAGTTCAGTGCTGGGTGGTCAAATTAGGTCAAAGGATGTTTTGGGTATATGTGAGTGGCAGCTGAAGTCTCTGTTGTGGGCAGCAGCGTCTTTCCATTGGGATTAAATATGATTTGGGAGGAAAATGGGTGTAAACCAGGAGGATTGAGGAGTGGGTGTTATCGTGGCATCACTACTAGCACCCAGCACTCGTGGGATGGTGTGGGAAGATGAACCCCCAGGCTGCGGCTTCACCTGGGGGGGCCAGCTCTGCCTGTGAGTGAAACTGCATCCTCTCTACTATCCTTTCCTTCCAAATCATCATCTGCAAGAAACTAAGCTGCTTCTTCCTCTCCCGCCGCCCAAAACCGTATTTCAGGGGCACTCCCTGGGAAGAGGTTTCCAAAGGAACGAGAGTTTTGCTTTTTGGAGGTGGGAAAAATGGACCATTCCTGAAAAAAACATTTATTTTTTTTCCAGTATCTAAAGATTCTTCTTGGTGCATATTTTTTTCCCCTCCATCTCCCTTTCTCCCCACCACTTTTATTTTGAATTCTGCCTTACAAAGGAGCGCTACCTACCCAGGCAGACGCAGGGTGCAGCGTGCTTTCTTCCTGTAGTAGTAGTAAAGGTCACGCTTCCCTGCGGTGGCTTTTTTGGCTGGGTTATTTTTAACTCAGAACAGCCCATCCGCGCTTCTCCTCTCCCTTGCCATCGCGTTCGCACGCAACGGGATCTGCGGAAGCAGAACAACAAACCGATTGCACTTGAGTTTATTTTCTTGTTGTTATTATTTTGGGGTGGGGTTTTTTTTGTTTGTTTGTTTGTTTTGTTTTTTTGGAACCGCTGGGGCTCTGCGGTTGGGTTGTGCCTGGTTGCTCGCCAGCAGCTATAAATAGCGTTGTGTACAAGCAAGAAGTGCCTGAATGAGGTTGAGCGGCAGGAAAGGAAAAGCCCCTTTTGGCTTCCAGCTGGCTGCCGGCCAAGCAGCGCATTGCTTCAGCAGATGAGTGTTTTGAGGTAGCGTGGGAAGGAGAGAGCAGTGAGTAAGATGGTCTTTCTCCGGTTAGAGGTGTGTGTGGATGTCTCTGTGTGTGTCTTTTGTTGGGGTTTTATTTTATGAATGGCTGCCTGCGGGCAGGGCGGTGCTGCCAGCGGGGATGCTGCGGGCTGCGAGCGGCTTCCTACCGAGGTTTGATCCCTCGAGGTGTTAATGAGCGAGCCTTGGGAAGGACGTAGCGGTGAGGATGCTCTGGAGGATCCCTGGCGAGGTGGTGCTGGGTTGGGAGTCAGGTAGATTTTGGTTGTGATTTTGCCCTCCCTGCTTATGCGTTTAACATCGGTCAAGTTTCTTCTCCCTTTTTTCTGGTCTGGAAATGCGCCATTGCGCCATCAAACTGGAGTGTTGCACGTGTTTATGGGTGTCCCATCTCCAGAGCTTCTCATGACCGGTCATGATCCTGGTGGGTTTTGGACTTCTGAGCTCGGGAAGTGGGAATGGTCCCTCTGCAACGGGAGGGATGTGACCATCATGCATCGCTCCCTTCGCCCCCGTCATCTCTGGAGCTGAGCTACTAGCTGGGCACCCCGAAGGGCACCCATAACCCCAAACCCGCTTCCTTGCACCAAGGCTCTTCCTTCCCAGGGGATGGTGATGTTTTCTTGCGTTACTGTAGCACCGAGTGGGCCCCGGTGCAATTGGGGCTGTGCAAATAGACAAGAAGGAAACACTCAGGATAGATCCTTGATAAATATATTTTTTCCCCTCAATGCATAGATAACCTAATTTTAATCAAGGACTTTGTTTAAGAAGTCTTTTATCTATATATATATTACAGAAGAAAATAAAAAATGCCTTTAAGTGCCGTATATAGAAGCACAGATTAAATGGCATTGTTACTATTGAATTAAATGAGTTTTTATCAGAATACTTAGAGACACTTTTTCAATGAAGCCTGAATTGGACTGGGGAAAACCTGACTTTTCCTTGTCCAGTTATTTCAGCTCCACTGAAAAGCTTTCTAGGAAAAGCCGCAGATCAGCCTGGAGAGCCTGCCAGGTTTGTGGGAAGGAAAGGGGATGAGAGGAGAGTTTGCTGTCTTTGGCTTTCAGTTTTGAAAAGAAAACCAATAAAAAAGCCCAAATTTCCTTTTTGAGTATAGACTGAATTTGCTAAATTTTAGTCTGAAACTTGAGTATTTCGATGAGTTATGAGATACTAAAAACGGGCGAGAAGTAGAAATATTTAGGGAATTTATTCACTCTTCCCTCTCCCTATTATAATTTGTTTGTAAACCCAGTGAGAAACATTATGCTAAAAAAAAATATATTCTTTAAGAAGTACAATTAATGATTTACTTAACCGGGTAAGATTTCTTAAAACTTCAAAACTGATGAATTACCACTACAAAAAAGCAGGACATTAGGGTTCAGCTGATATGCTGATGAAGGCAGCATTAGTTTTTAATAGTGATGGTAATGAGTTAATGATTGCTTATATGGCAGAACAATATATTCAAATGTTTATGGTTGTCTATGCTGTGTCATGCTATGAGTTAGCAGTTACTGTAACCATCACTCCCAGAATAACCTCAAATCCTGCACAGTCTGCTTCAGAAAAGCCATATACTGTGGGGTTTGCTCTCTTAAATGTTTCGGGGACTTTCCCTTTTTTTGAAGCTTCCTGTTAATTGTGTTGATCATCCTGTAATACAGATAATGCAACATTAATTTAATAAATAAATCAATCTCCCTCTTTTTGGTTTCGTAACTATTCAAATGCTATAGCTGCATTATATTGCTGGATAATTTTTTTCCCCTTCTGTAATCGAATAGTCTCAAAATGCAGAAACGGCACTCTATTTATTTGAACTGTTTAGAGGAAAATTAATTGGGCTATTTTTATGATTGGTCTTTTGTGTCACGGTCTTATTTTTCACTATTTGATTTATGTAGCTAGAGTAAAAAGAGCAGAAAAAAAATCTGCCTCATTTGAATTGCTGATATTTCTTTTGTAGAGGTTTAGGTTGGGATTTTGTAATTTCTGCTTTCGGAGCAGGAGACAGAGAGCTCGGGCAGGAGAACTCAAAATATGAAGTTTCTTTTGCACTGTTGTGATATCAGGGCTGCTTTGATCTCCCATGATGAAATGTAAGATGCTGCAAAGTGAAGGGTTGCTCGAGAGACCGAGGAGGGCTTTTTTCCCCCCTTTAATTCTTCAGGCGGCTGGATCAGAGGGGGACCCTCTGGAGGGAGCTGGACGGGGTGGGGGCCGCAGGCTGGAAATGCCATTAGGGGAATTTGAGTGACAAAGGTTGGCAGAGCCTTTCCTTAAACCCAAGCGAAGGTTGTGACCCCCAGGTCCTGGTGGGGCACCGCCCTCTTTGAGGCTGCAGGATCGCTCCTGGGTGAAACCAAGAAGCGGATGGCTGGCTTCTCCCTTTTCCAAACTAGACAATTCGTTCTGCACGGTGGCGTTTGCTAACCCAGGTCAGAGATCAAATGCCAGGCTGAGCAGGGAGGTTGCAAGCGATAGTTTGGGAAGTCTGTAAAGAAGCGGACATGGGAGCACCACCTTCAATACCAGGTTTGAAGCCTTCTCCCGAGCTGCGCTTTCTCCCTGGTGCTGGCACTGTGCGTGCGTGTGGGAGGTTTCTAGTGGTGCTGCTCTGGTTACTCGAGCAAACGCAGATTTAGGGTGGGGGTTTGGTAGTTGGCACTTAGTGACTGCCCGGCCACGTGTGTCTGTCCCTGATTACTTGTAATGCCAAGAAAACAAGGTGGCTTGAAGCCCTGGAAGGAGACACGGGGCTGATGTCTCTGCCTGTGCTAAGCAGTGGATGACTCCTCAAACCCAGCCCTTGCGCGGCTGGGGAAGGGGCTCCTGGCCGTGCTGTCTGCACAGGCAACACTAGAGGAGAAATGGGTGCTGCCTGCACCGTGCCCTGCCAGCGCAGCCGGGAGGAGCGAGCCCGTGGTGGCCGGACCCCACTGTAATTGCTGCTGTGCGTGTATGGTGTCCCGTGCTGCCAGGTAAGTCACGTCTCTGGTGATTTTCCTTCCTGTTGTGCCATGATTTTAAGAAACCCCCTCTTGGCTGATTCCCCCAGAAGGTTTGCTAAAATATATATAAATCTGTGGTTTGCCATCCGGCAAAGCGAGCTTTGCGGAGTGCTGGGGCTGGATCAGAGACTGTGGCCCCATAGTGAGCCACTCTGGATTGATATAATCTATTTAAAATGTTGAAAGTTTATTCTTTTTTTTATTTTATTTTATTCTCCTCTGCAGTTGTGTATAGGGTTTAGGTGCTTAGTTGCTGGCTGGGGTTAAACCATGACAGTGTGGCAAGGTTTTGGTAGTGGGGGGCTACAGGGGTGGCTTCTGTGAGAAGCTGCCAGAAGCTTCCCCTGTGTCCGATGGAGCCAACGCCAGCCAGCTCCAAGAGGGACCCGCCGCTGGCCAAGGCCGAGCCCATCAGTGATGGTGGTAGCGCCTCTGGGATAACAGATTTCAGAAGGGGAAAAAAAAACCTGCTGCGGAACAGCAGCTGGCAGAGAGGAGTGAGAATAAGTGAGAGAAACAGCCCTGCAGACACCGAGGTCAGTGAAGAAGGAGGGGGAGGAGGTGCTCCAGGCGCCGGAGCAGAGATTCCCCTGCAGCCCGTGCTGAAGACCATGGTGAGGCAGGCTGTCCCCCTGCAGCCCATGGAGGTCCATGGTGGAGCAGATATCCACCTGCAGCCCAGGGAGGACCCCACGCCGGAGCAGGTGGATGCCCGAAGGAGGCTGTGGCCCCGTGGGAAGCCTGTGCTGGAACAGGCTGCTGGCAGGACCTGTGGCCCTGTGGAGAGAGGAGCCCAGGCTGGAGCAGGTTTGCTGGCAGGGCTTGTGACCCCGCGGGGGACCCATGCTGGAGCAGTCTGTTCCTGAAGGACTGCACCCTGTGGAAGGGACCCACGCTGGAGCAGTTCGTGAAGCACTGCAGCCCGTGGGAAGGACTCCCATTGGAGAAGTTCATGGAGGACTGTCTCCCGTGGGAGGGACCCCACGCTGGAGCAGGGGAAGAGTGTGAGGAGTCCTCCCCCTGAGGAGGAAGGAGCGGCAGACATAACATGTGAAGAACTGACCACAACCCCCATTCCCCATCCCCCTGTGCTGCTCAGGGGGAGGAGGTAGAGAACTCAGGAGTGAAGTTAAGCCTGGGAAGAAGGGAGGGGTGGGGGGAAGGTGTTTTTAAGATTTGGTTTTATTTCTCATTATCCTGCTCTGATGTGACTGGTAATAAATTAATTTTTTTTCCCCAAGTCGAGTCTGTTTTGCCCGTGATGGTAATAGCTGAGTGCTCTCCCTGTCCTTATCTTGACCCATGAGCCTTTTGTTACATTTTCTCTCCCCTGTCCAGCTTAGGAGGGGGAGTGACAGAGCGGTTTGCTGGGCACCTGGTGTCCAGCCAGGGTCAATCCACCACAGGTTGTCATGTAGATTATTTGAAGCAGATAATTATCATCAACTTGTAGTTCTGTCCCTTTCCTCTCCTCTCCTTGCATGAAGGTCTGCAAGGACTTGAGCTGGGGTGCAAAGGGACCGGCCACCCCTCCAGCTGCTCCCCGGCATCGCTGCAATGCTGAGCCATATCGGGAGGGCACCAGAGGAGACTTTTCTGACAGCAAGAACTTGCTATCCAGGGAAACGCTGTTATCTCTGTGATAAAATGCTGTTTATGTTTTTTTTGGCAAATAGCCTTCTTACAGTCACAACTACTAGAGGAATTAAATCGTCCAGCTTTAAGGAGACCAAGCCAAGCGAGGCACTTGGAGCGCTGCTACTCGGTCTCTGTGAACTCCCTCTCCTTAGTGGCCTTTGCTTGTTTGTGGCAGTGTAGTTTGTTGATAGGGAAGTGTTGTCCTCTAATAAAAGAGAGATAGTGGATAAGGACACGTTAATAGTGGAAGGTGCCGCATGAGAAACAAACACCAAAAGCATTTTGGGGGCTGTTGCCAGTGTTTCCCTTCCCATGCGGATTTTGGTGCACTCCTGGGCTGCACAGTTCATGAACAGCGTAAGAGTTGTTAGGAAGTTACTGTTAGATCTGAGGCTAAAAGCTGCTTTGGCTAATTATGGTACAATACCTCTACATTTTACACTGATATTTGTTTGTTTGTTTGTTTGAACTGTATTTAGTGTATTTTCTAGTGAAGACATCTCCTGGCATGATGCAGTTTTTTGTTCTCTGAGCACCTAATGCTCATAGTTAGCGAAGGAAGCCAGAAGAGCTTCTGCTGGTGGTGATGCCACGTACCCAAGTTTCACTGCTCCAGTGAATCCCCAGAAGGGATTCACATCTCCTGCTGCCGAGAAGGTCATGCATCAGTGGCGAGAGACTGATTGAAACCACACTGCGCGTTTGAACTACGGGCAATACAAAGTACGAGACTTCATGCTTTAACTCCTCTGCTAAGTCAGAAAAAAAGGAGGATGAGAAGATGAGCTTGTTCCTATTAAAAAAACCTATGACCATATTGGTTTTATAGCCATTATAGCCATACTTGAGGGCCACTTTTGCTTTGTCCCGTTGATGAGAGGAGAGATGAAGCAGTCATCAGAGCTCTGGGCACGTGGGAAATCCGGGGTTGATCCCCTGCTCCCTCACAGGCTTTCCCCTGTGGTCCTTGGTAAGTCTCTGTGCCTTTTGGTGTCCCAGCCCCTAGCGTGTAAGCACAGAAAACACTTTCCAGCTGCACTAGGAGGCTGAAAATAACGTTATCAGTGTTTGCAGGGTACTCAGACTATTAAGTGGAGGTTATGTATGCACCCAGCATGTGCATCCTGAAATTGTCTCCTGGTTATGTGTACAAGAAATTGCCGTGATAAACCCACATGTGTATAAGGTACTCATTTTCTTAGGTGAAAAGGTTGCATCAGTTTGGGTTGAGTTGAAGGACTGCGAGGTCATGACAAGTGCATTCAGTATCAGAAGAACAAGATCCGTCATCCCCGAACAGCAAATCTCTTCTTTGTTGCTACTGTTAAGTACTTTTTATGTTTCCTTACACATAGGTGCATTGAAATTATGGAGGGGGTTTTGCGGGGTTATTTCAGGAGCAAAACACCGTAAGTGATCTGGACGCCTGTAGTCACTGGAGAGAGTGGGTTGCAAGCATTGCTAGATGCTTTCTGTATTTGAAACTTTGGAGTATGAGATTGTATGGAGTTGTGTTTTTGAGACATGCAAAGCAGTGTATTTGAGTGTACAGTGTAATTAGCAGTGTTATTAGCCTTCTAATTAATGAAAGCCTTGATTTTGACATCCAAAATAGTGTACTGGTGGTTAGGAAGAATACATGTCGCTGTGAAGGGGTTGCACAGTGTCCCTAATGACTGCGCTAAGAACTGCTGGTCCAGGGCACTCCAGCAGAGCTGCCACAGGGATCCCAATAAAATATGTTGGGCAGGGATGCCTGCTATTAGGAGAATGATGTAGGCACAGTGCCATGGAGATAGAGGTTAAATCACTGTGGCCTAATGCAGATTGGCACTAAACCTTGCCAAATTAAATGTTCAACCTTTCCTCTGTCAGAGGTTGCATTAACCAATGGTGTAATTAAGAAAAAAACAGTAATTTTACTCCGAGAGAGAGTTGAGAGGGGTCTTGTACCTTGAGTTGCAAGAGTGAATAATGTGAATGTCTGTCCAATTCAAGTGTTCATACTAACAGATTTTTACCAAAAATGAGTCAGTAGGGAGAATTAATTCTAGTACCAAGCAGAAGTTCCTTCTGCAAAATACCGTGGCCTAAAGAAATGGAGAAGATGGAGCATGGTTAAAAGGAAAGGTAAAAACTCTCTTTTCGTTAGTGAGATGTCGATGATAGTTGGCTGCTCAGTGGTTGCTTTAGCTGTATCAAGTGGGCATAGGGTCAGACCCCACTGGTTTCTGCTTTTCCCCATCAGAGGAGATCCTTGGGAAGGTAGTTTTCGTGCTGGGTCTTGCCTTTCTTCTGCTCCCCTCTTTCTAGCAGTTTGGAGCCCTGCGAGTTGTAAACTTGATCCTAAATCAGCTAGTTTTTAATTTTATGCTCTGTTTTTCTGTTTTTTCCACTGAAGGGGGAGATGTCATTCTGCAGCCTTTCACAAAAGCAAGAGTAATGCAGGTCTCCTCTGAGCAGAGATGGTAAAGGGAGTTGGAGGAGGAGGTTAAAAATCAAGCACCTTCTTACTCTTTCCTATTTCTCTCTTTTGTTTTAACATGGAGGGAACTGGAAGGATTGATTATTCATGGTAAAAGTGATTTTAAGGAGCTGAGCCATTTAAACTAGATTTTGTTTTTGCTTGTTTCTTTGGCCCTGCATCATTCATTCGCACCAGTGAAGTCTGCTGGTCTGGAGAGGGCAGGAGCTCTGCAGGAGCAATCGTGCTGATGTGGTGGCCCAGACCTTCACTGGCTTTTATGTTCCTCCTGATGATGGTTTTTTTTTTTTTTTTTAAAGTATATCTATCTAATATATATCTAAGAATATCTCCTTTCTGCTGTAGCTATTTTGTGTCTTCTCAGCAAACTGTGCAAAACTGAGCGCCTTCACTGCGGTGACTTTGCAATGCTGGAAGGAAATGGTTTGGTTTTTGTGTTGGGATGAGCTGTTGAGTACCTGATCCTTTCTCTGGCGGGTGAGAAAACAGAGCTGTCCCATTGCAACTGATACTTTCCATGGTGGAAATAACACAAGTGTGTGTGGCGGGATATGGAGGAGGAGAACATCCATTTTCTTGGGCTACAGGACCAGTGTCAGGGGGAGAGAACCTATTTTCTTGGGCTGGAGGAGCAGTGCAGACTCAGTGGAGGTGGCAATCTGCTAGCGAGGTTACAATCAGCTGGTCTGCAAGAAATCTTCAAGCGGAACGAGACTCCCAGGAGCCACGTAGTTACTGATAATCAAGCCCAGGCTCCGTGAAGATGGTCTTAGGAGCTGTGCTGGTCCTTTCATCTTTCCAAGATGACCCGAACGCTGTCACGGTTGTTCAGGTATCATGAAAAATTCCTGATTTAATGGCATGGCCCTGACGGCTGCAGCATCAACCCGAGCTCTACCAGGAACAGCTCCTGTGAGTGTTGTTTGAATTGACAGATTGAAGGTGCTCGTTCAGTTAATGCTGCATCATGGTTCGCTTTCAGTAACGCAGGAGGTGTCAGCAGTTTTGTTTACGAGCCTCTGTGCTCTCCCGGTTTAAGTCATTCCTGACAAAAGGAAGTTTAAATGCTTGCATTGATTCCTGGCTCCGCAGTGCAAAATATCTGCACGTGGCAAAGACGTGGAGATTTTTCAAAGCAGCCTAAAGGATTTAAAGTGCTTTTAACATCTCAGGCACTGAGCTCCCAGGCCTTGGACCACTGCTTTTAAGCATCTGTAAGTCACAAATAGATTTAGAAGATAAAATGCTGGAGGCTGTTAGTTCTCTCAGCGCATGCTTTACTTATTTCTTTTGAGGAAAGCACGCTTACTAAATTTACCCTTTGTAATGTTTAGAGATCAGTATTCACAGATTTGGCCTTTCTAAAAAGCATGTTGGGTTTTGTAAAGAACATTATGGCTTAGAAGTAAGATTTCTGGAGACTTTTTTCTAAGTCTCCTCCCTGTCACAGAATAAACTACCCAAAAATATAGTCCTTAACAATTTAATCTGATACATGTGAGAAACTAAGATGTTTTCTAGTTTTCAAGTAAAAGCTTGAAAATAATGTGGGGGGGTTGGGTGTTTGGTTTGTGGGGTTTTTTTCTTCCTTTTTTTTTAAGGAAACCCAAGTTTTTAACAAAAGTAGTTAATTTTTTCCACTTTTTTATGGACTTAAAATGTTCCATACTTGAATGCTTCCTTTGAAATTTTTTTGAAAAGGCTAATTCCGTGTTTGCTGAAAAAATTCGGAATACCGTATATTAAGAAGTCCCAGTATTTGGGGAAAAATGTGGAAGAAAAAAAAAATTTCAATTTGAAACTATTTTACATGTCAGATATATTGGAGTTAATTGGCTTTTGTATCATGTTCATCTGCAGTGGGTCTGCCAAAATAGCCTAGAAGATTGCTCTGCTCCATCTGATTATTATCTTGCTTCTTGTAATATCCTTGTGCCACGCTGTTGTGGCCAGCCGTGGCTGAGAAAAAGCTTGCTGGAGATTCCCGAAGATCTGCTCTGTTATACGTTACCAACTTGTCAGGGACTCACTTGACAAATTGAAAGTTAGCCAAATGCTTTTCCAAGCCAAAAGTAGCCTGAGATGATGTCTATGCATCATACCAAAGAGCTCTTTTTAATTCCTTAAGGTGACTGACTCCAAATACTGCTCAGATTATTAATAGTGCCCTAATAAACCTGGAGAGCGATCCTATGAATTTCTACATGTTCGGGGGTCAAGCAGTGAAGTCAATATTAATTAATAGTCAAATGCAGTGTTTTATTTCATGTAATCAGCCTCCTGACAGTTTGAGCAGTCTTGGAGGTTAGTTATGCTTGAAGAGTGGGAGCGATGCCAGAGCATCCCATGCTCCGTTGTTATAAAATAGTAAATAATCTCGAGCTGCTGCATGTAATAGCTGCAGATTGAATACATCGCCTGAAATGCTCCGTGCCCTTTCATAAGGGGCAGTAGGAGCTATGTCCTGGTGGACCTCGCGGTGGTTTCTCCTTGCCCTCTCCACCAGCTCTCGGTTCAGGAGCGTTGCAAAGCAACAGAAGAAGTTGGCTTTATCATGAGGGCAGGAAAGGGGTAGAAGGACCCGGGTGTTGGGGCGACCTAGGGTGGCTGGTAGCTTCAGTGCCTTCATGGTGGCAGCTCCAAGGCAGTAGGTTGCAGGGAGAAAGGAAGGACACGTGGAGAAGCTCCGCACTCGTAGCACAGATGGAAAAGGAGAGGGGCTCCAGAGAGAGGAAAGAGGGTGCCCCTGAGGATGCCCTTGATGTCAGCTCACGTGTAAACTAAATGACTTCAAAATTGTTTAACGTGCACTGCTGGGAATATTTAAAGGATTAAAATTCTTCTTTGAGGGGGAGTTGTGTTTGTGTACCTGGTCTGTCAGATTACTGTGCTCAAAAGCAAATCCATTTATTTGAAGGAGTGATTTATAGATTATTTTGCCTTTCAATAGCTGATCTGCAGCTCCTGGAAATTCTTCATAAACTCTTCTCCTTTGCCTGGCCGGCAGTTGGCATCTCACCCGGATTTGGCTGTGGTTGAGAGACACCCGTGGTGGACAAGGGTGGGCGATAGCTAAAACACATTGCAGGACGTTTGATAATAGAAAGCCCGTCTTGTCCAGAAGTTCTGCCTCCACTCATTTTCACGCTAGCTTGAAACTGTAACGAGCCCCAAATGCCACCCTTCACCCCCAAAGAGGGCTGAGGGGGAAGAAAGGGGGGAAAAAAAAAAAAAAGAGTATTTTCCAGGCAGATGCACAGAGTCCTCTTAGCTGAGGATATTTGACAGTGCAAAGATGGGTGCTTCGTCCAGGTATTTGTATTTTCTCTCCAATCCGTTATTAGAGTGAAGCAGGATACCTTTTGGTACCATCTCTTCTCCAAGTGGCAAGCTTCTCATTATTTACGTGGAATATGTCACCTTATTAATTATATTCCTATATAACCTATATAACCTTATTAATTATATTCCTATATTAATTATATTCCTATATAACCTTATATAAACTTATAACCTATATAACCTTACGGGGCTGATGCAAAGTGTTCTCCAGCGTGAGGAGGATTCACGTGTGACGGAGCCGGGCTGGATCCATGGCGCTCATCTCCGAACCTGTGCCATACTTTGCAGAGATTTGTGGCCAGTTAACCCAGGCAATACTTCCTTTTTGTGGAAGGAAAAAAAGATTTGTGGCCAGTGAAAGGTTTACTATTGAATTTTTAAAATATCACGTATCTACACATGCACGCAGAAATACAATACGTGAATATAAAATAAACATCTATTCACTGCCAGTGCTACTGATGGTACCTTAGTGTTTTAATTTGATTTAAATACATTTCGCCTGCCATCCTGTTGCAGCTGGAGTTACAGTGTCCTCAGTGAAGTCCCTCACTGTAGGGCAGCCGGGTGGTGGCCCTGCAGGGTAGAGCCGAGGGTGTTGATGTTTCCAAAGCAAAACTTCTCTCTCTCTTCATTTTTTTCCACTGTTGAAGCTGACCAGTTCACTCAAAGAACATGAAATTTTGATTGAAGTCTTCCTGTGTCCCAGTGTTGGCCCCTGTTCAGTGGAGCACAGCTTGCGATTCTAGTTTAGACCCATCGTATATTTATATATACTGTCTTAATGTCATGGTTAAGGCCTTTGCTGAAAGATACGGACTAAAGCGTGCTGTCTCAATGCTCTCTGAATTGGGGTTTTTAATAACATTAACCAGATGTTAGGCAGCCTATTTTGGGGGGACGTATGTAGGTGGAGGGTGGGAGTGGCAGCTCTTTCTGCTTTTCTCATGCTCTGCTTTTCTAACACTTAAGGACACAGTTGTTCATTATCCACATTTCTATATCCAGATGCAAATGAAAATAAATGTTCCTGGTTTTAGCTGTTTTTCAAAAAAATTGTTTAAATTCTTTCTCAAAGCTCGGGCTTTCCTTCCATGAGCTCTCCTTATCCCAAATGTTTCCTAAAGGAGATGTTAGGCGATAGCATTACGTGTCTGCCCGCTCTGCTCCCGCTCAGCCTTTTGACGTTGGTGCCATCTCGATGGATGAAGTTTTCAAAGGCGACGTGTGTTTCTACAACTCTCCCGAGAAAAGGCTGCTGGGTTGAAAGAGTTGTGCTTCTGCCATCTTCTTGGCCAGGCGTTTTCTCCGATCTGGACTGCTTGGGATTTTGGGGTGCAAACCCCAGCTGCCAGATGGTGCTGCAGAAGGGATTGCCCCATGGGTCAGCCCTCCAGCGACCCACTCAGCAAACTTCTGGCCGACGGGGCATCCCAGCGCTGGTGCAATACTGCATACTTTTACAGTCACTGCCTTTTTCTGCGTTTTTTTTTTTTTTTTAATAGTGTTTTGACTTTATCTCTGGCTGTAATGGATTTTGTGCAGTTGAAGAGATAAACTGAGAAGCTCCACTCAAAGGTACCTCATTGACAGCCTCTCCTCCGCCGCAGGAGTGCTTTCTCTTTCTGTCCGTGTGTGGTTTTTAGCCGTAGCGGCCAAGTTTGGAGTGTGTATTGTCGAGCACGTCGCAAGGCTTTTCGGTCGGCAAAGCGCGTGTGTACGCAGCACTGAATTGCCCAGCATTACAACAGGTTTTCTTTTAATGTCAGCTACATCAAAACAATTTAGCTAGATCCCTTCTTTCTACATTGGTGCAAAAGCAGGCGAAAAAAACAGAGATCAATTAATTTGTTTGGGAGACGGGCTTTTTGGGGGAGTTTTTTTTTCTTTTAATCCATGGGACTGAAAAGTGGTATTGGCTTCAGTGGGGATGAAGATGTCTTCCTGTGGTGTGGATTTAGATTTAGCTGCAGTCTGGTATGTCTTCTCCTAATGAGAAAGCTGTCTGCCTCCTCTCCCCTGTAGCATTTCTTGCTCCATTTCTTATCCTTTTTTCGTTTAAGTGTGCACCTTCCACAAAGCCCATCAGCTCAAGCATCTTTTAGTCTCAGTTTAAGCAGATGCTTACACACTGTGTTGGACAGGGGAGGGATAAGTCCTGAACTGCCACTTTCCCTGAGAATCTGTCTAAAAAATTAACACAAACCTTCAGCTTTTTTCAGCTACACCTGTGACATGATTAAGTAAACAGCTCAGTGTTTTCCTAAAGGACCAAATATATTCCATAACTATACCCAATAACCCTTGTTGTGCAGACAGAGATATTTTGGATGAGACCATCCACCCAGCTGGTATTTTTTTCCCCTGGTATCGCTGTGCCTAAACTTGAGCTTTCATTGCCGTAGCTACATCAGCCAGGGATGGGACGGCCACGACGCTGGGGGAAGCGCCGTGTTGGATGATTAAATAGCTGCTTTTTGAGCTAATTCCTCTGTTGTGGGATAGGTTTGAGTGGATGGAGGCTGATTAATGCCCGCCATTGAGTTTGGGCATTCATGCCTGAACTCCCAAGTGTCATTTTTGTGATGGGAGGAGGCAAAAAAGCAGCACCAGGAGCTGGTTTAACTGGTGAAGTGTTGGTGTTGTGTGGGAGTAAGGGGCATGGCGGGTAGGAGTCCAGGGTGCCTGCCTTGGCTGCACTTTGTTCTCCAGGATGGGAAAGATGTTGTAGACCTCAGCTATAAAAAAATGATACTTGAGCACCTTAATATCTTGGCAGGTCTGAGCCTTAGAGCTAGTTTTCCAAAGGATGTCAGACCCCTTGTGTGATTGTTGGGTTTAGGTGATACCTGCCCAGGCACCTCCCAAGTTTGCAAGCAGGTGTTGGAGTTTGGTCCTCCGTCTTCATCCTTAGTTTTTTACCGAGTGCTAAGAGGCTTTGGGTGGGATGCTGAGACACCCTTTCTCCAAACGGGTCCCTCCTGTATTTGCAGGGGAGCTTGAGTGCACGTGCAGAGACGGGATTTAATGCGAATGCATCCTCCGTCAAAAGCTGTATTAAATGGAAACAGGGCTCACTGAACTCCCCTAATCTGTGGTTTGTGTGGCTGAGCGATGGAGAGAGTCTTGGCCTACTTTGAAGCAGAGGAAGGGAATGTGTAAGGGGAAGCAGGAGCTGGAGTTGCTAGGGAAACACGAGCAGGGATGCTTGCATGGCTCTCACCTGATCCCTGCTGCAACAGCTCCGTGGCACAGGTTCCCTTTCATACAAGTGTCATGTAGCCTCCTGGGTGAATTCACGGTCACAAAAATCTGCTTAAATTGTCCCCTCCAGGAGCATTTCTCCCCCAAGGCTCGAGGGGCAGCAGTGGTGCCCAGCAGGACCCCAAGGAGATGGGGGACACGTGGTCAGCCCCTGGGCTGCTCCGGGGACGCGCTGCCCATCGGTACCACGGCCGGTCCCCGAGGGTTGTGCTGGGGAATGAAGCAAATGGGGATTTTCTCCTTCTGGGATCACTTTTGGGGAATTGCCATTGCCAGCTCTCCCTTGCTAGGAAGAAACACAGCAGGTTTGGTGCTTTCTCCACTCGTGCCCATATTGCGGGACATGGGGATGATGCTGGACCCATCTGGGTTGTCCCCATTTTCATTGCTTTTAGAATTGTCGTTCCCGTTTGTCCCTCTGGACTACGAGTCCCAGACTACTTTGCTATTTGAATAATTTGTGCCAGGCCATGTACCTAGTGCTTAGCACACCCCATACCAGGAAAGATGACTTTCATTGAATTTATGATTATGCAGGTATTTTCTTTCCTGCAAATGTTTTATTTGTCGCAATAGTTATTGATAGCTGCGCTTACCAATTCTGTTGAGGCAAAACAACCTTCTACAACTGCCTCTTTTTTTTTTTTTTTTTTTTTTTTTTTGGTGCATGTGGAATAAAAATCAATCCTGGCAAAAATTTGAATATCTGGATTCCTCTTGGCTTTCCCACCTTGTAAGATTTAATAATATCTTGTAAATGTTTTCGTCAGCTGCTCCTGTGTTCTTTAATTGAGCACAGATGAATCTTGAATGAATGGTTTTTGTATGACTGTTGGGTTTTTTTTTTTCATGTTTAAGCAGCGATCCATTCAATTTAAGCAGTGAGCACTTTTGGGGGATGGATGCGGGACTGTTTGTAGTGTGATTATTTTCTTAAGTTTAGAATTAAACAGTTGAGGAGGAAAGCAATTGAAACTTTCCTGTGCTGGCTGGTTCCTTGGGAAGCAGCCTGTACCGTGCAGGAATTGGAAGCAGCTGGCTTTGCTTTATAATTAATCAAGGGAGCAATTATCTTATGATAATCTTGCCCCCTTCATCTCCTATTGCATAAGTAAACAGAACTTCAGCTTGTATAAATTGAGTTTTGGCCTTCCACCTTTTGCTACCAGAGGTGAAAATTCAGGCGTGCCGTGATGAGCTGCCCCTCCATCAGCTCTGCCCGGCTCTTCGTCCCCATCACCCCAGGACGGTGTGAGAAGGAGCTGAGCTGGACTCGCCCTGCGAAGAGCAGTGATGGAGCCCGGTGCCAGCTCATGGGTGAGCTGTCCCTGACTCGGTCTAGCAGGGACCACATTTTACAGCCAAACAGCCATGCGAGGAGAAGGCGTACGTGGGTGCTGCGTGGCTCTGGCTGCGCTCCAGTAACTGTTTTTTCTGTAACAAAGCATTTCTGGCCACAGGCTGCTGCTTTGAGCTTCAAACAGCAGAAAGAGACCAATTAAAAAATGAAAGGCACCTGCCAAGGGGTGAACGTGGGGCTTGCGCTGCGGTGCCGTGGAGTCAGCATCTCGAGTTCAGTAGGGTGGCGCTGGGTGAGATGAGCTCAGATTAGCTGAACTCCTGTCCTTAAGAGCCTTGGTTACATCCGAACTCGCAATGGACTTCAGAGGTGGTTGGCACGCACACGGCCGGCTTCGGGGCAAAGCCTCAAATCCCTTTTGACCAGCTCACCTGAGTGCTGCTGGGGGGTCGGCATTGCCACTTCTGCAGGTTCCAGCGCCCCAGGCTGGGCTTTGCCGTTCCAGGCTGCTTTCAGGTCCCATTTAAAAGGAAGGAGAAGGCATGTCTGAAGAGCAGACTCTGCATTCATCTCTGTTTTTATTCCTTACCATTCCCCTGCAATATCTTTCTGCTGGGAAGGTGAAAACATGAGCTGGAAGGAACCCGTTCCTTGCTTGTCAGCAGCGCTGGCATGGCCCGTTTGCTCGCCCGGAGGCGGGGGATGCTCAGTGCCAGCTTCTGGTCAAAATACATTTGGTTTCTAAATTAAGACGGGGATTCTGCAGAAACACTTGGCGTAGGTGAGTTGGAAAAAGGTTTTAAGGGTAAGCAGGTTATTTATACTCTGCCTTGTGTGTCCAGCCTGTGTTTGTGCTGCTAAGTTGTTTATGTTTATTTTATGGAGAAAGATGTCTGCCATAAATACTCCTCTAACTATCAGTCAGCAGCAAGTGCAGGGTGGCCGTAGGGTACAGTGTCCAGCTTGGATGGAGGAGTCTGGCTGGGGAGGGAGGTTTAAATGGGATACAACCCCTTCCCAAGGACTGTAACCTGCACCATACAGCGACTAAGAGGGAGCAGCGGGCTGGGTGGTGTGGAGCCTCCCTCCTCCATCCCTGGGCAGCTTAATTTTAAACACTGGAAAGATTTTCAGGCTCCTTGGGCTGGGAGCAATCACAGGTTCATGCATATGATAATTTTTTAGCAGGGATTGGTGTGTTTATATGAGCCCTGCTACACTATGGCAATGATCCCACTTGTGAAGTCCCTGGAAAGTCCTGTTTAATGTACATTTTCCTCCTTGGGACATAGGTATGAACTGACCATTGGGCACTGGACTAGTAAAAGGGGTTTGGAGGTGCCTCTTGGTTCAGGGGTGGAGGAAAAGGTTTTGGCAGGAGCTGAAACCCATGGGGTATTAAAGAAAATCCCTGTCTTCCCATAAAATGTCTGCAGCAACATTTATCCTCACATTTGTCTCACGGACTCTTTAGTGGGAAAGAGTTAAATGTCTTCTCACATGTGTTCATCGCCACAGCCTTGACGAGGTTTCTTTTCTTCAAGAAATAAGTGTAGCACGTGTTCAGCTAAAAATATTGCAGGAGGAATCCTTCCTTGGCCACAGCCCCAATACGGGAGAGCAGCTGTAAGTCGTGGGGATTTTGTTTGTTTTTAAAGTTTATCTGTCTTCAAAGTGATGCT
This sequence comes from Gymnogyps californianus, assembly GCF_018139145.2. Classification (NCBI taxonomy): domain Eukaryota; kingdom Metazoa; phylum Chordata; class Aves; order Accipitriformes; family Cathartidae; genus Gymnogyps; species Gymnogyps californianus. The sequence goes on from NC_059472.1 coordinate 161,456,928, forward strand.
GTGGCAGTCGTGGGGCGTTAGAAGAGCCAAAGTCCCCGTTGCCCTTCTTTTGCATCCGAGGATGGATGTGGACTAGGACTTCTTGGCAGCTATTTGTAACATGGGTTGGAGGAGGCTGTTGGTTTTGTTTGCAGTTACCTGCAAAAGCAGAAAACCTGGAGGTTACTGGGATGAGTCGAACTTCGGTGGCTTCAGGATGGAGCATCTTTGAGGTCGCTCGTCAGCATGACGATCTGCTGCTGCACAGAGGTGGAGGGCAAGGAGAGGCATCTCAGCCTAACTTTTTGCAGGAATCAATCCACAACACTGAACCTTCCTCATCGAGCAAGGCACCCGGTTCGCTGTGTTAACGGGTAAAATGGATATTGACCCCGTGAATCGACTGTCTTCCTCTAACCGTGTGTGGCTTTGATCAGTTCACTGCTTTTGAAAAGTCAAACCACTCCCGTGCATCTCTCAGTGGGGTGGGATTTCTTACCTTTGGCTTAACCTTCTACTTTAGGGCCTTTTACCCCTGCAGGTAATTTCTGCTTAGTGTTTCCATTCTTAAACCCATAGTGTGGGGTTACTGCTGCCTTGATAGATTTGCGGTGTGGGATAGGGCTTCCTTGCCGGCTGTATTAATACCGCAGGTGGATGCTGCTGCTCATCATCATGAAGGTGCCGGGAAGCTGCACTCAAGGACTGCCGTGCCCTGTGCTAGCTGCTCCCGCTCCCAGACAGATCATTTTAAACGGTGCTTCGCTTTGCATTGTAAAAGTAACCCTCCTCTCTTTTTTTTCTTTTTTTCTTTTTTTTCCTTTTTTTCCTTCCCTTTTTTCTTTTTTTTTTTTTTTTTTTTTTTTTTTGCATTGCTGGCCAATCATTAGCCCACCACCCCAAATCCCAATTGAGACCTGATGCTGAGGGGTAGATGAGGCAGCGAATGTATTCAGCCCGATGATTTCCACATGAGCAGGGCTCTGTGCGGGTGAAAGACATGAACTCATTGCAGAAACCTCCCAAGAACAAAGCTTTGGAGAAAGGATCAACCTTATTAGCACATTTAAGGAGAAAGGGGGTTTGTCACTGTATCAGTTTATGCTTCAGCACATTAGCGTTGTAAATCTCTTTGTGGAAGGATTGATTAAAAAACTATATTTACTTTCCCCCCTAAAAACCCAGAAAGAAAAAATTAAATCCCCAGCACACTAGTTTGCTGTAAATCTTTTAAACAAAGTTTATGGAGCTTGATGGTTTGAAGCCTCCTGCAGTTAAAATGATTTTTTTTTTTTTCAAGCGATCTTTTGGTTTCCCAAGTATTCTTCTGGCCTTTTCACTTGAAAAGGAAAGGCAAACTTTCATGAATTGAGCAGGGGCACTCTTTGAATGAAGCGAGGGTCAGTGCTTCTCCAGGCTTTTCTTCCCATTGTTTGAAGAATACACTGAGGATGGTAGGAGCAGATGTGCTGCTTCTATCCGGGCTTATTCTTCCCCTGTTACGGATATGAGCTGCCTTTGCATTAATTCCTCTGATGGTTACTGCAGTTTAGTCTACGTTACCTAATGTATTGAGGCTGTTTGTGAGGCTGTTCGTAAGCACAGGACGAGGCTTTTCTGATAAAGAGTTGGTGCTTTACATTGACAATATCCCACTGAAAAACAGCAACAACAAAAAGATGAAAAATATCAGTAGAAGGAAAAATCAGCGGAAATCTTTTGGTTCTGTGATTTATGTTGCAGGATGTATACCCTGCACTTGTGACCCCTTGTAGAGGTGTATCTGCCATACAGTCCTGCCGCAGCTGGGATCAGCAAACTTAGCTAGCTGTGTTAGTGATGGAGGGTGAACTGATGCAGCGTCCAGCCATTGATTGCTGAATATGAAATGTTGTTTGTAATAGAACCTGCCACTGGGATTTAATTCCAGCCAAAAAAAAAAAAAAAAAAGGGGGGGGGAATGTGAAGGAGATTGCATTTAAAATAAGTGTATGTGAATGATTTATCTGTATTTCATAATATACAGAAAGATTAGCCATGCTTTGAGCACTAGACTACTAATGGCTTTTGTTTGGCCAGTGACTCTCAATTTAACTATGCTATAAATGAAATGGAGAATGGGCGCTCGTGGTCACAAATGTTTTAATGTTAACAAAAACCCCATGTTTTTTATTAGGGTAGAGGTTAAGCAGTCTGGCTTTGGAGCAGAGATGCTGCATTAATTAAAGGCAGCCAGAAACCTGGCAGATTTTTTGCTTTTGGGGGGAAATCCTGCAAACAGAGGCTTGCTTCTGACTATTCAAGTTGACATGAAAATCTCTGCCTTGCGTTAGTTACAGACGTGGCATCCTCGGTTGGGCTCTGTCCCCTCATGGAAATACTGTTATGTCACTGCATGTTACTAGCTGGGTTCCCGCTGTTACAGTATCTTTTAAGGTAGGTTTTGTCTCATGGGTGCACATCATTGCAACCACTGCTTCAAGGACAGTATCTCTTTCACGAGGACCGTATCTCTTTCACCTTCTGAATCTCTCATCCTCTTGAAACAGAGCAATTGTTCAGTGGAGAATGTAAAGTACATCCTCATCCCTACCCGCCACTAATGATGGAGGCGGTTTGTTTTGGTTGGGGAAAAAAAAATATAAAATATGTATAATTACTCATCTGTTCATCTCCCTTTCTGTCCCATTCTCTTACCTTGTTCACGCATGCGTGTGGGATGCGCTTTACCCAGGGGAGAGGGCAGAGCTGGGCTCAGGTCTGTGCAACACAAGGCAGCCGTGGGAAATCCCGCTTGTCTGAGTGATGGCTCCAAAGAAGCAGGTCCTGGTCCGCTTGTTCCCTTGTAGCAGGCAAGGAACGATCTTTACCCCATGAAATGCCCGTGTGGAAAATCTGTGACACGTGTCCCTCTTCCCCATAGATGGATATACTGGGAAGAAATCCTGGTCTGCTCTGCTGGAGTTGCCTTTGCCGCAGCACCTTCCTAATTCAGTCTTGTCTGGAAGAAGTTACTGGTTTGCACCTGATTCACTATCAAAAAATATCCACTCGCGATGAGGCTGGATTAACCGTGACATTTTACAAGGCCAGCTGGGAGAAATGCTTCATGATTAAGTGAAGCTAGTTTCTACCCAAGCCACGTGCTTTCCTCTCCAAAATGTCTCATTTTTGGAGGGCAGGATGTGTATTTCTCACTTTCTTTCTGACAAGTACATTTTAAAAACAGAGCTAAACTGCAACCGGTCAAACTTACTCCATCCCCTGGTCAAACAGAGTTGGAGAGATGCCATCTTCAGCAGGATTTATGATGCATTTGTGTGTTTGGAAGATGCTATGTGATACCCAGCCATAGGTTGACCATTCAGGGAAGTGGTCGGATGACAAAAGGAGTCACCCAGCAGAAGCTTAGTGTGATGGGCTTGAGATTTTGTAGATGTTAAGGTTGTTGAAGAGGACTGTGATGCATTAATTTAACCTTCTACATAGCATGGACAGAGGAACTTTATCTTCTGATACCTGCAACCTGTCTTTTTTCTGCTGGGTACTCGTCAGGCTTAAAATCCGTTCCAAGATAAGAGTCTTCTTAAGCCTCTAAGATTGCTTAGCGGTCAGTAGAGCTGGAAGCAGCACAGTTGGCTGAGGAGCAAAATGATACTGGGTATATCAGTTCCAAATCCTGCGGGGATACCCATGATGTGGCAGAGGCTGTTGCTACCGACAGAAAGCTCTGCTGAAGGAATGGGACCAAGAAATCTGATGGTAATGAAACCTAATATCCATGCGGGTGTTTGAGTTGAAAACCATCTGCTTGAGCTCTCCTGCTAGTCCACATGAGACGTTTGTGTGCTTCCAAGAGGAACGGTGGAGAAGTTGTGTCCTTCATCTATAAGTGGAAGATGGACATAAGAATCAGGAGATAGAAATCTTCCATCCTAGGATAACGAGATGAGAGAATATAGCATCAGGAGAAAATACCTGGAAGGCACATCTGGCTGATGCAGACGACTCCTCTGAAAAAAAATCTGTCAATTCTTAATCTCCTACTGAGGATGCCCTGAGTTTGGGATTCCTGTTGCGTCCCAGGAAACATCTTGTGGATTCATTTGGTTTCCGTGTGCGTTGAAATGCATGAGAAAGAGTTGCTTGCTTTCTAGCACTGCTGTGGTGTGCTCTGTTCTTGCCATCCCTTAGGCGGACAGTTTGCAAGGCGGGATTTCCCAAAAGCACTTGGTATTGACTCAGCCCTACTTCCAGAAGCCAAGGGAAATATCTGCTGAGGCACTTGGAAGCCCCTCCTGGAGTTCCTCGGGTCTGTGGAGAGTTCCACACGTGCTTTGATCTTGCTGTCTGCTGCTCTTTGAAACAAAGATTTTGTAGAGAGCGGATAGTCGGGATTCATGAAGACTTTTGACTTCTGTTCTGCAGCAGCTCTCAGTACATCTTGCCTTTGCAGTGACGATCCCCCATCCAATGCCACTTTTGGCACTGTCTTTGGTGTATGCCGGGAAGACACGGAGGGCATCCCTGGAGCTGTGAGTGGGGTTTTCGGTACGGACAAACTCAGGGCAGTGCCTTTCTGGTTTGCAAACTCTCCTACTTGATGGGCAAGAGGACACCCTGCAGAAGGGGATGAAACAGAATTTGGGGGAAGTTGGATGCAGCCAGCAAGTCTGAGCACCAAAACAGTGGGTGCAGTGGGGAAGAAGTCCTTGTCTGAGTGCTGTGCTCTTCGAGTCCTCGAGTGACTTTGAGTCTCTGCTGGGAAGGTGGGTTGCTCTGTCCTTCACCAGTGAAATCGCATCCACGTGAGGCTTTTCTCCAGTGGCACAAACCTGCCTTGCGCTGCTGCCAACAGCTCCTTGGATGCTGTGTTGGGAAGAGCTCTTTGGACTACTGTTGTAATGCTCTCGCTCAACATACCCCGTGTTTGCCTACCCGGTTTAAAGTGTTACTAGTTCCTGAATACAGAAACTATTTGCAGGAACTCATTAGCTTCCCTGCTCTTGAGCACTACAGCTTTTAAGAAGTGGCTGCTAAAGATGTGGTCAGATACGCTATTGAAATTAAAATGCAATATGACTTTAATGTGAAATAGCTACTCCTAAATGGCTGCATGCATGTAGATATTTGTAATCTGGAGCGGAGATTAATTTTTAATCTGTTATATTTCATTGCAATATATCCACGAGGCTAAATTGAAACAAAACAATATTATTCCAGGATAAACATGTTCGCCTGCGGGTATTCAGGAGGCACAGGAGCCTGAACAGCTCTGCTGGAACAGCTCCGTGTGTGCACAAGCCGCAAACCAATTGCAGGCAGCAATCGTCTGCTGTGATTTTAAGAGGGAACCCATGATGTGGAAAATCCTTTGCAGCTGATATGTCAGTCATACCTGAGGATCAGCCAGGAGGGAGGGATAACAGCGTGTTTGCTTCCTAGTTGAGGGCGAGCAGCTTGCAAAAAAACTCGAGTAAAGCTGGAAATAAGCTGCTGGGACTTAATGGGGAATTGCAGTGCAGCGTACAAGCAGTTATAATGTTGGAGAATAAGAAGTAAAAACACTTGGAAAAGAGAAATGGAGCCGGTGCTCCTGATCTTGATCAGTGTCTTAAAAGCAGTAAGATTGATCAAAATTTCTTGCAAACCACCATTTTCTGGGGCGTTTACGCGAGGCCCGCTCTAAGTTAGCTGGCTCTGCAGGAGGCATCTCTGCGGGACCCGTTTGCACTGAGGGTCGTGCGAGAGGATGGGGAAATTTTCAAGGTGGTTCTGGGAACTCATTAGACTAAAAAGAAATATAAATCTATGGTGGGTGTAAGTGGTCACTGTATTTTCCCCTTTTAACATGCCTGAGCCGGGCTCCCCCACATCTCCATCACCCCCTCCTCTCTCAGTGCTCGCCTGCGTGCGCGGCTCCGGACGTGGCAAACCAGAAGCGCTCCTCCCTGACCCCTTCAGTCAGATTTTGGAGTAGGGAGAGAAGTTCCCGGCTCGCAGGGGTTGAGATGCATTCAGGATGCCTTCGCTCCAGCAGAGGTTTCCATGCCAGGCTGCCTCCTCGTCCTCCCCCCTGCCTGTGCCGCTGGGGTTGTGCCGGTGGTCCCAGGGGGGTTGGTTGGCCCTGGTGCCGGTTGTCCTCGCACCCAGCGCGGTTGTTGCTGGGCAGGGCAGAGGGATGACAGGCACTGGTGGCACCCAGGGTGTGCGGCCACGGGGCTCCTCCAGCCACTGTGCTCCCCTGGGTCCTCTGGTTGGAAGCAGTGCAGGATACCACATTTTCCTTGATAGAGTTAAATAATGCTTTTTTTTCTTCTTTTTTTTCCTTTTCTTTTTTTTTCTTCCCTTTTCATGGGGGATTGTGATGCTTTTCTGCTTCAGCTATTTATGCATCCAGACTACGCTGCCCGCTAGTGCTGGTCCCTATTTTAGCACAGCCCAGCTCCTTCCTTTGAGGTTGCCCTCACCTGGTTTATTTTGTGATAAAATGAGCCCGTCTTCACCCTGGCTTCACCTTCAGGGCTATGAGTTATCTGAGTTAAGAGCTACGGTATTTTTCTCTTAGTCGTATAGAGATTCTCAAAGCCCTGGTGCTAAACAGTGTCGATCCAAGGACCGGCTGCCCGGGGTCGTGTGTGCCTGTGGGAATTGGGTGAAACACCTCTTTGCTTTTTGGGCTTTTGTATAAATTGGTTTTGCAAATTGGAAGAAGCTCTAAAAAACTTATTTCCCTGTTTTGTTTCTTAAAAACCCACAAACCCATCGCTTCAAAAGGGTGAAGGGGACAGGTACAGGGCTGCAGCTGAGGTTGTGGGTGGTGGTAGCAAAGCAGTGGGATGCTGTGGGATCCTGGACTGTCGAGAGTCATCACGCCCCTGTGGCATCTTCTTGCCGTAGGGGAGTACTTGATTTCATCTTAGCAAAACCCGCCGGGTGGTTTGTGCTGGGATGGCGGCGGTGACACACCAGGCTTATTCCTTGTATTTGATACTGTGCTGTTTCACCTCCGGTAGAAATCGGATGCTTTTCATCTAGCCCCAATATCATCTGTGCTAAAATGGTTGATGATTAATGTGATTTTTCCCCTAAATTCAGGGAAATCTCAGCAGAAAGTTGGAGCAGAGCAGGAAGCAGCCGCAAATGCCATCTCTCCCTCATGGGGAAAGACCCTCTTCCTTCCCTATTAAAAAACTAAAAACAGTGAAATAATTCCTTTATACTCATAGCTGGTCAGAAATAACTTGCCCACCTTAGGAGTCTCCTTACGTGTTTGCTGAAAATCTTTTTCAGGAGGTAGGGCTCACTTTTTTCTAGTTCAAGAAAATTGCATCCTCGCTGGGAGCGATGCTGTAATAGTGTGTTGAAGGGAAAGCGATCTGGGCACTTTGGTTTTCTCTCATATTAAACCTTACAGCAGGTTTACCTGCTGGAATCAAGAGGATTTAAAATGAAAGTGGAGACGTTCAAATGAAGATAGCGCGCTGAGTGTGATGGTGATGGGAAATGATTGTAAAACATTAGGGATGGTAGCCTGAAATCTCAGGCAGTCAGAAGGCAAACGAAAAGTAAAGATAAAAAGTTCCTCAGAGGTGTTTGCTTAAAAAAAAATAAAAGTAAAAAAAAAAAAAAAATCTCGTGGAAGCAGTTTGGTGCTAATGTGCACCCGAAAGATTTGGCAATTCAAAGAAAGAAAATGCTAAAAAAAGAAATTAAAATGCCTTATATTGTTTGAAAGGCAAGAGACTGCTGCCTTAGAAGACACGCCATTGGCACGTGTGGTATGTTCTGAAATTGCTTGGGAGAGAATATTGAACTGGGGGGGATGGAGGGAGAGACTAATTATATATAATCTTAAAATGAATTAGGTGATATAAATGTAATGAAAGCAAATCCTGTTCCTGGAGAGACTTTTCAGTTTGCATTTTGATATCCTAGGGCAATGGCATGTTGCTCTCTGACAGACAACCATTTGATTTGGAAATATGTGAATAATTGGGAAGTGGAACCTCTTTGAATTTGTTACTTTCCCCTCTAGCGTTTGAAGGACTAATTATAGGAAGAGCTGCAGAATGCCCTATGCGGGCACGCATGCAGCCAATTTTATACTTTGCCGGTTGCATGAGTCACTGCACTGCATCCTGTGCTCTTTGATACATGTCCTTGCTTTAAAAAAAATTATATATTTATTTTATAGATGGAGAGAGAAGCGTGTTATACTCCGTGTCACTGAGCCCTTGCTAAAGATACCTATGGTGAAAAAAAATGCGCAGCAGCTCTGTGGTCGAGGCTGGGGATGGGCTGGGACATGCAGGTGGTTGGGTAGGAATAAACACGCACGCGGCCGATGTGAAAAGTGAGCGGCTGAAAGCTTAAGCATCTTGGCAAGGCTTGTGCTGCCTGCTCGACTGAGAGGCATCGCCCTATTTTAAGATGATTTTAAAACGAGTCTGAGGATCCTCCTGTCTGCAGTTCTCTGCTTACCAGCAGCTGGAGGCTGACCCCGTGCTGGGCAGGCGGGACCATCTCCCCGTGCCCAGCATGGCCACTGCCAATCCCTTGGATGGCACAGGCAAAATTGGTGTGGCCAACCTGAGCTCTCAGAGGAGGAGAGAGGGTTAATCAGCTGTGTGGCTGGTCCGGGGCACTTGGTCTCATTTATCATCTCCGCCTGTGCCCAGCCCCAGGACGGTGGGTTTGAAGGGGGGATATAGGGCCAGCATTGGGGCAGGAGACACTGAATGCGTGAATAAAAATACTTCTTAATCTGGAAAAAACAGTATTTCACTACTTGAAATAGCTCACAAATCCTAAATAGTAATACTCTATAAATGTATGAATATCTTAAAAATATATGAATTCCTTCTCTCCCACTGAACGTAACGTTCATGATGGGAGCAAAACCACTGCTGGGTTGGGCTGTGCAGGGGGAGAAGAGAGGAGCACTTCCAGCGAGGTGATGGATATAAAGCCGCAAGCCTGCGTGTGAGATCTGCAGTTCCCAAGCCGTGCTCTGCAGACCCGTTATAGTATCTTACGTTAAGCTTTTGTTGTTCAGGTAACACAGAAAGTTTGGGATCTTCTGGCATTGTTGATTCAAATATTCCTAGTGGCTTGTTCCTGACCTGATGTATAACCTTGGGCTTGGAACTGTGCCGCCTCCTCCGGCTCTCCCCACCTGTGATAACTGGGATAACGATATTTGCTGCTGCTTGTAAAGCTGCGCTGGCATGGAGAGCTGCAAAGTAAACCAGGATGCTTCGCCGGGCTAGGATGCGGGAGGCTCCGCTCACGGTTTCGTCTGAGAGCCGATGCGAGAGGTTGCTGAAGACGCGGTGCATCCTTTGTCTCTCCTTCTTTAGGCAATATCCTCTTTGGGAAGAGACTAGCGCAGTGAGGACCAGATGTATGTTAAGCCCTTGGGGCCATATTGAAATGCAAATGGAAATGAAAACGTGTATTACTTCCAAGAGCGGTAATGGTGGTATAAAGATGAAAATGCCGTGTTGGTAGACTGTGCATCTAAAGGGGATAGCTGGGTATCAGCCCTGACAATGCTTTATCCTGTTGGGAAACCTGCATGCAATGAAATGTTGTATTTGGGGTTTTGAGGTCATTGTTACACAGATTATTTAAGCCTGGATGCATTTTTAGCTGGACTTTGTCTAAAGAATAAACATAGCCAGGGCTGTTTTCCAGTCATCAGCTAAACAGCCAGATCGAGGGCTTGAGTCAGCGATCCTTGCAAAACGTTACTGGCTGTCTTCAAAAAAATTTCCTAACACTTTTTGCTTTTGAAAATGTAATCACGCATAAAGTGATGCACGTTATTTTTACTTCGCAAACGATTCTGGTGCCTGGACCGTGTGTGTGTGTGTCTTGGCTCTGCTTCTCACTTGTGTGTATGGTGCTCTGCTTCCTACATGCATCCATATATGCCTGAGATGGCAACCTAAAGATGAGACTAGTCCTCTTCCAAGAATAAAAGAGCTTAATTATCTCCTTCTGAAAAACCAGTGGAACAGGGACAGGAGTTATATTTTTGCTACACTAGGGACGTGTGGTTTGTATCGGCATAACTAACGTGTAGTCCCTATCCCACTAGAAAAACCTGCTGTAAACAAGGGACTCCAGCTCTTGCTGCAAGGCTTGTAGGTCTGCCCTGCTTTTGATTCAATCCGTAGAATTGCTTTTCAGTAGAAACGCCAGTATCGTTCAGATTTCGCAGTGAGATAGCTAATCCCCATTAGTTATCCCATGCTAGAAATGTACATTTTATGGCAAGGAAGACAATATGTTAATTCCTCGCTATGCTGAGATCAAATGTGGTTGTGAGACACCAGCTTGGACCGAGCACTATGGTGACTTCTCCTCTCTGCTTAGATTTTTCAAAACTGTGTAGTGGCTTGTGGATACTTAATTTGAGATGTTTTAAACATTTTTTGTCCCCTGAAGAATCAGGCACCTTTTCAAGATAGTTTAGGCTGTCTACCCTGCATGAAAATCTTTATTCCCTTTGAAACTCTTGGCCCACATCATCTTCCAGAATACAGCCGGGCAGGCACGGTGGCTTCCTCTGCTTCAGTGTAAAGGTCACTTATGATGTGTTGTTAATGAATAATTACTACTGCATGCTTCCCTCTTTAAATGGCAGGGGCATCCTTGCTACATAAATAAAAACTTGTTAAGATGGAAAATACCAATGAACAGATGAAAACCCATGCAAAATCTCTGCCCATTGGGAAATGGTTGCAAGCGTTGATCCAAAGGGGAGCAGGGATGGGCTCTGGCAGGGAGGAGCTTGTGGAGGCGTTGTGTCCTTCTCCCAGCAGCTGTTGGCTCCAAATGGCACTTCTGGGCTTGGGGCAGTTGTTCGAAGGGATTGGGTTCCTCGAATCCCACATGAAAAGAAATGCAGACTGTCTGGATAGGTCAAATGGAAATCAAGAGCAAAGTTGCAGTCAATAACATACTGCGTTTGGTTTATCAGTAGCTGCTTGGGTCTTACAACATTTGAAGTATTTTTAAATGATGTTTTTTAGTTTGAAGACACTTAGTACAGGAACTGGACAATGGCCAGACTGGACCAGAACAAAAGCCTACCCAGCCCGGTGGCCTGACCCCATCTATTGCCAAAAGATGCCTGGGGAGGAATGGCAGAACAAGCAGGCACACGTGGTTCTTCTTAAAACATTATGGGGCACCTTCTGAGAAGGGGTTCCCCACATCGCCTGCCCTCTGCGTGAGGAACTGCCTTCTCCAGATTTGTTTTGAACCTGAGTCCCACCAGCTGTGATTGTTTCACCCTTCATCACTTGTTGTTCATCACTTGTTTCACCGTTCATCACTTGTTTCACCCTTGCAAATTAGGGGCCATCTTAGAGATGGAGGAGATTGATCAGCAATATTATTCTCCAGTCTTAATTCAGCATTAAGAAGAGTGCATCTCTTAGTGCTCACCAGAGGTCCTGGGATAGCTAGAATAATAGGTTATGTTTTCCTAGGGTTATTATATTAAAGAAAGTGAATCCTGTACTAGAGTATTTATATTGAAAAGCTTGAACTGTGACATGATACCCATGGGAAATGTGTACATGTAGCAGTGGGCTGAAACTCTCCTACAGTCTTATCTTTGCTCTGACCTCAAAAAGAAAGATGTAAGTTTCCTGTCCTTCTTGCTGCCTTGCTTGAGGCAGGTGTGTTCACCTTGCTGATCGGTGTGGAAGCAGATGGATGGTCCTGCGCTCTCTGAAAAGTTATTGAAAGCTTTGTTTGCTCTTCTCAGCTGCAACGCCTTACCAAAGTTCAGGAAAATTGGCTGAAGAGCACTGAGACCTGTGTGTTCAAACCTGGTGGATAGCTTAGTGGTTTTATTGCTCAACTGGCTGCTGTCGCAGTGAAACTTTTCACGTTGCCTTGGAATTTTTTATTATTTTATTGAGCGAAAAATGGAATTTGTTGGTGGTATGTTTCCCATTTCTGTTCCTGCTGATTAACACAACTGTACAGTAATGTCTTATACAGTACCTTTTTATTAGAGAGGTGGAAGTAATTTGCACGCCTGTGTCCCCAGGTATATCTGAGCAGGGGGAGGCGGTGAGAAGATGTGTTCAGTGTTGCAGTTTGCTCATCTCTGTGTAGCTGCCAGACCTCTGTGTGTATGTTCCTGCAGGCACCTCTCTCATCTTACAACTCATGCACACAGAGGTAAATAAGTGCTTACTGCACCTTGTTGATGAAGCTCTTGAGGAGAAAGGAAAGAGTTTGCCTGCAGCCTAAAATGATCATGTTGCAGGTTATGGAAGGAGTATTTGAAAGATTTTTTGCAAGGTGGTTTAAACAAGGATGACTTGATCCTTGGTTGCCCTCTTAGTGAAATCTGGAGGAGAAGGAAGAGAAAGAAATGTAAAGTATCTTCAAATTTTGAAATGGTTTGCTCTGTCAAGGTCAAGGTCTGACCTACTCTCTGATATCAGGAAAGGTCTCTCCACTGAGAGTTCAGGTTAGTAGAGGGAGGATTTGTATAAAATGATTGCTTAGAAATTCAGCTAGATCTTACATAGTGCTTCAGATGTCGATGCCTGTTGATAGGCCTTTTTATCTACAGGGAAACCAAGGCATGGCAAGTCAGGGGGTGACTTGGGGCAGTTAGTGGCCTTGTGGTGGAATCAGGATGGTGACTTTGGCAGCAGAGCAGTGCTGTGCGCTGTGGGTCACAGCTGGTAACACTCAACATGATGAAAATCACCAGGGATCAGACGTCCTCTTGTCACCACAACAGTTGTGTAATCAAGGCTGACAACCATATACTGTTGTTGTTCTTTCAGAGATCCAGCTGTCTCCATTATAGAATCACAGAATGGTTTGGGTTGGAAGGGACCTTTAAAGATCATCTAGTCAACTGCCCCTGCCATGGGCAGGGACATCTTTCACTAGCTCAGGTTGCTCAAAGCCCCATCCAACCTGACCTTGAACACTTGCAATGATGCGGCATCCACAACTTCTCTGGGCAACCTGTTCCAGTGTCCCACCACCCTCATCATAAATTTTTTTTTTCCTTATGGCCAATCTAAACCTACCTTCTTCCAGTTTAAAACTATTGCTCCTTGTCTTGTCACTACAGGCCTTGGTAAAAAGCCTCTCTCCGTCTTTCTTGTAAGCCTCCTTTGTACATTGAAAGGCTGCAATAAGGTCTCCCTGGAGCCTTCTCTTGGGTTCTAATTGCATTTCCAGTGATAAATCCCTTTAAGTACTTGTGGTGTCCCTGCAAGTGCCCAGACAAGGGCACCTCCATCTCCTTATCATAGAAAGGTTAGGGTTGGAAGGGACCTTAAAAATCATCTAGTTCCAACCCCCCTGCCGTGGGCAGGGACACCTTCCACTAGATTAGGTTGCTCAAAGCCCCATCCAACCTGGCCTTGAACAATTCCAGGGATGGGGCATCCACAACTTCTCTGCGCAACCTGTTCCAGTGTCTCACCACCCTCACAGTAAAGAATTTCTTCCTAATATCTAATCTAAATCTACCCTCTTTCAGTTTAAAACTGTTACCCCTTGTCCTATCACTACATTCCCTGATAAAGAGTCCCTCCTCATCTTTGCTGTAGGTCCCCTTTAAGTACTGGAAGGCCACTCCCTTCAGAGTGGCCCTTCAGACTCCTCCAAGGTCTCCCTGGAGCCTTCTCTTCTCGAGGCTAAACAACCTCAACTCTCTCAGCCTGTCCTCATAGGGGAGGTGTTCCAGGCTCCTGATCATCTTTGTGGCCCTCCTCTGGACCTGCTCGAGCAGGTCCATGTCTTTCTTATGCTGAGGGCCCCAGAGCTTAATGCAGTACTCCAGGTGGGGTCTCACGAGAGCAGAGTAGAGGGGGAGGATCACCTCCTTTGACCTGTTAGCCACACTTTTGATGCAGCCCAGGATGTGATTGGCTTTCTGGGCTGCAAGCGCACATTGCTGGCTCATACTCACTTTTTCATCCACTAATACCCCCAAGTCCTTCTCTGCAGGGCTGCTCTCAATCCACTCATCTCCCAGCCTGTATTTGTGCTTGGGATTGCCCTGACCGATGTGCAGGACCTTGCACTTGGCCTTGTTGAACTTCATGAGGTTCACACGGGCCCACCTCTCCAGCCTGTCAAGGTCCCTCTGGATGGCATCCCTTCCCTCCAGCGTGCCGACCGCACCACACAGCTTGGTGTCGTCAACAAACTTGCTGAGGGTGCGCTCAATCCCATTGTCCGTGTCGCCAACAAAGATGTTAAACAGGGCTGGTCCCGATACCGACCCCTGAGGAACACCACTCGTCACTGATCTCCACATGGACAGTGAGCCGTTGACCGCAACTTTTTGAGTGCGACCATCCAGCCAATTCCTTATCCACCGAGTGGTCCATCTGTCAAATCCATGTCTCTCCAATTTAGAGACAAGGATGTCGTGTGCAAGTCCGGGTAGATGACATCCATTGCTCTTTCCTAATCCGCTAACGCTGTAACCCTGTTGTAGAAGGCCACCAAATTTGTCAGGCACAATTTGCCCTTAGCGAAGCCATGTTGGCTGTCACCAATCACCTCCTTATTTTCCATGTGCCCTAGCATAGTTTCCAGGAGGATCCGCTCCATGATCTTGCCGGGCACAGAGGTGAGACTGACTGGCCTGTAGTTCCCCGGGTCTTCCTTTTTTCCCTTTTTAAAAATGGGGGTTACGTTTCCCCTTTTCCACTCAGTGGCAACTTCCCTGGACTGCCACGACTTCTCAAATACGATGGATAGTGGCTTAGCCACTTCATCCACCAGTTCCCTCAGGACCCGTGGATGCATCTCATCAGGTCCCATGGACTTGTGCACCTTCAGGTTCTTAGATGGTCTCAAACCTGATCTTCTCCTGCAGTGGGTGGTTCTTCATTCTCCCAGTCCCTGCCTTTGCCTTCTTATTCTCATACATCAGCATCTGAATACATGGGAGCAGCATCAGAGATGGGGTTTGTGGAGATTCCCACCTATCTGAGGTTAGGAAATTGTCTAGGAGTACAGTACTGAATCTTAGAATATTACTTTATGTTGTTTTATGTAATATTGGAGCCTGGTCACCGTGGGAACGGTCATCTAAATAGAAAGTTGAACTGGAAGGGAATGTACCCAGTTTCTGGGGTGGAGCTGTTGAGCTCATGTCATCCAGAAAGCTTGGACATGCATGGAGGGTAAGTGCTTCTCCTTCCGTGCCATGTGCACACTGTGGTCCACAGTGTTTTAGTCTTCCTTTTGGCTTGAGAAAACTGTAAAACACTGGGAAGGAGAAGACCTGTCCAAGAGCGCACAATTATTTTGTTGCTTTCCGCCTGTGAAACAGGGAGAGTTTCAACTTTCTGGGACAATCTGCTCAGAAACATTTTTATTTCAAAGTGGAATCTGGATGCTGGTGAGTGCCTGTAATCAAGATGAAAGCTAATAGGTGACTTTATTTCCCCCCCCAACCCCCTTTACATAATATCTCTTCAGCATCTATTTTATAACTTGTCTTTAGAGAATCACTGCAGTTATCCAACCGTTTCTTCCGTGCCTTTCATTATTGTGACAGAAACAATCACTGGAAATTGCATGATGGTATTGGATTGTGCTACATTCCTTCCTCAGGTCATTTGACAGGAGCTTTTTTCAATAGACCCAAAGGAGAAAGGTACATTTCTGTAAACATGAGACAAGTCTTAGACGTGCTGTAGCCACTTGGGAGAAAACTCCATTGTAAAAGAGGCTTTTAAAATTGCTCATGTGGGATTTGCCATTAAGAGCGTAAAGACGGAGAAATGGGCTTCTGATTTGGCTGACAACTCGCTTCTCATCCTCTGAAGAATTTTAGGAATGTCTTTACTTCCTTTTGCAGGGCTTAAGGCTAGTGTGTGATTGCAAGGGCTAGAGAGTTGCTTTTCTTCCTGCCTCCCTTCTCTTTCGGGCTAGGTTCAGCTGCCTTCCCGTGCTTTGACTGAAGCTTGTTAACTCTTGAAATACCAATGTACACTGGGAAAAAGGCTTTTAAAAGTCAGTGATTTCTTCTTTTGCAAAACTTGAATGGTCTGAAGATCTAGGATGTAATGTAAAAGATGTCGCTTGCTTCAAGGAGTTATCAAGTATTTTCATACATACTGCTGTGGGCTGAACTGAGGAAAAACTGATTGGGATGTGGTAACGCATGCTTGTCCTTCATCAGTGTAACACTGGCTATAAATTGTGCTAGTGCTTGTTTGTGCACTGTACTTTGATCATATTCTTACCCTTTGAGCTAAAACGCACCAGAGTGTCAGAGCATCAGTGATTGCTCACGCGCTGGGGAATGCAGGTCGAACTGGCAGCTAAAATGTGCATGTTTTATTCTCTAGAACATGGAGAAATACGGGAATTTTGTCCTACTGTATTTTGTATAATATGCGAATGGTCTTTGCCCAACAGGGCTTAATTACCCATCAATACATTGAACCCTTGAGGATGCTGTAGGGAGCTGTGGGCTTTGCTGTGACTCAGAGCTCTACGTAAAGAGCTGGGCAAGCATCCCTCATGTGGTCCCACAGCATTTCTTCTTGCTGAAGCCCTTGGTTCCTCTGAAGCAGAAGTCTGATTTTCTCAGGTGAATAAAGTAGAGACCCCAGTTGGGATCAGCCAACAAACATCCATCATCACACTGGAACTGAGGTTTGAACTTATACGTCTGGTAAGATTTTCTCTCTGCCGCTGCCAACCCTTCACCTGGCTGGCAAGAAGAAGCTCAATGCCTGTAAAGCTACGGCATAGCGGAAAGGTAATCTTAGAAACCTGATTTCTAGATAGAGAGAATCATCTTCTACTGACAGAGTTATCAAATTAATTCTTCCCTGAGTTTCCCACTTGCTCATGTAATCTGCTGATTAAGTGAGTCATCTCTATGGTGTATTTGAATTTTGGTCAATGATGGAGTTTAAAACAGTGATTTTGAACCCTGTCCCACAGTTTAGAGTGATCGTGCTTTTTTATTTCCTTTCTTCTTCCACCCTGCTGAGAAAACTGCCCAACTCCGAGCTTTGATTATTCAAGTGGAAGAGGGTGACAAGAAGACAAACAAACATCATTTAGTTCTTGGGGGCATGCTTTCCTGATGCTTGACCTTTTGGACTTCCAACATCTTCTTGTCCATTTACATGCATTACAGTTTTTCCAATTACCAGTGAATTAAATTTGGAATTGTGGTATTTGGAAATGTCAAGCAGAATCAATAGAAAAGCACTTGGGGCCCAATCTTAGTAGACTCAGCACATTTTAAAGCATATTTGAAATGTCCCTGCTGATAAATCTCAGAGGACCATGTGTAGATTATGAATTGAGGTGCTGCTATTTGGGTACCGAAGCTCTCTGTGGCTTGCCAGGTGTGCTGTGGTGTGTTAGACACACATCGGTCTCTCCCCGGAGAAGACCTTAGAAATCAGGAGCTCTGAAAAGCATTTCTGCTGGTGGCAGCATCATGGGAGGATGAGGACGGTGGGATGGAGCAGGCACACATGAAAGAGCTGGGAAAGGTATTGCCACGTGGTTATTGCTGTTCCTTAAATCTTTGCATTCCACAAGGAGATGCTCCCGTATCCTCATCCCTTTGCCTGGAAGGAAATTTCTTTTGTAGGCTTGCTTTGAAAGCTTTTCAAAACTTTGCTGTGTGGGGGGAAAATATTTACGAACATACGTGATTTCACTTCCTCCTCCCATGCTCTTTGGAGACCTCATGCTGGCTCCCGAGGAGAACGGGAGAGAACAAATGATTATGTTTTAAATGTCATTTCAGAATTTGCTGCATATTTTACTTAGTGATTTGTGGCATCTGGTCAAAATCTGCCCTCTATTTGATTTTTAGGAGTGTAGTTGGAAATATCTTAATCTTGTAATTAAACTCTAATATTTTCCATCACTGAGGTTGCAAAGTTTGGGGGCTGAGACAACCTTCTCAGTAGCTTATTTGCACAGTGCTTAGCCCACAAGGGTCCATTTTTCATGCCAGAGAGTAGTCATTGCTGTTACAAGCCAAATAAATGGTCTGCTTAATGCTTTTATAAATGCATACCTCAGATGTAAGAAAAAAAATAATCTCAGTAACTATAATGCTTGTTTGAACACTCATGGTCTGGGGGGAAAACACATCCTCTCCTCTGTGGAAATCCGATATGGAGCAAGGCATTTTCTTGGTGTAGTGGTACAAAGGAAGCCGGGAGGTGTCTCCTGACGAGCGGGACAGATGGAGGAGCGATTGGTGTTCGCCTGCTACGCTTACGGCAGAGGTCCTGCACGAGGTGGCATCCTTGGGGACAGTCACACACGGATAGACAGCAGCTCAGCATCTCGGGAAGTTTGGATGGGCGGTCTGCAGCTTCACGCGTTCTCCTCCACCCCGTGCCATGTGCAGGCAGGCGGTCGGTGGCAGGGCCCTTTTTGGATGCGTAACTTTCTGTTCATCGAGGCTGACTTGGTTTTGTTTTTATCCTCTTGGGTGTAGCCGAGGAGTGTGTATCTGTATTTTAAAAAAAAAAAAAAAAGAAATTAGGCCTTTTCTGTGTGTTATTACTAATCCGGTTTGAGCTCTACTGTCCAAATTGCCTCGTTTGTGACCCAAAGTGCATTTAAACATGAACTGCAGAAGCACCACGGCATTAAATGCTTTTGATTGATCTCCCTGATGGTTTTATTAAAGAACTAAAACCTTTTTTGGGGAGACAGATACAGTTAGCGATGCGAAGGGAGAAATCTAATTGCATTTTGGCTTTGTCCTTAACTGAAATGCTACAAAATAGGATTTTTCTAATGGATAACTAAAATGATCTCTTCTTTAAATAAAATACAGAAATGACCAGCTGAGTTCAAGTCAAAAACGCACTGCTTCCAAAAATTGATTAACTGCTGGCAACATTTCTGTCCTGCCGCACACCAGTCCAGCCAGTGACCTGGCCAAACCTCCTTGGATCGCTCTGCCTGGCCAGAGGAATGATTTACTAAACCTTTTCCTGAGTGATCCTCCCCTTTGGGCCAAGAGATTAATCTCATCGTGTGTGTGTGTGTGTGTGTGCACACTCAGTATTTCACTAAATCGAATAATGTTGTCATCTCACTCAGCTCTGTCTTCCCTAAACAGGAATCTGCCCGGTTTTGTGGACTTGTAAGGAGCTGGGATGCTGCATGTCCTTCTCCAGATCCTTCTTCTATCCACCTTATTTGACTTAAAATACCAGGGAAATTATTCAGAAGAATTAAACCTTTATTGCATCCTTTCCCCGAGCTGGTAGTAATGACTCTTAAAACGTGCTCCCTATATTGTACAAAACAGGTTTTACTAGCAGTTTGGGGGAAAATTCTAATAAAGATCTAATTCTTTTGAATAATTTCCTTGTTATCTTTTACTGACTTAAGCCCAAGTTAAAAAAGAAATATATGGGGGGGGGATTGCTACACAGATGTCCGTGGAAGCTGTGAAGCGTGAGTCATGGTGTGAATATAGAAGCCCTGAGTTGTCATCCCTGGTGAGCAAGGAGGATGTATTTCTTAATATTAAAGTTCCTTTTTTAATTTTAAAAGAAAATGACTTAAAGCCTCTTGTCCTTTTGAGACTGGTTGTCAATGGCATCATTGCAGGTTACCATGGCAATATATGCTGAGATAATAGATTAACAGCCATTGATTGACTAGAAAACTTAGAGCTCTTTTATCGTGGGATATGCCAAATGTATTGACAGAAAACAAAATTCAAAGTAATATGTTCCCTTGGCGTTACACTGTTGATGTTCTCAGTGCTGGATGGGCCCGGTTTTACCTGATCTGGCTTAAGATTCAAAACATTTTGCAATCGTTGATGCTTTACCAGGTCTTTTTAATTAGCCAGGGCAGCGCCCATCCCTGCATCCAGCTGGCTGGAAGGGGGCAAGCCCTGGGTATTTGATTGCTCTGTGCCTGGGCATACGCTGGCCATGGAGGTCCCCAAAGGTGGGGTGAAGTTTTGGCTTGAGAAAGGGGCTCTGCAGAGTCAAGGGCACTTGTTTCTGTTACATGGGGCTCTGCCGTTTCAAGGCTTTTGTGTAAGAACAGGGGATACAAGCAACAAGTCTTTAAATCCTCATGTACAGTTATGTACTTAACCACAGATGTCATCGCTAGTTTGATGCTTTGCCTAAAAACGTATTTAGACCCTATTATTTAAGTACAGCAGGAATGAAATCACCCCGCTTGGGGAATAAGTGCTGGAGCAAAGCTTACTAATTGCGGATTCATTATCGGCTCTGTAGAGATGCAACTGGGTGGTCTCTCCAGAGCAACATTTTCCAAACTTTCCCAGTTACAAGCCTTCCTCTGGCTTGATTTTGGGATCCGAAATGCTAGCAACAACTATTTGAATTTCTTCAGTTTGCAGTCCTGCACATAACTTCTGGGCAGGTGGCTGGGAAAGGGAGAGCTGGGGGGCACCAGCCCTCTTTGCCTGCCTTTCCCTCCTCCCCCGTGCCTCCCAGTGTGCTCTACACATGCTTAGATCGTGGTCCCCCCACCGAAGGATGTGCCAAAATTCAGCCCCGGGTTCGGAGGCGGCTGGTTTAGCATCCCCGCAGGTGCTGAGCGGTGGGAAGGGTCGGGCGTGAGCCGGCGCTGAAGTTGCTCATCCCAGCAGATGCTGCGCTGCAAGGTGAGCGCCCGGTGGCCTCTTACTTCCCGGCTCTGCTCAACCATGCTGTGGTTTGAGGGATAGCTCTTGAAAACAAACCCAACCCTCGAACAAAGGGCCCGACTTCCATAATCACACATGCAAGAATGCATCCGCAGTTGCTTAATTGCTACATGCAATTACCCTCCAAATTAGAGGGCAATTACCCCAATTCAGTGTACAATCTCTGTCATTTTATATTATAAAATTACATGTACAAAGAGCTATATAGGGACATAACTAAGTGTTTGCAAATAACTTCAGTTGCATACACAGTTTCATATATAAAGCCCGGTGGTTTTGACAGTTAGGCAAACAGACTGTCTGGTAAATCACTCAGTGTTTATGCAGACTATTTTGACACATCCCATCTTTTCGTATATACTTTCATTTTAGGTTTTAAAAAGAGGACAGGCAGAGATAAAGAGCTGAGATTTATAGCAGCCTTCAGCCTTGGGGAAGATATTCCTTATGTATCTAATTATGAGTTAGGATCCCAGCAACTGCTAACACCTAGACCCAGAGTTGCTACGCTGGATCTCGGCTATAATTTAGCAGCTGTTGGATAATGACACAGCCTCAGTGATCTGTCGGCAGCTCCAAATTAGGAGAGCAGAGTTTAGTCTCAGATCAGCAGCAAGGTCCCATGCCTCAGCAGGCTGAAGTCCTTCAGTTCAAGAGGACCCTTTTTAATGAGCTCCCTCTGTGCCTTGCAAATCCCAAGTAGAGGAGAGAGGTCTTCCCGCATCGCACAGTGGTTCGACTGCACTTCCGATCATTACGGGCCTCGGATAGGTGCTGGGCATCTTGCTCGGCAAAATCGTAGTGATGCTTGAGTTATCTGGAGCAGAAAATTGACCCAAGGGAATTGGCGTAATGATAGTTTCTCAGGACTGAGGTCAAAAAGTTGACTTTCACCCCAAAAATGAGTGGTGGTGGGTAGCCTCCCTTTGCCTTCATGATGTGTTGGGAATTATTTGGGCTTGGTGGTGTTTTGTGTAAAGGTAATTGTGTGCAGCTTTTGTTCGAGGAAGGTGTTGGGAGAAGCCACTCTGCGTCCTCCCCAAGGTACTGGGTGGATGCAGTGGGATGCCAGAAACCCATCTGCTCCTGCAAAGCCTAATTCTTCCTTAGACTCCAATTTCAAACACAGCTTCAGACTGTATCCCTTAAATGACTATTTGTGGATCATGGTATTAAAATGTTTATTGTTTTTGCCCGGCTGCTGACACGAGGCTCTTTACCATGCAGAGAACTGGGGCTCATAGCAGGCTGCACTGCTGGAGATGCCATGCTCCTGCCCGACTTGCATGCTCCTGGTTTGCTTGCTCAGTGTTTTCTGCAAAGCACTGCCTATGCAGCGAGGCGGTTCTGCCTGCGGTAGTTTCTGCAGACATGGTTGAAACATCTCCCCTGTAAAATGCATAAGTGTGGTAGGGGCCAGCAGATTCCACCCGCGTTTGTACCTCTTGCCTGTACCTAATGGGAGTCCCTGCTGGGTAGGAAACAGCTTTTTTTCCAACTTTTGCTTTGTGGCTGGCAGAGTTGGGTTAGGTGGGAGGGGAATGGGGGCCCAATGAATTAAACCAAGTTCAGACAGCAATCTTCCAACGCTTGCTTAGCAAATGTTTTATATCTCGTTACGCCCAAGTCCTGTTGACTTTCTGCCAAAAGCTAAGCATGGGTGTCCTTACCAGGCAATGCCACCAAATGAAGGAGGTCAGGAGCTTTCCTACCACATGCCAGTGCTGGCATGAGGGAGACAGCAAGAGCATCGTGGAGAGGGAAAGGCAGGACCAGGGGGACATAGCCCCTTCAGTCCATCTCAAGCTGTGGTTTGTGACTGCATCCAAAAGCTTTTGTTTCAGGAAAAGCTTTTGGTTGCCAAAATTAATCCTGTGCTTTCCCTCAGCTGCTCAGGTTTGGTTCAACACCTCCCTGGAGCCAGGCTGTGCTGCTGGGCATTGAGGGAAGCCCACTCACATCCAACCAAACCCTTGTTGCACTAATGCATCAGCTGTGTCCAGTGGAAGGAGACAAGCGCTTCCTGCACCCATTTTGGGGCAATACCCTCCGATTTTTCTTGCAGCTTGAAATGAGAAGGAGGACATGGTTGATCTGTGCCTCTCCCACCTGTGTTGCCCTGCAGAAGTGTCCAGCTCGGTGTTTTTTACAGACCTCCGGTGGCCTTGGGGGAACGGGCACTTCCATACCCATTGCCCAAGGTGGAAAGAAGAGGCAGGAAAAACTACATGGCTTCCCGGAGATGCAGGAGCAGAGCTCAGATTTCCTTCTCTTAGTCACCACCATCCCACCGTTCTCCCTCAAAGGGACAAACCATGTTTCAATTCCCCTTCCCTCCATTCAGTTGAGGTTTTTAACACAGCGAGTGCAGATAAGGCAGTTAGCTAGAAACTTTGGTCTCTGCGGGATCCATTACAGAGCAAGATGTGAGTGTTTCTTGATGAGCTAAAGCAGCAGGTAAATTAACACCCAGTCCTGGAGCCGTGCCCCTTCCTGCTGAGACCATCTTGGGCACAAACAGAAGGGTTTCTTGCAGTCCTGAGCACCCAGTGGGATGAGGATCCTTACCAAACGGCTTTTTAAAAAGATCTGAAAGCAGGTAGCAAACACACAGGTTTTTAAAGTGTCTCCTTAATGCAAGCATCCCTAGGAGCTGTTTTAAGGAAAACATGCATGTATTTAGTCATCCAAAACTTTATACATGCTTTTATTCAATTCATCTAAACTTTGACAGCGGGGGGAAAACTGTGAAAGGCCTTTTTCCTGGCGTGAATGCTGTTTGCCAAGTTGGGTTTGCATGTTTGCAAGCAGATCTTAGTCTTCAGCTGAAACTTGTTCCAGAAAAGACGACTGTCTTGGGGGAAGGGAGCCTGGGCTCAGCACAGGATTTAGCAGGCTCGGTTTGCTGGTCCCAGAGCCGATACAGCTTCTGCTTCACATCTTTTTAACATTCCCTTTTCAAAGCACAGTGGAAACATCAAATCTCACCACAGCTTTGTGCATTGCATTGGCTCTCATTGTAGGTGGAGAAAACAGAGACTACACAATATTGCTCGAGGTTATAGACAGAGGTGGCTGAGCCAGGATTAGATTTTGGGGCTGTTTCCCAGGCAAATGCTTCATTAAACCTTCCTGCTTTCTGGGAGATGAGGTTGGGGAGGGAGAGGAAATTTCCATCTAGGGATTCGGTTTGGGATGATGGAAATAATATTAAAAAATGTATTTCAAGGACTGGACCAGAAGGTGATAGTGAGTATTAGCTATCAGGTATCAGCTGGAAGCCATGTGTAGTATTACAATGAAGCTAAGATATTTACTTATTCCTTTATAAATAAAAAGATATCGCCCTCCCTGCACACAAGACAATGCTCCTTCGCTTTCCTGCTGATTTAACCAGTATTTAGCAAAAATGCTTAATCTGCCCTAACAAAGTGTGGTATAAGTATCAAGAGAACAAATATCAAGGCTTTAACAAGGAGTGTCAATATTGACACTATTCTGTGTTGAGGGATATTGGTAGGTTGTTTTTATTATAGTAAGCAACTTGTCAGAGGAAAACTCAGATGGAGCTTTGCAAGTGCCGATAAAACCTGCAGGTGCTATTGAAAATGAGCTCTTGTTCTTGTGTGCTTTGAATATAATTTCCAGTTTCAGAAGTCAGCTTTATGACTTTCTCATACCCTTCCTCCCTTGCAGTCTCTCCCACAATGCTGATTAAACATTCTTCCCAAAAAAGAGTGATTGAAGGATTGAACACCTTTTCAACTTGCAAAGAGGTCTTCCTAGTCTGATGAGTTTGCTCCGTACCATGAAAATTACCCATCACTGAGTCCAGGTGTCAGTATCAGGAGCAGGCTGGACATATCACCCCTAGCTTGTGCAGAAACCATGGTTTCTCCTGCAACCTTCTTGCAGTTCCACTTCCACTCCATGCCAGGTCATCTGCACTCCTTGCTTGATGCCTGTTGGCAGCAGAAGGTTGATTCCCTACAGCAGATCAGGCTACACTGAATAGCTTGAATGGAATCTCTAGCTCAAGCGTCATCTCTAAAGGGCTCTCCATGCACTGCAAAATTGGAGGTGAATCCTGCCACCGGGTAACAGCTTGGAGACTTGGCAACTTGAGGAGTTGCAGGCTGTGGAGAGGCAGGTCAGGCTCCCCCTGGCATCCTGCTCACTTGGGACAAGTCGTTTAATCTTGGCATGTTGGATCTTCAGTTGGAAGTAATATTCCCTTCTCCGGCTGGGTGTTGTGAGGGTACTTACATCAGTAGCAGATGGGTGTTCAGGTATAGAAACGATGAAGCTACAGAAGGTAGCCGGGGCCTGGAGCTGGTGCCTGTGCCCAGGCTAGGTGTTTTCTCTGCCGGCTGTAAGCCACTCGCTGCTCAGTGTCTTATGAAGACAGAATTGTTTCACCTTGTAGAGACCTTTCAGAAGTGGCTGATTTGCCATGTTGAGTGGGAATCACAGGCTGGGTTGCATTTAGATCATCCAGACATGGCCCTGACTGCCTTAATCTCAACATTGAAGGTTGCATGGCCTTTGGAGAAGATAGAGTCATGAAAGCACTGCAAAATTTTCCAGCCAGAAACTTAGTTCTGCGCTTTGCAAAGGTCTGGCTATTCTGGGAGCGCAGCACTTTCATTTCATCATCCTGCGGGACCCATTCGTGTTTTCTACCCAGTTGTCAACACATTTTATTGGGATACTTACGTTTTCCATGATTGCAATCCATCAAAATAATGGCCAGGTCTGACCTTGCCTTAGTTTGGGTAATCCCAAAGAGAGATGGCTGCAGGGCATCTCAGGATTTACGAAATCACGAGCTTCACGGTACCTTTTCTGATTGTCTGCTTACATGTCGTGTGTTTGTTTCATTCTTCTTCTCATTTTAAACTAATCCTCAAAATGCCACAAAGCAGAATATTTCTAAATGAAGAGGGGATTTCTAGGGCCTAGGGCAAAGCAGGTCACATGCAGATATCGGTGTTCCCTTACTTGACTCCATTTTTAACAGATGTGTCTGTAATCGTGTTTCAGTTCTGTGCCGTGGTGGCTATGGGGGAATTGTTTCACTTGGAGCAGTAGGAACTCCTCGGTCCTTTGGTACAAGGCTCTAAAGGGGGAAAGACCCACAGGCTGTGGAGACTCCTTTGTTTGTGGTAGCCAAACGTCCGTTTGAGGTGGCCAGAGTTGTTTGGGGAACAGAGTTGCTTTTTGCTGAAGGTCTTGCTTGGGTGGAGGGGCAGCTAGAGCTGTGTCAACCGCAGCTAAAAACATGGCATTTCTCATATGGAGACTTATCCAAATAAGCCTGAACTGGGATCTGAATGAGGAACAGGCACTGGTCTGGCCCTCCTCCCCAGGATGAATATTATCTATTCTCAGTTACATCCTACCTACATAAGAAACCATTTATTTTTAGGTGGTGTTTCCCAAAATGGTGGAGAGGGAGGGTAACTCTGTTGTGTGACATCCCAGCAAGCGGCAAGTAGCACCCTGGGAGGCTGTCTTTCCTGAACAGGCTTTCTGTGGTTAGAAAATACTGGGTACGAATTGCCTTGTACATCCCCCTGTTAGGGTCCTGTGGTTGAAGCACGGGCCAGAGGAGACCTGGGGGGCGTCTCACCTGGGCTCTTGACTTCACCATGAGCTCCTGTTGTGAGCCTAGGCAAACCTGACCTCTCTGTTCCCCACCTCACACCAGCAAAGGAGAATAACCCTCCACACCGTGCTGAAGCTCA
Source organism: Gymnogyps californianus (assembly GCF_018139145.2). NCBI lineage: Eukaryota > Metazoa > Chordata > Aves > Accipitriformes > Cathartidae > Gymnogyps > Gymnogyps californianus. Next base: position 161,483,367 of record NC_059472.1, read on the forward strand.
CATCGATGAGCTGCTTAGCTCCCAGGGAGACAAATGTATGCATCACCTAAAGCATAGCCACGTGGAGATGTGTCTCCCGGGATCTGCTTCTGATTTTGCTTGAACGTACTTGGGGTTTGAATTTTGCTTCAGGACCAGGCCGTGGGGAGGCTGAGACAAGGGAATGCATTTACTACAACGCCAACTGGGAGTTGGAGAAGACCAACCAGAGCGGCGTGGAGCGCTGCGAGGGGGAGAAGGACAAGCGGCTCCACTGCTACGCCTCCTGGAGAAACAACTCGGGCTCCATCGAGCTGGTGAAGAAAGGCTGCTGGTTAGACGACTTCAACTGTTATGACAGGTAATAGCCTAACTGGTTTTTCTGAATACAGGTTTAATTGCTCCTCTAAGTGCAAAGGCTCATGATTTTTGCATCGAGGAAAAGAAAGCAAATCCAAGTCAATTGGCCCATTCATCCCCTGTAATTACTTCTGTTGCTAATGCAGCTCTCAGAATTGTCACTTATCTGCCTTGACTTTCTAAATAGAAGCTGCAAAAGGCACTTTTAGGGTTTTTTTGTTGTGGTTTTTTTTCCCTTAGCAAAGCTTTGATAATTCTGGCATGCGTTGAAAAACGTGTCCTGTACCATCAAATGAAGAGCAATATGTTTTTCCAAGAGCATTTGGCGATACAAAGGAAAACTTGGAATCATTTGGAGCTCTCTAGAAAAGCACAGATATCTGGGGGTGGTTAGATGTTGAGATATTCTGGCATTTGTGATGTTGCAAAAAGTTTCACTGTTCTTCGGCTGAGTTAAGAGATGGGCCAGGAGAAAGAGTGGGGCAGCAAAAGCGATACACATGTTTGTGTGTCGCTGCCTGTAGCGAGCTGAAAAGGAGCGAGGTTTTGTAGTATGAAGGCTCCAGCCTCATTAAATAGCTAGGAAAATAAACTAGTCTTTTCTCATTTCCCTTGATGCAGTTCTACAGAGGGGAAAAGAATTACAGCTTAAGAAAATAGCCCTCTGAAGTTTCACGGTTTAAAAGAACAATGTTCAGTAGCTCTCGACTCAGTGTTTCTGTTAAAAAAACCCCAATGACCAACCAACCAACCCCAACCCAACCCTTTCAATAAGGATTAACAGAACATAAAATTCAAGTATTTCCCTTGATGTAACACCAATGTAGGTTGATCTCACCTTTGTGCAATTCCCAGCTGCACATCTTTGTAGCTTCTCATTCCAAAAGTTTTAGGACATCAGGTCCTAAGCTGTGGGGCTTAAGTTGGGGCTAGATTTGTCCCATGGCTGGAGAGTTTTCTCCCTTCAGCGCTGCACACTATCCCTGCTTTTGTGCCCATTGTCTCAGCTTATCCCGACTGTGAGTTGTTCCTCGTCTTCCTTCTATTATTAGCGCTGGGGTTACTTTCCCACCACACCTATTCCCTTGCCAGTTGCATAGCCAAGCTCTATATATAGTTAAATTTTTATTCTTTCCCGATAAATCAATCCTCCTTGGCCCATTAGTCATCTTAGTGCCGATCCTTCTGAGAACAGAAGGTCACTCTAGTTTCCTACTTCCAAGCAGAAGTGTTTACTGTAAACAGATTTCTTCTTTCAGTGCCTGCTCTCCTATACAGTGACACTTGTATTATCACTGAGTGTCTCTGTGCAGGGATGTAGTGGTTCTTAAACTTTGTCATAATGTGTTGCTCTGTTACAACGGTAAAAAGTTTCCAGGGCTCCTCACAAGCCTTTTACAGCCCTGGGGTTGAGCATCCATTATCCTGCAGCCTGATTCTTCAAAGCCACAGTTCCAGGGCAAAGCTAAAAGATCTTCTGAGAATTAACAAACAGTACAAGTGTTGAAAGCAACATTTGAAATAAAGGTTAGCTTTAATTAAATAAAGGCTGTTTAAATGCAGTCTTTTTTTTTTTTCCTTCCCTTGAGTGCCCTCGGCAGTCTTTCATGCAAGTAGTGTTGCATCCCAAGATGGCAAAAATGGCTAAAAAGATGATTTTTCGATCGATGGTGCTGTGCTGACACCCTTTTCGTCTCTGTCTTCAGCACCTTTGGATGCCGAGCTCCTGGGTGCAGCCTCAGGAGATGCACCTGTACCTATAGCTGCAAAAGTATCCCCTGGATGCAGGGCACAATCCTATTCCACCAGGCTGCAGCTCCTCTCGGAGCACAGGCAGCACGTGCTGGTACGTGCCAAGCGCTGCCTCCTTGTCGCTGGAAGGTGAAAAATTCGGGAGTGCAAGGCTTGGGACGTTGGGGGTGATGGCTCCTTACTCTGTTCTTTATCTTAAGGAAACAAGAACATGGCACATGTACATTTAAGGTTATAGGAAAAAGGTAGTGTTTAAAAATCGACTTGTGTACTCTTCGTTTATTTACACAGCCGCACCGGAGAGGTCGTGTTCACGTTCCCTTGAAGTGCGCACGAACCGCTACGAAACGTGCCCTCGCTGCCATAGAAAAATGTGTCATTCTCTCCCACTGTCTCATTTGTAATATTTGCTAAGTATAACATGTCATACGTACCTGGATGGCTGCCCTGAGCGCACACCAACTCAAAGACGGGGATAATGAATTGCAGATGTGGAGCAGGCTGTTTTCACTCATTAGCTTGATTTCTTAACCAACAGATTTAGCAAAGGATGTGTTTTCTATTGAAGACTCCAATACTGATGTTGTTAAATCCAAACGGCTTGTTATCTGATTTGACGAAAAAGCATCTGGAAACATTGCTTAACTTGTTGAAACATCTTTGTTCATTTGAATAAGTCAAATAGCTGCTTTTTTTCTTTGAAGTTTAAAAAAGTAAAAGCCTGAAAAACAAACCAAGTGCTTCCCAGCTGAGACCTTGCAGGAGACGTTTTGGCTATAGCCTCTTTTTTCCCCCGAAAGGAATAAAGCACTGAAAACTACCCTGCGTTAGGATTGAAGAGAGCCCTTTCCGTTCTTCTCGTGGCAGTATGTCAGTGATACCACAGAAAGGGAGGCTTGGCATGGGTTCATAAATGAGTAATAATGTCAAACACATATGATTGTTTTGCTACTTCCTCCGAGCGGTCGAAGGAAGGAAGTTATGCATATAATTTAGCTGGGCTTCAGGAAATAGTTTGATACAGTTCTCTGCGGAGAGCAGCTCTCCAACCCTAATAACTAAAAGCAGAGGGTAACGTAGCAAAAGGTGGCAGGGAAGGGAAGCAGGCATTTAAGAAAGGGAAAGAAATGACTGCTAGGGCACTGCAAAAATCACTACACGTCTCTTTTGGCATTGATCTGTGGGAGAGGGAGGATGTGTGGAAGTGGAGTTGGTCTGATCCATGGAAGTCCCCTAACGCCTTGCACAGTGTGAAGGGAAACCTCAGTGCCGAGAAGGCTGTAGCGCTACCTGGGTAACAGGCAAATACAAAAAAAGAGAGCTGCAACCTGATTCTCTTAAAGGCTTTTGTGCAGGAATAAATTTTTTAAAGAAGATGGAGATGGCACTTGAAAAAACTTCTGAAAAAGATGGAACTTTAAAAAAAAAACAAACCAAAACCTGCAGCCTCCCTCCTGCCTGCAGCAGGACTGTTGCTGCTGGTGTCTGGTGCCCTTCTAGTGCATAGAGTTAGTGATGCTCAAGGCGATGAGAGGAGTCTTAGCTCAGCCCTCGTCATATGTGCTTTATGGCACAATCTTTAATTGCATGATCAAATACTCCTCTCCCCTGACAGCATACATACGGGCTGCGGGAAAGACACTGTTCAGGGAACGAGGCATCTCTCCATCGTTTTTCTGCTTCTCATTCAGTTAGCGGTGGCGGCTGTTATTTATTACTTGCCATCTAATGCCTTCAGTACATATGGAAGCATTTGTTTCCTTTACGGTCTTTTCAAGGGTCTTTGCTATCCACTGGGGTATTTGAGTGCCAAGTTGTTTTCTGTAAGTGGAGACTGCTGATCTGTGCAGCGAAGCAGCAGGAGAAGGCGCATGGAGAAGACAGTCCGGGGCAGGTTGGCTCCCAAAGACAAGAGGCAGGAGTTGGCTGATGTTGTTTTTTCTCTTGCCTTCGTTGCCGTGTCTGTCCCTCCCTGACGCAGGCAGGAGTGCGTAGCCACGGAAGAAAACCCTCAAGTGTTTTTCTGCTGCTGTGAGGGCAACTATTGCAATGAGAAATTTACCCATTTGCCTGAAGTCACCGGCCCAGAAGGTGAGTGACTGGGTGGACGGGGAGTTGGGGTCTCTTCATCTAGACCCAGTTTGTGATGACTTTGAGTTGTTGGATGTGGAGCAAAAAAATACATCCGACCGGACACAAAGTACCATTTTGGTTTCTACTGCGGTTCTTTAAGAATAGTTTTTTAAGGTTGTTTCACTCTGTGGGTAAAGTGTGTTTTACTAACACCTCGGATACCATCAGTAAGGATTAGATTTTCTTTATGGTGGATGTTCACAGTGGGATATTCCAAAACAAAATCCCGCACAAGGGGAAGAGGGCAGAGTGATTTATACAGCATGGATCAAGACTCAAACTCTTACAAGGTATTTGACACCTTCTTCGTTAATTTTCATAGGTCACAGGTCTCCAAATACCTTGAGCATCTGGGATTTTTGCATTTGGTTGCTATTTTGTTGGTCTGGGGTTTGAAAGGGAATGGGGGGTGTACGTCAGCTTTCAGAGTTTGTGGATATACTTCAAGGAGGAAAAGTAATAGCAGGTCCTTCTTCAGAGGCTAATAGAAAAATGATGATTCTTTTAGCTGTATGCTTGCTGAAGTATCATTCAATAAAAATTATTAAAGCAGGTGGATCTTTTCCTTAGGATGGTTTCTTTTGCTATCAACTACCTACATTTACTGAGATGTTCCAATAGACCATTATCAGATTTTTCTGGGCTTTCCTGTTAGGTTTTTAATTGTTTACACGGGTTTTATTATCTCCTGTTATTAATGTACCCGTAGCAACCTAGTAGGAAATATTCTTTCTCACAGTTTTTTGTTTAATTTGGCAAGTCTTGCTATTTTTTCCTTCCCTGTCTCCAACATAGCAACATGGCTCCATTTAGTATTCCCATTGTTTGTGTCTCAACTGCACTGATGTAATTTGGAACAAGAACTACTGTGGGAATAGTGCATTTGATTGTGGCTCCGGCAGCATTCTACTAAAAACTGACATCTTGTCAATCACTGTAAAAGGCAAAGCAACGCTGCGAGGGTTTTCGTGCTCGCTTAATGCATTTGGAAGGGTTAAGAGGAGGAAGTTTTCTGCTTTTATGTATCCCAGCAAGAAATACCCATCTTAAATAAAGGTCAGATGGAGGCTCGGCTTGCAGAGTGTGGTTTGGTCCATTGTAACTCCATTACTAAGAGCCATATGGAAAAGAGTAAACTGTGGAGCCTTATGAATACTGTTGGATGTGATGGAACATGCCGCTAAGCATTGTCAGCTTTGGAGTAGAAGGCAGGATGGGGTTTGGTTGCATCTGGATGTGTAGCTGACAGTGCTGTTGCATGCCTGAAGGGTCCTTTCCCTTGTTTAGCCTGCTCTTTTCTCGCAGTCATATATGAGCCGCCGCCGCCAACGCCCTCCCTGCTCAACATCCTGGTGTACTCGCTGCTCCCCATTGCTGTCCTCTCCATGGCCATCCTCTTGGCCTTCTGGATGTACCGTCACCGCAAGCCTCCCTACGGGCACGTCGACATTAATGAGGTGAGGGAGTCGTTCCCCTTTATTTGGACCTTACGAAAGGCACGGAGGCTGCTCAGTGTATGTTCACATCCACTTTTGCTTCACTCTTTTCAGGTGGCCTAACTTTTCTTCTCTATCTTTTTGAAGTTGGTGGTACAGTTGGCCTCCATGGTGGTGTTAGCATCCCCTGCGAGGCTGATGGGTTTAGATGGGGTTATCACCATGTCCAAGATTCCTAAGGGATGGAGTTACACAGCCCTGCTTGGTGGCTACCCTTCCCCCCAAACTCTCAAACCCGTTGCCTGATTTCAGCCAACTTTGCAGAGGAACAGAGATCAGAGAGATGATAAAGTTCCTACCTGCTTTATGGGGCGAGTGGAGATGCTTTCCCTGTTGAAGCTCGGTTTTTGTGAGCCATTAGAGAATGCATGCAGGAGGTCATCCTCATGGCCCAAAGCCATTGGGAACTGGTCCTTGCTGGCTCTGCTGTGCCCTGAGCCTTCTGGTTTCTTCTGAAGGGCTGAGCAGCTACCTCTCCCTCCCTCCTCTGCTCATTATAGCCCATACTATGAACCTTTCCCATCTGAAAGCAGATAGGACAGAGCTCCAACCCCAAGCGTCCTGCGGGGTTGCGTTGTTCTCCTGGACAAATGCAGAGTTTAAACAGATACAATCTTTATGATGCTGACAGACCTGTTTACTGCCCATTGCTAGGGTTATGTGAAACACGCCTAATGAAGTGCAAAGCAGTGGGAGGTTTTAGGTGTAGTTGACTGTTGGGTCACAAAGATCAAAAAGTTCCTACTTTTGGCAGGAGGTAGCCTTGACATCATCAGTGTTTTACAGCCCAAAATAGCTCTTGCTTTGAAAACATAGGAGAATTCAGGTTTTGCCAGAGGATGGCAGGCAGTAGTTCGACACACAAAGTGACACTTGGAGGCGTAGATTGTTATATATGTTCTATACAAATACCCTGCAGAGCAAGATAGGGAATTTCGGGCTGCTCTTGCTGCAAACAGTACATCTAAATAATTTGTATTAAATAAAATGTCACTTCTTTATGCCTCTTTCCCCATATGCAATCTCTCCATTCCTCCCCTCCCTTTGTTTTACAGTCCAGCTTCAGCTGGTGGCAATGTTTTTCTCTTGTGCAGGACCCCGGCCCTCCACCCCCTTCTCCCCTGGTTGGCCTAAAGCCTCTGCAGCTTTTGGAGATCAAGGCGAGGGGACGCTTTGGCTGTGTGTGGAAGGCTCAGCTGATGAATGACTACGTAGCAGTGAAAATCTTCCCTATTCAGGTGAGAAGGGCATTGCATTAGGTTCTCACTCGCCGGGCTTCCTCAGCGGTGCTGAGATGCTCTAAGTGCCTATGGAGGTGTTTTTAAGACCATAACAAAGATGCATTTGGACCCTTCTGCTGGGGGAAGACGTTCAAGGACCCTCCCTTCCTACACTTTTCTTTGTGTTATCTCATTACCAAATGCTTCCTGTAGTAGTAGTTGTTGCAAGAAGGGCAAAACCAAGCACATTTTGAAATCTACAGGGTATTTTAACTTCGCTGCAAATGTCTGTGTTGTTAAAGTCCAGCAAGGCAGTGTGCAGCTGCGATGCCCAAAGTGCCCACAAAGGACCAAAGCCCCGGCTTCGTGTGTCCTGCCTGGGTAGATTGTAAATCCAGACCCGAACCTAGCAAACAGTTTACAGCTTACAAAGGCACAGCCCCGGCACTGTGAAAGCTAATTGCACTGCAGCGTTTCTGTCAGCTCATGTCTTCCGCTCTAGGAAACCTCTGAACACTCCTGACTTGACTTTCTAGGAGTTGCCGATGGAAAGAGTAAAGCAATCAAAAGTCAAATGAAAGAAGAATGACCGAAACATCTTTGTGCTCCTCCGCTATCTCCTTCTTCGTTAATTTTTCGCCCCGTATTTGTTGTCATAGCGTTGCTAAAGGAGATTTGCACATCTTCTGTCCAGGCCAGCTGTGACCTACTAGTAAATATTCAATAGAGCCTAGATTAGATTTTGCAATCATAACAATTACAGCTACAATGCAGATCTGGATGCTGTATGCACAGGCTTTATTCTTGCAAGCATCCTTAGGAAATCTTGACAAATCTTATTTCTCAGTGAGGTTGAGTTCGGATTCCTCCCCCCTCCCCACAACATGTGCTTTAGGAATAGCTGAAGATAATTTTGGAGAAGGGAGACTGAGAATAGCAACCTCCAGTCTTTCTCCAGCATCTACCCTTTAGGAAAACAGCCTCATTTTGAAGGGATACATCACATCCGAACGCCAGAGGATGATATTAAGAGGCCCATGAGCAGCTCTGACTGAGCTGAAGGAGCTGTTTGCTTTAAAGGGAAGCATGATCTTTGACGGTGCATTTCTCCCTGCTTTAGGATAAGCAATCTTGGCAGAGTGAGAGGGAGATTTTCAATACTCCTGGCATGAAGCATGAAAACCTTTTGCAATTTATCGCAGCAGAGAAAAGAGGGACAAACCTAGAGACAGAGCTCTGGCTGATCACAGCTTTCCATGACAAGGTAACGTATCATTGCACGTACGTTTTGGGAAGGCAGAGAGGCAGCTGGTTGTGAAGCAGCAGGATTTGGTGTCTAATATTCTCCCAGAAGCTGCCCTGTAATCTATCTAGTCTGTCCCTGGTGAGCCATAGCTCAGCGGTGGCGGAGAAGTGCTCCTGCTCCCCTCCTTCAGAGGCCCTTCCTTTAGCTTTCAAGGCTTTCCTGCACAAACATAGGATTAATAAAGGTGGGACTTGGGGAGACAGAGAGGCACAAAAGGCCGCAGCTCACGTATGTGGCGGTCACCATCTCTTAATGTGCGTAGATGAGCACGTGGGAGCCAGGTGTTGCAGACCGTTGCAGTCCCAACTCACCCCTTGCAGATGGGCTCTGTGTTTGCTTTTGAAGCTTGGGGCATATCGCCCATTTCATGGATTGCTTTAGTTATCAAACATGACTAACACTTAAAATAAAACAAACACACGCAAATCTGGGGTTGAGCCAGCAGCGTTATCCCTCTGTTTAACCCAAGGTCTACTGAGTCAATCATTGCCACAGCCAGCTGATATGATGCATCATCTTTTTGCATGGAAGGCTTTCCCCTTTCTTAGGTTAGATGAATTGCTCTATTTTGAGATGATTTTGTCCCTTCCTTACCTCCCTCCCCTTCCCTGGCAGATCAGTAGACTCTTTTTAGACATCCAGATACTTTCTGTGCTGTCAAGGGCTGAGGACTCATGAATGCTTCTGGTTTTTATTTCTTCTTCTTTTTTACTTTCGCTAGTGATTTTTTTCCCCCTGTTGAACCAAGGTTCAAATTTCTCAAGCACTCATTAAAACCATTTTCTAAACTGATGAGTTGGCACATCTGTCACGTAGCAGGTTCTGCGATTAAGAACATACGATGTCCTGTTTCACAGGGCTCTCTGACGGATTACCTGAAGGGCAATATTATCAGCTGGAATGAGCTCTGCCATGTTGCAGAAACAATGGCCCGTGGCTTGTCCTACCTTCATGAAGATGTCCCTTGGTGCAAAGGTGAAGGACACAAACCTGCTATAGCACACAGGTACGGCCTCTTTTGTTGATGCCATTCAAGTGCTGTGTTCAAACGTTCGCAACCTCTTAGAAATGATGCTGTTGAATGGAGGAGGAGATTGGGCTTTTAGGAAGTAAATGCCTTTTAACCCAATAAATCCTGTGCTAAGACAAGAATTTTTTTCAACCACATATGAAATGGTGAAGGGCAAATAAGTGTCTTGTCCGTGAAACAGCCAGTATGGTTGGTAGTGGTTTATAGCAAATGTCTGAAGGGTAGGTGCTTCCCTCTTCCATCACCTCTTCTCTTGACATGTAGTGGGAAGGGAAATCTTGTTGCTGCAGAACCACTCTTTGAAAGGACTGTGCGTGATAAATCACATTATAATCTGTGTAATTCTGTGGCCGTACCAAGATTTGGACTCTATTTTTCCCTAAGTGTTTTAGACTGATAACTCCACTGCGTGTCTTCCCATAGAGCTTTTGATCATTAGGTAAGAAACGGAGAAACTGTAGAAATGCAGAAAATGGCTGCTATTTATTTTTCTCTGTTGTTTTATAGTGCCCAAATCACGCCAGGGTGCTTATGAGAGACACCAGAGCAGGCACCACGGTGCCTCTGAGACCTCTGGGCACACACTTCAACCCACCTGGGTGGCAGCACCGTGGGGACAGCGGGAATCCAGAAAGCAGTGGTTAAACCGTCGTCATTGCAACAATACTTGTTTTAGCCCTTCTCCAAAGTCCCACATTGCTTGCCCTGGACTAAAGCATCTCTACAGAGTGGTTTGCTAGTGGCAAGGCAGGAGGGGGGAGTTTTCCAGAAGGGATTTACGCGGGCTACACGCCGTAATCCACGGCCGTACTCCCCCGCCACCCACCGCATTTCATCTAGGAGGGACTTAAACCCCACGTCCAGCTGCAGCAATTTGTACCCGATCTAGCGGGGCTGTCTTCATGGACGGCAAGATAATCCCTGTTTTTGCAAGGGTGTCCCTGCCCCCAAAACACCCCCCCCTCCCTGAACCTGAGGGTTTCTGAGAGCTGGGGGCTGTTGAAAGAGCCTGCAGCTGCCTTTGTGCTGCTCCTGGAGCTGACCCCTGTGTCCCTGACATTTGTCCCTGTGGAATAAAGGCAGTGGTTTATACATGAAAATTCCTGAGGGTGGGGAACAGAGAAAGGCTATAGAAAGGCTTTAAAGCAACAGATCGTGCTCATTAGTGTCCCCATCCATTTAGCAAACAATAAAAGATGGAGAATGCACCATTTGTGTGAACTTAGCACATACCTATGGAAGAGGGATTTCAGGACACAGGGGATTTCCCTTGGATTACCCCACCCCTTTCAGTTTTATTTTTGTTTTAAAAGAAAACACCAAATACATTTTAAATCGGAGGCGGGGGGAGTATTTTTGAATGGCTTCACACAATGTATGCGAAGATGCTGGGGTTGCCAGCCAGGTGGGACTCCCCGAGTCACTGCTGGGCAGGGGTTCAGCTAACTCCTTACTGGCCCCCGGCACTGCAAGGAGGATTAAGGTTATGGGATCGCTTGTTGGTGCGAAAGTGCCCCCACGTGGAAGCTAAAAATAAAATCTCCGGTGTCTGAATCGAGTTAATGCACCCGTTGTTCATAGTCCGCTCGCTCTCTTATTCCCTAGTTTGAAGCATTAGACGGAAAAAGATATTTTCTTCTTTTCAGGCCACTTTCTTTTATCAGTGACCATTTTAGGATGGTCTAATGCATACGGTGTTAGTGGGAATTCTACTTGGCGTGGCTTGGATCAGATCTTTCTCCCTGTCCTGGATATGTTTGCATTGCAGCTCACACTTGCCAGTTCAAGGTGGTTTGTGGAAGGAAGGAAAGCATGGAAAAATGGGGGAATGTATGGAAATAGGGGGAAAAAAGGAAGTGCAAAGGGAAATCCCTGCATCACGTATCAAGATGTAGTAGTTAACTGTTGCATGCCCAAAGGGCAGCATGGATGAACAGCAGCAGCAAATGCCCATACAATAATACTGGGTTACATCTCGCTTCACTTTGGAAACGTATCGTTCAGGCAGACTGTCTAATAATTTCTGTGTGGTCCTCATTGAGCCACTGCTTTGCAAAAATCTCGTGCACAATCTGTGCCATCCTGGAGGGCATAATCCCCTAATGCTGACCGAGCAAAGGAGTTTTATCTGTGTCATTAGATGATGGCTGTTTTCTAAGCCTGTGGGGAAACAGCTATAGCATGGAAGCAGTCAGTATCTAAGATGACAGGTATTAGGTAAATGGTGTTTTTCTGTGTAACAGAGGGGTACAAATGTTCTGCAGGCTCTGCAAAACTGTATTGTGTCCCTAGAAACCCCGTGTGTCCCCTTGAGGTGATGGAGGCTGGTATCTGCTGGAATTCCCTGGCTGTATGATGCTCTCCAACTTCACACCCACTTCCCCCGTCTTAATCCTCGAGCCAGAAATGCCCATCACACTGTGTTTAGCTTAGAAAGGAAAAATCCTTTCTTCTGATTTTTTAAGCTCAGAATCAGGAGCTGGGTGGTACAGGATGATTTTTGCTCGCGGTGCCTTGAGCTGGTGCTCTGGCATCCGAGGCTGCAGCGAGCAGCCGTTCTCTATGGTCCAGCAGTTTCTCTCTTCCCAAAGAATTTTGACAGGTCTCTCTAGTGCGGAACAATTGTATCTGCCCTCATTAATTATTTTGTGCAGGCCTGCAATGTCCTGCAATCAGCAGGGTCACTGAGTGAATTGATGATAGGGAAATTATAATGCTGAGCATACCGGACAATTGCCATCTGTTGTCTAAGGTCTGTAATTTAATTAGATTGCCAAACATTCCTTTTCAGATGAAAATGCGGGAAGCCCAGGGAACAGGGCTCAAGTGGTTAGGCATCTCGGTGTGACCCTCCTCCACCTCCCTCCCCTTTCCAGCCCCTGCGGATTTACCTGAGCTGCCCTGAAACGATCCCGCTGCAGCACAAGGACTGACACAAATGTCCCCTTAAAGCCACCTTCAAGCACAGACCCACCATCTCTACTGCAAATGCTTACGCCTGCCCGTCAGCTGCCTGGTCCGATCCTGGCAGCTTGTCTGAGTGTGGGCTTACCCCCTTCCCTGCTTGCTTTCCAACCCTCTGAATTGTCCGGGGAAGATCGATCCAGCAATTAAAACATAAGGGTAATAGATGACTATGGCAAAAGTCTGTTGAAGTGTGTAGTCTGGGTGAAGAGAGTCCAAGCAGCATCTCCTAATTTCCAGGAAGATCTAATTTTGCAGATAGGAGCAAACATCCTTACTAGGATAAAGAGTAAATGCACCCCCTTAACCTGTCTTGCTTTTGTTGTTGGGAGTGAGAAATGTAAGAAGTGCCCAGAGCTGGGGGTTCACAGCTGGTGCTCAGAGCAAGAAATGATGCCTTATACTGCCTGCTCTAATTAAAACACCCCCTTCCTATCACTCCTTGCTTTTATTTTGAGGTTAATTCACCGTAGAGTTCGGCTGACTCTGTGCCGGGCAGCACAGGGCTGCTTGGTTGTGTTTTAGGGACACGGGCAGCAGGGAGCTGCCAAATTTGCCAGTGCTGGCCGTGCCAGGCAGCCGGGGAAGGAAGGAAGGAGCTGATTTACTGGGGACTGCTAAGCCTATAGACTTACAACGTGGAGTGTTGCAATGTGATTTAGACGCGTGCTGTAATAAACCCTTCCCAAACTTGCTTCTTGGCTTGTCCGTAGGGACTTCAAGAGTAAAAATGTCTTGCTGAAGAACGACTTGACGGCAGTGCTAGCCGATTTTGGACTAGCTGTACGGTTTGAACCTGGAAAACCTCCAGGGGACACCCATGGACAGGTAATCATTATCTTTAACAATAACATTTTAAAAAGTTGGGCTTGCCATAGCTCCTCGGGAGTGGGGGGTAGTTTGTACAGATGCATTTAATTCTCTTTGAGATATGTATTTTCCATAAAAGCTTGTGCTCAGACATAAATTCCAGGAGCTCCTTTGATCTGAGTGAGCAGGGAGAGTGCTCGAACCCTCCTGACCACTGTGCAGGTGAGGTCCCCCCAGCCCCGGGGGCAGGGGGCTTCTTCCTTCAAACACGGGACTTGTTGTCTCTTTATTGTCTCGGTATTAAACATTCATAGAATCACAGAATGGTTTGGGTTGGAAGGGACCTTAAAGATCATCTAGTTCCAACCCCCCTGCCATGGGCAGGGACACCTTCCACTAGACCAGGTTGCTCAAAGCCCCATCCAACCTGGCCTTGAACACTTCCAGGGATGGGGCATCCACAACTTCTCTGGGCAACTTCTTCCAGTGCCTCACCACCCTCATAGTGAAGAAATCTCATCATCCAGATCACTTATGAAGATATTAAACAGCATTGGGTCCAATATCCATCTCTGGGGGACCCCACTTGTGACAGGTTGCCAGTTTGAAGAGGAGCTATTTACCACCACCCTCTGGGTGCGGCCTGTCAGCCAGTTCCCCACCCACTGCACAGACCACTTGTCTAGACCGTAACACAAATATTAATACTAATACTACAATACAAATATTAATACTCCTAAAATTATTCATTTAGTTTTAAGAATTCAGGCAGGCTGGCTGCTTGGGTAACCTTTAGCAACAGCAGAGCTTGCGAGCTGGCTGTGCACTGCGTAAACAATTTACTGTGTTTTTATGGGTTCTTAATTTTCTGCCTTTGCGTTGCAGCGAGCAGCCCTTTGTTCTGCTCTCGTGCCAGGGCACAGCAAGGCCAGCATCCCCTCCTTGTGCCTCTGGGGTTTTCTGAACGCCCATGTCCGATGCAGGCTCCCTTTCTACCTTTATCTCAGGAGTGAACACTTTTCTGGGTTTGCCCCCCCAGCTTTACTCATTTTTACCACTTTTTTTTGGACCTTTCCAGTAATTTGCGTGCCTTTTCATGTCCTGGCTTCCCCCTGTCCCCACTGCCTCAGGTAACAGCAAGAACAGATGAGAATTTCCTAAAGGAAAATATTAAAGGCATTTCAATTCCCATGTTAAAAAGGTGCTTTTTCCCTTGCTCTCCTCTCCACTCTCCTACATTATGGGCTATAATTCTGCCACGTATATAATCACAACCATATGAGGAGCTCAGTATGGCTCTACCTGGACTAAACACAACAAGATAGGCACTATAATGAGGACTGAATCCCCTCAAAGCGAGAGGGGAACTCTTCCAAACCAAATCACGGCAAGCCAGGGCAGGGTAGACTTTGCAGGGTTCATGCTTTACTGCTCCTGTGGATGCAGGAGACTTGTTTTATCCAGGGCTGTCAAACCAACACCTTTTCCCACCATTTCAGGATATATCAATTATACTCTTCTCTTTTTTTTATATATATAATTTTTCTGAGTGAAAGAGGATTGAACTTTCAACGACTACAATAACCAAGTCTGACTTGACGTCAGGGTGTTTTGTGTGTCTCCAAAGACAGCATTTTCTCATGCAGCATGTGCTGCTGGAGCAAGATGCGGTGGGACGCAGGGAAGGCAGGATTTTAGCCGTACTCACTGTGCCACGCTGCATTTAAATTAGACCTGTAGCATACACTGAATGAATATCACACACGTAGCCATGCACTTTGGCTTTTTCCTTCAGGTAGCTTATCTAGACTCAAATGATCTTAATGAGAATCGGTGTCAGAAAAAACAGCCCCCTTTTGCTTGTTTTTCGAGTGAGGTGTGACTTTAGCAGAAGTAGCCTGAAGGCCAATGAAACCAGCTGTCACTCATCTCCAACCAGCAGAGGCTGATGGGCCCAACTGGAATGTAACTCGAGTTGTGTTTTTTCTCTGTAGGTGGGAACAAGGAGGTATATGGCTCCTGAAGTGTTAGAGGGAGCAATCAACTTCCAACGAGACGCCTTCCTGAGAATAGACATGTATGCAATGGGACTGGTATTGTGGGAGCTAGTCTCCAGATGTAGAGCAGTTGATGGTAAGAATAAAGATCGTCTCTTCCCTGGGGGAGGGCTCTGTTTCAGCGTGGTTTAGTGGTCCAGAGAATGGGCCTGGCTTTGTTTAAAAAAAAAATAATACTCAATGGTGTATTTTTATTAAGCAGCTAACCTGTTTTTCACTTGCTTGTTTTTTAACATAAGCTGACATTCTCTGTAGATAGTAACCTTTGTAGTGTTCAAGTCTCAAAGTGCTTTTAACTACGCCATTTACATTGCAAATTGGCTGAGAACTCAGAGGGAGAAGGAGTAGGTGATTCCTCCATCAGCGGTGGGTGTCCTTTAGTCCTGAGCCGGCTCTGTGCTGCTCTCCATGGCACTCTGCATTCCTGCCTGTGACCAAGGCAGGCTTTGAGCTCCAGAGAAGAGCTGCGCTCAGCTCCGGCTTGGCTGTCACACCTCACTTCTGCAGGGCAGTGTGGTAGCCTGAATGGAAAGCCCAGAAGTGAAGCACCTTGGTGAAATAGCAGGAACACAGGGCTGGAAGGATCTTCTTGGGTCAGCAAGCCCATTTCCCTGCTATCGTAAGTCGTTAGGTATTAATCTTTGACTTTTGCTGATCAAGCCCTCTCTCAGCAGTGGGCTGTTTGTTGTTCCATCTACAGCTTTGGAGGATCTCACTTTCTCCTGAATAATCCAAAAGAATGTACTTTCATGGTATCTCCTTTCTCAGGTTTTTTATCCTAAAGTGATGCTGCAAAATGGGTCATCTTTTCTGTCCAAATAGAACATCTGCCCTTTGGTGACACCCTCACCATTTGCAGGACCTTGCCCCTGGTCAGGGAAGCAATCATTTCATTGTAGTAGCTCCAAGGCTGCTTGCTCCAACTGCTTTCCTCTTGTGTAGATATGGGTGCTCTGGACTGACTATCAAGTTCATAAATTAATAGTACCTCACCTGGACTTCAAACATTTTTATTAGTATTGCAGTAGCACTGAGGAGCTTGATTATAATTAGGATGTCTGCATAGGTGTGTGGTAAGAGAAGGTGTTTTCTTCAAAAAGTTGCTAGCTAACCTGATAAAATGCTGGAGGAGCAGGGAGGTAGGAGCACACTGGGGTGAAACAGTGGTACCCAGGTCACTCTGAAGGTCTGTGTTAGCTGTAGGAATAACCCTTCTCTGTTGAGGCCCCCCCAGATATCCACCTGGATTTTTCCCTGTCATGTTTGTGATCTCCTTCCAGCTCTTCTCAGGCAGCAGCTGGCCAAGGTACTCCAGCTGTTGTACACAGCACCATTACATCGGAGGAAAGGCTTCCTTTGGGATGAGGGCTGTTATGCTGAACCTCATCTGCACTTTCAGCTCAGAAGTGATGTCGTCTAAATTGCATCACCTTCTGTAACAGATCTGCTCCATCTTTGGGGTCAAAATCATGTCTGCTGGCTTCAGTGAGCAGTAGCCCTAGTCCTGATGTGTGGAGCTGAAAGGCAATGAATGTAACTTCAGAAACAGAGCTTTGACTCAATTCCAGTTGTGGGATAGTTGGTGAGCATGATTTGGCTTGGAGATCACCAGTGCAGCTCTTCATAGCCTTGATTCCTCTTGGAGGAAGAGGAAGGGAAGGTCATGAGTGTTATTGTGACATCCGTTGCAGTGAGTGTTTCAGTTTGGTTTAGTGACTGGCATTGTGTCAACAAGAATAATGATAAGCTGTTCTAGTGATTTTTACTTTTTTTTCGAGTACCTAAGCATCATGTTCTTGGTGTCACAGTTCATGACCAGCTAAAGTGGTCAGCTCTTTTATTTTAGTCTGGAAAGGCCCTCTTGAAATATCTCCACTCTTGAAAGAGATCACTCTTTGCTACTGAGAAACCATAAGTGATGCCGCGGAGCACCCTGAGAAAGCCCATCAGTTAAGCTGGGCTGCCGTTTGTGAGAGAGCGTCTACGCATTGCCAAAGGCCAAATGACGTTTCAATAAGCAGAAGTTATTGCTACCGTCCGGTGTCTGCACTGATACTCATAACAGTTGTCTCATTCCTGTGGCCCAGGGCTGTTCACAGCCATAACTAGTATAACTAAAGCATTCAGAAATCATTTTGCACTTAGGAGCTGGTACTTGGGACAAGGGCATCTGGCTCCAGCATGTCAGGGCTGACTCAAACCTATGAACAAGCCAGATCACAAACCAAGAAATTATAAGTGTTGTATATGCTTGACCTTGCCAGTCAGTGCCTAAAATGAAATTATGCTCATGCTGAAACCTTTCTCTAGGTTATTGTGTGTTGAATTGGTATGCTAAAATGTGAGGAGGACGGACTGATTTGCTCTTTCTATTAAAATAAATCACGGGCTACCCGGCAAGCCTCCTCAAGGAGAGCAGTGGGGTTGGGAGGCCCAGCTGAGGGTTTGGATTCGTAACTCGACGAGGTGGAAAATGCGTGGCCAGACAAGCAGCAGGGACAGCAAAGTCCATTGTGCAGGAGGAATGTAAATCACATTTGTCTGCAATGACATGTGAACTTCAGGCTTCGCTGTGGTGGGTTGAGGTTGGAGGCTGGAGCCGCAGCTCACTCATGCATGGGGAGGACGTGGGTCTGCAGAGGATATTTCTGTAGTAACCCGGTTCTCCATGTGCACCTTAGGTCCAGTGGATGAATACATGCTGCCTTTCGAAGAAGAAATAGGTCAGCACCCATCCCTTGAGGACCTGCAAGAAGTGGTGGTTCACAAGAAGATGCGCCCTGTGTTCAAGGATCACTGGCTGAAACACCCCGTACGTCCCTCCTGGTTAACGGTGGAAAATGTTTTCCTGTGTGAAGGGAACAAAGGATGCAGTTATGCATCACTCGTTAGCTTCAGAGGGAAGCTAACCAGTCCACCCCGGTGCAAGGACCTGCTCCCCGGTGCTAGAGAGAGTCAGCGCCGGGGAATGAGGGGTTGCTCAACACCTTCGTGCTCCCCTTTCCATTTGTCCCTTGTATTTAGGGAGTAAACCAGCTGATTAAAGTCAGCCAGTGCTGAACGTGGAGCGTGTGGTGGTTTAGTAGGACTCCTTTATATGGTGAAAGAATGGAAAATAGAGTCCCTTTCATTAAGAAAAGAAAACGATCCATACCATCGGAGACGCGTTCCTCACAAGCTAGATAGCATGCAAGACTTGAACAATATTTTGAGGAAAAATTAATTAGACGTGAAGGCAAGCAGACAATGAAGCAAAATGCAGCGTGGGTTTCCCAGAGGTAGATCATTACAGGCTTGCGTTTTTAATAAAAGAGGTGATTTTTTTCAGACTGGGAAACTGAGCAGATGATGAAATCTCACAGAGCTTCAGTAAGAAGCTAAATGTCTCTATTCTGACCAAACTGCCACGGTTTTGGCTAGACTCAGGTGTCCTAACTCATTGCCTAGAAGTCAAGGAGAGCTACGGGTTGTAGATAAAGATGAGTGTTCCAGTTTAAATGAGGGTTCAAATAAGAGCTGCACTCTTCCAGCACTGTTGAATTCGGTTATTTCAGTTATTTTCAGAAGTGATCGCAAACAAAGCAACGGTTTCGTAGTAACTGATACGGTGCTGCCAGCTCTCATGGTTTTATCATGGGAATCGTAATACTTGATGGCTTGTCTTTTAAAGCTTTAACTGCTGAATCTCAGGATGTATTTTGATATTAAAAACAGTACTTCTGGGGCTATGAAAAAAAGCTGGATGTGACCAAGCCCTACAGCCTTAGAAAGCAGAAGCTTAAAAAAACCCGAAAACACATATTTAAAGTAATTTTTGAAGCTAATCTCATGATAATTTGCTTACCGTGGAGAAAATATTCTTAGTTTTTCTTTATGGCATTAAGCTGTGTTAAGTGGACCTCCCCGTCCGCGGCAAAGACGGTCCCCGGAGCAGACTTTGTTGCTGAAGGTGCTTTCTCCCCCTTGTTGTCCGCAGGGCTTGGCGCAGCTCTGCGTGACCATCGAAGAGTGCTGGGACCACGATGCGGAGGCTCGGCTCTCGGCGGGTTGTGTCGAGGAGCGCATTGCGCAGATCCGCAAATCCGTAAACGGCACTACCTCGGACTGCCTTGTCTCCATCGTGACGTCCGTCACCAACGTGGACTTGCCGCCCAAAGAGTCTAGTATCTAAGTCCTGGTTCACTTTTGTCTTTCCAGACTCAGTGGATTTAAAAAAAAAAAAAGAAAAAAGTTTAAAAAAAAAAAAAAACACACAAAAAAACAAACACAGAAATCCAACAAACACATGAATGCAGCTGCTATTTTATCTTGACTTTTTATTATTATTGTTATTATTATTATTATTATTTTTTGGATTGGATCAATTTTACCAGCACATTGCTCTACTGTATTAAAAAAATGGACATTTCAGCAAGCATTCAGGTGCCGACTAATGAATGCAGAAAAGGTGCAGGTACCTCAGAACCTCAACAAACTCACTTCAGTTGTTTTTATTTTATTCAGTTTTCTGGGTTTCTCTTTATCGGTCTGTCTTCTGAGCAGAGCATCTGTGACATAAAGGAAAACCACCTACCATCTTAGAAAACGCAATGCTGCAAACTGTGGAGGAAACTTAAGACTGTTATATAAAGAATACACCTTCCTCAAAAGGATTTTTTTCCCCATTTTGTTTTGGTTTTGGGTTCAGTTCCTTTTTGGTTTTTTTTTTTTTTGGAAGTGAGCTTCAAAAAAAAACAGCAGATGTGTCTTTTACGGATCTAACGGGTGTCATTGTAACATGGAAAAAAAAGTAACTGGGCGGAGAATGTTAATTCTTGATGGTAGAATTGAAGGGGGGAGCGTAGAATAGGGGTGGGGAGAGTGACGTTGGACTTGGCAGCATTTGGGGAAACATCATTTGCTATGGAGCTACTTCTCAGGTAACCATTAGAGGAGGGGAAGGACATTTCTGGGCAGAGTATTAACGGCTGCAGCGTATGGAGAAAGCTGAGTTAAAGAGCCAGTGGTTGTAAGCAAGGCGCTAGTTCTTTCTTCCTCCAGTATCTCGGGCTTGGGTGGTAAAAGAACAAAGCAGAACTATAATTACCTTTTATTTTTCGACTCCAGATAGTAACGGGAAGGACGCTTTTAGGCAGTGTAATTGGAAGAGGTGGGAAAGTGTGTTCTCAGAAGCACTTCGGTAAAATACTGGAAGATGGGAAAATTTTTGCATCTCACTGTACGTGCGAGTCAGTTCAGGAAATTCGGCCTTGGGGTTGATTATCTGTCAGCCCAAGCTACTGGTGCAGATGGTGAAAGGAGGAAAAGTGTGAAAACTGGCTTTATAATTTTTTTTTTTTTTTTTTCCCTGTATTCATTTGGGGCTGGGGAGGGGTGGAAATACCTGAACCGGTGGCAGATGGCTCCTGTAGCATCCGAGAAGCCTTTGCCCTGCCCAGTTGCAGGCCGCAGAGGCCGCTGAGCAGCAGCAGTGATTACCGCAGCATCTCTCCGACTGGTTTCTTTGACGCTGCTTTCTCCTTACTCTGTGACGAAACTCTTTTGTCTTAAAGTGGTGCATATTCTAAAATACCGTTACTCTTATTATGCCATAAACTCGCTCTAGTCAGTGAATGTTCCTAATGCTGCTGATTCAACATTGAAATATTTTTTTAATTTGCAAAACATGCAATGTTTAAAAAAAAAAACTAAAAAAAAAAAAACCACAAAACACACACACACACACACACACACACACACACGTTACGTGGCTTCCGAGGTTTAAACTGAAAAAAATTAAAAACTTCATGACCACAGACCACCTCAAACCAGAAATACCTCAGAATTTTCTACTTGTATGAGTTTTATTATATATTTTGTTAGTTGTGTTGTCTTGTAGTAAGTATATTTTAATGTAAGTTGGCTTTTATGACAAGGGAGTTTTAAAAAAAGAAAAAAAAGAAAAAAAGTTCCAAAATCTTTTAGGAAGTGCTACCATTTTTTTTTTTTGTTTTATAAAGCACCATTGTAAATAACTGTATACAGTTGTAGAATAACTGCCTATATAAGGTACCTGGGCATTATTCACTCTTATTTGTGAAGGCTGTTTCCATTCTGTGTTATTTTTTTGGTCTGTTTTAGTGAAAGGACAGTACATCTTTTTTTTTCTTTTTTTTATTATTTTTATTTTTTTTTACTTTGAATATAACATGAATTCTGTGTCTTGCTAGACTGACAAAGTTATGTCCATTGGATGGCCAGAACTTCTAAATTCTTCTTTGTGTTAAGCCAAAATGCAGTCCTAAACTAATCACCCTGTAACAAAAATGTGAAAAGTCTGTATTATATAAACGAATTGGACTTCTCGCCACTGCCAAATTGTCAGCGTGCACCCTTGCACAGATATAATTTATTAAGCAGACAAAATCTCTAATTGGAGAAAATATAAAGAAAATTGAAATATATTTCTTGAAAAATATAGCTTTAAAACCTAGAGGTCACAAATGAGGACACGGTCCTCTATCTTGAAGAGACATTAAGATAATTGCCTTAATTTGTCTATCTGAATAAAGTCTTAACCTATTCTTTCAAGTTACTGAATGTATATTGCATATTAGTATGTACACACATGTAACTGTATTTCCGTGTGTAGGTTTGGAAGTTTCTGTTTCTTGATGTGCTTCTGTTGAGAACACCTTGACAAAACCAGACAGAACGATACCATTTTGACCCAGCCGATGTCCCCGGTGGCGGTTGGCATCTTTGGGCCCGATGCTGCAACACACCTATGCTTAGCATTAAGCGTGTAGGTAGCTCTTCTGGTGTCCTGACGTTAGGCACTCACTTAATGTTAAGCATGGTCGTAAAGGTTTGCAGGGTCAGTGTTTTTCATGTTTAATACATTTCTGCACTGAGATTTATATAAAAATGTGACTGTTTTAGAAGTGAAGTGATGTAAGGGTTGGGGTGGAGCGTAGAGCAGTTCAGATTGAGTGAATACTTCTTTCGAGGTGGGCTTGCTCCCATTTCCCCCTTCCCCGGGAATGGGAGCCAGTTCATATTGCTGCAGAAAGAAAAAAGCTGTACTGTCTTTTAACTGTTAATGTCTGTTTGCTGTTCTGGATTTTTTCCTTCAGCATTACGTATTATTGCTAGAACAGGCTTATTACAGCAGTTGCTTTTTTATCCTGATTTCTTTAAGAAGCTTTAAAGTATTTATTGAAAGTGCCATATGATTTTAATAGCCTATTAGACAGTCTCTGAAATCTTCTCTTTTGAGAAAGCATAAACAAAAATTCTCACGTGTAGCTCATCTTACTGCGGGGAACTGCACGACCGTACAAACTTTGACCAAATGTTGATTGTAAAGTATTACATCTTTCCTGGTGTAATGGTTCCTTATAGATCATCTTGTCAACAGGATTCAGAAACTGATTTTAAAAAGAATTTCCAAATTGCGTGTGCGCTCAGTTACAAATTGTAAATGTATGTAGGTATGCGTGTCTTGCTATTGCAGCAGAGAAGGAAATCCTGAACTTTTGCTTATTTACAAATTTGTACCAGTTTACCTAACGCTGTTCTTTTAAACTGGTATTTATTTATTTTATTAATGAAGACAAGCTCTGATTAACTTAGTGGTCTTTCAACACTTGAGCTGTCAAGCAAGTAGTTTCCTCACCACTAATCTAGCGTTTGAACTCTCATTGACAACATGATTTTGGTTCTGTTCGGTACTGCAGAGGCTTTTTCCAAGTCAGCGGTCGGGCACATCCATAGGTGTAGCCGTAATAAGCAATCGCGGCTCTTTTCCTCTTAACACTCCCTTGAGTATGATGGGTACAACAGCTCTTAACGTTACTTCCCAAGCACTAAATTTCACTTCCCGTTCAGACTTAGAGGAAGTAGCTCTTCAAAAACTTTGCGGCAGAATTTTATTGTTGACCTTCCTCTCTTGTATGGCAGTTCTTAGGTGAATATTAACCTTGAATATGCTGGGTAAAAATTCTCCTTGACTTTAGGAGCCAGGATTCCCCTCTCTCCAGTGTAACTCCCTTTATGAATTTATTGCATTGGCTGGGCTGGTTTCCTAGGTGGAGGAAGTTTGAGTTCACATTTTGAAACTGGAAATAGCACAGGAACTAAATTTGCTTTTTTTGAGACGATAGAGGGGACTTGCTAATGAAATTGCATTAGTACAGCAAGGCTGGAAATTGTATGTGGCTCATGTTGAAATTTATGTGCGTGTTATAAGCGATGGCTATAAACCAGTCTAACCATCAGTTAAGTAGCACCAGGCTAATTCATTATGGTTAAGGATTTTAGCTATTCCTGATCATAAAGTTTTCTCTATTTAAGACAAAAGAAAACCACTTTTTATTCTGCCTCGTTCTTCAGCTGAAATTCTCTTAGAGAATATACTATGCTAGATAAGGTTACACCTATGGAAATGCCGAGATCTTGGTGTATGTTTGCTTCAAAGAGAAGGTCCGCGAGTGCCCCCCAGTAACTCCCCTGCGTTTTTCTCGGGTCTCCGGCCTCACTGCTGTTCCCACTTGACATTGTTGGTTTCAGTAGAAGCAGCAGAAGCCTTGGGTCCACTCAGTGCAGCGTTGCTGGGGATTTATTTCCAGGTTGGCTGGGTCAGGCCTCGCCATTAGGAATCCTGATCCCCCTTAATATCACAGCACAGAAACCGGAGAACACACGTTTTATTCCTCTTGTGCTGCTTTCTAGGCAGACTGTCAGAACTTGCCCTGCTTTGCAGGGGAAGGATCTGGTTTCACTTAGTATGGAAGAAACTCGTATTGCAGAGGAAGGTGCTGGTTGATAACGTTGTGACAGTGCTGTTGTTGCAGTCCTCTTCAAGCCACACTCCGCTTGAGAAGTTGCTAAGCTGGAAGTGTCCCGCAAACTATTATCACTTTTACATACAGAATATTGTTTGGTAACATTGTAAATAAAATAGACTATATAATAGAGGAAAATAAGGACATTTTGACTTTTTTACTTTTGGAAAAATATATATATATTTTAGTTACATATACAAACAAAAATTCTACATAGTGTGAGAATTCTTTTATACCACAAATTATTTTTGTAATGTCTAATATGTTTCTGCAGGGAAAAGGGAGAAAGGTCTGTGTACGCACAGCAAATAAATAAATAAATATATATAAAGTTTAAATTAAGTGTGCACTACATCAAAGTCTAGAGGATAGAACAAGTTTAGCCTGAAACCAGTTTGAGGAGCAAGTTTGGATGTACTTGGACATGCTTCGAGGACGGCACTGAGTATATGTTTAGGTTATCTTGCATGTCACATCCCTTCTGCTAAAGATGCTTATTGCTTTTCTATGACCATCTTCAGTTTAACCAGGAAGAGTTTTTTCATGTATTCATGCGAGTATCCATGTGTGAGCAGTGTGTCTTCTGGCGTATGCCGCGATGCTGCAGTGAGTTGTGAAGTCAGGGTGTTGAGAATTTACCGAGACCAAATAGCCGGGCTGATCTTGCTCGCTGCCATATCCGTTTATAGCAGCTGCGTCTGCTGCATTGACAATATGATCTGTAAGGAGCTGTTGCCAGTAGAGTCCTGATAAAACCGGTTCCTAGAAGTTCCTTCTCTCTGAAGTGACACAACTAATCAGGCTTCACCAGAACACGCAGATATGTGCTCTGTGTTCCCAACGTCAGATTTTACCGTCTGGGTCGGAGGCACTAAAGAAAAGGAGGACTGTCATGGCCAAAGTCCTGCTTCAAAAAAGAGCATTCCAAATTTGTGTAACTAATCCAAGGTATTCTAAAAGTATTAAAGAAAAAAACTTAAAATGTATTCTTTTCACTTAAGCTAACTTTTCCCATTGGACCTAAAATTCACTCCGGTCTTTTTGGTTCCCTTAACCTCGGCAGCACAGTGTCAGTGGGGCAAGAGTTACTGAAAAAAGCTTTAAACCAAACAACGCGTTGCGCTACCTTGAAGCTGGTTTGACAGTGTGCCTTTTGAAATTAGTGCTTAAACGACTTCGAGCAGGCTCCTGCAATTGCCGAGTCCTACATCTGTGTTCTTGGTGAAGTCCTGGCCCTGTGGAAGCCAGGGGGAGACTTGCCATCCAATTCTGTGGGACCACGAGTGCGCGTGTGTTCCTGGAGCACTTTCCAAACACACCTGGTCCCTTACTTACATGGGACTTCTTTTTTAAAACTCTAGTTTTAGGGTGACGCTCGGTTCCCTGACTGAAGTAGTAACCTATCGAGTAAGCAGTAATCCTTTTTGTCAGGACACTTCCACAGAAAGAGATCATACTTGTGTTATGTCCATCCAGCTGTTCTGAAATGTAATGCTATTCTGTTGTGCCTTTATTTTTCCATGTAAAAGCAACTGCTGTAAGCTTTTTTTTTTCTTTTACTAGTTTTTTCTGTCTGAAAAGACACTTTTCATTGCCCAGCTGTTATTTCTGGATGCAGTCTGTGATCCAGGTATTTCAAGAACCAATTACCTCAAACCTCATGTTAAACAGTGTTGCTATCTGGCTTCTCCTTGATACTACAATATTGTAACATACACAAACAGGAACCTTGCTATATATGGGTGTTTATATATATGTATCATATACATATATACATGTATATATATGATATATATATGTAAATGGAAAGTGATCCCCAAGGACTGAAGGAAAAAAGCAAAACTTTTTTGTTTTCCAACATTGAAACCAAAAGGGCTTCTCTGAAGCTCTGTAATGGCATTGTGCTGGATATATATCAAGAAAGTGTTTTCTGAAAAGTGCTTCCTTTGTTAGCCTTTTATTTCAGTATTTTAATGGGGCAGATGATGTGATTAAAACACTATTTCTGCATTTTTTGGCCCATTTTGAAGCAGAGGCCTCTTAATCTTTCCAGTTGTTAAAAAACAAAAAAACCTCAGTGTACAACATTCCAGTAAGGTTTAGTATTGCAAAACTAAAGCATGTTCTGGGAAGACTTCATAGCTTCTGTTTTTGTGAAAAGGAAGGCATTGGCCATACTTTATCCAAGTTTTCCACTGTTTTGAGGAACTGAAGTTTAACCAGTAACCATCCTAGTCAATTAAAATCCTAATTCAGTAGTCACTGGCATCTCTGCATTGCCACCCACCGTTAAAAACAAAACACCCCCCAAAAAAACCCAAAACAACGCAAACCAAAAATCCAACCATGACAGAGGCAGAGGAGGAGGTTGGAGCATTTCATAGCTCCTGAAGGGGGGGTTAGCACCAGAGCAGCTTCGTGGATAGCAAAAAACGTGTTGGCAAGACCTAGAACCTGTCTGGCCCTTTCCTTTTTCCTACTACCTTCTCCCGAGAACCTTCTCATAAAAGCAGACCTTCAGCCACAGTGACTTCTCCTTAATGGTACTTTGCTGAAGAGAATTCTGTTCAGGATATATTTTACGGGGAAAAACAAAAAGTTAGGCCATTCTTTTCATTAACATTTTACTGTACGTGTTCCCCTCCCAAGTGTCTGTTTTTAAAAAATGTATCCATGTAGCTGATGTAACATTACAGTCTGTATTTTACTTGGACAAAGTAGTAGCTTTCCAATCCAAATAGTAATGAATTTATTATTACTAGTAATTCATTTAATTAATGAATTCATTTAATTAATGAATTACTAGTAATTAATTGCTAGTGATTAATTTACTATTACTAAAGGAAGAAAAGGAGATGTTTCTCTTTCCCCGTTTTTTCCTCGAATGTCAAATGCTTCTATGGCTATTGATGGTTTATGATTCTCTTTGGTAAATCATTTACAAAAGTACTAAAATCTCCCAGAAGGAGGCATTTTGCAATGCTGCTGGCCTTCCAATGGAATAACTATGATGCAAAAGTCGATCTGTTGGTGGATGAGAATTGAAGGAGGTGGTTACTGCAAACTAAGTAACATTCTTGACCTCAATTCTATGCCATAAGTCCGCACAATGCCATTGTCAATCTGCTCAAACTATCTGCTTATGAATTCTGCATGATCTTCATGATAGAGTTGAAAGCCTGATCTTTCACCTGTTAATATTTTCACATTCGTCCTTAAGTTTGACAAATTTTATACTGTAAAGTTGACTTAAGTACAGTTTGATGTCAATTCTTGTGGAAAGAGCTTTCTGCATGTAACATTAGACGCATACAGTTAAACAACACAGCATAGTACAAAACTCACAAGAAAATGTTTTGGCACCAGCAGAAAGAAATCTCACCCTAACCATTTGTCATTTGAAACCATCTTATTGTAAGTTTTACCAGCTACTTCTAAATTTGTGCTTTATTTAAAGAAATAAAATAAAAATCCTAAGACTTGTCTAGCGTAGTGAAATATGTGTATATCAGTTTTAGGATAAATAGCTAAGTCTTATTACGCTGTGTTACTTAACTTGTATATATAGAGTATACATAAGAGTTTGCAGTAACCTGTTTCTCCAGGATTTCCAGTTTGAATGGATTTAAACTCAAACTATGAGATTAAGTAAATGATTTAGAAGATTGCAGAATAAACTGAGTGTAAATTACAGGAAGCTCTATCAGATGGTGAAATAATTTTTAAAGAGTCTTTTGGTCCTTGGCTCAAATTCAATAAGTACTGTTTGTATACCAAGATATGTGAAATGTAAATGTTGTAGGTTATATTTCACTCTTGTAGCTATAAAAATGTAGAACAGAGATAGCTTGTACTACTGAGTTAACAAAAGTTATACTAAAGTATCCTGTTAAAGAAAAAAGTATACAGAGAGTTAAGCTCGTTGCTGTAACCCCTTTTGGATTGAAGTGTGCTGATTTTTTATATATGTATATTTTATATATATATTCTGCAAAAGTTTATATATATAAAATGTATACATAAAATGGCCTAATGCAGACATCCATTGTATTGCAGTTATGAAATGAAGACATTTTGGAAAGAACATTGTATCATAGTTCATGAATTTGCAGTGGATCTTTGTTCCTTTTTACTGTGGTATTTTAGAAATGAGTCTCAAGTTTGAACTTAGATCTGCCAAGTTGGAGTTTTGCTGCTTCAGCTTTGCACTGGGTGTCCGAATAAACCAGTATGAATGTAGTATTTGCCCTGTGTGAAGCAGCTACACCCCAACAGATAGGAGGAAAAAAAAACTAGAAAGAACTATTTCAAGTTTATCTTTTTGTATATGAAAATAAACAGTAAATTACAAATCATTGCTTCTTTTGTTGGTGCGACGTTAAAAATCATTGTTATTTTATTGTCTTTGACATCTAGTGGGAGTATTTCTTTTTTTATAGAAGAATGTTTTGGTGTTTTCATGGCATCTTTGCTATCCAAAATCCCTAACAAAATCCCTGCAGAGGCATAGCTGAGGCCTCCGCTACCCATCATTTGCTAACTCCTCCAAAGGGAAGAGGGAATTAGCTCGAATCGCTGCGTCCTTTTAAGTGTGTTGCCTCTTGTAGCACTGTGGTAACACTGCTTATCATTCCCAGCGAAGAACTGTTCGCACAGAGCATTAAGTGCATGTTAAGGTGTATCAGTAAAGTCTAGCAACGTAGCTGCAACTGCCAGCGATGGGGGGTTTAAGCTAAATCCCAGGACTGTGCAGTGAAGTGTCTGCCCTTCCCTTCCACCAGCTCTAGCAGAGGAGCTGAGCGGAGAGCAAGGGACAGTGATCGCCTAAATGATTCCAACCTGACTTACAAAAACTTGCCTGCTAATACCTTAACAGTTGCTGGAAGTGAAAGTTACACTGAATGTACAGCTGCTATTAAGAGTCATGAACAGTATGAACAAGCATGCCCCTGTTCGTGGTGTGCCCACAGCAACTGCACAGCCAGGTCCTTGATGAGGACGGCTGGATATTTCCTCGGTCAAGGGAGTCTGGTAGCAAACACATAGCATGCACAAGTGCTGCGGGGTTCCCAGGCAGGGAAATAGCTTCAGCGTGAGGTACCTGCCGTCAGGGCGAGCATCAGACCTGGGACTGAGATGCAGCTTCCATACACCATGGGTTTGCGGGTTTTTTTTCCCCACTTCAGCTGATCACCAAATAAGATTCAGTGAGGCAGGGGGACTGGACCTGGAAAAAGGTTAAAAAAAAAAAAAAAAAAAAGCCTGAGCTCCCTGTACTTGTAGCAACACAGTGAGCTCTCTAATCCCCACAACATGAGGCAAGAAGATGCCCTCAGCCACAAACTGAAGCATGGCTGGACCTCTCCGGGCAAGCTGCCTGCAGTAAAGTGATGGCGTTGCAATGCAGCCCTCGTGTTTTGGTGTTTTCCATTGTTAAACTGGTCCTTTTTGTCAGCAGAAATGCCTCTCGCTTGGTGCTGGGTTCGAAATGCTTACAATGGACCCACATGAGGCCAATATTAACATTAACAGGCACCTGTGAGGGAAAAATAGTAATAATCGGGCTGGTGGTTTCCCTGACAAAAAGCCTGGTGTCAAATCACCAAACGGTGATTCACCCCCGCACCATCCTTTGGGGCTGGAGCCCAGGGCCATCGCCCCCGGCCTTGCTGGCTGGGGACTAGTTTAGCCACCCCTCTCCGGGCGGTCCCTGTAGTCCCCGGGAGGGGGAGCCCCGCGCCTTCGCTCTCCCTTTTTCACAGCTCTCGGGCAAATCCCGCTTCGCTCGTTCCTCCCGTGTCGTTTCCCCGCGGCGACGCCGCCCCGCTGAGGGGATGCCGCCATGGCGGCCAAGCGCCTGCCCTGCCGCGGGCGGGCCGGCAGGGGGCGCTGCGGGGCAGCGCGGCGCCGCCGTTCTTCTCCCCCGCGCCCGCGGCCATGGCGGCCTTCTCCCGCCACCGCCGCTTTCTGGGCGGCTTCGTCTGCGGGGCCGCGGCGGGCGCCGCCGCGTCGTGCTGGGCTGCGTGGCGGCTTCTCCGCAGCCAGAGCCAGCAGGAGCCGGTCCCCGGGCGAGCCCTGCCAGAGGGTAAGAGCCGCGGGCAGAGGGGAGGCCGGGCGCGGCGGCCCCGTGGCTCCGCGGGGCGGGAGCGGCGGCGCCTCAGCGCGGCCCCGATCCCCACAGAACCGCCCCCCCCCCCCCAGCCTCTAAACCCGCTCCCTCCCCTCAGAGGAGCCTTCTCCCTGCTGCCTCCATCCTGGGGTGCCCAGAGCGGGCCGGGAGGGCGGGGAGTTCCCCGAGTACCTGCGCCGGGCTGGTGCGGGGAGGAGGTTATTTGGGGATGCTGGGCTGTAACTCGCGTTAAAAACACAGCTTCCCCTTGCTGCACCTGCTCACGCCAAAATGTTGGTGACACGTGAGGGAAGTGCTTTCGTGCGGCTGCCACGATGGCTGCAAATGTCCCGTGTTGCAGTGGGGAGCAGAGAGCCGTTGACCTGTGTGATCTGGTAACGTCTCCATAATATATACATGCATATATATGTATATGTTTACTTTTAAACACACAGTTCAGGTCAGGCCATAACTAAATTTCAGCTATTGCTTCCCCTATGCTGCCCTGGGGAGACAAGGCCAGCATGGGTGGTGGCTGTTCGCTTGGGAAGGCCCTGGCCCGCTCGCTTTGGGGGCTGGCGGGGGTACGAGGGGTGGGGAGGGGGCTGTTGGGGGGCACCAGGGCCTGGTGGCAATGAATGGTTTATTCTCTGCAGCCTGAAGGCTTTAAAAGTACTGGAGCACTGGAAAGTTCTAAAAACGTGAGCTGCTGTCGAACAGATGGCTGGAGGACGAGGAAGTCAGTAAGGCGAATGTAAATATTCCTCCACAA
Source organism: Gymnogyps californianus (assembly GCF_018139145.2). Taxonomy (NCBI): domain Eukaryota; kingdom Metazoa; phylum Chordata; class Aves; order Accipitriformes; family Cathartidae; genus Gymnogyps; species Gymnogyps californianus. Next base: position 161,514,180 of record NC_059472.1, read on the forward strand.
GTGAAAAATGTTACTTGCAAAAAAAAAAAAATCTCAAAGTGAATCTCTCATTCATTCAGCAGAGTGTAAGCGTTCCCAGTGAGGGCAGAACTTGCGCTTGTGCTCAACTTGTACATCTCAGTTTGTGAGGAGGAGTGCGATTTCCAGCTCTGAAGGGTGAAATGTGTGTGTTGATCTCCTGTGTCTGTAACTTGTTGCCTGATTTGTCCCTAAATATCTGATAGCTTTTCTTCTGAAGGGCAGCGCAGAGCAATTGCTAGGTGGATGTGTGTAGGCATTAAAGGGGATGAGTTAGTCCTAGAGCTGAGATCCTCATGTGAGGACACGGTTAAAAACACAACTTTTTTGGTAGAAGGGAGTTTCACTGGATAGCTCTCTTAATATTTTTTTTAGGTCTTAATTGTGGCAGTAGCCTCAAGTAGTTCCCTGTACAGTATGTTTACATTCACTGAGATGCTTTTCTTACTGTCTTGTTTCTGATCACATTTCACCTTTGGATGGCTTTCTGTTTGTTTTTCTCCTTAGAACCAGTAGAAGAGTCTCTGCTGGAAAAATACGGATTCCCTGAAGCTGGAACAGAGACCAGATGTTACACAAATCATGCACTGTCTTATGACCAGGCAAAACGGGTGCCTAGATGGGTGATTGAACATATTTCCAAACAGAAGACACTGGGTATGTAGGTATTTATTTACTTACATGTATGACGCCCAGAATAGCCTTTGCTGTTCACAGAAGGTGGACCGAGGAGCAGGCAGGGAGAAAAATCCTATAGTGGTCTCTAGATATGGATTTTTCCACCCATTCACAGTCCCACTGGAGGCAGCAGGCCTCTGGGTGGATGTCAGCTTCATGACAGTATTAAGGCTGATGTTGCCAGTGATTTAAAAAAGATCTGTCACTGCAGGTTGGCAGGCCTCTTCAGTATTCTTTCTCTTGTTGGGACTGGTCTGGTATTGAATGTACAGCGTCCTGAAGTCTGCGAGGTACATTTGGCCCAAGGGCTGCGTTATGAAAGGGAGGAATGAAGAAGAACTAGAGCTACCTTCCATGAGAAATTTCTGTTATGAATTTATGAAACAGTCTGTAAGCACCAGATCAATATAGCTGTGTCAGTGTAAACACTCTAAGTCATGTTGCAGGAGGGAAGCTTAACTTACCTCTTTTAAACATGAATGGCTTAGCTAGTGTAGTTAGTTCTGTGATCCAATTTATGTCAGTTTAGGTACTGCCCCATATGTGTGAATACTTGTGGAGTCAACGTCTTTAGTGGCCAGACTGTTTCATCTACAGATCTTAAAGAGGTTTGCTCAGAATGGGAAGAAAAGATGAATGTCCGTTTATGAGATAAAAATGGAGCAAAGGGCATCAACAGTTGTAATTGTTCAAAGCTAGATAGGGCATTACCTACTCACTGCAGCCATTATTTACTTTGATGCAGTTCTGTTGTATTTTCTGATGTGCATTATCTGATACTCTCTCTCCTGTTCTTTATGCAAGCCAGAGGCTGAGTGATTTTTTGCTGTCAGTGGTGAATGAAATATGAGTGGTATACAGTCATTGTAAATTAAGTTTATAGCATTAGTTCAGTTTTTATAAGGCAAATTATTAGGAATGGAGGTAGCTGTATAATTGTAAAATGTTTTATGAACGCAGTAGCCCTCTAAATATATCTTAATCACTGTCTTCAAATTACCTTTCAAAATTAAAAGTGTGATCCTGAAAATATTTATAACCAACCCCTAAGTAGCATCATTGATTCCACTTCTTTCTGAGAAGAAAGCAGTAATTCCAGGCTTACTTTCAAGTGGGTCTTAACGGCCGAATTGTTAAAATGTTTTCCAGATGATCAGATACAACTAACCTGCAAGTTGAAATTAGGCATCTTGAGGCATTCAGCTCTGATTTATGTCTGATAGCTACTCTAATTGAGATTTGAGGCAGAACTGTGGTGTTCAAGGAAGGTCACAAAAACCTTCCGTGTCCTGGAGTTTTGAAAGGACATGATGTAAAAAAAAGTGTTTTATTGATAAGTAAGGACTTAAATGTTTAAAAAACATGGTGCGAAGAAATCAGCTTTACATGTAAATGAGATGTACAAAACTGGTTACAGAAGAATTCGCCATTTTTATCAAAGCAGTGAACAGAGAATAAATGAGGATATATTTTTCCATTTCTCAAGTTTAATTGATAAATTACACTTTGTCTTAAATACTGAGATTAAATATTATTTTTTTAAAAATACGAATTCTGTTGTTTTGCACACTGATAAACTTGTCAGTGTTGCTTCCTAAGCATCAATCCTGTGTTGAAGTATCATGTCACATGCTTTACCAAAAAAGAAAAGAGAAGTGAAGCTCCTTCCTTCTACCTGCACTGCATAAAGATGCTGTGACCACCTCTCTGTTTTGACATCATCTCCATGGACATATGCACAGATGGTCAGCAAAGAAGAGGAAATTGCTTACAGGCACTGGTTTCTAAGAGATGCATTATCCATATGCATGCTCATTTTCCACCCCTTCCCTTCTTCCTTGTGGTCCTTGCATATTCTTGGGTTCTTCAGAGAGCTGCCAAGTGGAGAGCGTGTACCACACTTTGTTCTCAGTACGGAGCACAAGGAAGCGTAGGGTGCATATGCGCTCAGTGATAATATTGACGTGACAAAAAAGCCAGAGTGCATGCAGTTTGTGTGTGTATGCACAGTCAGCTATAGAAGAAAGAATAATTTTAACAACTAGCAGCGATCGCTATTGAAAATTGCCCCTGACGTTATATTGCAACAGAAAGTGCTTTATAAAGTGCCAAGTTTGAGGAAAATTCTCTCTGGTGTGTACAGGCCCTGATTCATGCTTAAATGAAGAGACCATATAATGGTCAAGTATATTGCATCTGTGAAATTATGCCTAAGATGACAGCCTGAATTTTACAAAGGAAAAAATCAGTATGCTGTAGATACTTTGAATTACATTGTCATTTGCGAAAAAAAATTGTGGGCAATAGTGATGGTGCTGTAAGCCAGCTATTTTCCAGCTCCGTTGACCCATTGCACAGGCACAGCTGAGTCAGCCCTTGAGTGTGCCTCTGCTGCTTTTCTGGAGCACCTTCCTTAACTATGGATGTTCTTGGGTCCCAGGCCATCCCCTAAGAAAGGTGGTATCTTATTGGAGGTTGTCGGTGCCAGAATAATTCACGCAAGTCTCTTCTGGCCATCACTTTTCCAAGGAAGTGGTCCGTGTTTGGGATGAAGTGGTCTCTTGCAGCCCACTCAGAGTAACATGTTTTCCAAGGAGTTGACTGGGACTCTACACAGTGCAAGGATGCAAATACAGGTGTATGGCCAGTAAATCTGGGAAGAAGTCACAGTCTGCCCAGCAAAGACAGCAGCTTAGAGTGGGCTGCCATCTCTGCAACAGTTAAGTTAGCTCCCTCCACAACCCTCCCCCCAAAAGTTTTTGTCTTCCAGAAGACTTAGGCCTGGTCATTTTTGTGCATAATTCCCAAATGTCTGGAAAGACAGAAGGGGAATCTTGGAAAGGAACAGGAAAGCTCTACATTTATTTCTCTGCCCATGAAGAGCAAAACACTTAAGACTTTCTCTTGAATGGGTTTATTATTTTACCAAGTGTAACTTTATCATGATACATCCATTCTGCTTCCAGGCTAGACTTGGAAAAAGAGTGGATCAAACATAAAAATGGAACTGCAGTTGGTGAAGATCTGTATATCTTCATTGTCCTAAAAAGTGAATCTGTACTGGTTTATATCTTTAGCAATCTTGCCTTTAATATTAATCTTCATTTATGATAAGGCTAATGTATTTTGCTTTTGTTTTTTCTCTATAGAACAATAAGTATGTTAGAATTTCTGATGTGTAGTGGGAATGAATTTAGGACTGGAGCACAGATATTTAAGTTGAATTCTTCTCTTGTATGGTTGAGGAGAAAAATACTCAATTTAGGTTAATGTGTTGAATCCTTAAGCATGGGTCATTTGGCAAGATGTGACAGAACCAGTTTTTTTTCTCTTGTTGTTATGATGGTTTAATGATAACCTAACAATTTAGTGTGTTATTCCTCAGGCAATGCAGACCGAAGGCACTGTAAATTCAGACCAGATCCCAACATCCCTCTAATGTTTAGTGCTGTCAATGAAGACTACCTTGGGAGCGGATGGTCACGAGGACACATGGCACCAGCAGGAGATAACAAATTTTCAACAGTAGGATTTTTTTTCTTTCTCTTTAATTTGTGTTTAACAGTCAGAAAGGGTCAAAAGACCCTTAAAAGTAATATGTAATGTTCCTTTTGCAGTTTGTTTTGAGATGGAACATGATCTCATTATTGATGCACAGACTTGGACTTGGAGTTACAAGGTCTGTTCCTGACTGAGCACTGTAGGATGCTCTCACAGTCTGCTTCAGGCGTCTAAATCAGGTGCCTCCTCTGGTGACATACCTCTCTTCATTAAATCACACCTAGATTAGCTTGTTTGGCAGAGATGATGTGAGTATATCTTGTACAGTATAGTGTTAAGCAAGTCTTCTCAACCTCTTGTATGTTACATTGTCTACCTGTAAAATGAAGGTGATAACCTTCACCAAACAAACCTTGAAAGTGTCTCCCAAAGCTCGGTTAAAGGGGACGGGGAACGATGACTTCATTCTGGCCAACAGGTGCTGAGATGTTTAAGGCTAGATTGGGCAAAGCAAAGATGCTGTTAAGTACTGTTCTGTATTGGCAGGGGGATTGCCTGGATGATTTAAAAGGCTTTTTCCTTTCTGGCAATGTGTATGAGGTAAATTAGAACCTTCTTTTGCCATAGTTCTTTCAGTCTATAAAATATCTTCACCTGCCATTTATTTGAGCTGTAAGAAAAGCATGCCCTAATACCTTGGCTGACTAACAAAGCAACCTTGGATTTATTGGATCCTCTTGTGAAATGTGCCTAATGCAGCAATTTGTCAATTAAGAAGCAGTTTGAATTTGTATTTCTGCCAGGCAGAATAGTATGCAGTGGGGCAGAGTGACAGTGCAGTGGCATGTGGTGGATGAAAGAACCAGTTGTTTTATTTCTACTGGAAGTGTCTTTGTGGTTGTTTATTTGATATCTGGGGAGTTCTTGCTGGTGAGCTACCTGTGCAGAGAGATCCTGGACCTGGCTTGAAATGCAGTGAGATGATACAATCATTCAAATATAGGATTATTAAAATTTAATTTCACAGTTTAATTAGTGCAGGTAGTATTTGCTCATTATGCTAAAGAGTTCTGTCAGCCCCTTCACTTTGAAGAAGTAGTGTGTGAAAACTATTGACAAGTACAGGACCTATGAATATTCTGGGTTAAGATCTTGGAAATTTTTTCTCCTATATATGTGTACTTTTTTAGTGCCAGGTCCTTCGCATCTGGAGATATGTGGGCTTCAGTTCAGAGAGGTTTATGACACTTTTTAAAGATAAAATTAAGCAGATAAGTATATGTTTGACCATTATGGTCTCATAAATCATTTAATCACCTGCATGTTATGTATTTGTAAAATATTAATGAATATTTTTAATAAAACCTTTTCTTGTAAGGGAAAGAAAAAGCTAGCCATTAGGCAGTCAAATAAATGGAAAGCATGGGTGAAAGGATCCTTCCCATTCAAAAAGAGTAGCAGCTAGTTGCTTCCAAAGACATTACAAAACTGACACTGGGTGACATAGTAATTCCTGTGCCTCTAGAATTGGACATTCTTGTGCTATATTTCTGTCAGGAAAAAAAAAAAAAAAGTAGCTACATTTTGCGAGGTTTGCACCTCAGTTATGCACCTCTTAATCCAAAATAATTTTGTGGATGTTCTGACTTAGGTTTTATCTGACCTTTTATGTTGATAATATTAAGACTAAACTAGAAATGGATTCTGATCAAGAAACTTCTAAAATGTGTTTTCAGCTCGTAAGTGTTTGAATGAAATTATATTATGTTCTTTCTCTATGCAGAGAGCTATGGCTGAAACGTTTTATCTGTCTAACATCGTGCCTCAGAATTATGAAAATAATGCTGGATTTTGGAACAGGTGAGAAATTACCTCTAAGTAAACTAAGTGAAAAATATCAGGCAGTGGCATAAATCAAAAATGCTATATTTATAAAGCTTCTTCACATCCAAGTATTCTAGAGCACTTTATAGGCTATCTGTAGAGATCATAGGAACTTTCTCTGAAATGAAAGGCAGCTCAGTCCTCACAGTGCAAGAACAGTATAACAACTTCTTTAGTTCTTTATTCAGTCAAACTGTAGAGGACATTCATTTAGAACAGATAAAATTACTTCTGGCTGATGTGGGTAAAGGTACCAGGTTTAACATCTATGTCCTTAAGGAAAATGCAGTAGAAGCAAGGAAAGGGTTTAGATCTTGATTTAACATCCCTTCCTCAAAAAAGCGCTTCCAGTGTGAGAGTATTCACACCTCTGTGTGTGGACATTGGTTCACTTTGAATTGGAGAACTGAACGCTCCCCACGGAGTCGTGACTACTTCAGGTCTTAGGTGTTTCTTCGAGTGCTGGCTTCCAAGCAGCAGTCAGGCAGGTTCCCTGTCACTTGTGAGCGCCAGCTGGATCGGCTTTGAGGTGAAGTGAGTGCTTGATAAATTTAAACTTTCTTCGCATAGGATTTTTATTCTTTCCTTCCTTTGAGCAGAGAAAAACATTAATAAAAGTAGCATTCATCCAGTGCTTCTTGCATAGGACTTACAGAATGTTAAGACTCAGAAACAGGAGGGGAAAATGATGAATTTGACAAGGTTCACTCAAGGGAAGGTTAGCAAAATAATGTATGGTATTGTACTAAAAGTCTATCAAAAATGCATCATCATTCAACTACACACTGCTTTCCAGTTTTACAAGAATGCATATAAAATCATATGAGGCATTCAGTAAGGTTATACTGTTTTATAGACAAATAAAATGCTTTAACATTTTAAGAGATTTTTTTTATTGTTTTAATACCTCAAATATTTGAGCATAAAATTTCCTTATACCAATGCTAGGCATTTGTACCCATTCAAGGTTGGAAACCCTCTTTATTTCCCTTGAGCAGGATCTCTGCCTAATCAGGAAATCACGGGGAGTGTTTGAAAATTTCCCCTAGCGCTATCAGCCCCGCAATTTAAGCAGCTATTATCACTTTCTCCCAACCCCAGCACCCTATCCCCACAGTTTAAATACATGAACAAGTTATTTGTGCCACTTGTTTTGTCAGTCACTTGTTTAATGATAAATAGTTTTAAGGATACCATGTTTCATGTGTGTTGTATCCTTTCCTGGCTTCAGTACTCTCTTCCTTTCTTTTTCTTTAATTGCTTGCTTCTTGAATTGTCTTCTGAGCTGCAGGTAGACAATACAGCTTAGTCAGTTTAACAACCTGTTGTTTTTTAAAGTGATGTTCGCCCTCTAGCCATGTGCTTTTGCTGCTTTCCCAGTTCCAGCTCTGGTACTAGCCTGACTGCAGCGAGTCAATTCCATTTGCTAACCCAGTTAAACTGATTCGCATTTTGTTTTGCTTGGTTATGTTTTTGCCAGATTATAAAATTGGATCAACTGGTGAGATGAGTGCCAGAGCCAACACGGAAGATGGAGTAGGACTGTTCAGCTGGGGCAGACAAGGGGAGCAGTAGGAAAGGGGAGAGCAGGACTGCATCTTTCAGCAAGTTATTAGATAGTAAGCTATTAGATTGGTTCAGTGGTGTGGTCTAACTGCACCTTAGTATTTATTCCTCATTCTCTTCCCACCAACATGCATGCTTCTTTCTTTCCTGATGTTTAACTGTCATTTTCTGTCTTGTTTTGAGTGTGATTTCATGGTCACTGTAATCTGATCTCTGTCCCTGGTGCCACCAAAAGCAGTTTGCTCCCTAGCTGCATTTATTCCCATTCTTTCCTTGTGCCAGGTGGTGTTTGTATTGCCATGCCATGAGACAGCCTGAGGAGCTGAGCTGCTTGGAAGCAAAGCTGACGACAGCAGGAAAAAAATTAGCTTGTGGTCAATGCTTTGGCGTATCACATGGCAGCTCACTATTACTAAAGAAGAAAGGGCTCATTCCTGCTAATTCTGATTCGTGGGGCTTGTTCCTGCTAATTCTGATTTGTGTGAGCTGATTTAACTCATTAACCCAGCACAAAAAAAGGACTGGTTTTGTTCAGGGTTATTGGCAGATGAAGAGTGTCAAAGGTGGCCCAAGGGAGAGGTATGAGGAACAGGGATGAGACAGAGAAGGGGATGAAACCTCCCCCTTGCAGAGGCAGCCAGATTAGCTGGACTCATCTGTCTCATGTTCTGGTCTGTTTGTCCATTTGAGTGAAGTGCAACTCTGTCTTTAGTAAAGGACCAATGGGTGCTCACTGTATGTGATTTCTATAAACTTGGGGTGTTAGATCAAAGACGGGCTATAATCTTTTGTTTTATGTAAAATACGCATGATCCAGAAACCTTCTTATTTGGAGAAATACTCTATGCTGTAAACTGAATCAATTAGTTTAAAAAGCAAAAATAATGTTAGTATTTCTGGAGTTACTACTTTATTTTTAAATGTTTTTATATAAAAAACCAATAAGTAGACTTAGTGGGAATGGCACGTAGAAACTTTGCTAAGTACTTTGAGCTATGGAAAGAGCTGTCTGTTGCAGGACGTTGATTCCTTGGGGAGGAACTTACAAATCCAATAATGTGGTAAAACCTTTCGAAGTAAGAATGCCACAACCTGTTGTTTAAAACAAGTATTTTACTAATCCCAGGTGACCATCAGCAGTATCTTTCTAGCGTCAAGTGTGGTTGTAAGTAGACAACTCAGATTTTCAGGACAGCTGGTAAGGCTACAGAAACCATTTTCAAACACGTGCCTATCTGTAAATAAGTGAACCCGGGACAAGTGGGAAATATGACTTGGGCCTGTGTTTTACCTTCTTTGGCTTGTTAGTCAGTCACATGAGTTTGGAAAAATGCTCCCAAACTTTCAGTAGTTCATCTTGCCCTTCACAGTATGTTTCAAAGATTATTATGTTAAGTTTTCCCAGCTGACTTGACCCTACCTGACAAATATGTTCCAGAATGGAAATGTATTGTCGGGAATTGACCGAGAGATTTGAGGATGTTTGGGTAGTTTCTGGACCTCTGACCTTGCCTCAAACAAATGATGATGGAAAGAAGAGTGTTACTTATCAGGTATGTATATATGTTAACAGTGCAGTGGTAATACTTTATTTATTTATTTAAAATTGATATTGTAGCTTAATAAAACAAAGTTAAACATCCTAGTACATGCAAAATGTCCAATATAGTTGGGACAAGTTCAGCAGAGATAATATATCTTGCCTGCACGTGAAGAAGTATAGTTTTAAAATAATTTGTTTTATTTACAAAGAGAGATCTATTAAATGTCTGTTCGCAGTCTGCAGTAAAACTGTTGTCTGACTTCTATAATACATGACGGTATCTAAGCAGAGAGTTAGTGGGTTTTGCTGATGTGTAGGCATCTATTCAATCATTTATTGATATATTTTAGAAACAGTGCAATACAAAGGTACTGTGGGTTTCTCAAAACTATATAGGGTATTGGAATGCCTGTGCTCCATTAATTTCACAAGCAGTTGTTTGCTGATATTCCATGTGCACCACTTAGGTGAGGCCTTGCAACCGAGATTCTGAGCATACCAAAGTCAATTGAAAGACTTCATTCAAGTTCAGTAGGTTTTAGGTGAATGCAGTGTAATCACTGGTCCATGGTACTGATACCTCCCGTTCTTCTTTTGGTCCCCCATTTTTATTACCTGCTTAAAATACTCTGAAGATTTAGGATTGGTCATGCACTGTCTCTAAAACCCGTCACTGATAGACAGACATAGGAAAGGCTATCAAGTTGAGAGGTGAATTCATTATTGCTTATCCTGGCTTACTCTTTGTAAGCATGTGTTTAGACATCTTTAGGATCTGAGAGTAGTAAGGTATTCAAGGGAGGGAGTATTACCTTCTGCCCCTACTGTAATGAGATATTATTGCTGTTTTCAGTTGCTAGATGAAAGCTAGCATAATGCAAATAATAAATGCTGTATTTTGCACCTCTTGAAAAAACACTTTTCCTTGAAAATAAGTACTAGGATCAACTGCAGCCTCAGCTCATGAGTGATTCAGCTGTCCAGCTAGTTCTCAGAGGAGCAATGAATGAGCTTGCTATAACAAGCCCCTGTTTCAGAGGGATATGAGAGACACAAAAGAGAGAGATGTTCAGCTTTCAACACTGGCTTATTTAGTGGCAAGATTTAGGCACTATTTCTCCATTATAAATACACAGCTGATTTCCATTTGATTGAACTTGGAACCCAGTCACCATAGAATGTAATTTTCCTGCTCGCTTTTAGCTTTTTACTTCTTTAAAAACTGTCTCTTATGTCCCCACCCGCACATGTCTGTAACCTTGACTGTGATGAAATCACAGCTTTGGTTTTGGGTTTGTTGTTTTTTTCTTTTTTCCCCAGACAGTCATATGTTACGCATATGAAAATGCAGTAATAATAATTTATCTTTTTTGTGTTCAGTGGCAGTTCCAAACTTCAGCTCTCACCACATCTTTGTGAGGAAGGTGACAACTGTGCTCCTTTTCCAGTGGATAAATAAGCCGTGGTTAAAGGATATGGCCAATGCCACATGATAAGTTAGTGGCAAAGCCAGCTTTAGACTGGCAATGGTTCCTTGCCACCCAGAGTGGTGACTTCGCTATTGCCCATTATACTTTCCAGTCCTTTCCCTTGTGTGCCACCGCTGATGACTGTCAGATCCTTCCACAAGATGCTTAATTACCCAATGCAATTGAAAACCATCCATGCTGGACTCTTTATTTGCTTACTGGGCTTGTTTTCTACTGCCGTAGAAAGATAGAGCAGCACACAGAGGAGTCCAGCGCTTACTGATGACAGCATATGTCCAAAAGCACGTAGCTGGGAGCGGAAGGGAGATGTTCCCTTTCAAGAATCGCGAGCTGAGCGTTTGGCTTACTGTCATGCAGAATGGTACCATAAGAGTTCTCCAGGCTTGCACATAGCTTGCTGGCATTTGCCTCCTTGTAGCTGTAAGGATATTGCATTTATTTTTTCTCCCCAAACATATAGATTCGTCTTACATAGCAAAGAACTAAAAATTCTGAGCTGACTTGAACATTTTATAACTGGAAATGATTTTCCAGGAAGCAGTTGAATCATCTATCAACTGCTTCACTTTAATCTTGGTCATCTTTTTCTAGTTTTTCTCTAGAGAAAGTGTTTACTTAGAAGAGAAAGATTACCTTTTCTGAAAAATGATTGTGGCTCTCCATTTTGGTTTTGAAATGTAAATTTTAGTATTCCACAGGTAAAAATAAGAGCAGGCACTACATCTTACTGCCTTTATTCAAAATAACTTGATACCAGGATATGGTGATGGAATAATAGTGGCACAAAATGTCCATGCTGCTTTGATTATCACATCATTCTGTTCTTGTCTGTTGCCAAGATGTCTTCATCATCTTTGGGTCTGATGACAACTCTGGTCTTTTATGAATGTTTTATCAGTTTTGGTCTTAATATAAACTATGAAGTGAAGTTCAGTGTGAGATTGAAAATGGTGGAATGATGGTATTCATGTTGTCGTCTCACCATTGGGCCACATTCATAAATCCTTTACTCAGCTTCCTACGGTGAGATTTGTTATGTAAATTGATTTGTATTTAAGCTGTATTTGAGTACAGATAATGCTGTCTACAGGTGGGAAAAGTAAAATGTTGATTTGGGGGAGGGTTTTTTGTTTTGTTTTAAATATTAAATGATTTGATTTGGGTCCTCTTTGGCTATACTCCTTGAGAATTGTTTTGTGATTTTGAAATCTCTTTATGGCATAGGTTCTTGTGCTTGCCATTGAAGTTGTCCTTTGGGGAGAGAGACTTCAGGGTGGAGTAGAGTGGTGTGTTGGGGTTTGGTTTGGGTTTTTTTCTTCTTACATCAACACATACACTTAGAAGAGGGAACACAACAACCTGTCTAAGTACTGGAGAGAAATTCTTTTCAAATAGATACCTTGGATATAATTACAGTCATTGCCATTGATTTTGGTAGTCTGGGATTCTGCCCGTAAACCAAGAACACTAAGAGTTGGCAGCTGAATGAGAAGGGAAGGTACCTCTTAGCTGTCTTTAGGAGTGAACTCTGCTAGGTTCAAACAAGTGACTTAGAAATGAACGGCTTTTAGTCCTCATTGTTTGGGCTTATGAAGCTGAAGTGAGAAGGTGTCCTTTTTCTTTGTATGTGCTGTTTAAGGAGAAGTGCTGTGGTGTACACAATAGTGTTGAAACTCACAACCTATAATCTGACAATGTGACTGTTAAGGCTGAGCTCCTTTCTAATGTTTTTGTTCTCCTCTGAGACTAGAACTGTGGAAAAAAGAAAACACAGAAGTACTACAGTGAATGTGTCTGCATTGATTTGTTTCAGATCCTCTCTTCAATCTTAGTTTCCTTGTTTTTGGCTCAAGGAGTGGTGAAATATGTATCCATGGCTTTACAGGCTGGTGTTTTTCTCATCAGACATCCAAAAAGGTTATTTTTAGATCACGGTAGAAGAAAAACAGAGCATCGGTCATGGCGTTGTTCCCAGTTCCTGCTTGGACTCTGGTACCATTTGCTGTTTAATTCCAGAAAGGGAATTAACCTTGAACTCCTTAGATGCCAGCCTTGTTCTATCTATTGGCTGAACTTGCTGTATCCTCAGATATGTTCTGTCATTTCATCTGTCTCCAGCGGAGGCTTTTATTGCAAAGAGTAGATTGATGACCGTGCTTGGTATCTGAAAAACATATTTTGAGAATATATGTAAAATAGAATGCCAACAGGAAAAATCTGTTCTGTGTCATTGGAGAGGCAGATGCAGGTTTTTCATCTTTGTCCAAATCAAATCAAAGTGACATTGTCTTGTTTTATACATTACTGTTCTCCAGTGACTGTCACTTTAGTGATTTTCCTCTGTCAGCAGATTTGGATTTTGAAATACAAGTTCTGCAATAATTCTACTGCGTCATGCTCAATGCTCCACCTTTCTTATTCCCAATGCCATCATAGTAAATACTAATTTAAGAAGAATTAGCTATGGTTGGCGAACAAAAGTACAGTTTAGATAACCTTTTGTTTGTTGTTTGAAGACGACATTTTTATGTACTTTTTAGTGATACACGAGGTTCATACTGGAATCATGGCTGCTGTTTAATTTTCAAAATTGAATTACTAGGCTGGGCCAGAGATGCACAATAACTACCAGAAGATATATTTACTTGTCGTCTAGTTCTGTGGCAAATAAGTCCCTGGGAAACAAATTGCACCTCTCAAATATAAGATGGTACTTTATGGTTTTCCCCAGTCAACTTTCAGAAGTGGTAGAGGTTTTCTCCTGGCCAAGATACTATAGGGGAAGGAATCCTTGTTAAAGGAGGAAATAAACCTGGAGACTGCTACTGTTTGTTAGCTGCTCCTAATGGGCTCAAGGCTACACAGGCAACTAATGGACCTAGGTCCATTATACATGTCCCATAAAACTTATGTGCAAAGGGCTAGATCTTAGATCAGCTGGTGTAAACGACTAGAGCTCTGTCAGCCCTAAATTTAGACATGATGTACAAATGAAAATAATAGACACTGGGTTAAGATTGGAGGAGAAGAGACACCAAAGGTGCAGGATAGATTTATGGGGTTGCTTTTATTTAGCACTGTACCCATCCCAAAGGTTCTTTTATTATAGCAAGAGTGGTGATAGGGACTGTAGTGGATTCAGTGTTAAGTAACCTAAATGGATTCTGTGGAAGTAGTAGTCTGTCAGCAGGTAAATACAGTATCACAATGCGAATACACACCCTCTTTATTAAAAAAAAAAAAAAAGGGGGTTGGGGTGTCTGTCTTTTAATGCCATAACTATCTATTTAGGCACAGCTTTTTTTTTTACCATCTCTTCTTTTTTTTTTTCTTTCTTTCTTTTTTAGGATTACCAAATGATCTGGCAATAGCAATCAGACCAGCCATAACAAATTAAATATTCCTGAAGTACATGCATTTGCATTTTGGAATGCTTGGCTGTGCAGTGTTGTTGCAGATTGTTACTATGATTTTTATGTGTAGTATTTTCTATTTTCTGTATTGCTAGGTCTGCCTTCACACCCCTCAGTTTTTCTCAATGCCATCTGACAGAGTTCTCTCAACTATTGGGGAAAAAACACTATCAAGAGGATCAACGCTGCCTAGCACAAATCCGAAAGGAACTGGAGTGAAGGCAGTTAATGCTGTCACAATGATCAAGTAAATAAAATCATACTGATAGCAAAGGGAATTTTTTATACTGCCAGAAAGTCTGTTTCTATACAGAATTTAGTATCAAATTATAATAAAGCTCTGGATTGTCAAACCTGGGGTCGTATCGGCAGGAATGATACTATCTACAGTAAAACATCTGATGGGCCTGGTCAGTATCATGCCTCAAGTTACAGCTAAAACAAAACAAATGCCTATTCAGAGAAAGCTGCAGTCTTATTTTGGGTGACAGGAATGATGTCCTTGAATTCTGTCCATCAAGAAATGTGACAGAAGTCTTAATTTTGTTACTGCCAGATGTCGATGGAAATACTGTTACATAGAGAATTGTGTGTATGCTTGTTTTTAGTCAGTTCTGGTTTGCAGTATGGCTTAGTTCTAAACTCTGGTTATTATACAGAGGGAGAGTGAAGAAATGGTTACTGGAGTGTAGAGGGAGTTTCTGGAGGCATCTTTTTAATGTATTTGATGATTGTACCCTCTGATGCAAGGACTCTTCAGTGTGTGCTGGCAGTTAAGGCATGATTGAATGTGGTTTCTGTTTACCAGGTTCTAAGAGATTCTCAGATAATTGCCAATCCGGAGCTGGCTCTCGCTGATGAAAGGCTCGTCCCTTCTGCTAATTCTCTTGACGGTTGATTTTCATTTTCTAGTCACTAGGTGGCAAAATACTACTTTTAGATTCATGAGTCCTTTTAAAAATTATTCCTGCCCTTTCAGAAGAAGATAATTTTCTTACCACTCTGGGAAGCTGTAACAGGTCCAGTATAAAACGAAAATATGATAACATTTGTGTATGTTTTAAAATTTCTAGTAACACTCTGTTTTCTCCTAATATAATCTCAAGTGTTCTGCCATTACACGTTATATATTCCTTTTCTTCTGTTTATGTAAGAATGGAGTTTTCTTTCTTATAAACTCCAAACTGTCATTTTTAGGGACTGCTTTGCCCTGTTTTTATCTGACTACCACCATGAAAGTGACATGAGTTAATGCCATATGCTTAAACTTACCCTAGATGCCATTAGCAAATGTCTTCATTATTTATTGTAATACTTAAGCACTCCACAGATATTATCAAATTTGTCCTTCCTCCAATTTTAAAAACTATGACCAAGAACAGTTTAATGATTTGGCCAAAATCGTGAGGAAAGCCAAGCTTAAGACAAATCCCCATCCAGTGACTTAGTATGAGACTGAATTTATCAAAGCTCACTGAGTTCTCTCT
Source organism: Gymnogyps californianus (assembly GCF_018139145.2). Classification (NCBI taxonomy): domain Eukaryota; kingdom Metazoa; phylum Chordata; class Aves; order Accipitriformes; family Cathartidae; genus Gymnogyps; species Gymnogyps californianus. The sequence continues at coordinate 161,529,760 of NC_059472.1, forward strand.
GTTTTAAGAAATCATGTTACTTCTGCCCTTATCTTATCTGTCCCTGTGAGCTCTTTAAGTTTGTATAACTGCTTACCAACACATTTCGTGTTTTAGCAATATGTAAACATCTCTAAATGTCAGGAATTGTACACGTTTTAATGGCCCGTCCTCAAGGAGTATAACAAATTTATACACACCTGTGGAATGTCAATAACAATGTCAACAGTAATAAAAAACAATAAACACTATGCTAAAAATGACATTATGATAATGTTGCATTATTAGATGACACCAGTTCAGTCATAGGGCTTCAGCCAGCACCAGATCACCAAAGAAAACAAGAGCAAAGCAAAAGTGAAAGGAATAAGCAACTGCAAAAAGTTAGGGCAATGAACATTTTTATGGTGAACTGATACAGACAGCAAAGAGAAACAGTATCTGAAATTTCACATTGGTTTCCCAAATGATGATGGGAAAGGAATATATTTAATGCTATAAAAAGAAGGCTTTTAGCTTGAGTGCTTTTTTTTTTCCTGTTATCAGGCTGTTGAAAATTTGAAAGATTAAGCAAAATTTTATAGGAATAGCAAAATGGAAATTTTCAAAGGATTATGCAAAAATTTACCGTGTGGCCTGTTACCAACATGGTGTGAAAGCATGTGGTACAGCAGTGATTTTCGACAGGCCATTGCTGTATTTTCCTGCTGGTATTAGCGCATGAGATTTTTTTTTGAATCACAGATAATATTAAAAACTGCTGCTCTTCTCCAGCTGGGACAGATAGCTGTTTCAGGCATTGATTGCTGAAAGATCATCTGCTGCCTGTGGATAGACTAGCACAAATCAAAGTCAACATCTGTGCATGGATAATCTTGAGCCATTTTCTATTCTGTTACAATAGGAGCATATGCTATCTGCCTCTGTTAGGCATGCATTGAGATAAATGGGATGGTGCAGATGAGCATAGTGATTCAGACTGCTGTAGTTAGGTAGGAAAATCCTCTAGGTGGCAATAGGAAATGAATTGTTGTCTGATTTTCCTACCTATTGCTTCTGTTGCAAACTTCACTTCTACAGAATCACATTTTACTTCTTTCCCTGGCTGTTGAGCTGTGTGGAGTGGGCAACTCTGTGGAAACATTCATCTGCAGCTTCTGTATCTAGTCCCATAAAAAAGCAAATTGTGGTATATTGCAGAGCATAATCATGGAAATATTATGGCGTGCTCCAGAACTGCATTTCCTTTTTTAACAGAAATCATTGAGTCACACTGGCTCCATAAATTATTGGTGATGCATCCTGTGCATGGTTCACATAAGTGTTAAACTGCAGAAAAAACCATATATATTCTTTGTCATGCATATTTACTCTGTCAGAGAAATCAAGCACCCTCCTTTGATGGTATTCTCCAGCAGAATGAGCTGGAGATAGAACTTTTATGCCCTATTTTGTGTAAGGAAAGGACACTTGTGGACTCTGTCCGTTTGACAGGCTGAAGTTTGTTTTAATCACTTTAACAGTATTAGAACTCAGTGAAGTAATTACAGAAGTAGTTTACTGCTATTCAGAGGACTAGTATAAAGCCTGTGCACCACTTTAGATTTTATTTAAATCCTCAAAAGAGAGCTTACGTGGAACTGAAGTGGTACATAAATTACATGTATGGCCATTGCCTGTATAGAGTTGAGTTGTATTTAGAACTACATTTCTCAAAAGCCTAACCCTTCCTTCATTTTGAACTAGTCCTCTCTTTCCTTCTTTCCTTCCCTCCTTCATAGGTGCATATACTATGCATAAATGTGCATTATTTTGCATAGACTATATATATTTGCATAATATTACATAAGCACAGGGTCTGTTTTCCCTTAACACCCACTTCAGGCGTTCGGCGGTTCCATTTCGTACCTAACTCTTCTATGTGCAGCTCTATTCATTCCCCAGCCTTTCTATCCACCTGCTCTGTCCTCAGACTCAATCCCCTGTTCCCTCTGCTAGCTCACTCAACACGCATTCACCTGTTTGTTTTACATATGCCATATACCCCCTAATCGGAGGTACTCGTAGCAGCTCCATCTGCGTGTTCACTCTTCCTCTAGTCTTTTATGCACCAGGCAGAGGATGCTGGTATGTGTGTGGGAGGTGTTGAGAAGGGGAGGGAGCCGAGCTAAGGAGGACCTAGTACATATACGTGTGGAAAAAAAGTATGTGAAGAGGCCTGGAAAAGGCAGCGCAGGCCATACTGCACAGGAATGCTGCAGGTCAGGAGATTGTTGGCCCCGAGAGAATCTGGGGAACAGGGTTTAGTCTCACTACTGCCGTCTCTCAGGAGGCTACGGCAGCTTCGGGGTGCGGTGCAGCTGCGCACAGCCTCTTCTTTCTCTTCCGCCCTGCCCTAGGAGTGTGCGGGCGGTGGGGTTGCAGTGCAGGCTCTGCAAGCTCCCTGCTCCAGGGGGAGAAAAGGAACTCCAGCCTTCTGCCTTCAACAGTGTCAGTCCCTGCCTGTGCTTGGGTGAATATGGAAATGTGAGCCCCCTCCTCCCCCCCTCAGAGCTTTTCATGCTTCTTGGCTCCCACTCTCTCACCCCAAATACGTTGCATGTACTGCCCAGTTTGAGTGCCGCCTGTCTCAAACAGGTTAAACTCCCAACACCATCCATTTTGTAATTCAGTTTTAACCCACCAGATATAACAGTGTGTTGATGCGTAGTTTTTAGTAGATTTTAAAATTACCTGTGCATCAGTCAGTTTTGATTATTTATGCGGTTGATCCTGAGGAGCTGTAACTCTGGTTTCACCCACACTGAATGTTAAATGCAAAGTGCTTTGACACTCAGAAGCTCGAATTTCCCTATCAGACATCTGTCGTCGTTGAAAGGGAAAGTAGATTTGGCATAAGGCATTTATTTATTGCTTACCAGTTTCAGTGACTGCTAGATGTCTAGGCAGAGCTTTATTTGGGAGAAGGTTGGTGGCATAAGCAAGATCATTTTTGTAAAAAAACAAAAAAAACCCACAACAAAGTTTAAACTACAGCAAAGCCGTTAAATAGCCTAGTTTAGGGAAGGGGAAGAAAATATTCTGTAACAGAGTAAAGAAATGTAAGAGCACGTTTGCCAGAGACAGTAGTAATGTTACTACTACATTATTGTACAAAACATGAAAAAACTTTCTTTATTAGAGGTTTCCCTTTCTCCTAAAGGTACTTTATCTGGTTTTGGTCTAACCAGTAAGACTTAAAGACCAGTCACTTAAAAAACTGGCAGCAGAGGTAGAAGACACTCTCCAAGCACTGAAAGAATTCATAACTGAAATGAGTTAACTATTGGGATAGACTGATGTGAACCTTGGTTCAGTAGCCACAGGCAAAGTTTAGTTTTAAAAACATGTTTTCCTTTGCAGAAGTGCTGAATACTCTCAGAATAAAGTATACATAGGGAGTGTTTCTTTTGTGATTGAGTTATACTGAATATATGAATGGACAAAGCATGTCTGAACTGGTATACTGGATTAGTTTGTAAAATACTTTCAATTAATGTGATCAGTTGTGGCAGTGAAATAAATACCTGCTTTCTCTGAAATTCTATTTTAACTGTATCTAACAAAAGCTGTCAAAAAATCAAAATAAGCAGTCTTTGCTTTTGCAGGTATTGCAACTATTGGAAATAGTACCAAATTACTGGTTTTTGTGTATAAAACAAGATGCCTTTGTAGTTTTTATAAGGCATCTGCATCTTTTTCTTCTGTTGCCATTAGAATAAAAGTACAAATTTTAGAAGGGTAGTTATACAGAAGGGTTATGCAAAAACTCAGATTTTTCCATGTGTGAGCCTGTTACACTTTGTTAGCATGGCAGATTCAGTTCAGCAATATTAAAGGGAAAAAAAAAAGCCTAATACAGTGCATGCATGAGCATCACTTTTTAAATACTGGAGAGATTACATATATCATCAATAGGTGTATTCCCTTGGACTTATTACTGACGCAGGGGTGGGGTGTCTACTGTGTACATGTGTGTGTGAGCTTTTAACAGATTTCACGTGAATTCAGAGTCCTGATCCTCCCCTCCTGATGCTTCAGTTAAATTCCTGGATCCTGGTCTGAGTGACACAGCAGGAAACCCAACATGTACGAGCTCTTAAGTTGAATCATAGTGAATTTATGGAAGAAATAGGTGCATTTTCTTTGGATAGACTTCTCTTCCAAGGTACTGAGTCACTGAATGTACTTCTTTATATCCAGGTCCCATCAACAAAACGTTTACTTAGGTAACGTAGCTTTTAAATACAACTTGTGTATGGGTAATAGAGGTACAAAAAATAACTGACAGAAGGTAAGTTAGAGTTGATTTGAAATGCATATTAAAAAACACATGGTTTGGAACTGTCAGGTCAGGAACTTAGTATAGAGCCACTGTTACTGAAAACAGCTTTCCAAGCATTAACAGTGTGATGCAGTATGAGAAAGGAGCTCTACCATCCCTTCAGGCCAGCTACACTTCCAGATCTGCACCAGGATTAGGGAGCTGGGGTCTTGGCTGACTCCATGTTTCCAAACGTGTTTTTTAGATTTGGTTCCAGTTCAGTTTCAGCCGTAACTGAAGTTCCATCTGCTTGGGAGATTTGAGTTCGTTCTTCTACCAGAGCTCCTTGTTGCAGATCTTTAAAAATATTTAGGCAATTACCAACTAATCTTTTGACCTTTTGTCTGCATCATTGTTCTTAACAGTATAATATAAAGTCAGTGGTGTTACAGGAGAAGGGCAGAGAACCTTCTGGGAAAGTCTCCTACCAACAGTGGCCGAATAACTCTGCAGTGAAGTGTTCTTTCCCCTGCTTTTCCTGTTTGAGAAGGAGATTCAGGCATCAAATACCTAGCTCACTCTGATATAAGGAGCTGCAGTGAAATGGTGCTGTGGTGGGTTGACCTTGGCTGGATGCCAGGTGCCCACCAAGCCGCTCTGTCACTCCCCTCCTCAGCAGGACAGGGTGGGGAGAAAATAAGATGCAAAAAACTCATGGGTCGAGATAAAGGCAGTTTAATAAAGCAAAAGCAAAGGCTGCGCAGGGAAGCAAAGGAAAACAAAAGATTTATTCTCTACTTCCCATCAGCAGGCGATGTCCAGCCACTTCCCGAAGTAGGGCTTCAGTACACGTAGCGGTTGCTCTGGAAGACAAGTGGTGTCATAATGAATGCCCCTCCCCCCCTCCTTTCTCTTAGCTTTTATTGCTGAGCAGACATCATATGGTCTGGAACAGCCCTTTGGTCAGTTTGGGTCAGCTCTCCTGGCTATGTCCCCTCCCCAAGATCTTGCCCACCCCCAGCCTGCTGGTGAGGGGGGAATGTTGGAGAGACAGCCTTGGTGCTGTGCGAGCACTGCTCAGCAGCAGCCACAACACTGGTGTGTTACCAACACCTTTCTAGCTGCCAATCCAGAGCACAGCACTGTGAGGGCTGCTCTGGGGAAAATTAACTCCATCTCAGCCAGACCCAGTACAGGTGCTTTCCACCTCAGCTTCTAGTCTGATAACATTGCACATGATTTTGATGTGTAGTTACGTGCTGTGGCTCCTTTTTAGAGGTAGTAGGATTAGTCTCACATCTTTTTGTTTTTTTTTTTCTTTCCCCTTGACTGATAAGATCTGTATCTGTAAAGTAACTTTCCTTTTGACAGGTAATCGGAAAGGATGATGTAGCTGTGCCGTCCCATCTGTACAAGGTGATCCTTGCCAGACGGAGCAGAACGTCTACAGAGCCCTTGGTATTGGGGGCTTTTGTGGTGCCAAACGATCCCATAGGCTTCAGTCACCAGCTGACTGAGTTCCAAGTAAATATTGAAGATCTGGAAAAAATGGCAGGTTTAGTTTTCTTCCCCCAGGTGGACAAAACCAAAGATGTTAAAAATATCTGTGAGGTGGATACCTGTAAACTGATGGGCTTCAAGGAATTTACATTATACATCACTGCTCGAAAAGTGCAGGGTGCCCGTACGTTGCACCGGTTGGAGAAAGCCATGTCAGAGTTAAGGGAAGCAGGAATTGAGCCTGATGAATATCTTCTAAAGCTTCACAAGAAGAAGGAAGAAGAACTACTGCAGGAAAAACAAGTAGCAGCTAGAGAGGGGAAAGCTGGCTGAGTACTTGTTCAGGAAGAGGTTTGGGGTTTTGTACTTTGAAAGGGGAGCTGAAGGCAAACACAAAGACAAGGGCTCTATGAATTATCCTTTTTTGAATTGTGAAAACAATAAAACATTTGGAAGCTGATGGGTTTGGAATAACATTCGTTCTCCTGTAACATGATGCACACACATGGTTTGCTGCAGTACTTAAATGTGGGAAATGAAAATGACCCCTTTCTGGCATGAATAGATTACTGGACCTCCAGAAAAGGCTTTGTGCTATTTTCCAAGTGAGACGTCAGACTTGGGGTTTGTATGGAATCCCTTCTAGGAATATTATAAAAATAGACAGTAGACACCTTGGGAGTATAACTGGAACATGTTTAAATGTAATTCCGCCTGCAAATGTCTTTCAGTATGATGCTGTAGAAGCAATGGTACTTTCTGGGATTTTTAAAAATTAAATCCATTTAGATACATTTCATTTAACACTCTTATTAGAGACCTGTAAGACATAATCTGAATCCCTTACAGTCTTTACTTAGTTGTGTTAACCAAACCAGATTGTCTCCTACCTCTCCTGACCTTGTGTGCTTTGGATACTTTAGCATGTCAGTAGCTGTCAGCGGTTGTCATTTGCAGCGGGCTTCTTCCACTCATGTATAATTCTGCAATTTAAAAAAAAAAACAAAACAATAGAAGCAGAGTTTACACAAGTTGCTACGAGGGTGGATTGGGTCTTCATAAATTAATGTAAGCTTAATATTTCACTTTTACCACTAAGTTTGGATAAACTTGTTTTCTTGCATATTGTTTGATTTGAGAGGTGAGTATGGCTTGCTTTTTTCTTGTGATAGTCACTCACTGGCTTTTTTCCCAGCATCAGTCTTTGGTCTATAAACTTCACAACAAAACTTCTACGTGAAAGCAGAAGATGGGCTAAAAATGCATTTCCAGTTCTGTTTCAGCAGCAACTGAAGTTGCTCAGATTTGCATCTCCTTGGGAGATCTAATGAAATCATTTTTTTTCGTTAGTTTTGTACTTTATTTGTGTATACGTCTTGAATTTCAGACATATTTGTGTATACATTTTGAATTTCAGACATAAATTAGTGTGACTTCTCTGAGATTTTTCGTCTGGGAAGAGTAAAAACTGGAAGTATTTAGATTTATTTTTTTTTTTAATGGTTAGGATCTATATAAATTTGGAGTTGTGCCATAAAAACACCTTCAGTAGTTTTCAGGTGAGAGTTAGTAGTTTCTGAGAAGGGTCGTGTAGTGCCAGGCTGAATTGGGCTGTTTTCATAAAGGATGAATCAGGAGCATTATTTGGATGTTGTGAATCATCGGCTGGATGTTGTAAAAACTGTATAGTTTCCTTCATCTCAGTTCAGTTGCAGTATCCAAAAGTAGATCACTTTATAAAGCAGTTATGGTTCCCATGACACTTTTGTGTTTGCCAAGAACGTATTTACAAAATCCAGACATTTAAAACCAGAGAAATGTGACTAGCTAAGGACATCATAAAAGCTTACTGCCCACATAAATTAGAGGGAAATTGGATGAAATCCTGACAAAACGTTTGCTCATTTCAATTTTAGCCCAGAATTTTGGTTGTTAATCCTATCAAATGTAACAAAACCAGTAAATCGCAAAACAAGAAGCCACCTCTCCCTTTGCAGAGTGTGGGAGATGTCTGTCTGTTGCCTGGACTAACACAAAGTGCCAGATACTTCATGTGCCTCTTGATGGTCTTGTCTGTGCTTCACTCGATTCCAAGCAGCCTTTTGGCACCGCGATGGTGTCACCCCTTGGAAAAGGTACACGGTCATTGCTCTCTGCATTGTCTTTCTCTTTTTCCCGTTATTTGAATTATTTATGGTTTTTAATTCAGCCTTCCACCTTCCTTTTCCTCCTGATCCTTTCAGCTAAGAGGTTACAGATCTCTCGTGCAGTGCTCACACGCACCTACGGACAGCTGAAACAGATCTCAGTGCTACAGATACGTATCCGTCTAGCAAAAACCCTGTGTTGGGACAGCACCAGTTGTATGCGAGGAACTCCAGGTATCTTCCCTTTCTGCTGACAGCTTGCCCTTGCGACAACAGCAGAAGTGCTGAGTGTGTCTCTGCTGTGGAGGCCTGCTATGGAGACCAGCTGCTCCTGAACTCGGTACCTCCTCGGGCCTTATGTGCCCCCTTGAATTCCTGCAAGCCCCAATTACCATAATTTTCATGCCTCATGGCTTACCGCATAGACTAGACTCCCTATATAATTTTCAGCTCTGTTTGAGTGTGGTTGGTGTTCCTCAGCTCCCCTTGGAGGGTAGCAGCAGGTGGTGAACGGTGAAACCACTTCCAGCGCTGGTCTGTGCCGAAGAGTACGTTCCCCTGCTCGTCGTCTGCTGGTTTCCTCATCTGAAGCAACTGTGGAGTCTGGCATATAGCAAAAAACCGTGCTTTCCTTACAACAGCAAATATAAGACGAGTAATAGCAGGGGGGTGAGGCTATACACACTTTTGTGAGCCACCTCCAGAAGTAGTTGCTTCAACATCCTTCATGAGAACTGTGCTCGTGTCTGTGTCTGTATCTGTCGTTCTGTTGCACGCTTAATCACTTCCCTGCGTGCATCTGTAGTGACAAGACGAACCTCTGTGATGCAGCTAAGCAGCAGGAGTCCCAGAAATGGAGAAGTCTGTCCTTTGTTCCTCCACTGTTTTAATATGTTTGTTTTTAAAGCTAAATAACCGAATCGTGAAGGAGGTTGACGACTAGGCTGTCCGCAGCCTGACACAGTGATTTTCTGATATTCCCTTGACTGTCTACTCTTGATCGTTCCTGCTAGTCTTGCATCAGGGTGAACGTGACGGTAAATAGGAGGCAGACGGGAAGGGAATGCAGGGGAGAGCTGCCGCTGTGCTCAAGGGCTTCGGGCTGCAGCCCACCGGCTCCGCTCGGTGCACTTGTGGTATTTGGCCTTTTGAGGGCAGACTGTTTCCGCAATGTCGGCCTCGGTGGCCAAAAATGACGGGGGATATGAATCAAGTGTCTCTGGCCCGTGATAACTGTCTTTCTGCTTGTCATCCTAAGATACCCATTTGAAATGAATTGTTGGTTCGAGCGTTATATTGACGGCAGTGCAGCATGAAGCTAATGATTTTTCCTAGATAAGGGTTTTGACAATAATGTTTGAAAGTGCCTTTAGATCGACCATCCAAGTTGTGTATCTGCTCCAAAGACAATTTTGACTCCAGCTTCTTCATGAATCTCATTCTAGGTGAGGATTTAACCCTGCACTGATGTCTTGCAATGCTATCGTTTTGCATCTGTAAACACCATTTGGGGGGGTGGGGGGTGGAATTTAAAGTTCTGCTTTTTATTTTTGTGTGGTTGGTTCACTTCGGAGCACTATTTTGCAATTTTCAGTTTGTCCTGTAGTAGTAGAGATGGTTCTCATTAGCTAGTTGTGCTAAGTGCTGCACTAACCTGTGGAGAAATAGTCCCTGTCCTGAAAAAGTAACACATATTAGATACAGCAGGCAACAACTGGAAGGGGAGAAGATAACACACCCAGAAATTTGAGGATTTCTTTCATCGAAGGGCTTCAGACGTGCTGCAACGCCCATGTTTGAGTGTCCTTTCCGTCACTGGAATCATCTCCCTGACAGAGACACTCGGGTGTCCTGTGAAATAAATGGAGGCAGGTAGGTAACAAAACCCGGAATTTGCAGAAGCTGGCTAATCTGGCCAGCAGTGATTGCTGGAGGAGATGGGCACTGGGTTTCTCTGGGGGTTTTCAGTCATGAGCCTTTTTTTGGAATTGGCTAGACAAGCTAAACCTCTGTCATGGAAAACCATTAAACAGAGAAACCATTAAATAGGGAAGAGTGGCTGGAAAGTTGCACGGTGGAAAAGGACCTGGGGGTGTTGGTCAACAGCCAGCTGAATATGAGCCAGCAGTGTGCCCAGGTGGCCAAAAAGGCCAATAGCATCCTGGCTTGCATCAGACATAGGGTGGCCAGCAGGAGTAGGGCAGTGATCGTCCCCCTGTACTCGGCACTGGTGAGGCCGCACCTCTAATACTGTGTTCAGTTTTGGGCCCCTCACTACAAGAAAGACATTGAGGTGCTGGAGTGCGTCCAAAGAGGAGCAACGAAGCTGGTGAAGGGTCTAGAGAACAAGTCCTATGAGGAGTGGCTGAGGGAACTGGGGTGGTTTAGTCTGGAGAAAAGGAGGCTCAGGGGAGACCTTGTTGCTCTCTACAACTGCCTGAAAGGAGGTTGTAGCAAGGTGGGGGTCGGTCTCTTCTCCCAAGTAAGAAGCGATAGGACGAGAGGAAATGGCCTCAAGTTGCACCAGGGGAGGTTTAGATTGGATATTAGGAAAAATTTCTTCACCGAAAGGGTTGTCAAGCACTGGAACAGGCTGCCCAGGGAAATGGTTGAGTCACCATCCCTGGAGGTATTTAAAAGACCTGTAGATGTGGTGCTTAGGGACATGGTTTAGTGGTGGGCTTGGCAGTGCTAGGTTAACGGTTGGACTTAATGATCTTAAAGGTCTTTTCCAACCTAAATGATTCTGTGATTCTGCCAGTACACCACCTGGTTTATCGAGATGTACAAGCAGACATGCTTTCACAGCCTTCTTTGATTTGGTTCATGGACTTGAAGCCACTCATCTTTCTAGTGGAAACTTCCAGTTTGTACAAACCCCAGCAAACTGGCCAGCTAGGGTTCTGCTGTCCCCAGGGCTGCTCGCCGGAGAGGCAGCCACGTCAGCTCCGGAGGATTTGAAGAAGGGTCTCCTGCCTGCCAAGCACCCTCGTCATCTGTGCCGGTGGGTGGAATGGGCTGTTGAAATACAGCAGCCTTGCTTCGGCTATATTTGGTGGGAGGTCTCCACAGTGAAGGAGCTCCAAAGATGCATCCCAGCTAGGGCCAGGCAGATGGGTAAACCAGAGCTGCTTAAAGATGGGATGGCAGAGGAACAGGGAGGGGGATTTTTGGTGGCAGCTTGCAGAGAAGTGGGGACCTCCGGTACTGTAGTGCCTGGGTCTCTTTATGTGTTTAACCCGTGCCAGCCTGTATGAAGAAAACCCCAAACCCTCCTGTGCCCGTCCTGGTCCCATGTGTTTGTTGCCCAGCAGTGAAGCTGTGGAGGAATTATATATAAACCGCAAAATGCTCTTGCTAGTAACCTGGCTCTGTGGGGAAGTGAGGAGCAATTTTGCTGTTATTTTTGAATTGTCTTCTCCTGCAGTCACACAGGAAAAGCTTTTCTCACCATGCAGCAAAGGAAATGTAGGAAATGTTCCTTTTTCTTTTTTTTTTTTTTGATTCAGGTCCATCTAATCAGCTCCACCTACACAGTGGTGGTGTAGCCAGTTCTCACATGCTTCCTAATAGCCATCTGCCTGTGCAATTAATGGCTTGTCTGCTTTTGCCATAGCTTGGAGGAAAAGACCGAACAAGAGCTTTGAGTATTTGCTTAAAATATCTGAAGTGTCTGTGTGGATGCTCCAGGATGGATACTCAGCGCTGGCTACGAACAACCCCCACTTTCCTGTGCTGTAAAATATTACAGAGCAACTGGCCTTTTCCATCGTGCCCTTCAAACAGGGCAGGTTTCCCACCTGCCGGGTGAAAAATTAACAGTTGTGGCAACATAATATTCCCAAAATACTCGCTTCCAAGAGCTGAACGCGAGGTTTTTGATGTTGGTTTGAGAGGTACGATGGCTGGCATCCCGGCTTCCCCACTGGTGCGTTTGGTGGGTGGGGAGAGATGCAGAAAACAGGTCTGGAACGAAGTGCTTCCAACTCTACTTAAGAAACAGTGTGGAGGTATTTAGCAGATCACAGAAGTAAATTTGGTTTGTGTCAAGAATAAATATTTCCCAAGACAACAAATAAAGACCCGTGCAAGTTTTCCCTAGCAGCTCTCAGCAGCCGATGGGGCGAGGCTTGGCATCGAGCAGGCTGGGGCTGGGGAGGGAATGGGAGCACCCGCCGAGCTGCCGGTGCTCAACAGCGTTAAGTCCTGTCCCATCTCTGCATGGATGCATCCATCCGGAGGAAGACCAGCCCGTCTCCCTGCCAGCCTCCTTTTACTCCCAGGCATTAAGAAAAATATGCATTCCTCCCCCCACGGCTCTTTTGTGACCCAGCCGATGCTCTTTGGTGCTGCAGTGCTTCCAAAAGTGGGGTGGCCATGCCTGAGCACCTGGGGAGCCACAGCGGGACGCAAAGCGTAGTGTAATGAAACCATAGCTGAATTAGACAGCCTGGCTGTAAAAGTGGGCTTGAGCTTGGATTTGGTTACCAGAGTGTTGCAAGATGCAAGGTAAGGTAAAACTAAAGGGTGTGAAAGCAAGGAGAGAAAGCTGACCTAACCGATGGCGATGCTGGAGGGGAGGATGCCAAATCGTGTCCCTCAGCCACCAGCGGGTCCCTTGGGTTGAACCTGAGCTGCTTCAGTGGCAGCTGAAGAACCTTCTGCAGAACATCAGCCCTGTGATACCACTCTGTGAGGTGGACAGGTAGGGTTATCACCCTATGCCTGTGCATGTATACATATCCTGGTCCCAAAAGGAGATGGGCAAGACATGTAAGGCTTGCTGCAAGCACTGCGTCTGGGATGCACTCAGTCTGTTTCCTTTCATCACACGTGACTTCATTTTTCAGTCTCCTCCAGCTCTGGGTACTGAGGCTTCAGCCTTTGCCTGTCTTTATCTTATCTACACCTCCACAGGCTGAATTTCATCATCTGCAAGAAGACACCACTCCTCTCCCATTCCTGTAAAGGAAGGAAGGGGAGAGAACATAACCACTATCCTGCTTATTTATTTGGGACATAGTGTTGCACCTAACTGAGCTCACCTCAAGCTGTGACGTGCAGCAGCTGGAGCTCCAGAAAAAGGTGCTGGGATTCACCTAACTTGATTTAACTGCGTCTTGAAGACAATTGTATCGCTATTCCTATTGCTACACTATTACTAACTGTATTGTTATATTATTAGTGTATCAGACTGACTGTCCTTTCCAGTCGAGGGAAATCTAATCAGAGAATCCAGTAGCGCTCACTTAGAGTTCAGGACCTCACAGCAAGAGATGTGCTGGTGACAGGGCTGCCTTTCCCCAGTTCCACCCCCTGCCTGCGGGGACTTTGAAGCCCTGCAAATACCTGCCAGGGTTAAAGAACAAATAGAGTGATTGCTTAGTGTGTCTTAGCCTGGGTGACAACGTCTTAACCTTTCCTTTTTATCTTTGTCACAGGCGTCCTGTAATGTCAAGCAAGTGTAACAGGGAAAAGCTGCACAGGGAGAAGCTGTGCAGGAACAGTGAAAGGCTGCGGTGAAATTTCCCCATCCTCCCTTGTCCCAGCTCCAGTCTTCAGGTGTTTTAATGTGTGGGGAGATTCCCGTGGGTGGGAATGCAAAATGTATGTTCACGTGGAGTTCGGATCGGTGTGTGGCTGTGTGGGAGAGGAGTTTTGGCTCCAGGGTTATGTTTTCATTACATGAGATTTGTGCTGTAGCAAGTAGGAGATTTCAGGAAAGAAATTGATGTTCCTACTGTCAGGATAAGTCCCATCGGTAGCAGAGCGGCACCCTTGCCATCTCTGGGCTTGCCTGTTCTGAGCCCTTGCCAGGAGTTAGGTGTCCAAGGCAGGCCACGTCCTTCTTGCAAAAGCCACGTATATGAAAAGCAGAGGCACGTATTGGAGATGCTGGAGGCCAATATTCAAACACCCCTGCACCCACTTTGCACCGGGGATTTGAACTCCAGGTTCCTGCTCCCAGGGGGGACACATTTGCCATGGGGGTGCAGGAAGAAGTGGGACGTGAACTCTCCTGCTAAGGCGGTTCTACTGTCCCTAAATTGCTCAGAAGCTTTGGCTGTCATTGGGCCAACGAGGGAGGATGCAGTCCTCACTGCAGAGCTTATCAGTGGTGCAAGGTGTGAGTCTCTGCCCTGCGGAGGCTGTAAGTGCTGTGAAGAAGTGGGTGAGACTGTGCAGGAGCATGTTTGGGGGCTCCCACAGAGCAGGACCCCCGGGACTGCAAGCATGAATGGGAGCCCCAGGGGGATCTGGGATTTCCCATGGCCTTAGGAGTCCTGAATTAAAACCAGAGACACTCTCATTATGTGTGGTAAGACTTCAGGGACTCAAAGATTAAGCTAGGTGATTTTTTTTTTAATGCAAGATGTGCTAAACACATAAAATATTGAGTCCAGCCATTTCCACGCTGTTTTGCATGCCAAACTCTCTCCTGAGCATGACCTTCCTAACCCCCATGGTCCTCCTCACCCCCACAGCCCTCCTCATCCCCACATACTCTTTCAAAGCAGCAACTTCACTTTGTTCTCACCCCTTTGTGCTCCTCCTCCGTTGGAAGCTGCCATCACCAAAGCGAGTGTGTTGCTCTTACTAATAGCAAAGTAATCAATTTGAGTCACTGTATACATTAGTAATGGCCATGTAATTCTAGTGCAAATTAGGTTTGGGCAGGCTGCGAAGCCCGAGACATCTCGTCTTCCTGAGCAGAGCTTGGATTTACTGTCCTCTGGGGAAGGCCACAGCGAAACGCCCCCCTACCCCCCTTGCAAATCCTCCCTTGATTGGATACAGTGTGGTCGTCTGATTAAAATTGTGCAGTGGTTCAGAAAATGATTTTCAGCCAGTGCTTCACAGTAAATTACTTTTTTTTTTTTTTTTTTCCCCAAGACAAGAAGTACAGCTGGACACTGAAATGAGAAGCTCAAGAAAAGCAAGATGCCAGAGAGGCGAAGACGGAGAGGGGTCAGGGGAGCGCCTGGCAGCGGTGACACCCTGCCACGGGCCATCCCCTCTGCGCAGACGTGCAACTCCCACGAGCCCAAAGCCTGGCACCCACTCCCATGGTGATGCTGCTCACTTAACACCCAGATTCCTTTTCCCACCGAGTCAGGCCCCTGGCAAGGTTTGCCGGTGCCATGGGTAGGTGAGGAGCATCTCCTGTGGGCAACTATCCTGGTACCACTGTACCCCTGCATGGGGTGTCCCCTTCCCAACGTGCCTTGTCTGTGCCTGTCACCAAACTGCTTGGGGAGGTAGATGGGAGGAGCAGAGCGTGTGTCCCTCCTGCCACCCTCCCCTCCGCCCCGACGGCCACTGCTGCCTCTGGGATGAGGAAAGCTCCAGAACTATGTGCCCACCAGTGCTGGCCATGCAGCGTTTTCCAGTCCCGGGTGTTAAAACAACCCACTTCACGCTGAACGGTCACTGAAGGAAATGCGCAATTTTTCCTCAATCCACGGAATGGGGTCTCCTATTTTCTACATGAGCATCCCAATGACACCTGGAGACCCATCTGTCCATAATGCCCGATCCTGCACTAGCTCACTCATCCAAAACCCTGCTGATGCTCTTCTGCACAGGCAGAGCTGCCCGTTCCCTTCCATCCTGCGGCAAGGGCTTGGCAGGGAAGGATGCATCTTCCAAGATAAGTCCAAGATGAATCTCCTCTTTCTTGGGTTGCCCAAAGGAGGAGCAGGAGGTGCACCACCTTACCACCATTTCTAAAACAACATCTTAAGCATCTACCTGCAGGAAAGTGTCTTTGATTTTGACTCTGGTGATGGCAATACTGACCCAATGTCAGCATGTTCAAGCCTCGAGGAGGAGGGAGATTCAAGCACGCAGCAATCAGCCCTTCCTGGTGGCCTTTCATGGACCTTGTGCCCACCTAATCGGTGTCCATCCTGTGCACTGGGTGCTGGGCTGGGTCTCCAGGCATTGGGCACCCAGCAGTTGGCACATCTGGACTGAGCCTTGCTCTAAGCAGCTCCCACGTCATGGCAGGGGGCTGTGTCCGTGTAAGGCGGTAGGATAAGGAATAATAATAATATAAAACATAATCCATGTAAATGCTGCAGCAAATATGTGCCTGAGAAGGAGTGGTTGGTGGTGGGGAAAAAGGAGATGGTCTTTTTTTAATTAGAGCTGGATAATTTGTTGACTGTGTGCTCACATGTCAGTGCATCTATGTGTCATTTGAAATGTCTTTCAGCAAGTGGTATGGCATTGCTTGTAAGTGGTCATACACTGAGTTGAAGGTCTGAATTTACCATCATTTTTTTTGTTTTCCTGGAGGGACTGTGACAGCCTGGGGGAGTGGACAACAGCAGGCGGTAAACCAGCTTTATGTATGCTGTATTTAAGATGTATGTTTGCATTCAAATAAATGTAAAACCGATTTCTTCCCTTTTGAGAAAAAAAATGTAAATGCTAGCTAGAAGTCTATCAATGGCAATGAACCACCTGACGCTTTAACAACCCTGGAAGTAGAAGAAAATTTGCATGTGGTGCAAACAAGCGGAGAATCTTTGTCCCAACCAATACCAACTTCCCACCTTTGCTGTGGCACAGGCTCTCTCCGCTTCGTATTTGCTCCGTGAGAAGTGGGTAGTGTGGGGGAGGGAAGGGCTGTTTATTAAATTAAGAAAATATGTTGCACAGCATATTGGCGCTGAGCTGGAAAGGAGCAGCTCGGTTGCCCACTCCCTCTCCAGGTCCCCGCAGGATCGTTCCTCACCGGGGATGATTAGTGCCTTCGTTCATCCAGTTTGAAATGTCACATTTCCTGCTGCAATTAGAAGGAGCTTTTATCTGCGGGATGTATGTGTGTGTGTCTGAGGGGGTGTTTTCATTCCCTCCAGGTGAATGTTTTAGTAAGCAATGTCCAACACATAACACAAATACTTGAAAAGAAACATTTTACTATTACTAAAGACTGTTATTGCAGCTTTTATGACTTTTCAGAGATCCCTGGGAACTTGAAAGAAGGAGTGGGCTTATAAAAGGAAGCGTGATCTTGTTTTTAAGCTGAGGCACAGGAGAGAGGTGGTTTCAGCGTGCTCAGTCCCCAAAAGGAGCTGCTCTCACCCTTGCAGGGCTTGCCAAAGCCAGCCCGCTGGGACCCAACAGCAGCGGTTGCTCAGCCCCTCCTGAGACCACCTCCAGGCAGCTGGCAGCAAAGGTCCACCACATTTTGGTGGAGACAGGGCAAAAGATGCCAAAGGGCACATGCTGCAGGTGAAATACTCCATGGTAATACACCAGCTCCGTGCTCTGCTCTGAGGGTGCTCAGCATCCCTTTGTTGGAGGGGGTTGAGCCCAGGCAGTGGGGCTGCCTGAGCTGGGCAGGGGGCTGGAGAACCTGCTTCTGGGGACTCCAAGGCAGCAGAAAGCGTGCTAGGAAAATGCATGGTCCAAGGATAGGGCTTGGGTATGGGGGTGGCAGCATCTGGGCTGTGCAATGTTTAGCACAGTTTCTGTCACAGACTTGGCCCATGCCATCTAGCACTCTTCTGTAAGATGCCTGGGCATAGGTAGGGTGATGACATAGGCCAGGGACTTTTCTCCCTGAGAAATCTGGATAAAAGCAGCCAGTTTGCGGCGGGAAGAGACACATTAATGCAAACCACTCTCTATTGTTTGTAATAACCAGGCCTCACACTATTTAATTTACTAGTACAGACATATCTGAAAATGCTTTGAAGGTCATGAAAGAACAGTTCTGCTCAAGGATTTCATCCTAAATATGAAGTCACTCTGATTCTGATTTGACAATGTATCTGCAAACATAGGATAAAATTTTCAGTTCTATTAGCTATCAAGTAGACCCACTCTGTTTAATGGAGCAGAGTATAGCTCCAAATGACCAACACAGCAAAACAGAGGCCTTGACTATGATGTATAATTTAACAGGATTATGTGTTTTCTTCCTGCATCTTGTGTATGCATGAGAAGACAAGGTTCCTACCCAAATGACTTAAGAGTTTGCAGGTATGGTCCTACAAACCCTTATTCACACAAGTAGTCTCAGTTACTTCAAAGGGGGCTCTTCGTAAAAAGGAAATTTGCCTCTTTAGAGCTGAGAAGATAGAAAATGAAAACATTGAGTCAGTCATGGTGCACCACCTATGTAATTTAGGGTACACATTTAACAATATAAGCACTAATATATTGGGTTTGGTGGCCAAGACTTTCAAAATTAGAGCCCTAATATTAGATCTCTTCAGCTATATTTGGGATGCAAAAAGCCCTGAGGCATCAGGATACAGAAGGAGATACCTAACGTCAGGTATATGAAGGGGTTGTTGACCTTCAGAACATTGTTTGGGGTGAAAGTTCAGTATTCTGTGAAAGGGAGGTCTGAGAAAGTGCTCTTGTTTTTACAATTACAGTACTCCAGGCTGCTGTTGTTCTTTGGGCATTCGCACATTTAAGTAAAGTAGATCTGCACTCATGGTTAATTGTGCTGGCTTCTTGGCCCACCTTACCTTCTTCATGGTTTTTGTCTCCATCTCTGGCCAATGGTGCTACATCTCTCCCAAGCTGGTTTTCAGCTGCTGGCACCGTCCTGGTTTTGGCCCCTGTTAGTGCTGGCTTTAGCAGGCACTACAAAACAGGAGTGCAGGAACACAGCAGGATCAACATGTGGAGCCCCAGCTTGGGATGTTGTCTTGATATTTGAGTCCCCCAGAGCTCTCATCATCAAACATCTAATGTCAAAATGATGTCTCGCCGATAAAACATCATCATCTTCTGTTGTGTCATACGTCTCAGGGTTGCCTAAACAGCCTGTTTTTTGTGAATAATTTGGCAATTACCCCCGCTCATCCGTGGCCTCTCCATAGTAGCTGCATCATGAAGGTCAGAAACCTTGTACAGAGAAAACCTATTCTGTGTTTGGGTTAGATGCTATTGGGCTAGCAGGGAAGAGGTGCGCTTGCTGTGGGAGTGTCCGTGCTGCTGCTGCACATGGCCTGAGGACGGTGCTGCAGCCTCCGCTCGGTGATCCCCAGCTCAGTAAAAGCCAAAATTTGAAGCCTCCCAAGAGGAGTCTTAAAAGCCATCTGGTACACTGAGATAAATACCCCAATCTGACTTTCAGGAGGCACTCTGGGAGATCAGGTTCTCACTCTCCTACCTCAGACACAAAATAATTAGAAGCCACCTTACGTGGACTGCATTAGTTTGTCATCGGTCTTAGTGATAATGGAGACTGAAGTGGTTCTGCTATTGACCTGATATTTATTTTACAATATGCTTATGATCTAATTTTAAGCATTGACATATAAAAATCCTGCCCTTGGTTTTCAGAAGAAAGTCAAAGAAAAAGAGGATGAGGAAGAACATAACGAGAAAGGAAATTCATGAGGAGGACTCACAACAAAGGGTGCATTATCATGGGTCTACCAGCAATCCTAACTCTCTTGCCTTATAGCCACTTCAGAGCACAGGATGAAAGCTCAAAACTCAAAAGAAAAGACTGTTGTGTACAGATTAGCATCTTTTCTAAAGCACTGTTATTCCATGTTACCTGACATGTGTCCATGTATCCTACTACATGTGTTCTGTGTGTCCTACTACATGTGTTCTGTGTGTCCTACTACATGTTTCCTCGCACCATGGGTGTGTGTGTTGCCATTTCACTTTTAGGGTGACGTTGCACAGGTCTCAAACAAGGCACCGGGCAATGGCCCAGGATGCTTGTGGCCTGCAGGTAGTCCCCCTCCCACTTTTCCCTCTACCTTACTGTTTTTCATGTGCTTTTTCCTCTTTTGCTGTCATTTCACTTGTTCTTCCCTTGTTCCTTGGTGTTCTGGCACTGCCTTCATCGTGCTGTTCACAAGGTTTTGTCCACTTCAGACAGGGCTGATCTGCAGGGAAAAATGACTAGATTTGGAATATACAAAAGAAAAAGCACGAAGCCCAACATGTTAGTAAGGGGCAGGCTTTAATTACCTAGCCATTATTGCATTACTCCAGAGTAGAGGAAATATGACTAATGCTATGTCTGTGCTTCTGGCATACGACTGCTGTCAAATTCAATAAGGACTTATTAAACATCACAGAGGTGTGACTAAAGAAAATGATGAGCAGAATGTGGAAAATAGCAATCATAGTCCTATTGCGTGCGCTATGAATTTCAGATCTGGGATGGTGGGGAAAGTCTGAGGGGGAAGAGCAGGAAGAAATTGCTGTATTTTGCCATCAAAGAAAATCAAAGTTAGGCTTCAGGGAAAGCCATCCTAACTATGAAATGATGGGTGATCCTCTGGCCCAGGGCACCCCGGGGTGCTGCTGAGTCTTCTCTCATGGCCTTCCTGGGTGCTGATCCCTGCTTCAAGCATGGCTTATTCCCTTTACAGGAGACAGTCGTTGACTGAAAATCTCAGGAATGGCCCTGAGAGGACCAGAGTGCAGGTCTGTCCTCCTGCGTGTGGCCAGCACTACAGGGTGATGGTCTAATTTTCCATCTCTCTGGCCTAGGTGTGGTGCATCTTGGGCATCCCAGCTCCAGCTCCAGAGGTGGACGCAGAGGAAGTCTGACTCTTGGCATACCCGCAGCCTGTGGGAGGGCTGGAATAGGGGAGCTGTAGGTTGGAGCCTCTTCTTGCTGCTTAGAAACTCAGTCTCCCATCTGTCAACCCCCCAGGGCACCCAGTGCCAAAATATACCCATCCTGCACAGGCTGGGTGGTGGCCCACTCACTGGTGGTGCTTTGGAGAGCAGGAGCTCTACTTCGATGACACAAGAGAGTGCAAAGTGGCTGAAAATGTCCAATGGGAGATCCAAACTCCAGGGGAGGCAGGAATTCAGGTACACATCTCTGCCTGCTGCCTCCTACCAGCTCACGACTCCTGCCGGCTCCCCCCAGCTTCCTGGCTTCACCCTTCAGAGGTACGTCTCCTCCCGCTGAAGGCACAGGGAGATCCCCGATTTAGACAGTCTGGATCATCCTAGCATAGCAAGACACACCGTATTATTGCTGTCACTGTGCACACGTTAATCACCTCAGCAGGTCATCCGAATTGTGCTTGCAGCCTCCTGAGTCAAACTCTTCTGAGATGCACTTTTATTTAGGAATCGGCACCAAAGGCTGCTCTGGAGAGCCAGGGCCTGCTATGAAACATGCAATTATTTCCTTGGAAGAGGTATAATTGTAGAGCCAGATTTGCTGCTGATGTAGAAACTGCCCAAACTGTGGTGACCCTGTCGGGCCTGTGCCAGCCCATGCCAGCAGCAGTCGGCCCCATCTGCCTGTGTCTTCCCTCACATTACTGGCTGTGTCTTTAAAACAGAGACATAATTGACAAGCGTTGGCCAGTTTTTGTGCATTAAACAATTAGAACAGCAAACACAGGATTTACATCACTTCTCCTTTCAATACCTAACATGGGTATCTTCCTCCCGAATGAGTTTTTAACAGCTGTGTTGTTTCAAAATGTGGTGCAGCACCATTAACAGCTTTCCAGAACAACTGTATTACTTTTAAGTAGAGCATTACAGGGCTGAGTACCATTTCTTTCAGGGATGCAATTAGGTAGGTGATGGAGCATGATGCCTGGTCAGGTAATTGATCAAGTGCTGGTCAGCTGCTGCCCCATCTAAATAGAACGATCAATGATGATGATACAAGTCTACTAAAAGAAATGGAAATGAAGGAGCAGCGGGGTCTGAACCGGGTGCTCATTGGGTTTAACAGGCATTGCTGTGTGCTAATGAAGGCCTGAGAGAGCAAAAATCCAAGCTCGAGCTTAGCGCTCTGGTTACCTGCTTACCTCACCTCCGCTGCAGAGCTACCTCACCCAAACCTGCGTGGTGCGTGGACCATCTGGGAGAGAGTGAGGTTGCATATCACAGCATGAGGATGTCTTGGTGGGCTTTCTACCCTGGATCCTCTGCAAGTTCTTCCAAGGAGGGAAGAAACCCTGACCTCTGTTGGGCGAGCCACACTGAACTCAATTTATGATCAATGGAGAGATGTGTGTGCGTCTAATCCTTTACGCACCCATTTTAGGGTGGGCTGAGTAGCATTTTATGCTCCACTGTCTCTGATGACAAGATTTCCCTGTAAGCAATGCTACAAACTCTGTTTGTGATGTGCAGGGAGGTACCACTCATCAGATACTCTTTGTGGACTTCCTAGGCAGGACTGCAAGTTTGCAGCACACCTGTAATGCAGGTTATAGTTTTGAAGACAAATGAACAGACAGACACAACTGTCTCAAGGTCAAACATGGAGTCAATGAAACCTGGAAGTCCTGGCCCCTTTATGCAGGCTTAACCACTTGATTAAATTATTGCACTGATTTTTTTCCTTCTTTTCCTGTTGTAATGCTATTATTGCCTGCTTAATAAACTGCACGTATTAATGATCCATGAACGTCTTCTAGAGAAATAAAATGAATTGGGAATTTCAATCTCTTGAAACTTTAACCAAAAACCTAAAAGCAAAACCTTAAAGACACAAATTGCAACATAGTCAAAGTTCTCAAAGCCATAACTCAGCTGCTGTCTAATCTGTAGGTGCCCCAATGGTCTAAGTTTCTTTTGGTCTACATTTATCCTCTCTTTTTGAGTTTACATTGAACAAGATATATTGCTCTAGCCTATCAAAAAAAGTGTCTATGTAGCAAAATATTGTGTTTTAACTGGTTTCATGCACAGCAACACAATTGATCTGGAACTGTCCTCATCAGCATATGGATGACTGAGATGTGAAGAAGCCCATCAGGTCCCTCTTTTGCTGTATTATCAGTGCTGATCAGTGACAGTTCACATCAAAAGAGCCTGGCGGTGGGCTGTAAAGCTGTTGTAAAAGATCCAAGAATCAGAAAAAAAACCCCAAATTTATTTCAACTAAACCCAGGTCATGCATTACACCCTGCTGTAAGGATTAAGTGCATTGACTGAATCATTAACATCACAGTGTCCATGTTGGGACTCTTATTTTAGATATTAAACTTTTCTGCCAACCATACACCGTAAGTATGTCAGAGAAAGGGAGAACAAGAGCACAAACCTTAGCTCTGGAAAGTATTTTCTTGTATGGCAGCAGCTGTGTTTCTGTGATATTGCATGTTTTTAGCTGAATTTTTTGGGTGGAAAAGAGATGAATCAGGCACATGTAACATGAGGAAAAAGTTAGCTACATTAAACCATAGCTGAAATTTGTGGCTGAGTGGGAACACAGTGGGAACACAACATGGGAACAGTTTATAGATCGGCAAGACAAATTTCAGAGGTACGAGAGACATTCATCCAAATACTGTGCTTCCCTCTAAAAGTCTCTTGCTTGCAACCATTATAAATTGAATTATTTCTGATCAGGAAAAAATGAGAGGACATCTTCCCATCTTATTCATTTTGTACAATTTGTGAGAAATTTGAGCCTAAATCTTGCTTGTAGTTGTCCTGTGCTTGTTGTGGGGAACCAACATGACTTGACACCCCTTTTCTTGTTTCTAGGCCTGAGTTTCACTTATGACCAGTTTAAGGATTTTTAACATTGGTGGAGTATTAAAACAGAGATCTTAGCAGCAAGCTAGCTGGTGAAGTCTCTCATATGGTGTCCGCTTAAGAGATCTTAAGGCTTCAGGATCTGATGTGTTCAGGCAAACAGTGAAGGAGAGTAGTTTCCACATTCTTGTTATAAAGCAAGAGCCGTTAACGGAGGAAGCTAATACATTAGCAGAGAGTCACAAAGCTTGAAATAGTCAGGGCTCCAGCCATGGGCACTTCACTCTGGTCTCTTCCCACGAAGCTGTCCAGGGGAAGCGGTTGGGATGGAGAGGTTTCCTCCAGCTCTGTGAGAGTCTCGCATGGCTCTGGGCCAAACCAAAGCAGATGATATCCTCGATTTTGGTGCAGAGGACATGTCTGGAGGAGAAAGGGAACATCTTTATCTGCTGTTACCCGTGGCTTTGTCCATGGCCTCTAGGAAATTCTGGCAACGTGCTTGGAGCAACGTGCCCACAACAGAGAGAAGGACAAAGCCCTTTGGGCACTAGCATGGAGGCAGCCTGGTACTCTCTTTCTTTCTCCTGCTTTTTCTATCTGTTTCCCAACATTTTTCATGCTTATCTATATGCTTTTGAATACAGTTCTGTCATTTCACAAGCAAGAGGACTCTTGTGGCTTGCTATAAGGTTTTTAGCAATTGGGACTTTTCTTGGCAGCCCTCTTGATGGTGCACTGGAAAATTAACGGTTCAAATCCCTCACAATGAAATGTGAGATGAAAGGGTCAGTGCCCTGTGTCTTTCCATCTTATAAATACCCTCCAACTTCCAGCTTTGTAGAGAAAGACAAAACAAGTTACTTGCTGGGCTGACCCCCCTTCAGACATCAGTTGACAGTCTTTCTCCTGACTTGAGGAGTAGCCTGAGAAGGGAAGAGAGATTTCTGAAGTGAAAAGTGCCCTGTGATGAGATGTTGGAGCCAAAGACATACAAACTGCTCCTGGACTCCCAGCCTGTGGATAAGAAACTCTAACTGACACTTATGAGTGAGTGGGGAAAAAATGCCTTAAACCCATGTGACACTTATATAACTTCAGGCCCAGGATGTTTTTCTTACAAAGGAAGGATGAGTATTGCCAGGGGCAGCTTTCATGATAAGAGCAAGCCAATAACCTCTGAAAATGGAGAGTTACTAAAAAAACAAGCTTTCAGGAGAAGCCAGGATGTTCCACATCAGGCTTGTGCCCCTCTTGACTGTAGCAGGGCAGGGAGATTAGGCAGCTGCTGGTGGCTCCCAAAACTGGCATAAGCCAAAGACCTGAGGTGAACAAGTGTTTTGGGTGATACAAGAGACAGGCAAGCAGAATTTCTTGGTGGGGAGTGTGCTGGCTTTGGCTGGGACAGAGTTAATTTTCTTCATGGTAGCTAGCACGGGGCTAAGTTTTGGATTTGTGCTGAAAACGGTGTTGATAATGCAAGGATGTTGTCATTATTGCTGAGCAGTGCTTACACAGAGTCAAGGCCTTTTCTGCTCCTCACCCCACCCCACCAGTGAGTAGGCTGGGGGTGCACGAGAAGCTGGGAGGGGACACAGCCAGGACAGCTGACCCCAACTGACCAAAGGGCTATTCCATACCATATGACATCATGCTCAGCATATAAAGCTGAGGGAAGAAGAAGGAAGGGGGGGACATTCGGAGTGATGGCGTTTGTCTTCCCAAATAACAGTTACGCATGCTGGAGCCCTGCTTTCCTGGCGATGGCTGAACATCCGCTGGCCGATGGGAAGTGGTGAATGAATTCCTTGTTTTGCTTTGCTTGCGTGCGCAGCTTTTGCTTCACCTATTAAACTGTCTTTATCTCAGCCCACGCGTTTTCTCACTTTTACTCTTCCAGCTCTCTTCCCCATCCCACCAGGGGGGAGTGAGCGAGCAGCTGTGTGGTGCTTAGTTGCCAACTGGGGTTAAACCATGCCGGGGGAGATGCTGAAGAGTGGGAGTACACAAAAAGAAGGGGAGGAAGGTGCTGTGTTGAGAATGGGGACTGACATCCCACCTTTGGAGCAAAAGAGACCTCACTTTGCTTGGTGAGGTGGGCCCAAGGTAGTAATTTTTTCTGGGAGCTTCCTAAAACCAGCAGGTCCTCCTTACACCTTGCAAGCCTTTCAGTCCCCTCCAAGAAGCAGGGAGGGAGAACACAGGAGGACTGGAGCAGATGACCTCCTGAGGTCCTTTCCCACCTGAGTTTTCATCTGAACGTATAGGAATGGTATAAAGAAGTAGGTGCTTAGGAGCAACCATTAATACTGCACCTTGGTAGATACAGAATATATGACAAGGACAAGGAAGGGAGATGGGGAGGATGATCACCATGGGCTGCCTTTGAATGTAGACCTGTACACAGGTCTTCTGCCAAGTGATGCTTAAGAAGCTGCTGTTTGGTGGCCCATTAGATGATGCACAAATATTAGCACCACGTTTGGCTTCTGCGTTCCTCATCAAACCATGCGCTGCAGCCCCTCGTGCTGCCCTAGGAATGGTGGGCGCACAGTGCTTTTACAAGCAACGTTAACAGGGACCGGTCTTCAAACTCACCTGCCTGACTGCTCAGGTGATTGCTAAATCACTATTTATGGGCACTAGAGAGGTGTCTGGAGGCAAAACACGTAGCTGCAGAAGCTAACAGACAGCCTGAAAAGGGATGGGCCTTTATGCTTTCAGAAAAGTAAGTGTGTCCCCCACAAATACTTCTCTGAGGTCTCATCTACTGGTATTTAACACTAGTGGGTCCCAACTTGCTCCAGGCAAAAAAGACACCCCAGCGCAAAGAGACTATACAGGACTTGGGTGAGTCTCGTACAACTCATAGGTCTTACTTCAAAGATACATTTCAATCTCAGCATTAGGGCCCCATGTACACGCTTTTTGCTGTCTTGCAATTGCTTTGCTGCCCTATCTCTATGCATGCTGTCCTTTTTGCAAACTGATACAAGGCAGCAGGAAAGCACGTACCATGAGTGTCTCCTGTGCAGTGACAGCTCTCTTCCTTTGTGAGCTACACCCTGAAAAGCTGAAGCTGCCTGACCCTGGCATCTGCATTTGAATCAATCTCCTGTTCCTCCTCTAAATCCCCACCTGAGGTCAAGCTTTGAAAGAAAGGTCAGTTCTATTTGAAGGCTGTTCAGAGAGAGACTGAATCACTTCATGATGAGTCATGTGAAAATTAAATTGATGCAAATGTTAATTTGACAACCTGAAAGTCTGGAGAGAGTTCCAGCCAGACCACAGGCTTTGTGCTAATGCAGCTGTGCTTCCACTGGCCTGGAGGAGGTTTTGCAGCAGGTAAACACGGGGTGGGAGAGACGTCGCTACGCCAGTTATCTTTTCTTCTCAGAGTCTGACTCATCGCAGGTATCTCGCGGGAGGGGAATCTCTGCAAAGAGCCTGTATCATCACCGTGTCACCGTCTGGCAGTACTCCTGATTAGCGGCCCTGATTCTGGGCTGTTGAATTTTTTGTTATCAGCATCAAAGGTGCTGGACACAGTGCTGCCGGCTGACTTGCAGAGCGGCTGAACACTTCCAGCTCTCCTAATAAATCATTAGCTACTCCAGAAAGCTCACTGAAGTGTGGAAGGAAATAAGCAATTACCTCCTGCCCTAGAGGAGCAGATCCTGTCGAAAACAAGAAAGTGTCTGGGGATAACAATATAACTAGAATAATTAAATGCTCTTTTATGTTTGTTAAATTCAGGATTATATTCATAATTTTACCCTCCCCCCCCCCCCCCAAAGTAGGGGGTAATTAACTTTGAGGCATCATTACTGGCATTGACCAACCTTCGCATCGTTTGTGTGAGCACGGTCATGACTAGAGCAAATGTAAGGAAAAGGAGAAATAGGATCTGTGCTTGCCACATACAGACAAAGGTCTTAAGGTTACGCAGCCAAGCTCACACAAGTGTGGAAGTGCCAGAATGAAGGTTGTCTCTGTGGTGCTTGCAGCAGAACGTCAAATGGATGCTGAGTCCTGTACAAACTTTTAAGAGAAATCTAGCTAAAGATAGATTTCTTGCAAAAATACAGCCATGTCAGTGCGCTACATCAAGTGACATTTGAAATGCCCTTTATTTTCAGATTATGATTTAATGCAGAAATAGGATGACTTGCTTTGTCAAAAGTAAAGTCCACTCGGAAAGCCTGAATTCTTTCTGTCTTTAGAAGTGACTGCTAAACCTTGGGAGCTTTATTTGCCCTTTGTCAAAAGGAAAGTTCTGGCCTGCTACGTTTTGGGTGGATTTTTCATTCTTTTTATTTTTTTAATTGTCTCACAGCTCAGGAAGCAGTCAGAAAATACTTTCAAATAAGATTGATTATATTACTTGTATACCTAATTAGGCAATTGCTATACTTCTCTTAATCATGTATATTACTTTATTTATTTCAACACTGGTTCACTTTGAATACCATTTCTGGACATCACAATAGGCCTCCAATTAGTAAACAACAGTTTAGAAGAACTTTAATGGGTAACATTTGTAATGAAATATTAAACAACCCCAACTTTCTTAAAGCTTATAAAACCATATCTTCTTTATATATATAAAGTTTGTCTTTATACATATGAATAACAATAAAGGGCTTCATCAAAGCTCTATAGATTTCTTACCTCCTCATTTTCTACCTTTTCTGACTGATCTGGACAATATCTAACTCTGTTGTTATCTCATTTGAGAACTGATAAACTGGTGCAGGTTAAACACAAGCAGTTCTGAACTTTGTCCCAGGAGGTGAACAACATTTCTGGAGTCTCTCCTGCCTGTTTTCCTTGTGGAAGCTGATTTATTTGCTCCGGAGCAGGCTGCACTCGCAGTATTTTCTGGCTGGAGTAGAAGTCCTGGGATTCCCATGGGGAAGACTGGACTCGACATACTTTCAGGCCAAGAAATGTTCAAGACAAATAATTTGGACAAAGCTGGAAGGAAGTGCTAAGATAGAACTGAAATCTTTGATAATCAGCCAAGGATAGGGGAAGTGTAAAATACTGAGGGGTGAGTTCTGCTCTTTTATTCAGCATCATCGCTCTGCAAATAGCACCAGTAACATTCCGCAGGGCAGGCATGCTGGAGATGGCTAAAATTTAAAATGTTTAATTTACTTAAGCAGGAAAATAGGAAGGAACAAAGTTTCTCAGCATAAACAGAGATTTCATATCTGTCAGGCTGATTTTGTCCCAGAGAAAAAGAACAATCAGACAAACAGAACCTATGGGATAAAATATCAAAACCAGAGAAGGAAAATTTTCCAGGCTCAACCAGTCTATTGATTTCCTTTCAGCAACATGTAGCTCATTTGCCACGTTGCCAGCTACTATGGATTTACTGTACATTGCAAAATAACTTGATGTTTGATTTAGTGCTCCCAGTACCAGCCACAAGACAGAGCAGAGTTTGGCTTTCATTACAAGGTCTCACCCCAGATAAAGCCCAGCTGCCGTGGCTGAGGTGAAAATATGAGAAAGTCCAGCTCTCCTGAAACCTAAATTCTCATCAACTAGGGAACAAAGAACTAAAAATGAATTAGAAAAGAAAAAAATGAAATGCATGCAGTCTCAGCAATGAGATCTTGGTTCTTCAGCGTCCTCCTTGGTGAGGTTTGGAGGGGTGGGATGGGGAGGCTGGTGTTGGCGGTGGGGTTGGGAGCATCAGCCCTGGGAAGGGCATCAGGGGAATGCACGAGTGCTAGATGCAGTATGCATCATCCCAAATTTATCTGGCAGTGGGTGTACCTCCCCCCTGGGGCTCCGATTTATTTACACAGATGAAGGCTTAGCTGGCTTGTGCAGGCTGAGGATGAGGATGAGGGAAAGGTCAGCACTGCTGTCCTCACAAGACCCACATGGCCCACGAGTGGGGGGGCCCACCACTGCCCCCCCAGGGATGCAGCACAGCCCATGTCACATAGCAACACGTAAAGCATCCGGCATCCAGTGCCGCGGTCACTTGTTTGCTTGTTATTGTTGTTGCCACTTTCTTCTTTTTAACTGGGGGAGGGGGGAGTTTATTTATTTTATTTTATTGGATCTTGCTGAGCCTTTGTAAGAGAAGGGAAATGTATGTGGGAGGAGCAAGGCGGAGGTTATGGCATGGCTGTTGTTAGAGACGGGGCTAATGGCCCAGAGATTTGATAAATAATTCTGTTTAATTTAAGCCTTGGGAGCTTCTAATCGAATTGCATCACCTGTGGTTCTGCTGCTTTCTTCCAGGCCAGAGAAAGGGAAGAAAAAAAATGAACAGAAAACCCCGACCTTTGCTACAACCAGCCGTGAAAGGAGGTTTTCCAAGCCTGAGCGAGCCGGGTGAAGTTGAAGGGAAGTGTGTTCTCTCTAATAACCTTTTCCCCCGGAGAGCCAAGGGGATGGATGCTGCAGCCAAGGCACTGTTTGAAGAAGCCTGGGCAGCTGGTGAGGTTATCACAGGTACCAAGTCAGCCAAATACACCGGAGGGGATGTAGAGCCGCAGCTTTGCCTTGCTCAGTGGCAAAGCAGATAGCACATGGTCCCCCAAAAGCTCACCCCAAAGTCAAACACCAGCTTTTTCATTTCCTTCCATTGGCTCATGAGTAAAATAAGCCTGGGGGGCAGAGGGAGAGAATACGCCCTGATGCTGCTGACATCGATGCGTTTTAACATGGATAGGGCAATAATAGCCCATCCTAGAGAGATGAGGGCTACAGAATATCTGATTTTAGTAGTTACTGCTCTTTTAAAGGGAAAAGCAGAGTTTTCAACCAAAACACTGACTTTTTAAAAGTTTTCTTCTTTATGTAGGTTAAAACTGAGATCTGTGTCCCAGAAGTTGCATCTGCCGTGCTGCAATATTTTGAAAACACCTGGGGCCTCAGGCTTGGAAAGCAAAGCTTGGAAAGCAATGCTTGGAGAAGGCTGCTACTGACCTGGAAGATGACCGACATTTATCCTCACTGAATTGGCAGAAAATCTGAAAGGGTTAACTGCATCTTTACTTTAGTACAAATTCTTTAGATTTCCAGCTCCACAAGCACAGGGTTAGATTCCCGCTGTGCAGACTGTACTGGGCACACATCTTTTTTAGCTCTCAATCATCCATGCGCAGCTCCGCTCAGGTGAGAAGGAGCAAGAGAGACATGGAGTCGTCCCAGAAGCAGATGCTGCTGCACAGCAGCCTTTGCCTCTGCTGCTCAAGCCGTTCAGCGTACTTCTCTCTCTGTTACTACTGAGAAGTGGCTCAGATGTAGCTGGGAGCAAAGCAGGCTGCAAGCAGTATAAGCTAAACCAGAAAAAGGTGTCCTTATTTTGGGTTTAAAAAAAAAAAAAAAGAAAGAAAAGTCTGCAGAGGGATTTAACTCTAGAGGGATCATACAGCTAAAAAATGTCCCTGTTTGAGCCAGAGCTTCAAAGTCTGCTAAAACTGGACACAGTGAAGGGAATGATGTGAGAAATGCAGAGGGGACATGTAGGAAAGGGGACAGATTTGCAGAGACAGCTATGCATTGGGGGGGCAAGGAAACCCAGTGAAGGGCTAAAAGCATGCATGGCAAAGCAAATTCAGTGCTGGCTGGGGGAACAACGCATGATGTACACCTTTGGGGGGCAAAGGAAAGAAAACCAGCAGGAATTACAGCACACAGCATGTTTTCCTGAGCTCAGCTTTTTGGTGAGCATCAATGGGCTCCGAATCAGCCCCGTGGCCTGAGGCAGCGCACAGGGAATTACTGAGGAGGGACAGATGGAGGGACACAGGTCGTGGGCACGAGAAGGGGCAGAAAGATGCAGCAACAGAGATCCATGGCTGCAGATGCCTGCTGTGAAACACCTGCAGAAGCTGAGCTGGAAATACCCATCCCATCCATGGAGATAAAATGGAGCAGAAGTAATTCTGGTGGGTCATCTGAGTTGTCCTGGGAGCACACCGTCATGAAACTACTGTTCAGGTCACCATAACTAATGCTCTTCTGTTAGAGGAGGGCTGTCACTGGGAGACAAAGGGTGCCCGAAGCCAAGACTGAGGCACAGTTGTGTATGTGCATGGGTGAAGCTTGCACTGAATCAGCCAAGGGCTCACATTGAGTCCCATCCCTTCAGACTCATTTTGAGGGATGTTTTTTCTCTGTTTAGACCAAAGACCAGGCCAGCCCTTAAAAACAACCCTATCCCATGCAGCTCCGCAGACTGCTGTCTCCTGCAGTCAGATCAGGACAGGCAAAAGCCCGCATCCAAACTGCGACGTATGGGCTTTTTAAGATGCCCACGTGAGAACAGGCACTTGCCTTCGGGAACTAGTCGCAGGGTGAGGAACAGGGTGACTTTTATTTTAGCAAGGATGGGAACAAGAAGAGACCCCGGCGATCAGCTGATTCGCCTTCCTGCGTGGTGAAGGAAGGTCACGAGAAAGTGCCCAGAGATTCCTGCAGCCATCCCAGGCTTTTGGGGTGAGGTGATGGGCACCAGCTGCAACATTTATAATTACGTGCCCCCTCCCCAAGTGTGTGCCTACCCATAGCCCAAGGAAACAAGAGCTGAATGCAGATTTCAGAAGAATACTATAATAATGATAATCACACCAGAGCTGTATTGCCTACATAGATGTGTGTGTGTCATCATTTGGGGGGATTGAGCAAATGCTGATGCAATATTGACCCCATCGCTTTCCTGCCATTGATTTTTTAAAGGAAACATTCAATTAAAATCCCATTTAGTCTGGCTAAGCAGGAGCCTGTATTATTCAACTGGTAAAGAGAAGATAAGGCTTCAGAAGCTTCACATGTGTTACGGGGCTAACTGCTGAAGTTTGCACTAGGACATAAATCCTCCTGGAAATCTGGCTTACTTGGATTAAACGCTACAATATTCAGCCTGACTCTTTATTTCCCTGACATCTCATGGACCCTGCAGCCTTGAGCTGGGCACTAGGGAGCTGCACACAGAAACTGGAGAGGTTTGGTGCCTTAGTGTGGGACCAAGAAAGCTGATGGGCAGAAAGCTCCTTAGGCTGGCTTGGAGGGAGCAGGGAAAAAAGCACCATGTCTTCAATTCTGCCCTTTGTCAAGAATTACACGTCTTCCAGCGGGTGCTCCCGCGCACTCAGGCTTTGTAAACTAGAATTAAGGAACTGCTGAATAGCAATTTTAAATAACTACATTTTCAGTGTAGCTCTCTGAAGTTGGAATTAGCGGTAATTCTTGTGTAGATTTAACCATTTATAAAAACGTCATGCCCTCTGCATAAGGAAGCCCTGGATCAGACTTTTTTCAAGTGTTTGGACCTACATTATCAGAGGATCTCCAGGCTGGACTATCGTAAGCACTGACCATTTATTTTGGTGCCTGTACAGAGTGTCTTTAAAAAATACAGTCCTAGTCATACCTGCTGAAGTTCCCCAAGAATAATCTGCTTATAAATATCCCCTGAAGTCAAATACGCCAACCATACGTAGCCTTCAATTTGAAGCTAAATTTACTTTCCTTTCTTGTATGTCAGACTATTTGAATTACTGAAACAATAATGGAGCTGGATGATTATTGCCGCATATATGCCTGTATTTTGATTGCCGTTAAGACAGTTTCATAAAGAAAGTCAGTCTTTCT
Source organism: Gymnogyps californianus (assembly GCF_018139145.2). Lineage (NCBI taxonomy): Eukaryota > Metazoa > Chordata > Aves > Accipitriformes > Cathartidae > Gymnogyps > Gymnogyps californianus. The sequence continues at coordinate 161,562,775 of NC_059472.1, forward strand.
GAAGGAAAGTCCCTAGTTTATTTAATGAAACCAAACACTTTATTTCCAAAAAAATGAGACTGTGCAAATACGATCGTTATAATCCAATTCCAGAAGAACTAAGACAAAGATCAATCCAGGAATTCATTAAATGCCTTATGTGTCAAGATGACCTTTAAGGTTTGCTAGTAATCTACATTTTCAAATTTTTAAGCCTTTTTTTACAGACTCTCAGAGTGAACAAAGAAGTACTGATCATATTTGTTGCTTAGCAAATGGGGAATTTTCTGACCATTTTATGTCTACATATTTTATTGTGCATCAACATAATAGTTATGGGCTGCAGATTACGAGAGAAATAAGGTGCACTGCAAATGCAAGTATTGTGAGCTCTTCTTCCACAAAGGAGTAAGAGCTATTTCAAACAAAGCATCAGGGATTGCATCTGCCATCCAAACCCCTCAAAAAAACACTACCACATCTTCTTACCCTTCCGCCAAAGAGAGAGAATTTTTCTAACCAGAGAACCAACTTGCCCCAAATCTAGCATCATCCTCAGGGTTGCTCCAGGATGGAGTTTGGCCCCATGTCCTCTTTCCCCCAAAAGCTAAACCATTTTGAAAATTATTTGTGTTTTACTGAGAAGGACTGTGCACGAATCTCTGTTACATTCTGGTGGCTTCCAGGAGAGTTAGTTATTGTAAAACTAGCTATTTTAGGCATCTGGATTCTAGGTTAAATACAGGAGCCCAAGTTAGGGGAGCAAACCAAGGACAGGATTTGCAGAAACGAGGCTGTTGCACGGGGCAGTCACCCACCAGGAGAGAGAAAATCACCGTGCTCCTGCCTACTTTGTCTGGGTAAAAGCTCTGAAACTTGCTGACACTAGTGACCAAAATGGTGGCTCACAGCATGGTAGCTCCTGTGATGTAGGACACCCAGCCCAAAGTCGGAGTTGCTGCTGGATCTTGTGCCTGCTGGGGACAGTGGAAGTCCAGTTCTTCAGGGCAGACCAACTCTACCCCATAGCAGGTCCCATCCCTGCATTTTTGGGGGTAAGAAAATTGGATTTTGCCCACACGGCTCAGAAGTCATGACACAGTGCATTAAGCATGACCCAATGCTCCTGGGGTCCTCGATAACCATCTCAGCTCAGGATTCCCACGTGCCTCCTCAGTCCAACGCTTGGCCACCAGAGAAGGAGAGACAATTATTATTCACTTATCGGGGATGGGAAATGGGATGGCGTGGGGTGGCTTTGCCCATGATTACGCAGAAAGGCTGGGGCAGAGCAGGAAACCTGTCCAACCTATCGCTCTTATCCACTCCCGTTGTATTTTTCCTGCGACCGAGACTTTTGCTGTCGGAGAGAAAGGGTCTGACTGACAGCACCAAGGGGTGAGAGCTTGCTTTCCCCTACAAAACAGGTACGTCCCTCTTATGAAAGGACCACCTGCTAAGTTCTCAGCGTCTCTGCTATGGCTATTAATAATCACTTCCCGTGATATTCATAGCTTTCTGATGCGGACACTTGATCTCTTGTAATTGTGTTCAGATTCCCCACTCATGTTACACAGGATATCCAGCAGCCGTGGTGCTGGGGACGGGCTGAGCCTCTCCTCCTCGCCACTCAGCCCTGGAGCCCACTATGTGCCGGTATCCCCACTTTCATCTCAATAGGCATCCGACACGCCGTTTTCTTGTCGCTGCTCTGGCAGCTCTCCATTATCCATATTCAAATATAAACACCAGGTTGCACCTGTTAGTTTAGCTGTTGATTGGGAGGAACCGAAGCGGAAAGTGACCCCGTGTGTCTGGCTAAGCAATCCCTCTCCGCTAACGGAAAAGAGCCGGCTGCACTGAAGCTGCCAGCGTGTTCCTCCAGGCTATTTGTATCGCCAGTGTTTCTGCCTTATTGACTGCCTCCTTGGAAAATAATTCTGTTACTTAATTGATTGTAACATTTATTTCTTTCTTTCCCCCCCCCCCCCCCCCCGCCAGTCCATCAGCCTCAGGACTTTATTTCTCACTTTTATTCGTTTGCTGTTGTGCAGCGGGAGCTGATTTTAGGATGGTAGGCAGCACACACTTGTTCTTCCAGACCATGCATTAGGGTGTTTGATATTGTCCCAGCACAATGTCTTTCTTCAATGAAAAACAAGTGGGTTTTATGCAGCTCTGGCTTTCCAGGCCAACTCCATTCACTTCTATCCTCTGCTTTGCACAAAGACTTGCATTTTCCAAAGTTGTTTCCTGATTGTGTGGTTTCCTATGTGTCTATGGGTGGGCTCCAGAAATGGGGGCTTCAGAATGAAAGGATATGGAAGAAATGTTGGCTGGGGACCTTCACTCAAGCAGCACAAACCACAAGAGTCCCTCAAAATGCCATATCAACACAGCAAGCCAGGTCCTTCCTGGTGAGAATAACCATCAACCAGGAGAACCATCAACCTGGGCCCTTGTGGCAGCCCAGGACACGCTCGGGGGAAAGTAGGGACAATGCATTTTCCTTTCTTTCTGCTGTTAAAAACTCTGAAAGTCACGTATTAAGCTAGCTCTTGGATCATCGTTTTGCAGCCCATATCTGGATACCTCACAACAGGCCATAAGGAGCTTTCAGAGGTCCCTCAAGCAAGCCTTGTCCTATCTCCCATCAGCCAGCACCTTCTTAGGGTAGCTCAGCTCAGATAAGAGATGTTCTTATTTCCATTGGGTTCACAGTGTGACATATGTATTCCTCCCAGTCCTGCTGAGGAGGGATGGTATCACATGTATTAGGCAACAAGGAGAGCGGAGAGGGAGAGCAAAACAGCTTGACAGATGCCTCTCAAGTAGACCATTGAAGACTATTTGCCAGTAAATTTAAAATAAATCAGGGAAGACTTCTCATTTACAACTTTCTCTCATTTTTCCACTGGCTAGAAGGCAGGCTTTTGCATCCAACAAAATAACAAGCATTTCTATGAGCTGTTTATTTGACAGGGAGGAGGAAGGTTGAATGATTAGGTCTTGGGGGTGTTAATGGGGTCATTTCATGCTGTGGTTATTGGTGGACTGATAGAATGGATTATGTGCCTACAATTGTCATTTTTTGCTGCTGGATGGTCACCATTTCCCATTGTAAATCTGCTTGTCAGGGCATCAAGACATTTTTCCGTGGGTATTTCTTATTGTTATTTAAAAGTAAGGAAATAATTTCAAAAGCACAAATTAAGCTTGATTGCCAACAGGAAGGAGATAAAGTTGACTGAAGGAAAAAAAAAGCCACTGGGAATCTGACAGTCCTTCCCACATGCAACCACACTCCTGCGGGATGGGGGGATGTGGGGGCTGCCACCGGCCCCCACGTTCGGTTCTGACGTGGAGAGCTGGGAATCAATCACTTTGATGTCTTGTCTTATCCCTGAAGATAGATAGCAGTGGCTTGTTTGGTGACTGCTGTAGTGCTACTTTAACAGACCCTTTTGAAGTACTAAAGCATCACTTTAGTGGCTGTTGTGAGAGCGGAAAAGCTGACACCAACGCTGCTTTGGGAAATGGCCACCAGGGATGTGGGGAGGATGACGTGTTTGTGCTGAATGGCATCTTTCCTTGTCACCCATGGGTGTCACGGCTGTGACTGTTGGTGGGTGGCTTTGTGCATACATCTCCCATCCACGTGTGCCTCTGCCCTGGGTGCGTTTATGGCTCTGACAGCTTTTGCTCTAGCAGAGATGCACTTGCTGAGCGTGAAGACGGCAGAAAAAGGCAGGGAGGTGTTCAAACACCTTCCTCTGTTTCTTGGGGCTTAGATATCTCACTGGCATTTTGGGTATCCAAGCTGAGCTGCTGACTGCATCCCTGGCAAGTCTCTGTGGACAACATGAAGTGGGTTCCTATGAATGCCCTTAATGAGAGCCATCTTCTACCCCTCCAACCTCTCCCCACACAGGTTATTTCTTGTTCTTTCTGATTTGTTCTTCCTACCATCCAGGAGATGTCACAGAGCTAAACGCCAAAACTTTGCTCCAAGTCTACATTACCCAAATTTGCAGCAACCTTTTCCCTAGCCTTGGCAAGCACAGTCCTCCTGGGCACGTACCTGTTCACAGTATTTCCCCGTCCCTTTGTCCTGGCTGGCACACCTCTCTGCTTTTATCTTTCCACTGGTTTGCCTTGTTTTTTGCATCAGGCACAGCAGTCTGATGTCTGTTGCCTGTTTATCGCTGCCTCTAATTCCCAGCTCTAACCTGCCCCACACCAGCCTCTGCTTCTCACTGGTATGATTTTCAAACAAGCATGTTTGTGTTTTCCTGTGGACACCTAGAAACTATCTGCAAAGTGCCCTCATTGCCCTCCTTTGAACTTGCCTTTGCTGCAAGACAGCCCTCAGTAGTAATTAAGTCGCTGATGGACGAGTATCACGGCCATCACGCTGACAGATACCACTTCATCATTTCGCAGTGATCTATTGCACCTGTTATTAAATGTTGTCTTTTCTTTAGGTTGGAAACTCTTAGGAGGGCTTTTTATTTGGCACTTTTAGAGTCCCCAGAACAAAGATATCCCGGACTCTCTCGAGTGCTATAGGAACTCAGGTGACGAAAAAAAGAATAGTAATTTAGAGCTGACCACTTCTATCTAGTTCAGTGCTGAGGATAAAAATCAGCTGAGATGCTTTCAAAATTTTCTGGTTTATACATCAGTTGAATGAAATCCAAAGGCTCTGTTCTTTGTCAGCTCGGCTAGTTTGTTTGCAGTGCCACTGTGAAATTTCCTTCCATTAATGAAGTATTTCTTTTTTTCTTTTTCTTTTGGCAAAGAGTTGAAGCCTTGAGTTTTTAACTGAAAACATTTCCCTGCTCACACCCCAAAACACCTCTGTGGTGCACCACAGTTTTCCCTCTCCCTGTGTTATCATGCAGAACAAAAGCAGATCCTGGAACCACTATGTCAAGATGTGACCAAGCCCAATTCACAAGGTATATCAACTCCTGCCATCTGCCACCAGAAACCTTCTGAATGACATTTTTTTCCTTGCTTTAAGTAATCAGTCCAAATGGAAAGGACATAGCAATGGAAAGCAGACACTCTTTGGTTTAAAAAAAAATAAGTATTTGGTCAAAACCCCAACAATCTGTGGCTGAATGGATTTCACAGAAGGCACCTGATCAGCCTGACTCACAGGCAATATTCAAGCTGCTCTTTGCAGAACTGATCCGACGGTGAACCCTGGTGCTGACACAAATCCTTTGCACCAGGAGGAGCTCTTCCCAGGTCTCTGACCCATTTCAACATCCTCCCTCCTCACACTAGGTTTTTTGGTCCTCCTTCTATGTCACCCACTGCGCTCTCCTCCCAGCATCTCCTTTGGCTTCCATGAGTTTTAGAAGAAAGACCTATAAACCACAGTGGTTCTCGCAGACCTTGGTGGATGACCATGCACGTTTATCCAGCCTCGGCCTCCTTTATTCATCTCTGGTGATCACCAGTAACAACTGTACAAGTGGCATGCTGGATTAAAGATCTGCCTCCAGTACCCCTGCTTGCAGTGTAGTAGTATCTCCAATATCTGGGTAGTATCTCCGCAAAGCTTTCTGCGTTGGGCCAGCTACACTTGATTGTTCTCTTCATCAGTTCAGGTCATTTTAAAGTGTCACATTTTCCTGACCTTACATGAGAGCGTTCATTACATTTTATTCCTTATTTTTTCTTTTTATCCTGTGGATTCAGAAGTGAAATTGGAGCCCAGTTCTGCTTCAATTTATGTAGCCAAATATTAAAATATAATGCTGTGAGACAAAGTCACCCAGATCCCAATTTTCATCTGGCAATAGTATTTGCTAGTGAATCATTGCTGAAAATGGTTGTTCTCAGTTATTTTACATGGCGGAGAAAAAGTGACTTGGTGGCAGGATCCCTTCAGACGCCTGGACAAAACTGATTGTATTTTTTTCTAAATTACTGTTTAGAAATCCAAAGATGTTCCCTGCTATTTGCTGGCATGTGAAAAGGCACACTAAATGGCACTTGGGGGTTAATTTTCATGACCCTGACTCTATCTCTCAACAAGATAGATTACATTTTCAATTCTATTCCTTGGTGTGTAAGAGAGAATCATTTTGTAGAAAATGAGAATTGATCCAAATCTTCACCCTAAAGTCAAACTGCAGCTTTATTGACCAGAAAGAAAAAAAAAAAAAAGGATGCATTTCTTCAGAATAGTGTTCCCCATGATATCCTCCATGCCAAAACAACACGAAACAGGAGCAGAGCTGCCGCCTTAATGGGGAAACCAAAGTCTGGAGAAGAGCAGGCCATGCTTGGGAGACCCAGCTTGCTCCTACAGGCTCATTTGCAGCTTGCGTGCAACCTTCACGCCTTTTCTTCTCTTCCCACGATTTGGCTCGCTGCCTCCCTGCCCTCCGTGCCTCTTCGAGCCTGACACTGCAGCCATCGGGGACCATATATAGCCCGATGCAGATAAAAGGCCAAGGGGATTTTCCAAGGTGTGAACAGGAGCTAGGCGCCTCCCTCCTGTTGAAAGTCCCTGGGAGCTGGCGTCCGTGCTGCCCTTCGGGAGTCATGGGGCACAGGGAAGCGCTGGCGTTTGGGTGATGGACACCCTGCAAGAGAGTTGTCCAGAGGCATCGGCAATGTGGCACAGCTCAAGTGTACCCTGCTGGGGCCAGGCTGGGGAGAACCCACCTGCAAGGCAAACAGGTTTTGGGACTTCATCCTGCTGTCCTGGCCGGGCAGAGGCACAGGTTTTACCTCTGGCCATGCCTTGGGCTGGCTGTGACTTTGGAAAAGGTCATTTTATTACTCTGCTCCTGTGTCTAATCACTCACCTTTGGCTTTGCTCCGCTTATCTGCACTGCCAGTCCTCTGGGGATGTGCTGGGGATCAGCCCTGCTGAAGCAGCCTGGCCAGGTGTCTCAGGTTGGGTATAAAGTCTGATGCTGTTTTATCTTCCCCTTCCCTTGAGAGATTCAACATAGTTAAAAACAACAAAAATGTTCCTAACCTTTACCCTGGGAGAAAAACGCTTGAAAATGTGAGCCTGCAGGGCAAAACAAGCCCAAACTCCTCCCTTTCATAAGACATATAAGAAAATCCCCAAGTTTTACTTCTTGTAGGGCTGAAGACTTTTACAGCCCACTCACCCCATGGCACTGAATATTTGGGCTGGCACGACCAGTGCTGAGCCAGGCGTGCCAGCGTTTCACTCTCAGCACCTTGTGTGCCAGCGTGCAGCCAGGCTGGAGAACGCTATTTTATCATCCTGCTTCATAAGAGAGGAAAATAAAAAACCCAACAGATCCCCAACCCAACAACAAAGCCTTTCTGCAGGAGGCAGAGGGCAGTGTTTGCACACACATAGTAATTAGAAGCGCAAGCGGGTCAAGTTCGTCCCTGACGTTCTCCCTGCTGTCCTCTTTGGGGTGATGGTGGTGGCCCACTGGGTTTCGGTGAGATGAGAGACAGATTTACACCCAGCTTGGATGTGTTTGGAGAATCTCGTGGGGGTGGTTGTAGTGCTCACTTCTTCTGAAAGACTGCCACAAGTCCCCATGTGAGCCCCTTGAGACAGGGGGAGCACTGCTCCTCCCCGGGGGGAGACCTGCGTCAGGGAGCTCCGATGGTTTTTTCCCCGGCTGGGGGGATTGCCCTGCACCAAGGAAGGTCAGAAGCCAAGTCACAAATGTTATAGGCTTGACAGGAGGCAGCTGCTTACAGGCTCAGCTCTTGGGTCCTATCCCTGGGGCACTCCTGGGTCTGGAGAGAGGGAAAAAGTGCCCACTACGCTATCCTGCTTGTTGCACTTAGTATGGCTCTCTTAATATTAGCTGTAGGGGGGCAGCTGATTTTACACCCCTCCGTGATAGGCAGGAGAGGGGCAATGTGCCTGTGTGTACCTTCACCCTGTGTACATGCCTAGGAGGCTAATTTGATCTTCTCCCTGCCTCCCCCCCCCCGTGCCACCTCAAAACAAACCTACAGTGCGGCAACGTGCCTCACGGATTAGCAAGGGGAGACTACTGAAGAGTCTCACTTCTGGGAAATGTCACCGGCTAATAGCATGACACAGGGTGCTCCCAGCCTTGGAGCTGACTCTTTGGCAGGAGTCTGTAGGTCTGAAATCAATACCCTCTCCGCTTCCCTTGCCCCCCTGCTCCTGCTCGTGCCCTCCAGGGATGAGCTTTCCCAGGGTCACAGCCCAGCTCGGAAAAGATCTGCCTCCTCCAGATGCCCCCCGGTGGCAAAACGGTCTCTAAAGGTAAACACGTTGAAAACTGGAATGAAAACTTTCCAAGCTAAACTCAGTTTGCGTTTACAAGTGGGGCTGCTTTAGAAAACTAATAAATTTCACACTTTCCTGTTGGTACCCTCAGGGGAAAAATAAGGCAGCTCTGAAGCCCTCTTCCTACAGAAACAGTTGGTGTGTGCCTATAGAGACCGTTGTAGTTTGTATTCATTTGAACAGGGAGTACATAAAATTTTCCCCAGTATCTCTTTGATGTCACCTGCAACTTCCATTGCAAGAGACAGTTTCCCCTCTCTAGCAGCAGCTGCATTTCACATCATACAAAGGGAGATTCTTCTGCCACTCGATACTAACCGTCCCGTGATTAAATTCATCCTTACTTTAGCTTCATTGAACCACTGGAGCTGAATCAAGGATTAATTTATCGCACATATAGTTTACGAGGTCCTCATGAGTTTATGGCAGAAGAGAAATATACACTACATGCCAGCAGTACACCCAAACAGCTATTCAAAAGTCCCGGCTCTGAGCTGAGCAGGCTCCAGAAGGAGACTGCTGCAGCAGGTGGTATTTAAAGAGATGTATAACACAGCCATGTCTAACTAGTCGTTAAACCGTATGCCTGAGAAATGCAAAGTTAGCTCTGAGATAGCATTTCATAGCCATCAGAGACATGGCACTGCTCTCATTGAAGTGTGGGAATTTCTGTTCCCCATTTTGAGCCCAGCAGCTATTGAATGCTGAGGGATCCCCAGGCTGTTTCCAGTAGGGATGGGAACTGGCTATAATCAGATATTTCTTTGATGCAGTCTCTGATGCACATGTTTGGTCCCTCAGTGCTGCAGGAACCAAACAAGAGCACATATCTCCTCTTCCAGGTTCTCTCCTCCAGTCGGCACCTCAACCTTTCTCTATTATTTTTTGTAATGGACATCCTGTAAATGCCTTCTCACTCTGCTTAGCAACCTGCTTGCTCCTTTTCTGCCAGCCACATCTAGCCAAACACACACACACAGCGCTCTGCCAGCACCAGTGCACAGTTTTCTGCTCTGGCATCCAGTTCCAAGGCCAGGCTCTTCTTACACGGTTTAATTCTGATCAGCCTTAGACGTTCTTCTGATCAGTCTTGCAACTTCAGCTATTTTCATTGCAAAAAGCTTATTTATCATATCCATCCATTCTGAATAAAGAATGACCATCGCACCTACATGGCACATAGCTGGGACCAGGTTCCACCCTGAAGAGAATAGGAGAGAAGAGGACAGAAGCTGATGGTGGTGAACAGGGCCGCCCATACCGCCTTACACCCCTTTCCTGTCCCTTGACGCCAGTAGAGGACTGTCTAGGCAGGAGGCAAGCAAAGAACAAGGCCACTCAACCCAGACTCCTCTGACATGCCCAAAACAAGAAATTTGCCTCCCTAGGGAAGTTATTACTTAAAGTAGGTCAACATTTGTCATGCTTTCCATTTTAGGTGTTCTTCAAAACTTCAGCAAAGCTCCAGACAGGGTAATTCCAGGTGGCTAAAGCCCTAAGATTTGTAACACAACATCCTTGCGTAGCGTCGGTGGTGCTGGGACTGCCATGGTTGCTTACAGCAGCTCGCTGTGTTTGCAACTTGACACACCTCTTGGGAGGGCACCACAACTGCTCAAATCACCTAAGGGAAGTACTTTGAGAAATGCATTGTTTTACAATGCATGGTAAAAGAAACATTTAGCTGGTTCTTGCTTCTATGTGTTGGTGAAAAAAAAGGGAAAAGAATGACTTCACCCAATCTGATATTCAGAGCTGGAGAGATGCCCAAGGGTGTAATGGGCCCCTTGTGGGATCTTGCAAGAGCTGCCTGCCCAGCAATGCCTCAGCAGCACTTTGGGCATCAGCTTGGCAAGAGAGTTGGTTAGGCAATGTGTGGGTTTCAGAGAAGAGCTGGTTCCCCTTTGGTTCAAGGAGGATAAAGTCCTCAAAACTCCCAAATCTACTTTTTAATTTCCCCCCACCCCCACCCCCAAGAGAGGCTTCTGCTTCACTGTCAGGGCTCCAATGTAAGCTCTTCATGGCTCTCCTTCATGGGACGCTGGATGGAGAGAGGTCTTTGCAGCGCTGCAAAGCAGCACACAGCCCCCAGTGAACCCTCCTGATGTGACAGCTGGTTTGGAGCTGCAGTCGCCTGGTGGCAGCGCCTCAGGGTAGGACCAGACTAAACTTCCTACGTGGCAGGAGACACCTCTGCCTACGTGCTCCAGGACTCGGGCAACGTGCTGCCCTCAGGCACCAAAGAGCAAACGCAGCAAGTGGGGTTATGGCATGTTACTGCTGTAGGGGTTCAAGTTTACGCTGCATTTCTTTTCTCACATCAGAAGTCTCTTTTTAATACACATTCAGAGCTTGTATACAAAGAAGATTTGCTTCTTAGGAAGAAACTCCTGGTAGGGATCCACTTGTTCCCAAAAGTCACGATGAGGGACTATTGTTTGCTTAGGAGTGTCCTGCTCTCCCTGACCACTCTTCACCTAGCAGAAGTGCTGCATAAGTTGTCCCCCAAAAGCCTACCACTTCTAGCTTCGTGGGAAGTGGGATCTGGGAAGAATATCATTCCCTACTTATTTTTGCACAAGTTTCTAACATCTGGCTCAGTGCTCAAACCAGGACACATCCACTTTGAATCATTCTGTCTCCATAGATGGTGTTGGCATGCCCTGGTGTGTCAGACCTCCGTGCCTCCAGGGATGCTCCATGCCAACATGTGCATTGTATATATTGGGATATGCTCAGTAAAGACAATAGATTTAATCCTCGGTGAGATTGTGTAAATAAAACAGATTTTAACATCTGGTCTTCTGTCTTTAAAACACAATGGCACTTCATAAATAATATAGCATTATAGCTCCCAGAAGGCATTTACAAGTACTTTATTAGGTGTCACATCAGTGCTCCATTTTGCAGCTACTGCCCAGAACTAGACGTCCTATAATTCAGTTACACTGTAAGTAGTCACTAATGAGGCATATTATTATAAAGGGCCAATGCTGTACAGCTACACTGCAGTAAATCTGGAGTAATTCCAGTGAATTCAGTGCTAAAGCATGGATTTGCCCCTATGAAATGAAAAGCAAAGTCTCACTCAAAAAAAAAAGAAAAAACTTTTGAAGAATGATTATGAGACTTTGAGGAGAGGTTGGTGGAAACCTTCTAATTCTTATTTTCTGCCCTTCCCTATTCTCTTTTCCACTCCGTTCTCATCTGTCACTCATGTATTGAGTATCCTGACAAGTCTGCCTGACGATTAATGCTCCTATTTTGTGGGTTTGCATAGTACCTCCTGAGTACTTAACAGGTCTTAGAGAGTGCAGTTCACTAAGCTCTCAGATTGTCTGACAGTCCCCAATGGCTTAATAATGTAAAATCATAAACCGGACTGCAAGTGATTCCTCTTTCCTGTCTATTCTTTTATCAGGGATTGCTATGTGGGATCTGGAAGACAGAAACATAATTAGATGTGTGCTGAGTGGGATTTCCCTTTAGCAAGCACAGTTCTGACCTCCAGCTCCAGATATAACCAGGGATTTGGGGGAGATGGATTTTCTGGAGATAATAATGCTTCCTTTGCTATAGGATGGAGAAGTTCATAAAGCAGCTTTCTGTGCATAGAATGATTTCTAGCCTCTTTCCTGAGATTGCTTACTCAAATATGTTCTTGTAGCAAAGCTGAAATTGTTATATGCTCTCATAGTATATAAATTGGGATGCAACATGGCTGCATGATGTAATCTAAAAATTACCTCATCCTCCTTAAAATCAGTCTTATTCATCCAGTTTCCAGCTGATAGATTTATTAGCCCAGAATGACATTATCTCCCATAGTAGACTAAGAGGCTTGTTTCTGAGCTCTGCTAATTAATAGAAAGTGTGTTTCCAGAGACAAACCCTGATGTGTATGTAAGGATAGGTCACTCTGTGGGCATGTGCATGTATACGTGTGCGTGTGCTTGCTGACAGCACACCAATCCTGCTAGTAAGTCACAATCGAATTTACTGTTTCCTTTCAATCTGAACAACGTCATTATCTCCCGCTAATGTGGTTAGGAGGGAGCAGGAGATGCTCTGGGATCTTGGCTGGTACTAGTGAAGCCAGCACCAGAGCACGTGTGCGAACTTTGTGTAGGCTTTGGGGACAATTGCTACTTGCAAGGCAGAAGGATGCTATATCCCGATCATAGAATTGGAACAATGTTCAGATTGGATCACTGAAGCATAAAATGTCCTGCATTGAGACTGTTTTGAGCAGCGGCAGTCAGCAGTGGGATGCCCCTCTAAACTTACCTTTGTGTTGCAGTTTCTGCAGTTTAAGACAAGTCAACCCTGATTCAGCAAAATACATGTGAAACTTGAACTGGGCTTCCCTGGGGCTGCCCATGCGCTTGTGATGGGCAGATGCTTCCATGCACCCCGCCGAGACAGGAATGGTTGGCACTGTGCAAGTCAGCACCCAGCTGGGCTTGCAACGCTTCTGCTCTTCCATGCTGGAACACCAACCTAACAGCAAAGCTGGACAAAAGGATTGAGGTGGAAGATCTGTGTATCTCTGGAGGCACTCAGGGAATAGCACAGAACAAAGCCTTTTCTTGAATATTAACCAGTAAAATATTAAGTGGACTGGAAGCCAGCTACCCCCCTCCTAGGGGAGCACCCCAATCATGAAACTATAGAGTCACGCTTCTCCCTTCTTTCCAGCCCAGCCCAATTACCGTATAATTATTTCAAGAGACCAGAATAGCATCCACATCAGGGAATGAAGCACACATCACTGCTTCAGCATCCCCTATGATTTTGTGGCCATGGTGCCCAGAAAATGGGTTCATCTCCCATTGCTGGAGACAGAACCGTATTTTAGTCTTCTATAAATGAACCAGCTTCCTCAGCTGTGGACCTACAGGAGAAGAGCAGGGAAAACATTTAATTTTGGAGGGGGCAAAGCCTGGTCTTGCAAGCGTGCTCAGAGCATGTTTGCAGCCCAGACCCTGCCAGGGAGCTCCTACTTTGTGCAGTGTGATAAGCCTGAGGAATGAGCTAGGTGCTGGGATAGTCGGTCCTCCAAAGACTGGGGCATGTTGGGGAGTGCTATTGGCAGACCTTTAACTACCGGCAAATGTTGATGCATAAAGACATTAGCAGCTCTGAACTTCAAGGTCCTCCTGAGCCCTGCCTCTGCAGAACAAGAGTTTTTTACCTTGGAGCCCCAAGCAGTGTTTAGGCAATCAGGACCCCTGTATGGAGGTAGGGCTGTGCACTTCCATCTGCAAAACCGGTGTGATGAGGTGAAAAACCCTACGAGCGTGAAGTGCTTGGCCACTGTGGCAGTAGGAGCAACCAAGTAACATAGACAAGCAGAAATGGAAAAGGAGAAGTGTTCAGGCTGTGTTCCAGTGACAGAGGAAGAATGAGAAACCAGATATCTGGTGTCCCAGTTCCCTACTCTGGATATAAAATCAGACTCCTTTCCTTTTGGTGCAAACATGTACTCAATTTCCACTTATTCTACAGAAGAGTTTGCTACACTTGTGTTTTAAAAGCACCACCAAGTTTTCTCATAGGTCTTTGTTATGCAGCTGATCTTTACTCTTTGCATAAAATACCTTTTTTTCTCAGATACCTTGTACAAGGTCTATTTGCTACCCATCTCCTCTTGCTTGGCATAGTGAATCACTGTTCACACAATTCTGAATGAAGCCACTAATTACATATGTGATTTTTATTAGTCTCTAGACAGGCTATACTTACAAGACTGTGCAGTAAATGACTTGTTTGTACTATTCTTTAGCTCCCGCCCCTATCCAACTGCTTTGAGTGCAAACAAGTCTACGCTTGCAAGGTATGACGGCCAATTCTCTCTGGATTCATGCTTTGGTACACAGATCCAAATTCATAAGTAAGGAAGCCTGGAAAAGTAATTACTTGGCTGCTTGTGACTCATTTGGTTACCCTGAAGTAGCTCTGAGGCTTGAAAGGGCTCTCTGCTCACGCTGAGCTGTTTGCTGACTTTGCAAGAAGTTCATTGAAGTGAACGGTGCATACCCGCTCCCGTACTCACACGTGTCAGGCAGAAAAAATTTGGAGTGAAAACATGCGTAAGAGCACGGTCTTATGCAGGTCTTCATCATACAGATGAGGTGCTCAGTATCCCTTCTTACCCTTAAGCAGGAGCAAATTGGCAGATTTGTAGCAAAGCTCTAGTTAATAATAAATCATATTATTCCTCTGCTGGCCCTACTGATGTGTGTGAAACGGCCCAGGTGGATTCAGCCACCTCTCCCGAACGCTCTGCACTGCCGATGGGCCATGTCGTACGCAGAGCTGAGCAGTAGCTGGGGGCACCCAAAGTTTTATCTCCTTATAAAACAAATCGGTTATCATGATACCTCAAGGGGGTCTGTGTAGCAAGCGAAAAATGGGTGGAATTAGGCAAAGAAAAACATCACTTTGCAGTCACTCTTTCTATGACTGAACAAATTAAAAGCAAATATGCAAGAAGACAGAGCATCCCAAATCCCAGCATAAGATTTTTTTGTTTTTTACAAAAAACCATACAGCTTTCCAAAGATGAGAAAGATGATGTTTGTGGAAAAAAAAGAAGCTCACCGTCTGTTTCTCAGACAAATGCTCTTTTATAGTGTGGTTGTGTGCTATTTTCTTATGGCTTTTAAATTGGTTCCTTGATTTGTTTCTTTATCTGCTCTCTGAGACTTTCCTGATTAGTTGAGATTTTTGCACTCACTAGTTGATTAAATAATGAATACATTTGTTTGATTTGCAGTTGCTTACTTAATTAAAATTTCTTTTCAGTGCCCCAATTTTCATTATGATTTCAATTTTGCATTTAATCACTGTGTTGTTCTTTGCTGCCACCTCTCTTAATAGAGGTCTACTCTCTTGTCAGCCTTATTGCAAATCTTGGCTCTGAGCTGCACATGGGCACACAGTAGAGAGAAACCTCCATTTGTGCAGTTGATTTAGACAGGAACTAGAAACCTGGGGGGGAGGATGGGAGGAGGTTGAATTTGCAGGAATATCCGAAGAGTATAGATGCTTTTTAGGCTAGAAAATTAAGGTAAACTATTTCTAGCATTGTCTGGTCAAGGAGCATCACATTCGCCTGTGGAGGAAGATCAGATTTTATATTTAGCAGCCTGTAGGTCAAGTATAAAGGCAGGTCTCTTCATCCCACAGTGCAGAGAGAACGATTGCCAGTACCAGTAGGTGGTTTGTAGCAGTGGGACAATATTTCCTGCAGCAGAAGTTGTGTGATGAGATATGTGTTCAATGCTTTAATGCTGCTTCATTTTAAGATGCTGCAATTTCTTCCCTTTTTTATTCTCCCTTCTGTGTCTTCTCACTTTTTTCCCTCATCTGCTCCTGCTCTTTTGTCTATATTTGCTTTCCTGCAGCAGACCCCAAATTTCTATGTCCTGGACTTCTTTCTCAGTCTGAACCTTTTTCCTTTCACCGGTGGGATCACGCATGAAATGGCTGATGTTGTCCTATCACCAAATTTTAATGCCAGTATCCCAATCTGATTAATAAGAGTGAGGGAAATCCCACTTTTGATGCTGGTGCAGGCTGCAGACATGGGCGCATGCCCCTGTGTTAATTCACAGTCAAAGGGGACCCTGAGTCAGAAGTGTAGTATTGGTGTTTCAAAAGAAAAAGGCATCTGTCATCTCATGTGCAGCAAGCTCAGCAGGTTTTTTTTTATTGCCAGGCAAGGCAGACACACTGCATGACAAACCCATCCCCAGGCACACGATAATACTCTTATGATGGGGTTCTTGGAGAATAAATTATTTATGATATATTTTGTCATCTGCACAAGTATTACAGTAAGAGTCATCAAAATATCTAGCTGGAAAACCTGATCACCAGATCAGAGGTGAAGAGGGTGCAACACAGAGGGGCTCGAGGAGACAGGCACTGAGGACAACTGATACTTTGGGAAGCTGGGAGGAGGGAATGACCAGGGTTAATGGCTTAAATAGTTATCCATCCAGGAAATCCCTTTTACTCCACTGAAGTGGGTCTATGTCAGCTTAGAAATCACAAGAACATCTGGTTTATGTATTTGCAGAAGTAAGTTTTTTTTAAGGACTCAAATTGTACTGTGCTTCCATGTCTGCAGCTTTTAATTCAGGAAGAAATACAAAAGCATCCTTTAAAACTGTCCACAAATAACAATGACTCTTCTGGAGTTACGAATTATTTTTGCTAACACGAAAAGCAGTAGGAACAGATCTTGTAATCTTGACAACTGTGTGCGATAAGTCTATGACAAATGTGCCTTTTCACAGAAATTAGAAATCAGCTATTCATAAAAAAAAGGAGCTGAAAGAAACCTTGAAAATTCATCTTTCCAAAGCACAGGGCTTCTGGGAGCCAGAATCAGAGCAAAAGCCTCCCTTCCCCTAAAAGCTGTCTTGTTTTTAGAGTAAGAGGCACAGAATAAATGAGTGAAAGAAAGTATCTCTCTCATCCATTACCTGTTCGAGAAGGGACTAAAGTGTACTGACTCTGAAGCAACCTCATGAGGACGTTTTCAGAAGGTATGTACTGCAATGTGGAACTTTCAAATAAATATGTGACATCAAGAGCATTTATGTAAAGCAAACAGTTATGCTTCCTCATTCTGGATATTTCAATAGCTCTCTTGCTCAAGGAGCAGCAGTCCGAAGCTTTCCTGCTCTGGTCTGTAATTTGGATCTATCCTAGTCACCAGTTGCAACGACCATGAAAGCGGGTTACACCTGATTAAACATCTTACACCACTGAAAACATCCATTTCTGAACTATTCACCTGCTTTTTTTATAGACCATGGTCTTTGGGAGTTGGAAGAATCCATGGTATTGGAGGCACAATTCACTTTGTCCTCTCAAGCAGGTGAGATGAATGATGCCCTCAAAGCGCCTCTTGCTCTGCACTGCCTATAATGAGAGCTATGCCAGCTGAGATGCAGGAGCCTGCATGGCAGATGTCTGAAGTTGGAAGGATATTAATCTTGCACGTCGCGTGCCTCTGTATTTTTTCTACTATCTGTATTGACAGACCAGGCAATATACATCCAGGTCTTATCACTAGGAGAAAGATAGACATGTGCAGCATGGAAGATAGGAGCAATGACCAGTCACACAAACTGAACAAGAGGTTATCTCTTGTCTCAGTCTTTCCAGGTGGGATTTCCTTTAATATTATTTCTCGCAAAGTTAGGTGCTAAAAGGTCCATTTGCGGTCTGTGGTGAGAGACAGGTGCCTCATAAAGGACAATTCATCCCCTCTTAAATTAGATATCTCAGATAAGTGGGATAAATCAGACTCTAAAGGAATTTATCCCTTTCCACCGACTATTTATTAGGTTCAATTAATAATGTAGTTTGAAAGTTTAGCCTTTGCTGAGCAGTAACAATGGCAGCAAACTTGCTACGAAAGACCACTGGGCATCTAAAGCTCTGAGCTAAGTTGCTGGTAGGCACTTTGTTAAAACTGCCTCCATAAATCTGAGAGCTAAAATGTAAGGAAAGTAAATCAATCATCTGATGCAGGATTTTATTGTTTTTTTAATTCTCTAAACAGTCAGCAACCTTCCCATTGTAACGCGTAGCAGCTCATACTGGTTTAACTTGTGGAATTACCATCCCTAAAAAGATAAATCCCATTTTGCCAATAAAAGACTGGTCCCACTATAAAACATATGCCTATGGAGCAGTTGAGCATCTCTTGATGGCAGCGTCCCTGGGGAAGACTTTTTTGACTTTGTATTTATCCCATTCTGAAGCACTGTCTTAACGTCTCAAATTTAATTACCTCTTCTTCACGCAGTTCATAATTCAGATAGTTCTGTTGTAAATCAACCACAACATAATAACCTAAGTCACTTTTAAGCACTCACTGGACAAGTGTATGTTCTGTGCTTCAATAAGTATTGATAACAGTTTCAAGTTATAGAACAAAGATTCAATTATATCTAGGACTAGCAACATCTCAAGTATTTCTGATCAGTGCATTCATTACGGAAAGAGTGCTGGGGAAATTTGTAAATAAATCATTTAAATGAAAAGGGGATGTTGTCATCCTCTAGTCTGATGAGTGAAACAAAATGCGAAAACCGTAATCCCAGTTGGAGATGTCTCATTTGGAAGGTAGCTGGAGATTTTGGTACGGCAGCACCCCTCTCCTGTATGAAAGGAGCGTAGTCCAAACCTCACTGAATATCTGAATGCACAACCCATCACACAACTGTTTGAGTCAACCTGGAATTCGGTAAAGCCTGGGCTGTTCCTTGCACTGCATCAGCAGCGCAGGGTCCGGCTGCACCATGGTGAAGACCGGCTCTGGGAGGAAGCTGATGGCTTTTGGTGATGGTTTCTGAGGAGGCAGGCTGAGAAACTGAAGTACGAAAGATAGAGACGTCGTTATGGAGTTCCACAGGCTGAGACGTGGAGAAATATAGAGGGAAAGCCCAAATGCTGTGAAGGAAAGAAAGAACAGCTCTAGGCAAGAACAGACATCTAGAAAGTGCTTGAAAACTATGTGCGACTGAGCATTGCAATCCTTTAAATAGACATTTTGGCTTATGTTTACCCACCATGGTTAACAATAAAGGAAACAGAGACTACCACTCTAATGAGCTTTCATTCCCTCAGGCACATGTTGCCTTTTTTCAGGTAACAGCACCCTTTCCAGTGCTAATGATTTTCTTCTGTGTACCAAGGCAGATTTTTTTTTTACCATTTACCCTCCATCTAGGCATGACAGATGGTGCGACGTGCAGTTTTGGGAGCTAGTCTAGGGTGCATGAAATGATATGCATTAGGCTCACAAATTCAATTGTGTCTTACCTGTCTGCCCGAGGAATCCATCTAGTAGAAGTGAAGAGCCGGAGAAAGGCAGTAGCTTATGTTTGTTTATTGTGTTTTTCTTTGCAAAAAAAAAAAAAAAATAGTTTTGCCTTTCTGCCAGAACTTTAAATCACATTTCAACAGAATATGTCGAGGGCTTAAGGTCATCCTCTTATGAAAGCACAGGCAGAGGGTCTGGGAAGCTTCAAGCTGAAATAAGGGTTTCTGGTCTAGATAAATTCAGGGCATGCAGCAAGATGCTTTGCTCTTATGGATTTAGGCCCAAAGCCTGCAAGCTCTGAAGTACTTAACTTTACTCACATGAGTAGATCAGCTGAAGCCTGTGCATCCATTTCCAGGAGACAGGCTAGACATGTGCATAAATAACAATAAATCAGGTAAAAATCAATGCTTTCCAACCTCTTCAGAGGGCTGTGCCTGCTCATTCAGTTACGATAATGACAATTTCAGTTGGTGTCCATCTTCCCCCAATTTTACCTCTGATGGAGGATGCATGGCTGAGGCTCAGGGCAATCTGTGTTGACCCACACATGACCCACAACTGAACTAGAGACTGATTAAAGCAGCATTGTGGGGCTCAGCATAACATAATCATTGAAAAGGGCAAATACAGTAAAATAAGAGTACTAATCGCAGGAACAGGGCTAGTGCACATCCCTTGGCTTGCCAGGTACAATAATTTTTTTTGCCCCAGACTATACAGGGCTGTATTGACAACAAGATCACACTGTTTGTGCCCTAGACAGACCTCTGCTCCTGGGGGACTATTTCTTTCCTCTTGCTGAATTAGAAGAAGACTGGCTAGAGACAGTGTCAAGATGTGGTGGGTCCCTAAAGAACAGACTGGAATAACTTGAGCCGTCACCCATGCTTGGTTCAAGGCTGAGCCAGAGTTTTTTGCCAAAGCAAGGAGCCAGACGAGGACAGTCTGACCTCCTCTTGTGCCAGAACAATATTGCACTATTTTTTGCACTGGGAGAAGAGAAGTTGCATTATTGCAGTATAGCCCTGCAATCATACTGCAACCAAGTTACGGGAGGTCAGACCTAGAGCATCTGTTGACCAGCTCACAAATTACCTTGCAGGACAAATTTCCCCTGTAAGCAAAAGTTTTAAAAACATTGCTGGTGCAGTGACCTGGGTGGAGGAAGGCTCATAAATTGACATACATATAGTAAATACTGAACATTACTGACTGTTTTCAATGAGCAATGAGACCTGGCAAGGGAAAACAGCTCAGCAACGTTGTTTTATTTATTTGTCTGTTTAAGCTATAACTCTCACTGTTTTTTGGCCCCACTCACCCTTTCCTAGCTGTCCAGACTTATGGCCTGTGGCGAGACATGAGACAGCTCTAACTCAGATACTCATATGCTCCCTCCTTCCTTCTCCCTTCAGCTGTATCCTTGCAATGTGTCATCTAGACCAGCATTGGCAGCTCTTGCTTTGCAAGTGTTTAACACTAGCAAATACTGGTTTGAAAGTATGCATGAAAAGTTCACCTGCAGAAGGAAGAGTGTTAAATGGGAGTGCAATGGAAACATAAGAGGTAAAAATCCCTGAACCAAGGTCTTGCAATCTCAAGTTGCACTATTTCTAAGGTCCCTTTTTTACTTTGACCCAATGTGGAGGTAGTGATCAAAGTCTGGGATGTTCTTTGCTGCAGTGTAAAACATAGAGCAAAAAAAGTAAGCTTGTTCCTGCTGCTGTCTCTCCCCTCCACCTTGCAACACGTTTCTCAACATGTCCTACCCAGAGACTCATTCCTCTATGGAGTGCAGGGCTGTAAGCAAGAGGACAGTGAAGGAAAAATTCTGGTAAGCATTTTTTAAGGAAAAAAGGACAAAAGATATTAAAATATCATTGCTTTAGATGGAATTTGCAAATTAAACTGCCTGGTTAACCTTCATTGACAGCTAAACAAAAAAGTAGATTTCTCCTTCTCCCAATCTCCCCCAGCCCAGGGAAGCACAGACACCATTCCAAAGGCTCCATTTTTTTCCTCTTTTCAAAAAACATGTTTCCAGCATTTTGTAAAAAAAGAAATGTCAGCTAAATGAAAACTTCCTACGGAGAGTTTTGGCCAAAAGCCAGAGGAGAATTACCAGTTCATCCATTCAAATGGTTCTACGCCAGAGCAACAAGCATAGGGGATGTGGACCAAGCCCTGGCTTTTGAGGACATTAAACAGCCCTGAAGATACAGAAGTGTGACCTCATTTAAAGCAGGCTGCCATGGCATCAGTTTCACTGGTGATTAACGGGGTTCCTCCTGACTCAGACCCATGGTGATGTCAAGCTCCGCTCATGTTCAGCTCAGTTATCAGAAATGTAATACAAGTACAGAGTTTAGCCCAGGATTTCATGGGAAAGGGCTGAGTACAAGGTTTAATGTATTAGTCACTACAGTGTAAAGAACTGAGATTGTGTGGAACAGAAATTTATCCTCAGATAGAGAAGCACAACAGTGATCTCCAGATGATTTCTTTCTCCTTGACTTTCCGAGGGAGCCTCATGCCCTACTGTAGAGACCAGACCACATACGTTAATTCTTTTTTGATCAACATCTGTATTGGGGTCATTCTGCATACAGCATTTCTTAAATTTCCTTCTCAATTCTGTGCCAAAAAGAATGGAAAGATTTGGTACAACCTGAAGCTTTGAACAGGAGTGAGCTTACATTTGGACCATTTCCTTTCGCAGTGCTAGTGTAGGACGCAGCATTCCCCCAAATCCTTATCTGTTTATCTAATCACAGTGAAGAAGGTGACACTACCAAAAGTTCACCAGAGGAAATGCACTATTGAAATAACAAATATGCTGACCTTTTCTGCCTTCCCTGATCTGAAGTGACAGCAGAGGTCTAAGACGGAAAAGCTTTTTCATTTTCCCTCATCCTTCGCTATTTTGATGTTCTTACTCTCTTCTCTGCTTTGCGAGCAAGAAGGTCTTTACTTGCTTTCTCCCACCAGCACCCACAGAAAAACCACTTTGGAATTAGGTGCTGGAATTTGGGCTGCACAGGTAAAACCTGGCCTTTGAGCAGACGTGGCTCCGCACTGCAGGATTTTGGGACCAGGAGCTGAATGTAGATGCAGTGCTTTGTACCCACTTTGCATGGAATGGTGCAGCAAGACTGGAGAGACCTTTGCTCACAGGGAGAGGGGTGAGCACAAGGAAGCCAGGAGCAAGGCCAATTTTGAGAAGGTGGCCTCTCTACAGCATCTACTTTGCCTTATTGCACATCTTAACCCATTTTCTTATCACATGGTCTTGTGGGAACAGGCCTGTAATTGAAGCCATATTTGTTTTAATTGCCTCTGGCTTTCCTCGCCATTTGGCATATGTACAAAAGGAGGACAGAAGAGCTTTTATGGGAATAAAATTCTATAATGAATCACTTAAATACAAAACAGACCACATACTAATGGGGAGGATGAGAAAGTTGCTTTGACCATGGGTTGTTTTGTGCCATTAACTTATTATTATGCATCCCAGAAATGAGTGGAAAAATCTTT
This sequence comes from Gymnogyps californianus, assembly GCF_018139145.2. NCBI lineage: Eukaryota > Metazoa > Chordata > Aves > Accipitriformes > Cathartidae > Gymnogyps > Gymnogyps californianus. Next base: position 161,585,424 of record NC_059472.1, read on the forward strand.
AGCTTCGCAAAGTCTCTCCTTTGCTGCGGTACAGCAATCTTACCTATAGCTACTGAACTGTAGTGTGTATAAAGGAGAGTAGACAGTGCATTTGCCATATGTAAAATTTAACTGTAGCATTTCCATGACAACAAAACTGACCATATCGTTTCCTGGATGCTGACACAAGGTTTGAGTGTTGACTTCTCCCAGTTATAACATACTCCAGAGCCGATTTCATATCCTGTGTCCAGCATTTTGGCATCACCTACCTGGCACTAAAGACCATTATCTGACCAAGCTACCCATTTTCTGAAGAACTTTCATGGAGAAGAACTGGATGATGGCAAATCACAGAAAGAATGAGCGTCCATGCCAACTGCTGCAGCCATCTCGGCATGGGGATGTTTTGGGTCTGGAGCCAACTCCTCGCAGGCACACAGTCCTTTCGCCACTCCAAGGCACAAGCAGATTGAGAAGCACAGCCCTTTCCTAGCCCCTTATACGGAACAGATTTCAGCCAAGGAGATAATCCAGCCCAAAGGGGTTATACAGATAATACCCAACAGGCGTGATGGAGGCATGCTCTGCTGAAATCTCCTTATATGGCATAGCTGAATAGATTCAGATCTCCTAAATATCCGATGTATAAGACAAATCTGCATGAGGTCATACAGCAGACGGAAAGCAACGGTGCAGTGACAGAGTGCATCTTCCAACCACTCTCTTCAAAGCCAGAGCAGTGCAGCCTCTCTCACCCACCGGTTCCCTGTGCACCAAAGGCGGCTGCCCCTGCACCCTGCGCAGGTGGTTGGATGACCGCTGCGGTGCTGCAGAGTGGTAAATGCATCGCATACGTTTGCTATGGGGCAGCACCTATAGTGAAATGAGATGAATCCCCTCCAAAACGCGGTTGCTTTAGGTGTCATTTCACTTCAGGTGTCTACCATGCAGGCATCTGCAGAAGAGCTACTCACCCGAAACTCCCATTGAAGTCGCTGGGGAGAGACAGGCACTTCTAGCACCGTTTTTGTGCCCTGATTTAGGCATTGGGACGGAGCCAGGTCATGGAGACCATAAAGTGCTTCACTCCTTGCTGGCTGTGCTGGTTGGTGCCCCAACCAGACACAGACATTTTCACTTAGTCAAACAAACCCATCGTTTGCATGTGAAACCTGGCACACCTTTAGATACTTTTTTCCCACCCCCACTTCCAAAACAATTATTCAACTTTTTTTTTTAAAGTGTGTTCTTTCATCTTCAAATAAATTGACAAAAAGCATTTAGTGTAGGTACTACCAGAACAAAATGACATGTTGTTAAGGCATTTCCAGAATGTTGTTTATATCTACAAAACACTGTTTCTCGAAAGATTTTTTAAATTTTTTTTTAATAAATATGAAGTATTCCTTCCAAGTCCAGAACTTGTAAGTTTATGACAAAATTCCAGTCCTGTCAGACTCAGCTCAACACAGCTATTTTACATTTCAAAACAAAAATATACGAAGTGACTGGTTGCTACATTTTCTGACATACATCTCTTTTTGAACTTTATTATAATCACTGTGCAGCTAAGAACGACTCTGAATATCTCTGACTTCATAAAGCCCACGGTGCTCCAGCAAAGGATGCTGTTCACAAGCCAGACCCAGAGGGCCCAGTACCAAGTCACCTCCCAACAGGGAAATTCTCCTCTTCCCAGGGGAGCAATGCACCTTTCTCCATGATCCCCAGTCCTTCATCAATATAACCTCTACCTTGTTTCTCATGCATCGACACAAAGTATGTCAGAGTATGCTGTGGCTGGATATCTTAGCAACTGGTAATTTTGGGGTGGGATCGTGACTTGTATGGTCAGCCATATGTTTTGCAAAAAAAGGTATCAGAAATAATATCAGCCTGGCATATTGCTAAGCCCAAGTCTCCTCTGACAGTGGAGACAGTCTCCTCTTCAGTCTTTGCAAAACTTATGCCAGTACTAAGTATTTTACGTTTTTTTTTCCATTTAATTGATAATTACCAGTATGGTACCCTTTGTAAGATGAAAAGCCTGAGCTGTTCTGAAGCTTCTAAAATTCCCAGACTGAAATTTTTCTTCTGGAGAGTGTCATATAATAGAAAAGGAGCCAATCTCTTGCAGCTCTGCTCCGTAGGGGAGAGTGGGAGGGAACCGGGTAGCAACTTGTCTCCATCTGAGATTTCCGAAAGGGAAAAAAATGCTGAAATGTTTCAGAACAGCATCATAACTGGTGTATCTTATTGCTCGCTAATTGCATAATTTACTGCTCAGAAACTGTGTGGTTTGCACACTCTTGTAGGAGTAGGGTCTACTCTGCTGCAGCTCCTGTTCCTTGAGCTGTTTATTCATTATTGCATTAAGCAGCTGGTAGACTAAACCTGAATTAATCTGAGGAGTACAGTGGCCAATTTTGCAAAGAAGGGGTGGATGGTTCTCTGGCCTCCTCCTTTCTAGTAGTTTCAGTGCCTAAACCTGCATAAATCACATTTAGATGCTTAATCGTTTATTGGGACTGGTCCTAAGTAACGTCCCCGGAGGTGCCCTGCATGCCAGGATGGGAGACCCACTGTGCCACAACACACTGCATTCCTCCAAGCACTGCTCGGCATTAATTTTTAGAAGCTAAAGGATTATATGTGCTTGCAGCTGAATAAACGTGCATGGAAATCACAGACACAGGCAACACTCGCTTGTCCATGCAACGGACATTTAGGTACCCCCTGCAAACAATTACATGTTTGAAGTACACGTAGTTGCCTATTTACACGGGTACAAACACATGTGTGCTAAGCAGGTGCCTGACTTAAAAATGTATCATCTACTCAGTTTTGTTCTTTTTATTTACACTTTCTTCAATAATTTCACCTGCTAACAGACACATCAGAAATGTATGATGCTCTGTAATGGCTGCCTAGCAACTCAGTGGGATGAACAAACTCTGTTTCATTTAGGTGTTAAATAATCTGAAGTGCAGTGGATTTATCTTATGCAAACATCGGAGGGCTTAACAACAGCAGCAGCAAAACACAGCATTGGCATGATGGTGATGATGCCCTAATACAATGGAACAAACTGATATCTGGTATTTTTGAAACTGCAGTTTGAGAGGTTTCCTCAAAGCATGTATCTACTAAAATGAGTGAATTGTTTTATGAGTTTTGCCTTGGTAAAGATGGAGGGATAACGTCAGATCGCTGCACATACTCCAGGTGTGCTCATCTAGGGCTTCATGACCCACCTAAATACCTGCAAATTTTGAAGTTCGGCAGACCTGAAGTTGCTGCTTACCAAAACAGCGATTCTTACTTCAAAGTATTTGGCTTCAACTTGTTAAACAGTTCATTTCAGATTGTTAATTTCACCTTGCAAGCAGAATAAAAATTGAGTTTTGGGAAAAAAAAGGTAAAAACCCCAACATTGTTTCCACGCAGGAGGTATTTGTGTTGCAGAGTCCTACCTGGGATGGACAGAATCTGCCAGGTAGAGATGAGTGACAGGAATGTATGAAAATGATATAGAAAAACTAAACCGACTGCGGTCCATGAGCATTTCATGCTCCTAGATAGTTTAGTAATGCTGATTAAAATGACAGTTCAGACGGTGCAAGGAAGGAGTCAAGACTGAGCTTTTCTACAATATATATATGATGAAGATAGCAAATTCACAGCTTGTGAGGCTCATGGGTGGTTGCTTCTGCTCCCACTGAGAAGAGCAATAATTTGCTTGGAGGTCACAGTTGTGCCAGGCAGTGGGGAATGCAAACTTACGTGGCTGCTATCCTGGGACATAATCAGCTCAATTCAGCTTGAACTTAATGAAGTTGCTACAGCAACCTGACATGGTTACTGTGTGGTCCTGTAACAGCCAAATTGTTTCAGAGATGTGGAGAATGAGGAGTGCTGCTGGGGAAATGCCATTTCCCAGTGTCGTGGTTTAACCCCAGTGAGCAGCTCAGCCCCACGCGGCTGCTCGCTCACCCCCCGCAGTTGGATGGGGGAGAGACTTGGACAGGTAAAAGTGAGAAAACTCATGGGTTGAAATCAAGACAGTTTAATAGGTAAAGCAAAAGAAAATAAGGAATTCATTCACCGCTTCACACTGGCAGACAGGTGTTCAGCCATCTCCAGGAAAGCAAGGCTCCATCACATGTAATGGTGACTTGGGAAGACACATGCCATAACCCTGAATGTCCACGCCTTCCTCCTTCTTCCCCAGCTTTTATTGCTGAGCAAGACATCATATGGTGTGGGATATCCCTTTGGTCAGCTGGCGTCAGCTGTCCCAGCTGTGTCCCCTCCCAGCTTCTTGCGCACCCCCAGCCTATTTGCTAGCGCGGCAGCGGGACAAGTAGGGCCATGATGCTGTGTAAATACTCGTCAGCAATAATTAAAACACCCCTATGTTACCAACACTGTTTTCGTCACAAATCCAAAGCATGGCACCATACGAGCTACTATTAAGAAAATTGACTCTGTCGCAGCCAAAACCTACATCCAGGCACTGGTGACACTGTCTGGATGTGAACTGGATGTAGCGCATCAAAGTGACTCTCCCAAAAGCAATGCACAATTATTAACACAGATGTTCGCTTTTCCAATGGATTTGCAGTGAATTTACACTGACGGGAAAACCAAAACAAAACAAAGCACAGCACAGCTTTGAGTTAGAAAAATCCTGAAAATTAGTTTTTATTTAATATTTTGCTTCCCCCTCTAAGTTTTCTCCTTTGGCAATAACGGAGCAAACCCAATTATTCACATAGATCTATTGGAAATCAACAGTAAAGCCTAGCACATCCGTATCATTTCACAATAACAGCACTTAAACAGTCCTAGAGGCAGAATCTACTCCAGAGTAGTGGGGCAGATCTCAGGCTCTGCTCATCATGGAAAGCAAAAAAGCAAATATTTTGCAAGTCAGCATGTGTGTGTGAGAGGTAGATTTTCAACAATAGTTTTTAGATTACCCACATAAATGTTTTTCTCAAAGAACAGGTCCTCCTAATTCCAGAATACCTGCTCTGTAGACGGAGGTCTTTGTGCCAAACTGCTCACTAATCTTCTTCCCCTGTAAATGTATTGGCAGAGAACACAAGTCCATTAAGACTCACATTTAATATTTACAAATCCGTATTTATCTATAAATGCCCTCCCATCTCTTTCTCCATCACTCTATCATCGCCTGACTGTCTGCTCCCTGCATAATATGTCGTGGTAGAATATGATTTGGTTTGGGAGAACCTGCTGCTTTGGCTTTTTGCAAAGCCTCTACAACAGTATTTATTACTTTAAAAGTGTGGTAAAACACTGCGTCGTCTCACTTAAGCTTCTGTTTTTCCAAAGGAAATTCAATTAGCTTTAGCATATTTCCAACCAAATGGAAACCTGGACTGTGTAACCTGTATAGGTCTCCTCTGAGAATAGGCCTTGCCTTTCCTTTCCACTTGCTACTGAAATGACAGCAAAATCTGCTGGCCAGACCTCCCCTTTTATCAGAGGCAAAATTAACTTGTCCCTCGTGTTTTGGATTCCAGTCTAAATCTGGAGACTGGGAGCTTTTCTAGTTGATTTTGACCTTGAAATAGGACATGTGGGTGTAGCTGAGCACACCTGGCTGTAGAGTCTGAGCAGCTGAAAGACCTTCAGGAACAGAAGTGTTAACCAAGTCCACCCCCAACCTCTTTTACTTCCCTTTATCTCACCCAGCAACTCCCCATTTCTTTGGTCTAAGAGATTCTCCTGCTCTCGTTTGTATCCTAATAAAATCCAGCTCAGAGATTTGAAACCCTTTTAGGGTTTTTGGGGGTGTATTCAGTTTAATGACAAGATGCGGACGTTTTGACTTCACCCCTGTCTTGGCCTTCCGTCACAAGTACGGATACTCAGTTGAACATTTTGCAGGCTGCATTTAAAAGGCCTATCGCAGTGCATCTTGCTATCGGGTAGGCAAGATAGGGGCTGCCACCCAGGTGATGTGTTTTTCTGAATAACACATTGCTCAGAAATGGGGAGATGGGCAGCGAAGACCGTGTAGGGTGCAAGTGGGAGGTGGGGTACACGTCTGTGCGCAGTTGTGAGCTCTGGTTGGCAATATCTGTGCTGCCTGGCTGCCCGCTTGGAACTGCAACCCAGCGCTCTTGTCCCCTTCATCCTACCCCCTTTTCTGTGCTCTCCAATCGCCCATAAATTATCTGAAAAAAAAGATGCTTTTGTCCTGCAGTCTTTTGTCTCCTCCTCCTCAAATTCCTGCCGCAGTTTGGGACTCTGACCCTTTCCGCAGTGAGAGCTGGTGATATCAGAGGCAGAGGACTGTGACCTTTAAGTGTGAACAAGTCAGAGGAGGAGATAAGTTATAAGAAAGTTCCTGCGTGAAATAATTCAGTGACAAGGTGTTTTGAGGGACAAAATAGCTGCAAATATATAGGCTGTAATTTCAAAGCTGAGGGGGAACCCTAAATGATCTCCAAATAAAATGATAAACTAAAAAGTGGCTTCAAGACCCAAGGATTTATTTTGTTATCCAAGGCCTGTGCTATCCCAGTGTATACAGGGGTACATAGGGCTAAACCAATACCTGAATAGAAGCAATGCTGGCACTGTAATGTTTGAAAGGCCTATGCTATGAAAGAGTGAAAATACAGCCAGTGAAGTAGAGAGGACACAATATATATAATAATAATAATTTTACACATATATATGAGATTGAATGAATTTGTTTTGTTGTTGCATTTTGCCTACACTAAAAGCAGAGCATTAGGTTGCTCCAAATTTCACTAGCACTGAAGATACATGTGGACCTGCACATGATCAGGTCTCTAGTGAGCCAAAAGACTAAGACAGTCCTGTGGATAACTTTGGATGTTGAACGGTATCAGCTTTTCATTTTTTGGCTATATCCTCTGTCCAGACTTCAGAGCCAGATTCTTCACGCTGGCAATCTGGATCAAAGGCAGAGGTGATGTTTCAAGTTTACATAGGCTTAGCTGAGAGCAAGATCAGAGTCATTTTGTGACTACATTTTCGAAGTCCAGCAAAAGGGAACTGTAGCTGAAGGAAGAGAGAAGGAAATGGTAGCTGGTCACTGTGAAGGGGAATGGTGACCCCAAGTTTTGGGAGCGATTTTAGAAGGAATAGAGTCAGGCAGTAGATCAATAAGGATTTTTTAATGTCCTCATATCAAGGATGAAGCATTTAATTGTAAAATCAAAAGCAGGAAGATGGTCTTGTATTTAGGTAAGGAAATAGGATGCAGAAAGTCAGTGTTTAGCTCCTGCCTTTGGCCAGGTCTCAGTGGGTGCTCTTGAGGTTTTGTATTGCAAATGTATTTTAAGACTGTCCTTGTGGTTAAACTGTCTAGTCATGTAGAGAGTTTGAATGGGAGAAACCTTAACATGGGCTGGCTCTGAATTTGGGGCTCTCCCTGCAACTGGAAGAGGTCTTGTTTCTGCACCCATGCCCATAACATGGAGGGAACAGCATCTCCCAGGGCTGCAGAGCTAAAGCAATGCTGTCTGAAAAATGCTTAAATAATATTTTGTGGCTAAACCCCTTTGCAGAAAGCCCTACAGAGAAAATATGGAAGAAGCACTAAAAGCACAGCTGGAGTTACGCTGCTTGCCTGCGTGAAGGAGGCCCATTACGTGGCTGAGTGAGCACCATCACAGAGGAGGTTTGCCTGAAGCAGGCAGAGATGACTCCCAACCTTGTGTCTTGGGCTCACTCCTGATGTGTAAAAACAGAGCTGCTGTCTTGAGATACTAACAGGAAACTGTTCATTTTTGACAAAGAGATGTTGCATAACAGAAACATAAAAAACCCTGTACTGCGCCCAACCAGAGATCTGTCTTGCCCAGTGTCCCACCTTCGCCCGTGAGCAAGAGTAGGGTGAGCAGGTAGGAGCAGTGCCCTGTGGCACCCCAGCAAACTCTCTGTGCTTAGCAATCCCTGGAGGACTTTCCATCCGTCAGTTTGCACTGTCGCGTTTTGAACCCATGTAAAAAAATGTAGTATCTACAGCATCCCGCAGTCCAAGCTCCAAAGCTGTAGTGCACGGAGGGTGCGGAATATCTCATTTTATTTCTTTCCCACCCGCCACTTGCTGGTTTATTTGACACCTCCCTAGTCCTTGGATCAGAGGAGTGAGTGCCTCCTTCCCTATTCATTTTTTCCAGGCCAGTCATGATTTTATACCCCTCTATCACATGCTCCTTCAGTTTATCTGCCCTGCAGGCAGAAGAGTCCCAGTCTATTAAATCCTTCCCCACATGGGAGCTGTTTCATACCTTTGATCCTGCCTGTCACCCTTCTCTGCACCAACTCGGCAGCATCTTTTGGGCAAGGGGGAGATGGGAACCAGGCACAATGGAGACTTACCCCACATTTATGGAGCAGCACGTTGATATCTCTCCCAGTAACGCCTAGAAGTTTGGTTTTCTGCCCACAACCACCCTTTGAGCTGACATTTTCTTATACCTGTTTCAGCTCCAGGATTTCTTTCCTGAGTGGCAGCTATTTCTCCGAAATAGAGGCTTTTTGCCCACCGCTGTCTGAAATTGGCTGTGTGGTGGTGGCACAAGCCAGATTCCCAGCTCAGCTGGGAAGAGGATTAGAGACTTCAAAACTGCAAAACACACGAACAAAGCTACACACATGGGGGAAATCGATGTCTCTGCATTTGCTCTGGATCCAAAAAGCACATAAATCGCTGATTAAAACCACTGCTACTAACGGACATCAGAGGCATGAATGAAAAGAAAGCAAATAACTCCATGTAGACCTTTACTCCAGAGTTGGATCTGCATAGATCGGAACTAGATCTGATGGGCCCTGGTTGCTACCCCTCTAGCAAAGGACCTGGGGCATTTATTGCTATTTTTAGCTGGTTTGATGAGGAGGACTTCCAGAAATAGTGCCTAACTCCAGAGTCTCCACGCCGTTTCTCTAGTGCTACTAGTGTCTGGAATTCAAACTGCGGAGCTCTGCGGGCAGCCCCGGTGCCAAGCACGTTTCACCACTCTGCAGACTGCGCAGGATTGAAAAACATCAGCTTCTTGTAGAAAGTACTTTCCCTTCCCATAGGAAGCAGGTTACCAGAAACCTCCAGGACTGTCACCAGTTGGTAGCTGGAGCAGCAGCCAGTCTGATTTCTTCTCTGAGTTTTCGCACACTCTGGAAGGGTTATAAAATGCTTAAGTTAAGTTATGTAAATAAATCTCTTTCCTATAGGTTGCTTGATCTTAAATGGGTGGTGAAAACGCTGTAAGTTTGTGCTTCTACAGCATCTTTCATGCAAAGATATCAGAAGTGCTTTATAAACATTAACTAATTAAGCCATTAAACCACACAACACCCCACTGAGTATGCAAGGATTTATAAGGATGTATACAATAAGAAGATTAAGTTTTACTCTTAGTAGATTTTCTTTTTTTTGGCTGAAAAATGGAAAAATAAATCCAGAAATTATTTTTCTATGTAAATGACTTAAACATCTAATAAATCAGGATAATGTCAGCAAATCAGAGACAGACAGGCTGTGGGTGGGAGGTCTTGGAAGCACAGCAGCGAGCACCACGCTGGGAGGTTGCTCGGTGTTTTTCCCATCCTGTACATTGATGGAAAGTAGGCATAGCACGATGTCAATCCCCTCAGCTTCAAAATAGCCCCTACCCACTGGCACTTCAAAGTGCCTACGCTCTGAAGAACACAGATGCCCACACCAAAGGCCCCTGGCATCTTTCCCACATCCATCACATTGAACACATCTGTGCTGGAGCATTATATATGCTCGTAAGCTGATGCTGCATATATTCACACATAAGTTGCATCTGACAGCCTGGAAGAGAGGAGAAGGGAGGATGGGGTTGTCACCTCCTGACCACCGGCTGCAGGAGGACGAGGAGCACCCTGGGTCTCGGGAGGGGACAAATCCCACGCTTTTCACAGGATGCCACAAGAGCAGCGGTGGTGGGAATCAACATAGCCACCACCATATCAGCAGATCCGACTCAACAGCTCGCTCGAAGCTTTTGGGTTCTCAGCCACTTTGGTATCTCCCCGAGGCACGAAAGCTGTTCAGTATCGCGTCTGCCTGTCATCTGGTCTGAATCAGGGTGTCAGGGCTGATGACCGGGAAACTTTGGAAAGTTTTTCAGCTTACAGATAAACAGCAGCAAGCATTCTCAGGACAACACATTCTGGAGCCCCAATCTTATCAGGGCACTTAGGACGCAGTCTGTATACACGTTTCGGGCCAGACAGCCAGAGCGCACAAACAGCTATGAAGATCATGTTGACGGCTGCAGGTTTTGCTTGCTGCTTTTTCTTTTTTTGCCATCCTGATATAACAGAGAATGCTCTGCATGGCTGGCAGGAGAGTGCTGATTAAAGCCAGCTTTGCAGAGATTAATGCAAAACCTAATAGCCCTGAGTGCCTTTACAGCTAACAGGCTCACCATGTTGTCTCGTGGGGATGGTGCTAGAGAAAAGCAACCCAGGTCATCCATTCAGATGTGAGGAGGGAATGTGAGACAGTTTTGAGTCCTGTGTTCCCTGCACACAGCTTAAAGGGAACGCTGCACAGCATTTGGGGAAGATGCTTGCTGCATTGTTGGTGTGCAGCCCCCGTTCACCTTGCATTGCCCAGGCGAGGGTAAGCTAGGCTGGCGGTGCGAGTGTGGCCATGGGGCTTCTGTTATTGTTTGGCTCAGCTTTGTCAAAGCAAGCTCAAATCTGCCTACACTGTATATTATAAACTTAGCCTCAGTCCTCACTTTGCATTCACAAGTGGTTGTTTGTGTAGTTTGTAAAAACTCATCCCACTGCTGTGACTCTTAGAGCTCAAAAACACAAGAAACAGAAATAAGCTCTTATTTAAAAAAAAATATTTCAACAAGAACAAGTCTCTTTTCATGGCTTTTGTTTGAGTAAGGTCAGGGAGTTATAACTGAAATATGTGCATTACAATTTGGGGTTGGAAAAATCAATGGGTTTCACACCTACGTGTATGTTGTTACCTAAAACACCTCCTCCTCCTTCCTGTCCCTGCCTGGAGACTTCCCTGCTGCTCAGTTCCTGCTAGCGGATCTCTGTGATCTTCCTCCATCAAAACAAGCTCCCCCGCTAAATTCATTACAGCCAAAGGACGTGGTGGATATGAGCCCACACAGCAGCTCCAACTTCATGTTGAAGTCAGATGTGAGCTTCAGGTGAACTCCCACATGTAGTAAGAGAGATGATGCATCATCTCAGACTCCTCTTTTCTGCACTCTCTTCTGCAGTTTGAACAGGGCGCTGTCACAGCCAGGTCTGTTTAACTCTGCCCCCACCTCCTCTTCCCTGCTGCTTTGGGATGGAGTTGTGGCCAAGATCAGTTTGAGCAAGGAACATGATGGGCTTCAGACAGATTGTCAGCAACCAACCTTAGACATTCAAAGGGGCAAAAATAGAGTCAAAGCCTGCTTGTTTTGCAAGCAGAACGGACAAGATCGCAAGGGTAAGGGCTGCATCTTCCCATTTTCCCTCACACCACCTTCCCTGCATTGTATCCCCAAAGGCAAATATAATTTTTGGTGCATCTTTGTAACTTTGGTGCTGCAAACGCTTTCCCTGATCCTACTTCGCTGCTGTGGATAATCAGTGTTTGCCAAGCTCTTCTTGGGGCATCTGTGTGATGTGGGAACGGGCCAGCTGCTGAATGAAAGCTGAAAGTCAAATAACGAGTCATCAGAGCGAAAACATTGCAATTTAAGGTGATGTTTGTGTTATTCTATTTTGAGTTGGATGTAGGCATGACAGCATAGTCCCTCCAGCAGTGCTGTACTGTTTCTGGGTATTAAAGGTGCTGCTGGGGATGCATCTTTGTAACCAGGAAACCGAGCATAAAACCCCACTGACTTCTATTAGCAGCTCTTAATTTAGCCATGATTTTCTTATTTTTCCCTTATTACTTATATTAAGGCATTCTAAAATTTCCAGGTCCTTTTATCCTAACCAAAGCAACCCCCTTCCCTACCAGCCTTTGCAAGCTAAGAATCAGATTCTGCCAAAACCTGCTCCTCAGCACCTAACATAAGGACAGATATGGGTAGAAAAGGACGTAACTCACTTTTTCCTGCACTTGCCTGTTCTCTTTACAGCATACCTATATAAGCCTAGCCCGTAAGCCTATATTGTCATCTTCCATAAATAAGTCTAATCCTGATTTAGTTTTAACCCTTCTGTCTCTTACTTTTTCATACTTCTCTCTCCATCATCTACCCTCTCTCCTTCCCTTCCTATTAACTGTTCGCAGAAATCAATACATGCCAGGAAGTCTCCAATGTCACAAGGACTCACTCTTGCTATGGCCAAGGCCACCTCCGGGTGTCTCATGGTCCGCAGCCGCCTCTGCCCGATGGTGGAAGGGCTATGGGATGTTGCTGTCAGACCCTAGATGGCTCAAGGGTTCCCAGTTTCCTTTCATCATCAGAGAGATGGGTATGCTCTTGCAGTGGGCTCCACACAGCATTTTGTATTGCTTATTTTTGATCTTTATCACACCAAGGATCTTGCACCAGGAGCAGAGAGCTGAGCACCCACACTGAGGCTTTTTTTATAAGGTCACTTGACATCTTCATCCCAAGTTTCCAGTATTATCTGGCAAGAGAACACACTTAAGACAAACATCTGTCTGAGGCTTATCTGGGGTCAGATGATGTTCACAGAGAGCAAATGAAGAATACAGGGATTTAAAACTTTTCCTTCTGTTAAAAATTAGTTTAAACTTACATAATCTGAAAAAGCAGAATGACAAACTTAATTCAACATTCAATGAATTTGTGTAAAAAATTTCTTCCTGGGGTATGAGCCGACCTTTTCCCAAATAACAAAATGCCAGTGGCTTCTGTCAGAGGCACTCTCAAAAATGGCAGTTAGGTGTTTTTATGCCATCTCTCCCCACAGCTCCTATAGGAGCTGGTTTTCTCAAGGCCTGACTGTATTTATCCTTACAAAAACCCTGCAGGAGCAGAGATGCAATCATTCCTACTTTACCTGTTGGGAACCGAGACCTAGAAGTATAAATCTTGAACTTTGAAGCCACTATGGAGCAGTTTAGCTGGGCAGAAGATAAACTGCAGCCATGAATCCAGGCATGGAGTACACAGGTGTAGACCCTCACGTCTTTGGACAAGAACATACGGACAAGCTGTCCTTAGGGTGGCCATGGTGAATTGTCACGTCAAGGACACAGTACAGATGTTGAGTTTGTGACTGTGTGTGTGGCTGCTCTAAGAGCACAATGGGGTGGACAGAGCCAGGATGAAACTCTTCGGCCAGGGACCTCAGCTGAACTATTGTTCCAGGCTGTCTTTAAGTTAATGGAGAGAAATAGGTGCCTCTGCAGAGTGATTCATCTTCTCCTAATATGGCTGTCTATGGGGAATTGCTCTCTGAAATTGCCTGTTTCTATTGATTCCCAGTGGAGCTGAGGGTTTCCATCTCAGACTGAGACATCAGTTTTAGGTGAGACACTCAGAGCAAGGAATTGAACTGGATTCTGCCCCGTGCCACCTAACCCCTGGAGCAACCTTTCCTGTGGCTTTGCACTACGCGGGGCACATTGCCTCCATATCTCAAAGCAGCTGGTAAACTTTGAGAGCTCTGAACCCCACTTCTATGGCTAAATCAAATTATACTCCACAGAGGAGACACCAAGCAGGTCCGCAAAGGGTTTACTTGCCTTCCAGAGGGTTTGCTCCAACCGTTAGACCTTGTTGCCAAGCAAGCTGGCAGAGTTAGAGGGAAAATTGCCCCATATAAAATATTCTGGGTTTACATTTACAAGAATCTCAGCCATGAATAAACCACAGAAGGAGAAGAGACCACATTGCAGTGACATAATCCACGGGCAGAGTAACAGTGAGCATCCCTGAAGGCGAGCACTCAGCTATTCAGCCTTAAAAACAGCAGTAAAGAGAAACACGATCCATGTCTGAATTTTCTAATTCCCTTAAAGTTTAGATTCTCCGTAATTTAATTTCATGAAGACAGTTAAGCGTTTTCCAGCAGGAGTTGTGATGAGGAGGCAAAAACTTCCAGCTTACAAACACTGGCACAAACATTCATTGTAAGATTAAATAAAAAAAATGTCCCAGACTTCATCAGCGCAGTTTGACTCCCTGTTCTGCATCCAACAACGAGCATTACATGCTGCATTTGCAGAACTTATTTCACCCCCCTCCCCATTTAGTAGTCCTGCATATCACAAACACAGTCAAAGCAAGATATGGCCTAACTCAGCATGGCTTTACTTGCATAATTCACCCTTCCCTCATTAAATAACACCCGGCGATATTTCTTGGGTAGACAGCTGCGTGCAGCTGCTGCAAGGAGCACCAGCTCTTGGCTGCCTGCATCTGCAAGTGAGATGTCACACGGCCAACTGAAGATGAGCTGCCGGCTCAGTCTGTGGCACCCACACCCTGCAGAGAGCAGATTGTCCAGGCACCGAGAACATTTTTGGGGTCAGAAGGGCTCATTCTTCCCCACTCAAGGGTGGGCAGTGCGGTGCAGCTGGGAGCCGGGGGACACATCCCCAAGGCTGGAGTGGGGAGGACGGGAAGAGCTGCCAGCCCGCGCAGGAAAGAACCCTCCCTTGGCAGCTGTCTTCTAGCGAGGCTCCATCAGACAAAATGGCACCAAGAGGTACCATGCCCCCATCGTCTTGGTAGCCAGAGGGAGCTCGTAATGCTTGCTCATGCTAAATAGGATCTAAATCACTGTGCCTGTAATTACGGACTCTGCAAGAAGCAATTCTCATCTCTTGTGATGTTGTCCAAATTCTGGACACCCTATCTTATACACAGGTATTTAAATAGTGCTCTGGAGACAGGTTATGGAGAGAGGGACCCAAGAGGTTACTGCCTGTATCTACTTTTCTGTTGCCAACATGAAAAAGGCTGTTATAATATTCCCAAACAGCAGCTCCTTCAAGTACACATTACTGTCCAAGTAATATTATTCTATAGTACCTCTTTCTTGTGCTATCACCTCTGTTTACTCTTAACCATTGTTTTATTTTTAGCAGGAAAATAATCATACAGTTGAAATGAGCCAGCCAGAACACCCTCTCTGAACTGATAGTCCAAATACTAGAATAAGCAGCCACTGGCCCTGAGAGGAATTACATGAATGGGATGGGAAGCCCTTCATCTTTTTTCATATGGGGTAGATGGTAGGTTTCTAGACGAAGAAAGCCTGACTTCCATCTTGCATGCATGCAGTGAATTTTCTCACCCTAAGTGGCTAACAACTTCTTCATGTCTGCTAGGCAGGACACCTTTCCTGACTCCGTGACCTTTGATTCTGCTAAATACAACAAATATGGGTCAATGGCTTTCGGAAAGGTAAAACTCCAGAGCAATCCTGTACTGACGCTGAAATAATTCCAGTGCATGAAAAGTGAGAGCAGCTGTGGCTGCTTCCACATCCACAAGCAATGCAGTTTGCTTGTTGCCAGTGATCCTTAATCCTCTTTGAACTCCTGACTTTACATATCGAATGGTTGCTCCATGGAGTAATATCTGTGTATTATTGCCCATTAACTGTAAGTATTTTACAAGGTGATACAAAGTCGGGAAACGTATTCTCGGGAGCCACAGGCACAAAGGTTACTGAATGCAAATCGTATTTGTGTTGGCACCAGTATCTGACATGTTTGTAAAACCGGGAGCAGGGTATCAAGTGTTAAAATGGGAAAAATTCCCTCTGCATCCTGTGAAAATGCTGGCAACCCAAGGGTAGAGAGTGCCTCCGGCTGTGGTAATTCAGTATGGGCACTGCTTACTAAACAAAGTAATCATTTCAGCCGCCAAAAAAAGGGATAAAACTATTTCAGCGGGCAAAATGGAGTCTCTCTTAATCTGGGGAGAAGTTAACAGAAGCCTTTAGATCTGCGTGAGAGCCATGGACGAAGGAGCACACTTTTAGTGCTTGCTCTTTGTATTACCTATTTTGCAGTAATCCGTGTTTTCCTTAAAGCCCTGGCTTTGGGAGTCTAGTGATTAGGTGTTTTAAACATTTTTTTAGGAAGGATTTTTAAAAAGCAAGTTTTTTGTCTTACAGTGGAGAAAATGCCCATCCTATTGCAGCCTGAAAATATGACCTGCAGATGCTGAAAAGTCAGAAGCAAAAAGAAAAAAAGAGGGAGGTTGAACTTTTTCTTGATTTTTTTAAATACTGTTTCCTTCTCCCACCCTGCTGTTGGGGGCAGGAAGGCAGAAAAAAGCAGTAGCCAGTCACGATTTGGGAGCATTTATGTTAGTGATCCCAGCAGCCAAGGGGATTGTGCTCCCACAGAGATGGATGCTCCCTCAGGCTGGAGTCACTCACTGCTGGGCAGAAGGGTATTCCTGCATGTATATATTACACAGAAATTAAGAATAATTTTTTTTTCCAGAAGATATTTACTGCTTTTTTTCCCTTTCAAAAAGTTTGTTTTGTTTTGTTTGGGTTTTTTGTTTGTTTTTTTGTTTGGTTTTTGGTTTTTTTAAATAAAAAGATTTGGTTTCCTTACAAGATTGAGATTTGTTAATCACAAGCAAACACTTCTCACAACAGATGGCTTCACTGCAGAGTCAATTTCTTGGTGAAAAGGGATTTTGACAGACGAACAGTGCTCAGCTCTCCGTTCCCCCAATCTCCTTCTTTTGCACAGGAGCACTGGCACTAGGGCTACACGGTCAGAAACGTGTCAGCCACGTGAGCCGCATCCCAAGGCGAACCTGCCTTGGAGTGGATGCTAGCCTTGGGTGCAAGCTGATTTTAGTCCAGTGAAAGCACATACAGTAAAATTAATCCCCATGCTTTAGGCTGCCAGTGCCTTTAGGGGTGCTATGCTGTAGGGTGTCCACCAGGACCCGTAACCAGTCCTTGCCAGGCAATGTCTCCATGAGTCTTCCTTCAAGCCTGCTTGTAGCGGTCTACATTTTTGATTGCAGAAGGAAGGTCATTGATCAACAGCTTTCTCATGGAAAGATGTTTGCCTTATTTGCTTGTATTTGGGTCAGCCTGAAGCACAATATCAAGGTTGAGTCTTCCACAGAGAGACTGAGGGCTCCAACCCCCTCCAGTCAAGTCTATCCTAGGGAAAAGACTGGAAAGAAAGAAGAAAGTCTATTCCCCCCCCAAATCTGCTACAGAAAGCAAATCCTGCACCAAGTATGAAGGGTTAGGAGAGCCGAGACCCTGTCTGGAAGCCACTTGTCCTGTCAGCTGAGCAACATATCACTGTCAAAACCTTTCCACAACCCTATTGCTAATGGCTCTTGAATTAGGTGCATGCACTTTAACATCCAAAAGTCCTCTCTGGACTGAGCCCGTACTTGGGAGGCCTGGTGACAGATCACACCAAGGACCAGCTCCACATCCACACCTCACAGAAGGCACTTGCTTTAACAAGTCTAGTGGAACATGTGGGGTCAAGTCTGTGTCCTGAAGCACTCTCACTGCAGCCGACTTTTGACTGGAATGGAGATGACCCCTGGAGTCAGAGGCAGAATAAGCTCTGCCCTCAGTTGCATGTGTAGAAATCCAAATGCAGGACTTTTCCCTGAATTTCTACCCATGAATCTGAGCCCTTTACATAAAAACCTGGCAGACCCTTGGGAGAAGCAACCTGAAGGACTTTTTGTCAAATTTTATTGAGGGAGGAGAAACGAGCGGGATTTCACTAGCTAGGTACCAAGTATATGACAGAAGAACATAATTCCCATACTTCAACACAAATTTAGAAATACTGATTTGCCCTGAACTCCACTTCCTCATATTTTTCCCAAATAATAGAAAAACATGAGGTTTACGAAGGAATAAGGCAGTTTCCTGGAATATGTGAGCTCCTGTCCTCATTTTCTATGCAGTCATAGTGTCAGTCACTAAGCATCATCTGAAGGCAGGTATGATCCTAACAGCAAGGAAAATGATCATTTTCTTTTAAAGTCCATTTCTGAAGTTTACAATCTATACTGGGGCAAGAGATAAAATTAAAATGTGAATTTACTATTCAGATACCAGGGATGTTCATTCAACTCAACAGAAGTTAAATGTCAAGGAGATGCAATAAAGGGGTACAAAGCCAGAAGCAGTGAAACTGTAACTCATTAACATCATTATTCACCAACAGTGTATCTCACTGCTGTCCCTGCAGAGCAGGTCACATACAGAGTAGAAAAGGTTTCTTTAATTAACGAAACAGACACTAAAAAATGAAAAGATGCTGGAAGTGCCAGGGCAAAGATAACTCGAGGCTGCCTCACTTTGTGATACATCCTAGGGATACTTGTGTTTGTGAAACAGGCAGGTTGCTTTCTATCCTCATAAGAGCATGTGTATGTCTTACCAGATAAATGGCAGGAAAAAGCATTTATGGATAACATACACGGAGAAGGGACTCACTTGGAAGCCATAGGCATGGGCTTCTTGCTAGAGGGTAAGTAAAAAACATGCATTGCGAGCTGCCTGAACTATGATTTATGTCTGTGCCAGGGTGTAAATCAGCATCACACAGCATCTTCCCTCAAATACCTTTCCCAATATCGTTAGGTTTTTTTTTCTAAATAGGAAAAACACATATTGCAGACCTTTCTTAAATTGCGTTTGGGCATACCCTGTTAAATGGGTTCTCTGACAGGGCTGATATTGTAATTATGGCATGTGTTGTGCAGTAGCTCTTCCCAGTCATTCCTAATCTGCTGGGCCGGAGGGGTAGGGAGGAGCTGTCAGTGGTGGTGTGCAACAGCATAACCCAGCTCCCTGGCTGCCGGCCAGCGTGGATAATAGACATTTATTCAGTAGGTGTTCCTCTGACAGACCCCAGAGAAACTTCCCAGAGCATCTGTGGCACTGGAGCAGAGTTTGCACCACCTCCACTGTACATAGGTATTGCCAACCCCCTCTTGCAACACCCTGCTGCCACCTCACTTTGGAGGACGGACCTCCAGGTCTCTCACACTGTGCAGTGAGGCTCTCCTCTCCTCCAGCGAGGGCTGTCCTTCTTGCATCTACTCAAGTGACCCTTGCTTGAAGATGTGGACTCCAGCCAGAGCATGGATGAATTTCCCTAGCACTGCGGATTTATTGCTTGAACCGGTTGCATGCCAAAACCCATTCCTGCTGCAATTAACAGGCATTGATATAAAAGGACTAAAATTTGGCCTTGCTCACTCTTTGGTGAATTTCAACAGGAAACTTCAGCTGATAGGAGGTTATAGCACATCTTCTCTGCAAGGATTGCTCCTGCGCAGGGAAAAATCCCTCTTCCACAGGATCCCCAGGGAACACCAAATCACACCAAGCTCTCAGAGCTTATCTCCAAGGTGCCAGCACGTCCCTCCTCCTCTCAGAAGTCCAAGGGTCAGACATCAACAGCTATGCTCTCGAGGTATTGCAGAGCTGTCTGTGATAAGGGTAATGTTCACATGTGCATGAGGAAGAACTGCAGTGGAGGCCAAGCCCAAGTTCAGCAAGGGTATAACCCAGGAGCTGATGGCCACCTCAAACCTCAATGCCTTCTGCTCAGAGCAAGGCATGCATCCTTCACCGTGCCTTTTCCATAGCAGCAGGTACCCAAACCCCACATTTGGTGTCCTCAAAGCACACTTGAGAAAACCCGATGCCAGTGTTGTCAGGGCGATTCTGTGTGCATGAGAGCTACCGTGCTGATAACGGCTAATGAGTTTACAGAGTATCTCCAGCATGATAGCAGCAGCTGCAGCCGATCCCAGGGACATTCCCCAGCCACTCAGTGAGTCGGCAGAATTGTTAATCCTGGAGCATTAGTGATCTGAGGAGGAAATGATGGAAGAGACACAAGCTGCTGCTTGTTCAGAATTATGGGGGGTGTCTCCCATTCCCACCCTCAACATAAAACTCAAATCAGGAGCCATAGAGGCTCTGCATGTGGCAAGCTTGGGAGGAGTGATTGCAAACACTACACTTGCTGCTTTCTCTTGTTTTCTCAAGCTTCTGACAGATTTAAGAGAGGGTTTTGTGAGGCAAAGGACTGATCCAGGGAGGTAGGTTGTCCAGGGAGTGCCCAGACATGCCCAGATCCAAAGTCTAGGGAAGGTGGATGTGGATGTAGATCATGGCCACAGGTCTTGTGATACCTTCTGCTGTTCCCAGACATCGTCTGCAGTTTTAAAACCAACATTGAAATTCCCAGCCTCTCCTCTAACACCCAGGGCTCTGTTTCTGCATGTCAATGACTGCCTTAGACACCAACGTAAGTTTTGAATTCTTCTTCTTAAACACATTTTCCCTTCAGGGAGCTGATACACATGGAAATGTCAAAATGGGCACTCTTTCCCCACAGGTCATGCTAACGAGCATCACTGAAACATCCTCATCCCTGAGCCACCCCAGCAGGTGACTTGCCATGTTAAGTGGTATCACGTTCCTCAGCAGAGACTGATGAGGGCCAGGCCAGCACATGACATTCAAATTAATGGATATGATCTTCAGCTGATCTTCAGGACACCCCTAATAGCCCATGGAGCAATGCTCTGTGATGCATGCTTCAAAGATGCTGTAGCCTCTGCTGTAATCCAAAATATTCCCAGGGTACTTCTTAGGTAAAACTTAACACTTTAGGGGATGCCTGCATTGTGTGGTGCTACCACAGCTTTCACTTTCCCCAGATGTGTCATCAATTTGACAATTTATTTTCTGAAAAGCCTCAATCATTTCAAATCCTAGGGTGCTGCAGAAAATAACTAGGTGGGGGTTTTCTTCTTTTTTCTTTTCTATGGATAATTAAAATTTGCTTTATTCAAAGCCTTTCAAAGAACAGCTGGCAGAAAATAAACCCTCAAACTCTGAGAAATGAAGGAAGGGTTGCTTTTACAGAGACATCTAAATTACATACACTTCAAAAACAGAGCACTGGAACCAGCAAAAAGGAGGCATTTAAATAAGGGTCCCTTGTTCTGTGGTTGCCAACAAAGACATTACTGTTACTGGACAGTGCTGCAAAGCCCTTTTTTAGCTCAATATAAACAGCCTTTTAAAATCCAAAGAAGTCTTTAAAAGGCTGTCAGATTAGGGTAAGACAAAAATTGTGGCTACGTAACATTGAAAGCTGCTCTACAAGCCAAGGGGAATGTCTTATGGTTTTGGCTGTATTTGCTTCTATGATCCTTACTCTTCATTTCTGTCTTACAGTTAGTCACTTTGGGATGCTGTTCCTACCAGATGCATCTGCTGAGAAGAAATAAATGGGAAGGGTTTCCCCTCCAGCACAGTGCCTTAAGGATACCTTGCCATCTTGCTGTGTAAAAGGCAACATCACGATTTTCAGCCAATTCCTGCATTTTTTAAACTCTGATGGTGTTCACATCAAGCTGGAGGAAGAGGAGGTGGATTAGACACAGGCTTTTGTTCATAGATAGAATCCTCCAACCTCGTGAGCCTCTGACCCTTTCCATGGTTGTGTCCCACAACTGACTCATTACGGTGGGTAAGGAGCATGGAATAGATGTTCAGTCACACAGCCAGCTTGATTTAATTAGTGGCATTTTTAATTAAACTTTACCATTAAAGTTGTAGCAGGAGCACGCTTATACAAAAAACATTTAATGAAGATTTCCTTGGCATCAAAGAAGAAAGATGTGACTTCAGCTTAATTACTTAGACCAACCGAGGTAGAACATGGATGTATCTGAGAATTGGTTGCAAGCAGTGTTCATAATTCAACCATCAAATTAAGGCTGCAAACAAAGGCATTTGCCATACACCCTGTGGCTGTCCTGCAGCGTTTACTGGCATGGTGGCTGTACAATTTGATGACAGCTGAGATACAGCTCTTGGGACATTTTTACTGTTTACTTTAAACAATTGATTAGGCCTACAATTACACTGTGATAATTGTTAGCCAGGAAGAGAGACTTCTGCTCTAAGCAGGCAGGTAATAGCATGTACCATAATATCAGGTTCCCTTGAAATTCTTAAACCAAGAGCCAGATTTAGGAGTTACCCAAATCTTGCTCAAATAGAGCTGGGAAACTTGAACCTCATGGATCCTACCATGACCAAGGTCCATTATCTCTGTTGGAGGGCCCTGTTGCAGAAAAGGAGGAGTTGGTGAAGTTCCCCCTTCCTGGTTTTCCTTCCAGAAAGGAGACACTCATCTGATTTGTTAGTCATTGCACGCTTGGAAGAAATGTCTGATTTGCCTGCTCATTGCCAGACACATCCCAAGCTCATAATTTTCTACCAGGAGGCAGAGAGAACAACCATTAAACCCAGCAGTGAAAGAAGAAAATCACATGCACAATTTGCTGCCTGTGCCTCTCCCCTGGGACTCCAAGGTTTAATGCAATTTGGTGTATCCCAGCCAGTGGTGCTTGGCTGCTTTTAATTAAAAAAAAATTAAAGGATTTATGTTGGGATTAAATGGGATAATTATTGATTGATCTCTGCCTTCTAAATTGAAAAGCATTTGGATTAATCAGCTTTTAAGTAGGAAATCACTTGGCTCTGGACAGGAAGCCAGCCTCAGGCCCTGCACTTTGCCTTTAGCAGGGCTTTATTTTGTCCTCTTCCCCCAAACCCAATGGGAAATATTTTCCTTTCTTCTCTTCTTCTTGAATCATACTCACAGCTCAGGAGAAAATTGCTTTCATTGAGCCAGGCTTTAGGTCATCAGTGTTAAGATCACCCTACCTTTGCAGTTTACCTTGCACAATCCACAGAGAACATCTGACAGCCTCTGTAGCATCCCGAGGCATCTGTCCAGGAGGTCCGTGATCCTCCAAAACCCTTGTGCTGGGAACTGGACAACTCACCTGCCAGGCAGGTCAAGTCAGCACTGAAATACTCCATGGATGGAAAGAGCATGTTTGTACCAACAGCAATGTTGGTAGATCGGTCTTCTAGGTCAAGCAAAGCAGACGGCTTAATAGTCAGCTCAACAATCAGAAGGAACTTGTAAATAAAATGGTGTAAAGCTTGCTCTTGGTTTAGTTCTGGGACTGTATATATCATCCCATCTATACAAGCAGTTGGAAATTAGGTTAAGCAGGTGAGGAAGGTGGTAGGGCAGTATGAACTAAAAATAATAACGACACACTCAAAATAATAATATTCTCCATCCCCAGCTGCAGAAGTAGGCTGCTGACCTAAGCACTGTGTGTTCAGGTTTCTGCATTTATTCTGGAGCAGAAATAGTGTAGTTGTGTGACCCTCATCTCTACTTGGATTATTCCACCTGCATGAAAACAAAAGTCTTGTTAACTCTCAGGAAACCCCAAATAGAGAACTTGGAAGAAAAGGTTTGTTATTTCAGGAGAGATATTATTTAAAAAAACAAGGAGTTTCAATGGGATTTTTCAGCCTCTGAAGAAAATTCCCAGTTCCAATGAGTCGTTTCCAGTGCTAGAACTTAGAAGCAAGTTTTAAATTTACCCTTTGTGAATGAGGGGAGTAATGTCCACATCACAGTCTTTTTCTTCTGATTTATCTAGTTGTGGGAAATCTTCCTATTTTATTTTAAAAAGCTCCTCTTTCCTCTAAAAAAAGAATCCCCTTTTGAAACATTTTTTTTAACATTCCCCGTCAGAAGAAAGGAAGATACCCATCCAGAGAGACCACATTTTTCTGGGAAGCATTTCTGCTGAAGCACTCCAGTCACCACGATGCCGATCCAGCATTGACTCACATGCAAACCTCCCCCACAGCTAATCTACCAGAGGTAGCTGACCAGGCAGCATGGTGGCAGATTACATCCTTCTGCAGATGTAGGGTAATTCATACCTGAAAGGATGATTTGAGTTCCTCGCACAGTAGTCAGCTCTATATTAACTGGAACAAAAGACCTTTCTTCAGCTCAGTGAAAGCCTCTCCTCCACAGACAGCCAAACTCAGAGAGCAAAGCACCCACGTTGTTTCAGTCCCTCTCTCTGAGCACCCTGAAATTACAACAACCCTGGCCATAACCCCTGGACGTTCCCTTCTGCACAGCTTCGTTAGGAAGAGCATACTCGGAGCTGATCAGCCTAGCTCATGAGCATGTCAAGAACTACTGATGAGATTAGATAATGATGATATAAAAATGGGTGAACTGTTATTTGAACTCTGAAGTTACTTGTCTCGTCTCAGAGGGAACAGCTAGCGCATTTTCTAAAGTGGCCTGATCCTCAGACTGACTTCACACGTCTTGGGTACAGGGCTCCCCTAGGATGCCTTCTAATGGACATCAAGAAATGAATGAGCTCCACCAAATGTTGACCAACTCCAGTGGGGCCATTCAAGCCTCTCTGCACCGTACTCCTGGTGCGTGTACTGGTCTGCATTTGGAGATGAGCACAAGGGAGAGCAGTGTTGTCTACATGTGTATGCAGGCATATATGTACAAGTCCACGTGCACAAGTGTATGCAAGTGTATGAGTGTCATGAGAAAGAGTGGGTCCATGCATCCCTGTGTGTGGTCAGCACGTCTCTCCACCATGTCCTTTAGCTATTTCCAGAGCTGATTTGATCAGGTGCAACACTCAGATGCAAAGCTACATGTGTCTCTGTGTCCCCAAAGTGCTGTTCTCCACTGGGCCTGGTGCTGCAGAGCATGTGACATGGGATGCAGACTCAAGGGGGTCTGCAGAAGTCACTCCAGACCTAGGAGGACTTGTTGGGCCATGCCATACCCCAGCTCCTTCTGGACAAAGCAACTCAGGTATTTTCAATACTTTCTGTTTATCCCAGGCCTACATGATGGTGGAAAACAAAGGGAGTTTGCTTGTCTTTTTAAGAAGAGACTGAGTAAAACAGTGAGGCACAATAAAATGAATTGGTTAGAGAAGATAACTGAATGTGCTTTTCTGCATAAAAGTCATTACATGAAAAATATGTAAGAGCCAGTGACATAAAAAATCGAAGGCTAGACATACTACTTTGAATGCAGGCGAGAAAGTGTAAAATCGACTCCTGTTCTTGTCCTTTTCCCAAAGTAAACAAGTGGAGCAAGACTAAGGCATGGGTATCAGAAGAGTGCAGAGCCAACATGGCCACCTGCTCAAGGGAAATAATCTTGCTCAAGATCTCTTCAGACTACTGCATTTTGCCATTCCCCATGATGAAACTTAAACCCACTCTCAGATCTGTCAGTCAAAAGTAACTGTCCTTCCTTAACATCTGATAACCACTTGCCTAATGATCTCCTGGGTTGACCAGAGGGAGGCAGCACATTGAAGCCTTAGTCCCAGATCAGCTCCTGCACCTAAGAATAAGTCCCCTGCTTCTTTAGGGGAGATTAAAGTCACTTGGACCACCACTGCAGCTCTTCTCCATCTCCCAGACCACACATGGCAAGAAGAAGCTGAAGTGCTCCTTAAAGTCTTGGTTGGACCTGCCCTGAGACATAGGAGACTGGGACTGAGTTTTACTTTATCAGACAATGTGTAGCAGAGTATTTTCCTTAACAGCGTCTTAAGACATATTTTGTTGTCATCCTTCAGTTAATGTGCTTACTGGGAGTCTGGTGCTGTCACCTCAAAAAGAAGTGGCACAATCCTACCAGTCAATCAATGACCTTTTTGAATTTCCTGCTTTCCGATCTCAGAAGCCATACATACCAGGCATCAAGTGCCATTTAAAAGCCTGCTCATGTGCCAGCTATTACGCTCCCTGGAAACCGAGGGAAGCAGACAACATGCTGGAGGTCAAGGCTGCCATTCAGCCAGAGAAATGGGCGGAAGGGAACCTCGCAGATTGCAGCAAGAGCAAATGCTCTTGCAATTTGCTCAGCAAGAGCAAGTGCCCCAGTCCTACACCTGAGGCAGAATAACCCCACACAACTGGACCCACTGGGGACTGACCAGCTGGGGGCAGCTTTGCAGAAAGGGTCCTGGTGGGTAATGAGTTGAACAGGAGTCTACAAGGGTCCCTCACAACAGTGAAGTTCTACCACATATTGGGCTGTATGAGCACAAGTACAGCTAGCATGCCCAGGGAGGTAATTTTTTCCTTCTCTTGAGCCTCATAAAGTCATATCTGGATTACTGTGTCCAGTTTCAGGCTTCCCAACTCAAGGGAGATAGGCCAAACTGGAGCTTGTCCAGTGGAGGGCCAACTTGGTGCTTAGGGTGCTGGAGGGCACAGTGTGTGAGAAGAAGGGGAGAAAGCGTATCTTCCTCAGCCTGGAGGGAAGAAAAGACTAAGAGGTAGGTGTTTTCACCTGCCTGATGTAGGATCAATGAGAAAAGAGAGCCATATTTTTTCCCAAGGACCACAGCAAAACAGCAAGAGGCAATGGCACAATTTGTGGCAAAGGAAATTTCAATTAGATATAAGGGGAAAAATGTCCCCCAAAGAGTGATGCAGCCTGGAACAGGGACTTAGGGAGCCTGTGCTGTCCTTCTCCTTGCTGATATTCAAAACCTAAGTAGACAGGGCTCTGAACAACCTGATTTAACATCAAATGCTTGAAGCAAACCCTGCTTGGAGCAGGGCATTGGACCTCCAGACATCCTTTCCAGCCTAAATTATCCTATGATTTTATGGCACATTACTGACTTCCACTGCAGAAATCAAAGCTATAAACCACGGATTTTATTCCAAGAGCTCCAGGCAATCTTTCAGATACCTTCAGTCCATGCTTTTAAATGCTTGCAAGGTAGGGACTAGAAACCGTGAATCTGATCTGATATTCCCTGGGCAGTGCAGGAAGCAGAGGAGACATAATGTATGTGCAAGAGCCTAATGTATGTGCAGGAGCCGGTATCACCAGGAACACACGCAGCACACTGCAGTCTGGGATTTCCCATGCGCGGAAGCCCGTGTGCCAGGCATATTGCACTGTGATAGCTGAGAGGTAACAAGAAGCATTAGCACACAAGCTGTACCACTGGTCAGTAGAAAAGGATATTTGGGCGGGAGAAGATAGAAAGACTAAATTTCTGGGTGATGCTCGTTGTGCGTTTAGCAGGTGTTGCTCGTGGTAGGAGGACACCGTGCCTCATGCCTGAGGAGCCTTTAAGGCAGCAACTGAACTGCCCCTGCAAGAGGCTGTAGCATCGATAACCCCATACCACCTCCTTGCAGGCAGAAATTGGGGCAGGCAGCAGCTACTAATGTCTCTCCTGCCCACATCACTGTAACCTGCTTAACCAACTGCCCCTGCATTTAGAGCCAGCCCTGTAAAGGATGACTGCGCAAAGAAGGTAACCTTCATCCATCTCTTAGGAGCCTCACAATGCATTTCTTTCTTCTCCTTCCCCATCACTTTTCCATGACCTTAAATTCCCCTGGGGACTGTCAGAGTTTTGAATGATTTATTCCAGTAATAGCAAAAGCCCTGCAGAGCCCAATCCCTTCTTCTCAGTAACTGCTGGGTGTTTGGGACAGCTCAGGTCACCAGAGGGTGCTGCTGGGGCCCTGCAAGAGCTAGCCTGGCAGATTGAAAGCAAAATAAAGGTGCTCTTCTGTCCCGGCGCCTTTTTTTCTGTGCAGTGACCCGTGTATTTCAGGCAGGTTGGCCTTTTCTCCTGCGCACTCCCCATTCCTTTGAAGGTAGGCTGTGTAAAACCGCCTTTCTTTGCAGTCTCAGAGTTGCAGCATCCTGGAGAGAGACGGTGTGTGCTCTCCTGAGATTTTGCTCATGCTCGTTCAAAAAGTTATCTGGCAGCCCCTCAATGCAGGAGGAGCAGGAGGGTCTGTAAAGGTGAGTGGCTGACCGTGGTTACACATTAAGAGGGTTTTCCACCATCCCAGAGAGGAAAGGAGAGGACGTGTGTGTATCTGTGCACGTGTCCTATGCACAAGCACAGGCAGAATCACTTAAAACCAGTAAAAGCCAACACGTTAGTTTCATGGAGCGGCAGGGAAGTCCGTCTGGACCTTTTGGCTTCTCATGCCTAAAGCTGCTGCTGTGACAGATTATCCTAGCAGTTTCTGAGGCATCCTTGAATTTAGTCTTACATGTTTCTATACTGTTTGGTTTCAGCCAAGTTAATCCTGGCTGTCACTTGAGTACAGTTAATGATGTTCTACTCAGAGATTTGCAATTGTGCATAATGGGGCTAAAGTCCCTCCCTGCATTCTTCACGCTGCTTTCGGAGAGCTTCTGTAGGGCATGCAGGAGTCACCAAGCATTCTGCAAAGGAGTGCCTGAAAATGAATTCTGCAGTCCTAAATGAGCTGCTTTATAATCCTTCTATCTGCTTCAGGCTGTCTCAGATTAATACTATTTGCCAGTCACTTCCCCCTCTCTTTAAAAAAGGCACATATTTTTAGCCTCTCAATAAATCTGACACATTGGAGTTTCCCTTGCATGTAATCCCACTGTCACCATTTCTAAGTATTTTTTTAAAAGCTCTTCTTAATTTCATGTAGTCCAGGACTGGGAATTTAAGATCAGTAGTTCAAGCAGCTAGTGCCTATGGATACATGTGCATTTATAATACCCGCAAGAGACACCAGCCCCCAAATTGCACCGGGAAAAAAAAAGCAACACAGGTTTGTAGAGTCACAGAAAAGCTCTTAGTAAAGACAAGCTCTGCAGTGGAGTCAATGGCTGTCTCCTGCCCACGGTTTTAAGGTGCCCTGCGCAGGCCAGTTGTGGTTATATAATACTGGCTCCGGAGCAGATGCTGCCGTGTTCGGGCTGCGAGATTATAGCTGGCATGCACAACTAATGGAAGCTTTCTGACAAATGCAGCCATCCCTGTCAGGCAGGGGATCGCAGCGAGGCAATTGCTCTCCAGCCTCTCACTCGCCGACTGTTCCCCCTCGATCCCGTGCAGCTGGGATGGAGACGGGGCCTGGAGCGGAGGCAGCAGTGGGACCCGGCGCTCCGCTGGGAGCAGGCAGCCTTCCAAAGCAACAAGAAAAAAAGCCCAATAAATTCAGCAAATACTCTCCTGCTTGACCCGTGTGTGGCTGGAGGTGTACTAGGGGCTGTAGCTGATGGACTGTAACAGTTGTCAGGCACAGGTGTCTCGTTTGGAGGAAGATGATATACCGCGTCCAGGATGGTTAGTGTGTTCCTGTGGTTGAGTATCTGATTGAATATTTCTTCATGTTCCTTTGTGATTCGCCACATGTTTGGTGTATCAAGTGTCTCATTACCTTTTTCAGCGCCATGACTTGGTGTTGTGGCATGTGCAGCATAATGCCACCACGAAAATGGAACGGGCCCTTATCGCAGTGTGCTGGGTACAGCTCCGAGATAGGCTTTAACACTTAGGTATCAAAATGCTATCTTAACAATCCCAAATCTGCTCTGACTCTGCTTCAGAAAAATGTCATGTTTTGGTGGCATGGGCTTTCTTCAGGCAGGTAGGAGACAGGAGGGCAGCAGAAGCAAAATCTCCAGCTGCTGTTCACAACAGCGCTGCTCCCGTCCCCACCCTTGAGAGACTTTCTCTGGCTGGCTGATCAATGCCAATCCCTGCTATCCCCGAGGGCCTGCAAACGCAGCCTCCCAAGCGTCCTGCAGTTTGATAGACACAGCCATCGCAGTCTGCTGACTCCCAGCACATCCCTCCAAAACCCTGGGCTGCTACATCACGTTAAAGTGATGGATGAGGAAGAGCTGTACCCAGCGGATTCAAACCACTCCTTGTTAGTGCTTAAAGGTTGCTTCACATCTGGATCCCATTAAAAAAACCTATCCAGTTTGGTTACCAAATAAAACTCATCCAGGCATAAGACTAAATGAGCAAGCATTTCTAGTAAGACCGGTATTGTCGGGTTTGAGATATGTGCCACCACTGATGTCCTTATGCTACCTTTACAGAAAAAGCTAAGCTGTACTAGGGATAGGATCCAACTGGATCCTTGTCCTCATGAAATAAAATAATCGACAGGCCACCTCCTACTTACCCCCATTTGGCCATTTCCAGCTTCTCCTCTTCTGCTGTTTTGTGATGTCTGGCAAAACAGGCCTTTTGCTGTCGCCACCCGCATCTGAGTCAGGCAGGGAGATGAGAGGCGGTGGTACATTCCCATCGGTTACACCGTGGGACATCCCATCTGTCCACATGGAGCTGCGGGAGAACTCCCAACTCAGCTCAGCCATTTCCTAAATCCCGCTCAGAAGGGGTATTTCTGAGAAGAAAAGCAAAAGGAGATCTGAAAGTTATGCAAGTGCCTTAAATTTGCCTAATAATATCCCTTGGGAGGGTCTACCTAGGAGATTCTTCCTATCTTCCAGTCTCAGCTGAGTAGCCAGCTCTCCATTTATGGCCCTGAACAGTGACAGGTCAGATGCGTTGGAGCCTCAACCAAGGGAGGATTGGACCTTGCTGGGCTGCAGACACATGTATTAACTTCTAATTAACACTTTAATTATTCCTTTTTTTGCCCTTCCACCACCTCTGTGCACACACACTCCATCCATCCATTTCACAGAGGGCAGAGAAAGCAGACAGATTCCTCAAGGGGTTAATCTGCAACGTAACCCTTTGGTTGCACTTCAGGATCTTCTAGGGCTAGGTACCAGTGGTACCTGAGCTGATTTTAAGCCTGCTGGCTTGTGGCGATCTAGTTAAAACAACACAGGGGTCAGAACGGGCTGCAAAATTTACCCAAGACAGCAGACGAATCAGTTCAGAGAGGGCTCTGTGCTCATGTCTGTGGTTACCTTGCCACCAGCACCTGAGCTATGTAATGCCCATCTTGCAAAGGCATGTCTACATGATGCTGCAGCTCCCAGCAGTGGTGTTACCAGAATAAAATCTTGGGCTCCAGCCACTGTCCAAACCACAAAGCCTCCCTTCCCTCAGTAAACAGCAGCTGCTTCTCTTCCCAGAAGTCACCACATTTCAGCAATGGCTGTCACAACGTAAATATTTTCTAACCCACCAGAAACACGTAGGCAGACTGTACTTAAGGGCTGGCGTTCTTAAAGTGAGAGATGCAAGTGTGGAGCTGGATGGTCTTACTGTGTTTATTTGTTCATAGGGAGTGCAAGAGCAAATGATCACGTATTTGCCGTTTCAGAGCAGTGCTGTCAGCTGAATCCAACTACAAACGGTTCAGTCAGTTACTTACACAAGACTATTAGAAGCATTGAACCACAGGAGGAAGAGCAGTGATCCTTTCATGAACCTAATTGTAGCAGAAGAGTGGCAGCTCCATGGTGCCATGCGCGCATAGCGATGCTGGCACTGGGGAGCCCATGCCACATGTCTGCACCCCAGCTCCTGTGCTTCATTTGGAAAGCAACAAGAGATGGGATTGCAAGTCATCGTGACTGCACAGGCTCTGACAGTCCCACAGACCCAGCAATATCCAGAGAGGCAATATTTCACTGTGTAGCTGGAAGGAGGCTATGGAAGAGATTATTAACATGACCACTACCACCAAAATCCTCGAGGACTGTGGTCATTTTCTTAGGCTGTTCTGGGGAAAGCAAACATGACAGAGGGGCCAAAAAACGTTACGGTGGATCAAGCAGGCTTCAGGTAACAGCTTTCAGTTGCTGCTTCACAGTAGGATACTTAACCCCCTTTTTCAAATTTGCATGAAGTTGGACATAGTTCAATTGTTAATAGCTTATAAAGAATATCTATAGTCATTTGAAGAGATATTAGATGATCTTGGTTCTTTACAGCATCAGCCACCTGGGGCAAAGGCTGTCTTTATTCATGGCCAGGGCTGGGCTTGACATACGGAGTCCAGCAATGCATCTGCAGAGGAGCAGGCTGGATCTTGGCAGAGCTGGGGCAGCTCGCCTGTCTCTGCAACCAAGCCTGCACAGTGCTATGCTGCGACAGCTCACAGCTTTCTGCTCACTGCTGCATTAACAATGTAGGGATGCTCTCAGGTGCTACAAAAACCCCAATGGGCAATGGAGACTTTCACCTCCAGGACAAGGTACAGCTTCAGGCTGGAGTGCTACTAGAGAGGAATTAAATTCTTTGGCCTGTAGCACTGACGGTAGCGCCAGGAGCATCTGATGTGAGCTGGATGCCCAAGCTTGACCAAAGCTTGAAATTCTTTTAACCTGAATCTTAATGAAACAAAAGGCAGATAAGGAAACAATGTATTCAGAGAGAAAACTGTGGAGTCCAAATATTTGAGCATGATATTTCAATATGATGTCTTCAGCCAAAGCTGCACTTAATAAATATACCTGTAGTTTTGTTTCAGTCAAAATGTTTAATATAAAGTTGACCAAAAGATTTGAATTTGGGACTTTGTTCAACTATTGAAAGAAAAACATCTGCTGGCTGCATTTCTCTCACTGAAAGTCAGGGAAAGTCCTGGTAGAGAATCATTATTAACCAGTGATGAGCTGGAGACCTCCATGCTGAGAGCCTGGGGGAGGGAAAGGGAAGGGAACTATGATGTTTCTGGAGAGCACATCAGCATGGCTGATACTGATACCCCTGGACTGCCACGTGGCCTCCCGTGAAGCATCCCATGGCCCACCGAGCCTCGAACACTGGCCATGAGCAATGCAGGACAGACTGCATCTGCCCCGTGGCTAGAGGACATCAGTTGTCAGTGCTCTTTGGAAAGCATCTTGTGAAGAAAAGGGGAATCCTTGGCTTATTTCCCCCTCTCAGAGACCTGGGTCTTGCTGAGCATGCAATCTTCATAGAAACTCCAAGCGTCAGCAGAAAGCTAACTCCTGGAGCTTGCCCACTGCTTCTCACGCTGATTTGTGGCAGAAGATTACATTTGCTCTACATAAAAGCCTTTGCTTGTGCACAGCTGAATGATTACCCATTTTTAATTTTCTATGACAAGGACGACTGGGTCTTGAACCTTTTGGCCCTGCTGCAAGATCACTTTTAGCCTGCAGTGCAGTTTGAGTTTTCCTGCTGAGTGTGGCAGGAGACATACCAAGATTTCTTAGATGCCTCTTTGCTCTGAACAGAGGGACAGCTGCTGTTACGAGAGATGCCCAGAGCATCCTTTATGGATCAGCAGTAGTCATGCTGCACATGGGGAGAGGAGGAAAGCTGATTTACTGCTGAGTCAGATGCATTTGTTTCACTCCGGCCTTGGGTCCTGTGACGATGTTGCCATCACGAGCGAGATAAGTTGTCTCTAGCACAAGCAGCCTCCTGCCTCCCTCCGTGATCCCCTCTAAACAAAAAGGAAAGAGATTTAGCAAGCAAGAAGCAACAATAACAGCAAACTGCCCTTGCATCTTGAGTCGCCAGCTGCTTGGGGCAGGTTTCTAGCCCAGCGGGTTTTCTCCCCAGGAGTGGCGACAGCGGTAGCCAGATCGTGCTTTGCATTCCTTGTGGTCATCTTCTTGCAAGCCAGCAGACATTTGAACTCCGCCAATATTAGATTTTGTGGTCACTTTGTAATGCAAGTGTAATTGAGCCCTTTTGTGGTTTTGGCTTCATTAATGTTGCACTCGATTTTAAAGTATAAAATAGCCTACCTTCTTCATCCTCTAAAAATGAAGAGCATGTTTTGGCTCAGACAAATATCCTCAGCAGCCCAGGATGGAGACGTGGAGTCCTTTCCAGGTAAATCACTCTCAGAAATTCCTCCTGCGGCCGTGTATTTCCATGTATACACACACACGCACGTAGAGCTTCGCTTTTCCAGTTTTATTTTTTATAATATGATGAGATTGGTTAGACTTGTGAAAAAAAAATAAAATCATCAGACATCCATTCCCCAAAGTCCTTAATTCCTAGGAGCCTACCAAGGAGAACTCTCAAACCAGAATATACCACTCTTTTTGGTGACTTGACAAATCAGTCAGGTTTCTCATCTGAACTGAACAGATGGAGAAGCAGCCTGTCTGGGGAACTTCCCGGGTTGCTCCCCAGGTGTGCGAGCCCTTTGTCAAAGTGATTATTCCTATACCACTAAATGAGACACGGCCAGGCGCAGACCTCAGTGCTGGCACACTGTCATCTGGACTACAAAATTGCTCTGAGCACTGAACCACTTGCTCCTTGTGTGCTTTCTGGTAGTGGTAGCAGCTTGGCAGTGTCCTCAGGTCATCCCATGCCACCCATATTTAATCCTCCTGTATCCTCACACCCCTTCCCATTTCTCATTGGTTGTCTGCCATCATCAGCTGCCTGTTCTACCTACATTTCTTTTCCCAGCAGCCATTTCCCCTCTCGGAAGGTCTTGAAGCTTTGGTGGAGGCTGGTCTAGCAGCAAGCCCTGATGGGTGAACAGTGAAAGATCCCTGGGAGTGTTCTGATCTAGGTCAATCTGCATCTCCCAAAAATGTTTTTCAGGGTTTAGACTGGCTAAGGACTGCTCTAGCTAAGCAGGTTGGAAGGTGAGACGCTGCTCAGGGAGATCAGAGTTTAGTCCTGCCATCCTATTCAGCCTCTGGGCAAGAAGAACAACCTGTGACTCGTTTTGGTTACCAGCATGGGTGTAACCTGCGTGAGTTGGAAACACAGCCCAAGGTGTGGTCCATGCAGGTAAACAGACCTGCCTGGCTCACTGCTCCAAAACTACTGACATCTGAAGTTAAGAGAGCACATGTTTTCATTGTGCTCACCTAAATCCTAGAGCCAAAGTAAAAAAACCCCAATAGTCAGAAGTTAATGTATATCCTTACAAACAGAGAAATCAGCAGAAAACTAGCACTTGGAAGCAGTGTAGGGAATCTCAACCATTTTGGAGGGGTGAGGGAATGAAGTGTGTCTCATGCTGGATGTGAGGCATTGCCTTGTGCACAGTTGTATAGTAAGTGCTGTAAGCCAAGGAACGCTTGATTCATATTGAAGGAACCACCTTCTCATAGCTTTTGTCAGTGACATGACGCCCTTAAGAAAATCTGCGTCTTGCAGGCAGACCTGTCTGACCCCATTAGCTTGGGAGGGAGATGAGTGTTTGGAATAGAAACCCTTATCCTGACTCTTTCATAGACCAATAAGACAGAGCACCAAGGTGCAAACATCAGAGTGACTCATAGCAAGCTGAGCTGAAATAGAGACGATATCGAAGCATTAATAACAGCATCTTTGCACCGCGGCATTTAGAAAACCAGCTGTAGTGATGGCAAAGCAGAGTAGAAAGCAGACAGAGGGTAAAGAATCTGCTTGTGGGCCTGACTGGAGAGCACGAAGTCTCCCTCCTTCAATAAAGGGATTTATTTGCTGAGTAGGTGATGACATCAAACTGACACCCCTGAGGAAAGAGCATCCCAATTTAGGATAGCATCACAAGTATGTTTTGCCAGTCACTATGAAGGTATTTACATGCATTTAATCCACACAGTCAGCTGGTGTGAGAGTCAAAGCTCTCAAATTAGAGCTGAGTAAGGACCTTATGCTTCAGGCTTCAGGGATTTGGACACAGCTCTGAGACCAGAACCGTGATACTTGCAACCATCAACTACCTACACCAAGAACGGAGAGGGTTACAAAAGCTCAGATTGCTAATTGCAAACATCATCAGATAAAAAGATTCCTACAAAACCATGTTTTATCTCATTCTTTACTCTGGGAAGCTCCCTGTAACTTTATGTGGAGTTTACTCCAGGACAGATCTCTAAGGAAGACACACCCTGGCTGCCTTCATGAAGGTGATAATATGGTTTTACTGAAAATACCCCACACCAGTTCTGAGCACGTGAACTAAATTCCTTTCAGACGAAATTAAGGAGGGCAGCCCACTCTGAGCATGAAGGGGCATGCTTTGTCCACCCTTCCTAATACACATTGTGACACTGAACTGACTTGAGAGGTGTAAGCCAACAAGTCACCCCCTGCTCCCCATGTCACATATAACCTTATAAAGCAACAGCCCCACTACCCCGATTAGATTTGGACAGGGGCCACGTTTACCACCTTCTGGAGCCTGGGTAGCTCTTTACCTTCCCCCTGTCAGTGTCCAGGAGTGTTTCTATGCCAAACACTCCAAGAATGTGAAGGCCGACTAATCTTCAGGCTGGTCTTCCCACCCTTCCCAGGGAGGCTGAGGTGTGAGGAGATCACAGCTGCCGGGTAGCAGGTTCACGCTCTGGCCCCCAAAGCTGTTAAGTCCTTGAGACCCTACCCAAAAATAAGCTCTGCAGCCTTTGTGGATTACGGTTCCCAACGTATGCATACCATATGTGAAATGCAAGACCTTCTCATGGTGCAAGAGCATGGGTCAACAGCGAGGTGACAAACTGCGGCTTTATCCTTGGCGGTCACACCTGACCTGTGGACACCTGCCCAGCTTCCCCTTGCACCATGCACTCCTGTTTTCACCGGGGACAACTTATCTTTGGCTGTACTAAGGCAGCCCAATGTCAGGCTCCGAATAGGATCAGAAACCCAACTTCACCCAGCTGAGCATTTCCCTTTCTGGTTAACCACTAAAAGCTCGCAGCAAAATGAAGACGACCTCCTTGGAGCCTAGCAAGCCTCCATCCGTGAGTCTGCTGGCCTCTGTTGCCTTCTCAGCGGATAAAGTGGGATCACTCATTTAGCCCGGCTCTATTGCAAATGCTGTTGGAGGGAGCTGCTTTTTTGCCAGGCACACACTCCCGATAAAAGAAATTTCACCATGGCCTGAATGGCAAAAAACTTAGGCCTTAAAGCAGGGCATTTTAATTGCGGTTTTTCTTTCTTATCCTATACCAACATCCAGCTGTGCAGTGTGCCCTGTCCTATGGAAAGGAGAGAACCAGCTTGGCTTATAACTGCTAACAGGAGTAGCAGTACTGGGGTTGACTATTACAGGGTTTCAGAGGGGCTTTCCTCTGACAATGAGGAGAAAGAGGACTTCAATCCAAGTCCCCCAACACAGCCCCGAGTTTTAAAAACAAAAGAATGAAAGAGGATCTTATTTCCAGTGGACATATTTTCTAGCCCACCACATCTTCTCTTTTGACTTATTGTATCACAGTGCTTTGTGATACGCTTTCTGGGAGGTGAATCCGACTGTTGAAGCACCATGTGCAGGAGCACATCCAGATTGCTGCCCTCTGCACCTCCCCGCTGCCTGGAGAGGAGAGTCAGGGCAGCCTTTTGTGCAGTGAAACCCTGAGGCTGGAGAGCCTGCCCAGCTAAACCCTGCAACCTTTCTATGGGGATAAATGAATACTGGAGCACCAGCCATGCAGATAAGCAGTTATCTGTGCTGCGCACACACAGAGGCATCCGTCGCGGCACTGCACGCAACCCTGAGCTGCTTACAAGTCTGCATCACTGCTGATGCTATCGAGACGAGCGTCGCCTATTGCAAGTGATTTATGCCAATGTCATCACCACTGAGCTTACCCCCTCACCCACCCACCCCACTATTCAATAACTGCTCGTACCACAGCACATCAAGGTACTTGTATACTCCGACCCCCCACCTTGCTTCTCCCCATATTTTCTCAACTCCTCAAACTTTTGATGAGAAGCACTTCACAGAAGTGCGGTGGGGGAGAGAGGTACAGGGCTGATCTTACTTCTAAGATGCATAGCCATCCTCCCAGCTCCTCATGGAAAACAAAAAGTACAACAGCTTCTGTCTGAAGCATCTTCCCATTCGATAGTGAAGGCAATCCAAACAAATCTCAAGGCACCAGAACTAAGAAAATCTGATTTCCTGTGTTTCATGCCATGGAATTGACGGTCCCTGGTGGTTAAACAAGTGCAAATTAATTGTTCCCCCTACAAATTGAGGCGTTTATAAGATCTGTCCTCTCTATGAAAATGTTTTTTTTCCCTTAAGACCTGAGCTCTTTTTACAACCTTTCCTGCTTGCTGAAGCCTCGCAGCGGACATCTCCCCAGCTGCTTATTTTCGCAAAACTCGTAGGAATTCACTTATCTTTGAGACTCCCGCCCCTCCATCAAACCAGACTGAAACAGGCCAGGGTGAGAGACACAGGCAGATGCGCATGGACCCTGTGAGCATGTAGCTTGTCTCCACGGAAAGCCAGACAGCTCCTCAGAAGCACCTGCCCTCCTTTGAGGGCTGATATCATCATCAATCTTCCCCTTCTGGGGAAGGGGCTCCCTTCTCCTACCACACAAGGGAGCAGCTATCTTCACTCCATTTCAACCACAGGCTTTAGAGAAGACCCTGCACACCTGCAGCACCTCAGCACAGCTGCTGAAGCACTTGTCACAGCTACAAACCTCCTCCTGCAACATCCAGAGCAACCCACCTTCAAACCACAGCCCCCCACTTTGTCACAGGCTCAAGAGGACCTTCTTCTCTTCTGCTTCCCTCAAAGTCTTTCCACAACAAACCCAGCTAAGCCCCAGAGCACCCCTTCTGTCCCCCACCCCATAATAAGAGAAAGGAGCTTGTTTAAAGCTGCCTGGCTCTTCTTCCTCTGCCTTGCTTGGCCTGTGGGGTAAGGCAAGCACAGGTGGTGTCCAGGAGTGATGTCCGCTCCTCTTTAAGGTTTAACATGGGTGTGACTGCAAGTTGTGGTCTGCAGTCTTCAACTCAGGAAAAAAAGACTATTAAATTCCTTCAAGATCAACAAAACACCTTTCAGAAATAGTAGGTGTGCCTTCCAAGCATTGCCATGCTCTGTTGTGAGAAAATGCAGCCCTTTGCACCAGTCTGTGAAGGAAAGCAGTCCCAGAGGTGCACTGGGGATTTATCCCTCCCTGCAGACCTTGCCCCACTCACGTGCAAACTGGGAAACAGTTGCAGGATGGAGAGCATCCTCCGTCATATAAAGGTGCAGAGCAGACACGAGGATGTGTAGGAGGGTGTAGAGCTCCTTGGGAGAGTACCTGCTCTGGAGTCCAAAGCATGAATGCAAGCTTTGCCTAACCTGAAGCTCTTTAGCTCAGCCTGCAGCATTTCCATGTCCGCTGGAAGCGGGTTCAGAGCAGTACCTGCAGTCACGCAGCAGGTCTGCAGATCCTGCAGAGAAAGGGTGTGAACAGATCTGCAGTAGGCATGTGGTTTTGTCTAGAAAAGGGCCAGCATAAAGGAGGCAGCTTTGGGCTTAGGGTCAACTTCTCCTCGTGCCTGGGCTGCAATTGCACAAATATTTTCTAAAAAGCCAGCCCTACGTGATGCAGTGAGCTTTTCTCCTTCTCAGACGTCACCAAGACAAACCATGCTCCTGGTGTCCTCCTAGTAGGACTTAGCTGGTCCTCAAAAAAGCCAAAAATTCCCTTGCACTCCATGATGTCACCGAGGCCACCAAGGGCTGGATCGTCCTGTGTTGCATTGGGCCCCATGACTCCAGGTTTGTATCCTCTGTAGAAATCCTTATCACCAGCACAGCTTGTTCCTGCGCTAAAAATGAAAATTATTTTATTTGTGCTTGGTCTGCAGGTTTGGGAAGATTAAAAATTAAGACAAATGTGAGCAACTGGGACAGTCTGTATGAAAAAAAGTGTTGGAAACCTGGCTCCCCCAGTGGCAATTGTTAAATTCCCTTTGGCTTTAGAGTAACTGGGATTTCACAGAAAACACAGATGTTTTAAAGTACAGGTACATAGTTCAAGTCACCTTCTAGCAGAGAACAGCATTTTAACTCCTTTTAGGACTACTGTGTATGGTTTTATCATAACTGTCTCAGTCTTCGGTCTTTTTCTCTTAAAGTCCCATGTTTTTCCTAACATAGTTGTTAGAAAAACAGAAAGCTTGAAAATATGACCAGGACATCCCCTTGAAGTTTTGGGGAAATAAAAATAAAATAATAATAATTAAAGAAAACAAACCGAAAGACATTTGAACTTTTGAACTAAAATCTCACTTTTTAAGCCTCTCTGGTGATGTTTGAGCACTGGATCGTGGTTTCTGGGACTGTGCAGTATTCAATATAGTTATTTTCTAGGGGAAAAAGACCCACTGATGCCCTGGCCTGGCAGGGACTCGCTACCCAACGTAAAGCAACGAGACCCTAGGGACAACGACTGCAGCAGCGGTCTCAGAAACTTCGCCACGGCAAAAGCACGCGGGCCAGGAGCTGCTCAAAGTCCTGTTTGTCAGCTGGCTAAAATAGCTCAGGCAGAGGTGCTGACAAACCCATGCCCACACTGCAGCCCAACACCTCCACCCCTCGCGGGGTTATCGGTGACGTTTGACTCCGAAGCATTTTTTTGCTCCCTGCCAGTAACTATTCCCCTTAGACTATTTGCTTTCACATGCTTTCCCTTTGACACGGCTGCTATTTCTCTGCAATATGTAAACACTCAGAAGGATTTCCATGTTTGTTCTTCACCCGGCGCGGCCAGTCTTTCACAGCTCGCTGGGAGAATTGACATGAAGAAGCAGCCGTTTCGCAGGCGTTTGTGGGTTTTTTGGTTTGGTTTTTTTTTTTGGTGCTGTGCTCCTGTCTTTTTTTCTCTTGTTTTAAATCCAGTTCTGCTCTTGTCTCAGCACCCCGGCACACAGCAGAAAAACGCGTTGCTGTTGTCAGAAACACGACACTTACTGTCATCCTACATGGGCGTCCTTTAATACTAGAGCCCAGCGGAGGCTTCGCGCTGCAAAGCATTTATATTTTATTTCTCCTCTTCCTACAGCAAATGTTGATGATTATAAAAATTCTCTTTAAATCTAAAGCAAGCTGCTAATGTGTGGCTTTTTCTAAGAAAACTGCCTGAGTTTGCCTGCGCTGCCCTAACTCTCTGTCTTAATGCAGACTTGTTTCGAAAATGATCCTGGTATTTAGTAAGACAATTTGCATCAAAAGTAAGAAGGAACTGAAACCACTAAAAAATCTCAAGATGAATCTGGAAATTGCAGGCCCTCACTCCGATCTCACAGATTTCACACAGGCTTGATTTAATAGCTCTGCAGCTTTGTAAAATCAATATAATTTGACTGATTTGAAAAAAAACAGCGTAAAATTTGCATTTACTGAGGAGCCAGTCCTCCAGGTTCCTTGGTAGGGCTGGAAAACAAGAAATCCCTTTGGCAAAAATTTTTTTAAATTTCAGCCTGAAAAATGGAAAATCTGAAAGCCTTTAGAAACTTCCCCAAGATCTGCATGAAAATAAGGAGAGTCCTGTAACCCAGCACAGCCCCTAGCACAGTGATGGGAACACACGTATAGGAGTTAGGCAATTCTGGTTAAAAATCTAGGCGTGGAAATTTTCATAGTAGGGATCATGACTCTGAACTTCCTTCCCATGGGAATTTTGACCACAAATTCTAACCAGGAATTTCCTTAACTAACCTGACATGTCTCCATAGAGAGTTCTTATTTCAGCAAACTGCTCCTTCCAACCAAAAATATCTTGCTGAAAATTTTTCAGACAGATTTATTCCATACACAGAATTACTCAGAAGTCATATTATTATATGACACATTTTAGCAAATGGTTTTTTTTAAAACAAAAGTCTTTTCCACAAGTCAGGCTGCCCCAGGTTAATATAAAACATGATTATAAACTGATTTTCATAGAATCATAGAACGGTTTCTGTTGGAAGGGACCTTAAGGATCATTTAGTTCCAACCCCCCTGCCATGGGCAGGGACACCTTCCACTAGACCACTAGACCATCTATTAAACTAATTTAATAAACTAATTTATTAATTAAACATTTATTAAACTGATTCAAAGGACTGAGTGGACTTTTTCATTGCAGTTTAAACCAGCTCAGTTTTGTTCTGTTTTAATATGATTAGGAACCTGCCACGTTTAAATAGAAATCAGAGCACTGAAAGAGGGTAACCAAATTGGTGCTAGCCTAGGTGAAGATAAGGCTGATTCAATCAATGCTGATAACAGATAAGGGTCATCCGTGTCCCTTCTGAAGCTCCTTCCAGGATTAAGGCATGCATGCATTGGAAAGGAAGTTACTCTGTTTAGTACGAATTTTAACGTATAACTAATATAATAACAACCAAAATGCAAATCAATATAATTAAACTGGAAAGACATCCATATTACCATTAAGAAAATCTCATGTATATATATTTTTTTTAATCTCTAGGTGGGATCCCATGTTTCCAGTAAAACCCTTCCTCTTCCAGCTAATTCTACCGGGCAGGATGGGTTGAAATATCAATGCGGGGTTCATCCTATAAATTACTCTCTTTGAAGAGAAGCTTTTGGGTCTGCTTCAAATTAATCTGAAGTACCCAGAAATTCTCCATCAATTTCAACAAGCTTTGGCTCAAGCCTTTAATGCCCTGTAATTAGCCTTACAACGCAAGATGAACTGGAGGGGTTTTCATTGATGCCTTCTAACAAAAGTCACCATGCATTTCCCAAACAAATGTGCTGAAAAAGAGTCAGAGAAATAATGACATAAATGTTGATAAAATAACAACAACAACAACAACAAAAAGGCACAGGAAATATTTGTTATCCTTATTTATTTAATAAAGAAACATAATAAACTTGAATTTTTCCAGGTACAAACAGCTTAATATGTCCTATGATATTGGCTGATATTTTCCTTGCTCTTTTCGTAGCTTGGGTGATTCATGTGGTAGCCTTTACTGAACAAATCAACAGAAAAAATGGTAGCACTCACCATGCTTATAGACAGTGTGGGCCAACTATTGAGTTAGTGTCTTTAACTAAATCACTGCATCACGAGGCTGTATCATTGCTAGACTCGGATCGGCATCTCCATTAATAAAGATCTGCAAGTGAGGTCATTTGAAGTTTTTGAGGGGAGTCCTGCATACCATACAAAGATACCATTCCCTCTTCAGCTCTAAAGAAATGTGGCACAAAACAATAGAAAACCCAATAGAAAACCAACCTTCCAGTTACAAAGGTTTTGAAAGTAATTTACAATTCGGTTTTAGAAAGTTGCACTGTAAACATCTGTAGTTAAGACCCTCTTTCAGATTTTTTTGCATTATGATTTTTTTTTTTACAGGTTTTGGGTAGAAGACAGAACCATTTGTAATTGCATCAGTACTATAGGGTCTCACAGCAATGACAATAAAATGTTCAACGCAAGGGTGAAATGACCAGTGGAAGAGCTCTTCTCTAATATAATCAGTGACCAGCTAATCGTCCCATTACATCCTGTTC
Source organism: Gymnogyps californianus (assembly GCF_018139145.2). NCBI lineage: Eukaryota > Metazoa > Chordata > Aves > Accipitriformes > Cathartidae > Gymnogyps > Gymnogyps californianus. The sequence goes on from NC_059472.1 coordinate 161,628,282, forward strand.
ATTACTGGGCCTGACTCTTAATAAGAATATCAGTTGAATATTTTCTAATATAAGTTGCAAATAATTAAAATATTTTTAAAACAGCATGACCAACACCACACTGCTGAGTGCAGGCTGGCTTTTTCCTTGGGTTTTGAACAGTTTATATTGTATGTGAAAAAATCAGGTAAGAGATGTTCCTTTTTCTTAGTATTTTTCCCTCTTTTTTTATTCTAAAGCTTTGAAAGGAAAATAATTTTACCAGTTGTCAGCCAATAAATGCTTGTTCAGCAAGTAATGAATGTACTATTTTCTAATTAAACAGTTTCATTATAGGCAGCAGCTCATTGCTAATGATCAATCAATCCCATTGAGAAGAAAACATTTTAATCAGTAAGGTGTGTCCTCTGAGTGTCAGCCACTCTATAAACTCACAAGATACATATATATATGTATAGATATACGTGTGTGTGTGTATATATATATGCATATAAATATAAAAATCGCATACTCTTTCTGGGTGATATGTACAGTCAGAATAACATTACAGCATAAATACACAGGGAATCTGTATAAAGTTTCTCTAATTTGAGAAGCCTTGAGCAATTTTGTTTTTCTGAGGGGGTTAGGGGTGGGGAGGGAGGAAAGAATAAAGAGTGTTTTCACTTTAAGGAACGAAGAGTAGTTCCCTTAAGTTAGAATCTAATTACATACAAGATTTAAAGGCAACAAAATGCCCAGAGGAACAGCCCTATGTTATACACCATAGACATGGGGTTAAAAGGGCAAGAGAGCATGATTATAATAATACTTATATAGTACGTTTCATTCCCTTATAGCACTTTGCAACCAGAAAGTCTTACAACACCCCTGTGAGGTAGGTAAGTATTATTATCCCCATTTTACAGATGGGTAAACTGAGGCACAGATAGGTTAAATTATTTGCCTAAAAATCATGTAGTAAGAATCAGGAATAGACCCCAGGAATCCTGATGGCAAATCCTCTGAATTAACCGATAGACCACTCTCAAGTGAATGCCTGAGACACCTCTCAATGAATGGAGAGAATATATTAGCCCATATTTACACAGATACATTGTCATCCTTTTAACATGTTGTCTTTACATATTCTGACTTGTTTAGAGGACAGATAACAATGGCCATAGATAAACTTGACTGTAACATGTCGCTTTAATTCTTGTTGCCAACCCTATGTGGATTTTGACTCCTTTACAACCTGGGATGTAACTAAATGTCAATGACAATACACCTTAAATACATTCTTGATATCTTTGCTTCTCCAAGGTGAAAAGCACAATTACTCTTCCTTAAAGTGCAATGGCTCATTACAGAAATCTCAAGATTCTCCATCAAGTCCAACCAAACCTAAGTACAATCAGTCTGAAGGTGAAAAAGAAAGAACTTGTCTGTAATGATGGACTTGTCTCTATATTCCATAAATACTTTCTCACATTCTATCGAGGCTGAAAGTTTAATAATAAATAAAAATCTATGTTAGCACGTAAAACCTCTAATACTTTTCTACAGCCACACATCCACCTTTCACCCCGTTGTCATTTCTTTGGCCTGAAGCTGATGGACACATCAACTGTAAATACTACTTTGCCTACAGGAATGAGGATATATCTATTTTCTAGTAGATTCTTTTTATTGGTTCCTGTATTTCTTGTCCTTCCCCAGTAATCTAACTGTACCGTCTGAGAAAATGAACAATGGACACTGAGTAGAAAGGATTCAAAACCTCAAAATTTATGTACAGATCCAGAGGCAGTTCCCCTCCCACCTTCTTGATCACACTGTCGCAGCCATTCTGCACGGTCCAATTAGCATTGTTTTTATTATTAGTCGTCGTCGTAGTATTTTTGGAGTAATATTGATGCACAGAGTCTCCAATAAGGCTGCTTAGCTCAGTGTTCCTGGGGAAAACGTAACCTATCCCACTACCTTAACAGAAACTTTGCCAGCGTAGATGGTGCTTTGGAGCACTACACACAAACGTGATGCACTACTTCTATGGCGAGTTTGATTGCGGTATTCAAAGCAGATTCTTGAAACATACTAAAAAATTAGTGCTTTTATTAACAGTTTTACAAACAGAATCCATTACTGTCTAGTTTCCTGAAGGATAGAACAAGCCATTTCTCTCATTATTTTGACATCATTTCCTTCTCTGTTTTTTTGTATTTCTGCTGATGAGCAGTTGCAAGTCCCAAGAGGGAGGGCTTCATGTAATAAACAGTTAAAATGTTGCTAATTTGATAGTTTACTTTGCAACAACTTTCCTCTTCAAGCGATGGGGATCCCGCAAATTCCTATTACCTTGACTCAGAGTTCATCATGAAGAGTGTAAGGATCATTAATCTCCATGGAAAAAGAGAATTTTTTTTTTTAAGTAAAAAAATATCAAATATAATAAATTTATGAAAGACCATTCACAACATATACAGTAAGTGTTACATTTTGCTACAGCAGCTGTGATATTTTTTTTCTTTTTAGAATGCAAGGTCATACATCGCCATAAGTAAACACACTAATATGAGTAAGACCTTAAATGAATGTATACAGCCAAGCTTTATCTGTGGATAGATATACACTGTGTTTACTGTTTTACAGTCTAGCATACTCTTATTCACACCATTGATATAACAGCTATGACCCTGCAAAGATTCTTCCTGTGCATATATAAATATAAATATTGAGCCAAGTCAAAAAGAGCAGGGTCAAAGGTTATATGACTTATTAGACTCCTGTAGTTGAGGGTAAAAACTCCATTGTTTCTTTTGCAACTAATTTTTAATAAGAAGGCTGCTTCAATTGTTGTGTAGTTACAGCATTACATTCTGTAAACAATATTTTAAAGCATTCTAAACAAACATTTAAACAATTGATTCTTTATCCTTGTCCGGCGAGAGAAGACAATCTATAGCCTCATCGCTTTTGCTCGAGTTCGTCATCTTCAGCTGGAGATTATCACTCGTACCTCTGGTGACGCTGTCGTAGGATGGAGGGAAAGATGTGGAGGACAGAGTTTCTGATTTGTCTATTGGCCGGCCGTAGTTTTCGTTCATCATGAACGCAATAAGACCCTCCTTCTCGGGTGCATCATCCTCAAGGATGCTGCCATCAAAAGTTCTGTGCCGGTACAAGTAAGATGCCTGCTTCATGGAGCGCCGAAACAAATGTCTCCTGTAGGCCCGCTGGATGATGATGGCGGAGACCTCTTCTTGTTTCCGTCTGAGAGTTGTTGTAATCGGTTCGTAAGAGATCTTAGATGGATTCGCTGCCATGAACTTTTCTTCCATCTGTATTTTAAGGGCATCCATCTCTCCGGATTCTCCTAGCACCCTTTTTGTAAAAGCAAACAAAATATCTAAGCAATGGATCCTATCTCCACTGACCATTGGCAGGTCCATTGCTATGAGTTTGATTTTGTTTGGTTTCGCTATGCGCAAAGGTTCTGACAGTGCATCTGCAAAGTCTGAAAGTGCAGAATACTCAATAAACTGAGTGGCTTCAGGGTCAAACTTCTCCCAGATTTCATAGAACATATCAAAATCATCCTCGCTTAGAGGCTCTGTACTTTCCTCAGTGGCTACACTGAAGTTCTCTAAAATAATGGCTATATACATGTTTACAACAATGAGAAATGATATAATGATATAAGTAACAAAGAATAAAATCCCTACAGCAGGGCTTCCGCAGTCTCCCTTTGAACCGTTTGCATTCGGAAGGTTTGGGTCACAATATGGTGGTCCGGTGTTTAGAATAGGGTTGAGAATACCATCCCAGCCAGCTGATGTTGTGATTTGGAAGAGACAGAGCATGCTGTTCGCAAAGGTTTGGAAGTTGAACATATCATCAATCCCATGCTCCTTCTTAACATAGGCAAAGTTAGCCATGCCAAAAATGGCATAAATGAACATGACCAGAAAAAGCAAGAGGCCAATGTTGAACAGAGCAGGTAGGGACATCATTAAGGCAAACAGGAGAGTTCGAATTCCTTTGGCTCCCCGGATGAGTCTTAGGATTCGGCCAATCCGAGCCAAGCGAATAACTCTGAAGAGTGTGGGAGAGAAGAAATATTTCTGGATGATGTCAGAAAGTACAGTGCCTTGAAAAGAAAAGAGACAAACAGCGAGTTAGTACATGAGAAATAATTCCAGGCTTGCCTTTAAAGCAATCAGCCAGGGTTATGTACAAAATCAATGAAAAGTTCCCCAGATGGGAAGACCCACGATAAAGGGAACGGCATTGTTGTTAGTGTTTTCATGCCCATTTAATCCATGCAAACTTTGTTGAGACTATGAGCAAAAGGTGTCAATGGTAGCGGCAGTTTTATTAAGGGAAAGCTTGTCTATTGGGAATGAGAAACCAGGATCAACTCAGATAGGACACAGATATCTGCAGCTTTTGGCCATGACCCACCTGAGAAATTTATCTTGAGTGCAGCTGGTCAGAATTTTTCTGATATGACAATATTTTTGTCTGTAAACTGTTAGTGAGTCAGCGCTGAAACGCTGGTGTACTGGGCCTGTTTTTCTGAGCCACCACCAGAACAGTGCAGGTTTCTACTGGAAATCTGCTTGGTTGATTGTTTGCTTATTAATTTTTCCAGTTTCCCTGATGGGCTGGGAGGGAACTAAGGGCTAAGATTGTACTAGCAAGGAAATGAGCTTGCATCCCTGTAGCTGAACTCTTCCTGCAGAAAGAGAGCAGGTTGGTCCAGATTGTCTAATGCCAACGGTCCCTGGCTGCACTGAGCCATGCTGAGCTCATGTCTCCCAGTCCAGCCTGGGAGAGGGCTCACTGGCATGGCTCAAGTCCTCTGACACTGAAATGACCTGGTTGATCACGGGGCAGCACTATGACCAACGTGACAGCTCTGGTTAACTGGCTGCTATGGGCACATCCACAGCATCCAGCACCAAGGCTCTGATGACAGCTGCATGGTAGCGATGTTCCCTGGGTGACCCAAATCTGTGAAATCTGGGTGGTCCAAGGCCCCCAAAGCACAGGCTGCTCTCTGGGCACCAGAGATCTCCTGCATTGGGATCTTGCAGGTTCCCCGGTCCACCAGAGACAGTTTAGAGCAACAGGAGCATCAGTCAATGAGAAGATGGCTCTGTTTTCCTAATATGACATTTTTTCATTCACCTATTCCCTCCTTCAACATGGAAACTTTTTTGGAAAAGCCGAATTTCTGAGTTCCTTCTGCTCACTGGATCAGTTGATCATCTTCCAGTTGCTATTTTATTTCCAACTTCAATGAAAACTCTTTTGGCAGGATTTCAGATTCACATATGACCTGCACTTCTGTAGCACCTAACATACGATCTCTGGTTGGGGCTGCAGAACAGCAAAAGGCACGAATTAACAATAAAACTGTGTCTTTCTGTTTCATCCCTTGGATACATGAGGGTGCAGAGCTCTAGTGACAACAGGGCTGAGAACAGCCAGACTCACTGCACCTGCCCAAACCTGCCCTGAAGGACTATTTGATACTGTTGTAGTAAAAAGCAAATAACAAAAGAATAGCCATCCACATGTGCCTTTTTCATGTGGCTTTTTTACTTCTGTCTTTGGCTGTTATGCAGAACTGGGGTGAATTGTATGGTGCCCGTTCTGGACCACGTTTTATCACCACAATGAACCATTAAGTGTACATTGAAACCAATGCTGTGGTATGATAAACCGCATCATTTTGCTGATCACACAAGTTATTGTTAGGCAGTATTATGTTATATTATGATTACATATTAAAAAAATATGCTTAGGATCCAGTTCTCTGAGTTGAAAGTGTATATTATTGCACGAAGCCTTTAACTTTGTCTAATTAATTGTATGTCTGCCTTTTTAACTTTGGAGTTTGGGTGAAAATCCAGGTTCACCTACCTACAATAGACAGAATCACGACGACAAAGTCAAATATGTTCCAGCCATTGGTGAAGTAGTAGTGTCGCAGAGCCAGCATTTTGATGATGCACTCCCCAGTGAAGATGGCAACAAAAAGCATGTTGATTTTATGGAGGATGTTCACTTTTTCCTGACTTTGGTCATCCGTTTCCACCATCATGGTAACCATGTTAAGGCAGATGAGAATCATGATGGAGACATCAAAGGCTTGTTTTGAGACGACATCAAAAATAAAACCTTGGTATTTGTTCTGGAGGAAAGGAGAAGATTTAGTTAGGAAATTCAAACCATGTCAAAATGATGACATCATTGTCTCCTGACTGATCAGAAAGTAGAGAAATATAGACAATATACTGCTTCCGATTGGAACTTCATAAACTTAAAGATGATGACGAATGGTTGTGTGATAGAGTTTTCAAACACATTTCCTCCTAATGCTTCTTGGAACTACTGAAAAAAGACCCTGGACCGGGGCCATGAATTCATTCAATGCAGGCACGTGGCCACTGGCATATGTAAATTGCACATGTAAATTAGGCTTTTAGTCAATATGGCAGAACACTGGGAATTTTGTACCACAGGTCACTGGATTTGCAAATATTGTCCAAAATCAAAACTTGTAAATACTAATTGGCTTTCATCTGGGAGCGATCACCCTTCCTACATGAATGGCATTTATTCTATCAAATAAATATTCAGCTATTATGCAAAGTTCAACTGAATTATGCCATTCTTACCAGTGGCCTTGGGATTGGCTTTTGAGGTTTCTTAGAACCCAGCTTTTTCATTGCATTATAATACTTTTTCTGTTCTTCTGTCATAAAGATGTCCTGGCCACCTAAGTATAGAGTGAGAAGAAAGCTATTACTTTTGATGAAAAGAGCTGCCACCATCCAAAGTTCATGGCTGCATCCTCTTCTGTTTTCTTATTTCCCTTTTCATGTAGCTTTCATCAAAATATCTAAGAAGGGCTTGATGAGATGCAGTGCTAGGAGCTGCTTATCTCATGGAGGCAAAGGGCAGGAGACACAGAGCAGTGCAGGCAACCAAGGAGGAGCAAGACTCAGATTCTGTCTGCACTCAAGGTAGGTCCAGGGCGAGAGGGGAAAATGTAAGAACCTCAGCCCTTTGTTTAGAGCCTACAAAGCAGTGAGAAACACAGCTCTCAGGCCAGGCTGCTCCTCCCTGACCCTGGCTGCACCTTGGGGCAGGGAGACGATGGGTTGAGGAGAACAGGTTGCACTGCTCTGAGGGACAGTGGTGTTTGTGCAGGGGGGATGCCAGGGCGGTCCGTGCCCCTGTGGCAGAGTTTGTGCCAAAGATCCCGTCTGCACGGAGCTGCTTCACTGCTTTCTGTGGGGAATATCACCCCCCAGCCTGTGTTTTCAGGGTGCTCATCCTATGGGGGCGTCAGGGGCTGCTACAACTGTGCTTTTGTAAAAGTCCTGCAAGGTGGGTTCTGCTGCTGTTCTGTCAATGCTAATCTCGAGGCTGATGTGGCAAAGCCACTGCTTATAAATCTATCCCTTGCCCTGGTCTCTGCAGCAATCACAAGGTGATATGTAGCATATGCACTACTTATCTTTTTCTTTTGTTGGTTAAAATTGTCAATGATGACACCAATGAAGAGGTTCAATGTGAAGAAAGACCCAAAGATGATGAAAATCACAAAGTACAGGTACATGTATAAGTTACATTCCCATTCAGGCTGCTCCTCACACTGCAAAGGGAAAAGGGAAAATGTGAAAATGTCACCATCTCTGCACATATCAAAATATTAATGCAGTTAACACCCCCCCCCGTCCATTGGCAATAAAGATTATGAAACAGGAAAAATAGTGTAACTCCCACTAGCAGAGTCAGCACTCCTCAGTCGCTGTTTGAAGTTTACTACTGGCATCTGCAGTGCCACAGTCATTTCAGCTACATTTCACAACACTGTCACAGCGATCACACTGCTCCAGAAAGTGCAACTTCAGAATAAATCCTATAAAATGTTCTCAGTCCGAACCCAGAAGGGGAAAAGAATCAATTTTCTGATTATCCCTAATCTTATATGAACTAATGGTACTTATAAAAAGCAAAAGTATGATCGCAGTATAATTAAATGCTACTGAAAAACACTGTATTTAGTAGTACATTTTTTCTTTTATGAAGGGTGGAAATGAGTAAGATCTCTTGCTGAAGAACTGAGCAACACAGTCCGATAGCCTCAAATCACGTTTGGCAGAAATGCTCAGATTTGCCCCACCAGCTCCAGGTGTTTAACCAAGATGCTAGAAGCTCACATTTCCCTAAATGCCGTATTTTCTCATGTGTAACCCATACGTTCCATTCAGCAGCAGGGAGGATACACTCACGTGTACATGTAGTGCAAGAATAAATCAACATCATGAGCTATGTTATGCAAAGGTTTTTCTCTGCCCCTATAATGCCATGAGGTTTTTCCACCCTTTATTCCTCCATTTAGGGCTCGACTCCCTGTTACTCAGTTCAGCCTGTCAAATTCCCAGTACCAGATAGCTACCTCAAAAATGAACAGTAAGTGTAATCTTGAAGGACAACAGGTCCTTCAATAAAAAATAAACAAACCACACATGATGTAGCAAGGGAAATGCCTTTTTTTTTTTTTTTTTTTTTTTTTTTTAGGAAACTTGAAAGCTGAACAGTATGCAGGTAAGAACTGGGCAGTCACCAGCACCCAGAGCTCCAGCACATCTCAAGCCAGAGCTGGAAGCTCACACCAGCCTCTTTCCCTGACAGGAGCTCCTCCACCCTCCTTGAGTGGAGCTGCCGGTTGCAGAGAAGAAACTTGCTCAAGGTGAATATATATGGAGGCTTGAGTACGTGGGTTACAGGGGAATGTAGTTTAAACCCAGTGCTTTTAAAAAAGTTCTATTATCAGAATTTAGATCCTTGGAAAATATGGCAGTCAGCAGGGAGAGTGGAAGAAACAGAGAGGACAATTTAGGTTTTTGGTAGACTCAGTCTCACCCTGGAGGTGCCTCTCTGTGCTGGGAGTTTTGCAGTACGAATAGATACATCAGTTGTGTAGAACTGAGGGCTACATTTGCTTTAATCTCAGGGTTGTGATGCTTCAGTAGCAGCTGCAAAAAATGAAGGTCTGCAGCTGTCTCAACCAGAGTAAGACAGGGACTGACAACTTGCATGTATTTTGTTGTCGTTGTTGTTGAACACCATGAATGCTGCAAAAGTCAACGGAAAAGGAAATGATTCATTTCCTCGTAGTGACCTACCTCTCGTGAATCCACTGCTGCATACATAATATCCATCCAACCTTTAAATGTGGCCTGAAAGAAATCCCACAAAATACATAATTCAGCATATTAAATAAGTATATCTTGAAATGATGATATCATCTCTGTGATGAGTTTTCAAAATGCAATGTTGAGCGTGTTCTTCACAGTTAATGAATTGCCTCTCCTTTAAAGCAATATGTATTCATGAGTTTATGTTCATTTAGGTATTTAAAATCATTCGAGAATGGTTTTCTCCTGGATTCTCTCATTCATGTTTTCTGATTTTCTGCACTTGTAGGGATAAAACAGAGGTTTTTAAAAGAGATTTTAAAAAGGAGAGAAAACATAGCAATTAAATCTTTGGAAGTTTTGACCTCAAGAATTTCAAGTAATGAAAAGATACGGGTACACAGGACAACTCAGAGTGCTGTCCTGCACAAGTCTCAGACCAGGTGAGATGGATCCCATCCACATTACTTGTTCAGAGTGATGGGCAGTGACGACGTTGTAGGATCCCACTGAAGCTTGGATTCTGCCCTCTTTTCAAACAGGGTAAATCAAGGCAATGTTAAAGCCCAGGGAGTCACATAAATCACGGGCGATTTGAAAGGAGCAAAGGCAATCAACACCTGCAGTGAGCCTGGCCCTGGGAACTCAATCTGCTTTACTGTTCAGATTTTATTTTTTTTAAATCAGGGTTTTTAATTTTTTTTTCTTTTAATTGTTTAAACAAGGAGGGATTCCACAGAAGTCAGTGTCTCTTTCTGGAACGTACAATAGAGAAAGGGCAGTGACAACACTCCTAGGAGAAACACATAGAAGTGATTTTTACTATTCTGTAGCAAAAACTTGACTCTCCGCTTTCAATATGTGCCTCTCACTAGACACAGCCTGATGCCAAACATACCTGGCACTAGGTCTGACTCTGGCCTAAGCCATATTGCCTTTATATTAGTTCTCTGAGGTTGTTTCTCATTTGACTTCTGACCCATTTAGACTTACCCTGGATTTAAAATCAGTGTGAGCAGATAATGAGGCACATTTGGATTTATTCATTTAATCAGATTTACACTAGCATGCATGAAAGACCCACGCCCCATATTTTTTTGCATCCTACTGACACTTAGGTTGAATTTTCTCCTGGTGTGTAGGCATGCAATTCCAGATAACGCTAATAGGAATTTGGCCAGTGGTTCCCAGGAGAAACCCAGGCATTTGTGTTGAGCTAGGTACATCCAGCGGTTTTAGAAATGCTCCATTATACACTCTCTATTATTAAATTAAATCCTGGAGGTAATGCTGCCTTCCCATTTCCCTCTGAAGGCGACTGAGCCAAAGGAAAATGTTGTACAAGAGGTCAACCATATTTCTTATGAAAGTATATCTAAAATAATGTTTGAAAGGTTGCATTCATTTTTATCTACTGGTTGAAAGAGATTAAACCCCCAAAATCAGAACCCGTTGGAAAATCTATTCCATGGTACTGTGTGTTAAAAAACACTTCAGATGTAAAGTGTTTACAGGAATGATCAGCAGTTTTATTGAAACAAATAATTATTTGAACCTGTCATGCTGATCCTCCTTAATTGTTCTAATTTTTTCCTTTTTTGCTGTTCTGTTTCTAATCTGATGAAAGATTTTCTGGTGTCATTACAGTCGCTTGCAGCTTCCAGCTCAAAGTGCCGTTCAGGAAGGGTGGACAGGATGAAACAAGAAATCCTTTCCCTGTAGCACAAACCAATATGATCTTAGCCTGTACTTTTCTCCCACTTGGGAGGAAATCTTTTCTCTTGAGTAGCTATTTTACCCCTCAATGTGCACCACAGACACGAGAGACTCTACTGCAAGGCACAGTGGTTTATAGTGATAACAGATGATGAAGTGATCTGACAAAAATAAATATTAAGAGAATGAAGTACTGTGATTTTCTGTTTTTCCCAGTTGTCCAGAAGTAAGAGAATTAAAAATCCACAGGGCTTCTGGAAAGCTTCCCTAGACACTTCATCTGCAGAGGGTAAAAGATACTGAGAATGAAAGAAATATAACACTGGGGAAAGAAATTATTTATCTGGAATTAGTAACCACTTACACTCTGGATAAGGAAGTGACAAAATCTTCATGGGAGTGTTTGTGATATTATCCTGCCTGGAAGCTATCCAGAGAAACACCATTTTCTACTGAAACTGTCATGTGATGAGATTATCTACCGATAAACTCATCTTGGGATGGGATTACATTTTGTTATTTGACTGGTGGTTAGAGCTGCAAAGCAGTAAATTAGTGGGGAGGAGGATAGGTGGGATGGCACTAGCTGCCCTCAAACCATTTATTGTATAACTAAATGGTGCCTTAAAATAAAACAACCCTTTAAATCTGCGAGAGGGGTTTTTTTTCTAGAAAAGGGCTGCAATAGTGCAATAAAAATGGCTGCTTTTGACGGCGGAAATACTGGTCTTTGCATTTCTGAAATGCTTCTTTAAGCATTACTATTGGTGAGAGAAACTTCTGAAACCTAAAAGAGAGCCACCAACAGTACAGCCAAACTACACGTATTTGTTAGCTACGCTAACTCCACTCTCTGCTGGCTTTTCTGTTGAATTTTTCAGTTTGTTCAATTTCATCATAGCAGCAATTTTATACTGAACATTTGTTTTCTGTTTATCTTGCTTTAAGATGATTTGCTGGGGAGGACACCACGGAGCATTGGACCCACCAGAGCACCCCCGAGGTCTGCGCTGTGCTGCGCTACATGGGCTCCAAGGGCACTGCCTCTGCTCCTCTTGAATTTCCACCAGTAATTCCTCATGGAAATACTGCTTACTCCTGATCTTTGGACATATGGAGGCATCTACCCTGGCACACCAATTTATGGTTTGTTCAGAAGCACGGATTTTTTGCACATTTTGCATCCACAGTGAAAGTAAAATCTAGCATTACAGTTTACAGAAGTGCAAGAGATCGTGTAACTCAGTAACTTTAGACACATGCCGCTGTCTCATGACCATTTTGTAGCTGATTTATGAGCTCGGTCATGACTTCGAACCTGGCATGAGGGGTTGATTTAACTGTACAGCTCCTGATTGCTGTACTGGTCTAGGAGTGCTTCTGTTATCTTCCCATTCCTTATCTGGAGTCCCAGAGTGACAAAGAGTTGTAGGACATATTAGATGTAAGTCTGTTCCTGTCTGAGGAGAACTTTTCCAAGCAAGCCAGATGCTGTGTGAGAGACCACTTGTTTTCTTGGTGTTCTTCAATAGATGGCTGAAATTTCAAGATACGTTGCAAAAAAATACGTGGACGTGATCATAACATGAAGGGAAGGATTCTGCAAGGGAAATGCAAAACTCCTACTGGAAATTTAAGATATTTCTTTGTTCAGCTCAAATACAGATTTATAGAATATAGGTATTGTGAACTGCTAAGCAATTCTGGGAGTATAAAAAAAGCATTATTGAAGCACTGGGTTGTCGCAATAACTTTTTCCTAATAGATTAGGGTGTTAAGGGTGTTAAATCCTCAGAAGAGTGAATCATCCTTCTTGCAAATTAAAAAGTCGTGATAATAAAGATCTTTTCCTCCCCGTGAATGAGGCATTTCTCTTGCTTGTAGAGTGAACAGAGAATATCTCCTATTTTAGTAATCTGTTGTGAGACAGCCCGTTTGTTAGTTGGAGAAGCTTGAAACTTGACTGACTACTTCACATGAATGTTTTCTCAGACTCACTAATTCAAAGTGGCATCTTCAGAACAACATGATGGATCCTAAACAAGGTAGGAAAAGAGCAAAGGATATTTGGGGAAGTTTTCATGCAGTTCTCAACTACATTGTCAGAAAGTTTGCCTCTGGATAATAGTAAGCCTTAATGTTTCCATAGTAGCAACTTCTCATTTCTTTCAAGGATGCTGTAGAAGCGAAGACAGAACTTTAGGCAGACAGATTTGTTTTACGTATTTTCATTTGGATTTTCAGACACATTCAGGCATCCAAAGATAACTTCAGAGTCACTTAAGGAGTGTGTTGCAGCAGCTGAAAATGTCAACAGCCAAAAGACAAGTCCCACTTAAAAGCTCATATTTTGGATCCCGGAGGGTTGTAACCAAAATGCTTATCTCATCATTGCTACGCACTGTCTCAGCGTGCACACAGATGCATGGATGTGTCTGTCTCTTTAGGAGAGCTGAGCTGTTAACTGATCCCGTGCAATTCCTACGGTAGTTTGCTCATGAAATGCGACCCCATATGGAGGATATTTGGCAAGGAGCACCTGTAACCGACACTCCTCGGCTGGAGTCTAGCAAAGGAGATCCAGATGTTTGGGCCCCTTCTCTGCGGGTGTCATCTTTACACTTTATTGCCTAAGACTGTCATTAGCAGCAGACGTAAGAGCTCCAGGTGCAGGATGAAAGATAAAATCAATCCCCTAATGGCATCTGGCTCCTGCCCTTCCTCCTGGAAGAAGGAGCCAGCACCTGCCATAGAAGCTGAGCAAGGTTTTAGGGCTCCCTCATTTCCTGCCATAATCAGTTTGTCCAGCCTGCACAGAATCTACATTTATGGCACTTCTTTTGTACTTCTGCAACTGGAAAACCTACTTCGCTGCTACCCAATACAGGATCACAGGTTTGAAAGAAATCTGCAGGGTCATCAAGTCCATTTTCAGCTGGAAAACAGCAGTACTAGACCGTCCCTTCATAAATGTGCTGAGATCCACCTTACGACCAGTTATGTTTCTTCTGCCATCACTGGTCCCAACAGAAGGCAGTCCCACCTGCTGAATGCAACCAGTATCACCAGTGCCAAGTGCCCAGGAACTAACACTGCAGAACAGTAGAAGAGACTTCTTCAGGATACTCCTTAGGCAATGCCAGTTTATGAAAAGTTGCAGATTTTCAGAAAGCTGGAGCTTGACTCTTAAAAAAGAAATGGTGAAGGAATAACTACTACTCTGATGGGGTTTTTTCACCAGACAAACTAGGCATCTGTTATGCAGTCATGGAGGAGATAAGAAGCTTCATGTAAGGCACAATATTTTAAACCTGGAAATTTTTGCTCAGCTAGATTGGATGTTTAAATAAAAGACAAAGAAAGCACTATATAGAACAGAAAATCTAATTAAAGAAATTCAAAGTGAATTAATCTACCCTGCATGGGTGAGTTGAATATCATAATTACATGCAAAAGATAAAAGCTCTTGCTCTCAGCAAGTTCAGCTTTAGGTCAAGGAAAGAACCAAAAGTGGTTGTGCCCGTTCTAACCTTTCTGCTTTCCAGAGGGTATGAACGCAAAGATTCGGTGGACAGTGGTCAGAAGATCTCAAACTCAAGTGTACGTGCATGGGAAACAGAGTATATAAGGATAAGCATTTCTACAAGAAAAGAAAGCTACTTCATGGAGCTATTTCATGCATCTGTGACAGAGAAAAAAAGATCTGTGAGAAAGCAAACTTGCATCATGGCAAGGAGAAGGGCTGGCAGATCTGATGGGGACCTGTGGGAGGCTCATGCCCTCTTGGAAGTGCAGGTGGGGGCCCAGGGCAGTACCTTACTGCATTGCAAAGGGTGGGTGTCTATATGTGACAACTGAATTGAGCTCCCAGCATGCAAGTTTTTGTCCCAGAAGCAAGGAATGCCATCATAGGCGCTTCAAGAAAGTAACCTCCCTGTCCGAGGATGTAGCGAGGGACTTGTTTAACTCTGCGTACATAAAATGCAACACAACAAACACTCTTAGTGCGCCTCCAGCCCTTGTCATCACTAGGCTTCAGAGCAAATTAGGAACAACAGAAATAAGTATCATTACCACTATTTTACATGAGGGCCCCGTGGAACTGAAACACAAAGCAATTTGTCTAAAATCACTCAAGAGTCCAGCGGCAGAGCCTGGACAAGAAGAT
Source organism: Gymnogyps californianus (assembly GCF_018139145.2). NCBI lineage: Eukaryota > Metazoa > Chordata > Aves > Accipitriformes > Cathartidae > Gymnogyps > Gymnogyps californianus. Next base: position 161,643,348 of record NC_059472.1, read on the forward strand.
GGAGTCTCCTGTGGCTCTATCCATTAAGTTGTGCTGTGTCACAACACAGAGTAAATCTCAGCACATACAAGCTGTTTATCCATGTTTTACATTTGCTGCTGAAAAAGGCTGTAAAAGTGGCTTACTTCTGTCTTTGTAGATCAAATATTGCCATCATCTTTGAACCTGAACAGTCTCTTCTCTGATATGCTCTCCCCACCTTTCCAGAGAGACCAGGCTGTATGGAGTTACAGCAATCATCTGATCACCACCATGTTTCATAGTTAGGTTCAATCTATCTGACTCATTATGTTTAGCAGGTGGAAATGAGATGAGGAACCAGAACGAGAGGCACCAGTGTCCTTCTTGACCATCTCCATGGAAGGCTGGCAGAGGACTATAAATTAAGATTCCTCTGTGACTAGAGCTTTATGCAATAACCTCAGCTGAGTAACTGCAGGCACTGCAACTTCATTTTTTCCCAGCAGGGTATAGTGAAGTCCCAGGCTGTTCAGGAAGGTCAGTGCACTCTGTCTGCATGAACAGTCCTTCCTGGACCATGACTTTTTGTTTCTGGAACTGAACTTTGCTCTGGATTACAATATTGACAAAATGGTCTTCAATTCACCTCAATATTCCAATCACCTCCCAGAAGACTATATTAGTGATGCACCAGAAACTCAAATTAAAACCAGAAGCTGCCATAAACATCTCTAGGCCAAATTAATATGCCAAATATGACTCATTTACACTTGAGGAAAGGCATTCCCCTGATGGGTAAGCCTGAAAAACCCAGAAAAGCATAGAAGTTAACCTGAGCCTTTAAACTGATGATTTCAATGGGACCAAGCAACATTTGCCCATTAGTTTCTGGTGGTCACACTTACCACTTGTAGCAGAGCCAGGTACCCAGCACCAACATTATCGAAGTTAACTTTAACTTTTGTCCAGTAAAATGTGCCTGACACATTATAGAGTATACAGTCACTCATATTGTTAATAATTTTAGAGTCTAAAGGCATATCTCCTTCTGTCTTATTAATGCACTTCCCAAACTTCCCAGCAAACAGGTTCACTCCCATGATGCTAAAGATAAGCCAGAAGATGAGGCAGACGAGCAGAACATTCATGATGGAAGGGATGGCTCCCACGAGGGCATTGACCACCACCTTGGGGGAAACAGGAGAGGAAAAACACAATTAATGTCAGCACTTATATAGACGCTTCGCTAACAAGCTGTTGTGCACCCTTGATTAACTAGGCTGAACCCTCACATGGCGATAGGTGGATAACTACTAACACTACCTAAGGAGCCAGACCACCATTAAAGGCTTCACACATTATTATTTTTTGCCATTTGTAATTGAAGGGCTACTCTGTTGGCATCCCACCCATGGGATGATGTTTTTTTCAAGAGGAATCTTTTAATTCAGGAGCAATCTGTGAAGTCATCTTGACCTCTCAGATCCTACTGGATAATACACTTCGGTCAAACTATCTCTCATAATCATAAGATTAATTGGAAACGGCTGGGGTACATCACAGTGTCTCAAAATAGACAAAAAAAGATTTCTGAAATCTTCTGCTGAACTCAGGTCTCCATAGTCCTTGGGATGTGAACTCTAGCTGGGATAAATTTTGCTTATTTAAATAATAACTGATTGAGACATACTGTATTAAGCCAGCTTCCCCTGTCTGATCAGTATGCATGATTAAAACAGTGAAACCATTCTAATTTAACAAAAAATGCATTATTTTTTCCTGTGGCATGCTGTAAAGTTCCTACACACCAACCCAGGCAGGGCTGTAAACCCCTGTGTAAAATCATAGATAAAAACGAAAAGCAAAAGGAGCTTCTTTTAAGGTGTGGGAATGATGGCACTGGCAATGGACACCATTCTGAAGCCATGCAAAAGAAATAAAGGTCAGACCATCTACAGACCCTCTACAGCTGTCAGGTTTGAATGCAGCATTATTATACCAGTACATCAACCAGGCAAGATGCACATCATTTACTGTTCTGAGCATTAAGATGTTTCTGCATGCCAAACGTTATACTAAAGACATTTTCTGAGGGAAGAACACTATCACAAAATGTAGTTTTCGCTTTCCTGCGTCAACAAGGTTTCTTCATATTCACAGCTTTTGGAGATGCTGCCATTGCACGGCCCAGGCAAAGCTGCCTGACAGCATTGCTGCAGACACCAGCCCCACTACATGGATTTGTCTCTGTCTCTGCCTCATGCTTCAGAGATTAAAATCTGGTAGGCAGACACTAAGCTCTTCCTCTTCTCCATCTACATTTCTGAAACTGAGACAAGGTGATATTGATCCATAAAAATTAAATTTTATTCAGTTGTGAATCTGATTATGGAAAATGTCAGCTCTTGTTTTCTCTTGTATCAGTGTCCAATTTTCTGACAAGCTAATAATGTAACATTCGTTTCCCCAACATTTTTGCATTGCTGAGGAAGAAAAATACCCGGAAGAGTAAAATGGGTTTCATGCATGTATAGCAGCAGCTTCATCTACAATATACAATACAAAATTATGTAGATCTTTCAAAACCCAGATTTATATTTTGTGCATTTATGAATGAAGCTAATTTTCACACAGGAAAAGCTGCTTGACCATTTTTTTTTTTTTTTTCTGTATAGGCCCATTCCTGATGACTTTTCAATTTCTTTCTTTTCTTTTTTTTTTCTAATTTTATCTTTCAGTTTTGGATGTTAATCAATTTCTAACTTCATTGTTTTAAGACTGAATTTTCTGTGTTAACCAAAATGCCAAATAATTTCCACATCAAAGGCTTATTTGGATAGAGCCTTGGCCCTTGTCAAAGTAGCTGCTTTGCGGGACAATATTTTTGTTCAATTTTAATCCGTGCCAGCACAAAGCCACTGCACTTATGTTACATATGCTGCTGAACCTAGCTCCCACCCGCAAGCCCTGTGACAGGACACAGACTTCTAGGTTTCAGTAGTGCAAGCGATGGCCATGCCTGCATCCCACTTTTTTGCTTCTGCTGAATTATGTTCAACGGCTTGTAGATAACAAAACACGACATGAGGCTGGAGCAAATCCTGTAACACCTCTCTGAATTATTAACAGTGGGTTTCATTCTTCTCTCACTGCTTCTGCTCTTACACCAGCGTGATGGCATTTGGTCTGCTGGAAGCACTCCTGATTTGCACTGAGACAAGTGAGAGGACTGAAAGACCTGGATACATAAAGGCAAGTTATTATCATAAATTCATGTTAAAAGTTCAGCTGCAAACCTTGCCATGGAAAAGGTTGAATTTCTGCTGCATCTAGGAATAGAAACATATATAGCCATGTATAAGAAAAGGTTTTATACCTCTTGGTTTCCATCAGTACCTTCATAGGTGAAACCACCTTCCAGGTGACTTCTTTAGGGATAGCCTAGAAATTGAGCCACCCTCTGCCTTAATCCACAGTGGTGCAAATCTATAGCCTGTGCCTGGCCCCCAGCTGTCCTGATCTCATGGGCCACCTCCTCAGCCGAAGCTGATTCAGATCTTAAATCCAGAAATAGACTTCCATGGTGTGTTAATCCTCCCTTTGCTGCAACAGAGCCCACCAGACTTCCCGCAGTAATTTCAGGCCCAGGCTATAACTCCGCACCAAGCCTGGGCACAGCTTTTGCAAAGACATCTAATTTACAGTGTCGTGATGTCAAATAATGGACAAAAATTTTATTATTAGATAATCTATTCCTGGTGTCCTCTGCCCTCACTGTTAGAAACAGGTGCTGTATTTTTAGGTGGAATTTGTTGAACTTGAGGTACTAGTCATCTGCTGTTAGATATTTTCGCCTATCATTCCCATCTTCAGTGCAGGTGAGTTACCACTGAACATTGCTTGGGGTAACTAAAAAAACAGAGCTTCTTTCTGTCATGGTTCCTTCAGACTTCTAATCACGCTTATAGCTCCCTGCAGGGACTTTCCCATTTTTAACACCCCATTTCCAGCAGTTTGGTGGAATTCCAGTGTTGAAGCACTGCCCTCTCCCTCTGCTTGCTGGGTTATTTCCCTGCATATTGAGGGATTGTAATAGTCATCTCAGCTACCAGACCTGCCCAAAAGCTTGTGTCCTGTTGAACAGTCATCTTGATCCCTAAGTCCTTCTCAGCTGCTGTTTTCCAAGAAACGTCCCCCGGAGTGACCTACTTTCCTCCTCCCGAGGTGTATGGTGTATGTGGTTTTATTAAAATGCATGTTGTACAATTGATCTCTTTTTCATTGTGATCCAGATCAGTCCCTTATCCATAATATCACCTACTACTCTGCTCACTTTGTGGGTTGTCAGAAAAGATTTTATATTTTCTTCCAGATGCTGTTAAAGTCCAGATTAAGGACAGTTCCCATTCTGAAGGATCCCTCACCCTGAGACACTCATCACCGAATTTACAGTGTCATCACTGTTTACAATTATTTTTCGAGATCCATCACCCATCTTAAATTAATTTAAAATATGTTTACTTGGCTTGGAACAAAGCTCGTGTTTTTCATCACAACGTCCCATGGTATCAGATTCCTCTCTGAAATCTAAGGATATTATATCAGCATAGTTACCGTCATCAGCATAATTTGTAATCCAATCAAAGGACCATATCGGTTTTACAAGAACTATTCCCATGAAATCATGCTAACTAGCATTAATTATGCTATTTCTTTCCTGCATGTATCTTGTAGCAGCCTCACCATGACTTTGCCTAGTATCATTTTCACATTAAATGGTCTATCATCATCCCACTCATCCTTTTAAAATACTGCAATAACCTCCCTTGCTGGGAAGAAACTTGCAGGGAAGTGGCACCTCTGAAATAATTTCCTGATGGACAACAAATGAGGAGACATGGGAGACTTCATGATTCGGAACAGGCAGACCTAAGTTAATTTATGCTGCGCTCTAATATGGCCTGGAAAGCAGTGGGTGAGGCAGGGTGGTGGCACGTGCATGGAAACCCCCAGGGTCTACAGTAACTGTCAGATGGGATACTGGTCTTACTGGGGTCTTTTTTGGGGCAGGATGGTAACAGTTCAGCCTTATTTTGCAGACCTCTCATGGGATGGGAGCTGCTGAGACTTGTGTCAAACTCAGACAGGTCCCAGCCTGTTTGAAGACAGGGAAAGGACTGAAGTCTGATGGTAACAGGTCCTCTTGGCCATCCAAATGCTGCTCTGTGCCTTCGCCTCAGGACCCATTGTTTCTAAAATTCAGGTACAGCGTCAATGAAATAAGTCTCTTACTGCAGTATAAATGAGAACTTTCTTGCTCCTGTTCTAGCCATGCAGAGATCTTTCAGTTATTCAAGAAAAAGGCATTATAATAGAGTAAACTATTATTATTTTCTTACTGTCAGTGTTTGCTTCTCAACATTATCATTATTTAATCCATCACTGCGCTGGCAATTTTCCTGTGCGTTTTGGAGCATATGAACTCCTAATAATGAAAGGTCTAACTGTCCCTAGTCGTGTTAAGTGTGGTTAGACAAACTAAAAATAAAATTATTTGATTTTCCAATAGCACGTATTCTCAATTATACTTTATCATAGTTTACAAGCTAGTTCACTACCTCTGATAGCTCAGAATGACTGAATATATTTCAGCTGCAGCAATGGCACAGGGAAGAAAAAGGATGTTGAGTCAGGGACCAGAGGGACCTACAACTATGAGCATGTTAGGAAGGAAACTTGCTGGGCTGATGCATGTGTCTACACTATGTAAGATCTCCACCAAGCCAACCTCTTGCAATTCTCAGATAGCGATGAGATCTTTTTCATGTTATTTCTTTCCTATTTCAGTCTCACTTTTCTGATGCTTTGTGCTAGTCTTCCCACTGCTTTTCAGGTTTGAATCCAATTTAGTTAAACTGATGCAAAGTCATGAGTGAACATTCTTATGTCAGCTTAGAATATGTTAAAGGGGTTTCGCTTGAACTTGCAAATCCACCAGTAGAAGCTAAGCCTTCATAAGCCAGATTTAAATTGATTTGAGAGAGTCCGTGCACAAATGACTCTGGCAGTTAAATGAATGCAGCTTTTGCTGATACCAACTTTTGCTCAATTTGCGAATGTTTAATAAAGACTTGCAGTGAGGTCATCAGATGACATAGGAGTAAGAGCTTTAATTAACATCAGTAGTGCAACATCACTTCATGCCAGCTGAGGAGCTGCAGTTTGCTTTTGTTTTATTTTGTGAATAACCTTTAAAATATTCCCTGTGTTTGCTGAAAAGAGTACAGTGAACAAAACAATTCAGGTTTGGGTGCCCAGATGAGTAAAGCCTTTTGAATGTTTTTGTCTCAGTACTAACGCAGAGGAGAGTGGTCTGCAACTAGATTTGTCTGATCTTCATCCACAAAAATAATGTGATTTAGACAATCACAAGGTCTGTGGGACAAAGCCATAGATCCCCAATTCTGGTCATCCACAGAAGAGGCAAAGTATGGGTACAGGGTTTTCATAAATTGCTCTGTCACTGTATTTCCTGGGTTATCTCGGTTGTTAGGCTCTCTAGCCTTCAGTCTATCTTACTGCAAGGGTATTGCAATGAGAATAGTTAATTGCTAGGAGCTCAGTGCATGAACTACTACATCAGTGCATTTTAGTCACTGATGATTCGGACCAAAATTTTGTCTACAGGAAAGCTTTACCCTGAATATATCTCAGTATGAAAGCTGTAGCATTTTTGTTGGCCTAGTAGAGAGATTTGGGATTGTCAGACAATGTAAGTTGTTTTACGTGTAATTTTGTCACAGATTTGCTTTACCTTGCTATGCAATCTGCAAGATTAGCAGTAACCTCAGCTCATACAGAACACAGTTGTCATCTGCAAGTCATGCATGGTGCCAGGAGTTAAATAAAGTGCTTATCTAGACAATAATTGATTAGTGCAGCAGGTAGGCTTAACAAATAAACAGGTATGTTGTGTGGATATAGCCACTCTGGCAAAGGAATGCAGAAGGGAAAGAGATGGATGCACAAGATGGAGCAACAAACACAAGCTACATGATTTTAATGTTAATCCTGACATTCCACATTAAAACTGCAATCTGTTCAAAGGAAAGATTTTATATATTCATTCATTTGCTTTCCCTGTCTTCAGCATTTCTAATTTTTGCTTTAATTATTAGTGAAAAAGTCCTTAAGAACTTTCCCAGTCAGTCTTATTTTAATACATGTCAAAAGCAGGGAGCAAACTTGTAGCTTGGTTATTCCCCTGATATGCTTTATAATTGAGAGGTAATTGTTAGCCAGATGCTTCCTTGGCCAAAAAGCTGTTTTTTAAAGTGCAATATGACAAGCTAAGCAGCAGGATTAGTTTATCATTAAATCCACCAGAGGATAAAGTTGCAATCAAGACAAAGGAGGGATTTCTGATTTTGTTGTTTTGATACAGCATTATCATTCATTTCCTTTGGCAGACAAAATGAAGACAAAACCACGTACAACCGTTCCCTGTTACATGCTTGATGTCACACAGTTGAGCTTTGATCGATGCTTTATATACTCTTACCCTCATCCCTTCAAATCGTGACAATGCTCTTAATGGTCGCAGAGCTCGGAGGGTCCTGAGGGATTTAATGGGACCCATCTCAGAGTATCCAAGTGTATTGGCGATGAGGCTTATTAAAGAGACCTGAATGGAGAGACAAAGCAAAAATCCAATCTGTTAGTACAATCCTGCCATTTTCCTTCTCTTCTGATTTGCCTTCCTGAAAAGAAACAGCTGGCTAGTGGAAGAGTGGGAAAAAAATCTTAAATGGAAGCCATTAAATTACACCAACACAGAAAAAAAGGAGACTTTTACATCCACACATATACAGAACTCTTACCAACTCACAAAACCTTTGTTTCCACTTTAATGCAGAACTTGCAGAAATACAGACTTTCAAAGTTGTCAGTTTTCTTTTAACTAAGCACACAGAAATCCTCTTAATGTCAGCTTGCACAAAGTGGATAAGAAAGGAGGCCACCATTACAAAACCACCACTCTGTGACGCCCGTGCTGTAGGTTTCCTGTGCACTCCTCAAGGTGTGTGTATCTTCCACTATTGAAAATACGAGTCACGTAAGTGTTATAATTTAGGGCTTTCTGGATGAAAGCACCTGTAAGATCTAACCATTTCCAGCAGAGAGAAAAGATTTTAGCATTACCATTCAATTACTAATCTTAAACTTACTGATTAGAAACAAGTCTTCTAGATTGCTGATAGACATGACTTTATACCATAGACTCTAAAAGAATGATGTGCATGACTCTCTGATTCTGCACTTTTTCACTTTTTCTGGTTTCTGCACAGCCTCTAAAGGAAAAGAAAACTTGACAGGTGCTCAACATTGAGGTTCATACCTCTCGAAGACTATTTTTTTTTAAATAAACTCTCTATTTCCAAATCTGGAGACAGCATGGAGGGGTTCCAACGCTCTTCATGTTCTCAGAGCTTTTGTAGTGCCCAGCTGGTCAGAAATGTGGATGCTATCAGGCACAGGACTGGAGTCTGGATGAACTGAATGGCAGTGAAGATTATGGGTCAGATTAACAAACACATGGCGTAATTGGGTTTTGCATGCTCAAATCAGTGTTCACAGCCTGAATTCTTACCGAGTAGGGAGTGAGAAACAAACAGCTCTCCAACACCATAGGTATCATGCCAATTTGCATGTATTAAAAAAAGAAGCAAAATTAATCACCACATATTATAAAATATTGTTTTCTTAGAAGAGAGCGAGCTATGCATATTGCTCATCACCGTTCCCTTACTCCCATCTTACTTTAGCTGTTTTCACAGCCCCAGTTATCATAGTGTCGGATTATCTTACGTTCACCAATGTGAGTGTGCAAAGATTATCTGGAAGGAATGTGCTTTACTGCCATTTGAAAGATAGCAGCTGAGTCTAAAAACAGGAATTCTTCTACACTATATAAAAAATACGTGCTTAATGTAAAAGGAAACTCTAGGTTTCCCCATGATGACAAACAGCTCTGGTGGGAAACCTTCCTTTTCATTTTAGGATGGGATGACTTCTTCCTCTGAACCTCACTGCTGGCTGACCAGCCCAGCGTCACCCATGAGGTCTGTGATAAAGCAGGATAAGATGAGCCTGGTCCCCTAAGTCGCAAGCTAGTGTTCTCTATGGAGCAACCTTTCTCCTGAATGTGCATTCACTTATGTACAAGTGCTGTCTGCACAGCTAAGCATCTTTGTAAAACTTGCTCAATCTGTTAAATTATTTACCTATTGATGGCTTTATTGTGGCATATGGGTGACAGCAAGCCTAAGGGCAGGAGGTCTCAGAGACACCAAGCCTAGGCTGGATGCAGCGGGCTGGATATCTGCCGGGAGAAGACAGCTCAGCTCTGCAGACGACTAAATGGCACAGGGGCTGACTGTCGTGCTTTAACATGTCACTCTTTAACAAGGTGTGACACAAACTCACCCCCTGTGTACAGACCCAGCGGCTGATGCGGAAGGAAGGTCTTAATAAACACTTCTGCATTTTAGTGGCGAGTGTGCTATAAAAACATCACAGTAGACAGGTAGACTGGATTCAAGGTCTGATGTCTTAGGCCCCTTAGACACTGGGGAGGTAAAAATCACCAGTGAAGCCTTTGCTTCCATCTCTAAGAAAGCAGATCTGAACCCGTGACATGAGCATGCCTAAGAAGTTATTTTAGAGTAAGTAATGCTATAGGTTTGACATGCTTCTTTCACCTAAATCCTGCTCAGTCAATGCTCACAGTTAAAGATGAAAATCTGGGTTTGACTTAAAAGCCATCTTAAACTCACCAACGCTTCCAAACTGAGGCAGCACCCATTTTCTGTCTTCCCTATTTCTTACCAGCCTTGATTACATCCTGTACTCTGAAGTTGCATTAACATACAGTCCAAAGCCTTCTCCTTTCATTCACTCTCCCCATTGACTTAACGTTGCCTAAATAATGAGAAAGGGCTGAAGAATTTGTCTAATAGCAGTAAGCAAATGTGCAGCATGTTTATATACCAAAGCCATTCAACTAAGTCATCTTAAAACTGTAATATAACTGGCATTATTGAGATATCATGATAGGAGTAAAACTGTGGCACATATTTCTGTCTTTGGTGGAAAGTTTAGTGCAGAAAACAGCCTTAACCCTACAAGCCCTTGGAGCTTCCTATCCAGAAAGGCTGGAGGTATAAGAAAAACAGCTCAATGATAGCATGTTCAGTGGTAGAAACCAAGATCCATACACTCACATACCAAGGGAAGCTCATTCATTTGTAAAATGTATGTAGAGATTTAAAAGAAAATTAATCAAATACAGAGCACCCAACACCCTTCTTTGCTAGCTTCACCTACAATGACTGAAAGTCAGATCTTCTCAAGGTCTTCAAACTGCCTCGGTTCGTGCATCTGCATGCTTCCTCCCTCATCCTGGATTTATGTCCTATAACTCCCCTTTCTCTCAAGGCAGAAGATGTTCTGTTCAAATCCTGCAAGACCAGACTTCGGATCTGAGCGGGTTACCATTTTCTTTAGAGTGCTGTAAATGTCACCCTGAAACACATCACAGGTGCTGTTGTCCTCCTGACACAGATTTACACAGCATTAGATATCTCTTCAGAGGACTAGGCCGCGAAGCTGTGTGATATTTGGCAATGATTTACAAGGCTGGAGTCAGAACTGAGTTTGAGACAACTTGTTTAAATGCTTGGATGTTGGTTTTGAAGGTATCCCCGTCAAATTTTATTTATAGGAGAATTACCAACGCAGAGCCTTGGCCATTTGGACTTGATTAAAAGTGACCTGGAAGGCTATTTTTAGGAAAAAAATCAAGCAGTTTTCAAAATCGGTGCTGACTGCCCCATATAATCACAGCAAAAGGTGAAGTCAGCTGTTTCTCTTACTTTTTTTTTCCTGTTACAAGACTGTGCAGCCCAGAGCTGCTCTGAGGTTCTGCTTTGTGCTCTGCTTAGTATCAGGAACATGCTGGCACCCAGAAAACACCTCCAGGGTCAATATAACCTCCAGATTCACAATATGGCACACATTTCTAACCCTTTCAGTATCTGTTTGCAAATAGTTTTGTAGGTTTTTCAGAAAAAAATACCTCTGAAGACCAGGCAGCACTGTAACATTGTGGAGAGCAGGTGAATCCTAAGGAGTCGTTGTTGCCTGGACCCATTTCCCATAAAATACACAACTTGGGCTTGAGCTTCCACCTCACCTTCAACTTTCACATGGCATGCATGCTAACAGGTAAGCTCCGGAGTCTCTCATCCTCCTGTGCACTTCTGACCCAAGAAGCCTTATTATTGTTCTCATTTGCAGATGCTCTGCTTCTAGCATTTCCCTTGAGGGTCTTTCAGAACCTGCTAGATCTTACTAAGAAGCTTTCACAGCTTTCCATCTAAACCTTCCTTACCCTTAACTTAATCATCTAATAATATCCTCCATGTTAGCTCTAGACTGTTCCTTATCCCCTTGACTTGCTGTTCATTTGGTGCCTCTGAAGTCCTCAGGACAGTGTTGCCACTGGAATTTTGTATCTTCTAGCGTGAACCCCAGTGTACAACCTGGCCAGCAATGAGGGTCCCTAAGATGGGGAGTGGTCCTCATAAAAGAGCGTATGCTATCCTGTCTCCACAGATATTAACGGCAAAAGTCTCACCAACCACACGGGCTAGGATTTCAATCATGTGGCAGCTCTTCCCTTTTGCTTTCCTCAGATCATCTCAGCACAGCCCAACAAGAGCCCAGCCTCAGGGCTGTCAGTGACTTCTCAAAATTTATTCCAGTCCGAAAGAGTGGAAACCCTGAAAGAGTCAGCATTTACTGCTCAGCTCAATGGTAGTTTCCCACCTCGGGCTCCAGGCAAAACCACATTGATATTACCTACACACCTCAGCTTCTTCTTGCCATTGTAGACAGGCAGGGGGTGTTGAGCTCTCACTGATCCTGGCATTTAGGGAAGTTTTTTGCCCCTGTTTTTTACTTTCTTTGCCCAGAGATAGTTTTATCTATGTATCTATAAATATATCTATAAATATATTCTATCTATATACCTACAGACCTGTATTTCTGTATTTCTATATTCCTACATATTTCTATATGCAAGCAAGTTTATCTACATAGATTTTACAATGGTTTGTATGACAGCCTTCTGGAGCTGGGTAAAGGGAGAGATAAATGAACACCACAGCTTTAATTTTTGCCATTTTCAGTGTTATGCTCAAGGACAAAATGAGAGCTTTTAAATCTTGGGACCGCATTGAACATTAGAAATACCAGCCATGGGGATTACCAGGCCTGTGGCTGGTGGTTTGGAAGTCAACCTCCTGTCATCTATGTGGCTTAGTGGCATTAGCAGCACAGGTCTGGAGTGCCCCATTGTATGACATTCATATGTGTTTCCAGGGCAAAATCAAGAAGAATCAAGGAAATTAGACTGCTAGAACACAGGCAATGATCTCTGAAGAGAGGCTAGCCTCACTGATAACTGTTCAAAGTTATTGCTAATATGTTCTAATGAGAGTAATGTCTGAATTCCTTAGTTATTTTGACAATCCACTACTAGATTGTACTTGACCAAAAAAAAAAAAAATCTCTTGTCCAGGAATCAGGACATTTTTTCAGTAACTGCCATTTTTTTCTTTTACTACTTCAGTGGAACGTTGTCGTTCTTGAGATGAGAAATACAACTCATGTATTTGTACCCAGGTGGCACCCCTGTAGTGTTAGGTTCCCAGTATGCTCACATTAGTGCTTACAGTAATGCATCGGTTAACAGATATGCAGCTTTTTTGGACTATTAAAACTGTTCGCTATGAACACATAAAGTTATACGATAGGTATATATGTCTTCATTATCTGACAGTGACTTAAGAAATTAGTGTTGTAAACCAATGTAAATCCCAGTAAAGCTGTCAGAAGAGAATTTTAAGGCTGCAGGGAAACAATTATAAAGTAGGAAGTGCAATAATGCAGCTTCCTTTCAGCACACACAGGGGAAACAGTCTTTAATCAAAAGATCGCAGACTCTTTTTCCCAAAGAGCTATTGCTTTTATAACAGTAGTGGGGTTCCTTCCTATATGCATACATTTGAACAGCATATTAGTAGCATGCAGACTCCCTAGCCATGAAATCATGCTGCTGGCAGTCATCCGAAGGACGCAGTCTTCGGGAGCAGTGCTTCACCTGAGGCTGACAGAGTTTCCTATAGCACGGAGGTGGGTTTGAGCTGGAATAGGGGCCGTTCCTCTCTTTTTCGCGTTCCTTCCCACCAGCCTAAAAGCACATCATTTCAGATAACCAGCAAGCATCCACTGGACCGAGCTGGAAGCAGACCTGAGCAGCACCATTCAAAGGCAGATGCTGCTTGAAACAGACTGCATTTTTGAATTAACCCTAGATCACCACTGAGATGAACTAATAGCAGAGCCCAGGGAACAAGCAGTTCTGCCTGAGCAACAGTAAAAATCCTCCTTGGCTCGTCATATAAATCCTAAAACCCGTGAGAACAACAAGAACTTCTACTAAATATCTGCCTGGTGCAGCACACAGCTGTGAGCAATACCCTGCAAGCTGCTGTCTCGGGGAGAAGAGGAGACCTCCTTCCCGGTTTGGGCAACAGCATATGTTTTATGCAGCTAGGGATCTCATCAAATTAACCTGCTTGTTCAAATTAGAGGGGAGGGAGCAGGGAAAAAAAGGACATCTGACAGGGAATACAGCAGCTGAGTTGAAAGCTCTGGCCGCTTATTTAAATAAGCAATTTCAGCTAATGCAGGCCCCCAGTGCTTTCAAATAGCTTTTTGTCTGCCCCAGGAATACCTGTCTCTCCCTCTCTAATTGTGCTTTTAAAAAAAAAAAAAAAAAAAAAAAAAAAAAAGAAAGTAGAAGAAAGAGAGCTTGGATTACTTTGGGTGCCTCTTTTCAATCCAGTCTGGTTTCTCCTGTCCATTGCTGCCAAGGATAGGATTACCCAAAGAAATCTTCACAGCCCGAGCAGCAGCCCAGTGTCTTTAAGAGCCAGGCCTGCAGTCCCAGGTTGATTTGAAAAGGAACAAAATTAGGTTTGTACCCCAAATGCAAACTGGAAAAACTACAGGGAAAGGGGAATTTGCAAATAAATTGAAATACATGGAACTTCTTATTGCCACTCTGAAATACTGTTGGGAGAAAAGGGCTTGTAATGAGGTTGGTATTCCCTTTAGCATCTACCATTTCTGAGCAGATGTTTATTATCACCTTATTTTTTTTAAATATCTCTTTACCCTTTCACTCTGACATTGCATTTTCTGCCATATAGATGCCTAACTGTATGATTTCACCTGCCAATCCAGAAATTGCATGTTATGAATGAAGGGCATAAAGTTAAAGTCTTAAAATCAGGACACTAGAGAGAGACTAAGGTGACCTTATTCACCACCTCTCAACCAAATTCCCACCTCTGCTACCTGTTTCCTTGAATCACAACCCTCGCCTTCGGGTAAAGACTATGAACTTCACAGGGCTGCTCTGGAGTTAGTCCGTGGCATGGAGATGAAAACACATCTGCAAACAAGTTAATGAACAGCTTCCCTCGCCAGCAGCGGAGTTCATTACTGCTTGTGGAGTGCTCTCTTGTATTATAATATGATGGGCTACACGAGTGCCTAGATTAATTACAAACAAAAATTATCTCCTGGAAAGCCCGACGCTACTGCTTATAACTCAGGTTAAAAAAGGCTTTTACATCACCCACTCATGTTTTTTTTCTCCAGGACTTTTCCTCTTCTTATTTTTTTGTTTCCCCATCTACTACTCAAACTAAGGCTGTGAAACTCTGTTAATATTCCATCTTCTCAGCTTGTTTCCTGGTCCTCATGTCCACGCTTTTTGAGGCAATGTTTCCTTTTCAGAGGGCAGCCTTGTTGCAAACAGCATGTGCCACTCCTGTTGGCTTAAATGCTTTTAAATAAATCATTCCTGCATCCTAATTGCTTCCTGGCGGTTTCCAGAAGAACCTCTTTATGTCTCGCTGTTCTCTTAATCTGTCACCTCCTTTACACCTGCTCAGGCTTTTCTAACAGCTCCAGTCAATTCCCAAGGCAGGTGGCTGCAAATCAAGAATTAAACCTCAGCTAATTTCTGAGGGCGAGCCGAACGACCTGCTGCTGCGAGCTTACATCCAGCGAGATGGCAAACTGACTTATTGATTTGCAGGTTTCCCACCTCACCCTTTCCAAATGGATTTTCAGCTTGTCTCAATTCACCTTTTCACTGCAAACAGACACCTTTGCCAGACCTCCAGGTCCCGTTTATCAGCACTGGGTAGGGATGGCAGAGGGATCGCTGTGACTTTTGGGGACCACATGACACTCCTTGATCAGCCAAACCTTGGCCAAGACCCAAAGTCTTTCTCCTTGTTGCAGCAATGGTGGCTGTGCGGGTGCAGCTGCCTTGAAAAGTCTGGTATTTCTACCGGGATTTAGAGCAAAAGAATTGCTTCATCATCAACTACGTTCTGCTTCTCATCCAGACGCTGTGCAGAGACAGCCTTGATGTAGGGCAGCTGAAGAGGAAAGATATTCTCCCCTTAAAAAGATCTCCAAAACCACTGCACGATTTATCCCAGGCTACCTTCTTGATGCTGAATGCTGTTGTCAGGAGTAGACAGGAATATGCTTGATTATTATTTATTATTTGAAGATAGCGTTATAATGCCAGGGGTGCGCATAGTGATTACTGAGAGAACATTCCCCTGGGGGCTCAGCCCCATCGACTCTGCTGCATTTCCATCCCAGCCGGTGGGAGTTGAGGTGCTGAGCTGAAGGCATGCTTAGTTCTGGGCAGGATTAGGATCAACCCTACTTACATATGACATGATGCAAAAAAAAAAAAAAAAAAAAAAAAAAAAAAAGAGTAAAATCTCTTTGGGCTGTTTCCACAAGGTGTTGTTCTGGATTTGCTCGATTACCTAAAGCATTTATTTAATCAGATGTTCCAAATTAATATGAAAAATGCCAAGTTGATGTGGGAAATATGACAGTCTTAGCTTGAAAATCATCTCTGTTTAGTTGGATTCTTGAACCTGATTGATCCTGATATTGTATTGAACATGCTAGGATGGAGAAGGACTCTGAAGAATTATAGGATCCCCAATTTCTGCCAGAAAGGACAATGGTACAAGTAGGAGTACATACTACAAGTAGAAGTCCTCATCTTCATTTGCCTTAGCACAAACCACCCAAAGCCAGTCATACCAGGGTAGGAGGCCAGCGCAAAGTCTCTACACCACTGGGGCACAGCTTTCAAGTTTCATCCCAATTCCTTTGATCTCTCCGCCCCTAATAAAGAATGCCTGACCCCTCTGCAGGCTGCTTCTCTCCCTTCACTTCTTCCTTCCCCCTCCTCCTGGCACCAGTCTCTTGAGCTGTGCCTGGCCATCCTGGATGGAGCCACAAGGGTGGTGGGAAGAGGTTTTTCAGTCTGCAACAGCTGGGGTTGCAAAGGTGCTGGTCATCAGGGAGAGGAACTGTAGGACAATCCTCCTGTGTCCCTGCAGAGCCTGTGGAACCCTGTCTGGACTGTTAAATACAGTCTACATGTCCCTCCCAGCTCTGATCCTCCGTGCAAGGGAGAACATCACTGTATAAGGAATTTGGCTGCTACACTCACACTAATGGAAAGGGCCAAGCAAGCTGAATGCAAGAGCTCCAGGGTTTTATTCATTATTTTCTTTTAAAGCATATTCTTCTAAAAAAGGACATTGAAATGTGCTCCATCTTTAAGTAACTTCAAGAAATAAAAATGGTTGGTAAACCTAGTTCAGCACAATCTGAGTTGAGATGGGTTTTTTACACCACTTTCAAAAGTTGAAGTTCTCCCTCAGTAATTGAAATTCTTCAGTAATTGCAGTAATTCTTCATATTGCAACTGTTTCGCAAGGCAGGCAGGCAGTGACCTACCCTGGACTTTTCACTGCTGGACTTTTCTCCTCACCTTTGTTTACTGTCCCTTTTCCTCCAGCTGCAGCGTGCTTTGTCCTGTGGTGCTTTGTCTGAAACCGAGCTTGTGCTTCCACTGGGCAAAGCCCAGTTGCTCTCCCTTTAGCATCTATGTGGTAACTAACATGAGGTGCAAACCAAGATAAGACAAGACATTTGGATGTTTTTGCATGTGTTATGTTGAGATAAAATGTGGGGAGGCAGAAGGGAGATTTACAGCACCGGCTGACCTGCTAACACACGTTAAAACCACTTATCTCATCTTCATGGAGAATTTTTTGTTTTACTTATCCTCAATTAGCCAACATGTAGTAAACTAGCATTTTTTTTTTTTTTCCATTTTTTTTTCCCCTTCAAAACCAGTCTCCCTGGCTTCTGGAGAGGGATTCTCTTTCCTATTAGTTATCTGGGAGGTTTATGCCATTAGCAGAGGCCCAGAAGAACGTGCACTGAGACAACTTCAAAAATCCCACATGAGCATTTGCTTTGAGGAACTGGAAGAAAACTAGTCAAAAAACGAACTGAAGTAATAGTATCCTGTTGTAACCCATGGATTTTTGATAACTCGCGGAGAGCACTGGTAAGTTCACTCTTAAGATGCTTCTCCAAGTGACAAGCTGTATTATTTTTACTTTGCCTCGGCTGTATTTTTGTCATTCTGTTCCTATGTTTCTGAACAGAAACTAGATGAAATTCGCACGCTTTTAGGATATTTTCCCAAGAATACAAATTGGATTTCACTGCTGTTTGGGAACAACTCATTACAGCAGATTGTGTAATTACTGGTAAAGCAAACAGAAATCACCTTGCTAATCAACAGGGAATACAGATGGAAAAAACAATTAAAGTAATCATAAGCCATCAATATTTACTTCACACAGCAAGTTTTTAATTGTCACTTAAAGACAATCCAACACAAGGGCACAATATAATTCAATTTTTAACTAGGGATAGAAAGACTGTTTTAAATTGTTCATCTCAAACTCAAAGATTATTAGCTGCTTCTTAACTCAGCTGGCAGTGAAGTATTCGAAGTAGAAATCTTAGAGCAAGTGCTTTCCAGGAAATTCTCTTGGACAATGTAATATCTGTATTTTTTTAAGCATTCAGTGAAAATGATGGTGCATTTAATGACTGAACATCCATGAGCAGTTCTCAAACAAGCAAACAGGAAATTTGGCACCTAACAGGAAATTTGGAAAGCTGCTCAGTGGGGAATACAGATCGGTAGGTACAAACTCAGCAGCTCCAGGCAAACACCAGAAACACGTTGTGTTATAACCATTAACAAAAGGTATGGGAGGGGGTGTGAAACGTACAAACTATTTTACTTCTGTAAAAGCATCTACAAAATCCTACCCAGTGGACTTGTTGAATGTCTCAATTGAGATATCTGGCCTCCAAATCCATTGCTGAGCCTTGCTTGAACTATTTTGCAGACAGATATAGTGCTTAAAGCTGTTGTGAGCCCCTGCCTCCACAGTGGCAGAGCAGGCTCTCTGGGAAAAGGGATGGAAGGAGCAATCTTTCTCTCAGCTGGAGAGAAACTGGGGGATATCAGGGCAAAAATGGAGAACTAGAGATGATCTTCCCCTCTCCGCTGCAGGACATAGCATTCGGACCCATTGCTGGAGATGGCTGAAGGGGAAGGAGGCTGCCAGCATCTCTAAAAAGCCTTTGCTTAAGAAAATAGCTTTCCCCAAGTATCAAATCTTGAAAAACGGGATAATCTTAGAAAGAATTGGTGGAGCAACCCTCATCTCCCCTCATCTCCAAAATCAGTAAATGACAATCAGGGTTTTTTTTAAGCCTGCATTGGGGCTAACTTTTGGTCAATTAAATTGAACCCAAAAGCTGCAATGGAGATGATGGATTTGTTGTAATGGACTTTTGTAGAGAGATGACATTAGTGCCCATTTAAGAGGATTTTTCTGTGTGTGCCACAGGCAATGAAACTTGGCTGTGACTTTTTTTCTGAGCATTCTTACTCATGAGTTAGGGACTTTACATCCCTTTCCCAAGAGCTTTCTCGTGACAGCTTCTGTAGGGTACCGGTCTCTCCCCTCTGCCTTCAATGCATGATCAGTGAGCGAAGAAGCTGTTGACTGCAACACCTCCAGTCTTTGAATGATGCTAAGCTACCGATTAATGCCTTTCCTGAACTGACCACTGCAATGGAATAATCCATCCGCTGTCAGCAGAGACTGCGACATAGCTCAGAATTAATTGGCTGAAGCTCAAACTAGATAAGCTCAAGATAATATTTATAGGTCAGAGGAAACAATCGAAAGGAACATCAAACATGACACCAACATGCACAACCGGTGGAGTTTATCTGCCCCTTGTTTTAAACCCCAACTGTCTCTGCCTGTCGCAGAACACGCCTGGTTGAGAGCAGTTTTCATAAACATTCGTTTTGAATGCTATGCACCTCCGTCTCTGGCCAAGTTCAGACTCCTTATTTAATCTGCTTTGTACAAAGAGGTTTTGATTGCATGAATGCTTGGAAAATATCTATTCTTTGTGAAAATATTTGCCTGTGCATCCTAGCAAAGAGGATTGTGCATAAACACCATTCCTGATGGTGATATTGATGCCTGTCTACACTTCAGATATACTACGGTCTCTGCTTTTCCCTCATTTAAAAAGAGCTGTGGACTGAGTGCCCACCACTCCAATTCAGGAGCATAGAGAGACTATATTTGCAGTGTAGAAAGGGATTACTTTTAGCAGTACACTTGTTATTTGCAGGGAGGTAACATGTATAAATGTACATTAATGCTGTTTGTTCAGTATATCCAAATTTCAGCAGACATCTAAGGCATCTTTCCCAGGTGCCCTAAATTGAAATTAGCCTGTATTTTGTGGTTTGATTACTCCTTTCTCCCTTCCTCCCAAAGAAATCTGTTGCAGTGTTGTTGATAGGACTTTATTGTATTGCAATGTATTTAAAAGCACTCTCTTACGGTTTTGCTACTCTAGCACACTTCTTTGAGATGCAGAGAAGCCCATTATCAGAGATCATCCTTTAGGGATTCTACATCCAGCAAAAATAGCTCTCAGTTTGTGGATTACTGTGTGTTTTGATGTTCAGGCTTTGCAAGACAGAATTTTCTTTAGTAATCCACAATTGTCAGATGAAGCCTTTGCTGTTCCACTGGCCCAAATCAGTGTCAAAGGTCTTTCACAAGGCAGGGTAAGTACCAAAAAAAAAAAAAAATCAGCAGCAATATGCTTATACCCCCTCTGGGTTCACTTCCCATTTAGAAATAGTGAATACTCGCAAATTTTGAGCTGGTTTTATGAATTATTCACAACAGAAAAAGGATTCTGAGTTGCTTTTTTACAATGAAAAAACACAGATGATAGATGGTTTCACATGTCCAATGAAAAATCAACCATCGCAGCTTGAATTTTGAATACCGATACCAAACTGCTAATGAATAATTTGCAGATCAGGAATTTTTAAGTGAATAATTTTAAACAGATAAATTTGAGAAAATCAGACAAGTGGTTCATCTGCTTCTTTTGGAGCAGCTAATTCACCCATTCACTCCCTTCTGCAGCTCAGTTGCAGTGATTTGGTTCTCAAAGGACCAAAAAGAAAATGTAAATTGAAGTAAAAAGTGTGCTGGAAAAATGATAGCATGTTACTCTGCCAATTCAGAGTGGCAGGGTGTGTGAGCAATAGGGTAGGAGAAGAGCATCTGTTAAACCCGCTAAAAATATAGTACCAGATTCTCATAATCCGCATTGGGAAATGACTTTGAAGAAAAGAATGGGGCATGGGGAAAAGCTTTATTCATTGAGAACACTAAAGGGCAAGCGATTTCCTAGAGTCAATCAATAACTAAAACAACTCAAGAGTGGAGCAACTTTTTGGTTAGACCGGGAGCCTGCAAAACCAACATTTAAACGTGGGTTAAGAAAATAAAAAACTCTGGGACAGTAAGAAGGCTCTGGGGTGGATTTTCTGGGGATAAGGGGAGTCCCAGGGCCCCGTGGTCCCCTTTCCCCCACAGCACTGTTTTATGCCATACGTGCTCTGGATGTGTGGCAGGGGAGGTGAAGCCCCTTTCCCCAGCCCACCTGTGGCTGCCTCTGCAATCTGTCGTTATACTCACAAACCCCACCATTAAAAGGCAAACATGTAGCTAAATTTTGGGGTTACATACTGACTTTGCATTCTTGTGTAGCTCCTGTTCCAAGGGGGTGTTTCGCATGGAGGACAGAATTTAGCCTAGTTTTTGTTTTACTCTCTTTGGCATTAATTAGATGTCATGCTGCAAAATATGTATTTCTAACAAGTGTGGAACTCATTTCAAATTGTTAATGATGCAGCAGAGCTCCAAGCTGTTTCAGTGAACTCATCGTGCAAACTGTTGCTCCTGTCAGGAAGACCTCTACTTATAGTTGTGACAATATTAAGCCCTCATCCAGCCCTTCTAGTCTTCAGAAGCTCATTAAAACAATAACTCCAGTAACAAATTCCTGGAAGCCCATACAATACTTTAGGTGAGTCCTATTAGTCCCGTTTTACAGATGGAGAAACCAGGAAAGAAAAGCTATGTCACTCGACCTAAACCACAGTAAGAACAGTTTTCAGCGTTGGGCTATAACTTATATTGGTGGTTTCCAATTTTGTGGTTAGATAATTAAACCAGGCTTTCCTCTTCTACTGAAGCTAATCTGTGAAAAATGAGTGCCTTCCCTTTAAGAGGTTTCCAAGCATGTATGCAAAGAGGAATTTATGACCTACAATCTATGTAAAGAACTTCCTTTTCATAAATCAATTTATTAAAGCTCTGGAGAAGCTTCCAAAGGCTCTGATCCAGCAGTGCACTTAGACACGTCCATAACTTCAAACAAGTAAATTGTCCCATTGAAGTGCTTTCCTGGGCTGGGGCCAAAGAAAGTGCAGTTCTCCCCTGAGTCAAGGTTCAGATGTAAAATGGGGAAAAATAATTTATCAGAAGTTTAATAAGTTACACAGTCATGGCAGAGCTCTGCCAGCCTTCCACATTCATACCTCAAGCTAATAAGCAATGGCCTCAGGGAGATAATTGCCTCCTTGTTGATACGCTGTGATGAAATGTTAAACCTCGTCTGGAGGATGCAGTGTTGCTGGCTTTTCCTGAATTTGGCAGATCCCACATCCAGGCAATGTGAAACTTCAGAGGGGACATGCCTGGTTCTAGCAACACTCCTGGGGCATGAGCTCCCTTTTGTTCAACTATTACTCACTTTTAAGGATTATCCTCGTAGGAGAACTAAGCATTGCGATATTTCAAGGATTTGGAGTATTTTGTAAGGTTTTGTAGTAGTGAAATCACTTTGACAAGCGGACTATTCACACCTTCTTCTGGACTCCTTCACTGGTAAATACTTGGGAGACGGTACTGAACATACTGTTACACGCCGCTGGCAGCCTCACCAGGAAACTACGCCAAGGACAGCTTCTCTAATCTGCTGAAAGACTTGTGTGTCGAGGTCATGTGCGGAGCAGTCGGAGGTAACCGGACCTTGTGCTAGCTGGGAGTGTGGAACGAGATGTTAAATGCTAAAAGA
This sequence comes from Gymnogyps californianus, assembly GCF_018139145.2. Taxonomy (NCBI): domain Eukaryota; kingdom Metazoa; phylum Chordata; class Aves; order Accipitriformes; family Cathartidae; genus Gymnogyps; species Gymnogyps californianus. The sequence goes on from NC_059472.1 coordinate 161,665,896, forward strand.
AAGAGCGAGTTCCTAGGGACGAAAAGGGAATGTGACTCAAATTAGCAGGGTGACACCTCTACGTAACGACAAAAAGCGGTCTTCTCCGCTCTGGCACGCTGATTCCTGGGGATGCACGGTTACATATCAAGGCCTCCTTCGAGCTTTGCCTAGGGTTTTTGCTCCGAATCAGTGACAGCTGTCATTTTACAAACACAAAGCTGCCAGACTTAACAGCCCGTTCTTATGCATTATAAAATCCAACACAAGAAGCATCGTAGTTCCAAAATGATACTTACATCTACAATAAGGAAGTCAAGCCAGCACCAGGCATTGGTGAAATACTTCTTGAAGCCATAAGCCACCCATTTCAGGAGCATTTCCAAGACAAAGATGTAAGTGAATATTTTGTCAGCATATTCCAGCATGGTTTTTATGTTTTTTCGATCTTCAAGGTAAATATCTTCAAAAGCCTGGAAGTACAAAAGATTGATTAAAAACTTCTAACCTGTGTTGGAAAGCATTGGTGCTGCACTGCAAGTCTGTAGTATTATTTGATGGGATATCATGTACTGTCTGTTATTTCTGATATATTTTAACATCACCATCAGAAAGAGTGCACAGGCACAAACAGGACTGACCCTAACCTGATAGAGATCTGTTCAGCTTTCCCTTATAATGGACACATGCTTAGCTATCTCTCTCCAGCCTCTACTGGCTGTACTGACTAGACATCCTTTGAGTGTAAGAATGGCTTAAAAGCACCCTAAATTTGGGAACGTGAGTCTGTGAGCAGGGTGCCACCCCAAGCTGCCCGAGGGCACCCTGCCTCAGCTCCCGTTGGCTGTGCCACTGCTAAGGGGACACCTCAGATGTCCCAGGGCATAGGATGCCTGCCTTTAGGAGGCAGAATCCGACCCTTACATTTAGTCAAATACGTGTTACTGCTAATGATGACAAATTGGGTTATTAACCTGCTTGTGTTATAGAGTACCAGATTTCCCTGGCTTCTGTTCAGCCATCACATTTCAGGTAGCTACAGCTATCTGCCTCAAGAAATGCTCATTATTATTCACTTAACAGAACAATTATGTTTTAAAGGTCAAGGTATCTCTCTACCCACCTCATCTGTCTCTCTAACCAATCTTATGCAGGGCATCATCAAAGGATTTTCAGTATCTGTATCAAATACAAGCAACTTAATAACCCCTTTAAAATATTTAAGATATAAAACAATATGCCTACTAAAATAAAACAAAGTTGCTTCATAATTTAGCTTTCACTTCATAATGTACGTCAAATAAAATACCTAGTGTCAGGGTTGCATATATATGGCCCGTTTGGGGGCTTCTGTGTCAAGCAGTGGTTACGGTCTGCTTCCCCAGCTACTCTAGCGACTGTCATTACACAAACTGCTCTCGTGTCCCTGTAACCTGGATAACCCACGCTTTGATATATTACTCTCGTCCCATTGTGTGACCCAGAGCACTTGGCAGCAAGAAACAACATTATTTGAGAGGGTCTGTGCTAATCATCTTAATTATCTGCATTTACATATTTCAAGATCTGTAGCTACTTTCTGACTTCAAAAAGTTAGCAAACACCCAGTGCCTGGAGATACAAGAAGTGTGTTACTTGTCACTCAAGCAGTCACACTGCTCTTTTGCCTGCCAGGGAACAGTAATTAAACTGACACAAAAGCTTTGGCAGCCTGTGCCAAAGCTTGTACATTTGTCCCCACACTTTGGGGTGACGTTTTCACTGCAACTCAGTCTCCTATCTTGCCTTCAAAAATGATATTTCAAGGGTGTGAAAGAGCTGTTGGAGAAAGCCACAGAAAACAATACACAGAGATTGGACTTCATCACTTCTTGTAGGGGATCACTCACTTTGTCAGATGACTTGCTGTACTTTGCAATTACTGTAAAAATAACAACAAACTATTTAAAGTGGTTTCCTCCTCTCCCTCCTTTGCTCTCCCTATTTTCTACTAACTTGTCAAAAATTACATTGTGTTTTGTCTACTAAAAGCACACCGTGAGTCAGGAAGCAGCTTAATAAGGGATGAAAAATATGCTACCTGAATGCCTGAGGTGCACTGTACTTCTGCACGAGCTATGGATATTACCCAAATGACAAAACTCTGGTGCTTAGCATTTTTTCACGGTGACAGTGGATGAAATCTTTGCAATATAAAACATCATTAAGGGTTATTTCTTCTGCTTTGCTTTGTGTGTTAAAAAAAGAGTTAAACAGGATACCTGCAGTGTTATCTACAATTACTATTAAAACACAGGCTCCCAGTTTGGGTGCTTATGGCTTAAATGCATAAGAAGGGTTTTTGGATCTTTTGCAGTAAGCTATAGATATAGTCTGATGGTTTAACTACCACACACAAATATATACTGGCTTTTAAACTCCCTTAAGAACTTAGCATGTCTCAGGGATGTAGCCAGATGAGCTCAGTTTTTGGAAGAGCCCACTCCAGAATAGCAGAAGAAAAAAGTTATGTGTTGCCTCCAACATCTCCAGTCCAAATACTGAAGTGCAGTGCTGACATGTGAGAAAATGCAGCATAATTTGCCCTTATACAGAATTGCACTGGCTAAATTGAAAATTGCAAAAAGTAAATGAATGCATGCAATGAAAATTAAATGAGATTTATACTGCAGTGTTCAGTATCTAAGGCACTTTTAATTACATATGTAAGGAACTGTATTCATCTGAAGTGTATTATAGCAAGCGACATGCCCCCTTTAAAATGTGTTGAAAAATTAACATGCTGATTCTCAAGCTGGTGCAAAAACTGTCAGACTCCATTGCTTCAGAAAAGCTATGACAATTTTCAGCAGCTTACTATTTACCCAAGTTTTTCAGCCTCTTACTTTTCATAATAAAATCGCCTGGGTGAAATTTCAGCCCATCCCTGGTGGACCTGGAGAACAGTCCATCCTTTTCCTTTTTGCATCAAATTTTATATATTTCCACCTTCTTGTCTCCCTGCAGAGACTTTCTTTAAACTACATAAACCCAGTACTTCTGTGTTTTCCTCTTTTTTTAGGCCACTGATAATTTGTGTTGCTCTCCTCTGGAGTTTCTTCAATTAGCCCATGTCTTTCCCAAAGTGCAATGCCCAGAGCTGAAGCCAGTGCTCCAGCTGAGGCCTCCTTGATGGCAACTGGAGTGGAAGAACACGCTTATTTATACAGCCCAGTGGGGTGTTTGGCTTTTGTGCAGTGCTGTGATGTACTTTACTCTATCCTGTTTGTTGTCTGTTCTCTCTCCGGCTCTTTTTAGTAAATCTGCTACCTTACCAGTCATCCTGCATCATGCCTTTCTGCCCGTGACTATTCCTGACGAGGTGAAGCAGGCACCTTTCTAAGATGATGTTCCTCTTACTATTTAAGGCAGATTCATCCATTTGGCTGAAGATAATCCTGACCTCCAGAAATAACAGATAACCTGTCCAAACATGGCACTGCCTGCAAATTTAGTAGGTGTATTTCTTACTCCATCATGGAGCAGAAGATCAGTGACCACCGGACCAAAGCCTGGAGAACTCTTGATACACCCCTTTGCTCTACGCCCGGATAAAAACCTGGGAGAAATATCACCAACTTCAGTGACATTCCTGACATGTAAACGAGCAACATAAATATATGCTGCCATCGCTACGAAGAGCCCAGGGCTGATAATACAGAGAGGATAATCCCAGTACGCAGTGGGATCTCAGAAGGAGAGGATCCCTTATCAGAGTCCTGGGCAATGACCAACCAGCCTCCATACATACACATTCATTCGGATGCAAACAGGAGCTACGTGTGCAGGGAAGGTACAGTGGTTTAAGTTAAGGTGTATTCAAAACCTGACAGGCGCCCACTAGCTCCCTGGGTAGCACTGATTCAGTGCCCCCTGCGTCTTTTATGATTTTGCTTTGCTGGTTACAAAATGTGCTAAAAAAAAAAAAGAAAAGAAAAACAAGCCATCCCTGGAGCAAAATACAAGCCTCCAGATGGGAACTACCATGGAGCAGTTGGGATGCTGAAGTAGTAACTCTGGAATACTTCCTCACAAAGACTTCTTTAAGGATTTGCTTTTCAAAACGTCTGCTCGTCGTAATTTTATGTTATAACAGAAGAAAGTTCCACACCATATGGTAAAGGCAGGTGAAATCAGAAAAGCTGAAGACCTGTTTTAGCACCAAACATGCTTTGCTTTGAGAAATGATCAGTAAGGGCTCATAAGATCTTAGAGAGAGACAGCTAACTGGAGAACACCTTCTTTGAGACCCATGTCCACTTTCAGCCAGGTAGGAAAAGCTGTTATATTTACCAGGGCTCCACTGCTCAGCAGGATCATGAATATGATGAAAGTTTCAAACCAGTTGTGTTCGACGATTCTGTAGCAGGTTTTCCGCAGCCTCCACCAAATTTTGCCTGGAAATTTTGTGATGTCCACTGAACAGCATGGGAAGAATCGCACACAAACTGAAAAGGAGCAAAATGAAAACAAAGGAATTGTTAAAAAAGCCCATTTAATTCTTAAAGCTGCAATAAGGAGCTGCTAAACAAGATTTCTTCTAGCAATAAGCTGCTGCGTGGAGTCTTTCCTCCCTTGTTTTTCTGACCAACCTCTTCTACTCTGCCTTCCGTTTCCCCCTCTCACTCCTCTATTAAAAAACATTCAAAATCACTGAAAACGTGCCCCAGTGATTTCTCCCAATGATTTTTATGATACAGAATATATTGGCCATGAGTCACCAGTGCCCTAGGTCGATCACAGTGTGTTAGCTGAGCTCAGGCAGCATCCCTGATCAGGACTAATGACTCTAGCAGGGTATTACCAATAGTTTCCACATCCTTGTGAATGGAGGAAGAATATTTCCTGGGTACTATGATACCTCTAGAATTACTGATTAAAAGTAGCAATCTGATGAAAGGGAGATGAGGGGAGGAGGGGCTACAGTGCAGATGGGACCAACGTGCTGAAGAGACTCAGCAAAAGCAGGAGCAGATTTTGATCTCTTGGACTCTCAAGAGCTTAAACAAGGCATTAGAACAACTTTGGAAATATATTTAGGCGGCTAAATCCCCTTTGATGTCAGCAGAAATTTAGATATGCAGTCCATAGCAGGTTCCCTACTGATGCTTCATAGCACTTTCTGACCTTAGTGACAAACACTGTGTGATAGTTAAATGCTGTGGTCGTAATGGGGACCACACAAGGATTTCTGATAGGCAAAATCATGGCCATTTTTAGTTTCCTTAGCAACGTTCATTTGTTATAGCAAAAGGATATTGCCATTGGTAATGGACAGGTCCGTCTCTCCTATTTTAAAAAAATACCGTGTGCGTTGCCTTGTGCTGGGTAAGAGCTTAAAATTGTGTGAGAGGATACCCTGGTAGCCAGGACTTGTCCTTTTCCAGTCTGGCCATTCAGCCTTATGTCAGATAATTTGACTCAAATTTCACAACATTTGCTGATGACAATGACCCTCAGAAACTACTTTATTTTCAAAAAGCAAGCTTTTTACCCTACATTTAATCCATGTGTTGTATAGAAAGAGACTTAGTGATGGAGCTTCATCAGTCCCATCATGAGAAAAAAAAAACCACAGGCCAACTGCTTCTGTAGCTGAAAGGTGGCCAAGGTCACTAACATGTCTTGAAGCATGCAACAACTGCTCAGAAGTGACAAGGGAGGACATCTCACTATGGTGATGTAATGCAATGTTATTGCAAGTTGAAATAATATTTAGGCAAGGAAGCTCGGGAAGGAAAGAGGGTGAGTGCCAAGGTTATGCAGACAGCAGATGCTGCTAATTCAAGGTGGCATAACTGAGGCGCTTGAGCTGCATGTGATATGCAAGGAGATCAAGTGCAACTCCTGCGATGCCAGGATTCCCAAGCAGCTGGAAGTGGGGCTGTGCTGGCAGCAGGCTCTGCCAGGAGGAAGAGAGCTGCTCAGTCTGCTGTAGCATTTTCTGTAATTTTTTATTATCCCAGATCCCTGCTGTGGAGCAGCAGAACTGTAGGATGTTTCATACATGAACCGCTCCCAGAGCTCCCCTTTCCCTCACATTTCTGAGATTTTTGGTTACATGTAGGCTCTTGGCTGTATGAAGTTTTGGTATGGGACTAACAGGACAGTAAACCATTTATGCTAAGGTAATGGGACAGGTATGCAAGTAACTACTTGTCCTCTAAATGCCTGGCTCACACAGACCCACACCAGCTCCCAGTTTACCACTGTATTCTGGAATTCAGAGGAATTCTGGGCTCAGTTGAAATACACTAAAATAATCAAACTGTTTGAGAAGGGCATAATGCTAGGAGAAGACAGAAATGTAAACCAGCTCTCTGCCTCTTTGCAGGTCAGGTACCACTCCAGCAAAGGCAAGTTTTATTCTTCTAAGCACTTCAATCCTAAACACCAAAGAATCATGTCAAGGGATAAAAGGATATCATATTAGTCACTGCTTTTTGCTAAAACCAGTACACTGCTCATAGATGGTAATCCGTATGATCTGGGTATATTTTAGGAAGTAGGTACATGGAACAGACTTCAGGCGTGCAATACTGCGTGGTACCAGGATCCCTGAGCTAATATATTCATATGGCAGCTCTGCTTAGAGATGCCCATGCAGTATAATCCCACCAGCATGACATGACAGAGGGGGCTATTAGTTGCATCTCTTAGCAGTGCTGCCAGAAAACTCTTACGCTACTTCTCACCCCACAACCTGTATGGTAAATACCATCTTTCAGGTGTCTGGTCCACACTCTGTGCTGTTATGCAGGTACACTGGCCACCTCATTGTCAACTCAGCTTTGGATCAGGAAGACCAAAGGCTTGTGCTCAGATACCTCATTCGTCAAGTGAACAGCCTAATGAGCACATCATTGTTGACTACGTAAGTGTGGATTTCTCATGTTAAGCAGAAATCCCCCTTTTTACTGGAAGTAACCATTGCTTCTAGCAGAATAAACTTTCCATGAGCCTACCTTGTTCCCATAAACAGTTTTGATTTGGAAAAAAATGAGCTTTTTTCTGACTTAAAACATTTATCCAGAAACTTTCCCTTCTTTTCTCGTAAGTTACTTCCTAGATGGATACTTGGCTTTTTAGCCTCTTAGACGGATGCCTAGGCTCAGCTAGTAACAGGCATGACATGCTCTGTCATGCTCTTGCAGAGTAGAAATGCTCTGTAAGTACCACTAGAAAAGGTTAGGATCTTCCAGGACGTGGTTTTCCCCACTGTAAGACATTTGGATGAATCATTCCCTGAAGGAGTCTGCCTCTGTCTTTCCACTACACAGGGAGCCTACGTGCTTACCTGAGCCCAAGCACAGCTAAAATTAGGGGTTCACCTTCAAATTAAATACTAATGAGCAGGGCACAGTGAGTTCCAAAGTCACTTCATTTGTGATGGAAAAAAAAAGTCCTAGTTACTGACAGTAATACCTTGAAAAATCCAAAATAGCTTCTCAGATGAGTCAGCCCAAAATCACAGCGCTATTAAATCCCATGCTTTTGATTGGGCCCAATTGAGAAATGTTTAGACCAGATTCTGATACAATTACTGATGTCAAGTAGCACTTCCGTGAATAATCACGCTGGCTGCAATTCAGATGAAATGCTATTTTTAACTCTCCATAAATCAAACAGAAAAAAAGAAAATGGAAAGAAAAAAAGAAAACTGACCGCAAACAGATCTTTTAATGAATTAGTAAAGTTCTATTTCCATTTCAAATTTTCTGATTTCCCTCACTACACTGTTATTTCATGCCTGTGCTTTTCTGGACTCTCTTGTAATGCAGGTAGCCTACTGTTTTGGTGACCTTGACCTAAGCTTAAATGCTGAATAAGAAGCTTCACTTAACCCAACAAAAAAAGTTTACCTGACCTTGGTCAGCATTCTGATAGGCTTTTTTCTTCCATTTCTGTGAAATCAAAATATCAAAAACATTCCAATGTGTCTAAGGCATGACCTGGTGAGGGTCTGAGCAATCATAACTCCAAATGGCTTCTATAATAAGGCAGGTGGTCAGCAGAGCCGACCTTCAGGTTTTGAAAGCTACTTTATCCACACGAAGAAGACTGTTCATTAACACCTTTTAGCACAGCAAGTGTCAAGGCAGGAAGAAACCCTTCGGCATTTCTTATAACAGCATTACTCATACTGCCTTGTCTAATAGATTTGTGCTATCCCTCTGAAATCAATGCTAGTAGGGAACAGATTGTGCAGAAGAAGCTGACCACCTTGTGATTTAGTCAGGACTTAATTTTGCCACTGTAATTCATGTTGGGCTACATCTTTTTTGAGAGCAAACTAACTCATTTCCACCATGGCCTTTTGGGTAGTAGGTTACTGCTCAACAGAAACACTGAATAGCAGAAAAAGTCCCCCCAAAGGGTCGAGTTATTTGCTGGTAAATCAGTGAAGCTGTACTGAGCTGCATCAGTGGTCAACTTGTCCAAGAACATCTGTTTTCAATTCACATTTGAACATTACATACCATTTCTCACGAAACAGAGACCTATTTACCAAGAAACCTTTCCAAATGCATCGGTATACCATGATATCATTTACTTTTCATTTGTTTTTCATAACAAGGGAATTGTTCCCTTCAGTCACTGGGGTGTCCCATAGCACAATCACAAACTGCAGATTAAAAGGTGTTCTAAACTGCAGTCTCCACTGCAGGTGTGACAGAGAAAGCTCTTACTTTAACATCTGCCACAATGATAAACAAGTTACCGGAAAAAGAAAAAAAGGCAGGAGGAATTTAATTTACAATGGGTTTTGGGTAAATTTTTGGTTCCACATTCACATTTTCTAGCCTGGTGCATTATAATCATGGAGCTGTTAGACCTGATTGCATTACCTTGGTGCATTAGGAAAAGAATCTCTTTGTAAATGTGCAAGCTATACTGCAAGAACTTCCTCCTGCATGCATGACAGCCAAGCCTATTAATTTCAGGCTTATGAGTAAAGACTTTACAAATCCACTGCTTGTTCACACCAATATATACATTTAAATTTACATAAAATTATTAGATATGTTTTGGATGGATTGGGCTGCTGATTCTCCTCAATAAACCAGGAAGACCAATTAATTCTTCTATACTGTGGTCCAGTAAGTCTGGTACCTTGTGTTCAAACTGCAGTAATTTTGTTACTACCTTTACACAGGAGTTCCCAATTATCGGGACATTCATTTTTAGAACAAAGCAATACTTTGCTTAGCTTTGAATGCTGGTTACAGCATTGCTTGGTTTGACACAAAGAAAATACAGCTTCCTCAGCATAAACTCAAGCAGGCAGGTATTCATAACATGGTTTTAATATATATATATCTGCCAAGCTGGGTTTCTAACGACCAGTCTGGCTAGCTCTGTATGCTCAAGCAAGAAAGCAAGCCTGGCTGTAGTCCCTTTGTAAGACCCCAGCTGTCTCCCCATGCTGGAGGGAACATGATCTCTGCAGACCCTCCTTATTTAACCCCTTTCTCGTCTTCTGGCCCCACTAACCCACTGGCATGCATGACTGGGTTTTATACTGTGCAGCTGTAGTGTTAACATGGAAGAGATTTGTCATCACTGTCTCCAGCATTTGGGTACCTGAGACACGCATGGAGATTGGAGTCTGTTCTTGTGTACTACAACTGGATGCTGCCAAGAGAGCATCTGACAAAGCCACAGTCTGCCAGGTGTTTTTACTCTTCCAAGGGCTTTACAAGGGTACATTTCTTGTTTATCTGCTGCTACTCTCCTCAAAACAAATCTTCTTGGAGGTCACTACAAATAACGGTGTGACACCTTGAAGCAAAGGCAGTGGGCAGCCTGGTCTATCACCGATGTCAGCCCTGCTTTGAGCGAAGGGATGGACGAGTTGAAGTCTAGAGGTCCTGTCCAACCTGAATTAATTTAATTCTGTACATGCAACAGGACTGTAAGAGCCTTATGATGTCTGAAAATTGTATACAACAAAATACTAGTGTGCCCTTCCTGATGGAAAAATACACTGTATCTCAGGTATTACAGCTAGAGGAAAGAGATACTTTAAAACTTGGTTTTGTTCCGTGATTTTTTTCTCAGATAACAATTAACACATTTTGTTGGGCTTGGTTTGGTTTTACTTAGCTTTTAAACATCATCTGGTGGCAGTCCCTGTAGCTCCTTTTAGATTTGTTCAGTTTAACGGTCTGTTTTTGCTCCTCTTCGCTTTTTTATTTCTAAACAGCCGCTAACTGCAGTTGGGGAGGGCATGACGCAGATCCCACCATTAATCACAGTAACTTCACTTTAGCACATGGCATTTTCCAGCTGCGATAATTGCTCCTATGCGGTCACATGAAAAACTGGTTTCGGGCATCCTCGGTGTCACGAGTTGCGATCAACCATGCGTTGAGCAAGGTAGCTCATTCTCGCACGACCATCTGACGATATTCCTTTGAAACCTTTGCCAGCGGGCTGTGTCCGGGGAATTACGCTTAAGGACTTGGTGAAAACTTTCTCCTATTAGGGTCTGGGAGAGAGGAGCGTGCTGGGGCCAGGGGGCTCTCTTTGGATGACCTTCTGTGAGACACAGAAGATAATGTCCAAGCAGATAGCAATTTTTGATGCAGAGAACGCATACCAATGGAGGTAACAGGACTGGAGTGTTGCAAGGCATCTGGAGGAAAAAATACTCAAATAGCTGGCATTGCCTAGATGTTGCTTTCCCATCAACTGGCAACAAGAATGATCTCTCCATTTCTATCAGGTTTTTCCCAGCAATACTTGCTAGCTGCCAGAGCTGTGACCCTACCTTGGCTTCACATTTCCTGACCCAAGAATATTCCCCATTGACCCTAATCAAAGCTATTTTGAGATGATAACGAATTAACAAGTCTCCCCAAGAAAAACGACGTATGGCTTATCTGGGTCACCCAACTCCCGGAAAACTGTGACCTCAGCAAACTTTCAGCAACTATTTCAAGAACATGCATTATCTTCGTTGCCTTTGTTATCTGAAAAAGGGGGCTGAATCCGGAACATATTTGTTCAGGACATAACCTATGCTGGATGTGTTTAGAAATGTCAATAGTTTGAATTAGACAGCTGGTGAGCTAACAAGGTAAGAACTTAACTCTTCCCCTCTCGCTCTTCCTCTTCATCTCACCTAATCTCCTTCTTTTACAGATATTAGCTGGTCATTCTCCCAAATACACCAAATATTGTTGTAGCTCTTTATTACAAGCCAGTAAAGGCAACACTAGATAAACTCGCCCAGTGCATGCCCTTCAATACTTCCATTTTAGTACTTGATAACCTTGTCATATCTTAGCTAACTAGACTGTTTGTTGGGTTGCTTGTTTTTTAACTAGACTGAAATGATAACTGCATGAGGATTAATTGCAATGGTAAGTTTGGCTAAAAATATTGGAAGGTATTTACTAGAAGAAGATTTCAGGAAAACACTTTGTTTCCTTGCATAAATAAAAACAAATGTTAATGTCATTGCAGTAAGAATCATTTGGACTTTCAGTTTATGGCACTTTGACTTGAAATTTTATGAGCGAACATTGACATGTCAAGTTTATGCATTTTTGCCAAATCCATGAGGAATGTGATCGCATTTAGCCTACACAATAGCCTCTGAAAAATCTGCATGGATATGTGCCGCACAGGAAAGCAGAGCAGATGATATGCTGGGGAGGACGTCACCTGCAACTGCATCCCCAGTGCCCCCAGACACCTTGCACTTGGCCAAGGGCTGGGAGCAGGTTCTCCTTCAATTCCCATTCAGAGCTCAAGGCTCAGCTGGCCGTAGCCTGGGAGAAGAGGAAAACACCCTGACTTGAACAGGGAATGGTGAGCAATTAGGAAAGATGAGGAATGGAAAGCAAAAGGCAGGACCAGGGATGCTCAGGGGGAAGGGAGCAGGAATCAGCAGGGTGGGTGTAGCCCAGGCAAGCTTTCGTTTCTACATTTCTCTGCTGCCAGGATGACGAGTGGGCTTCAAAACTGGCTTAATGCTTCCAGTGATCCATCTAGAAGAGCACCACTTGCTACTCTGCGCCCCATTGATAGCAGTGGGGAAGATCTGACAAACTGGGTTGGTACTGATGTGGTCCTGCACGATGGAGTTTCAGGCAGTTCTGGTTATTTTAAGACAGAGCAAATGACAGAGTGCCACTGCTCTGGGAATGAATCAGGGCTGTGCACTGAATGAAGTGATGGGTTGTGTGATGTCCGCCTTATTTCTTTTAAAAACTGGAAGGGGATCATGGCCAACCACAGTTTCAGAATTTGTAAACTGGCATCTAACTAGCACCGGTCTTAGAGCACTGGCTTGTTTAAGCAATTATAATATCATTTCTCACTTTGCAGTGCACAACATAGATTGCTGCTCACTAGCCTCATTAAGAAATATATTGTGAAAGAATGAAAACACCAGATCTAATTTCTAAATGTTATTGTATGGTCCAGAATAGTTACACCGTGCTTTTTTCCGTCAACCGCATTAATTCTTGGCTACTGCTTTTAAGAAGAGCTGCCAAAAAAATGTTTAGAACCCAGGGACATTTGTAAGCCCTGCAGGGCTCCCTTACCTCATTCAATCATCTTTCTCACAGATATAGAGATGCACATTTTTGCTGACTTCAGGGGCATTCATATACCCAGCAAATCATCTCTGTCTGATCCCATCTGAGCAGCTCTGTTTTTATTTATAATAATCCTTGTATTTTCAAGGGAATATACTAACATTCAGCTAACCTTCTTTTTCCTAACCTAGATTTAAAGGAAAATGAGGAATTTGACTGAGATAATATTTGGAATAGAACTCATTCTGAGAAGAAATAACTTAGGATGTTATTTACCTTATAGATTTACTTTAAAATCATTCTTCTGAGGTGGCTGGGTTTTAAACCTGTGTTTTGGAGCAGGTTGGTGTTAAAAAATTAATAAAATGATGGTATATTTCAGTATTAAAAGAGTTATGTAAATGCGATTTGTAATTATCTAAAATAATTAAGTAATTTACATGGCACGTCCCTGGTGCGATGAAAGTTACTGGACATGGTAATCTTAACACCCTTTAAAATAAATGGAAGAGAGTCCCTGGGACTCATGAACTCTCCAGACAGTTTCTGTTAACTGCCTATATACATTTAAGCAACAGAAACATCCTGATCTGTTCAGTTCTCTACCAAATTTGATCATGCACACATATTAGAAGGCAAAAATCTTCATTGGTCAAGTTAGAAAAATCAACATTAAAAAAAAAAAAAACTTTATGGCACAAATTATGATGAAAAAAAGCCTAGCACTTTAGAAGCTGCATAGCCTTTTAGAGCATGCTTTTGGTTTATCTCACCTTGGAAATCCAAAGACTAGTGATAACAAGTGATTTTGAGTGTGTGATTGGAGCATTACAGTATCTAAGAAATGAAGTGCATCCAGTGAAATACTATTGCAAGCAGCCAGAGCAATGTGGTGTGAAGGTGGAGAGATGTTCACTAAGAGAAGAGGAGGTTTCTTGCCTCAGCGTTGCAGTGAAATATGCAGGCCCTTACCTTCGGGGAAGCAAGCTTCAGGCTCCATCAGCTCCTCAGCAAACTCAGGGATCTGCTCCAGCAGTTCTGCAGGATTTGTCAAATCCACTGTGCTGCCTTCAGAAAGACTGATTTCATCAAGCTTGTTGTCAACAAGAGCAAAGATGAGGAAAACAAATTGATCAATCGCCCCGAAGGAAGTAGCCGAGTTTTTATTCCATGAACCAGTATCCCAGCTAAAGCCACCACAACAGACACATCGTCATGCACTTCACATGGTGCCCACTCCTCGAGTGACAGCTCTGCCTATGCTGCGGTGAGCTAACAGTTGACCCATCAACAGGAACAGCAACAAAAAGTTAACATGTAAAACTTACTTTTTAAAACAAAAGAGAAGCAAACTGTAGAAAGATAGTGAACAGCCATTGAATATTAATGGTAGGTGGAAGCTTGGAATGATGGAATCACTCATGATTTTAAGGCTTGTACGTCCTGAAGGCTCATGCCTTCAGATGGAGGGGACCAGAAGTAGAACCTAGCTCCTGAAATGCTGAAGGATGAATTTGATGACCTGTGTTGGGTTCCTGTCGCTGGGCCGTCATTCCTGAGGCTGCTCACCTACAGCTGATGGGTGAAATCTGCACCTTGTCAGTCAGGCCCATGCTCTGCTCCCTGCTGCCACAGCTTCTCCTCCGAGATGAGCAGAAGTCCCTCTGTCACCAGGGTCCAGTCACCCGATGCTACAGGCACACATGTGTGAGAGGGCTCTTCCACCTGCCTCATCCTGGGCCTAACTTGTTCCTGCCACATGATGTGTCCCCTCGCCTTTTGGTCACTCACTTCAGATCTCAAGGTGATGCAGGAGGAGGGACACATGGCTTTTGAAAGCCTTTCAGAGGCTCTATCGCTTGCCTGAAATATTTGACACTACCATCTTAGGCGTGTTGTTTAAATTCAGTGTTTCTCAAATCTTCCTCTGCAAAATGGGGACAAGAATATTCCTGCTCCCTGAAGCATTGGTTGTCTTATCTATTTAGAGCAGGAACTATCAAGTAGATCTGGGTAAAAATTTCTGGGGATTATATTACTTTAAAAAATTGTTTTAGAGGCTGAATTTGCTATTGAAAGAGATATGATACATGATTAAATAAGTCACCCAAATATGAAATAGAAATTTCATTTCAGGTCAAAACTTTCTTTTTACAGAATAAAAACATTTTCTTTAGAAGAAAACAGGATTTTTCCCCCCCTATTTTATTTTACTAGCAAAAATAAAACATTTCTATTTTGTGTTAATCCAAAATTATATTTTACTTGATTACTCAGCTTGGCCACTAAAGTGAAAGATTTAATATTTGCCCAGCCCTGCTCACAGTTTGTTTCTGACTGTATTAGAGCACTATTCAGCATAAGTGGGCAACACCAAAGCTGGTATCTTCTATGGGTCATATCAATGCAAAATAGCTATAAGCAGGAGTCAGGAGAGGTGGGTTATTTGTTAGCTGTCTTATTCTGTTCTCTGAGTACCTACTGAAGTCTTTTTGTGCTTTATCTTGCAATACTATTGTCTCCATTTAAAAAAAAAAAGAGGACAATAATACTTACCCATGCTTTTAAACAACCTGTGAGATAGTTATATGAGAGATGGCACGTACACATAAAATATTATTTTCATGATGATGGTGATGCAGTTAGAGAATAGGTACAGCTTTATATATTTATTATTAATGTGAAAACGGGCCCTCTGTTTTCCAGTATACACAGTCAATGCAAAATTTATAACTGAATTCAGAGAAATGCTGAACTTGGGGTAAAATGGGCAAGATTGAACATTCCAGCAATGCTTGCAAGCGGGGATGGAAGCTACTTGCTTGCAATTAGCTGCAGCATCCAGAAGGTCATAGTCTTGGCTAGGGTTTTTAATGCTCTACTCAAAAGGACTGCAAACAATCGAGAAGAGACCTTTTAAAAAGAGAGTCAGAACAGAAAGCACAGGTGAAAGACATGGATAAAGCTTCTAAAAAATCCATATTCAGAATGCAGCTGTCATACAGAGCCCATTTTCTACAGACTACCAACGGTATATGATGGTGGAAAAAATATCATACTAAGTTTTAGCACAGTCAGAACTTTCTGATACTGTTCATTAGGGAATGCATTTAGTCGTTATCTGTTCTGTTATGGAGACGTCAAAACACAGATCACCGAAATAGTCCTAAATCATATACAGCTGTAGGATGTAGAAAATAGGGGTTCCAATGAGAAAAGAGGCCTTGTTGGACCTAATTCTTACCAACAGACAGAAATCAAAGAAAACTGTGAGAACAACCTCAGCTCGATAGCATTGCCAATGAGAGAGATGGATTTAGCAGAGACAGGTTAGGAAATTCACAGAACACGGTACAGTGCAATTATAATAGACTACAAGGAAAACAGCTTAAAGAATCAAGAATTCTCAAGAGTTATTTATCAGGAGGAGTTTTCAGAAAATATTAGAATCCATCAGCGTCAAAGGGAGATGGGGATCATGCAACACACGATTTCTTCTGAAAAGCCTTCAAAGAAGAAGAGGCAGCGAACATGGATTCAGAAAACACTAGACAAAGGTTTGAGGGTCTGAACTGGGACTAGAAAAAGAAGGAACCATACATGTGAGAGAGGAGGGAAAGATTAGGAAAGCTTGTAGGAAAGAAGCAAAGGTTACTCTTTGCCAGAAAGGTTAAAGGGATTAAGAAGGTTTTCATGAACTCAGTAATGGAAAGAAAAGAGCTAGAGACATAGTAACAATTGATGAGGGAGATGTAACTAATCAAAATTCAGTTGCCTAAGAAAATAAATTCTTTTTAAAAGAATCCAACAAGGGGATCAATAAAAAGAGGGGGGAGAGCCTGTTAGAATTAATACAAATGTAAGCAGAGAAACATCTAGAAAGCCTGAAACATATGCAAATCAGCAGTTCCAGACAAGGCACATTGTAGGGCATAAAGGGATCCAATGATACACCAAGTTAACACACCATTAGCAATCCATAGTGAATGTTCATGGAAAACTGGAAACAGGCCAGGAGAGCAGCAATAAGTAAACACAATAGTGAGCTTAGAGAAGAGGAAAAGGGAATAATCATGGGAATCACAGATCACTAAACACTTACTGTAGCCTGTGATTAAAGTAAATTAAATAAAGACTCAGAGGAGAAAAGGAGAGTGCTTTCTCGGAGTGAAATGTCATAGAGACGTAAAGGCAGTGAGGTGGTTCTCCTGTATGCTAAGGGTACTGTGCACAAATGGGGTGCAAAGAGGCCAAAAGAAGGCAAAAAGGACAAATACAGAATCTCCTCTTTCTTTCTTGGAATAAGTGAGTGGAAGAGGTGTACCAGGCAGAGACAACGGTCAGAAGCCCCTTTGGGAGACCTCCCACTAGTGCATAAATTCATGCTGCAGAGGGTAGTTTTTAAGGTGTTTCTGGGTGGAGTGGCTATTTTAAGTACCCAGACAGGGCTTCCACACCCACCACTTGTGTCTGTAATAGTGGCAAATTGATCTGAATGGGTTTTTCAAAAAGCCTTTAGCAGTGAGATGCTGAAATCTCATTGAAAGTTGATGTTTGCTCAAGACTTAACTCTCTTATCTCCCTTCCTCTATCCCTCACCTCTGAAGATCACAGCCTTAATCTATCAAATTGACATGATATATAAACCTTAAGAAAATATCTGGATGTCTATTACAGAAAAGTCTACTTTTAAAACAAATTGTAATTGGCTGGGATTCACCCATTGCCGCGTGGAGAAAAGCCATCCTAAGGGTGCAAATATAACACAAACTTTGTCTTCAGAGGAGGAGATCTGTAGGTATTAGTCAGCATTATCTTCACTAAAGATACAGAAGAGGTACTGACCGATATAATCCTCATGTTAGCCAATAACATTAAATTGGAGAGAGTATTGAAAACGAGGAAGAAGAAAGAAAAAGAGAAGCGAAACATGGAGAGAATATAGCAAAATGGGACTTGACTCAAAACAGTACAAATGAGAGAGTTCCAGGAAAATTTCAATGGACATCCTAGAAACCTGGAGTAATATTAAAAAATTAGATGTGATTTTGCAGTGGGATATAACAATGCAGAAAACCTACATAAAAGCATCATGTCTAGATAATGAGATACTATTTCCTCTCTTTACAGTTCTGTGGAAGTTGTATTTGGAATACTGTGCTTACTTCTTGGCAAAACAACTCCAAAAAGAAACAATTGAGGGAGTTGCAAAGAAAGAGGTAAAAAAAGTAGATAAAGGGCACAGAGATACTCATTTACAAGAAATAATGAAATGAAAGAATAATGGTGTGTGACTACAGGGGGTAAGCCAAAGACAAAAGGAAGCAAACAACAGTCTATTAAATTAAGTGATATTAATTCATAAAAGGAGAATGATGGATAAAATTGGTAAAAGAGAGTAATGAAATGGTACTTTGAAAGGGAAAAAAAAAATTAAAAAGGGCTGGTTATTAAGGCAATATACCCAGCCATGAGATTTTTTCTAAGCAAGTGAATTGTTAGCTTTGGTAAATTAAGAAGTCTGAGTTGCCTGATACATTTAAAGGTAGATTTGACAAAGCTGTACAAAATATTTTATGGGGCAGTGTTTTGGCAGAGATATCAACCAATTTGTTCTCTGAGGTCTTATCCACCTGTGACATCAATGATTTTATTTCTATGGTGTCTTTCTGATGATTTATACAGGATGAATTTTTAATCATGTAATGTATCCTTTACTGACATCAACAGTGTTTTATTCAGAACACATTCAATGCTTCCTGTTATTGACTGAATCACTCAAAGCCCTGCCTCTTGGGCATACCGAATCTGTTACTTCCTCGCAGTTGCTGGCTTTATTTGGCTAGTCGCAAGTTCTTGGGACATTCATCAAAAAGATGATTAGCATGTCCTTGTGTGCCGGCACAAAGATTACTTCTGAATAGGAGGACTGTAAGTATGTAATGTCCACGCAAGATCTGGCCTTCAAAAATAGCATCCTTTGGGCTTTGCTCTTTCATGTTGGCATTCATAGCCTCATGTGAACTTCCGTTTGATTTCAACTCATCCCTGGATTATTGCCATATTCCTCCACCTCTTTCTAAGCAGCCGCAAATAGAATCAATTATACTCTACTACAGAAAGGTGACATTTGTGTCCCAGGACCCTTTGAAAGTTGAGGGAGGAAATGGGGATTATTTCTTTATCACGATGTTGCTGAATATATCAAGGCTAGAATGTTCCTGATTTATCATGACATTTCATTATAGCACTAAAAAAGGACACAGTTTTCCAGCCTCCATGTTAGGATCGCAGGGTTTATTTATCTCAAAAAGACATTTAAACATGAAGGATACCTAATCCCCTGAGAGAAAAATTCTTGAAACCTTCTTCTAATTCCTCCTAGTTATAACGCTTCATCTCATTATTTTAAAGTTTTGGGTTTCTTTGATAAATATGTATACATTTTTTCCTGAGACCAGGATATCAAATATTTGAGTCTCCTTCCTCTAAAGTTCAGGACCTTTTCTTTCTGAAGATGACGTTCGATATGCCAAGAAGTATTCTGGCAAGGAGGATTGCTCCTTAAAGAAATGCTTCATGGCTGAAGGATTTCTGGTTACTGTGGGTGGAATTTAGCTCACCTAAGTGTCCAACTCATCTAGTTACCCTGGGCTCCCTTTATAGTCAATAGAGAGAAACAGGCACTTTTAGAAGATGATTCATCTGACCTAATTTAAATGTTGATTTCAGTCAGAGATGAGACACATTTACCTAACTACATTGGCTCCAGATCCTCATTGACTATAAAGGGGCCTCAGATGACAAGTTCAGATGCAGATGTCTACATTTAGTTCAGTAAATTCCACCCCATATGACAATATGAATCAGCAGGCCTGGAGAAGATGAGCTCTGGCTCTGTGATGGGTCTGTTTCCTGTTGTCCTGTCAAGATTTCTCCATGGGATTGCTCCTGCTGGTCAGAAACTTGCCAGCAGTTTCATAGCAGAATTGGGAGAGGTGTGATGCATGTTGATACTACGTCATCCTTTCCCTTTCATTAATTCAGTCCCCCAAAACCACCACTGGTTCCAATCTCAAGGAGCTATGGAGTTCCCCAAACTCCCAGGACATCACCCAAAACCTCCAGTTCCTGATTTCAAAGAGAGGAATCCATCACTCTCTAATAATAAAGGCAATATTAATAAAATGCTAAATCTGAATGGGAAAAAACCCCAACAAGTCAGCAAGTAGGATACAGGGAATTTAAAGCCTGGAGTCACTCAGTGTACAGCACAAATACATGTACTTTTGGTATTCATGTTTATAAGGACAACATAAACCTACAAATAGAAAATAAATGTCAATGTGTACACATCAAGAAACAATGAGTGAGCTGCACTTTGGCCAACATCAAGTGAATGACACCAAGGCTTACTATTTAGCTAGTATCTTCATATCAGCTACTTAAATTGTTGCACCTTTCTTGGGTCTATGTGCTAACAGGAAAAGAAATGGTAATCTGTGACAGATAGCAGATGCCCTCCAGTGAACTCAAGGTACAGATCTGCCAAGTCAGCAGATGCCATTCTTAGAGCTACTTTTCAGTAGGAAGACACGTACTTATTTGCTCCTAAAATAAGACAGCAATATTATAGGTGATTTTGTGTTTTTTGTCCCCAAGCTTCTTGGAATCCCATCTTAATTTATAACGCACATTTTCAAAGCTTTCCAATTATTTTTATAACAACAAAATCCTCTCTCTTCTTTACTAAGTCTGTAATACCTACTACGTACTATTGCTTTCCTACCACTTGACAAACACGTATAAACAACCCATAAACCCCACATAAATCAGTGACATGCACTATGGAGCTGGTGCAATGAATTGCATGCAGTATCAGGTAGGAAAGTTGCTTCTGTTACCTCTTTTTGCCCTACTGGAGGTGGTGGCTCAGCCTTCAACTGCTTATCCACGTGCAACTCACTTAACTCTTCACAAATCTCAGAGTTCTGACTCCGGACGCCTGGGCTTTGGCATCGCTGCCCCCTCAGCTGCAGCTGTTTTTCCTGCTGGAAATAATCCTAGATGGGTTTATTTTCTTTTTCTTTGATAGCATGCTTAGTTCTTACGGAGAACTCCCCAGCTAGAAGAGAAAATAGCCTGGACTATACTTGTCAGGGGACGACATCTTAAGGAAAATGGCAAGAAACAAGATAACACAAGCTTATGCTGTATCTTTTGAGCTTTAGCAACCGGATATGTCAAGATATCTGGCTGTAGAAAATGGAAATACAAATAGGCCAACTTTTTTTCTGAGCTGTTGTTGCTGGGGTGGGAGGAAATTCCCTTGCAATCTCCATTTTGAGTCTGGTTTTGAGACACAAACTTCCTCCAGTGACCTGAAGCGCACAGAAAGGTGCTTGCAGTTTAGTCGAATAACCGAGGGGTGTACTCTGAAGTCGCGCGATCAGGCGGCGATACTCAGTGTTACAGCTAGAGAAAGGCAGGAGTGCAATACCAACACTGTGCTACGAGTCTGCTTGAAACAGTGTGGAAAAAAACACACCCAGAGGAGACAAGATACACACTGAAGGGGAGGAAAATGCAAAGTTCACTGGAAGAGATAAAAGGTATCTAAAAGTAGATAAAAACTGCAGGTAAACACATAAATGTATGAAGCTCCTATTCAGCAAAACACGTAAGACTACTTTGCACCCCCTGATGCCAACAGGACTTAACTGCAGGTTGAAAGGAGAGCACATCCTTAAGTACTTCCCTAAAAAGGGATGGACTCTGGAATCAGAGCAATAATTTTTTTTCTGCAAACACATCTGACTAGACCCAGTGCTTGTTAGTATGAGTGGTGCCATTAAATCCAGCCACTTCTTCCTGGGGTGATGATTATTGCTGCTGAGCTCCGTAGAAGTACTCCCAGAACTAATGGCAGAGGAGAGTCTGCTTGCAGGGTTGGTCCCTACATCTGGAGGCCCAGGTTCTCTGCTGGTGTAAATCAGTGCGGCATTATTGATTCACCTAAGACAGGGATTTCTCTGAAAACTCCATAGCTCATCACAGCACTACCATTGTTCATGCCATTACTAATGCTGCTACTAAAACATTAATAAAACTCTAGCCGGTTTCAAAGGATTGTGCTGAATTGCTTACAGAAGGACTTCCATGCTGAGAAAAAAATTACAAGCATAACAGGATTTCAACAGTAATTATTTAAACCTATTTATCTTTCACTTGTCCACCTTTTTTTTTCTTTGGCTTGACTGACATTCAACGTTATTCAGGTATTAAGCGAGTTTCCCTTCCCCAGGGAGCTGCAGCCTACCTGCCTCAGTTCTAAAGCCACATCACCACAGGAAGTCCCTCAAGAGGTACCAGGAGCAGAAAAACACTTTATTCCAAATATAACTATCTGAAAGAACAGATGACACAAAGGAAGCAGTTGGTTAAGCAAATTGCTCTCCATATAAATACTTTTGGACTGTCAGGTTTGTACCAGTCCTTTCAAATGTCGTTCTGTGTTTCTAGCAAATTAATTTAAAATCAGATTACTTGTTTCCTGCTTCAGAGGGCATGTGGTCTAAAATATATTCTAACTTTAATAAATTAAGTTATGCATGTCCAAGCCTGTACCCTCTGCATAAGAATGTATTACATACAATTTCTAGGCACAGTTTAGCACTGATCTTCACAAGCCAGAGATTGCTCCACAATCATTGAGTTACAGTTCTGTCCCTGTCAAAAAGTAACACTCTTTAAGGCGCATCTTTGGAAATAGTGTAATATTCAGGGGAGAAGCTAACGTGGAAGGCACAGTATGCACAAGTAAGGGGCTCAGCCATAAAAAGTCTTTTTTTTTAATGCAATGTGCATACAACTTAGTATCAAGTAATCTTAATGGCATGATATTGGTTATAGCACTAAAACAACAGAAACAATTGTTTCATGTTAAAAGTGCAACGCAATCTGAGATGACGTCTCAAGTTCATTTATGTAGAAAGGTTGTGCACTCAGATTCATTAGAAACTATGCAGTGTATGAGAACAGACTGTATAACTCAGTTGATCTGACGAATATTCAAGTTGTTAAGGAAATTATTGCACTAAGCTAGAGTCAAATGCCAAGCTTACACCAATTCTCTATTTACTAACCCCTCTGTGTGGTACCAAGACTTAGCAACACTTTCCTAGAGACTAAACTCCAGGAAATGTGGACCCAGCTGCTTCCCAGAAATCATACTTGTACCAAGTATCTGATGAGTTAACGTTAATTAAAACTGATGAAATACATCGTGGCAAATCATCCAATGGGACATGCATGTGCTTGGACAATGATTTGGTTCATCACCATGTGTTTTCAGACTTGGTCCTGCAAGTTTATACGGTGGGAGAAAATCTCTTAAGAGAAATAGACTCTTCAAAAGAATCTGGTTGTATAGACTGATCCCAAAAGGAGTGTTAGGGAACCAGCTGAGTTTTTGCAAGCAACTGATGCCAGCCCTGGTAAGTCACTCTGATGGGATGCAACAGCCTCATTTCTAGCACACAGCACCTGAAGATTAGCACAGACCTGTCTGGGGAAAGGTGCCTTTGGTTTATGTTGTTTAACTTTGGACTGTTTGCTTTTGTTCCGATTCCAAATGATTTGTTCTTCTGGCAGCAACAACAGCAGGTTTATCTCCTGTAAAGCTCCCCACTGTGGGTGGTTTATATAATTTGTTTTTAATTTTTCTGTCAAGTGCCATGTTGCCAAGGCAATACACATTATGTTAATATTTATTGATTCAGTTGTTTTCATAATTTATAAAGTAAAACCATTCAGCAATACAAAAACTTTGTGCATGCAAACGGAGGGTTGGGAGCCCAGGACAGACCTCAGCTCCTTTAGAGCATAAACCAAAAGTTTGCTCACCTCTGCTCTGATCCGGGCCCTAAAAAGAAGTGATCTGCCAACACCGTACCAGTAATTAACACATGGAGGAGGATGGACCCAGTATTGTCCCCTTGCATGCTGCAGGCCAGTTGTAGCACCAGAAAAACAGCAACCAGATTGAAAATAGAGCATAATCTGGGTGACATCTCAAGTGTGTTTGTGCACGGACCCACATACTTGTTTGCTGACACAAATAAATACAAAGGCTCCACACTGTGTTCTGCCTCTGAAAAGCACAGATCGGCTAATTGTTTCAGGCTCAAATGGGGATTAGTGCAAATGCCACTCTTTTGGAAAGAGGACTTGCTGTTGGCAAAACAAGACAAATACCTGTCATCAGCGTGGACTCACTTTATTCCTTCCCCATGGAAATATCATTTTTTTCCATCCTGTGCAAACAAATTTAGAAAGAGGATCCCAGGACCTGCCTTTCAGATGGTGATCAGTTCAAATGGGTTCTCCTGATGCTTCACTCACTCCCGAGATCATGACCCTGGCTTGTAACATTTGTTCCCTGATTCCCTGGCCATGGTTGTTGTGGGAAAGAAGATGTGCAAAGCCCTTGATAGCAGGAAGCTTCCTCTCCCAAGCAGGTGGGGATGCAAGAAATGGGAATCGGCTCTGGAGCCCTCCCCCCTTGCAACTGTCACTGTAGAGCCAGCAAGCAAGGATGAAGGATGTGGCAGGATAAAGTTAAAGTTATTTTATGAGGTGGACAGGGTATCCCCTCTCTCTGGTGAGACAGTGCAAATGCCAGCTACCCTTTACTCAGTCCACAATGCAATGGGAAGTTTCAACCCTATGTATCTTCTCTATTCCCCACCAGACTCATGCGTCCCTCTGTCTCTTTGAAGACCAATTTTGAGACACTAATGCGATTTCAGGGATGTTCATGTTCTGCGGTCACTTTCCAGGAATGAGCTGGTCAGGACATTTCCAGGTACAGACTCAGAGCGGTGGAGGCTTGTCCTGGTCCCCCCACGTACAAGTCTGCACACACTTGGCCATACAGGTGGGACCCTGCTTTCCCACGGGACACTGCCCGTCAGAGGAAGCATCAGCAGCAGACCAGGATGCTGGCAACAGAAATATCTCTGCTTTAGCCATTCATAGATGACTGACACTATGAAATTGAGCCTCCTTGAGAAATGCAGCTCAACAGAGCAGCAATTAGTCCTTTAATAGATGACAACATATTTTAACCTGCAACGCTTCCTATAGCCGGTTTTCAGCTATGAAAACCGTAATAGGAGTCTGAGGAGCTTTTCATGTACAGTAAACCCAGTTCAGCAGTGTGACACACGTAGTTACGAGAGGACTGTTTACTCTGTAAAGTAATTGTTGATGTTTGTGTTCCTCCTTGCAGACAGATATGGATTTCATAAAATCACCATGCCTGGTAGCAATTGGCATCCTTTCTCAGTAACAGTTTGCGTCTAGTAACTGGCACCCTTCCTCTGCAAAGAAGCCAAGAAGTAAAGAATCGTGAAAACTGAACTGTTTATATCCTACCTCTGCATAAGTGGAGAAGCAAGCAGATTGCAATGCTGCTGAAATACGGCGAGCTTGCATTACTGCCTCGGTGGCACCTGTTTTGTGTGTAAAGTAAACAGGAGACTACAGTCTGCAGAGCTGTCGGGCTGGCAACTCTCAGATATGCTGAATTCAGTCGTTCTGAAAAGCCTTGAAAAATCTGAGCTAAAATGGGAGAGAAATAAATAGCCACGAAGCAGGGAAACGAATCGTGGATTCTTATTACCAGAACAGATCGTTTATGATCTTGGTTCTCCTCTTTCACAAATAAATGTAAATCTTTGTAGCACCAATAAAATCAGTGGATTTATCTTTCTGCACATTTAGCATGAGAAGAAAAATCACCAAATACATCAGGAAAATCCCCTTGCTCCCTTAATACAAGAAGGGGAAGATTAATATCACTTATTCTGCTAGGAATAAAAGAGGGCTGGTGTGCAGCTGTCAATTTTAAGTGGGCACATTTAAGAATCTCTCTAACCCGCTTTGAAGAATTGCCTCTGTAAAGCAGAGCTGCTACTACTCGGTTTAATGAGAAATCAGAGGAAAACCTGGAATGATACCACACCACAGCACTAGGATTACAGGCAAGACACAGAGAGAACTCGTGCTACACTACGTTCATTTTATTAGCAGACTACAGCGTTTGCAATACTGATGTAAAGCGTGTGAAGTCCAACCTTAAGGTTGCAACACATGTATATAATTTAAGACCTGCAAATTCCTCAGAGAGGGTATGAAAACAGGAAAGAGAAAGTCTAAACCTGATTATTTGAGACTGGTCATCCCCACTCTCCATCCTATGCCACCTGGTCCATCATTCCACTTCAGCAGAAACAACCAGACATCAGGCCAGCTTAGTAGACTGATTTTTGTTCAGTTTTTCAGCCATCATCTACCCTTCCCAGTCTTTTCTCTTGCCATTCATCTATGCAAAAGCCAGAAACAATCTGATGCAAACGGAGTAGTGAAACAACAGAATTAGAAGGTGCTGCTCATATTTGCCATGTGAATCCATCTGGATTTTTTTTCTTTTTCTTGATGACCCAGCCTTCATAGGCATCCTGTTTATTAAAACCAAAATCACTAACAACACATGCATGCAGGAGAGCAACATGGGCAAAACAGGTTAAACACAATAGTCTCCGAGTTCAGAAACAGCATAGGCCTGTTGCCCAGCTCCTGGGTAGACGAAATTATGCCCCCAACTTGGATGTCCACAGGTCTCAAGGGAGTTTCCAACTGTGCTGTCATCTGTCAGAGTTAAGGACACTGAAGTTTGAAATTACACCTATGTAGCTAAACACAAAACTTGTCCTCCTGGTTGACCTAAGAAACACATTTTTCCCCCCTGAAAGTCACAGGGTATTTGGAAGAAAACTACAGTACTTGTTGTAAAAAAATAATGCACCTGTGAGTACTTAGCTGGATAAAAATACCAGAATCTGGCCCTTAAAATTCAGAATGGCTAAGGCTAAGGCTGGCCAGAAACCACAGCTGCTCAGCAGAGGCTGTTAACAGCAAACACTCCCCTGGAACCAGCCTGCCCTGGTATTTCCTTTCATTTGAATAAAGGTGAACTAAGACTTCTCCAGACAAACATCATCACAGCCACTAACTGCTGGTCTCTGCACAAGCGCTGGATCCTTTGCCAGGCGTCATCCCTCAAGGAGGGAAAGAGCAGTTCAGCAGTGCTCCTTCTCGGATTAATCCAGAACATTTTAAGCATTTGCACTCTGGCCGCAGAGGAGCAAGGCACGTTATTTCTAATGGCTTCTGCCTTGCTGGCCTAAGATCTTTTCCCATACTGGGCAACACACTGCCCATAATAAAACATAGATTCATCATTCCAAGGGTTGACTCTTAAAATTAGTCTAAGTGGGAGAACTTGGCAAAAAGATGGACTGCCAAAGTTAATTTAGCCTGTTATCAATTCAATAGGCTTAAATAGGCAGTGAAAGTGTTTCATAAGTGTTCATTGTTCAGAGTTCAAGCGCATACCTTCTGCTAAATTACATTTTGAAGTTTAATCACAATCTACTTTATGTTTCTTTTGGTAATTGGGATCTCTCCACAGTATAATATGAAGAACTCAAACTAATGGGCTCCTCTGATGGAAGTTTAAATTTTGGAAGTTTACCTCAAAGTGCAGTGAGTGAGAGGGCCTGAAATAAGTCGGAACCTTTCACCCAAATAAGGTGTTAACATTTTGATCATTAAGGAAGTCTCATATTATTACAGGCAATAGCAACAAAATAACCATTATTTTAAATTTTGTTATTTTGCACCATAATCAACGGGAGTAATTTCAGCCCCCCGACACAGGCACGCACGCACTGTCTCACTTGGCACAGGAGCTGTTGGGAAACTGGCTGCTGCTCATTTTGTCCAAAATGTTAAATGTTGGCATTTTCTTTCCCAAAGGGAGAAACAGTGAGAAATGCTCATTTCTGGGCAGCTTTTTGCTCCAGGGAGGGATATGGATACTGGGAAATGGCACCCAGTAAGCTGTGACTGATGCGTAGTCCACGGTCTGGGCACTTGTCCAAATGCATGTTGTCAAGTCCGCTACGCCTGATATCGGCTTTTTCAATGCCAGGCTTTTATTTTTTTTTTCTCCCCCCTCTTTCTCTCCTCCATCAGCTCCCTGTGTTTCCTGCACCTTAGGCATTATACTGCGGACAAATATATTTCTCTACCACCGCGTACTGAATAAGCACCCTAAAACCTTTGTTCGCAGTGTGACTGCTCTAATCACGTCAGCAGAGATCTGACATGGAGGCTTCTCCTTCTGCCCCATCGTACTGAAACAAAATAAACACAAATGTCTTTCTATATGTAGAAGCAAAGATGAGGACATAGGTGCTTTAAATCTGCTGCTGTGATTTACAGTCCTTTTTCTAATGGCCTTGGTGCTATTCTTCCAAAGACAATAAATACAGAAATGTTCTGTTTTATTGCTAAAAACATTTAGCAAATAATTGAGTTCTACGCAGTTTTCAAGAAATGCAAAGCAAAATATACAGGGAGAAATTAAAAAGGGAGAAATCCAGGCGAACATTGTATGTAATAATAATGAAAAAACCCTGCTATCTTACTTAATGATCAGAAAAATATTGGCCCAAATAAAGCTGACAAGAAGAATGCTGTAAGATTTATTGTGTGCTGCATGCATGTATACACGTGGGCTCACTCTCTTGCCAGTAAGAACTGGGGAGTCATCAACAGAATTCAAAGGTATTTTATCCAGTTGCACTAAAAGAGAACATGTCCCACAGACCGGAACTGAAAACAGACGGAATATAAATACTGTTTGAAAGGGCATTACAGTTCCTGACAATAAAGTATTTTTCCTGCAGTAAAAGGCTGAAATTAATGTACCCTGTCAAATAAACACATGACTTCATGGTATCTCTGATTTATAGACATTAGAATTATTAGGAGCATAAGACATTGTCACAAACAATTTTGTATCAAAATCTTTATGCACTGGCATTTTTATAGCAATTTTTGATAATTTCAGCTACACTTATGTCAACCTGGAATAATTCTATTGACTTTTACAGAATCACTTCAGGTTTAGGAGCAGGTCTGTAATGCACAGAAATTGTACTGTAAAATTTCCACTGTATACAAAAGAAACAGATGTGGGTCCAGATGCAGATGGTGAACTCTCTGTTACCTGAGACATTTCATTCTTTTTTTGTCTTACAAATGATGTATCATAGGTAAAATAAACTTCCAGGCTCTGTGCAGAAATTAGTGGTTGAAGTCTCTGACTCAGTGTTATGAGAAAGCTAAACCATGATGATCCTAATGGTCCTCTCTGACCTCAAAATTGTGAATCCCTTACTGGTAGAAATATGCAAAAAAAGCCATCAGAAACAGTTTCACCTTGTCAAATGAAATAAAATGAGTCAGTAATTCCAAAATAAATACGGGGAAGAAGAGAATAAAAGCTTGGGGTTTTGATCCAGTTCAGGGCAATACAGAAACTGTACCACTGAAGAGAGACTGTGGTGGCAGCCAGCTCTATCGGTGACATGTATAGAAGCAATTACTCATCTAAAGTTTGGAAACCTGGTTTTCCTGGGAGATGTGTTTGGTGGAGCCCAGACAAGGGTATACAGGAGGGGAGAACTTCCAATTGAGAAAAAAATGTGAATACGATTGAGAAAGGAAGGCGTGCTCTGGAGCAATGAATACTCATTCAGTGTGCAAAATCCAGGCAATGTACACCCCTCGGGTCCTCTGTGCAGACCCAGACCCAAACCTCTTGAAAATCACAGCAGAGGTGCTGCTCGGCCTTGGAGGGGTCTAGGAAAAGCACACTGAGAAGTGCAGCTGTGCAGGTGGGAAACTGGGAAACCCTGAGAGGCAATGAAAGACACTGTCCCCTTCCCGCAGGCAATGTTCCCTGCCAGGTCACGGAAAGGTGAGCCCTAGCAGGCACAGCAGCAACTCTCTGCTATTTAAGGATTTCTGCAGCCAGGGGTGAGCCTCAGGCAAGAGGATGGGCCAGCCCTCCGCCTGCTTTGCAGTCTCAGGATGGCACAAATTGGCTACGGTGGGAGCTGGGACCTGGTCACCGTGCACGGAAAGGCAGCGCTCCCACGGCGTGTGTGTCTGGTGTCACGGAAGGGGTAAGAAGCTGCAAAGCGCTCCGTCCCGGCAGCAGCCAGCCAGCACTTTCCATATGACCCAATTAGCCACTCCGTCGGAACAAATCAATAATGGCGTTTTCTGAAGACAAGCAGGCAAGTGCTGCTGGCTTGGCACTGCGCTGCATGTGAAAATACAAAGGTGTTATCTCTGCAGAAAGCAGCATCTGTGCCTGGCTTTGTTGGGGGCGAAGGTGAGATGTGGCCAAGAGCCACTAGCCACCGCAGCGTGGATTTTCTTCTTAGTGGCATGCTGTAGACAGATCAAGTTGAGGGCAGTAGTTTGAGTAAGGCAGCACATGTAGTAATTAAATTTAAGAAAGGGGAGAAAGCAATAACAGCCCTGTTGGGCTGACTCAAACAACAAGGAAAGGGTAGAGCCATTTTCTTAGGTTGTACTAATAAAATTTGCTGACTGCAGGAACTCATCAATGCAGAAAAGGATCCAGATAGCGTGCAGAAAGACCTGGACATCATTGAGGTCTGGGGTAATAGAAACAAGACAGAGTTCAACAGTATAAGTGCAGGACACCGTACTTTGGGGACTGATTCAGGACACCCAGTTTTACTCATCTGGAACCTCCTTTTAGTCCATTAATCACAGGATTCCTCTGAACCACAAAGTGATGTCAGTGTGAAAAAGGCACACACTGTTCTGGGCTACAACTGTGGGCACCTTGAAGATTAAGCAATACCACAGTAGGAATTTTGAAGATTTAAGCTTTGGACTTATATATCTAATGTAAATGCTACAAAACCCTCTGATGTCTGAAACTTTTGATGTAGTTAAATTGCAGGTAAGTTCTGGCAGAATCCACTGTGTCAGGTGGACTGGACTGTGCACACTGAATTGTCCCGTCACCTTACTGTCCCCATAATCTGGTTCTTACTCCTTCAGGAGACTGAAAGTTGATGTCACATATGAAAAGGTAGTCTTTATAAGCAATTACAAGACACTCTATAGAGGTTCAAGAAAATAATTTCTACATTTTAATCATCTAGGAAGCCAAAATGAGAACTCAAAGGAACCTTGAGAAGATACAGCCAGCACGTTACTGTGGTTGCTGCTGAGCTTTTGGGAGCTGTTTTCCTGCTAGGACAACCCATATTTAAATTATACATCTCAAAGACAGAGGAAAAATGGAAGAAGACAGTTATTCTTGTTCTCATTATGAGGCTAAACTTATCATCGAATCCTGAAGAAATCTCGTGGACTGACAGGGAGAGACTTCCCCAGCACTACGAGCAGGGCAAGGAGAGGGGGTTAGATAAAGACGTAAGCTAAAACGTTGCAGTGACTGGCATCAACACACGTATCACACGATAATGACAAATTAATTAAGTTCAAGGCGGTCCTTTCTCAGCCTCACTCCTCTTCTGCCAGCTTCTGGCACCTGTGCTGACTTTCAGTGTTCAGCTTTTCTTTCTGATCCTTTCGCCATATGTGTGGGTTACAGGCATGTGTCTCCTGGCTCTCCGAGCTGGCAGAGCATCTCATTTGCATCTCAGTAATCAAAGGAGATTTAGAAGCTATCAGGTGGGCTCACTCCTTTGAAACCATCTCAATGACAGTGCCACAAATTGGTAGCTTTCAGGAAGACGGCTGCTGCCAGTGTAAGCTTTGATAATAGAAACGGCAGCTGAAATTTAAACTTAGACATTTCTATTACTCAGAGGAAAATGCGCAGTCACAGAAGGGTTTCTCATCATCTGAAATTTCAAACTGCTGTGTGTAACACTGTGGGGCTCATTTCTCATAGCCACAACGGCTTACTTCAGAGTAGTTTTGTGACTTCCCGGGAAGAGCCTGGCATTGGTACCGGAGCTGTAAGCTGAGCTGATCATCACCCTGAAATACCCCATTGGGATCAACAACTTTGCGGTTCTGCCTGAGATCAGCCTCCCTTTAGCCTCTCCATCATGATGGATGAGTCCGGACTGATGTGAGCACATGATGAACAGAATATGGTCCAGGATCTTAAAGTGTAAAGGATGTGTAAGGATTGTGTAGGTTTACCTAGCCGTGCACTTGAGAGGCATACATAAATATACGGCCTTTTTATGCATCTCCTTTCACTTCCTCTTCCATGCTACTTCATCAAAATCTACATGCATGAGGAGGAAGGCAGGTTCTGGCAATGTTGCCAAAGGGCTGCTAAATTCCAGGTCAGCCAACAACTTTAAAGGGAAGCAGGGAACATTGTCTTATCTTGAGAAGTAAATATACATACGCATTCTCTTTGTACATACTAAAATATTTAAATATGTAAAAATATGGCTTATAATTAGGGGAAAGTTAGAATAGATTTGAATGTTTAGCGTACCCTTGGTAGTTCTTGTTTTGTTTCTGTATGATGCCCTCCACACAACAAGATACTTCACTGTAATTGTGCCCTTTCAGTGCAATCACGTAAATTTTGCTCTTGTTCACATTGTTCTTCCTTTGCAAGCTCTGCCGTGGTTGTCATGGCCATCCTGGAGGGACGGAGGTAAGGACCCCCATGGAGCTGGGGCTCGCAGGATTAAAGCTTCTGGGAGTGAGTGGGGAAGTTTATTCCCCAGAGTCCCACAGGGCTGCCCTTGATACAAAGGTTAGCACGCTGCAATGCCCACAACTCTATATCCAGGGAATTGGGATTTCATACTGACCTCCAGGTGCAATAATTTCTTCTGCAGTAACCTACGTGTTGATCAAGAGAGTTTTTTTTGTGGGTCCAGAGGTCATACATCTTTGGAATGGGCACCATTAAAAATGACAGATCTTTGAATTGTTTGGTATGTGCTTTCTCATGGCTCTGCTCCTTATAGAGACATTTACAGCTGTGCAAATTTATTAGGGTTTTGCAGGAAAGCAAATGCAAAGCTCATCACACAATTTTCATTTCTGCTGTTGAGCTTCTTCCTATTTTTGTTTATTTATTATGCCAATGTATTTTGAGCCTTTGAGTTGGAACCCCCTTGCATGCACACATTTTCCTCTCTAGAAATTTGGTAAAATTGTTTGCTGGATATATGAACTCGCTTCTTGTTTGGACCTTTTCAGCAGTAGACCCCTCAGGCCTGCAGACAAAGGTTGAAAACCATTGATCAGGGCTACGCACAGGGAAAAAGCAGTGACCTGCAGCAGCTGTTTGTCAAAGCCTGGAAAACACTAGTGACAAAGCTAATTAATACATTTCTCAACTCCATGCCTTCTATTTAATGCACACGCTAGCAGTGAACTCTATTATTTCACTGCAATCCAAACATCTTGTGGTAATGTGACAACATTACTCTAATGTTTATTGAAAATTTCATGAAAAGATACAGTGTGAAAACAGTATTTTGGTTTGCTTCTCCTACTGGGTTTTGTTTCCTCCTATTTTGTTTCACTCTGAATCCTTGATGTTTATAATGTTTCAATAATAATTGATAATGTTTCAATATTATTGAAACAATTTTAAGAAGTTTTCTTAATATTTTCAAATCAACTTTTATTCATAATGATCCATTTCACTAAAATGCCTATTTTTCTACATCAGTTGTCTCCCTCATGACTCTAATAGATCTCACTAAAGTTCTAATTCCACATTTACTCGCTGTACAGCATAAAATGGACAGCTACTTGTTCTGTCTACTAATATACACACCAGCACCTACATGGACACGTTGTGCAGCTAAATAGAAATCCACATTTCTATACTTTTAAGGTACAGTAAGATGTAAAAATCCCAAACCCTCCACGCTCTATGCTGCAATTGTGTTTAGCTTGCAGTTGTGAACATTGCTATTTATCTTGAGGAAGGTGACGCAACATACACACGTGTGCATACACACACACACGCTGCCAGACCTCAGGAACGCTTACATGCAAAGTTTCAACAAACATTTGCTTTGCACTGTGAAGGAAAAATCTGAGAGTTTTTAAGATTGTGACCCTCTGTCAGATGTAGCAGAAAGGTGTGGATATCTTTAAAGGCCAAAAAGAAAAGAAAAAAAGCCAAAACCAAAACTCCAGAATTACATTTATACACTATTAAACGCATTTATACTAGCCAGTATTTGCAGTTTGGCTGATGCTAAGAAACCCATCTACTACATTCATATTTCACTTTTCAAGTGTGCTCTGCTACTCTGCTTGTAGGTTTAACTAATATAACACTGGGAATAGAGAAGGACTACAAGGAAAAAAATAGATATTATCCATGCCACCCAGACTGATCCACAGGTCATTTCAATAAAAGTATTCCCTAAAAAAGATACAAAAAAGTCCCTAAATGTGTTTACCAAAAATTTCAGACTTCTTTTTTTGTTACCTAGGCGTCTGTTGGACAGTGGGTCTTGATGATAAAGTTTTCTGACCCTCTGCCATTCAGCTCCCCAAGGGGGTGATGAATGTGTAAGTCTTGCTGGTGAGCAGATGCACTAACACTGAAAAGATTTCTGCAATGGAGCAGCAGAAATTAACGTTTAGCAGCTGATTCGTGCCCACCTCCTGACACAGAGTCCTTCCTCGGGGCTTTTTTAGGGCAGCCCTTCTCTAAGGACAGTTTTACTTCAAAACTTTCTTCCCCTCAACTGAGAGATCAGGGATCCCTCCTGACAGCTGGATCTGAAAGAGGAGCTTTGATCCAGTGCCTGCTGAACTCTGCGGGTCTCAGCCGGCGTCAGAGGATGCTGGATCAAGGCTGGAGGGTCTGTAAGACATTAACTAGATAAGGTGTGTGGAGCCAAGAGATAAAACTGGTAGGAAGGGGAGAGGAGGAGAAAGAGAGAAAGAAAAGCATTCCCGTGAAGATTTTTCTTCTCCGTTTTACACCAACTCTTCGAACCACCCAGAATTTTTCAGCCTTTACTACTGGGTGCTCTGGGGAAAATGAAAATCTGCCATGTCACAGCAAAGAACAGGCAAATAACTATTTTTCCTGTCTGAATACATACGATTACATGTCTTATCTCTTTCTCTGGTGCCTTGTCATATCAGCCTCTGCCTTGTTGCATTTTTAAGAGAACTACCTGGCCCTTGATTCTTGCTGCACAAATCAAACCAAGCCATTGCCCATTTTTGCATACTGAGAAAATCCCCTGTCGTAGTCAGAGGACCTAAGATTTGTTCTGTAACGTTCCCATGATTCAGCTGAAAGAAAAAAAAAAAACAGTCTCCTGTGTGAGAAAGGGTTTAATTGCTCTGGTTAGAAGAATTAATCTAGACAAGCACAAAGAATACAAAGAAAGGGAATGCCTCTTGTTGGAGACTGAATTTTGCTCTTCGATATGCACCTGTAACTTCTTCTGAAGTTAACAACATATCAAAGGCAGGATTAGGCCATAGGACATTTGCATCATGAGCCATGGATCCAGACCAAGGGTGGGAACAAAGGCCATCTTAATAAGCTGCAACTAGCAAACATTTTAGTTGCCTACCTGCTCCATTTCCGTAAAGGTGCTCTGCTCCTCGTCTTCCTCCTCGATATCCGACTCCCCCACAGCAATAGGAACGCAAATGGACAGGTCAGGATTGGTCATAAAATCATCATTGTCTGTAATTCCTAGGTGTTTCTCCCCATTTTTATTCATTCCGTCCTCAGCATGGTTCTCTTTGTGATTCTCCATGTCTTTGCCAAGCTCAGCGGTTGTGTGACTGTTCACACAATTGTTAAGGGCACCTGTATTCTGGGCAGCAAGCTTCATCATTGCCTTCTTTTCAGCCGTTGTCTTGGGATGCCGGAGAACACTGCAGCAAAAATCCCACGTTGTGTGTTTCACGTACTGAAGACCCCTGTTGATCCGAGCAAAAGCAAGCTGCAGGTTGTTCATCTCCCCATCCTCATCTGGTGCTGAGAGGTTGTCAGCGCTGAAAGAGCTTAGCAGCAAGGCAAGGAACAGGTTGAGCACCTGAAATGAAGTTAAAAGGAAATCAATATGACCCTTAAATGTGGAGAAAAATGTTTGGTCTTGGAAGCAGGAGGGTCTGAGTCTCATCTCATCTGTGCCACCATAACACCACCAGCATTAGTGGAACTACCTCTAATTACAGGTGGTTTCAGTAGGAAAAGGAGGTCTGCAGACATTTCTGAACACATTAGTTTCAGGTGCAGAAGTATAGCACGAACAATAACACACTTTGACATTCCCTCTCCCCCTCCAACACCCCAAAACATAGAAAATAAAACGTAAAGCTCAGAAACAGAATATGGGATAAAGTTTTCATTGGAAGTTACATAGTGTAGATATTCTCATAAGTGGTGGTATAATGAATTTCCTGTAATTGCCAGTATTCCATCTTGGACAAAATCACTAATTGCAACACTAATTGACATCCAGAAAGGTACTGCTTACATGTAGAAAAAGACTACAGGAAGAACATTTTCAGGACCTTTTTGGTTTTTACTCAGTGTGAACATTGTTATCTATATTTCATAGTATATAATATATAGGGACCTGGAAAAGCTCGAGAAGTGGGTCCATGTGAACCTCATGAGGTTCAACAAGGCCAAGTGCAAGGTCCTGCACATGGGCTGGGGCAACCTCTGGTATCAGTACAGGCTGGGGGATGAAGGGATTGAGAGCAGACATGCACAGAAAGACTTGGGGGTACTGGTGGATGAAAAGCTGTAGATGAGCTAACAATGTGTGCTTGCAGCCCAGAAAGCCAACCATATTCTGGGCTGCATCAAAATAAGTGTGGCCAGCAGGTCGAGGGAGGTGATTCTCCCCCTGTACTCCGCCCTGGTGAGACCCCACCTGGAGTACTGTGCCCAGCTCTGGTGTCCTCAGCACAGGAAAGACATGGATCTGTTGGAGCGGGTCCAGAGGAGGGCCACAAAAAAGATCAGAGGGATGGAACACCTCTCCTATAAGGAAAGGCTGAGACAGTTGGGCTTGTTCAGCCTGGAGAAGAGAAGGCTCCAGGGAGACCTTATAGCAGCCTTTCAATACTTGAAGGGGCCCTATAAGAAAGATGGAGGCAGACTTTTTAGTAGGGCCTGTTGTGATAGGACAAGGAGTAATGGTTTTAAACTGAAAGAGGGTAGATTTAGACTAGATATAAGGAAGAAATTTTTTACAATGAGGGTGCTGAAACACTGGAACAGGTTGCCCAGAGAGGTGGCAGATGCCCCATCCCTGGACACATTCAAGGTCAGGTTGGACGGGGCTCTGAGCAACTTGGTCTAGTTGAAGACGTCCCTGCTCACTGCAGGGGGGTTGGACTAGATGACCTTCAAAGGTCCCTTCCAACCCAAACCATTCTATGATTCTGTGATTCTATGGCAATGATATACATATGCATGGCACTTAAACCAAACAGTACATTTGGAAACATTTCTAAACATTTGTATGTATTTTCACAGATAATCTTTATTTGAATATATCCTCTGGGCCATGAAGAGAATCTATTGTGACTGTGAATAAACACCTAAGAGGTCATATAGTTTCAAAACCTTTTTCCTCCAGGCAAAAACAAGCCATCACAACCAGGATCAATGTGGCCAAATCTGAGCAGGGCTCACCCCCAAAGCTGGCTTAGTTCTGGAAAAGCTGCTCCTAGTCAGGAAAAAACTATCTGAAGATTTTCACAGGTGTATGAGAAGATCCAGACTGAACTGGAGACTGTAAGTTGGCTTCCTCTTGTTCCTGCAACTTCAGAACTGTCTACCTTTGCTCCTAGTGCACGGCAAGATTAGACACAACTACACATTTGGGTGACATATTTGATTATTTAAATCTCTTTTTACATTCTTTGCTGCCCGCCCCCCCCCCCCCATAAATACAATTATATTCAATAAATAAAATCAGCTTCTTCTAGAAGGCTATTCCCAGTAATACATCTTGCAGGCTGATCACCAGTTGCTGTGTGTGGGACATTACACCTGCTCATGGTCTGGGAAGGAATGAGTTGCAGCTTTTGTGCTGGATTGACAAGGGCAAGAAGCTCACACTGGAGGTAGATGCCTGGGATGACGGGAATGGGGCAAAGGTGACTCAAACCAATATCAGCTAAGATATATTTACACAAAATAAACTAGGACCAAACTGCCTGGTATCAGCTCCTCTGCTGCCTGTACAAGG
Organism: Gymnogyps californianus; assembly: GCF_018139145.2. Classification (NCBI taxonomy): domain Eukaryota; kingdom Metazoa; phylum Chordata; class Aves; order Accipitriformes; family Cathartidae; genus Gymnogyps; species Gymnogyps californianus. The sequence continues at coordinate 161,703,637 of NC_059472.1, forward strand.
TGGGTGGGTGCCAGCTCTGTGGCACTGCAAGGGAGAGATCAGTGCTGCAGCACTTCTGCCTTTTTAGCAATACAATGGACTTTGCGAATATATTTTCTCTGTGATCTCTTAATGCTACTAGAAATACTTGTAAGTCCCCTGGCTTCTGTCTTTTAGTATTTTAAATTGATAGTCTGCTAGACCAAAATAAACAGTATAAAAAGTACTTATATTTAACTGGGCCTTACCAAAGAGCCACAAGTTTTTGCTATCATCCCCCCACCCTGTTCCCTCTCATTTCAAATATTCGGAATATATGAGCTGGAATTTTGAAAACCTGGTCTTAATCACTCTGGTGACACTGCATTTGAAGTATCTTGTCAGTACTGTTTTGTAAAGTACTCTTTGCAATCACCGTGATTATAAATGAAAGCGGTTGGTAGCACAGCAGATGCCCATGTCCATTATGAACTACTGAATGAACTATTGCTGCACTGAGAACTACTCTGCTCTAAAGTACAGTGAGATTAAAGCTAATTGTTTCTTAGCTGGTCCGTCATACTGGAGTGTCACTGACAGCTTGTGTGGGTCTCCTCTTAATCATTGTGGCGGTCTGGTATGAATCAATCTTTCATTTCATATCCCACTCAGAAGTATCGCAAGTGATGTTGTCTGATAGGTAGTTGAAAACCAAAGTACTGGATATACTGCCAGGCAGATGGGAGCCCATCAGTGACGGATTCACTGGTGGAATCACTTTAGCCATTTTCAACCAAGTTTGATAGAAGGATGGGGTCTCAGAGATAACCACATTGCTGCAAGTGTCCTGAAAATAAGCACATGTATAGAGAAGAGACACTGCCCAGGTCACCAGTGCAGACAGAGCCTGGAACAAGCCACAGCATGTGTCTCCTTCCCAGTGGCAACCTAGGGACATGGGAAGGAGCTGAAGGAAGGGAGAGGATAAAGAAATCCAGAATAAATATCTTCTGGACTTTATAGCTTCAATTCAGTTACCTTAACAGAGGTGTCTACTGTTGTTTGAGGTTATCTGAGATATCTGCACCAGACCTACAGGAGATGTGTGTCCTCCTAAAGCTCCAGCTATCATCCAACCGGCACATGACAGGGTGTTGCAGCAGGCAACTGAATCACTCTTCAAGGATGGCAACTGCCTCCACACTCAGACACCAAAGCTTGAGGGTCTAATGGGGCATCTAAGCTCGATTTCAATCAAAAGAAATTCATCATGTAGACAACGGAGCCTGACCAAATACAGGTGACCATGTTAGGGCTGCATGCATCTGCCAATGTGTAGTCATCTAGAGCCAACTGGCCCTAGCATGCCCAAGTCATCCTGAGGCAACTGGCCAATAGGATGCACTATTATGGGAGATCTGTGTCCAGTTGGAGGCCAGGATGGATACTTTACAGCATCCCCAGTGTTGCTAGACAAAACTGAGTCAAGCCCTAGATCTCGGCAGACTGTAGTGGTAGCTCAGACATCTTTTCCGTAAATGAATATCTCCATATAGGCACCCAAATTTTGTTATCTGAAGCTGAATTTCATCCTATACTTCACTAATTCTTCTGTTCACAGAACAACTTGTTTGAAATGCCTTGTTTTAATTTTCCATATTTATTTCAGATGTCAAACTACAGTTACGTAAGTTTAGCCAGATACCCCTGCAGGTGTATATAATAGGTGGTAACATTCTTAGTGTTGTTATTTACCATGGATTATTAAGGCAATGTTGTTTGCTTCCCAGAAATGCAGCTGACATTTTGCACAAAGAGCTATTTGCACTTCATGCTTTTAGCCAAAAATAAATCTCAAATATCATTCCCCCCTTCCTTTATGAGCAGGTAACCTCAGAGTTGTATTGCTGGGCATTCAAATAGAGTGAACTGCTGTATAAGCACTTTATGTTTACTTATTCCCCCCATTTCACTGTACACTGCATTTTCCAGAAAAATATATGCTCAACCCATGACACACCACATCTCCTGTAAAAGGTTACTAATAATATCCAGTCCTCCTGGTTGCTAACGCAATGCTTTCAGTTTAAGTAAAAGCAAACTAAAGACTAATTTAGTTTTCAAAAGCAATGGCAGATTTGTACGTCCATATGGATCCCCTTAAAAAGAAATCTGCTTTCCAGTCACACTGAGCAGCCAGACTGTGAAAGCAGGTCGCTTTTTTGGTCTTTGAGGTTAGGAATTAAACAACAGATACACTCAAAGAAACCCCAACTCCTTTAGCATAATGATGTGAAGCATTTACCCTAATGACAATACAGCATGCTTTCATAGGCTTTCTCACTTTTAATGCCTTGCCAAAGCTAGTGACTCTGGTTATGTCATCATAAGGCACAAACGATCGGATTCATCCAGCTTAATGTCAGGTGCCTCCCTGAGGTGCTTAAGCTGGAGGAGTTTTCCTAGGATGTCTGTAGACGATGGAGACAGTCTGGCATCCCAGGAGATGCTGAAGAGCTGAACTATCTCTGGCGGTGCCTATTGAAGCCTAAGCTGGCTTGGGTTCAGTATCTCACAGCTAGATTAAAGTTAGGGCACTTACCAGTGCAGGCCAAATAACTAACATAGAATCATAGTATCATAGAGTATCTCAAGTTGGAAGGGACCCATAAGGATCATCGAGTCCAACTCCCTGATCCTCACAGGACTACCTAAAACTAAATCATATGACTAAGAACATCATCCATGACTTGTGAAACCCAGCCAGGTGTCCAGAAAGTCCTTCTTGGTGTTAGTCTGCTACTCCATGCTCCAGGCCAGTGGTGGCCCACCTTTATAACCAGGCAAGCTTCACCAGGTGAGAGGAGAGCTCAGGATGTTTCAGCCCCATCCTGAGCAGAGCTGCAGCACACAGGTAGCAAGCCTGGCATTGTGCAAAGTGCTGCACCAATTCTGTGGCCACAGCAAGTGAAGAGCACAAAGGCATGAAGCCATGAAGCTAATTCCTGGCTCTGCAGCCATGGGGAGAAAGCAGGCTGCTGGAAGGACCTCTCCTCCCCCAGGAGCCCTAGGCAGAGGCTGCTGGTGGAGGCTGGGAGCCACATAGGCTGCCATGGTGGGCTGCAGTCTGAATGCCTCAGCTCCATGTCCTCCTTTTGTTTTCTCCAACACAGGACAAAACCAGACAGTTTCATTTCAGATGACACCTTCTCATCAAACCCTTTTCGAAAATATGTCTGCAAACT